>NW_026542602.1:25879753-27190403 GCF_028750875.1 Macrosteles quadrilineatus | reverse complement strand
AGAAATTAAAGGTTCGATGTACTCTAAGGTAAGGGATATATTCTCCTAGACGTTTCATACGTAGATATGAAACACTACCCTATCATTGTAATATAACGTCCCAAGACCCGATATGTCTCTTCAATTGGTCCTTACAGAGCAATAACAGCACATTTGGTCTGAAACGGTCTTACGTGGACCGTAAATGATAAAATGATAGCAATAACAAGTCCTGTAGTTTTCCTGTAACCTAAATTGAGGTTGAAAATACATATATCTACTTGTTATACGTAACATTCAATTTTGTTTTACCTTAAAGGTTAATCATATGCATAATGTCACTGACGGGTCTTATACGTAAAGTAAGAAGGTTTTGTTTTAAGAAACTACTCATAAGATGGGGTGAAATTTAAAGATCCATTTTATCGAATTTACTTCTAAAGGAGATGCTGCTACTGTAAGTGGCATGGTAAGACCTAAACTCGGGACTGATTTACTTTTTCATTTTGAGTTTTTTCAGATGATATTAAGAATAAAGATATCCACAACCATCACCGATTGATATGATATAAGTCCAGCAGGTACAGTTTAAAGAAGTATCATTCAATTACTGGTGAATGTTACCATTCAGCAGAGGTAGCCATACAAACATGGCAATCGTGTTATTGGAGCAGACAAAATGTACTCTTGCTTCACTGAATAGAAATCTATGTCAAACAATGTTGTAAACCATGTTTATGACAATGTTTATAATTTTACATTAACAAATTTGATTGAGAACAAAACGTGTAAAATTAATTTTTAGTTGATTTTTAGAAGAGAAACGGGAATGGTAAACAGTTATGAAGCAACTTGCATTGGTATCGATTTTGTTTTTACTGATGTAAATGTCAATGCAGCTGAATCATACATAATGATGCAGGGCAGTACAATAGTTAGGATGTTTTGTTTGCGGAAGTGGAAAGAATCATTCAATAACCAATAAAAATGTAGTTTTGACTCAATTGTTAAGGACCTTTACTAAAATTGGATAGACGTTGTAGCGTATTGTAAGGTGTTGACAATTGGCAGTTTACGGTTCCAAACCGAGGAACAGAGCCAATCCAGTAATTGGCTGAGCCATTGAGTTGCCCAACTCTTGTTCTCACTCGACTGATTTGTGTGATACTACTATTTACTGCCTCTTGTGTCTTTACACTTATATTTTCCATTCTGTGAAACTCTAAGCATCCCTTTAAGTCATCATTTTATCATAAAACACCGATCCACATTTAATCCAAACAGAGGAAACTAATTGCAACGCTTTTAGCGTTACTATAAACAATTCAGTTAGTAAACCTCAACATAAATGAATGTAGAATGCCTTATATGACAGAATTTTACCGGTAGATTAGAATCAGTGTTTTACCACTCAGGTAAATCACCTATTGAACAAATAATTGAATCTCCCATTAAAACTACTTTAAATAGCATAAAATTATGCTATTTTATCAGCAGGCAAGTGACAGGGGAGAGGATTTTATACTACACAATCTTTATGTTACAACTGCAAGTTTTCTGTAGTTGGTAGGTTGTATCAGTTCATCAAAAATGCATGTGCGAAAAACATGTGTTTACTTAATTTAAGCCGTTTTAGATATTAAAATATAAGATTCATATGCGACTAATATGAACTACTATTTACATATTATAGAGCAATACAACATATGGTTGTAAACGGATTTCAAACTGAGAAACTTAGGCGCGTCAGCGGTTGAAATATTCCGCCAGGATGTGAAGCTCATGGGAATGCGATATAAAGGGAAGGACTCCTGATTTTACAGACCACCGCCGACTGGTCCTCTCATAAATAATATAAAACCGTCTCCATCTCTCCATCCTGTGGCTATAATCTGCCTGAGATTCAAGCTTTCAGCATAAACATCCGATGATACCCAAAGTTGTGTTCTTTATAGCATATAAATTTCGAAATTGCCTGAAGATGAAATACAGGATTTGGGAACTTCAATCAATGATGATTGTTTATAATTTTTTTATAAACCAAGATACATACTTTATTTAATCCTAGCCGAAACTTTGCAGAATAATTCGGGATTTTATTACGTGATTGAAATAAATCTGGTAATAATATCTGACTATCATTATCCTTGCTTTCTTTTTTAACCATGGGCTTTTTTAATGATGTATATACTATATAGTTCCTATTTTTTCGCAAAGTTTCGGCTGGTATTTGTTAGTTTCGACGTTTACTACGACTTCAAAGCTGTATGTAATATTTACCTGAACAAAGAAAGGTGCGGTAAAGCATAGGGACATATTTTCAAGTAGAGAAATTCATAGATAATATATTTGCAATTAAGAGTAAAAACTTGGAAAGAAAATTTTTTTTTATAATTGTGTTTATATTTTACTTTAAAAAGAGCATTTACATTAAATCCCATTAATATAGCAAATTTATAACGAAAGTAATAAACCCTTAACAAAATGAGAGCATATTCAAGGAAAGAATGAGTTTTTGTGTTTTGAAAATACATATTTTGGGCCAACCCTCACAAATGAAAATACTGCTACAGTATTTAAAGTAGGGACCCAAATTAGTTTAAAAATAAATACACTGTCTCATGTGGTACGCAATGTCTAGAAGTATAAAAATAAAACAAACTGGTTTCTAATACAATCTCTCAAATTTCTTTTCTACATAAATCAAATGATTTGGTAAACAAATTATATTTCTATTGTAGAGACATATTGTAAGTGTGACTATTAACTACTCAAAGCTAACGAGATTATGTTTTGTTCTAGAAAATATTTAATTTTCTTCCTAAAACATATTATCAGTAAGAAGTAATTGCAATTTAACTGCACTAAAACAACCGCTTAGCTTCGATAAATTCAGCTATTGCAAGCTAAACCCACAACCTTATCGAGGCCAAGAGCTTTTCGATTTAATTCAATTGACCTCTCTAAGCCCTCTTCTAAATTTAACCACACATTTTCATAATAATAATTTAGTGGTGGGATTTGTGTTTGTCCTTGAACTGAACTAACCACGTTATAGTATTAAATTGGATTTTCTCCACCATCAATATGATTCACAACAATTGCTGCAGAAAATATATAATTTCAAAGCGAAATCATCTTTAACATTATTTCTCAAACACTATAACTTTTCAAACCAATTTACAATCACACACGTTCTTCACTTCAAACAAATGTATAAACATTGCATAGTCTTATTATTGATTTTTTTTCTTACCAGTCAATAGTACACATTGTCTAATATTAATTTAGTTTTATTCCCGATACAATGACGCACTAGTGTTTTTAGTTGGAAAACCACCAATTACTTAACTAAACACATGACTCGAACTGATATATGAAAACTTATACTGAAATTCCTATTAAATAATGTGTTTGCTTTAATTTAAATGAAAATACAAAATAAAAATAAACTACGTGTTTTTGCTGTTTAACTTGACGGCAAGGAATTCGCTTTTGCAATTAAATTAATTCTATATTAAACTCAAAATAAACACAAGGATATTTCTCTAGTACGATGTTGAGTTGTTATTAAATATATACTCTATATAAAATATTACTTGATGACCCACAACTGGTGCATAACATAGTCGTATTACAACTTATATATAATCTTTTTATGTCTTAAGTAGTTATAAGAAGATTTGAATGTGATAAGGATGAAATTTCTATGTTTATCGAACACTGAAGCATAGTCGATTTGGAAATAATTAGTTCTATAAACGGTACATGCATGTTTAAGTCTATTGTATTTCTACTTGTACTATATCCAGTGTTTGTTCTATTTACTGGGAAATATTGCTCAAACATTACGTTACGCAGACGTAATTTGGGTCCACAAACGTAAAATGACGAAGTTTGCCAACGGATAAAACGAGATTTTATCGTCAATATGTATGCAAATGCAGACAGTTCGCGGACCTACGTCAGGTAGAGTGGTGCGGAATAGAGTGGGACAAAATAGTGTTAAACATTCTGTACTAATTTTTAATCACCATTACAGTACTAAAATTCTGTCAAAAAAACCTAAGTAATGTTGGCTTAGCAATATAGTCTAAAATACACATTATTCTTAGAAATATGATGAACCTCTACACGCTGAAACCTAACGTTTCATTATATTGATCTCAATGAAACCAGTGAATTTAGCTATGATTATGTTATGTATAGCAATAAAGGATAAGAATTACAACATTTTTACGATCCGTTATTGTTTGGGAAATGTTTGAGTAGTCTTATAGTTTACTATGATTAAATAATTCTGTTCTGGCTTGAACTAGGAATGTACTAATTTAAAACAGTTTAAATTAAATTATAGTATGTGTGATTCAAGCAAGATTGTTTGTTTTAAGTGTCACTAATTAAGTAATTCAATAATTTTTAACAAGGAAGTAAAAGGTTTGTTCATTTTACGTTTTCTAAAGTTAAGTTGTGGTAGTCAATAAAAAAGCAGTATTTTATATCGTTTTAAAATGTGTGGGCGAAATTTTAAATTGTCGCTCAAATTTTTGTAACCACATTTCACACTATTGTTGAAACACCATAACTTATTAGATACAACCTCAAAGAGACAAACGTATAAAATAAATTACAGTCCATTCAATCAAGTATATATCTAAGCCAACCATTTGAAGAATCCATGCAATTCAATATTTGGTGCATCCCAACAGTGTTATTGCATAATTGCTGTATTTCCGTTATTATCAATGGATTTACAAGAATTAATCAATTTTATCATGTTAGAAAATAATGTGTAAAACTACAGGTTAATTAAAACGACTCTCTTATAAAGGAGTATATTAAGTAGTGTAATATGAAAATTCAAATAACACTGGATGCAGAAAACTTCCTGGAATACAAACAATAAAGTCGAGGGGTTTTGTTAATCACCAATCCTTTTTAGTAAGCACCGGCTTAAAATAACAGGATTATTATTTTGATATGTTTTTATTTTCATTAAACAAATCGGGATTAAATTTATCAAGTACAGTGTGTTTTAAAAGTCACTACTTATTTTTAATTAATAATTTTCATGACTTGTTATGGTGCTAGAGAACAAATAAACATGTACATTTAAACATTGAATAATGCCATTTAGTATGGAACACGTCAAACCTCAATATATACATCTGCATTGTCAACATATTTTCTCAATGCAAAAGATAGATTATGAACAGATTTTCGAATAAAGTCGTGTGGAACATTACCAAGAACAAATGAAAACTTCCAATTCATGTAGAGTCTTTCTTCTCGCAGGCCAGTGATGTGGACTACCTAGTCAAATCCTTTTATCCAGAAATGATACTACTTAAACACCATCTATAATAGCATTCTTAAAAGCTTCAATCAGTTTACAGTATGAACTACCAACAATGGCATCAAATTAGCTTCAGTCAGCCAACAATAAGAGCTACTAAAACCATATGGGTTTTTGGTGATGAACATTTAAAACTAGGTACAGACTTTTCAGTCACCTTGTAGGAAGTTTCTGTACTCGATATAAGTAATTATGGTGTTTGTTTCTTTATTATTGTTTAAATTTAACTTTTTTTTATTTTGGGACCATAAAACGTATATGAGCATTTCCAAGCAAGTCCATAGAACATAAACATACTGTGTTAACAACAAACTAGGGCGAATATTTAAAAAAGAGAAAGCTCTGATAAAACATACATGGATGATTTATACTATAGCATATTAGTAGCAATATGGATTAATTTAAACATTGCAACCATGAACCTATTACAAAATCTGTTTAGTGATTTTATGTTTTTTTTTTTTACTCCCCTAAACATGATTCCCAATTAAGTCATTTTACTGAAACAAAAGTATCAAAATACACTTGTGGAGGTGGTGGGCTAACAAAAACTCTAAATACGTCTTACTCAAACTCACTCTAAGCCTGCTACACAAATAACATTATATTGATGGATTAAAAGTTATTGTTTCAAAACGCCCGATATCAACTGGTTTTTAAGTTCCGTCTTTTTTTCACTTCACAAGCAACTACCGTGATTCACTCAAACCGAACCAGCTCTCGCGGTTAGCAACAAGATAGACACATTGTAGTGTTATACCTTGGATTGATGGTTATAGGTCACATTGTTGAGCAAAGTTGCTTTGTTTTGTTGCTTTGTTGCAAAGGCCCGTCGGTGAAATGGAATAACTGATTATGGTAAAATGTCGTTTCCTCAATATTTCTCCAAATTCATTGTGACATGTTACGTTTAACCTCGGGTTTTGTGGTCAATAAAAAATATTTAATTTGGACAAAAGATGCTGATGAATAATTGTTTATGATAGTATTATAGTTTTTCTAATATTATAATATGTATGATATTATTTATTATTATATTCGTATACATTGTATCTTTACCATCTGCAGAATGTAATTTACGACAATGTAATTTAATTTTTATTTAACATATAGTATAACGATTAAAATAATCTTTATTGTTATTTGTTTACCTATTAAAAGTTTTTCGTAAATATTTATAATGTTAGTATGGAACATTTTTATTCATAGTTACCTAAAGCAAACTAAGGTAATTAGGTTTATAACACAAACTAAACATATTCACATAGTGTGCTTATAAACGCAACTATAAGGTATGGGTATAAATTAATTTCAAAATTTTTCATCTGTATTTTTTTGAACAAGTAAATAACAGCTAGGTGTTGCCACGAGAGTCCTTAGACTGTTCGACAGAAGTAATTTAGTGATTGACCGATCTATTGAATCAACGCCTACTACTGCTTTCCTTGTTGCTTCAAGTCCTCTTTTAACAACAAGCTTCTCCGATAATGTAATTTAGAGAACTGGCGGTACGTTCAAAAACACCTAAGGATTTGCTGTAGTTTCATGTTTAGATACAAAGGTTAATATTTTAACCAGGGACCTGTTATTGTTTATTATTTAGGGGTGGAATTATTTGTACTCTCGTGTTTAGTTTTACGAAATGGAAATGCATATTGCATTGAATGAATATATATATCTATAGTTAAGGCATGCGAAGGTCTCATAAGGTTCAGAAACTTAGTTACCGAGGGTTTTTGCCTTTACCCTGAAAGTATCAGCTTTGCTTCGAAATGATTATGGATCGAAATGCCAATTGTTATTGTGCTATGGATTTAATGTTGCATATTTATCTAAGGATTGACGTTAGAAATTAAAAAGAGTAGAGTTTGAACTCACAAAAGAAACGAGAAGATGCCGTTGGCACAGAAGTGGAGTGAAGACAACCACAAAGAAGTAAATAAATGAAAATGTTTAAAAACATTTTTTGGGAAGAAAAGTATTTAATTTACCATAAAGGTATAATCAACCTATGTTGGTACAAAATCAATAGTAACCGTTGTAAAAAATCATAATTTAGTTCTAGACCGCCTTAATAAACTGATCACTCTATAGCTACTAAATAAACATAGTTAGAAATACAAAGTGAACTGGAAACTATTTTGTCAATACCTAATCTAAAATATTATAACGTGACAGGGCTTTTTTTATTTCACGATTCTGAATCAACCGCTTGACGGATTTTCATGATTTTTGTGTTGAAAGAAAGATAATTTTGATAACTAGGGAATGTCGAAGCCATAATTTTAGTTTAGGGTCTCTGGTTTTTAGAAATTAAGCTTTCAGCCGCCACTTGCATTCTAAACTAGCTTTTGGTATGATATCATTTGCTTAACATAACAGCTCTAAACATTTAGCGTTTGTGACATAAATTCAGCATTTGGATAAAATGAAAAGACATACTAAGGGTTGACTTATTTATACTTTGTGTAATTCTGATCATTGATACGTTCAATTCTTCGGTAAGAGGATGACAGATTAATAAAATATACATAGTAAATACTAGGATGTTTAAATTATTTTGTAAAACAATCTTTGATTTGTTTTAGTGCAATTTAATTTGTTTTAACTAACAGTTGGTTAAATATAAAAATATTCTATAGAACTATTGGGTTATTTTATTTACTCAGATTGTGTCATTGATTATAGAAAATAAGTAAGATTAGTAGATATATTTAGACCACAGAGATAAGTAAAACCATTGTTGTATACAAATCGAGGCTCTGTACACGAGTCTTAAAAGAAAAGGATATGCGAATCATTTTACTGCTCAACTATTTTGGAAAGAGTTGGAAAATAACAATATTTACAAGTATTAATTTGTCTTGGTAGATTTTTTTACAATTAATGTTAGTCTGCTAACAGTTTGTTTGGATTAGGCTCAGAAATATTGATGTCATAGAAAAGGAGACCAAGAATAATGGGGAATTCATCACGATTTTAAATTACCATCACAACCTCAGCCAGGTTTTATCCAAATATAAACTAATGGATGACATAGATTGAACACAGCGGCACGATTGACCTAGGATACTACAATTAGACAGACCATGATTTTATGAAATCTAAAAAAAAGATTGTTTGGCGTGTGTGTAGTTGTGGTTACGCGTGAGGGCGCTGATGTAGGCAAAATATAACTTTTATTTCAACTATCAATATCTTATACTTTTAATCAATTAATATGGGAAATTACGATGTAGGTTGATTCAATAGGATGGTAATTATTACAGATATTAGAACTGATAACGGTATGGATGATTAACATTGACTTTTACGTCACTAGCTTTACTAGCGTGTTAACTTTTTGAATTCCGTCAACATGTGACCAGTTCTTTTTTCAAATGAATGTTATTTTAACCAAACAGCTTCAAAACAAACTATATGTTTATGTATTCCCTGGAATTGAGGTAATTATTCCCGTCACTATCGTGGGATAAGGTTGAGAAGTAGTCCCAGTTCCATATATTTAATTTACATATATTTAAAATTAAAACTTAAACACTAATGTACCTATTTACAATTTCAACCAATTTGAAAGTTTCCGTAGCGAGGCTCGGGTATTCCGCAAGAGTTCGTTCACACAATCTATAAGTCTACATAATCTATAGATAAATGTATGTATCGGGTTCAGACTGTTCAGCACGATAAAAGCCCCCGTCGTTGCTATAAAGATATAAAGCTAGCATTAACGCTAGTACATGTCTAGTATCTGACTCGTAGCCACGGAGCATATACCAACCCTCTACGTGCATGAGCCTAGGAATAGTCAACATACTGAAGTTACAACAGCACGCAACTCCTTACTTTATTTCCAACCTGTTTGACAGAAATGCAAATTTTATCACGGGAGGGAATGATGATCAACCCGAAATGTGTTCGCAAATAAATTTACCTAGTAGGCCTATAGGTTACCGAAAGATTACACATTTACCACATTTACGTTCATTGGTATGTTATTGTTTAGTATGAAAAGAAATCAAAGCCAATACAACATTATTTAACTTTTACAACGTGAACAACATGGTCTTTACAATCTTTCCTGTTAAAAGCTTGTAATATTAAGTTAAACTTTTATTGGATGCCTTTTGTTCCTGAATAAATTACAGAGAACATTAAAAGGGATGAAATCCTAAATGGTATCTTTAAAATATTAGCACTCAAAAACCACAATTGTTTTACTTAATTTTATGCCAACTGTCCATTTTTGTATTTTAAGAGTTGGTGTGTAGATATTAGTTACCTGACTCCTGATAAGGTAGAAAAGTAATCAAAAGCTTAAAACTATGAAACCGTTGAGGCAAGTGAACTTATCTTCAAAACAATTGTCATCCGCGACCCCTCAAAGTTAAACTAAAGTTTTGAGTAGCCATTAATGTCGTATGTAGGTCACACTATCATGTATACCGTTACTTGCTTGAGGAGACACTTTAACTTAAGATGAAAAAGTTATTCTATTTTAGTGTATGTTACAGCTAAAGCCGTCAAAAGTTTTCATACATTGCTTCACACTACATATCACAATTTCAACTATTACCTAAAATGCAAAGCACTGAAGCCCAAAGGTTGAAAATAGCTGTTGAATATTGGCAACACATCCAAAGCTACAATATCAGAGATGGTAAAATCTGTATATTATTAAACAATTTGTCAGAACTACCAATTAATAATAATACTTACGAGGTGTAAGCCCGTCCTACGTACGGGAATTCAGTAGTCAGTTAAAACCGTGTACAATTCAGATCAGCTAGTTTACACATATAAAGACAAAGTTTCTTGCAGTTTTAATGTGAAAACCATCTTGTAAACAAATGTTGTGTGACCAAATATGTTTTTATTCCATCATAGGCCTATACGATATGCATTTTAAATCCGATAATTATACAATAAAACAGCAATTCTGCAATTTTTACGATGTGAAAAGCGTTGAAGTGAGATTTGCAGCCGATTCGCACAGACGCACACTGATTATAAGCAGCCTGCAGTAGAGAGAGTAATAGTCAATTGAGAAGTGTATAGAGACCTAGTCAACGATACCACCTTCCTTAGCATACCTGCCTCTTCCATAATTATTATCACCACAATACAACTACTATACACAATTTACAGTAGGTCTGAATAGAAACGACCTAAAATAAAACGATAATATCCAATAAAATTCACAGTACACATAATTTGACGTTGTGTTCATCTATGTCATCCATCTGTTTAACTTTGTATAAAACCCGGCTGAGGTTGTGGTGGTAATTTAAAATCGTGATTCCTGATTATTCTTGATATTATTTTTATGACATCAATATTTCCGGGCCATATCCAAACAAAGTTAAAGCAGACAAACATTAATTGTAAACAAAAAGCTACCATGAAGAATTAAAACATGTAAACATTTTTATTTTTCTATTCTTTTCTTGAAAAGTGGAGTAGTAAAATAATTTGCATTTATCCTTTTTTATTAAGACTCGTGTACAGAGCCTCGATTTGTACTGTGGTTTAATTAATTTTGGTCTACACTATTTTCCTATAATCAATGACAAAATAAGAGTAAATTAAATAACCTCATAGTTCCATAGTTTATATTTAACCAGCTGTTAGTTAAAACAAATAATTATATTGCTCTAAAACAAATCGAAGATTACAAAGATTGCTTTAAAAAATAATTTGAACATCCTAGTATTTTACTATGTATAATTTAATTAATCTGTCATCCTCTTACAGAAGAATTGAACGTATCAATGATTAGCATTACACATAATATAAATAAGTCAACCCTAAGTATGTCTTTACATTTTTATCCAAATGCTGAATTTGTGACACAAAAGCTGAATGTTTACAGCTGTTATGTTAAGCAAATTATCTTATGCCAAAAGCTAGTTTAGAATCTTAGCGTCGGCTGCTAGACTTTTTAAAAATTAAAACTTAATTTCTAAAAAAATGGGACCCTAAACTAAATTTATGGCTTCGACATTCCCTAGTTCTCAAAATTATCTTTCTTTCAACACAAAAATCATGAAAATCCGTCGAGTGGTTATTCAGAATCGTGAAATAAAAAAACACTGTTTCGTTTTAATATTATAGATACTAAGGTCAATACATTTATAATCTAATTAAATTCAATAAATCCAAAGGTAGTAAAACTGTACGAAGATAATCTGCATATAAATACTACCCAAACTCTTACAAACAAGTCACTTGACGTTAGTTATAAATTCTTATAACTTCAGTTAAAAGAACTGATTAAAATACAATCAGATTTTATTTTACTTTCTTAATCATTCGATCAGCAATTCAGTATGAAACGAACTCGAAACAAACTGTTTCGTTACATGATTTGATACTTTTATAAGTTTGGATGACAGATATGATTGGTTTGATTAAATCATGTGATGTATATCATCGGCTCCCCACCCCTTAAATCCCTCACAAAAAGTCAGATTTTATTTTTATCGTTTAATATAGTTAATGAGCAAGATGGTCAATGTAATAAGTAAGTTATTTATATGTAAATAATTTTAAAAATATTATTCTTATATACTTTTAGTACTTTCAATTAATTTCCATACAGTTTAAGAGAATTATTATCTAATAACACCAATCTTCCCAGTCAGCTTTCCACTAAGTGTAGGTTTAGTTTTCTAGTTTCGAACAATATTGTCCTTTAATATTATTATAACATATAGTTCGTTGTAATCCTACATGTCAACAACTTAAATTCCAGTATGTTTGCAAAAATTCATATTAATTAAACTTCATTAGCTAAAAGTTTTCAGTTGTGACATTTTTTTAACTCCTGGATATTTTACAGTAATAGTATATCTTTATAACAAGAGTGAAAAGTGGGTCTGACCAATGTTTAATGTACTCGATCTCGTACTTTAAACATCGGTTTCAAATATGTAATGACTCACTTTCTACTCTTGTGTTGAAATATACTATTTCGCTACACTATTGTGAAATCACCTGTGTCTTTATAGGTTTATCGCCCGCAAAAATTCTTTAGATTAGAGTAAGAACTGTGGTTCTTACCATGTCACACATGAAAAATTCGCTAAACCTTCTCAAAGTAATATTTAAAATCTTTATTCCTCGAGGTCAACACTTCTTATGAAACGTTCGGTCAAGTCAAATGAGGTTTTCTTCAAACCCACATTTTACCCACGTCCCTTAAAACTAATTAAACTAAAGTTCTGTGTAGTCATTAATGTTGTATGTAGGTCACACGGTAGTGTATACCATTACTCGCTTGTGAAAACACTTAGAGGGATAAATTACTTTATTTTAGTGTAGTGTTAAAACATGTCTCTTTATAGCAAACCTGTTGACTAAGAGGATTTCTATTTGCCGAATTGAATTTTCAATTAAATATTCCTTAAACAGTTCAAATTTATTTTAACAACAATTACTTTTGTGTTCAAGGACATATATACATTTGTGTAAATACTATATTTTTTTATAACAAAAATATGTATCGGTCCTTGGTTTTGGTCTTACCATGTCACACATGAAAAATTCGCTAAACCTTCTCAAAGTGATATTTAAAATCTTTATTCCTCAAGGTCAACACTTACAGTCTTGTTGGTTCAATCAACCAAAAGATAGTTAAAGGGTACAGAGATAATCTGCATATAAATTACTACTCAGACCCTAACATATGCAAGTCCCTTGGCGTTAGTTATAACTCGGATTCAAAGCACTGATTCAATAACCAAACGTTTTATTTGACCTCCTGGATAATTCGAACATCAATTGAATATTAAATGAACGCGAAACAACCTGTTTCGTTAATTTAATGTTTTGATACATTTCAAAGTGACTGACAGAGTTGATTGGTTTGATTAAATTGTATGATCTTTATCATCAGTTTCCTTTCTTTATGCTACCCCTTCCCCCCCACCTTCGGATCATGAAATGATCATTGTTTTGGTCTGTGAGCAAGATGGACTTTGTATTTTCTTGTCTATGCAATAGTTAGGAGAATAGTTTAGTTTTAAGTTATTTTAGGCACTAACCTTTTTGTCGATTATGAGTTAGCGTTGTTGTTGTCTAATAAACCAGTTTACCATTTGCCACTTACTAGAATTTAGTTTTCTTGTTTCGAAAATATTAGTTCTGTTAACACTAGATCTACTGTACAATATTTCTTAATCATAACAGATGATTAAAAGGTAATAATAGACTGTTTAACTGCTTTCCTTGGGTGGTGAAAAGTGCCACTAGAGAGCCACTATTTAACACATTCTTTGTCTAGTTGCTATATAGTTGTAGTTTTCTCAGGAGGTGTCCGTGGCTAACAAAATGTGATTACCATTTGTTTACACTTCATTACCTAGAAACAAAAGTTCATATGAATATTTCAAATGTGTTAGAAGGTAATGTTTTGCAAAACAGATTAAAACTTAATCTCAAATTTGAAATATTCAAGGCTCAAGATCTCCCTACAATGGAAGTGGTGGAAGTGAGTAAAATCCTCCACCATTGCTTTACTTCGTTTTTCGCCTTTTCTACATTAACTGGACCTAATTTCCCAAGCAGGCTCTTACATCTTCCCAAAACTAACATCACATTCTTATCCTTCACATCGATTTATGTTCTTTATAACACATACTCATATCTTAATTGTTTGATTCTTAACCTCTTCACTACCTTTTGCATGTCACTTACACCACTTTCACCTTTTAGTCTTATCCTCAAGCTGCTTTCTTTCTAACCTTTTCATTCCTTTACTTCTCACTCCCTCCCCTACAACCTGTCACATAATGACCTCTAGGGTTTTCCAACGTGACTTGGCATATTCTATCGTGAGGCCTCTGCCTGCAAATGAGCATAGCTCTTGAACGCAGATAGAAGGTAGTTTTACTTGTTTACTGGTATACCTTTTTCAGTAAATAAAGTATGTTACATATAGATGTAAAAAAATTATAAATAAAATGATAAATGGTTAATTCCTTAATACGTGCCATGCCTTTCTTCTGTAGGGTTAAAAATATAATTAGACCATTTGGCTTTTTAAATTAGCTATACATCCCAAACCTATCTTCAAGTGAAATCACACGGAAAGAGTAAAGCTCTTAGTACCTCCTCCATATTTCGAAAATCATAAATTTCAGTTTTTTTACGGTGGATCAATGTTTTAATTTAAAGTTAAAACTCCTGGTTATTTAATAGCAAACTAAAATCACGAAACCACACTACAGTACTAATAAATATTGTTTGTAAATTATGTTCCCAGCGTGATTCAATAAGACAAACTAACAATAATATAGTATTACAATCAGGGTATTTTGCCTTTTTTCCTGTATTACGCAATCGAAATGTGGATATATTTTATGGCGACATAAATGTCAAAAACATATATAAATTGAGCGGAAATCTGTTCTATTTTAATCAAGAGAGGGGTTGTTTAATTTAATATACACAGGAGATCCTCCTACATGAGTTTAAAATAAACCAACAAACTGGAAGGAATAAATATCATTTGACTTTCCCTCTTTCCATCAAATTTGTTTCTCCATTTGATATTTAACTTTGGCGTTTGAACTGAAATTCACAGTTTGTAACTTGTTGCAACCTTACTAAACATGTCAGTGAACTCTCATAACTTGAAGGTGGATGGAACATATTTAAGGATTTCAATTATGCTAAACAGTCTAGTCATAACTGTTTTTTTTTTTTTTTTTTTTTTTTTTTTTATATAAGCACAAAATATTTTAAACTCGGGAAAATTGTAATAAAGCCTTTTGTTGCATAAGTTTTTTAGACAGGCCAAGATCGGCCATTTATGATATGTTTAATCTTACATCATTCTCCTCATGACGATGGAAACAGCATCCCTAACCCCCAATGGGTGATTTTGGTAACATCTATAGATAGTATACCTTTTACCGATGTTTGTAATGTTATTTTTGTAATTTTAAAATACATAATATTGTTAGAAGTCCCTCTAGACCTCCTAAGCCCGGATATTTTGGCTATTAAATCATCCGTCTATTAAATCAAAAGTATAGTTTTTAGAAGCTAAAAACTCCATGTACAGTGATTTTTGTGTCACAAATTGTTATAATATTTTAAATGAATAAACATAATCTTTTTGCTTTTTCATTTTATATTTCATATTTTGGATTTTAATTGTATGATGTGGTAGTATGGTTTTACTAAACCATTAAATATCATGTATGTATTTAAAAATAGTATTTAATTATTACTTATAAGAGGCTGAATAATTTCCATAAATGAATCTGCAATTGATATTTGTAAGAAGCAAATATAAGAAGATAAGCAAACTAAGGATAAGGCTTACTTGGCTGTCACACGGCGGCTACTCAGGATATAAACCTGTCTGTGTAACTCTGGCTGTAAATCCTCAGAGAAACTTTACATGTCGTCCTCGTGCTTGGATATACAATGTTTTTTGCACCACAGTGTCAAATATTTTTGCTTACCTTACCGATCATCTCCATCAATTCTACCTCAATTTCTTTGTGCACTTTACAGTAAAAATAATTCAAAATGTCTCTAAGCCTGTTAACCTGTTTGAATGACAAGCTTTTTAGCTCTGATCAGATAGTATATAAAAATATTTCCATATTTTAAAGGGTAAACGAAAATTGACAAAAATTTAGTTTTATCATTTAAACTGCAATAATTGTTTGTTGAGTATGAAATCCACTTTACTCACTTAATATATAATATATAATTATAATCCTTATATATAATACGTGAAGGCGATTTCTACGAAACACTACTCCTCCGTTAATAATGGACGGATCTTTACTAACGATGTGTCAAAATCAAGTATTTTTTGTGTAGACGCCTCTTTTCACCAATTTCTGCAATAAAAGTCCTCGGGCTTTGCCCCACAGGCTATCAGAATCCCAATGTATTTCTTATGAAGAATTTACCTTAACTACCTTTACATTCAAATATCACTGTCCAGTTTATAGCAAGGGTTTACTATTTATATACTTTTAACATTATATGCACTAAGTTTTCCATGGCATATTATGGATGGAAATGTAATAATAATAAAACAATTATAGTGAACTGTTTTAGTTCCTACACTTTATTGCATCTTAGATGATAAAATTGCAACCGTAATGAATCGTCATGAAGTTCGCTGCAACGGCATGAAACACCGGCATTCAACAAGCGGGTTATAGCGCAATACGAGTATTATGACACTATAAACATTTAAATGCACACTGTAAAGGAATAAGAATATCTACTTTTATCGGATTGCCTAATAGGGCCTTAAATGTCGGAATTAAAAGCTGTCACATTTATTTAGCAGCCACATAAATCCAAGCCCGCATCAAAACCATGGAAGATCGTTTAGAAATTTAATGGGGTAGTTTGGGTCCACACGTGCCAGAAATGGCGGGGAAGGTTTATAAAACATAAAGACATAGTTTTCCCGTGAAATAATTTGGTTAATCTTTCAGCCATTTGACCATCGTCCACACACAAAAAAAATCTGCATGATAATCATAGGCCTGATTATCATGGAGATTTATTTGGTTTAATAAACTTCTTTATAATACTTTGTGGTTAGTTTATTATTGTAAAATGAAGTATACATCTATATCTTTCAACCATATTTCTGTTTACGATTTTTTTAGTCAAAGTTATTAAACATGTTCAATCTAAAACATCTACAGGTAATCAATTACATCGATTTGCAGAAACTTTCATTCCGTAATATGTAATCATAATTTATCTCTTTAATCCTAGTTAGCACTGTTTTGTCTTAGTTGTAGAGCTTCTTTTCTTTTTTCTATGTTCGAGCGATCTTGCTTAGTGATAAATATCTGATACTTGACTGAATGGTCCATATTAGTGTTTTACAGCCACATAACCTTAGTTTCTGCTTTATCTTTCTTATAATCGTAAACCTAGCCAGGCCGTTGTCTATCTAGATAAATAAAGTCCACTCCTTAACTGGGAATACTGTATGCTGATTTCTGTTGTTGGTTCGAAGATTTAAGCATTGTATTTTCCGATTAATATATTCCGCGACTTTTCCTAGGTCGTATTATCCTACGGATAGTTTCTCAATGTATAACTGGATGTTGTGTACCATTAAGGGCAAATTCTAACCATAAAATACAAACTTTTAAGGGAGGTTTTCTTATTTTCGTTTTTTTATAATAGCATCCACTAAAATAATATATTTTATACGAAGGTCGTAGACACCAGTCAAAGCAAAGCTTATGCACGGTATTTCATTTTACCGAAATTATTCCAATTATATTTTTAAGATCTTTACTAGAATGGCTCACACTACTTTATCGTATCTTCTTGCATTTTCACTACTTCATTATGGTTAGCTCAATTAAGCCTTACTTTGATTTGAGGAAAAATAGACAAATTTACACATGGAAATTGAATTGTAAAGAGATTACACAAATGTACAAATAAATTACATCGGTATGTTATAAATGCTCAGCTAATTTACCAAAGCTACTGAACAATTATTCCAAAGCCCTGGAGTTCAATTTATCAACGTAGTGTTAAATTTACTCCACCGAATAATCTCTTCTGCGGTGTGCCACGCAGTAACCACGCTGCCCGTTGTGTATTTCGCATTTTAAACCCGCACTATGTGGGTGATCACTTTATGTTTAGCAAAGATTTCGTAACATCTGTGGCATGTAAGATTGCTTAGTAATTACAGTGGATAATGTTTAAACTCGTTTAAAAAATGTATAGTTCATATAGTGTACATTAATATTATACGGATACTTTTGAATACTGAATGATATTATAACAATTTTGTTTTAACATTACCAAACAGACTGATATTTAAAAGTACGAAAAGCTTTTAAGTATATTGTGTATAATAATTTATAATTGAATTTATACTTATTTATCATATAATAGTACAAATATTATAAGTCAAATTAATATCAAAGTCATAACGATACATTGTAGTTTTCATAAAGTATAAATAAAATATATTCATTCATGGAAAATATATCGGTACCATCATATAATAAGGCGTGTTAATTTATTGTATGGTACTTGTAATTTTCTCAGAGTAAATAGACTATAAGTTGAGAATTTTAATAAAACTACGGCGAAAACTTAGACTTTTTAATATTTTCATATCAATATATTTGATTCCTTCACTATAATAGAAACATATTGTTCATGTCTGTAACTTCTATCTGCACAATCTTGACATGGATTTCTTGATATACAGTTCATTCTTGGTTATTACTTATCAAAAGTTAGTGCACCGACATAGTTGTATCATACAAACGAAGGAAGTAATGTCTTAAAACCTAGTCGCAACACTATATCAAGAATCCATTACTTCCATTTGAATAATGCGTAAATAACAAGTACAAGTATAAAACTATATTTACAGAATATACAGTGACATGTTCCTATATATAATTAGTTTAAATGTATATGCACCCGTAGCAACATAACGGACAAATAGATAGTTACATCTATAATACGACCCGATTATCCCTTGACCTGATTTGGTTAGGGCACACAGAGCCATGCTAAGCAGCCTAATATATCAAGGATATGGCTAATATCCCTCTATTAAGTCTATTCAATCCAGATACAGGCATAATCTAATTCCCTTTTTGACAACTAAGTGTAAAAATATACAAGTATTACACTGTATGTGGTGTATTGTTGTACTTATAATATTAATTTAATTTTACCAGGGCTAAATTAATAATCGAGGTACAGGTAAAGATTTGTAAAATATATTTTGTTTAACTAATAAATACCCTAATAATGGCATGTTTTGAATTTAATATAAGAATGGAAATTAACAACAAATACTTATATATTAATAGTTTTATGGTTGTAGGATGGCTTAGTTTATAAAACTTTCAAAATCGTCAAATGGAATTGTGTATAAAACTATTTGGAATCGTTTAGTGGTTGTGTAAAAAAACACGCCAGATTCAATTATTGTGTTGTACCCAGGATCTACATTTGGCTTATTCACTGGGAATACAACATATTTGAGGTTTTTTGAATGTCTGAGGATTACTCTGAAGCTTTTTGGACCAACAAGTTAATATACAATTTAATTAATTAATACTTGCAAGATGCATTGCAGAGCATTACACTAATATGCCTGTTGCAAGTGTATTGATAAAATGATAACAATCTGCATATAATCGGTAAAAAGAGCAGTTCCTTTAGATTAACTCATTAAACCTAATTTTACTACAGAATAGGTTAATATTTGTGTGAAAATAAAATCCAACAAATGGAAATTAGCTCAGTATGCAGCTTTGCTTCGGTAGGGTTATTGATTAATGAAAGAAAATTAATGCCTCTAGATTTTATATTTGTTACAATCTGTTTTCATTCCTATGCCAGATTGATAAGATGATACTGCTCCAGGCGTATCAACTCATAGAACCTGTCTACGATATTTGCTGATAGACTTAGTTGCACTTCCACTTCGCATATCTGATGGTAACGCTTCAGCAGACACCAGCTATGACGCGATACGAGATAGATAAGGGATAACAAGCCATAAACAACAGACAACGACGTGCGATTAAACAACCTCTACACACTTTACTGTTGTATGCGTTCAATGGACCCATGCCTACATCAATCGTAAGTTGTACTTTCCCTGTTTACATCCAGTTATAACTTGTTTAGTTACTTATGTAATATAAATAGTGTAAGTATGTTTAACTTAAGCCCCGCGCGCACTGCGCCGTCACGGACGTCACGGCCGGCCTTTTCCAAAAGTCGTTCCCATGTAATGTAATGGAGGTGCGCGCACTAGGACGGCACGGCCGTCACGGACGCCACCGCCGCCACCTGTCTGTCTGTCAGAAAGTTCGGAGGAGCGAATCTCAGGACAATTCCGCGGCGTCCGTGACGTCCGTGCTGTCCCAGTGCGTGCACCCCACGGCACGGACGTAATTTGTATACGGGAATTTGTATCATGTCTAGAAAGACTCTCCTCTAGGTATCGAACTAGACATTCGAACTTTTCATGGGTCATGCTAAAGTACTGGAAAAATTTGTCATCGTCCTCTACAAGATCGGGGAATAATGTGTGAAATTCACCAAAACCTAGTCGTTTTATATTTATATTATGTATCCAAAATCTCGCTTTCCTCTTCCTCTTCTCCTAAAATTAATCCAACTACCACCACGTCTTCGTCGATATCCATAGCTCACACACTCTCACTGCTCACAGCAAAACAAATCAATTGCAAAATACATCAGTCCAAAATGCTGTGACGGCGATGACGGCCGTGACGGCCGTGACGGCGCAGTGCGCGCGTACCTTTACTGACACATTTTTTCGTTCCAATCAACAACTAAACTGTTGAATAATGAGTTGAATTCAACCACCAATGCTTGAGTAAATTACTGATTTCTGTCATCCAAATAAATTTCAACCAAGCCAAACTACCATCAGATATTTAATATTAATTATATAAATAAAACACCCCAGTGAGAGAATAGGACCCAAACAATCAATGTGAGGCTCACTTAACTCAACTAAGATCTTTTTGACTGAATAATGATAAACCTGGTCCTTGTTGATGGGATTTCTACTACATTAACAAAAATTCATTGATGCAGCTAAGATAATTAAAGACATTTATGAAGATCGTTTTGATGATTTTTATTTTCATTGTAAGCAAAACCTCATTCAATATTGGGTTCGTATCATGCATGGTACTTGCGACCAATGTATATAACTCAAATATGTCATTTGTCTTTCCGGTTTCAGTGATCATATTCTTCATAAATAACCACTACTCATGCAAATAAATATTTGGTCATATTTTGTTTAATAGAAGGAAATAGTTTACCTGAGTAACAGTAAGGCTAATACAAGTAGCCCACATATCAGCTGATCTTGTATAGCGTTGTCTCTCTCATCTACCTGCTTTCCTCCCACCCACACAAACCCCCCTAGCGCCAGAGAGGTTAACAAACACAACACCTACACCTGACACTGCTAGACTACACAGGTGTATGAAATGTGCTAGACAATTGCTCTGTGTGCAAACGTAATTATGCGAAACATTTTTCCATTGTAAAGGATAGTTTCGGAAGAAACGATTGCTAATAACATAACATAATTGATAAATTTGAAAAATCTAATAGAACACTAGGCTCTAGCTTCGGATCATTTTTTATATTACTTCAGGGTTGTGGTATCATCATGTTCTGCGTAAATATTAGCATTGACTATATTATAGACAATGATATTAGCCATTGAAAAATATATAATACAAGTTGTATAATTCCAAAAGTGTTATTTTATTGAAGATTTTGGGTCGTAAATTTGAAAAATCTAATTTTTAAAGGTCTATGGTCTTGAGTTTACCGTAGGTAAGTTAAGAGTATTTCAGTATAAGCCATTATATTTAAGTAACTACATGTCTTATCATGGATTTTTAATCTCGTATACATATTTTCACTACACTGTGTTAATGGACTGTCCACGCAAGGATTTAGTCCAGAAAACAGCTGTTTGCCACCTGCTTAATCAAATGTTATTTTATACGTACTACTGTACTGTAATGCACTTTTACTGGACACCAGCTGATCTTAATTAACAATGAGTGGCTGTAAACGAAAATATAAACTCTCTTACAAGTTATGAGTAGTGATAGGTCCTTAGGTCAGTGGGAGTATATAACGGATGTGCACGGGTTTTTATTGCTAGGTTAGTTTAGAGTAACCGTATGGTACATCCTGGGTACATCCGCTTACGACATCGTCTCACGCAGGGACAACTATACTCGTCCGGTAAATGCCTACTTTCCAGACTAGTAACGTAGTAGAATATTTCATATAACATTCAAAACCAAATTTTCTAATAGAACACTAGGAACTCTAGCTTCGGATCGTTTTTTATATTACTTCAGGGTTGTGGTATCATCATTAAGATAAAACCCTTTAGCGATTTGTCGGGATTTGATCGCAGGACCTTGGGACCGAAATTACGCACACTACCACTAGACCAATCTGCTTCCGATTCAAAACTACTATATTTAACTTCTTTAGTATAAATCACAACAGTCTTCAATTATCATGGCTAATCCTAAAGTTATGTGTAAAACGGTACAATGCAAGAATTGGTTAGAGGCTTAGCTATCTAAATTGTGATGGTGGGACCTTAAAAGTAATTAAGTGTAGATTCGTGCGTAGCATCAGTATTCAGATGAAACACTGTCACTACTGGTATTTACGAGTATGTTTGTTTAAACATTTCCAGCCCAGTGTTAGAAAAGTAGTCTGAGAGGAACATGTGAGATCCGATTATATCTCGACATGACAGAACACGATTCTCAGATCTGGGATGCGTTTGGCTAGAGATGATGCGATAACTTAAACCTGTTGACAGGAATAGCGCTTCGTAATATTCCCTGGATTCTTGAATATCTAATCAGATATTAGCTTATAGTGTCATTGTATTCTGAAATAGCTCATATCAACAAATCCTAGAATTATATGTTAATGATCTATATAAAGTGTATATGTTCCTGGCAAAGGCATTTTCAAATAATTATTTTAATGAGAAGTATTATTAATTTAGGCAGTTAGTTATCCTTACAAATGTGTATTGAAAGTTTTAGTAGAAGGGTACACCTAATGAAAATTGAATTGAATTAAAGTTAATTTATCAATACTTCACAAATAATTATTTTTCACATTCAAAGACGCTAGGCTGGAACCTTTTAACAAATAGGCTAACTTCAGGCTGGGTAAAGAAGATTTGCATTATCATATAGATACAGGGCACGGATTATTAGTTGAATTTGTATACAACTTTAAAATTTAATCATTTTTAACGGTTTAGCATGCGATACAAAATAGTAACCTCACATAAAACCTAGATTATTTATATAAAACAATCTTAAGATGCAAGAAAATCAGGAACTTGGAAACATATCCATTCAATTACTCTTAAATTTTGTTGATATATCTTTTATATACTGCATCTGCCTACGCTGATTCTTACTCAATAGATTTTCTTCAAATTTCATGTCAACGTTTGTTCAAGGTGCAGTAAAATATTTTAGAGCAAGCAAATGCAAATTTTACGCATTGTAATTATCGTTCAGTTTTACGACATTAGACACACCCAACTCGTTCAATCAGTGGATTAGAGTCGGTGTCAATGGAGAGTAATTGAGTGTCTTTATCACTGTTATGAACATGAACATAATTTATGCATAGCATGAAAGGTTTTACCTTGAGTACTCAACATAATCAGCTATAATAGCAACGTATGAAGTTACGGATTGGGCTTTTTAACTATTATGATAGATTTATTATCTAAATTTGACCCTTTAGGTAAAACTAGTTAAACTTGCCTAGATTTTAAAGGATCAAGGTAGTTTGAACTAAAATCATCCTTACTTTGAACTTTGGCTATTTTAATGTTAATTCAATGATTATAGAATCTTGGTGGTCTTAATTTATTCACTTTAGAAGAAAATAAGAATTAAATCTGGTTCGATTTTCTATCCTAAACGTTTTTTTACATATAGGCAGTAAATATTTCAATGTATGAACATAATTGGGTTATTTTACCTTTGCCACCATCTTACACAGTTTCATGCATAATTTTGTCTCGGACTATTTTGTCTTACAGAAAAAGTGTTTGAGGTATAAGAGAGTCACTTAATATTAGACTCTAATTGATATTTTACTGCTACCCATTGTCAAACATAATAACTCCAATCAAATGACTATTTGTTTAAGTTGAACCTAAACTAAGTGTTTTTGGATTAGTTTTTATCAAAAGTAAAGAAAATAAATGATATAGAGATAAATTAAAACATAACTTATGTACTAGAAAAAAATTAAACGCAACACATGATAAAACTCTACTTGGACACATTTTACAAAAGTAAAACTGTTAACGTTAAGTGAAAGGAATGAAAATGTGGAATACAAGTTTGGAACAAAGTTATAAGGTTTCTTCCATTAAAACTTTCCCCTTACAGCCTTTTCTGTTAAAAACTAAAACTAAGTTAAAACTAATAATAGCCCGGAACTTTACTTTGAAACGTTGGTTTACTATTTCTACGGAACTATTAAAAATCTATAGGCCTATACATAAGAGGCACTAGTGTTTTGTTGTTTTGTTTAAGTTATATAAGGTTATTTTTATTTTATAGTTAAATAGATAAATTAAAATTCACTATACTCAGGCAGAACCTTTATATAATAAACATCTACGTAAAAAGAGATATTACAGCGTTGCTACAAAACTCAATAGCCCAAATTATTTTTTTTACTGTACTATAGTTTAACAAGATAAATATCCTTTTCTAGTGTCCCATTGTTTTATAATTCAACGCTTAGGTAGAGTAATTAAATTAACACCTACAGCAGTACACTAGGAACGAACTTTATATAGTTATAATGGAATAGATTAAATGTATTGATTTGAAGAGTATTCATTACCACTTTGCCGTATTCAAACAAGCGTTTCTATGTAATCAATTTTATGAGATTCAACTTAATTGTAAACGAATGGATAAAAATGCGTTATAAGTTAAAACTTACTATAAAAATTGAAATTTCGACAAAATTGAAGTGAAGTATAATAATTGATAATTTTATGTACTCAAGTTTGTTCATCTATAAATTTCTAATGAATAGTAAATTGCCAGCATTCTTTAAGTGACCATAGTTTTTCCTATATGTATATAAAAACAAATTAAGTAGAGTAATAAAGGTGTTTGAGTAAAATCTAATAGTTTTTCAAAATTCATGTTTTCGGCCCCTGGACTATATTGTTAAGACAATAATAGGTTTTTTTTACATACCTCAGTCAAATAGTCCAATAAATGATATTGCTCAACAGCTTACATGTTTTGTTGCAAAAACAACATTTTCAAATATGTAGTTTTAAATATGTTTTTGACGAGTTGCAAGCTTTTAAAATGTTGTCTTTGCAACGAAACATGTAACATTCTTAACAAAAGCCACAGATTGACTTGAATTTTATATATGTATTTTATCCTTAAAGACCAAATAAATATTTTGCTATATTAATAAAATATGAATTATGATACAGCCACCTGAATTAATTTACATTTTCTGAAGTTATTCCGTTTTGGTAAAATAAACACACACACACTTATCTTACATTTTCATCCCACTACTTTCTTGGTCGCCAAGATATTGAAAAATATTAAATTAATAAGTACATTTGATAACACTGATAAATTATCCTTTGAGGGTTTACTTAAACCGACACTTCTTGGTATCCTCGAACTATCAAGCTTAAAAACTAGATCTAACAAGTTAATTTTAAATATACAGTACTAGGCATTGCTCCTGTTTACGTGTGAATGTTTTTATTAAGCTGAATATTTAAGGTTTTGTATGCCCAACAATAAACCCTAGGACGTTATAGGCTCTATCCTGAAACCATTTAAAACATTACTTCAAGCTATGCACAGAGGATCACGGCATTATGACTTGGCCTTTGGCGAAATTTGAGCCCGGAACCTCGAGAACCAAAGATCGCTCTACTACTAGACCAGTTTACTTTCCAGTCCACAAGTTCAGTTTGTTTTACATATACATTTTTTTAATTAGTCTCGGTTTGTTTTGTATTGTATCAAAAGTATAGCCTTTATAACTTTTAATAAGGCTGAACATTATTTAAATAGTTTGGAATGTTAAATTCCAATTTAATAGCAAAACAAACGAAAACCTTCAACCACATACCATTTGCCATATACGAAACATAATATTACATTCGCAATCAGCAAAACCGTAATCATCGATTAGAAACACAAACAAGAGTCTGCGATCGTGACCATCCATTTACACTAGAAGCGAGATAGATATCACAAATAATCAATTGCAGACCACAGAGTGCGATTGTCTATGTAATTACAGCCTCAGTGATGGTAGATACACAACGTACATGGAGCTGCATGTGTGTGTGTGTGGACGATTTGTATGTAAATGCCGGATAACCATCGTCCACCGGCGGGAATGATATATGCGCGGAAACCTGCATTTGCACTGAACCTGCAGCGTGTGAGAAAAGTGTTTGTCTAAATTAAATGTTGCATACGGAAAGGTTCATTGAAGGAAGGTTTTGTTTTTCTAACTATCAAATCTTTCAATTTATTTCTAGAGAATAAAAGAGTATAATATGAATAAACCAACCAATTTAACTATATATTCTTAAACGGTGACGCACTTTTGGGTAAGAATTATAAGCTCGATTTGAAGGTAGAGGTTTAATGGTGTTTTATGACTTGTTCAGCTTTTTCCTGGCTTAGATGAGATTTTTAATTATCTGCGTCCGTAATGTATTTGAAGTTCAGTGATTAATGACAGCTGGCTTCAGTTCCCAGCCATCAAACATTAAGACGTTTTCTTAGGAAGGGTGGCCATTAAAGGACCATCACCTCTCGGCTGCAAAACCTGTAAACCTAGAGCCAATTGATAATAGCTCTATATTAATATTTTTATTTAATCAGAATTACGACATTAAAAAGTCACTACATGCATAGCTTACCTAACATATTTATAGTGTCAATTTGATAATCTTTGATTTTACTAAATAAAGGTTACCAGTTAAATCCTGATGACATTGGGTACTGATTTTATGGCCTATATATGAATCTAGTGCCTCGTGATCGTTTTCATTAATTTCCTGGTTGAAGAAAGAGCCTTAGTAAATAACAAAGCTACATAAGTGGATCCACTCCAATAGTACACCCATTCATTTCATATTCAGCTGAAAATACCTACTTCATTCTTGAACGATGTTTGCTGTCTTAATAAGTGATAAAGTAATTTAAATTATAATAGTTGCAGAACTTAACGATATACTCAGAAATATGATGCAACATCGAGTAACACTAACGAATCAGGTACGTCTCTTACGGATTATTGTTCTTTAAAAGTGGTATTCTTCGAAATGATATCGCATACATTGATTTCATTGCAGTTTGAAAGAGTAATTTAATATCATCCTGTTCTCGAAAATTTAAATAAATACCACTCAAACAAAAAAAACGTATCGTTCCAGAACCTGTATAATGAATGATAATGAGCCCTTTACAATTGAGTTAGTCATGTGACCAACACAATCGTAGGCACATAACTTTCTCGACTATAAACAATAGTGAGACAGACAGTCGGGAGCTATTAGTAAATACCGTAGCGATATCGATAGCGAACTGCTAGACGTCGTGACTTGGCCTCACTTCCTAGTGCTGGATTGATTCATCACAACCACGGACACCGAGTGTAAGGTCGTCTGGGGAGCACTTAATTAACAATCGGTAGGAAGAGAAAGGCAGTGTCAAGGTGTATCGATCGAATGTGGTTGTTTGACATTGGTTCTCGCACTAAAGTTGTGTAATATGTTTATAAAGTGTAAGAGTGTTTTTGCTCACACTTGGGGTAAAAATAAGCAAACATACTTGTTGAAAATGGTTGAAAATGTTGTTACAAATTGTGCTTATTATTTTACTGAGCGAAGCGAGCGAAGTTCTTTTAGGCCCCTACCACACTTCTGATTTTGTTTGATAAAAGATATTCCTGAACGGCTAAAGCTATCCGCACGAAATTTAGCACAGTCATAGTAACTAAATATTGGAAGGTACACATCTGAGTGCAGGGTTTTTGTCTACATTAATTTAAACATTAGAAATTTAACGTCGTCCTTATGAGTCGATTGAAGGCCATGGCAGTTATGCAAGATAACAATAAAACCGTAATGAAAACACTGACTACTTGACATTCTTCTGACCTGATGATGTGCTCCATTCGAAGCATGAAACATGTTGTTGTTGTTAGGAGCTGTAGTCTTACTAACTAGAAAGGATCGTTTTGACAGTAACAAGGTAATTTAAACCACTATAAACGTAATGAAAAGCTTTAACGTATGTTTGTTAATAATGCGTTTAAATAAGTGTACTAGACAAAACAGAACAAATGGAAAGGACAATCGGATTAATATTGTTGTATCATATACAACAAAATGAATTACCCATTAGGGCTATGCACCATTGACTTTGGATACTTCAAGTAGACATCCCATTGACGTGAGCCAGATACACCATTGACTTTGAATACTGCAAGTAGACATCCCATTTATGTGAACTTGGTCTCATTTGGAATCAATTGGTTAACTTTTCCTAAAACATTGAATTATGCTTCCTTCGCATAATAGCAATAAAATAAAGACAAATGTATTGTACATCCCGTTTATTTGACTTCATATGGTGTTCATCTGGACTGCTGACAAAATCAAACATGTCAACTAACAGCCCTGTTTGTTTTTTGTATTAAATTATCTTAAATAGACAGTCTAGTGGTTTGAAGACCAAGTAAATCATCGGTCAATTGTCCATGGATATCCGATATAGTTATTTGTGTAACTAGGCGAGTGTGGAATGATCTCGAGTGCAGCAAAGGCCTTTTGCACTCGTGTTACACATTATACTATTTATACAGTCACTATAAAACATATAAATAATTAGTCTTTCAAACACTATACAACACGTTTTTTGGTTCAGCTGGCAACACAAATAGGTGCCCTAGAGAAAGTAGTACCCGGTCCGTATCACTCCGCTATTTTTCCTCGGCAAAAAATGTGCTCCGCGTTTTGAGAATATAGTTCCGTATGATCTTTTAATTTGAAGTGGTTTCCGCGCCTAAAAAAAACGCTTTAAGGTATTTTATTGTTTATTAAGATCGTAGGAATGTTATAAAAACGTTTAAAAGAAAAGTCCAGAAAGTTCAGAAATCATATGAAACTATAAACACGAAATGACAGGTTAAATCGTAGTTATAATAGTCAATCAGCTGCTCATAGTATTATTGTCTTTGAGTGTTGCCAACTTATTACCAAGCGTACACGGATTACGTGCATAATAGATCCACGCTGTTTTGTGTTGTTTCGTTGGAATCCTGATGTGCGGCAAAGTATAAACCGTACGACAAAGTATAATCCGTACGGCAAAGTATAAATATGCAGCAATTAGCAGCATTCTGTACTATAAACAGTACAAGGAAGCCAACTTTGTCGGGTAACTGTAGGAAAAATATTTTTTTACCATGATAGTCATAAATAATTTTAATAGTGGTATGGTAAACCGTTTCTTCAATTAAAGCTTCAAATCGATTTTGATTCATTGCAATAGATAAATATAAATCCAACCATAACCGGTTGTAATGGGACGGACCATTTAAACCAATAATCAATTATACTCGTAGTAGCCATCATTGGCGATTAGGACCATACTTATCCACGATTTATCGTCACATAAATCTATGCCCGCATGAAAGGCAACTAGGATCTTTCCAGATCAATTCGTTGATTTATTTATTATTCTGATCTACTATACAGAAAAACACAAAATGCATGTTATAAAATAAATTTAAAATATTGGTTTCATAAGTCATCACAGAAATATGTCTCTGTATACAACAATATGTCTTATTAAAAAGTCATTTATCATTTAGTACACATAATGCTTAAGCGTTGGTGATTTTTTTTTCAAACTCGGCGTTGCTCAACATGCGAAAATATTGTTTAGGTATCTAGATCCAGGTAATAATGTGTTCTTACATCACAGTATTATAATTCCAGTTGTAGCTTAGATTTTAAATTCAATTCAATTTTGTATCTTCTATCTAGAAACATGTAGACTTATAAATACTACATATAAATTTATTTTACATTAATGCAGTTTTTCGGGTCCTTTATTCACAAATAAGATTATCATTTAATGCATCTTTACTGTTGTAAACACATTTCAACGAATTCAATTAACCCATCAGTTCATATTATGTTATTGACAAAGCCTGTGTCTTAAATTACTAAGGTTTCATATTTAATACTCAAGACTTAAAATGAATAGCATAGAAATTTCACAACGTTTTTTACTACTAAAATGAGGATTGTATTTAATTTATCTTCAAAAGCACTGGGGCATTTTAACAAAAAAACGTCAGAAGAGAAAATATGCAGCGTGAAGTACAGCAAGAGAGCAAACAAGAAGTTGTTTACAGACACAACAAAGAATATTAGACAAACATAGAAGCATGTTCGGGCATATGTTCTCTGTGCTGTCAATAACGGGACAGCAATCCGTGCACGCTACAGTTGTGCCGATAGTTTTAACAAAACGGTCATTTGACTTGATAACCTTATGTTTTATATTTTAAGTATTATTTTTGGATCTAATTAAATAAATTTTAGTTTTGCGATTGGCTTGTCCGTTTTGACCTAGCATAAAACCTGTATCACATATCGCAGTTGTAGTCCTGAGGAAGGATGTAAAAGTTAATTGTTTTTAGAGTTTTAACACGTTCGCTAACGAGCGTCGCATATATTTCAGAATTACTTTTCAAAACATTTATCGAAGGGGCAAAGAAATGTGTAGGAAAACCTATTAATCACTCTATATTTTATATGTGTTACCGTGAACACGATATATAGAATAAAGTGAAATTTCTGTGAATTTCGCATGAATCTGTAGAACTGCATGAACTGGAATGAGGTTAAAAACCAGTATGATGGGGTCATGAGAATATGTTTCCCCTTTCCCGTAGCAGCAAACCCAAGTACTGTACTTGTTAAATCTAACGTTATATCAGTTGGAAATAAATATGAATTGTTTATGGAAATATTTTAGTTTAGACATATTGAAATTCTCTTAGTCAGCAGATTTGTTGTGGCGGAGGATTCTATTTATTTTTTTTTTCTTTCTTCAAGTAATACAGTAAATCCATAGTACATGTAAGCTGAATGCATAATTATTCAAGACATAGTACCTATGTCAGTTCATAAGTTACATCGTATGAAGATATTGAGTTGGCTACAAATGTAATTTTAACTTGTCGCATAGTGATAATCAACCTAATTGACTAATGACAAATTATTATTGCGTAGTCGTAGCTGAAAGTAATTTTAATCAGAAGCATGTTAAAGGCCAATTAGGGTATGGCGTGGCACTGGTGACCTACATCAGAGCAATATCAGGCCGAATGTGATGGATTGTCTAGACTGACTGGTGACAATGAACAGCCAATACCAACTAAAGGAAAGACCGCATTTGTTCAAACATCTGTACATTGACGGTTTGTATTTTTCCAAGTCAATGAGCATGGTAAATATTAATAATTATACAGTATGTGATGATATTAAAATTATAAAAGACTCTGTGGGATTCTTACTTGCATTGACAATGATAATACTCAGTGATAATTAGCTGTACGTAAAGTGCTCTTAGAACCATACTACATTTCCAACTGAGGAGCTCAGAAGCATCATGAGACAGGCCAGTAGTAGGCCAGTCAAAGTTATGGGAGGAGACTCCTTGATTTACAAACCCGATGTCATCGCCATTAGCAGCCCGTGTTATGAATGGACCCGATGGTCTATGTCTAGGATTTAAGTGTCTGACGTCATCAGTTTAAACCTGTTCATCACAAATCCCGAAATATATGAGGAAGGGAGCAGTCCAGTCTTGTACCGGTGCCGGCGAGGACAGCTAGCAACTTGTTCCGGCATTGGCTGTCCTATAAAACCCGGAATTTCGTACTAAGGTAGAGTATTGCGTTGCTGAACTCTTCGTCTCTGTGGCTATGGGATAGTGGCTACCACTCTTTATAAAGCCGAGTTATGCACTCACATAGTAATACAGTATAACCTCGATAACAAGTCGCCCTTGAAAATAAGTGTAATTTTAAAAACTTCTAGACTTTACTGAACCCCTAATTACATGTTTTTGCAACTTCGAAAATAAGTCAACCTTGATACCAAACATTATTAATTTTCCCCATGAGGGTCTTGTTTTCGAGGTTTTGTTGTAATAAATAGCCGGTTTGATCATAATAAGAGTCAGCAACTGGGTTTGAACTGAGACCAGATATCCGTGATCATTGGAATTTTAATAAATTAAATTCTTCCAGAAAGCGACACAAGCTTGGTTGTGTATTTTAAGCCAGACATGAATTAATGGTAATTGTAGAAGCCCTGACTGAAGAAACTTGTATTCTTAACAATACCATAAAAGGCATCACTCTCCCTTCTGAACTTATCCTTCACTCATGTTTGGATTAAAACACACTATTGCGTAATCATTGAAATTGGTTTGAGTGGTTGTAGTTCGATCAACATTTTCCATAACTAAACATATATGTGGTTGTTGCTGGTATAACCTAGTAGGTACTATAAGCATTGGCTATATAGAAGTCTAGAGTCTGGGGCAGCAATCAGTTTTGTGTTCAGTTTGTAAAAAGTCTATTTTGTTGAACTACGCCTAAAAAATTTGCTATTGTCAATTTTATGTTGTGGTTGATAAATCCACTCTATTGCACAATTGCCAACAGTTGTAAATACCAGTTGTTCAACCCATCAAAGTTTGGCTGAACTGAAAGGCCGACTTATTGTTAACCATATCATTTGAGTAATCATTTTAACTATCATTGTATCATAGACTAAAAATTGAAGTTAAATTCAGACAGTGTGCTTTATTTAAATAGCATACATCTGAGGAAATAGGTTCATATATCTATTTATTTTAAAGCAAGAGAAACTGTAAATAATAATTTGAAATAAGGATTTTCACAAGAGGCGTCTGTGTGTAGTTAATATCATCTCTGATGAAAATAGATCGTAATCTTTTCATCCAATCAATGTCAAAAGCTCCCACATGTAATCCTGTAAGTCTTTTGGGATTTTTAAATTAAAATATATATTTATCTCTATAATAAATGCATACAGTGTTTACTATTGGTTAAATCTTGTGATACCTTAAAATGCAATTATATTCGTTATAGTATTGCACAAGACTCTCAGGGATTGAGTATATATTGACACAACATCCTCTTAAACCTTAAATAGCAAAGCTAGTTTTGGTATCTACTTATGATTACTGTTCAAGCTTACATCGAAAAACAAATGTTACTTTTTCAAACATAAATATATTACCTGGTAAATAGATCATTGATATGTTAACTATGTACTGATTGCTTTACTGATAACTAAGTAATCCCTAATTAAATTTAAATATCCCTATAGACAAAGATACCTCTTAATATATTACAATGTTGATCTTCTGAAAATAATTTTATTGAATAGCTCCCATGACATAACAGTGGTAACAATTCAACTTTTGCATCTACTGAGTTAACTTTCCAAACAATTTCTAAAGCCGTGGCTAGCAAAATATTATTTTAGTTAACGTAAATACCTAAAGAATGGTATAAATGATCTCCAAACAACTGCATCCTTCTTTTCGTGATTGTAAGGCGAATCTATAGCTATAGCTAATCAAATATTAGCCCTATACAGATTACCTCAGTTTCAAAATAAGCGCGGTCCGAATTCCAAAACCTACGACTACTGTAGCACAATCACTGATAAAACCAGTGGCATTAACGGTGAAAAGGGTTGAATTAACATTTCATTCCATGACCATTCCCATGTCGGAGCACACAAAGTCACTGCCAACGCAAATCCCGACAATCTTCAGTAAACGTATTACAACCCGGTTAATAAATTAATACATGTTTAATTAGTTGGCCGGAGTTCAGCACTGCAATGTTTGCCACGCCTACAATCACACAATAATTCTTGCAGTGAATGGATTGGATTGCATATTTGCTTCTTTGTCGTTGCAAGTTTATTTTGTTGTTGTTGGATTCGTTAGTGTGTTTGTTAGTGGATTAGTCAGTCACGTGTTTTGATCCAGGCTTTGCTATGTCTGTCAGTATTATCATGAGGCAGATTTACTTATAGAATTTACATACGTATGTAGTCCAGTCAATAAAGGTATTGTAGAGGACATGGAGAGGGGGAAATTTTTTTTCTGCGGGAATGTGTTCGGGGTAGTTAGAAGATAAAAATACCAAAAGTCCCCGCCCCTGGCCCTGCTGCTTCAGCGGGGGGAGGGGGGGAAAGACCCCATTTTTTAGTTTTTTACTTCTACACTGAAAACCATGCGTCGTACGGAAAAAATGTAAATTATAAAAAGAAAGATGATAAAATTCTCTACAAGAATGGTTATATACATTTCTTATGTATATGCATTAGTTTTAAAGATATTCTCAAAATAATATAAAAATTATTTTCTAAATTGATTTTTCAGACATTTTTTCCAAATAAATTCATATAATCGATTAGCCTGTTGTTGTTTTACATTAGTAAGGATAGAAAGCAGGTTTTGGAGCACTTACCTATATAATATAATATAGGCGGATTCATCTCTTACAACCCCAGATGCTATTGACATGATGTCTTGAGTTTCAGGGAAGAGTGGGTGATTTTCAAACATTGCTGTCAGTTTAAAAATATATAAAATTTCATCATTTGTATAATTTTATCAAGGACAACTCTGTTTGGAAAACCAACTACCCTCAGAAATGTGGGGTTGGGAGTGCAAAGATGTTATCTTTTTTTAGTTTTAACCAATGAACCACCTAACCCACGATAAATGTTGGGCTTGTTTTTTTTTTCAAATATACTAAAGACTGTAGCAATAAAAGATGTACATGCAATGAAATGTCCATTAATTGTTCCTCGTTAACCGTTATGCCAGAACTGCTAAGGGAACTTTTTACATGGAATGCCCATTCTGACGAACAAGGAAGATAAAGAATATATAGGCCTACACCGCATTATTACTTCGATAGCCAATATTGAGTCTAATCAACAAGAATTGAATGATGGAAATGTCCTAGATGGTGGTTCTCAGTTCCAGATGGCACCTGTTTTTGGGACAGAAGTCGGACCCTCTCGTCCCAAGTGAGTCAGATCATGAACAATAGTATAAAAGTATATTAAAAGTATAAAAGTAAGTATAAAAGTATATTAAGTAGATCATGAACAATAGTATATTAAAAGTCTTGGTTTCGGTAATTGTTATAAATAAACCTGGACAAATGTAGCTGCAAACATAATCTTTTTTCATTTTTAGTGTAATAATTATGCCAAAATTACTTGTTTCCATGACAAAAATACATAACTTAAATAGATTTATATAAACTTTTTTTAACACAATATATACGATGGATAGGCCTATATTATATTATATAGGAAAGTGCTCCAAAACCTGCTTTCTATCCTTACTAATGTAAAACAACAGCAGGCTAATCGATTATATGAATTTATTTGGAAACAATGTCTGAAAAATCAATTTAGAAAATAATTTTTATATTATTTTGAGAATATCTTTAAAACTAATGCATATACATAAGAAATGTATATAACCATTCTTGTAGAGAATTTTATCATCTTTCTTTTTATAATTTACATTTTTTCCGTACGACGCATGGTTTTCAGTGTAGAAGTAAAAAACTAAAAAATGGGGTATTTCCCCCCCTCCCTCCGCTGAAGCAGCAGGGCCAGGGGCGGGGACTTTTGGTATTTTTATCTTCTAACTACCCCGAACACATTCCCGCAGAAAAAAAAATTCCCCCTCTCCATGTCCTCTACACCCCCCTTTTGAGCATTCATTGACTGGACTAATGGATCAGCTGATGATTTAAAGTCATATTTCTGTCTCGTTTATGAAGAGTGTGTTTCGATGTTAACTACACATTGCTTTGCATTTTATCTAAATTAAAAGTAGTAAACCGAGAAAATTTTAATATTTCATAACTATTGGTTGTCCTCTTGCAACCAAAAATGTTACGTGTGCATCTTCCGAGTGCAGTACTCAGTAAGTGTACAGTATACAGAAAACCTCTCCGAAAATAAATGGCAATACTAGTCTGGCGATAACAGTGTGACACCTCTTTCAGTTGAAAGTTCAAATCCTATTTTAAATCGATTGAAAGATTGTGAATGGTGTTTTTTCTATACTACACTATTTTAACATGACAGTACAAGTTTCGTATTACTATATTTATCCGTCTACAAAGCAAACCAGGATTTATCTGTAAGGGAAAAACATATGGTCAAATAAATAAATTAATACAGAACACCACACAGAAATTTGGTAAATTACTTTCTGGGACATTTAACATCTGGGAGGTTTTTTACTCCTACTCCATAATTACTCTGTTAGTCGTCTAGACACGTTTAAAGGAGGCACAACTTTGTTGTATCTCTTAAAATGGTCATAAAGTATAGCTGTACCAAAAGAGGTAGTATATGCAATAGAAAATACTAATAATTAAGAATAAATTCAACTATGGTATCAACAATTTTGAGTTGTTACATTTTTCGTACATAATTTTAATTTTCCTAAAACGTTAAACGCTAACACACATGCATAAAATTTACAATAGCATGTAAACGCTCATTACAGCTTCACTTCAGGTTAACATAAATCTACAGGCCTAAGCTACTTATAAAACATGTAAGCTTTCTACACTCTACAACACATTGTTGATCAAAAGAAATATCAAATTCACTTCCAATGCTAAAAAGTACCTCGTTTTAATATCCTCATAAAAATGTTTACTGCGCAAACATATGACACTCTTTTTAGCTTAACCTAACATCCTAACCACGTATTTTTAGATATGTTATTTTACTTTCAGGAACATTTTGTTGTTTTATCCCAACTAACTACTGTCTATAAATTAAGCACTAGTAAACAAGGTATTATTGACGTTATAGTAATAATATCCTGTGGCCAGACAATAATCGTAAACGGCCAACTACCAGCATTGGGCGGAAGCCAGCTAATTAAACTTTATGACAGGGTGTATGATTACGAACTTACCACTTTACACTTTCATGAACTGATCGCTTATGAAAACAATAACTGTACGAGGTGATTCAGTAATGTGGTATGACAGATCAGAAAGTTAATGAGCTAGGTTTCCGTGTGTAGTCTACTACAAGGTATTTAACAGCAAATAGTAAACACAAATAAACTTATTTTCCAGTTGACATGTAAATCTTAACTGATAAATAAGTCTGTTGGTAAACTAAAGAAGACTATCGTGCAGAGAATATTGTGTAATAGTTGCTTACTTGCCATTTGAACCTTGCATCTTGAATCTTTAGGTATTCTTAAAAACGAAGAAATTTTAGTCGAACAATAGTGGAAGTTTTTAATTTGTAGCCAATATTACTAACAACGTCGATAGTAACGTAAATATATTACATATATTATTCCACATTATGTTAACAACTATAAATAGTGGTTGTATAAGTACTAAGTTTATGAATCCAACGGGTTGTTAATGGTGTTGTGATCACAATGGCTTTGGAGTCAAATGACCAAATAATCACAACATCTTTGACCCTTGAGTATAATGTTGACTCTTTATGACGTTTTAAAAAACAAAACTGTACGTTGCAAGCCCTGAAGGCTTAGGTCATGTTTACCTGTCTAAAAAAACAAACAATTGCTGTTCTGTGTCCAAAAAAGCTCTCCACATGTGTACATAAACTAGATTTTCCTTCCCTCACACAAAATAAATAAGTTATTTTAGTAACTTACCATGCAGGTATTTTTATTGTATTTTTTATTATATTTCTCAATTTGAAGAAACTTCTAAACCATGTATGGCATAGGTAAAAAACTTTTAAATCGCCATTATTGATATTTCTCGCTTTGATGTACACTTGTGAACACTTTGAAATGACATAAACTTAAGATAATATGTCAAACACAATAGTGTTGAACATACAACACTTGGTACATATTAGTTCTAGAAGCGATTTGATTTATTTGTGTTTCAAGTGGTTCAAAGTGTTTCATATTGATATTAGTGTGTTTGTGCTGAAATATGTTCTCAGTACCGCTTTAACAGAATCCCATTGACGTAACAAGCAATACAATATCGGCACAACCTATAAATAGGTGCTTCAAATATCTGTTAAATTATCAATCTGGTGATCTATTCAGCCAGATTCAATGGTAAATCAGTGTTAAGAATCAATATTAGAATGAGTTAAGCCATGGTCAGTTATGTGGAATTTTAAACCCATCTGATGAATCTGAAGTATTTTGTTTTGATGACTTCAGTTAGGCTGAAGGAAAAAGTAGGTTGTCAGTAGAAAGGCCCGTTATATTCCAAGGTATTAGAACTCTGGTATTCCAGAATAATAATTCCACATACATATTGATGTATTGGCATTGTGTCAGCAGGATGGCCCAAACCTTTTGGAGGCAAATGCATTAATTACTGGAGATCCATCTACATTCTGGAGGTCAACGGTTCCAGCCAATCATAACTCTACCCTGGATGGAATGGCAACAAGTTTAAAACTTACTTGTCAAGGATTTACCTCCACAAACCACATTGCGTGCCAATAAGTAGCAGTCGCAATATTTTTGAAGAAAGCATTTTTATATACGTAAAATATTTACTTATTTACTTACTTGATAACTAATAGTAAGTTGCTTCAATGTATAGTAGTAATTAAGTTGTTTGGTAGTTAAAAGGAGTTACTTTTAGTTTTGTAACGCTTGATTATCCTTCACCTAATACAGTCTCTTTATTGCTTGTAGCAAAGATTATACCTCTTTATTGTAAATTTGATATAAGTAATTATTGAAACCCTTCAGCGGAAGGCCGGGAATTTCTGATACAGTCCAAACTATTTATAGACGAAAATACAAAAATCTAGTTGGGGAGTGTGTAACCCAAGATACTTTTTGCAATCATTCAACCCAGCTTGGTATCAAACCGGCTTTCGGCTCACGTCCATTCAGAAGCGGCCTCTTTTGGTTTTATGTCAGACAGCACTGATCCAGATTGTGCGATTTACTAGTGAGCCATAAAACCTGTTAATTCCCTTCCATTAACACCAATTAAGCAAACTAGCTGGAGCTGTAAATACAAACTATAGACTCTGGGGCTACAAATAATCTAGCTTAGTTCTTTGCCCGATGTCAGTTCAGGCGTGAGATTTTAGTGTAGCCCAATGTAGTTCGTTATTCAAGTATTGACTATTTATATCTTTTAATTACCCCATATATTTGACTACAAATTGTGTAATCTTTACTGAATTTAAAATTCTTATTGATAATTTTTTTGGGTTTATGAAGATTGGTTTGTCTTAATTTAAAAGTTCATTTTGCACATCGCATGATAACTTAATAATTCTAATCAATACAAAAACACGGACCACGATAACGATTTAAAGTACCTTTATTGAGTTTTAAAACACATTTCAGCTGCTTAAATCAATTGGCTATTGTTTGGGTGTTTTCAAGTGTCATTTTAATTTAACACAGAGTTTTGAATTATTTTATTAATTTATGATGAAATGCAAATCTCTCAGTGGGGTTTGATGATGTGTTTTATTTAACTGATCATTTACAACACGTTACAACGATCATTAGAAAGATTAAATTCATTTAAACTGTCATGTTGCAAGCCTCAAAAGTTTAATAGCTAGAGACGTACTAGAAGAAGTACATGTTACATCTTCTAAGGTATAAAGCTAATCTAAATAACGACTCATTTTATGCGTTTGATCCCGTAAAAACTATAACTACCAATAAAGTTATTACGATCTTACCAAGTAAGAATGTCTTTCCTTGACTATTGGCATCAAATGCAATATAGGTGGAATTTATTGTAATTTTACATATAAAATATCGTCTTTACACTGTATATTTCTGGATGGGTTTATGTTGATCGAAGAGAAAGTATAGGAAACTGCTTTAATAAACACCTCGCAATAAAAATATTCCACTGATCTTAAAATAAACCCTAATTAAATAGGAAGATAAATCAAAATGTCATGTGAAGGTTTCTGCACAATAGATCTAAATAAGAGTAACCGTGCCTTGTTATGTAAAGACAAATAGTCATTTTGGACCATGGGAACAGGGGTTTATGGAGGGTTTTATGGGGTAAAAATGGGGTTTTCCCATTTTTTACCCTAAAAACAAAAAATCTTGCAATTTCTTTCTCAACCATTTTGTAGAGCTTAAAAAAGGAAATAATTTAGTATATTGAAGCGCTGTTGTATGCCTAACGGTCACGAGGAAAATTTAAAAAAAGTGTAATTTAAAATTCCCATGTTATTCTTATGGAGAAAATGAAAACTGTTGTAGTTTAATTGCTTAGGGATATATTGATAAAATTTCGCAAATTTATTTATTTCATCCTATACTATTGACATATGGTCAAAAACACTTTTTACCTTCCCCGTAGCAGCAAACCTAAGCACTTGTTAAATCTAATGTTATTTAAATTGGGAATAAAAATGTCTTATTTATAGAAATGTTTTAGTAAAAATGTAATCATACAAGTTGAAATTAGCTTAGTCTGCAGGTTGGCTGCGGCGGGAGTATTTTTTTATTAAAAATGTTCAATATTATATTATTTTGAGCTAATTTTGCCGGCACATTTTTTGTAACTTGTTTTCACTACTACGTCGGTCAGCTGGTCTTACTCAGTAAGAAAGCTACATCAGGCGTCTCACATTATTTTACGCTCATCTTACACTGATTCCATTCACTTGAATTGGATTCAAATGAACCATGTTGCATCGTCTTTAACTAGTATTGATTTACAATAATACAGAAGTAATATGTAATACATTAATCGGGTATATTAACACACCCGAGGTTTGAAAACAACACTTTTATTCTAGAACATGCCTTATTTCAACAGATATAAATAACCACCGCTCATAATTTCCTCAGCAGCCAACCAGCGTGTGTGAAGTAACAGAGACTCAGCGAAGGTAAACTATCATATCAGACACTGTAGCAGTGTGTATCGCATATTCAAAACCAATAAAGAAAATCTAAACGCGATCCTAATCGTCAGTTGCCCATAATTTCCGCTTGTCAGAGCAGTCGAGGGAGGCCGCAGCGGCTGCAATGCGGTTTCGACGCGGAGCGCAGCATAGCTCTAGGTGTACTCTGCCGCGCGGCGGCGCGGGCGAAGGCGCCCCGCGTCCGGTTTTATTCATAGTTACAGCCGCGTACCAAGGGCGAGCGGCGCGTTACTAGTGTCGTAACTCATCAGACCAGTATCTCATTTGAATGATAAATTGAGAGCGCGTGCCAACCGCGTGATGAGTGCAGTTGTCTCTGAACCAATAAAGTAGTCTAGAGGCACCGCTCATTGTGAAACAGTGGATTATGAATGTATAATTGTAACTTGGAAATTACATGGGTATGTAAATTGGTTATTTTAATTTTTTTGTAACAAAAAAGGTTTCTTTTCCTGTTTTACTATTAGGTTTGCGTCCATATGAGATCAAGCATACGTATTCAACGTATTGAGTGAAGGGTAAGTAGTCAATACAGTACAAGGACTGTATGATAAAGATTAAAAGGCATAAATGGAATTCAAACCAATGACCTTGGTGCCATGGTGTCCACATTGCTGTCCGAGCCACGACTCATCAGACCATTGAGTCGTATGAAGATACAGATCCTTAGTAAATTTCCAAGGCCTGGAAGAATCACACGCAATTTCGAATAAAAAGCCTGGGAACGAAGTTTTAATTCGGTAGCCTCAAGGATTGTCGTATTAGTAAAACGATCCAAATAGAAAAATCGCCTGATCCAACACCGTATGATCCTTTCATCGTACGCTTCACATTTACCATAAGGTCCCAATCTTCCACAAGAAATAAGTACGAATTAAGTTATATTTTATACCTATACTTTAGATTTTTACTAAAATAAATAACTGTCCAACTACACCAACTATACGTAACCAAGTCCAATAAACCTGTAAACATACGTTGCTAGAGTTTGTAAAGACATGCAAACTAAGGAGGGAAGGGTTTTGTTGGATTTGTAATTTGTTCCGACAACAGACAGACAGACGGACAGTGTGGGAACGAAGATGACAAACACAGGTTGGTGTAATGATGTGGGAAAACAACGGGAGGTCTAATAGCATTCGAACAACACAGGACTGCTGGACTTGGACTACTGCGGGGACTGGACATTGCTACATGGGAAACTGTCTACATGGACAAGCTGTCGTGTTATTTGACTGTTTAAACACCGATAAACGTACATTTACGAAATATCGAGCTAGAGAAACGCCAATTTATACAACATAAATATTCCAAAACTCATAAAGATGCACGATCTCTAGAGACAAAATATCTAGGAATAGAATATTTATTCTCTCCTAGGTTTTACTTTACATAATTTTTCGATGTGGTCTAGCATTCGTAACTCATCAGCCATCTCATTGTGGTTGGGATTTATTTTGTATTTTCATTGTTCATTTGTTGCATGATTTATGTGATGATTGTTAATTTATTAGTTTTATTTAAGGTAATTGTTATTGCAATTATATGTATTACTTTTTTAACGCTAATGACATTATTTTCATTCTACCGTTTATATATGTACTTTTAAAATGTCCAATTATCTTTTTGTGAACTTAGATGAATATTATTGTTTCATATATTCATCTATATTATTGTAAAATTGTGTAACCGTTAAGAGAGTAAATAATTTAAGAAATATTAGACTATTTACACTGGTATTGGAAATTAATATGTTGTGACTTGTAACGAACAAGAAGGGTTTGTATGCATTGAATGACTTTGAAATTAATTGTTTTAAAATAAATAACAGACTGATAAATCACATTACTAATACACGTTATTAAAACTGAATTAATTTAGATAGAATATTTTACCAATAGATTTGATTGAAAACGGTTCTCTGGAAATTCCACTTTCCTCCTACATTTTATGATTTGAATGAGACACTTTTAATTTATACCTCTACATTTTTAAATTGTAACTACATAAATATTATTATGCCAAAATACCATATTATAAATTTATTATACTAAGCTTTTATTTTATACTATTTATTGAAATAGTTGTTTAGTTAATTGTTTTTTGTGCTAGATGGAATAGCTTGTTTATTTTTAATACTAATGAATTGTCAACATATGTAACTATCTTTAGAATATTTTGTTAATTAAAATAACAAGCCCCCTTCTTTTTATAGTTAACTTAATCTAGAATATGAAGGTCAAATAAAAGTTTTAACCCCATCCTCTTAAAAATAACAATGATAGCAAAATGACGCATTACTTTTTTTTATTTAATTTAAGAGTCACATAGTTTTCATACAACTATTCAATCAATGGCAGATTGCAATGTTTTACAAGGAAAAATGATTTTACATTTCATTTAAGAATTCAACCATTTAGTTTTGTTGGTTGAAATTATTACACAAATTTTACATCCAACTTTACTTACTTTAGTTAAAACAGATAATCGTATCCATATATTCTTCAGCTATTTCATCACTTTCTACAAAGCTGACAGGGAAATAGTCCCAAATAAACCGACAGCTGCATAGCAATGCTTTCCTCCCTGCATATCTAGGTGCCTGATACATTTATCATGTACGGCAGTGCATGGTGGTTTCCTGCATTTACATGTAAATTACTCCACCATGTCTCTCTGTGCTGCATCTACCGTCGCATCAATAGCACAGGTAATTTAATTATTTGCTGTTCAAGTTCTACATTGTTAATTACTATATGACCTCTAGCACGGTACAAAGACAACTACTATACTACATAATCGATAATCCTAATATTATAAATGGGTAAGAATTTTTGTATGGGTCTGATTTCCTGTAAAGACTACTGAACGGACGGAGCTAAAGTTTTGCCGTTTTAAAAATACGATCAGAATCCAGGACATGGATCTATTTTTATTTCGCAACTTAAATAGAGAAATTTCCCACTAGCTTTCAAAGTTTCTATATAACATTTATACATGAATAGGTTGAAAACAATGGGACACGTGTTTTTTCGTTGAGGTAATTTGACAGTTGTATCAGCATACATAATTGACCTATTTTTTATATCTTTGCCTCCATAATGTATTTTAACCGTATAAATAGGTTTATTGGCCAAACGTGGTAAATGCTAATGTAGTCTCGGGTGTCACTAGGCTCGAAACAACAGTCTCATTTTCATGGATAGTTTTTTTTTCTGTGTCTATACAAATCGCCAAAATCCTTGGACTCTGACGAGATGGATAGTGTTCATTCAACACTGGTCTATATTTATCGATATATTTAATTATGTTTTCGATGTCAAATTATTTTTTTCCGTTACCTATTGGTAAACAACATACATTTGGACACAGTAACAATCCAGCTATTCATATTTAAATGAAATTAGTATACAGTATCGCAACATAATATTAGGTTATCAAGAAAGTGAAATCAAGCATCTTTCTAAAATTAAAAGAAATAATCTATTGAAACTAAGCCAAACAAATAAATTTGTTATGTAACTGTAAGTGTAACTATTTTTAAAGAGTAAATGAAAAGGACCACATTATTCATTTTTGCTTTTCCTACCCGTTGGGTACACCAATAAAGACTAGTATGAAATAGAGAACATACCGTTTTATTAGAGTAAATATAAAAGTGCACTTGAAAGAACTCACTCAACGAATGAAACATTGTGTATGATGAGTAATGATTGACTGGACAAAAGTCACAGTGATTTACAGTCGCGGCTCCGCGGAACAGGCGCCGCCACGGTCACAGTTCGAGGTCAATAAGTGTCAAAACTGTCGCCGTTCCTACAATTGAGTTTATGACCCGTCAACTGGACAATCTGAATGCAATTGCAGTTGCTGTTAAAATTGTAAATGTATAACAAACGTTGAACGTTCACAGATATTTATTTTTTTTTTTTTGTAATAATATTTGTCCGTTTCAGGACTCGCAGTAATAGCAGTGGTTTTGTTATTGTGAAACCTGCATCTGAAAAATTCCACAGAGTTGATATTTTATGCATGTATATTTTTAAGCTATACATTGAAAACATTAGTGACTCAATGTTAAGTTTAATGAATGCAATAACTCTGTAGCACAATATACTGTTCGCAACACGTATAACGTTGTTATCCTGAATTACTTGAAAGTCACCTGCATTGTGTGGATCCATAAGTATTGAAAAAGCTAACGTCGTTAGTGTTAAATGGTTTCGAGAGCTGCCATAAGTCATTCACCCCATCCGAACTCGTGAAATAACACCATGCCCCCCTATTGTAAAGTTATTCATTAAATAGTACTGGCATACAAGTGTAACGGTTGAAAAAGTTGTCATTAATGTTGAAGTGTTTTGGAAGAGTTGGCATACGTGTTGGTAAAAACTTGTACGTGTTACAATTGTTTAAATGAACAATAAATTGTTGTTAAACTAATTCGTGTATGTGATTGTTTGCTGTTATCTATATAAAAATTGTTGGGGTCTCTTTTCCGAGTTGGCTCGGCTCTTCTACCCGACAGGTTTTCATAATTTTGGTCTTAAATTAAAGGTATTCACGCACAGATTTACCATCGAACATTTTCTTTGTCATCAATTCATGTATCTACTGTATTACTCGATCAAAAATTTTTTTTTCGACTTCTTACATCAATTAAAGATGTAATTCACCAGTTATTATAACATTACCCTGTAGGTTTTGTTTTAAGAACCTTCATTGACATACCAGCTTTCATTTGAGTGATTGTACGCTGCTGAATCACGAACAACTCAAATTGTTCCAAAAATGGAGCTATTTATCATCGATTGATAGGAAAATTATATTGCTTGAAACGTTAACAGTAACCGTCGATTCGACGGGTTTCACCTAGTTTTGTACTATTTATCATAGTATAAGGATTCCTATGAATAGTCTTCCCGAGTATAACTAGTTAGCACAATTCTAACTCACATTTTATTATTGGATAACTATGGACTTTTTCTATTACTTAAGGAACCTGTTTTTCTTGGTTATCGTTGATTTTTATATTTCAACACAACCCAGGTGTGCATTTTAAACTGAACATCACCGAATAATGAGTTTTTATGGTGCAAGAGGATATAAGCGGTTTCTGTAGCTACGCTCAATTATTAGAACACAACGATCATGGATAGATGGGCCCTGTTTATAGGTAGTGGTTCATTGATTATCAGCCACTTTAAGTGTAATAAAATGTACATCAATAGGCTTACTTTATTGATAGAATACTTTCCAAAGCTCATTGCCAAGGTCGTTGCAGCTAATCTTTCCGGTTTGAGGATCAGTCGAGCAGAACGTCAGTGAGAGGAACATCTCAGACATTCACACGTCATCCTCGACAGTAACATCCAACATTATGACTTTAAAATCCGTCAGCGAATCGTAAAGCCGTCCACCGTACTCGGATTAAAAATACTCAATGCTTACAGATGACAGACGGAGAAGGTCGGACTAGATTCAGCCTTAGTTAGAAAGCGATCTCAAAATGTTCTGTTCAATTTCCGATGGTCTGTAATCATATATGTGTCTGTTGGTTTTGGTTTTGAGCTATGTTTTCTTCTGGCGGTAGGGAAATACATTTTCAGTTATTTTAATTTATGATAGTATTTTTTATATATATGTAATAATATACACTTTTTCTTAAATTATCTGAAATGGGTCGTACAAAAATAGTATCGAACCAAAAGCTATTTAAAAAAATAAAACATGTTGTAGTATCAAACCCCATTTAAAATCATTGACCACAATTTTTATCAATTTTCTTAGGTCTCGTTTTATGTATTTTGTATACAGCTAAAACATTCAGGGAAAATTGTAAAATCCCGTGATGGTAATAGTAAAGTTTTGTAGAAATGTTGTGTGTAAATTTTTTTTAATTGGATTTGATAGAACATGTGTAGAATCTTTTTAAAACAACTCGCTTGACGAAGTTGCGTAAGTTCGTATCGGATAATGGAATTTACGGCCCTTCGTCTTGCATTACAACAAAAGAACAAATAGTAATATGTGATGCGATGCTCTTTTAACATTTCACAGCTCTAATTAGATTGAGGACAGTTTATGTTTGAGAAATTTCAACTGTTGCTCATACAAATATGAAGTTTTACGGCAACTTTGAATACTTTTAAAATGAAAGAATATTTCTGTTATTAATGGCGATTTATTGACGGATATACAACATAATATTATTATTCAGCCTAAATCGGTAACCTCGCCCACCAAAATCCATTCGGTCCAGCACTTTATTTGATTCTGTTAAACTTCGCGAAAGGACGTATGCAAATTCCAGGTATCCGGATCCCTTTATACTCACTGGTAGATAAAAATGTTATTGCCAACTTCGTTACGTGTATTGTTGTTAAAACTGTAAATAACATGGCACAATCCAGCAGATCAACTACATTATTCAACTACATTATGTATTATTTCCTGAATCGCAATCATAATACAATAAAATCTTAGAAATATTACTAACATTCACGCTCAATCACGCTCAATACTCAATAACAATTTTGCAGAAAGGAACAAAATGCAAAATCTGTTATTTGTTAGCTTGCCATTAAATAATGTTTTTATATAGATGTAGGATATATTGTGTGTTTTGCGATCATTTAATAAATTACAGAAGTGTGCTCTTTCGTGGTTTTCAATGGTCAAATGTTTTATTTTTTCTCCTATACTACGAACAACTCTAAAAAATGTAATTTGAGAAAAATGCTACCACCATTTTCTACTGAATTTAAAAAATGTAAATAACATTATTTCCTTATTTAAGTTTAAATTTGATGTTATAATATGATAAGTTGATCATGGTATGGTTTTGTCTAATTTTTTTTCTAAAAATGTCGAAAAGTACACATTTACCATGTCCACTATTTTTTATGTAGCTATTTGTAGTTTCAAAGGGAATGGTACAAGAAAATCCAGTAAACCTTTTTAGTTTGAACAACGCTTGATATTTAAAAACAAGTTATGCCTTGATGTATAGTTGTAAAAAATAAGTAAAAAGCATTAAAATTTATATTCAATCGGTGGGTGACTACATACATAAAGTACTAACATACTAATCAAGTGTTTGCAGGTTCATCCTTAAAAATTGATACGCTTTTTTTTCAATTTCTGAAAACTAAATCCAGCTGCCTTTAATTGTTGGGCTTCAGTAAACAGCTGATTTTATTCAGTAACAATGCTATAATCTCATTTACTTAACACTCATCCACCACCCCATCACCCTAAATACGAACCAAGGTGTTACGGCGTTTTATAAAATAAACAGAAGAGGAGTTTTTCTAGTTAAAGTTTAACTTCGTATTATGTCTTTCTCCTATAGTGTTAATCAAACGTTATTGGGTCTATATGTTATTTAGATTAATTAGTCCAGTAGTCCAGTAAGGGGGGACTTGTGCCAGGTAGGGGTGGGGGTAGTTCCTACCTTCACAATCCTCCGCCAGTCTACGTGGTAACGCGCGTGCGTTTGTGTCATGTAGCTTAGCACAGGTGCGCATGTACATGAAGCCTAATTAAAGTGTATTATTAAGTGTTGTGGGTGAAGTGATTTCTTTAATTTGGATTGTATATTGAAGGTAAGTGATATATTTTACTTTCATCTTAATAATTACAGATTTAAAATATTGTTTACATCTACGGTAACTTATTGATAAATGTTTTATTTACTTTGTAGCTATAATTGTTACCTGAATCTGTGCATTAATATCGCACCTTAAACGTTATTAGATTTTTTTACAAATGAATCGTGGTTTATCCCCTCAATCGCAATCAATAAAAATGATCCTCAATATATATGCAAAATAAAAAAAAGATTGACAGGATTTAAAAAAATCTGAGAATTTAGTTTTTGTGTAAGCAAAAATATAAGAAAACTATTTTTTTTACTTTTCCAGATTAATCCAAACTGAACTTATTATAAAAAAAAATACAACTTTGGAATAACTATCACATCAAAATAAATAAATACATTGATGGCATATTTAAGTGATTTTTTAAACTAGCCTAACAGAAATCAAATTATAAAAAAAAAACTGTAAGGTTATACCAACTGGGGAAAAAAAGTTATTACCAATGCAACCCTCATAATTAATATCGTCGTTATCGTATAAATCACAAAACCATATTGCTTACTACTTGTTTCAGATGACTCGCTCTTTAAAATAAAGTGGACACATTAGTTTATCAGAAACATTTAGATAGTTAAAACTAAATGAAAGAAAAATGAACACCGAGTCAGTGCTTCGTGTATCACATAGATATACAACCAGAAATTTCCAAATCTGTTACATTATAATTAATAGATTTTAAATCATATTATCAATAGCTTTCAAGTAAAATTACAGTTAAATATGAACCGATATGTATAAAATTAAAAATATATTTCTTATTTTGAGTAGAAGGTTATCCTTTACAAAGAAAGTATTACTTGTCTGAAAGAACTATATTTTTAGGTAATCTAACATCAGCTTAATGCGAGTATTTAACATCCCAGTAAAAAAGTATTAACTTCTTTTGAGACATATATTTATCTAGTTTAACGACTTTTGGCTCTTTGGATAGTCAATTGGGTTGGACATCCCACTGTAGTAAGAACTACTGAAAGTGTATCTAATTGGATAAATCCTGCATAGAAGCAGCCACCCTTAAACTTTTTATTTTTCTTTTTAAATTTTCATGCTGTTGTTTTTCATGGTTCTATAAATATTTTACAAAAGTTTTTATTTTATCACGGTTGAAAAGTTGTATAACAAAGCTTCATAGATGTTCTGTTCAAAATGAACCCGGTCCTCCTTGACAATCTCTCTAACAACTTAAACTCTCCACTTTTTAAACTGTAAGTAAAGTTAAAGTAAATATTTAACTACTTACTTGATTGATAACGAACTATTGCTGTTGGAGGTAATCTGGTTAGAACCAAATAACTAAGGAGCAAGCTAGTTAACCAGCGTCGGTTTGTATTTAAGTTACTAAGTCAAACAAAAGCCATGAATCGTCAGTTTGGGCGAGTTTATCTTTACTACGGTGACCCTCAGACCACAAGAACTAATTAAACTGTGGCAGTGAATAACAGATACCACAGAACACCACCACGGCGCTTCTATCACACCCTAGGTAGTGGCTCATTCTAGCTACGGCTCGACGAATGTTAGGCAGTCACATAAAATAAACTAGCTACACGAGGGTTTTAACTTTCTTCATAAGCACTGTTCCAATGGATTCACTTTTAAAGCTGGGTTCGTTTTGTAGGTAAATTTTGGACCATATGTCGATATATGCTATGAATACGTTTCGTCAAGCTTACCAGCAACTTTCTCAACGTGTTTTTATTATTTCAGTAGGATAATTTCGTTTGGAAAGGTTTAAAAAGTTAATAAAATACATTCCAATTAAAACACTTTTGTAATATTTTATTTACAATAAATGTTGACTTTAAGCTTAAGATTTTATGGGAAATAATAAATAAATTAGATATGTCTGCACATTTCAGTAGGAAATTCAATAAATGCAAAATGCAATTAAAAATCTTACAAAGAGTGTAATAATACACTTTGGCTTTGTATTGAAAACATTGCGGTTACCTCAGAACATAATGGTTTATGTTTTGGGGTAAATTAGTCATTATTGTTTTACATTGAACTGCTATGCACATGTGATCACTGTTTACCTTCTTTCTGTGTACCTTTAAAAGAAATTCATGTTGATGGATTTAGGTAATATCTTATCTGACTGTCTGAAGATAAATGTATACACTTAGAATTATTATGGATTCATAATCAAGGAATCAATGTATAATGCAATAAAGTACAGAAGGTGCGCTTATTTTAGGTAATTCATAATAGAATTGATAAGCCTATCAATCCCTCTGATTCACAAATCTATATTAGAATCGCATGGATTGACTTCTGATATCACCTTAAGATACTGAAATAGACATCCCATCTATGTGGACAATCCGTACCAATTCTTATACACTTAAGTCTTTGACTGAACCTGAAAGATAATTGCCTAAGCCTCCCATGACGGGTGCTCCTATTGAAGGTATATGCTTTTTGTTTAAGTTGTGCATACTGAGATGGTTTATGTGAAGTTAAAAGCTGTTGTAATTACTGTTAACTGACCTTTGGGTTGCTGTTAAATAGTTATACGCTGTTAAATAATTTACTTCAGAAAAATCTATTCGAGCCTTTGTTTAACTATGTTACGTTATTTTGTAATTATAAATATAGTTACATCCATTGATTCTTGATGCTTTATTGTAGTATTTAAGTTATTTGCTTTAAGTCCATTGTACTGTATAATCAAAAGCCCAATTTTATCTGTGTTTCATGTTTACTTATGTTTTAGTGTTTTCATGTGGACAACATGTCTTTGAGAGTGGCATTTTATTATGTCTCTATATAAAACATATATGAGCTTATAGTAAAAGTATAGATAGTTAATTGCGTTTCGTAAAGGTAGTTTTGAAGAAACGAGCTAAATGTTGATATATAGTTTTATTTATATTAATTTTTGTTGTCTAACCATACTCAACATATACCAATAACACTCTTCATACCTTGGTACACTCTTCAGCTGATCGAAATTAAGGACTTTGGGAGGATACCACATAATCTTGACAACAGGACTTTACAGAAACGTAAAGACTACTTCATGACAAATTACAGTTAATGCTGTTGGTTATCATTTACTCCATAAACGCATACATCTTATTCCAGATATGAGCATGCAATACATGTGATCGGATACGGTGCTGGGTGCCCGAGGGTAACTAATTATCGCACTCACATCCGATAAACGGCGCCTGTGGCGTCACTGCTGTGATCGTACCTACAATAATTACTAGTTACCTACAGAGTAGCTTCTAACTGTCTCCTCTGGCCATCTTGTAGATTGGTGTTGCACATGTTTAATTTATTGGGTGACATTTCTATCCAATTAGAGAGTTTTGTTTTCGTTGGGCTTTAGGTGGTGAGGATTCACTAGTCAAAAGATAGGCTCTGGTTACAGTGTTTGAGTAGTTTAGATGTGACTGGTTACAAACAGGTATATTTCAAAACATATTTTTATGTTGTTCATACGTTTGTTTCAAAATTTGATTAGAAAGTCTGTTTATATACTATGAATCATTATTACCTCAATTATCAAAGTTTTATTGTGATTTATACACAAATAATACAGCCAATACCTAGTAAATGAAAAGTATGCTAGAAATTATAAATAGAATATATTATAAATTCAATCCATATAGAATTCCAAATACGTAGTAGTTTGGACGATGGGAACATTTTAATTGAAGGAATGAGTTGAATTCAATCTTCTTTTCTTGACAAAAGCAAAATACCAGAGCAATTAATTACAATTAGAAGAAATATGAAGAACTGAGGCAAAGCCGATTCGATAATTAGACGCCATTGAATTGTCGCCTTCTCTCTCCCAAATACAAATTACTATTTTAAAATATTCTGTCAGTTCCTATAACTCTTCGAATCGCTAAGAAACTTTGTATACATTTTGTATAAATTAGTTATTTTAACTGTCTGATAATATGGAGAACACGTATTGTTTATTTCACTTCATCATATTATATTAAAGTATAAAGTATTTAAGTACATGATGATTCATAAATTAAAGTATAATTAACAATGCCATACAAACTCCATCCGCAGTTATTTGTAGCTATCTGGCTTGATTCAAATCTCTTTCAAACATTTCTTTGGATTTGTCAATCCATTCCAGATGTTACAATTTTTCAATCAGCGTTGTCTCAAAATCCAGGTTTTGAGACCAACTCCCAATGTGGGATGAACAATATTGACCACGGTTGTAGAACCAGTCTCAGTTTATAAGTCTTGTATCCATTATAAAAGATCACCTCCTCCTTAACATCATCGCCAACATGCTCCAAGCCAGTGATAATTTGATCCGCTTCTGCCTAATTATGTGATGGGTGGCCCACCTTTATAGCTAGACCTGACATTCCTCTATTGTAAACAAACATGGTATGCAGTTATTAAGCGGCAATTTGTTAAAACTTAGGTCCTTCCTAAACATGTTGATTGTACTGTATTTACCCTTATATTCGGACCTTAATGTAATAGTTACATTTAGCTACATTTTTTTGTAATTTGTCAGTTAGTTATCAGATGTTCTTTGATTATCTCGGTTAATTCATGCTGTTGGTATTTGCACATATGTAAAGGAACGGTCAAAACCATGATCTTGGTTGCTATATAATGTTAACCTAATGTTATATAGCATCTTAATCAATAACTCAATGATAAATCAATGATTGTCAGCTCGGATGGCATTTATTGCCCAGAATCGATCATGCTTAAAATCGAACTAGTGGCCGTTAGATTTGAATTGAAGGCGATCACTGTAAACACCAGCCTACACAGACAATTAATTATTGTTGCTTACTTAAGCCCTCTGGTAATATCAACTTACTAGTCAAGAGTGAGAACATACAGCATAATTTTTCAAGATCAACTTTCTTCAGGGTCTTAAATCGTGGATGAAAAGATTGATGATCAATTCAAGCGATCACTTGCTAGACAAGAGGTTCGGGTTTTTACGTTAAGTTTTCAATATCGAGAGTAATCATCCAATCAGCAATCAATCATTTTTCTCTCAACCCTCTTTCACTTTCCTGTCCACGCCAGTCTTCCTGGATCATCATCTACTGAGATGTTTATGACTCATATTTTTTTGGATGTACACTAATATTTTGATTTTATTTTCATTCAATGAAATTTATGAATGAATAGTGTACTAATAAGTAATATGATTGAAATGAAATTTGTTCACACGATTCGTAGTATTATTGTTAAGGAGCATACTACTATGCTACTGTTGTATACAAATTATTTTATTTCTTAATTTTTTTTTGTTCAAACAAAAATTCCTTATAATATCATTTGTACACCTAATTTCAACGAAAATGTTTACTTTTATATCTTATCTACTAAAAAAAACTTAATTTTACGAGCAGATTCTTCGTTGTCAATCAAACTTATTTCTTATTAATTTAAAACAAATTGGTGAAATATTGGATCATAAGAAACATGGGCTTATACCTATAACCACTGACTAATATAGAGTCAATGCTATTACTAACTAACACTATATCTAAGGAAAGTGTCCTCCTAATTTAAAAATTGATATATATTTAAAATATATACAATATCTTTGATGTACATTGTATTTAATAATAAACTAATTGGTTTTCAGTCCAATAAACAAACTGAAAGAACAGTAAACACGAAATCACTCGCTGTGTAGCAGCAGTCAAATAACCTTAGGTCATAAAATTTAATTAGCTGGCCACAATGATTCAATGGTGTAGTTGATCGTTTATGATAGTTGTTCTGAGGCGGATTAAATAACTAACAAACCGATTACACTTGTTTACACGATTTCCGGCACTGTTGTATCACAAACTGGTGTGTCTCTATAAAGCCATAACTTTCACAAGGTTTTGTTTTAATTTAAAACATATCTGCTTAGCTTTATGATAAATGCCTATGATATAGGACCATAAAGATGTTTAGGGTGTCCCACAAAGAGGTCTGTAAGTTGGATTTTATATCAATAACCCATTTATTCACCGACCACTTGGAAACTTTGCACAATGTATAAAGTATACGTTTAAAAAAGGTTTCAAACATTTCAGCTTCCTTACATTTGTAGAAACAAATTGGTGGCATATAAAACTATTTACCATTTTGCTTTCTATAGGTCGGAACTGTTTACTTCGTTGCAGTTTTGACACTCATTTTTTATTTATGTTTAAAGAATAATGCTTGAGCCATAAAACCATAACCAACCCTCTCGAGAACAGTTTTTCAGAAACGTCGAAGTTGGAGGGGTTCATTTTTTATGTTGATCAAAGAGTAAAGTGTTTTATGTAGGATAGCAGGTTTTATACCCAGGATTTAAAAAATCTAGTGATCCAAGAATAACCAAAAGAACAGCTATTTGGTTGGAAAATAAGAGCGCTGTAAATAATTATTTAACTGCTTCTGTAACATTACCAAAAGCAATAATACTTCGATTTTTTTATATTAAAAGGCATTAATTGAACTTAACTTTCATTAAAACTGCACTTCAAGAGGTTGAGTAAGTATATTGATGGTTTAGGCAGTATTCGTTAATCAAAAGGCTATTGAATAATAAGTGTCTAAACTGGGACACAGTAAATAAATCAGGCAATTAATTTGGCCCTGTATGTATTATACAGTATAATATTGATGGCTAATAAGGCTATTAATTGTACGTTTGGTATGCATTAATACACTGATTAGTTTTTGTTTAGTGCAAAGAGCTGATAATATTACATTTTGAAATTGATTTAACTACCTGAACTTTAAAGCAACACGGATTCATATAATTTATGTTATAACAACTGCTATGGCCTTACAGTTCTAAGATCTCAAATTCAATACAATGTGAATATTGCAAAAGTCTATCATGCTTACAACTAATATTATTTATTTGAAGTGATATTACCCGTTGATGGTTTTCAAATCAGGATTAATCTTATAAACCACCCAGTTAAATTATAATCGGTTTCTGAACCACACGATGCTGAAATAGGTTTGAACAAACTTCTAACAAAACTGTTTCGCTATTTATTACCAAACCTGCAAGTTTTAAAACATTTTTTGTAATATGACCTTTAATAATATTATATATGTTTTATTGTTTTAACAGTTAATCAATACATTTGTTGATGTTCGTTGTTGCTTCTTTTTTTTGTAATTCAATACAACTGTCATTTTTAGCGAATTAGAAAGACAATTTCATGTTAAATTCAACAATTTTAAGTACTATCCTTTACCGATACAACTAAAAGCAGCATTAAAACGTTTATTCATCTTATAAGTGAGACTTGTTCAGCAAATACTCTAGTATAACATACCATAAAGAAAAGTTGTTCTCATTAATTTACTAATTAAAATGTCAATTATGTGGGTACGCTAATGTCATTCAGTGTGTCTACCTAGGCATGACATACAAGCAAAAAGATTTCCTCAATTAACACTGCATGTCAAGGGAGCCTCATCAAACAGGGTTTTCTTGTCCTAACATGCAGTCTTAGACACTTTGACGTTTCTTCTCGCGTCCAGTTTTTGCACTCCTAGAACTGCTTTTAACGTCCCGTTTTACATTGCCAGTTTGAGCCAAGTGCGTTCGTTGGTTAGAGCTTATTTCAACGTTTAATTGTTAGAAGACATCGAATACCAATTTAGTATTTATATCTTACGCAATCTATTCCGATTTTTTCGGGCACCAAAGTAGTATTCAAGTATCAAGTAAGGTTAAAGTTTTTACCAGTCTTAGAAGAAAATGGACGTGGTTGAATTGAGTCCTTAAAAAGTGCGCTGATGTGAATTACTTGTTAATGTCAAATACGCCAACTTTATAACCAAGAGAAACTTAGAGGACACTTGTTAGAGCAATGGCATCTTTTTGGTCGAACAAAGTATGTAAATGTTACAAATTGGATCTCTTTTAAACTTTGTTGAATGTGTGTATTAGATCTTTTGCTAACATATTTTTACTGAGTGAAATGCTAAACTTCCATTAACTTAAATCGATGAATATCTTAATTAAGTTACTACCAACTGTAAATATAGTTCTAAGACTATATTAACTTTCACTAGCTTTTAGTAGTCAACTCCTTTGTTACTATCCTTTGTCCTTATTATTGGCTGTAAAAATTTTACAATGATTGTCTTTCACACATTAATAATCCTAAGAACCTTATAAGTTAAGGTCTGGAACAAACGCATAAGGCTTAAAAATTAAGCAAAGTTGAATGTGATTACAGCACCTTACTCTTTTTTGCTTACAAAATGATAAGTTGCCAACGTCATTTATTATATCATTTATATCAATAATATATCATAGTGGTCTTACTGGATCTCTTACAATAGGCCTACTCTTTATGTTAATAAATGATTTTTTTTATTTACACATTTTTTTAAATAATTAAATACCAATGTTGAACAGGAAAATAGCTTCATGAAAGATGTTTCGCACTGTTTGAGAGTAGTGCCTAAAAATTATTTTTCGAATAAATTTATAAGAAAGTAGCTATAACTGTAAAGTTTACGATGCGACTATGTCACTTTTAGGAATATCCCTATCAGCAAAGCTTCATTAAACATATGAATAATGTTACTAGTAGGCTTTTACCCTAACATGCTTCATACTGTCACCATCCTGCAGTAGAAAGTCCAAAAACCAGTGCCATAAAGATGGTTAAACGCTCACAAATCAGAAAATATTGGACCCTTAGGATCAATGAACTAGCGCTTTGGCCTGCGTCCACCGCCAGTCTCTCTACCGTGAACTTTTGTACTTTCATCAGAGGTATTTTACGTCAATGTCTTGTTGATTAAAGTTAAAATTGTAAATTTGGACAAGTTTTTTTAGTTATTAGCGAATTTCCCTATAGGGAAGTAGCTATTACCGTAGGTGGCACGGTAAGACCTAGACCCGGGACCGATTTACTTTTTCATTTTGATGTCCCCAGAGGCCAAAAACACCATTCGTTCAAATTTTTATATATGTATATATATATATAGACTTATATATATATATATATATATATATATATACGTCCGTGAACGCGATAACTTGAGTAATTTTTGTCCGATTTTGATGAAATTTGGTTTAAAGGTGTAAAGCGGGATAAACTTGAATGAGTTCGCGAACCAGCACGATCGGACCATGGGAACGGGGCTTTACGGGGGGTTTTATGGGGTAAAAATTGGGTTTTCTCACTTTTGACCCTCAAAACACAAAATTTCCCGATTTCTCTTTAGACTTTTTTAAAGAGCTTAAAAAAACAAATAATTTAGTATATAAAAGTATTTTTGTTCGATTATTAGTAAAGGAGAAAATTAAAAAAAATTGTAAATTTAAAATTCCCATGTTATTCTTATGGAGAATATTGTCAAATGTTGTGTAGTTTGCTTGTTTATGGATATATTTTGATCAAACTTGGCAAATTTATTTATTTTGTACTAAGCTATCAATATTTTACTCAAAAACACACTTTATTAGTTTCCTTGAAGCAGCAAACCTAGGTACTCGTTAAACCTAATGTTATTCAAATATATAGGCTATTTAACTGAAAATCATTTCAGACAAATGGAAATTCGCGTAATCGGCAGGTTTGCTGCGGCGGGGGTATTTAGTTAGATGTCACATTAGTTAAAACGAGATCCAAATGAGTCAATTAAATTTACAAACGGTTGCTACTCCATAACTATAACTCATAATAACTATAACTATAATAACTATACCATACTATAACTCTCCCTTTAAAAAAAGAACATATTTTGTGAAACGTAAGCCCCTATGATAAATATACTGCATTGTAGTTCGCATGCAAGTGAAACCCCCTGAAATGTGAAACATCATGTATTTCTATCCTATACGGAGAGAGATAATAATACATTATTTGATTTATAATCGTTCTTTTGTTTGAACAGTACATTCATTCCTTCCATGCAAACCCCATAATCAGGAATAATTTGTATATGTATATCCACACTTTCCATAATACTAAGACATTTTTTAAAGAAATTAAACCAAACAACGTTTTTATAGGAAAAATACAGTCCGCTGCAATGCCTATTAACTAAACCATTTTTGTAATTAAGGGAATGTTCTTAAATATTATATGTTTAACAGTTGAATGGAATATCGTAAACAAAACAAACAAAACATCTTAATAAAAGCGTTACTACATATTAATTAATTAGAGTTAGAGTTAATTATCCGTGGTTGAAATATAGGGGGTTTAAAAGAGTGTTCACTTAAAAAATTGAATAAAAAAATATAATTTTATTGTTCACGTAAAAGTATTGTTGGTATTAAAGCTTATTAAATCGAACAAGCTAAGAGTTATTAAATATCAACTTATATACAACTTGTAATTGATTTAATTTTAAAGCATTAAACCTAAGTATTTTCCTTTTTAAGCAGATTTCCCATATAGATAGGGAACTTATTACTGTATGCCTCATGACTGTAAACCTAGACTCGGAACCACTTTAATTCTTCTTCCCATAGGCCAAAAACACCATCCGTTCAAATTCACATAACAGATGTGTCCGTTAGCACGATAACTCAAGTAAAAATCATTTGATTTTGATGAAATTGGTACAATAATATGCGTTTATACAACCGAGTTCGCGAACCAGCTTGGTCGGATTGTGGGAATAGGGTTCATGGGGGTTGTTAAAGGTAAAATTGGGTTTTTCTATTTTGACTCACAAAACATTAAATTTTGCAATTTTTTCCTAGCCTCTTTTGTAGAGCTTAAAAAAGAAATAAACTTTGTACTCTTTTAGCGCTCTTGTACTCTAACTAGTTTCGGAGCAAATTCCATAAACATTATAAATTGCTGTTCATATGGATAAGTATTAAACTGCTGTACTTTGCTGAGTTATAGATTTTAAAAAAATTTTGTAAATTTATTTATTTTACACCAAGCTTTTTCATGTTGCTAAAAACCCCTCTTGTTAACATCCCTTATTGCATTAAGCCTATGTATTAATTAAACTCAATTTTTTTAATTAAAGAATAAATCCTATTTGCTAAAGGAAATATTAGAGTGAAAATCCAATGATTTTCTGTGGTGGGGGCATTACACATTAATATAGGCACACTTTGCAGTAAATATTTGGGTGTTAATTTGATTTAAATCCCATTTGATATAATCCGTTAAATGTTGAAAAAGAATTGTAATAAAAGTAATTCACTGGTGTAAAATAAAATAATCCTTGTTCTCCTGAGTGTCTGTTTCAGATCATATCATGCTTTACTGCCAAAGAAGATTAACGATTAGCGAGCGCTAAATCATGAGAAATAGTAAATCTCTCAGATAAAGTTGTATGTTCGGTAAAAGTTCCAAGGCTTAAGCTCTCCAAGCTCAAATACTGTTATCTGCTCTTTGTAAACCCGTTAGAAAAATATAGTGCTTATTTGTTACAGGATACTTACTTTAAGGCTTTATACTGAATATATATATATACATATATAAATATTTCGTTTTTTAATTGAGATAAATCGGTCCTACTCTTCTCCTTAAACTATTATTATTAACAAAGCTAACACATATCGTGATCGCAGACTCTTTATTTATTTGGACTTAATATACTTCAGAAGTCCGTTGTTATATCTTAATTTAACATAACATTCAGAATTGTCATTATAATACAATATATTGCATCATAAGAAAATTATAATTAGATGATGATGAAGCACATGATGGTGAGTCGGTGGCTCAGTCGGTAGCGTCACGACGGTGTCATGGGTTCGAATCCTGTCCCTACTTTATCAGCACAATTTCTCCTCGTACTCTAACAGTCATCCCTTGCTTTACTGGTTACATTCCACCATTGACTATGGTTTATAGAAAATCGTTGCACAAACAGCCCACTGCGGCCTATTTGTACGGACAAAGCAAGGTAAAAAAAAGCACCAACCTCCTTAGAAAAATTACTAATTTACGACGTCTACTCATTTTAATCATTTTAGCATACGTTTAACCGTTTATTCAGTCTATTTTACAGTCTACATTCAGTCCATTTTACAAGAAATCATTCATGTAAACAAACTTACCAACTAAAATACAATATACAATAAAGTTGAACCAAATTTAGATTACATTTGTTTACTAAATTTAAGAATGTATATGTAAAACCATTTGTTATCAGGCTGTGAGTTTAAAAACCCCACAATTTTGAGCCTTCGCAGTCCACACCCCTAGGCACGGCGCCTTTGGGCAAGCTGTAACTTACTCCAGGTGTCAGGTTGATGGGTCTAAATAAGCGGCTGTCTCTCAGGGTAAACAAACATTATATATAGTCTCATAAACTTGGTAGGTGTGATGACGAGCCACATGTTGAGGCCAAATGTCTGCCAGTAATTAGATGCTTGGAAAATATGTAAGAAACTCATACGTGTTTATTGGACTCATTCCACTCATTTCCACAAGCATTAATTGCAATGTTAATATGAAATATCAAGAAATATGTAGAGTAAATCGTGTATATAGTCCTTGTTGACAGGTGCCAAGAATTGCTGGCACGATATTCCGCTTCTAAAACCAAATGTGGACTATATTTAGTGAAAGTAAAAACCGTTTATTCGTTTACTTTTCGCTTCATTTTGGAATGAAATGTGATGTTCTATACACATACCTAAGTATCTTATGCAATTTTATTATAAAAAAATCATTTGGCTTAAAGATGTGTTGGTAACAATTAATACGACGACGAGTCTCTGATGTTACATTTCGGAATTGGAATAAAACCCATTTCAGTTCGCTTAACCCCTGTTTTCATGTGTATGTGAACCTACTTATTTTAATTCAAAATACTAAAATGTATTTTTTGTTGTGGAGATTCTAACAATCAACTTTAACTTTTTTGATTATACAAAGTTTTCTTGTATTTCTGAAAATATAATTTAAATTGCCTCCAATCACAGGTTGCTATATTCCGGCGACTCTTAAATCTCGTAATTACCTTGAATGGCTCCTTAAATAATGGCTTAAGATTTATTAAAATGCCGTTATAAATGTTATCTTATTTCGTAATAAACACCAAAGCCATACTCTCATACTTAAAATATTCCAGATGTTGATGGAATCTAACATGGATTCAGTTATATGATAAAATTAGTTTACAATAATTATTCAAAATCAAATCTGGTTTGAGTTTTGGCACTCACACAAAGTTTACTTTACAACTATTCTCAGAACAGTTTTTATGATGAAGTAAGCAGCTAATTAGCCAAATATTGGAACTTGGTATTTGTAAAATCATTTTTACTTTTGAGACTAAAATGAAGTTTAATTAATTCAAAACTTTTTTGACTGAACTTAGACTTTGTTAAATAAGTTACGGACAGTGTTGTTTATTACTTGTTTTTCAAAGAAATTTTTCAAAATCTTTACTACACTTCCTAAAACTTCATCGAATTTTATGTTTTTTACACTTTTTTCGTATTTGTAAGTCAGACTTTACATATATTATTTTTATATTCTCAATGGCAGGGGCGTAGTTTGTGGAAGAAATACTGACGTTTCAAAGTAAGGCTTTCCAAAATACTCATATCTATGTGGATGTGACGCGAATCAAGCCTATCCCACTTCGGGCGCTAATAAATAAGTCCTAATAAATATAAGTCCTAGACGCTCGCTAACCACTATAAGATATATATATACAGATCACACTATAGATCAGCAACATACCCAATATTGTGTCTAATAAGCTGATTTCATGGCTCAACCAGTTCAAATATATGTTTTCTTTATGAAGAATCTATCTATCTACCTATCTATTAAGGGATCATGCAGAACACCTTTTCATTAGGGTCTTAAGATAAAACACACATTATTCATTTTCGTCATAAAAAAAATGTTGGCCAATATAGAATATACTTGAAAGAAAAAAGCAGAACAAGCATAAGGACCTTAAATGTTTCTGTAAAATTAAATATGATTATAAAACTACTCTTTTCCGGCATTTAAGATTTTCAACTACAAAATCCACTTTACCTACTTCTAACAGCTAGGACAATTCAAACACAACAGATATTAATATTGTTACAATCATCAAACAGTTATCGATTATTAAATTGATAACCGTAAAAATCTAACTGTAACTGCATAAACCTATTATTCATTGTTAGCATTATTTTTCTGAAGCCTAATGCTGTAATGAGAAAAAAGACGCAATTTAAAGGCAAAATGAAGAAACAATTAAAAGCTTTTTAGTGGCATCGCTTCATGGAAGATTGATTGCCTGCCTTGTCAACGCAAACTGTTAACGAGAAATCAATAGGTATTACCACCGTTGTCAATGGTAATTGTTATTGATTGACGAGATAGGTAATCTTTGATACAAAGGTAGTTAACATGCCTGCCATTGATATTCGGTTTGAGTAGTAATTCAATTTTACGTTTGCCGTATATTCCTGCAAATACGATTATTTCAAGTAGTTTTAGTACTTAGCTAGTTAAAGCAAATATGTGTCATATTATTCAGCTAACACTGCAGGATGAGCGATTTTACATTGTTCTTATTCCATGTCTAAAACTTAAAGTAAAATTATTCAATAAAGATGTCAGATTTGTCGTATTCCCTTTTTAAATATATTTTTTTTTAAATATGATTTTAAATAAATTTTAGTTTTTAGTATTGCCGCCACAGTGTTTAGAGTATTGGCGAAATATATTTAGTTTGTTAATCACAAAGAAAATTTGTTTTTCAAAGTTTAAATTCCTTCTTATCGTTTTATGTTTTAATAAATTTCCTCGATTTGTCTCTTGCAATGAGCATATTGACCACATTAAACCGTATCACCACCAATTTCTTATAAAATTATCAAAGAGTTACAAACATTCATCAAATTAACATAAAAAGTCAACTTTTTGCTTTAAACAATTATTTTTATGTAAACCAGACTCTTATATCCTCTGGTCTTAAAAATATATTTCCTGAATTATTGATAGCTTTTTTCACGTTTTAAAAAGAGTGTCACAGTATCAAAAGAAACCAACTTTACACTATTTCAAAGAAAGATTTGGAAAGGATAGAAATGAAAATGTACAAGATATTTACTATATTACCACTTATATTATTGGAGGGATTTATTTATATCATACTTTTATTATTTTATATTTTTACATTTGTTATTAAATGATAAACATTGTAGAAAGATAAGATTTATTATTTGATTTTTTACATTTGTTATTAAATAATAAAAAGTGTAAAAAGAAAAAAAAGTGAAGGTACGCTAACCATTAGGTTTAACAACAAATTGTGTGTTGCTAGCCTAGTGGTCAGCGTGTGGGTGCAGGAGGGACGGGTTCGAATCTCGACACACCACGAAACATATGGGTTTGGACCATTTTCCCAAAAAGCGGTTGAATATCTCTCTCTTTCATCTCCTTTAAGAATGTCAACATTGTGGACAAAACAATCAAAAATAAAAACTCTGGGCTAACCTAACCCAGAACAATTTTGTCTCCTTTAAGTCGCACTTAAAGACTCGGGCTAGAGAATAGTGACATAGTGCATTGCTATTGATGATTCACGGGATTTGAACATGGAGTTTTCCCTACAAGAACACACTTCTCACTCTATCTGTAGGGTATTTAAATGAATTTGTTTAGTAATTGTCATATATCACATAGTTCTAAACCACTAACACAAACAAAAATAAGTTCACTTATGTGTCATATAACATTATAGTTAAATGTTTGGTCCAAGGCTACAAACGTATTATTTCTATCAAAATGATAATTTTCTGAAGGCGAGGTGCGCGATATAAACAGTCGCACGAGCGAGAGACAAAGTAGAAGCCCATGTTTGTCTGGACAACGTCGCCGCTAAGATTTATAACTAACATTCATCCAGCGTTGTGCTTTAGATTTATAGCGGTAGAAAAATGTTTGTCATGTTTTTGGATGTCCTAAGTTTCAAAGGGTGCGCGTGTCTCCTTGCTAGGTAGATTTGACTAATTGTATTGTTCACAGAGGCAGTATTGTTAGAAGGTATCATTAAAAAACACCATTGTTTGTATTATTGTAAAAAAAATTGGATTCTTGTGGATAACTGCATAGTAATTTTTCTTGGGTGAAATTCTTCTGTTTTCAAGTTTTTTATTTATTTAATTTTATAAATTATTTAATTATTGTTTGACTTATTATTTATATGTATTCTTTATATTTATTTATTCTATATATATTGATTTCTTTGTAATGCTTATTTTCTCCCGACCCACTTTACCAACATTCGAGATCGTGGTTTCATTTCAGTTCATGATCCAGCGCACGGTAAAATGGCAATTAAAAAAGTATGTACAAATTGATACATGTAGTTTTAAAAGTTCCAGGTACTGCTGACCAGCTTGCTTTATAAAGATTTTAAATGTGAATTGTAATTTAACAACTGATAACTATATGTTGATTTTTGAACCACAGTCAAATTGTAAACAAAAGAACAAATTAATATTGGATGGACACTATCTTCATAATATTGTAGCCTGGTTGGTAAGCGACACTAGGTGGCATGTATTAATCGACATATTTTGGAAATTGTACTTTAGGAGCATTATTAATCTATTAATTGTATTAACACAAACCTTCTAATCCACTTGCTAGGGGGGTTCCCGTGTGCATTTTATGTATAGAAAAACACCCTAAGGGATCATGTAGGTACTATGTGGGTTATCATTTTTCACGTGGGTGCCAGCTTGGCAGAGTGGGCATAACCTCAGAATCCGCCATTTTAAAAATGGCGGCGGCATTTATTACATGAAACTCGTTGGGAGCTTATATCTCAAAAACGGTAATATATAGCGAGTTACTTTTAATACAAAAAATGTTGCTTACACAATAAGGAACAACTTTTGTATTTACAAAAATGCCCTAAATATAACTATTTAGGAGTAGTTGAGCAATTTATGTTAATTTGACCTATACATTTTTACTCTGTTAGACAAAAAAAATTCTAATATCTTTAAAAAAAACAGTTTTTTAAATTTGGCACATAGCACTAATTGTTCTTTACATCTAAGGTCTAAATACCCCCGTCGCAGCAAACCTGCAGAATCAGCACACATTTACCTGCTGCATTTCTACTAAAATATTAAAATTGACAGATTGATTTCCTATTTAAATGACATTGATTTGTAATGAGTACTTAAGTTTGTTGCTTCAGGGAAGGTATTGAGGTGTTTTTGATATAGTTTTATTGAAATAATGATAGCTTACTATGAATGAAACAAAATTTTGAAATTTGACTATAATATATCCATAAACAAGCAAACTAAAACAGTTTATTTATTCTCGATAAGAATAACATGGGAATTTTAAATTTAAAATTTTTTAAATTATCTCCGTAACCTTTGGGCATACAACGCTTCAATATACAAAGTTATTTCTTTTTTGAGGTCTACAAAATGGTTTCGTTCATTATAAAATTTCGTGTTTTTAGGGTTGAAAATCGGAAAAATCCATTTTTACCCCACAAAACTCCCCATAAACCCCCGTTCCCATAATCCGATCGTGCTGGTTTAATAGTCCGAATTCGTCTGAAAACGTAGGTTTACACGTTTGTGATAAATTTCATTAAAATTGGATCATTTTTGCTCGAGTTATCAAATGAAGTCGTAGTTCTGTCTTTGGATACAGATGTCGTAGTGTTGGCTTTACACTTTATGAATGGATTCTCTTCGGAAGGTTTGCAGGAATTGTGGATGCGACTTGGTACAGCCAGAACTTCATGATATGTACTAGTTCACATTGTAGCAAACAGGCTTGGAAGTAACCTTTGCTCAGTTCTCCCAGCACTCCATATTTTAACGGGCTGTGACTTTGCCAGCAAATTTGGAACAAAGTATGCTACCCTAAAATGTAATCCAAGTACTTTGCTAATGGACTTTGGAAAAGATGGGGAGGAAGAGATAGAATAAAGTTTGAAAAACACAGTGAAGTATCTAGTTCACATTAAAAAAAGGATACTCAGTGTGAAACTATGAATGATCTAAGACACTGGATATAAGTACACTGTCACTGTACAACGAATACTCTTAAAGAACTGCATCCTTTGTTCGTGAAGAAATTCTGTCTGGTAGAGCTACTAGACAGCCTATCTTACGTGCTTTTTACTGTACATACATCCAAATCCATTGCATGGAAGAACACGTTTTTCAACTCGATCCTTTGAGTTTTGGACACAGTGATGGTGGTTACTCTTTGCCGCAATGCTCACAAGTATATTGTGAACAGTTTCATTTTTCTGATGACTATAAAAGGGAACAGATCTTATTCCTTATAAGACTTATAATTTAGATCCAATAACTGCGCTCAAATTTTATGATCCACAAAACTAGTTCAATATCAATACAATCAGTCCAAAGCAGCCTACCACCAAGGACAATGTCAAGGTACTGGTTGTGTTAACAAGACGTCAATGCTTGGCCGATGCACCAACTTTGCCGCCGGTCTCGTTCCCGCTCCATCGCCGTTTTAATAATAAATGTTATGAATTATAATAATAATTTCTATTACATCCGAAGATGTATTATTATTTGTAATAATACAAATGCATTATATAGAAAGGATTATATTTATTTTTATATTTGTATGCGTCATTTAATAACAAAAAAAATAATTTAAAAATGTTTTATATTATTTTAATAACTTATATATCTGCCAGAAGCTTCTCGAGTGCTTTTTGCAGGTTTTTTTACCTTAAATGCGAAGAAAAATTAGTACTCAGTGCCAAATTACAAAATAACAGATTTTTTATAATTATTAGATTTTTTGGCAACGGAAATGCAGCAAGGTAAATGTTTGCTTAGTCTGCAGGTTTGATTCGGTGGGGGTATTTAGACCTTAGATGTAAAGAACAATTAGTGCTATGTGCCAAATTAAAAAAAACGGGGTTTTTAAGAAATTAGAATTTTTTGTCAAACAGAGTAAAAATGTATAGGTCAAATTAACATAAATTGCTCAACTACTCCTAAATAGTTATATTTAGGGCATTTTTGTGAATACAAAAGTTGTTCCTTATTGTGTAAGCAACATTTTTTGTATTAAAAGTAACTCGCTATATATTACCGTTTTCGAGATATAAGATCCCAATGAGTTTCATGTAATAAATGCCGCCGCCATTTTTAAAATGGCGGATTCTGAGGTTATGCCCACTCTGCCAAGCTGGCACCCACGTGAAAAATGATAACCCACATAGTACCTACATGATCCCTTAGGGTGTTTTTCTATACATAAAATGCACACGGGAACCCCCCTAGCAAGTGGATTATTCGTGCTATTTTCATTATAATATTTATTTTTATTATCATATGATATTATCATATGATGTTCTTATTAAATGGAAAATGTTTTCACCTACGAAGTAATCTTGTAAGGTAAAATCCTTTCAACGTGCATTCCTTTACGCTTAGGAGGTACGCTATTGAAAAGCTGAATCTGTGCACGTGCCCTTTGTTATTTCTTATACTTTGTAACCATGTTGTAAACGAAAAGAAATGTATGTGGTTTCATCAATAATGTGATGGTACGATAAATAATAAAAGAATGGTCACATGTTTTATATAATCTGTAAAATTTTCATATTTTAAAACTCTTTGTGATTAAGGTACGTCTAGTTAGATGCAATAAATGTTTGATAGACGGCCACCCTACAGTAAAACAATCCATAGCTGTGTCTCTGCCCAGCCAACAAATAGGTCAGATCTCCATCACGGTTTGACCCACAGTGCGGTTTACTTTGAATTGAAGTTAAACAGGTCAGTTGCTTTGACGCGAGTGTTTTGGTAACATTTTGTCATTGGGGAACAACATAAATTGTGTATCTCAAAATCGGCTCGTAATAAATTAAGTAACGACATTCAGAATAAATTTGTGAACAAAGTAAATACCAATGGATTTTATAGTTTAAAGGTACTTAAACTAATTTTGAGAACTGAAAATGTAAGCAACAACGTTCCTCATAATAAGCAGCATGTGCATGAATGCACGCTTACGATATAAAAACAAGCAAGATATGGTTCTAGAGAATGTACTCTTACAAACATATCAATATGTGAAGAGATTATATGTAGGTTCAGCTTTCATTGCACATTTCTTAGCTGAGGAATTAACGATCAATGATACACATAAGTTAACAGAATGTGGGGAAATGTAGCTTTTTGATGATTCGAAACTGAATCTACCTTACTCGTGGCTCAAGCTTTAATTCATTGTTCTGACTAAGACCAGCTTCCCATAGTCAGTTAAAAAGCTATATTATGTACCTCATTCTATTCTACAATCATAGTTTCACTTACATGCAGGTTGACATATGAAGCACGCTGAATATCCTGAAACCTGTCATTATGCAGTGTATTGCCTGAGTTAGTTGATCGCTTATCTGGGCAAACAATTGTTATAGTACAACATTTGTTTGTTATTTGGCTATCATTAAATGACCCTATCTTAAAAAGGGTAAACATCAGATAGCAACAGTCAAGAATTTGAACAGTTTCTTTACTAAAAACTAAGAAAATACAAAATGTCAATGGCGTATAAAACACAGTTTCATTGAAGTTATTTTCATTTTACTGTATTTTTCCAAATTAATTAATATAAGTGACTTGATTCTATCGTTCAGAATGAAGTATAAACTCAACATTTATTTTTGATTCTAGTGGCAAATAATTTTTAAGTGTATAAACAAATTCCTAGCCAACGAATTCAGACTCGTCCCTGAAACCTCTAGATTTACAACCTAAACTCTTGTCACACAGGCGGTAGCGATGATCACAAGTTGCGTTGTCAGCATTTAGGGAGCCACTGTTGTATGTAAATATCAACTCTGGCAGTTCCATCACAACGGACACCCACATCACTGACGAGGAGATCACAAAGATGGCCGACAGGTAAAGACGAGAGTTTATCGTCGATCTGTATGCAAATATAGACATAGCAGACCTAACTGATGGTGCGGATATATGGGAGACTCTTGATAGAGACTTAACTGGGCGACAGAGACTCGTTACACTCTTTATCTATTGTATCTGCTACCTTTGTTTGGACCATGGTATTACTCTAAAAAGTTTCAAGATCTAACCTTACAAGGTACTGATCAGAATCACATTGTCGGAATGTTATCTTCAAATAAATTTCTTTCTTCGAAGCAATATATGCGTTAAAAAGAATGCGATTCGGAGAAATACCCGATCCTGTAATTATTTCAGCTTTGATACTGAAGAAGATCACCTGATTCTTTAGCTAGAATATAAAAAAAATGCATAGAAGAAAAAGTAATAAATGTTAACTAAACGTTTATAATAAAGAAAATACAAAACAATATGGATTTATTATGAAACTTATTTGTTAACCATGCATTTATAATAACACTGATAAAATTATTAATACTTTTAGTTCCTGAAGCATAACGATCATTCATCAAATTCACAACATTTTAGATAGACTGTCATAATACCCGGGTAACGTGCAAGATCATTCACTATAGGGTATTATATAGTTTTTGTTCATATTGAATTCAATTAAATTAAATCATACTATAACACAATTGCATAACTTCTTTGGCAATAAAATTAATAGCTATACGAAGAGTTTCTTCCAAGGTTCCAGAATTGCATCAAGACAGTTTTAATACAGTTTTTATTATACAGCTTTTGGCGTTAGTTTATTGGCCATCCCCCAACAGAAACTTTTAATATGGCGTAAATGATCAATATATTTTTATAATTTTAAGGAAAAATTATAACTTTAACATTTATTTTATTTGTTGATTTAGCAATATATTTAATGTATAATATATTTTGTAAACACTATGGATTGCCTTAAAATACTCAAAAATATTTTCTATTTTGTGATCTACCAATTCTAATATAAAGCGTTCATTTTATACATTTCGTCTCACACCTTTCATAAATACAAGGTTTCTTATATTCTCTTCTATATTTCTTGTATTTCTCTTCTATCTTCTTATATTTCTTATATTCTATTCTATTATTATATTCTCGAGCTAAGAGGGTCATATGTCTATAGCATATTCTGAAAGGTTTGATGTTGTAAGCCAAACCTTCAGGGCTGATCTCACCTAAGGTGAATTTACAGGTTATTTTATGATACAGTTGAATGTCTAGTAAAATCACGACCTTGCAATGTGGTGGGAGTCATTCCTCTGTTTATGGTCGTTTGTGCACATTTCCATGTCATTCTTTCCTATATAGTTCTATAAATGCACAATTTTACTGCCACGATCTTTTAAGATGAGCTATCATAAAACTAGTCTCGACACTTAATTTATTGGCTTTAAATTATGGATATTGGATTGCGTGAACATTTGAGATAAATGAAATTTTCTAAAATATAATTCACTCCCAAACATTAGAAAATTGCCATAACGTATAATTTTTTTCGGTGACAGTTTTAAAGAACGAAAAAATATTACATTGAATGAGTTAAATTCGGGATCATAAACACAAGCAATTAATTGTATTATTGCATTTAATGATAGTTCGAATCGTGAGTAATCTTTGTCATACTATATTAATTATTATACTATACATTTATGAATCCGGGATATATTATTAAAATACAAACCACCCAAGCAACGGTAGATGTGAGAAATATTTAATAAAATTTTCTAGAAGGAATTCACGTTAATTGTTATTTTAACAAAACAGTCCTTTTATTATTTATTCGTCTATCATTAATATTATTTACGATATTCCATTTATAATTAAATTTGTAAACTTTACTTATTAGATATGTCAAAAATCTAACTTTACAGCAATAGTTACAGTAGAGATCCGACACCAACATCGTAATCCATCCGATCAGCATTTTATGATACAGAAACAAAATATAATTGGATTATTTGTAATCCTTTTTAAAATCTATATTTCCCTTCCCCGAATACCGAATTACAAACGGATTAATGGAAACTGTATAGCTGTAATAATTATTTATAACTGTAAGTTTATAGCTGTAAATAAAGCAAAACTTTTAAAACCATATGCTGTATTCCCTGATTCAATAAGGGAAATGCAACATTTAAAAGATTTACCTCGTGTATAGTATGTTATTTTTAAGCTATTTCACTGAATAGTTATTGTGACCACCTTTTAATCATAACAAGTCAGTTTTTTAGATGCTTGATCAGAGCTTGAACCAAAAATAGGCTGTGTTTTGGGTAAAAAATGTTAATAATGACCAACCTCTGAAAAATTAAAAAATATAAACTTTATAACAGATTTGCACTATCAAAGTTATACTTACATACAAAATACACTTTCTATTCTAGGTCACACTATCTTTACAATAAATACCACTTATTTATGTCCGCTAAAAGGGTGGGATTCTCAGCTTGATTTTATAATGAGGTGGACAAGTTTTGGACACTAGAAGATCCCAATTACGCACATGTATATAACACAAACATGCAGATCTGAGTCTGGTGGCCAGCCAGTGTGACAGTGTAGTACTAGCTCCACCAGGGTGTTGTAGTATGGGCGGTCTGTGGCCCGAAATGTCCAAGGCAAGTTTTTCACACTAGAAGACCCCAATTCCGCACGTGTAGTTAACACAACCATGCAGATCTGAGTCTTGTGGCCAGCCAGTGTGTCAGTGTGGTCCTTACTCACCAGTGTGTTTAGATCCTAGCCACAAACAACAATGTATACGTAACCAAATACACCAACGCATAATCTACGCTGATCCATATTTTAAATATGAATACGAAGTAATTAGAGAGAGTTTTTTAATTGGATTGGGCTACAGGTTTGTTTTGTATATTGCCACGTTGCGTGAATTTAAAAAATCAATGTTTAAGCTGATGGTTTGAGATTTTTTAATATTAATTTCAACCATCCCATCACAAGCAGCCTTTTGTTTAATAAAAGTTTGCAAAACACAATAAACTTTGTTTTCAGATTAAAGTTAGATTTTAACTTTAAATTATACGATACACAATTGTTGAGACAAAACTCATTGTTTTCCCATTTTGTAACGTGTTGTGGCTAATTATATAAATTTCCAATGAAAAATAAGAGCATTGTTTGAAAATCCCATTAAACAAGATAGGATTGAAACTGATGAGATTTTTTTTCTGTATTATATTTTTTTACGTTGTTATGTGTATCTAAAGTAAATTTGATTTAATTTTATATTAAAAACGATCCGATACACAAAATAAATTCATGATTCATAGGAATGAAGGCTTTTTTGTTAATGAGTTTATTGTAATTTGTTATAACCACTAACCAAAACTAAACATTTAGTGCAAAATAGAATTCATTAGACGGCTAATTAAACTCTAGTTACCGAATGTTTGTTTCCTGTCAGATTCATTTAATTATTTTAAGCTTTAAACTGCTAATATATATATATGATCATTCAGAAATAGATTAATAAGTTTACTAATTATTTAATTTATTTATTATAACATTTAAACAAACTTCTGATTCTAAGGTTATATCCATTAGCCATTTGCTTACCAAGAAGAGCCTCTTTCCCTCCTAGTGAATATACTAATATTTGGTCTAACCAATTTTAATTCCGAATTTGTACTATGTCTATCAAACGGTAAACATACTAATTCACACCTAGGAATAAGGTTTGCGCATATACACACTGTATTCACAGAAACGCTTAACGTAATAAACACATACTCAACAAAGCAGTCCACAGAAACGCAGTGCACTTTAAGCTTATACACTTTACAAAACAAACACACCCAAAACAGGACAGTATATAAATAAACATTAATGCACTTTAATCATGAAACTTGTACTCTAAAAAGCCCTTCATGGATCTGTAGTACCGCTGTACACCACAACACAAACGCACAAACACGCCATAATATTCAAATAACACACTAATAGATAAACTAGTTGCAAAACGCACTCAAAACACTCAAAATCAAACTTTACTCACCAGAACGGTTTATACATAAACCATACTTTCAAGCACACACAATACACTACTAAACGCAAACAGTATTCAACAAAGTGAGATATATACACACCAATACACTATAGGCCTATTCGTACACTAAGCATAAATAACACTTCTTGTTTAACCAATTCTTGTCTTGTTCAACCAAGCAGTTTACAGGTTTGGCATGCTTGCAAGCACCAATGCACTTCAAACCACAACTTCTAAGCATTTTATAGCCATGCACCAAGCACCGATACACATAAAACAGCAGATATAAACTACTCAACAAAGCTAGTTGTAGACGTGCTATACTCTAAGCACTCGTACACTATACACAGCAAACGCCGCACTAAGCACTTCACCTCACAGACACACGGAATCTGAAGTGTTTGATCAATTGAACGAGACTCCGGGTCGATATTTGTTGACGAAGGCTCTCCCACAAGCGGTACAAGGCCCGTGTAGCCTGTCTAATATCTTATCTCACTTACCAAAAGTAAACTTGCTCGCTTTGTTTTATCCTTACACAAACACGGCGTTGTCGGAGAGCTCTTTGTCTCGTAATCCTTATTTGACTTGAGATGAAACTGTAAATGTTTAGGGCACTTTATTTTCCTGGTACTCAAATTGTGCAAAAGCATTTAGCATCTTTAAAAGGACATGATTTTTAGATTCTAAACTGCTTAATTGACACAAAACTAAGCTTGATACATGCATAGCATCTAAGAACAAAGCATTTTCTTACTTAGGTAGAAATGTTTAACACATAACTATTTAAATTGGAAATGTCGATTTAACTACTTACCAAAGTGTTGTAATAATAGCTACAACAAAAAGAAAAACACCCAATACTGTTCTTCGTGATTTAATAGTAAAAACTGGCCTATTGTTAACTACTTAACAGAATTTTATGAATAAAGTTCGGTCAATCAATTAAATTAAATCATACAAACCGAAATACATGTCAGTAGTAAAAGGTAAGGATGTGTCGAAAGGGTTTTGAAATGTTCCTCAAACAAAGTCTTTGAAATACAGTAGGTTTTAACCACCAAACGAAAGGTCGACGCTTGAATACTGAACCGAATGTTTACCATGGCAATCGAATTGATTGGTTTCTACACAATAAAATTTGAAAATATAAACTGAATTGGTCAATTAAAATAAACAAAACCAATGAAATGCATTAGGTAGTCCCGAGAAAACAGATGTTTGAAGTGTAATAGATTTATTACAAAACAAGCCTTTGAAGTACAGCGGGTCCAAACCGCCAATTATCAGGTTTCACGGAGGAAAATTGAGTAATTTGTTGTTTGAGAATGAAGGTCTACCAACATTCCATTGTAAAGGGTTTAGTATACAGTATTCAATCTCATTTGTTTAATAAAAAGTGTGCTACGCATATCAGTTTTAAATACTGGTAAACCTATTTTGCACAATATTTGTTAACTATTAAAATTTTAGGCCTATAATCTGATGACCAAGGCAGTGTTAACTATGATGGATATTTGAGACTTAATTTTTAGGCCTATAATCTGATGACCAATGCAGTGTGAACTATGATGGATATTTGAGACTTAATTTTTAGGCCTATAATCTGATGACCAATGCAGTGTGAACTATGATGGATATTTGAGACTTAATTTTTAGGCCTATAATCTGATGACCAAGGCAGTGTTAACTATGATGGATATTTGAGACTTAATTTTTAGGCCTATAATCTGATGACCAAGGCAGTGTTAACTATGATGGATATTTGAGACTTAATTTTTAGGCCTATAATCTGATGACCAAGGCAGTGTTAACTATGATGGATATTTGAGACTTAATTTACTAAAAGCTGTCTCTTACTTTACAAACCAAGTAAATGGTAAGTTCTCTGTTCAGAAGAGAGCGCTCAAATTCCATGCAACCTATATTGTTTAAACGACGATTTTATCACCACTTATCATTCGTATCCGTTTTTATTACCAACTATATCTTTTAGGCATAAATTTCTTGCCATTTGCATAAATCGTCAATAATCTACAAGATTTATGTAGGCCAGCTATAAAATCCCAGAAATGAAAACCTCCTAAAACGTGAAATGTAATGATTTTTAAGTTAATTTTGACATTGAGATTTTTGATACGAATATTTTTGTATACCATTGTACGTTCTTTTCTATAGTTTGGTTTAGTTTTTGAAAAGATATTATCAAATTTCAATATAAGATTTTTTGTACTACTTTATTATTATTATTAAAAAACCTTATGTTGTTATGCTCCAAAGTTGTATGAAAATTACTTTATACATTTATTGAATTCTACTATGACAGTAAAGCTAACATCATAAACTATAAATATATTTTATACATTAACAAGACTTTGATGTACTATATTTGGACTTGTGAACACTGATAAACGGGAAAGTAGGCCTATAATGCGTTGAAAGGTAATCGATTAGGTCCAGTCAGCCTGATAACCATCAGTCCAAATAAGAGATCCCTGATCTCTACACGCTGCAGGTGTAGTGCTGGAATTTCAAGTTCGGAATTTGGCACCTTTTTTGCTGGTTTGCATAAGTGAAATGGGCGTTTAGCACATTCGATGAAGGACGAATTCCTTCTTAGTGTTGGTATTCGTGCATACATTAGCAAGTGCGAAAAATGTGTTCACTAAACCCTCATTATGTTCGTAGTCGGAACACACACAAGGTTTGAAAAATCGACCCTCAGAAGCAGAATGAACGGGTTTTTAATCTGGTTTTATGACTGTATTTTATTAGGTCCAAATTAAAACTGACACTCCGAGGGCATTCCGAGGTGGTCTAATTTGTCCGGTATTTTCGACTGGGCTATTTATTGCTAGATCACCTCATTAACAGAACTCGCGCCTAGTGTTAAGTGTTTACAGCTTTATGTTTATAGCCATTAGACGTATCCCTGTAGAAGCGTTAATTACATGCCCAAACACGTTTTATTGCTCCGTTATCAGTTATTGATGACGCACTACGGTTCGACACCTACCGGGACTTCTGTAGCTGGTCGAGAAACTTCCGTTCGATCTGGTTTATGGTATCTGCACTAAAGGTGTATAGGCCTAAACAAATGTAGAGGTGAAATTAAAAGATTGTTTCAAGACTTGAAGGTTCAAAAATATATCAAATTATAAGTTACGCTACGAATAATTCAGTTCAAATTTGTAAGACGATACACACTCTGGTGCGTATTTTATGCTGAATATGAATCAAGAGTGGGTGTAAAATGGAGTAAAAGGACATGTGTACCTTTATTACTGACTAAGAACAGCTGCTTTTTTTTGCCCGGACCATTGACTAAATTCCTAATGCTCAAGGAGAACACATAAGTACTGCATTATACTGTAGTCCACGACTCCAATTATTTAAAATGATCCCGTTGACATTTTATTTTCTCTCATTATTGTTTGCTTTACTTAATAGTTCTGTACGATCACGCTAATAATACCCAGAAGATACACAACCAAATGTGTAATCTTCAAGCTATCTAATAGAAGGATAACTTCACGCACAAAGGGTAACCTAATTAGAAAGATGTTTCTCAACACAAAAGATAATTAATCTTATCAATCCATCTGATCTATTGTCAATACTGTTGCTATGATCTTGACATCGTGATAGACAAAGAACTAGGAAGTGTCTGTGTTTCCTCTAGCATTGTCTAGGCCAGCATTCACTACGCTGAGATGACTTGCTCACAGCGTTCTAGACTAAAGGCTATCGAGAAGTCACTAGTGCAAACGTTAAGGAAGAATTTACGTATTATTTAAGACAAATTCACTTTAAAATCAATTTTCTGTGAAAATAATGCTTTATGAGTTGTTATAACTATTTCTCATGCGAAAACCCATTTGACTGATTTTCGAGCCTTCTCTTCTTAAATTAGTTCAATGACACAGACTAAAAATTTGAAAGATGCCCGACAGTAAGTGCTTTTGGCAGCCATTTCTCATTAAGAAAGACAGTATAGCAACGTCTAATTTTATATGTCCCTAGATGTAGTTGATCAACAATAAACTAAAAAAAAAACATTTTTAATTCACCTTTATTTTTTTATGAACAATAAGACCCTTTGCCAATATATATAATCACTTTAGCATATACGAGTAAAATACCTTCGTTCAATTCAGCGACCACAGAATTTAAATTCTTAATTATAATTTCTTAAAATTTATAATTTTGTGGTCGATGGTTCAGTTACGCTACTAACAGCTGTAAAATATCGGTTTGTTTAAAACAACATGTCTTCAACAATACCCCCGCCGCAGCAAACCTGCCGACTAAGCGAATTTCTATTTGTCTGAATTCATTTTCAACTAAACCTTTTTAAATAACATTAGGTGAGTACCTAGGTTTGCTGCAACAAGGAAACTAATAAAGTGTATCTTTTTGTAAAATATTAATAGCTTAGTATAAAAGAAATAAATTTGCCAGGTTTGATCAAAATATATCCATAAACAAGCAAACTACAACATTTTACAATATTCTCCATAAGAATAGTATGGGAATTTCACATTTACAATTTTTAGAATTTTCTCCGTTACCAATAACCGTACAAAAACACTTTGATATACCAAATTATTTGTTTTTAAGCTCTTTAAAAAGGTCTAGAGAGAAATTAGGAAATTTTGTGTTTTGAGGGTCAAAAATGAGAAAAACCATTTTTTTACCCCATAAAACCCCCCGTAAAACCCCGTTCCCATGGTCCGATCATGCGGGTTCGCGAACTCATTCAATTTTATCCAGCCTTACACCTTAAAAACTAAATGTTATCAAAATCGGACAAAAATTACTCAAGTTATCGCGTTCACGGACGTATATATATATATATATATATATATATATATATATACATATATAAAAATTTGAACGAATGGTGTTTTTGGCCTCTGGGGACCTCAAAACGAAAAAGTAAATCGGTCCCGGGTCCAGGTCTTACCATGAGTACTACGGTAATAGCTTATTCCCTATAGGGGAAATTCGCTAAAAGAGAAAATTTAACATTAAAAGCCTACTCAACAAGCCAATTTTCAACTATAATCTCATGTAGTATAAAATAATCCATGGTTAAACTTTTAATAGCTGGTTCATTTGATATTACGTGGTCATGGTTAAGGATCACGAAATTAAAAATATTACAACATGTTATCCTCTTATTATTCCGTTTACGGTAGCTATTCATCCAAAATACTAATTTCTCAAGATATGTCTCAAATATAAAAACCACAGACCACCTGGGTGAGCTAAAACTTCTAAAATCTCAAATCCAATCAACCATGGGTGTGGAAATACATTTATATATTCAGAATCAGCCGTCTACAGAGTATCTAATACTTGTCTTTATATGCAGTATATTGTCATCAAGAGCTTAGAAGCTGCTACATCAGGATCACAGACAAATTTTCACTCGCTCGAAGTAACATACAACTCAGTTAATATCTCTAAGCCGTTCTACAGCGTATGAGTTCTCCTACCTTATGTCACATTCTGACATTTGGTTCATTACATTATTTCATTTCATTTGTGCGTTTTAGCACATGTTGTTACTTGTCATCATAATTAGTAATCAGTATTCATTTTAATTTGTGTACCATCGACATTTTTTCTATTCTTTTTTCATCTGTTGTATAGAGTAAAACTATGTGTCAATTTAAAGCAAATTTTTACCAAATGTATAATATATAAATGATATATATTATTATTATGCTATATTTTTATGTTGATGTTAAAAGGTTTTTGCAAGATTTAGCTGGTTTTAGTGAACTTATCATCTTTGACCACCTCTGTAATTGGATCTTTCAGATATTTTCTATTTAATAAAGCTGGCTCATATGGATGGGATGGCTACGTTCGTATCAAAAGGTTAATTGAACAAAGTTGCGTATATAGCTAACATTAATTTCTTTCTTAGATATTAAATATATTTGTAAGTTTTATATGAAGTTATTGTCCTTATATAAACAAGCATATATCGATAGATATGATTATTATTTGTTAATGTGTAAGTTAATTATGTTAGTTTATTATCTTTGATTTATGAATGGTTCTAGACATCTTATTCCCATATTTCAGTTGTAGGCCTACGCAGTTTAGACAAAAATGTATGTAATAATTTAAACACCGGCTCTATAAAGTGTACAGAATAAATTACTTATTCCATACATCAACGTTTTAAGCCAAACCAAACTAGAAGAACAACTTATAGTTAAAATAGCCACAGCATCTTTATGATTTAATCACTTTATCATCATAATTTAACTATTTAAGTATCAAAAAGTAAAAGAGGAAAAATGTTTTTACAGTAAAACACTCTCTGAACGGGTTAATTCAATTATATTCTATTTGAATGAAAACTCAATGTAGTAATTGTAGATGGGATGAATACCCTCGTATGTAAACTCAATGTCATGACGCTGTACGTAGTTCTAACCTCTCCCCACAAGACCCCCCACTGCAGCATGCTGCGGCTCCCCTCGTGTTATGAGGTAAGGCACTACTTGTGTTGTGACAGACTCTTCACATTGATGACTATATTTAGTCTGCCGTCACCTCGGCCATCAATAACACATGCGACACCAATGAGAACCACAACATAGAGCTTGAGGAGTGCTGAAATGTTGTGATTAATTGGAACGTTTGTTGACTGGTGTTTTCTTTTGGATATTTACGATCTCGGATATGTCACCTAGTTGGAATCTGTTGTGTCTTCGTATCACACATGAGAATCTTTGAATTTGGATTGAAGGAGATGTATCAATTCCTGAGAAAGTCACAAGTCATTGGGTGAAAATGAAAATTACTGATTCCTACAGCGTACTCTGACTGTTTTACAAAACCAAACCTAAAGAATACGTTATTGTGAGCTACAGCACATTTTAGGTCAATGAAGAAACCTACACAGAAAATATTTGTTAGATAAAAATTTATAAGGAATAGACACAAAGGAATTAAACCAAAGAAAAAATCTCCTGAAACTGGAAAAGTAATAAAGCTTACTGAGGATTTCCGTTAATTAATCACAGTTACCCATTGTCATCTTAGTTATTATCTTATAATTATTATAATATATTTTAGGTCTCTATTTACAGTCTAACATTAATCATAGTTCACTTTTCAGCAATCCCAGTTGATTAAAAAAAAACTTTTTAAAAATGTGACTCGTTTAAGTGGGTCAGTAAATAAGTTACCCCGAAAAAATAAAATACTATTTACATTAATGTTTTATAATTTAAGAAAAATTTACATTGATAAAAAACAATGTTTATTTGCGATATATTTTTAGGTATTAAAATAACCAGGGGTTTCGGAAATTAACCACAGTTACTCACTGTCATTTTAGTTATTAACTTATAATTATTATAATACTAGCTGTAACCCGCGGGCTTTGCCCCGTTTAGCTTCTTAATTTTCAAGATTATCTCGTTCGCATGGCTCAATCACGTCCTGGTTGAAGTTTGTTCGCTACGCTCACTCACCTTTAGGTTGGAGCTCGTTCGCTACGCTCACTCACCTTTAGGTTGGAGCTCGTTTGCTACGCTAACTCGCCTCCAGGTTGAAGTTCATTCGCTACGCTCACTCACCTTTTGGTTGCAAATTAGCTGTTGTCATGTAATGTAAAAGAAATAATAGTGCTGCACCCTGTTGGTAATGCTTGTAACTTTAATGCTATTAAACATCATAGAACAGAACCAACTTGTTTAATTGAAACAGCTGTTAAGATTCAATAATTCCATTTCTCATAAGGTTAACATGGGAAACTCCAGAGCCACTGGGGCGGAGAATTTTCCGAAAGGATTTTTGAAATAAGAATATCAGGGTGTCTCAGACCACCCGGCCGGCTTGTATAGCTCCAATATGAAAGCAAATGGAACCTAATTGCAACTGGAACCTCCTATTTTGACCCCAAGGAATTCAGCTAAATTATTTTCAACCCCAAAAAAGCACCCCAAAGGGCAGATTTTGGGGGGTGGGGGTGGTTTTTGGGAAATTTTCAAATGTAAAGGGTGGTTGTGTTATACCTCTTTTTAAAGGTCCTTTAGTCCTGAGTATTTTAATGGAAAAAGATTTAAATTATCTTCATCCCTATTTACAGGGTGTTCAAAAACGTACAAAAAATAGACCTTTGAACTACTTTTCACTGTAAAGAGGTGGAATTTCGTGGGGGGTTCAAATTTTGATAACACTTTAATTGCTAAATGAGCTTTCAAAAAACTCTGGTTTCAACCCTTTTGCTATCTTTTTACTTATGTTACGCATTTTCAAGCTTTTTGAAGTTTCAAGAGCTGTTATCTCAAAAATTTCAAATGACAACATGGGTTTCATTACAAACCACATTGTAGCCCTTAACATTTGCTATAATTTTTGTATTTAATGTTTTTTGGTATCTTCATTGGTTAAAGAGATATAACGAAATTAGTGTATTTTAATGTTTTATTAAATGGTATTCAAAGTGTTTGCTGTTGTAAATGTACACGTCTATGTCTCAATTAAAACTAATTATGTTAAAAAATTAAAATACTACCCAGATTGTTAAACTTGGAGGATTAATAAAGGAAAAAACACAACTGCAAATATTCTTAGTTATTTTACAATTTACAAAATTCGAATAGTGCTTTGAATGAATACTGTCTATAAATTCTACTGGTAAATAAAAAAATCATCATGAAATCAATGAGCGTGTGCTTGAAACTGGTCACGTTTGATCAGATAAAACAAATTATAAGGAACTTACTGGATCTGTACGAGAGGTGAATGCACCTGCGGTTGTAAAATAGCAATACAGTACCATAATAGTGGAGAAGAAGTACTACGTGCATAAACAGAGTTGGGGTTTGCATGGAACAAAATTTAAGGCAATTTAAGCATTTGTAGAAGTCCATCGGTATGTAGGCTATTAATGCTGATTCAAACAAATTATTCATTCAAAGCACTATTGGAGCCATGGAATTGTAAAATAACTAAGAATATTTGCAGTTGTGTTCTTACCTTTATCAATCTTCCAAGATCAACAATCTGAGTACTATTTTATTTTTTTAGACAATATTTGTTTTAATTGAGACATAGACGTGTACATTTACAACAGCAAACACTTTGAATACCATTTAATAAAACATTAAAATACACTAATTTCGTTATATCTCTTTAACCAATGAAGATACCAAAAAACATTAAATACAAAAATTATAGCAAATTTTAAGGGCTACAATGTGGTTTGTAATGAAACCCATGTTGCCTTTTGAAATTTTTGAGATAAAAGCTCTTGATACTTCAAAAAGCTTGAAAATGCGTAACATAAGTAAAAAGATAGCAAAAGGGTTGAAACCAGAGTTTTTTGAAAGCTCATTTAGCAATTAAAGTGTTATCAAAATTTCAACTCCCCACGAAATTCCACCTCTTTACAGTGAAAAGTAGTTTAAAGTTCTATTTTTTGTACGTTTATTTGTACACCCTGTAAATAGGGATGAAGATAATTTCAATCTTTTCCCACTAAAATACTCAGGACTAAAGGACCTTTAAAAAGAGGTATAACACGACCCCCCTTTACATTTGAAAATTTCCCAAAAACCACCCCCACCCCCCAAAATCTGCCCTTTGTGGTGTTTTTTTGGGGTTGAAAATAATTTAGCTAAATTCCTTGGGGTCAAAATAGGGGGTTCCAGTTGCAATTAGGTTTCTATTTGCTTTCATATTGGAGCTATACAAGCCGGCCGGGTGGTCTGAGAATCGGGAATGTAAGCTATCATCATGCCAAATTTCAGCCCAATCCGACCAGTATTTTTCCCGTTCACTTGTCACAAATATACATCCATACATCCATACATCCATACATCCATACTTTCTCATTTATAATATTAGTAGGATATTTTTAGGCCTCTATTTATGGTCTAAAATTAATCATAATTCACTACTCAACAAACACGGTTGATTTAAAAAAAGTTTTTAAAAATGTGAAGTTTGTCAGTAAATAAGTTACAACGTACAAATAAAATACTATTTACATTATTATTTTATAATTTAAGCAAACATTTAAATTGTTTGAAAAAATGTTATTTGCGATATTTTTTGTAGGTATTAAAATAGATATCACTATGAAAACGTTTGGAAAAACGCTTCACTGCATGTGTTCAAACATTCAAACAGCCATTTAGAAGAGAAGTCGTCAAGAACTCCTGCATTGTAATGGAGACCTTTTCCTCCTTTTCTTTCAATAAAATAAACTATGCGTTCTAAAATAAATGCATATCTTTGCACATATAATATTACTGTACGTAAATCAAATGAGTCATACTCATAGTGTGCCATCAATCTGCATTATACAAAGTGGCGAGGAAAATGTTGCATTGATGTTGTTAGTGTACACAACTAATCGCGTAGTTGGACTAAGTAACAAGGAATAATTGTATCCAATTAACTATACGTCTGTGTAATTGCTAGGGTCAACTGCCACACTCGAGTATTAGACACGGGCCAAGTCTATTAGTTAACATCACCTCGCACATGCTGAATACTTACTGTTAGTTATAATTGAATTATGTCTACAGTTTAAAGTTATAATCATGAATAATGTTTTCTACGGTATTTGGTGTTAATTAACCTATGACAAAACACAATAACTTTTAACACAATAGAGTATTAATAAATGTAGCATAATGTCAAAGGAACACAATAAATAGGTTTGAATAAATTTCCTACAACAAGGGAAAATAAGTGTATTATATGAATTTGAATGGATAGTGTTTTTGACCGCTGGGGATCTCAAAACGAAAAAAAATTGGTTCTGGGTCCAGGTCTTACCATGATACCTACAGTAATGGCTTATTCCCTGTATGTAGAATTCGTAAATAATAGTATGTAAACCCGTATTATGCAACATATGCCATGACATACCACCATACGTACCACACCATATCGTATTTCAAATATTTAGTGTATTTGAAGTTATAGAGCCTTCGAGGCCTGTAGACTGCTTGGTAAAAGGTAGCCTACGTTCACAATAATTTCAACTGAATTACTTAACTAATTACACTTTACATCATGAGACCATTCGATGATTTTATAATAAACTGACTTGTAATACTGGCAGTAGGTGAGCTCATAAATTTTAAATAGCCCCATAAGTCTCAAGTATTGCAGTATTTATTAAGTATTGACTCGTGTTGGTTTCAAAACCGGAACACATAAATTTAAGAGCGGAGGGTGATTCAAATATCTGATTTATTTGACGGTGGCGGCTGAATCTGAAAAGACACATGAGTTCATATTGATATCATCATCGATATTTATTGTTCACTAGTGCTTATTTTACAAAAGTACTGATATGCGATGCTGTATTTTTCTTTTGCATATCTTTTCCCAGGTATAAATATAATTGTATTACGTCTGGAATACCTCTAGAAGCTGCAACTATTTAGAAAACACAATTTACAGTTGTTAAAGCTATTTTTTTCTTTTACAAAAAACAATTACCATGTCTGTAATAAAATGCCTATATTTAAACTACTATAAAGCATACTCACTTTGTTGGTCAGTTATTTCTAGACTTCTAGATTCAATATAACAATAACTTGTTTGTTTGACGATAACAACAAATACAAATTTCCCTTAGTCCTGTCAAAATCTCTTTATAGCTAAAAAAATCAAATAAATAACGTAACTTCGCCAAAACAAAGTAATTACAAACTTGGAAACTAACTTAACCAATCAAAACACATTTACAAAGATTGTAATTTACAAAAAAAGAATTTTAAATTTTAAAAAATAACATGGGTCTTATGGCTTTTCATATTGGTGACGTAACAACGAAATATAAACAGCAAATCAAAACAAATTAAAGAAATTCCAATCATATGTTTTATTTACAGCATGGGGTGAAAAACGACGTATGTACATTACATATTTTTGGTTGAGTTTTCCACCACTAATGGACCTAAAGTAAAACAGTGATAGTTTTCGTTACCAGGGTGAAATTAAAGCAAACCTGCTACTCGCCCAATTCCCAACAGATTTTAATCGAGAAAGAGATCAAATCATGAAAGCTAATCAAAAGTCATGTTTAAATGTTTGCTCCTGTCAAAACAAACCCTAAGTTTGACATGTCTAATTATCTTAGGTGATTAGGCTATAAGAATGGAAATAATGTAAAACTTCATGTTAGCCCGTAGTGAAGTCACAACTTCAGCTGGTCCATAATAAAACTCAAAAGTATGACGGGCAAAGCCGACGGGCAACAGCAATAAAAAATATATACAACAATAAAAAATCAAGTACATGATGAAACAAAACATTAAAACCAAATTGAAGTAGTATGTATACAAAAGGAGTAAATCCATTAGACATTAAAACTTATCACGACTTTATGCATAGCATATTTACTTTTATTTACTTAAATTTTACTAGTCACCAACAATAAAATATTATTGCAAATAAATATTATATTATTAGTAAATTGACATACACCAGTTACAGTGCGTACCTTAATGCAGAGCGTATATAGTGTCCAGTTTACGATTTTTCTACACTTTAAACGGCAATGATTGTTCTCGCTCAAAGTTGCGTTTCACTTTACGATAGCTGTAAATCGAGTTCTTCAATTTAACAGAACACGTCCGCTGCCTATTAGGTTAATTTCATTTATCAGCAGAGAGACTGAGCCAGTCAGCCCACGCGTCACTGTAAATGTGTCCTCGATTAAAAGCTCTGGAATTCTAGCTGGAAGTTGGAATAACAAATTCCAAAAGGTAATAATAAAAATAACCTATATATTGTGCAGGATGACTGGTAAAAATAGTATTTCTAAAAATATTATTTTAAAAATATATCTCACAACAAATCATTTCAGGCTAGAAATTTTCAAAAACTTTAGGTAAGCGACAGTCTTTTTAGGATATTAAAAATGGTTAGATAATATCATGTTTTAGGTCAACATAAAGAATACTTAAACTCTGACATGCTACTTACTCGACGAGCCAGTTGACCGTAACGAAAAATATGACTTAAGACAAATGTATTGGCTAATCCAGCGTATGTAATTATTATTAATAAAGAATGAATAAAGTGTATTTCAGTGCCCTCATTGGCTAAATGTGCATACCACAAACATGTCAAGTGTTCATATTCTGTGGTTGGCGTAAGAGGCTGTTCTGGTAGCCCGGGTTCATTCCCAGCAATCACTGAGCATCTTTGTGTAGTGAACACAGTAAACCGTTAGTTTGATGCGCAACTGTAGCTATAGATTCTCCTATCAAGTGAAAAATAAATGTCTTTCAGGTGAAGAGAATATTTCCTTCGTTTTGAAGTTATCCCTGTAATAAAAAATCACAAATTAGGTTGAGTATCCTAATCTGAGAAAATTAATTGTGACGAGATAACAACGAAATATAAACAGCAAATAAAAACAAATGGAATAAATTCCCATCACATGTTTTATTTACAGCGTTGGGTGAAAATAGAGAGGTCTGTTGTACATTACATATTTTTGGTCGAGTTTCGATCACTGGACGACCTCTACTATCTTTTAAAACTAAAACTGCATGTGTGTAAAATAAAAATGGAAATATAAAAAAAAATTGTCAATATTAGTAGTCCCATTGACTATATATAGTCAATGGTACTCTAGTAGCTTTCCACAATCATGACTGCTACGGTTTAGCAATAAATTCTTCCCTGTAAATAAAGCTCAGAATGTGCGTGGAATGAGAGTCTGTGTATTCCGAGAAACTTGGAATATGATGTGTTCATCGATGTGTTCAACTCTAGAGCTAATATTAGTTTCTACATTGTTTATACTGAGAAAACCCAATATCGTACATTTCAGAAAGTATGATTTTATTTCCAAATGTTTTATCGAATGGATTTATTGAATATATTTGAAATGTGCAAACGTATTCTCAAGATTACAACTGTATTGCAATATGTAATTTTTATATGGTGTATTTTGGTTTTCCAAATAGTGTTACAATACCAGTGTGTATTGTATCATTTATGCTTATGTTTCTCGCAGTCGCAGCCCATAAATATGAGAAAGTGACTCGAGAACCTGATTTATTTGATGGCAAGAGAACCTGAGAAAGAACGACAGATGAGTCCATATTGATACCAGTAAAATTTATGGACCGTTCATCATTTCAGAGAATTAGCAATATTAGAACAGATTTTTTTACTGGTATAAGAGAGTATGTGTAAGAAAGCACATCAACAAACTCATTTTGCACAGTTAATTTTGATTAATAAAATACACAAAAATTAAATGAATTGAATTATGAAGATATATTGATTATGATAACATTATTTATAAAACTTAATATTTATGAACATTAAATAATAAATTAGTTATTTATGTGTTAAATCTAACTTATTATAGTTTACAAGTACCTTGCCCTAGCCAACGCAAGCCCCTGTAACATTATAAACATTAAATAGCTTATATTTAAAATTGTTTGTCTCTGTCTGGACTACTCAAAAAACGGGAAACTCTTGTAATCCAATCAACCAATCAGTTTGCATCGCGAGTGGATCGAAATAATTGACATGTTAGAAGGTATTAACGAATTTAAAGCTTAACTTTAACACAAAGTTTTTATCTAAGAATAATTTTAACATTTACAACTTTGAAGTCTTGTTCAAAAGTCTCGACTCAGATTCTATAATACATCGACAGAGTTTCTAATTGTATTTCAAATGTCAGTAGGTTTTAACTCACCTCGGGATTAAGAAGAAGTAAAATTACAGTGTTCAGTGATTTTCACCATAAAAATTCATTTAGCAGTCAGAAAGTAATATGAATTGCGCAATGTTGAATGGTGACAGTCAGAGAAGTAAAGTGCAATAAAAGGTTTTACAGAGTATTTCCGTATAAGCGAATTGTATAGCTATTTAAAGTTGACCACCTTGTTTGGAAGACGCACGATCACAATCAATCCACCAATACCAATGGTCTTATGTGATCGTTGGGAAGACGTTACCCGTTATAGCGTTTAACGGATATTTTTAACAACGCTAAAAGTGTTTCTGAACGAAATAAACATTTGAATGGACGTTAATTGTGTTGGCAACGCCCACTCGCATGCCTCACAATAACAAATACATCATCAGTCATTATTAATTAATGTGTTAGCCATACGTATAGGTCCTAGGTCAACATCTTCTCGATTAGCCGAGGCCCAACAAGTCAGATGAATGATTACAACCAGTTCTCAGACAAACGTGTTAATAAAATTATTTGCGCTATCTTTTGCATATCTAGGACACGTTTAGCTCTTCACTGTAGATATCCTGAAAATGGCAAATAATTTTTTTCTGTGTCATCTATGGCATATAATATTTTGGTTATGTATTTTTTCTTGTACAGCATTTTATTTAAAGTCAATATATAGAAAGAAATGTAAATTTTCATATTGAGAAGATGTAACGTTGGTAAATATATTAACTGGATGATGGGATATTCATTTCAGGTCACTATATTTATTACTTAGGAGAATGTTCAAAGTCGTTTATATAAATTCACCCACGTTTAAAATATAGGCATATGTTTCCCAAATTATTATATGATCATGTGAAAGATCAAAATAAGCAAGGAACAAGACTAGTAGAAAAAACCGTATATGTTTTTGAAATGTTTTTAATTTTAAAATGCCGGCAGCTGGAGTAGTTTTACAACATCCAGTGCTTGTTTATTTTTCTTCTTGTTACTTTATTTTGCAAATATGTAACTTCACATAGTGGAGTTTAAACACCACTAAAGTGTAGGTATTGTCGAAACTGTCTGGTGTGAAATGAGAAGTAAGGAAACCGCAAACGAGCTTGTAAAACCCGTAGTCGCCTTCATTGACTCAGCCGACTGATTTTAGCTCTCAATAAATATTTGTGGTGTTTACAACAGGCCTCTCGTATTTTATGAGCCGTTCCCAATATAACCTTTTCATATTCTTTGAAAGTCCATAGTAAGATACAATTATTTAAATAGTTTCTTTAACTTTCAGATCAATCTATAAAGATTGTTTGTACTGTATCGCATTTCCTAGTTCGAAATGTATTTTATTCGTTTTACAGCGCTTCGTCACAGTCACGTCACGGTAATCTTCTCGAGAATCTGTGAATGTATGCCTTTGATTCATATACTAGGTTTCAATATGATATCCTTTTATTTATCTATAACCTTACTTGCTTTCCACGTGTCCCATTTTCGTTATTGAATACAATCTACGTTTCAAGAAACTGGGTGTTTTATGATTGTAAAGTTTCATAAAACTTGATAACTTTTATATAAAAAAAACTGTAAAATATCTCTTCGAGAATATCAGGCTCTAAAAACAATTATGAACAGAACTGAATCCCAAACCAAAATACAATTTGTCTCCAAAACTACCTCTAATAGACTTTTTTTCTCGTGAGTTCGTCATAATGAGGGGTTTCACTATTTTTGGTGACCACTCACTATGCTAGGAATACATTTCAGTTTTATTGGACTTTGCACATTGTTTATAAACAATAATTCCGTTTAAACAGTACTATTATATTCCTTGTCTATGATGTACTGTCTAAGTGGTGGATTTGTCACACGGTTTGCGTTCAAATCTGGAGGTTGCTGACTTGATCTTAAGTCGTCCATTCTGGACCCATTCGTCATTGGCTATCAAATGATGATCCTTACTTTCAATATATCGAATTTAAACAGTAACAAGGCTTGAGTTCAGAATGTTCACTTAAAAACTGATAAAATGCTAATCGAGTTGTACCAAACCATAAATATATATATATATATTTGTAAATAAATTCTTGACCAGCATTGTACTTGTTATTAAATTTACGGAAAGTAAATAAAAGCTCGTCTTTATTAACTGTATGCGTACTTTCTATTTTGCTTTCCAAACCAGGTAACCAAGAGCAAGTTATACACTGAGCTATGATGTGGTAGGACGAGACAGGTAGTAACATGTCCGGTTTACACACTTAGGTCGCCACCTATCATACACAACGCTACTGATCTGCCGACACGACGCGCCGCAGTGCTGCTGGGAAGCTGGGAACGTCAGCAGCGGAACACACATTATACACTACCCGTATATACATCACTCTGTTGCATAACATCAACATTGTGTCACGTGCCAGCTAAACATGACTGGCCTACAACGTTTAGTGATAGGAAATTTAAGGTTTTTGTGATTTTCACTTCATTTTGTAGGAGGGACTATCTAAGGACTGTACATATTACTATAGTATATTAATTAGTCCTTCTGTTGCACAACCCGATGACAAACAGCATCTGGCCCCAGAATCAATCCTGCTTGGGATCAAGCCAGCCACTTTCAGTTTCGAGGTTGAGTTCCATAACCACTCGATTTCCCACACAATCTAAAGACTTGTGGCTACCCAAAAAAGTTAAGCTTCATAAAGCATAAAAATACCCTTATCTATCTTTAAAAACATGTCTGAGTATCAGAGTGATTATAGTGATCGTCGTTAGATCTGAAGGTCGCTGGTTCGACTCCAAACAAGATACTAGACCAAATTGGGCTCTCAATTATGCTGCAATCTAAAAAATGGTTCAAATATTCTCTTGAAGAAGGTAAATAATTTAATATGTTACGGGTAGGATGATACGTACAAATTATTAAAATAAACTCAACGGTAACTCATTTTCTCAGATTCAATTTAAAACCAAGCAACAACATTTGCAATTTATGATGGACAAATGCACTGTCATCCATCAAATGCACCGCGGACTCGCAGACAGCTGCATATGTCAGATGATGTAGGTAGTAGGAACTACTATGTACAGGTACGTCGCGCCGCTGGCTGCAGACCACCATGCCTCTCTCCCACTCACTCCCACACCTACACACGGTGATTGATAATGGTCACTAGAGTGGCTTTCATAAACCTCAAAACAATCAACCTTATCTGGCTCACTTTGTAGCATTTCAGACAGAATAGAAATTGATATCAGAGGATGGCACAAATAGCTCCGTGTTTCTTTATGTATGTCATATTTCATAATGTGTACATCAGGTATGTAGTCAATTTGCAGAATTGTTTTTATCCCTGGCAGAGTGCTTCTTGCATAAACCTCTAAGCAATCAACGTTATTTGGCTTGCTTTAATGCATTTCAGAGAGAAATAGATACATTACCGGATATTCACTAATAGTTTCTTTGATGCAAGTCATATTTTACAAATATTGCGCATATAAGTGTTGTGGTAAATGTTCAAGGTACGATTTGTGGGACAGGTTTGGTTGTTTTGCTCGAATAATGCATCTACAAAATGTGTGTATCATATAATTAATGTATGATAATAATTATACACAATTGTGAATCAAATGCAACTAATTATTCTTACAAAATATCCACTATATCATTATATGTATTAGTTCATCAACAGATTTTTATTCGCAATGATTTCGCTTGTAGAAATTCATAAAACATATTCCAATAAATCAGTAGGTATTGTATCTTAGGAATGTTTCAGTAAAAAATATTATTGCAATTAAATCCTATTAGTTTATGTCCCAAGAAATCGCTACACTACAAGCGATTGGAAGATGTTTAAAACCTTGGGTATTTTATAAATAAAGTCTTTTTAAATTGCTGTTAATATAAACTTGTATTACTCACTTAAGAATGTTTAGTTAAAAAAGTGTTTTATGCGTAGAAATTCTAAATCGCTTATGGTTCTTAAAATTTGTAATATGATAACTATCTACCAGCAAATACGTTTAGCTTGCTACTTTATATTGAATAACATTTGGTATATAGAGAGCTTCCCCCTAATTAAAATTTGACATAGGAATTTTACGTGAAAATTATCATTTACCAATTTTAGAATTTAAAACAAATTTATCTGAAACTGATATTATATTTTTTTATTTATTCTTTAGTTCTACTCAAAGTTTCTTCATGTTTCCCTCGGCTGATAAGTGTTTAATAAACCAAAAAACCGAACTATTGACATAATCCTTTATTCATCTTTTACAAATCAATTTTTATCCAAGAGCCACAAACAATTTGTTAAAAAGAGCCTAAACACAACCATAAAATTCTTATACTTTATGAATTACGATTGTGAATTATGAAAGATTATTTATTTTATGTTTTAATTTAGCTAACACGTGATCGTTGTTGTAACATTCTATGATGAACGTCCTAATTTACAGCCCCCCACAATATACCCCCCATAAACACCATAACACCCCCACCCACCCACCATGACTCTCACAACACGTGTGGAGTGACGTCACCGTCTGCTGGTCACGTGACAGGGTTAACCACGTGTTTACGAGCCATCGCGACAATGTCGCAGATTCGCTTGACCCTAGCCACTAGACACCGGGTTATTGCCGCCATAACCACGCTAACAGCTGTTTTTGGCGGGAGTGGGTGGGCGGCCGCCACTGTGGCCGTCTGGATTTCAGCGCCAACGTTTTATTGTACTCGTAAAGTGCTCTTCATTGTTTTACGACAACATTCGTTTGTCTCAATGAGTTCTCCTTATTTGTTGGCTGTAAATCAAACATGTCTTGGGTGTGTGCAGATATATGTCCTGGATGTTACTCACTTTCATGTATAGCGATGTACTAGTGGCTGGGACAACGATTATAATTTTTTAGGTTTGCAGAACAAATATGTATTTCAAAGTTGCACAGTTTCATTATTCGTAACATTGTAGTTGCTCAACGAAATTGACTGTATTACCATATAAGTATTACCAATAACAAACTTGATACAAAGGGTAGATATGAACATGCTATTGCATATACAATAACACCGTGCATTTTTTCAGAGAATTTTACTATAACACTTGAATACTAGTTGATTAGGCATACTCAAGGTTCATTAATTTATTATAGGTCTTTCAAAGTATCATATATCAAATAAAAAATGTCTAGTAAATATTTAGACTTAGCATGATTTAGTGCTACGGTATTCAATCGTTTTGTATGGCAAATAAAATTTCTAACTCTCCGATTAATTTTACCCGTGTATATTATGCGTATTTCGATTTAAAACTAAATATTTAATATGGAAGTTGTGAGTTGGTTAAGTATTATATAAATCGAATTATAAATCTGTTCCTTAATGATACAACGAAATATAACATACACTGTTTATGGCCAAAATAAGTATAGTAAACATGTAAGTTCCTTGAATACTTGGTTTTCCGTACGATATTTTCATAGATGAACAGATTCTACATAGTATTCACTTATATTTCGACCCACCATCACCCTCACTGTAGACCTCATTGCGCATTCACAGCGCATCTCGTGAAATCTGGTTTACCCTGAATGAAAATGTTTCCCCACTTGTAAATGTCTAGCTGTTGTACTATTTATTATTCAACAACCTCTACACAGCAGCGCGTGTAAAGTACAACATACATGCGCTCTCACATCATAATGATAAATCAAGTTCTGTTTAAAGCTGCATGTGTAAATTTATTGTGTGCGTTAAAATACAACTTTGTGTCCGGTAGACTTTGTGTTGTTGCATCGTCTTGTGGTAGTATTTAAAATGTTTAACATGTTTTAAACGTAATTATGTCAATTCATCTAGCTGTTAGGAGCTATTTGTATTTGGTTTCTAGTGTTTTACTGTCTTAAAGTAGTAAATCCACATTTAAAAGACATCCGACGTTTCAGCAATTTGAAAAATTTTTATCCTCTGCAGCATTAATAATCTAATCAACTATTTCAAAATAAACTTGCATTTTTCTCAGCTATTGATTTTTAGATGCCTCCACTAAACCCGGAATAAAATAATTTTTGTATAAGACAGTTAGCTTGGCGTAAAGAGGCTCCTAATATTCAGCACACCGGTGTTTAATCATATAAATGTTATAAGACGAATAAGGTTTTTATGGCAAGTTATCATTAAGTTATTATTAAGAATAAATATATCTATGTAATTTTACAAGAGGACCATAGGTTTAGAATTTTTATTTTGTATCGTATTCAGAGGAATGTTTCTCCGATGGACTTGAATAAAAACAATATAATACTTACACGTACCATTCCCTAGACATTTCATAGAGATAGCAATTGTACGAAGAAATTTTCCGCTATATTTCGCTGGATTTAATCCGTTTAGCCGTAACACTCTAAATCCTCGGTTTTATGGATTCAGCCTACTTTATTTTATGACCTCCAGCGATCCACAAATCTAGAAAAGGTGTTTTGTTCATTATTCACCCTGTACAAAAACTGGTCCAAGCTGTGGGCGCACGACGGCAACCAGTTGGGTGATATCTTCCGCCGGCTCATAAAACATGTTAATGGCGTCACACGGGGATCATTAATTAGGACGATTATTTAGTATTTGCCTACTTCCAGTGACAAGGAAAGAGTGAAGATAAGGAAGAGGCCAGATAGTTAAAGTAAGGCTTATATAACAATTAAATGTTAAGGATTTTTTGCTTTCTCTTGCGATAGGTTAAGGTTTTACGTATTCGCAACGATAAGAAAAAATATACCTGAATATATCTGAATAAAGTATAGTAGTATTTTGGGTTAGTTCTTTCTATGCGTTTTAACCAGCTTATCGTTTGTACATAATTTAAGTCAATTACTATATAACGTTTTGGAACAGGGGAGGGTGTTGTATAAAAATAGTATTTCACGAACTTTGATTACATAATTCAGAATTTTATTTTCTCCTTATTATAGCTTGGATTCCAATTTCTATCGATTGATTGTTTACTGTTTTCGGATGTTTCTGTAAACTTTATTTTATTTCATAATTATTACCATTTTACTTTTGCAGTTGGCTTTAGCCATTTATTTCAAACCAAAATTGATGTGTTCGTAGCAAGCCAAATAAAAATAAAAGTATTCGCTGACGCTATCTTGTTCAAGTGGAGGATTATTCTATCCATTCCATAACGCAAATATAAATCCGCCAACTCTGCAGGTTTGATACAGTAAAATTATTTTTTAAACGTGTTTTTTTTATTTACCAATGTGTAGGCCTAACCATGATTTATTCATTCATTTAAAGTAACAGAGTCTATCTACAGTCGTATCGTTGACTGTGACACAGTCAACGGTCGTATGTAAATGCTGCTATCGCCAGCCTATATAGACATCACCGGCGCCTCGCTGCGAAAGCAGGGACGTTCCACACAATAATTACCCAACGGAACCGATCAACCTGTTAATTATCTTATCCCACACAGTTAAATAGCGTTTGTGTAGCACATACCAAGGTACTATGCAAAGAACTCATAAAAGAATATCGTGATTTTTGAGCTTATTTATTGGTTTTACAAAAAACTTGCAGTTTAAGTCCAAATCAGACCAGAGATGGTTTTAATGGCATTTAAAGTCATTTTGAAAGAAATTACTAGTAACGTCCTTTTAAATTGTTGTAAACAATATGTACATGATTACTGATTTCAGTTCGTTTTTCTATTGCAATGTATATGATAACCATTTAACGTGTCTGATATATCAACTCCAATATCAAGGTGATCTCGATACTGTAAAGGTAGGATACAAATCAAATTATCCAACGTCAGTGTACACTACAGCTGCATCATTTCTAAATTTTAATTTTGATATGCCCTAGTTCAAGGAGTAGTACTATAGTGTAGACATGTAACGATTCTTTATCAACCAAAAGGTGGAAATCACATCGGTTGAATCACTTTGACACTCAGTGCTTCAACAAAATTAAACTAAAAATCGTTTATATTGCCATAAGTAAAGCGTATACGCTGGTGAAGCTAAAACACATGATTATAAATAGTATATTTCGTACCTAAGGCTGAAAATGAGGTTTTGCCGGCTTGGGAGAGCTGCAAAACCATTTCGGCCCGTGGTACGAACGCTATTTTCACCACACTATCCGTAGCCTATTACCACACACCACAATTAAAACAACAACACTAGTACAACTTTAAGGTTATGTTAAATCTATTGAGAAATCAGCAAAAATAACAATATACTACTGTTTCATTTATTAATGACTGTTCTTTTGGTGTAACAGAACTCCTAAGCCCTTAAAACTCCAATATTTATCTAAAACATCCTATTTTACTACAGTTATGAGAAATGAAATGCATTTTTATTTTACATCGGAGTATGTATATTTGCACTTCCAAATCAAGAATATATTTTTTTTTATTTTTGTAGCCCACGGAGCTGGTTTTTTAATTGAAAATACATTCAGCGAATTCTTGAGTAAATATGAAATTATTAAGTTTTAATTGGATTGCGAATCCATCAAACGCTCGAAAATAATTGATTTTGAAAAAAATTGATGGTTCCCTAGAGTTCGTCGCTATAATATTTGAAACTAAATATTAACTTTTTTTATTTAAATAACTTTGTAAAATGTCAATATGTTACTGATATGAAACCAATGTGTAACTAATTTTAAAATCTTCATCAATTATTTTAAAATGTAGATTGGTCTGCGTCCGTAAAACTTGTAGTTATTGCAGGATTTTAGTACTGTGAATAAAATTAAATTTCTTTAATAACTCTTTTTCCTTGTTATTTTTGCATGTCATTGAATTTCTTTCAGTGACTTTCACTTGAGTAAAAGGAATGTAATAAAGGAGCTGTCTAAAATATTGAGGATTCCTTACAGAATTGCTAATAAATGGTACAAAAGAGTACAGTTATTCCTTATTCTTTTCATTATATCTTATACTCATAAAGAACTGTTGTCATTTTTCGGGAAAATTTTATATTTAACAATAATTGTATATAGTCCTATGAGAAATGATTTCCATTAATGATCTACTTTGTAGAATTATTTTGCTATCCATACAAATTATGGTGTTTGATAAATAAATATATGCTTTATCTAATTTTTATAACTGTTTTGAAGTAACAGTTCCAACATATTTAGCGGGCACCGAGTGCGGTTAGTCATAACGCCGGTCTTGACAGATGTGAGAAGCGGTCCTTGAATGAATTAGCCAGAGTGTTGGAACAGTCAAGGCGGCTGAGGAGAGAGTAATTTGTTGAATTTGTAATTTGTAAAGGCAAAACACAGCTGTGTTCTGTACACAGCGGCGACATGGGACTCATGTAAGACGAACACCTGTCTCTAATATGGATACCTACTTGAATGATCTATGTAAAAAACTCAAATAATTGATCAGATAAGTCTAAGCGGATATTTTTTAAACGTTGATATTTAAGACATAAATTTTAACAGATTCATTTGTCATGTTTCTTGATTTAAAGAGTTCAGACAGTAGTGGAAATACACAAGAATTCATCATAATCTTCTATGAAGAATTTGAAATCATGTGACTGCACGTGTTCCTAGGAGCAAATAGTCGGTTAATTCAGGTCCAAGAAAGTTGCCTTGCCGCAAAAATAAGAAAAGTGCCTCCTACGCTTCTTTTGAAAGATGAAGTAACCCAAATAACAAAGTGCCTATATCTACATTCTACATGCTATGCCAAGACACCTCTCTACGATCAAGTGTTTCCACCAGATACTCCGGCTCCTGCTGAACTACATGACCAGTTGGATGAGACTGCAAGCTTGCACCGTGCAATTTGGTCCTTTACAATCTGAACAAAATGTTACAAATCCCATCCCCGTAAACATTTCGGATCAAAAATTATTGTAATTTATTATATTTTCCCATGTAATTAATAGTTACTCCCACCGCTTACCCATGTTAAAGGCTGTTGACAAGATAATGGGCGAAAGTACGTGTCAGATGGCTGATACCGTTTATTTTAAATTTATTTAAACGTGAAACAATTAAACATATTATTAAACACACTAAAGTTTATGGTAAAAGCAGACTTTATTTTGGTTACTTTCAAGACTATAGGGATAAAATTATTCAAAGAGGTTTGAATCATATTTTAATTTAAGGACTGATGTAAAAACATAGGATTTGTATTTTGTGTGTAAAGTCAAACACCATTATCAACTTATGACGATAAATCATATACAACGGCCTTACTTGGTATTCTACCAATAATAGATAGAAATCTTAGTCCTCCATCACTAGTTTAGTAGCAGCAGTAAACAGTAAAATGTCAATGTAGCAAGCTTTATGTTTCAATCACAACCCTAGCAAGTATAATTCATCAGCAAACTTGTCTAGCTAACTTATGAGTGTCTAGCTTGGCATTGTCACAGGCATTTACTATAAGTATTTTTTTAAATGTGTTTACTTCCAACTCGTTCGCAAATGTAAATTTTTGCGATGTATAAATCGCATGCATAACAAGGACAAGTGTTTGTGGTGAAGATACTATTTGTCATAGATTTACTTCTTATCGAGTGATTTAGTGATTATTATCTAGTAGGTGTATTTAGACTATATAGCCTTTATATGAAAGCCTTAAAATGACCGCACTCACTATTATCCATTTAAAGCATTACAATCTTAAAAAAAAAACTATTTATTAGTAGATTCTTCAAAGATCTAGAATTTGATTTATTTACTGACATTTAAATCCAGATTTCACCACGTGTTTGCATCAGCTCATGATACAATTTTTTTTCTCGATTAACTGACTATGACCATGACTATTTTTTAGTAGTTTACTATCCTTGTTTATTCTCTTTCGCCATTCGTACTGTAGTATGTAGCATTAGGGTATTTTTTGTTTAAATGTTTTATTTGCAGGAGCCTTTTATTTTAGCCATGCATTTCACACACATAAATATGGTTCATTTTTTTGCACTAGTTTTGTATATCAAATAGATAGTTCAAGCCGCTTACTACATATTTACATACAAATCACACAACCGCTAGAACTATGCAACGGCGCTTGGCAAATTATACATGATATCTGATCATACCAGTGCAACACATTTGCATGCAACGGCGACGTGCGCATTTCTTCTATTAGAGTGATCGTGTATACCATGTGTTTAACAGCACCTTTACGTCATAATCACATGGTAAGATGAACTGATAACATATAATTTATTGTAATACACCGAGATTATATCTCTGATTAGTAGATTTCAGTGCAATACAGTAATCTAGTGATTAATATAAGCGTGTTTCTAGGTGGTTCGATAATTGGTAAAATTACATTGTAAAGTTAATATTGATATTAAGTTGTACGTCTATGGTGGTCGTGGTGTAAAAACTTCTTATGTAAAATATGTTAGCAGCTTGTAAATGTTTGTTTTTTAGTATAATTTTTGGTGTTTTAGAAAAGAAGATCCAAAAACTCCTGATTGTAAGAGATAGCTTAAAGACCTAAGTTGTTTTAAGCTAGGTCAACGCCTCGAAGATTTTAAATATCTTCACAAACGTATACAGGCCCAACATAGAAAATCATCTACGATGTTAAATCATGTACGGATCAAACTCTCATGGTAAATAAGCAATTTTGATTTGGAACTGTTGAGTAGATATTTTATTATGACGTGGGTAGTTTCTCTGCCTATTATTTAAGTTGGTCCTAATGTACTCCTTAAATTATTTTGAATTATACTAAATCACACCTATTTTCGATTCATTCTTACTTTGATATTAAATTTTAAATAGTCTATAAAAACATTATTAACAATTAATTTAGGATAGGTGGACGGGTGCTTCTAGGTATCAAAATGCTGCGACAATAATCCTCAAAAATAATAAATCGTATCATTCCTGCTAACCGTGCAAATGGTTTCCGTTATTGTTCAAACATTTGCAAATCACATCGGGTAACAGTTAAAAATGTTGAGAAAATATTTGTTTCTGCACATGAGGAAATATCGCTTGAAATTGTAGTTTAAACAATGCCCTAACGGATAATGTGTGCAAACATAAATACCTGTTTCATTTGACAGGAATGGAATATTACAGTAGGTTTAATGTTAATTTAAATCATTGGTACACTTTTACTAATTTGTACATGTTGTTGTTTATTCAAGGTTATTATTTTTTTTGCCTTGAATTTGACAGTTCTAAGAGTGGTGTTTATTTTGCAATTTTCTTGCTTTTTCTGGGCTTGTGTACTTATCCTGTAATGTTTTAGGCACTTTCTCGTGAGGACGGGGTCATATTCCAGATCCCGAATGAAAACTTGTTTTTTCTTACTAATTATGATGGAAAATGTAATAATCACACAAATAACAGAGTGTCCCAAAAAAGGTACTCACCTACTATGTACTATATAGTATGACACTCACTTGTTATTCTTCCTTTCCCCACGGCCGAACACATGGTTCATGACAGAGGTTGGCCTCCGGCCTAACGTGAATTGTGACTAGGAGTCAGGCGAGTGGCTCACAACTATAGGTTTACATGCGGTAAATCAAAAATAATACTAGGTTTTAACACATTTTCTGTCACAGCTGTAATAAAATAGAATACTTTTTGTAAAACGGTTTAGCATGAGGAATTCTACCTTTTACTTGAGGAGAGAGTGGATATTTCCATGGTTGTATACAGCTGAATACTGAAAATGAGCTACGTAGTTTTAATTGAGCCATCTACATAGTATAAGCCCTACTACGACCAGTTACTGGGATCTGTTGTAAACATAAACCTTTTAACCAAACCCAAATATGACAGCTAATTGTGTAGTTGTGTAATTGTGATCCTTTATGTCACATAAGCTATGACAGTAACATAAGCTAAGGAAGAAAAACAATTTAGTCTAAGACTCATGACCATTGTGTTAGAAACGTATTCAAATTTATGTTTTTCATTATTTTCAATTGGTTTTGTCTTTAGATAAAAAACAGTGTCCGAAATTAGATAATATTACCCAAATCTCCCTCACTACTTGCGTCTCCCTATACTAGTTAAATTGCCGATGAACTCCAAATAAGGTAATGATTCTTTGTTGTGGGATAAACTACAAAATCTCAGCTTCACAGATGCCAATGATACTAGTTGAAGGTACTTTTATAATTATCCTCTCCGTACAGTTAGATTACATGTGCCAAAAGAGTAGCAAATACAAGAGATGTTTTATCAAGTCTGTGCAAGACCAGATCTCTTGGCCAGACACGACGTCGACGTAATCACAATACTGTTGTGGTGTCTGTCATCACAATGTAAACCACCAAGTTTATGTCTCATGATTATTTTGAGCTTGGACCTGTCTCAAGTGTCTGGCAGATTAGCATACACTATCTCTGTTCTTTAGATCGCTTATCAGACTTATTAAGTGTGACGATATACTAGTACTTTTGTCTTAGCGTGTTCGATGCTCTGGTATAACAATTAGAATAGCAGCCTCCTCGTGCAATACCCTTTATAATAATACCACAACTCGGACAATACTTCCAATTCCTTTTTTACTTTTTTGCCAAAAAACTAAAGATTTTTCTGTTTAAAATCTTTAAAAACTTTGTACAAAGTACAAGAGATGCATACATGAATAAACTATATCAACCTCAATTTTTCGATTAACAATACTCATAATTCCTAGACTTTTCATAGAAAATTTATACCGCCTTTTTAAACTCACTTGTTCAGTTGCTTAACTTTTATGCATCAAATGAGTTTATAGCTATTTTTTACAAATATTTATTCCTTCTTATGTCATCGCTTGTATTTTGTTTACAATAAGTACAGATATTATTGTGCTATGCACGATAAAGTGTGTCCCTCTTTGGTTGTAATATAAACTTAAGTTAACTCGATAGATAAACTCTTTAATTAATTAAGAACAGAAAGATTAACTGCTCAAATGAATGATGTTGTATTAAAACAAGTACAGACTTAGGCAGACAAACATTTTTTTTCTTTATTTTTAATTTCGAAAATAAAACAAAAACATTTACATTTTCACATCCTCAAAAGATGCAACATAAAATTGATTAAATTGACAATTTATGTTCTATAATGTCTAAAAAGAATAATATTTAAACATTTGCCAGACCAGCCCTATAAAAAAGACACACAGGCAGCAAAGACATATGACTCTACTAAGTAATTTAGAGTTGGCAAGCGAGAGACATGTGAAACGGACAGTGACGGTGAAGACGAGACCACCACGTGATCGCGTAGACGCTGTAAATTTTGCGAACTTTCTTCAATGTCTACAGTAAAACCTACCAACAGACATATTCATCACAAATCACGACAGTTCTTTGTTTGGTGTTTGTTGTTTTTCATGTTCTTCTAAACAATATTTTTCTCAGGCATCACCTTATCTACCTTTATTTATATAAAAATAAATTTATGTGTGCTTAAATCTTTAATAAATAATACATTAGTGTTTGTTTTACTGATTAGTGTATGCTTTCTACTTTGCGTATGTATACATTAATTACATTCCCAAGAAATATTAATTTCCATATATTACCAAATTTTCAATTACAACCATCGAATGAACAAATTCGTGTGTAAAAGCTAGTTAAAGTTGAAAAAGAAACTAAACATATCCCATTTTAAACTATTTAAAATGTATGTAATCAGCTATTTCTATGGATTAAGCGATGAACTCATTAAATTTTCTAAGAAACTAGATGTATAGTTTTAAATTCACGTTATATTTGTCAGAAAAATTACCCTAGATAAACATCTGTTAAATATGAGTCTTATATTGTTTGTTTGAAAAAAAAAACTTTAAAAAAATACAAATAAGGTAGTTCTCCGTAACAGCTAAACTGTGATGCTGTTGCCTAAAGCCTACCTAAAATTTGACTGACTCATACCTTGGTTAAGTTATGGCTTAGTCACCTGCCTACGGTTAGTCGAACACGTCACATGTGGTCAAATTATGGCTTCCTCGACCATAACCTTAAACGCAGGTGAAATAATCCACAGATAAAATTTGCACCAGTTACTGGAACAAATATCAACAGCTCAACTTAAAAGTGTTTGGAATAATAAAAACTGATATTTGCAACTTTATTATAAATCATTCTAAAATTTTCACCTTACCTAATCCAAAACGTTAATCCCAGAACATTAGCACTCACCTAGTCTTTCGTCAGTGCATAATTCAATCTATTTTCACTAAAAATATTTAGTAATGGCCCAGTATATCAGATGTAAACCAGATAAACGGCGTGCGAATTCGCCAGAGTAGGCGAAGAGTTAATACAGGATTGATTGGTCGAGTCGCAGAAATGCTAATGTTGGCGGCGCTGAGTGGCGCCAAACAGCTGATTAATAACCAGTGTTGCCAACCAGAGAGAATCAACCATCAATCTATATTACCATCATAATCACGGACAATCGATTTCATAAGATCCATTAATAACAACAAATATGCAACTCATTGTGCATGTGGTTTTTTATAACGCCAAGTCGCGTCGTCGTCTATGGACTTTATATTAGTCGAGGGACGGCTCAAGGGAATAGTTGAACTATAGAATTGCGAGTTGGAGTCGGCTCGTCAAAGCTGGCCAACGGTAGTTTACTTGGGACGAGATATAAACCAACCTGTAAACATATGCAAAGTGCAACTCATCGCATAAATCTACCGGTTACTCGGCGTCGCGGCGACGTTCATCACATGCTTTGGTGACTTCGTGCTTGAATTGTTTCAAAACTTTTGTCCCTCCAAACCTAGGGTTAATTGGTTGGTTTTTACTTGCAGATTTGTACATAGTTTTCTGTTGTAAGAAACGCAAACATTATTTTGCGCAAACATATAGGTCATACAATGTCGTGACGTTAATACTGTTAGTTTTTTTAGTCTAATTAAAATTTCACCACCAGCTGACTATCTGCTGTCCTCATATGAAACTGTAGTGGCGACTTATTTTAAGCAATTGCATACTTCGATGATACCGTGTCAAAGTGGGTTTCTCACATTTGTTCCTCCAAATCTATCTAATTTAATTGGTAAGTTTGTAATAGTTGGCATTCACGTACGAGTTAGTGGTTGTTTTTATAAACGCAAAAATAGAGGTATGTAAGTGTTGGTATAAAAGCTTTTACTAAATATAGAGATACACTTTCCCCGAGAAGTTTATGTACAGTTCTCGTTCTTCGTTGGTGTTATAAACTAACTAGTACTTCAGTTGATTGGGTGACCAATTACTTTTTGTTTCTTTCCGTAATTGTTCCTTCTTTTTCATTTTCAATGTTAAACTGAATAAAGCTTGTTAAAACCTTAAGTATTATGTTTTCTTGGTATAAAAACGTGATAATAGCCTGTATTATTACAAATTATGCTTTATTTCACCAAAAGATGTAACTGTACTTCTTTAACGAAAGGTAATCTTGTAAGCAATTCCGAAAAAATGTACACATTATGTAAATCCAATAAACAATTCCAAGAAAGAAGTTTCTTGTTTATTCAACAACCAAACAAAATTATCGAATCACTTTAAGTGAAGGGAGCTAGTCAATGTTTACACGGTAAGTTCATGCTTGAAAAAGGGACGTTGAAGGGGGTGGAGGGTTCCAAACACCAGTGTCATCACATAGCATTGGTGAATGTCGGGGTCTGATCCCAGGCTTCCAACAGAGGTCTACTCCGTAACACTGAACTAGCTACTCACCAATGACAAGTTAAATTCTACACATTGATTGCAAGCAATGGCACAATTTTACCTTTTATCTCTGCTTACTTATCAAATCCCAATTCTATACTAAACCGCAGTGTGATTGTCAGACTTCGATTCCTGGTGTCAGGGTCAAAGGTCCCAACTACAGAACTAGCCACACACAAATGATTGGGAGTCTTACACATTTACGATTACCACCAGTACAATTTCACTATTACATTCACTTACTGTACTCATAAAAATCAAATTGCACACTAAACATTGTATTCCAACATATCGACTGTTGATGATTCATACGAGTCACGGCCAGATATCTTCAACTACTTTCATCTCGGATATTTTCACAGCTCTCCAAAGTGGTTCTGCCTGTGAGAAGGTCAAGAACACAGTGAGATTAGTGTATCTCTGGGCCAAGTGTCTGGGTCTATGTAGACGGTTTCGCCGTCCCTGTCACAGATTTATAGCAAACATTTATTCTGAGCCGTTTCCCAGATTTATTACAGTATAAAAAATGTTTCTCATTTTTAGGATCTCTCGGTCTCAAAAGTTGTTCTTGTTTCTATCAACCAAACGAATAGTGATGAGGAGACTGTTATAAAACTTAGACTACTGCTTTCGTTTAGTCGTGTGACTGTGGTTGTAAATTATGTAGGTGTAACATTAATCGTTTCACCTGTCTGGTATGTGGCTGGATGGGTGAATATTAAAATAATAATGTGGTTGGGAATTAGATAAAGCTAGGCTTCTGTAGACTAATAGCATTATACAGATAAGGTTGTTTGGTAGTGTCTAGTGGCAGAAGATTTTATTGTGATTCGAATTGTAGCAAGATGTTGTTTTGTAAACATTAACTTTTTGCCACAATATGAATTTCGTAAGGCAGATAGAGTTAAAAATATACTGTGTAATATTTTACCAACACTTTCCTACTGAATTGGTTCATATAATTGTAGACATAAATAATAAATTTGTTCTGAAAGTTTATAGTAACTCTTCGAACATATTCTTTCTCAATTTAGTGTATTTTTGAATATCAAAAGGTTATAATATTTCATTAATTCATCAAGTTAAAATAAAACACAAAACTTCAAAGTGAAAAATGATCAACATACTCCTTTTATTATTTAATGCTTTTACCAGATTATCAATTAAACATGCCAAATCGATGCAAATTAATTTCAATCCAAACATTATGGGACGATAACAACGGTACAAGTTATCTTAGTTGTCCGATGTAGCGAGCTAAAACAGTTTTGAACAAATTTAGCCACTCATACCTAACGAAGGACATACTTCTCAATAGGACATCCATAAATACTATATACAAATATAAAACTCCCAATTCCCTAATAAAACTGTTATATATAGTAGTGGTCCCATATTGTAGCTATACACACTATATATATATATATATATATATATATATATATATATATATAATGTATGTATTGTGTAACACATTTAATCCGTGAATAAAACTATATGTATCTTAATTATTAAGAATGTTTTATCAAATCATAGTTTAGGTTTTAGATCTATATTTTAAGCATTATAAAAGTACAACCAAAACTCGATGTGTAATTTGACTATGGAATGATAAGTGAAACGATTTACCTTGGTCACATTTTCCGGATGTACACAAATTGGCAAAACGCGTTTTGTAATCGTGTACGCTGAAACGGTTATAAATTTTGAAACGAGAGCTTGCATCAGACCAAACAACGAGTTGAATTATACGTTATAGCCTATCTATGATTGGTACATACCTTTGTGATGCTACAAACAACTGTATAATCGCTATGAATCTACATTTTTAAAGTGGACACCAATATTATTTGTATTAAGTAAACAGTTTTGTTACAAATTCTTTGTTTTTTTTTACTTTTAGGGAGATATATGGAAAACTAATTAATAATACTAATACATTGAATTTTAAACCGATAAAATAGAAAAAAACCATTGTTCTGAAAATATTTATGAGTAAATAAATTAATTTATATGGCTATGTTTAGAATTTAAATGATTTTAAAATGTACCAAGCCTATTTTGCTTAACGTTATACTGTTTTAGTGAATTTCCCTATAGGGAAGTTATAAGACCCGGGACTGATTTACTTTTTCATTTTGATGTCCCCAGAGGCCAAAAACACCATTCGTTCAAATTTTTATTAATTATGAAAATCGTAATGATTAGGGCTAATATTTGTATATAAAAATAGGCCTTGATTATTTAAAACTAACTAGGTGAAACCAGTCGAAATCGACGGTTAGGGGCCTCCTCGTTTATATGGTCGTGTGGTTCTGCACTTGTATTATTTTGTATTGTAATACACAATCGATGATTTTTCCAATGATTGAAAGCAATAATCTCATGAACCTGTCTGATGATCTGTCTAGAATAATATGATAAAATATAGGGAAAATGTGTGAAAAAGGCAGACACCAACCCGTAAAATAGATATAAGATAGATCAATAAGAAATAATTGTAAGAGATATTGTGATAAAAGGATTTTCCACTGATTTGGTAATGGAACTTTACATTGCAACACATGCCATGATACAGAAAAAAATCCAGTTTAAAATCAGAAAATAACATTGAAAATACTTCTTTTGGACTATTCAGTAACTCCCAATAAATGTGTGTTGTTTAAAATACAATTTTAACATTTACAGCTGTTTTATTAAAAAGTATTATCCACATGACCAAAATGTAAACAAATCTGTGAAGGGATCTTTAAAGGCTTCTGGGACAGAGACCTAATCGAATTTACTTCGTTTTTCTTTTGATAACTCATCTACAGACTAAGACCTTTCTTTGGACACCTCTACCAAGTTTCTACGTCCAGCCGTTCTCCCAAATTAGTGGAGACAAAGTTTCCAATTAAATATTTAGATTCCCCCATGTTATTCTTATGGAAAAAAATTCAACTTTGATGGATGATCCTGCTCAAACTAATAAAGCTATCAAAAAACTAAAAACACTTTGCAAAACTACAGATCAGGGCAATCTTTTTGACACTTTAATCATCAAAATCGGTCCTAAAATGAGGGAGGAGTTCTGTTTACAAAAATCGGCTTAGCGTATTATATATATAGATGATCCTTTTTTAAACTCATTTTATTAAACAAAATGAGTTTTAAAAAGGGTATTGTACATACAGGGTGTCCTTGAAAAACCTTTCAGGACTTTAGGAAAAGAATCCTCATACTAAAAGAAAGAAAAAGGTTTATTTTAAGGTGTGTCCGAAAATGCATAGGTACCCAGATATCCGCCTTTTTTATCTGTTATTTTTATCTGCATTAAAGATTTTAAATGGACGCCATATTAAAACGGCTTAAGACATTGGAACGAAACTTTGTATGCTCTTTTTACCTACTAAAATACACATTTATACCAATTTTTAATTTCTATCTCGAAAAATGCCCAAGATATAAAATAATTCTTAAAAATCACAATAGACCGACAAATAGAGATTTAGGCATTTTAGACCCATACTTATGTGGCATTTTATGTTTATCTTCCCCCAAGGAACAAGTCCACAACATATTTCCAGACAATTTGGTAACATCCTGTATTATATATATATATACAATTTACGTCCGTAAACACGATAACTTGAGCAATTTTTGTCCGATTTTGATGAAATTTGGATTAAATATATAAGGCGGGACAAACTTGGATGAGTTCGCGAACCAGAATGATTGGACAATGGGAACGGAGTTATGGGGGTTTTATTGGGTAAAAATGGGGTTTTCTCATTTTTGAATCTAAAAACACAAAATTTTCCAATTTATCTCTAAACCTTTTTAAAGAGCGTAAAAAACAAATAATTTAGTACATCAAAGTGTTTTTGTACGGTTATTGATAACGGAGAAAACTAAAAAAAAAATTAAATTCCTTTGTTATTCTTAGTTGGCAGGTTTGCTGCGTCGAAGTATTGTATTTTAAACCCGCTTTATCTACTACCTATGTTTTGAAATTTTAATACCAAAGTAGAATCTTAGTTCGCAAAGGCAAAGTCAATATTTGTACTGTACGTGGATTAGTTCCACTGTTTTATTAGTTCAAGCGCGGGACTGCTGCTATTAATACGAAAGCAGAAATATCGCAAATTGCAATGTCTTTAAAGGTAGTCTTGGTGGTTCTGACCGTACCTTACAACAGATCCATCTATCTAAACATGCAAGATGTCCCTCTATAAGGAGAGCCTTCTTAGAGGACTCCTTTAACCAAAATCCAATTATGTATCAAAATAAATTATAACACAAAACGGTTTTGTAACAACATAACGCAATTAGACACACTGTAAGATATGAAGGTTGTAGCGGATTGATAGTGTTGGATTGATTGGTGAAATGTGTGTAATTATAGCATCCAATCACGCCATGATCTAGAGTGCGCCGTGTCGGGGATGAAGCATGGTTCATAACACGTAATTGGATCTGCGCAATTTATTGTCCAACAACATATTCCATCTTTCCTGTTTCATCAGGAGCCCGTCGTACTAAACAATTAGCGTGAAAGATTTGACGCGGGTAACTGTGTGGAGGGGCGATTCATCACACCCTTTTTACACCTTTTGATATTCTAAGACAATTTAGAACATTTAGTGTTTTATATCTTTATTCGACGTATTTCATAACAGTAGGGTATTTATTTTGCAAAGAGTAAATGTCTGGTATTTATAATACCTGGAAGAGTTGTTAAACAATTACTTGTGCACATCAACAAGAATCTGTTGGTTTAATTCGGTAAGTGTATTTAATCCCCAGGGTTGGTTTTATTAAAATGTTAGCATATCCAGACAAGTTTTGTTGGTTTTAACTATCATTCTTTTTTTTATTTTTTTTTTTTATAGTTTAAAAAAACTTTGTAAGAGAGTATTGTGTTGGATTCCATAATTAAGTCTATAACTAAGCACTGGGATATTCTGAATCTACAACTGAACTTAAGGAGTTCTGCCTTCGATGCATTAATTCTAAGCGAGGTAGCATGTGATGCAAATAACAGCAATTTGTACACTTTGCCAGGCTACAATAGTTTCTCTTGGCTTAGGGAAACCAAAGGTGGAGGAGATCTTATAATGTTTGTAAACATCGCACAACGTAGATGAATCCAAGTTTTAATTAATTTATAAATAGTATTTTGAACAATTTTATTATGTCCCGATGACATTCATTCTAGAAAACTTCACTCGATGCTGTAACTATTTTAGTTTTAGACTATATTAATACAAAGTTTTTTTATAACTTCAATGTTTTTTTAACTGCTTTTAAGTGTGATATTATACTGTTTTAATAATGTTAAGAGTACGATATGTTTATCATCATATCGACTGAAAAAACTATACACATACACATAATAATCAATGTGTTACTAATTTTTGTACAATGACACAATATAGGAGTAAGTAATGGTAAAAAAAAAAAGGTTTTAAAGTTTTACAAAATATAAACACTGTTGTCAGTGTCAAGTCAGGGGTTGAACCAGACTAATCATAACTAGTGTAAAAGTCTGTCGACTAAGCTTATGTTTAACTTATAAAAAGACAAACTTTATTTTTTTACACCTTCGCATCGACAACAGTCTCCTCCAACCCATACGATAAAAATATATCAATCACCGTTTATAATTCAACCTTATAATTAAATCAAACGCACATATTTAAATTTATTAAAGAATGTCTTACAAAATAAGATACTTGCAGCAGTTTCAAAGGGTAATAAGTAAGTTTTAGAGGGCTAGTGGCAAAAAATTAATCCAACATTTATTTCATCAAGCAAATGAATAAAAAAAACGCCGAAGTTTTGTTAGGAAAAACAAGTCAACACAATCCCAGTAGCTTATTTGTCCCGGCCAGAGATGAAACGTGACTCGAGTGTGTTTTGGTTTTATGGTTAACTCAACAATTGGTTTTAAGGAAGGAAGCGGCCTCTTTGAACTAAACTGTACACGCCCTTCCTCCCCCCTACAAGAATGAGCTTGGCGTTAGAATGTATCATGGAGGTATAAAAGAAAAATAATACTACACAACATTCAAATTCTGTTTCACCAACGATCACACACGGGAAAAGTTTTAAACTTATGATGATTGAGGTTTTGTTTATAAAAAAACTACGTACGAATACATCTCTGTTATTTTATACAAGGGAACAGCTGACAATGAAGAACATTTTTACTAATATAACAAAACTATCCTCGATAAATTCATAGAATTGTGAACATTTATCTATGAGATAAGAATATTGTGGTGGTAGCTTCGAAAATGAAACAAATTAAAATTTATATTAAGTAAAAGATTTTATTTTCAACCTAGACGTTATACGTACACAGAAAGTAAACTCATAATGTTGATGGTAACATTGAAACATTGAATTAATTGTAATATCGCACACTAAGAGTTGCGGAAGGATAAAATGGACAAATATGCATTTGAGAACACTTATAAAATTTTGGATTTGATACAGAATATACGAGTTCATGATTAATAAGCCTGATAAGCTTTCGGTCAAAAGAGTATGTGCATTTACTCGTTTAACGGTTAGAGCTCCGATAATATACTTAATTAATGTAAAACCAGAATCCAAGGCTTGTGATGTATTACAAAAACCTGCAAGCTATTATTAGAGAAACTTTACATTATACAAATGTAAAACATTAGTCTTAATGGAACTGGTTGCTACGTCTAGAAGTGTATTTATCTTAATTTAGTTACAAGTTTTTACGCTTTGCTGCTCTCTCAAGAATATCCTGTTCATTAGTTAATATCGATGTATAATGCACATTAATTTAGTTTAATATTGTGTTCTGCAGAAAAATATCAACGGATTAATTGATATACTCCAACAAAACATACCTTTAGTAGGAGTTTATTGTTATCCCGCTGTAATCGGATTGAACTCCAATATACTGCATGAAGATTTGAAGTACAGTATGAGATTTGTTTGTTTACAGCTTGTTTTGCAAGAAAGCTTTTCAACTACATGGAAATGTTGTTTTGAGTAATGCAAGGACTACTAATTGGCATATTTTTATTTATGGCCATTTCAGGTACCTATTTAACTTTTACTCTAAATTATGCTAGCATAATCTCATCAGCACTTTCTTAGTTACTCTCAGAGTATGGGTTACATTGTTACATTTTTTACATCAATAAGGTCTTAAAGAGAGTGGCAAAAACCATCGTTAGACTTGGGAAAGAGGAAACTAAAACATCTGTATATGCATTATCTTATTAATTAAATTCCATTTTAATTTTAATTAATTTATGAGCTATAAAGAGTAATTTAATATTAATAACAAATTAAAATATTATATTTTTCATAATATAGCTACTATATTGTTATATTGTTTACCTACGACTCGTTTTCTTTTAATAGCCGTTTCAGTTGAGTTCTTAGATTTTAAATATTCTCGTAACAGCATTTTAGCAACACGAGTTACGGGACCAGTGAAGTTTAAGGATTGAGATAAAAGAAGTAATATTGTAATGCTTCGAACTTCAACTAATCAGATATTTACCATTTAATTGTTAATGATTGGTGCAATTAGTGATTGGTACAATGAGTCGTTGCATCACTGTCAGTGGCAATGAGAGGTTATACCCTAAAACATAACCTCTCTAAGAAGTTATGAATAGTGATTGTTAGACTAATAATTTAAAAAAAACTGTCGTAGGTAAAGTAGTGTACGCAACTCACGTTCATAGTCTTAAAGATACTCGTAAAGACTCCTACCTTAAATTTCTACTCTTGTCGTTAACACTATCTTTCCGCGATCCTTGCGTAAACTACAACATGCCACCAAGTGTTAATTTTCATGAAGTTTCCATTACACATTAGACTGCTTATTGGTATTTTTGTAACTACATATTCGACGAAAGATACTAACAATACAGATAATGGGGGTTTGAACCAAAATTATTATTCATTAAAAAACTTTTAAAAATGTGTAAAATTTGTTTGTAAGTTCTGGACATGCCCTTTAGATTTGTGTGAAATGGTTCATTTGAAAATTGTTGTTTATAAGCTTGCTAGGCGTTTTTTTTTAGATTAACGTCCAAGCGTTACTTTTTATAGTTGTTCAAAGCATTTCTTTTTTTTCACAACATTTATAGAACAAAATATAAAGGAAATGAGTAAAAAAATAATGAATATATATAAAACAAAGATAGACGATGTGTCAAGATATCAAGTCTAAGATGGAATTGCATAAATAAAAGATTTAATCAAAATCAAAATGTTTTGTTCATTTTGAATATATATGGGCGAATTTAATTTTCGTTTTAATTAGAGACAGAGAGAGATATTTAGTATTGAAAGAGTATGTAGTAACATCGCCGCAAACTATCTCCATAAACTACGATAGATAGTTTGCTGTGATTTAGCTTACATAACTTGTAAATTATAAAAACTTTGTTATTTACTGAGACATTTTAAGTGCAATCTACAAGTGTATTAATCAGTGAAAACTACATGTAAACTACAGTACTACAAACTAATAAGCAGTATACACCTTACATGACGAATGTATACTTACATAACATCATATAACAGCAATAAGATGATTGCATATATTATTCATTAAATTCAGTTTTATATTTCAACAATTTAACAACTCTGGTTCTGACTAGTTGCACGTTTCCTTCTTACTAAAACCAAAACTGATAGTGAGAATGATGACATTCCCACGGTGAAGGAAAGCTGACAGTTCTACGGCATCATTATCTGGCCATTAACAAGTCATTTCTACGCCAGCCTGATAGTCATTGTTTGCTTCTATCCGCATTTCTCCGATAAAATAGCAAAGTACATTTTCATATATAATTTGTCTCAGGTAGTTTAATCCTCGATATACTGATTCAACAAAGTGAAGGAACTTCTATTTTTGTTTTGCAACTCCCTATTATGTATCACTATTTATTTTAGAGTAAATTATGAAATATGATTTGACTTTTTTTTATCTTGCATAATTCATTGGGTATATATAAATTTTTTTTCTTTTGAGCAATTAGAAGGAATTCAAAACATTACTACTCTTGTTAGTTAGTTTGGCTAGAAAATACCACATCAATTCACATAGTAATCATATTCAATACAAAAATATACCGCATTTTATAAATGAGGAAACTTTAACATATTATAGTGAGGTTTTGAGGTATAATTTTTTGGGATTCACAAACTAAAACCTAAAAAGACATTGAGGGTGATATAAAGAGTAAGAAATATAAATTCCGTGCCAAATATGAATGCGTAGTTGCGGTTTAAGGAAGTTAACCACAAAAATTGAATTTGTCTTTTTAATGTGAAAGTCGTATAGGTACACTTTTAGTAATATATTTGTGTGACTTTTTCGTTTCCTCTTCAAGCACTTCTTACACTTTTGATTTGCCAAAGTATAAGGCAAACTGTCTTCATAAGAAAAACTACCTTGGAAAATGTACAAAATGTAATTGTATGAAAAAACTGACTGTTCTTTCAGCACAATTGTAATATTTCCTTTGTATATAATATAACAGAAAATTGTGGAGACAAATCTTTAATTAACTTTGAGCATTCATCACAAGTCCAGGTATGGCAACAGCCGAATAACAGCTCAAAGTTAAGAGGTCATTGAACTGTCTGTTGAATCAATCGTCGGCGTCCAAACGCAAACTTTGTCATTTACAATTTTAATATTTTCAACGAACAATTTATATTAGTTTTATGTTTTTAGAGAAATTCTCTCAAAGCCAACCACTACAAAGTACTTCATGAGACGACTCCTTAATATTTACCAAAATTAGTTTTGTATACTCCGAATAAAACCCAAAACTCTCCAATTGCCATGGTCACAATGCAAACTCCTTAGACTTAAGTATAACTTACCCATCATAGCCTAAACAATTGGTAAATAGTTAACACACCAAAGAGATGTAAAGTACTAAAAACTACGACGCGCTTCTATATTAAAAACGAGCATTTTGTGGTGCCAGCGTCATCGTCAAATTAATTCCACTGTCGTGCAATTTGTTCTTACTGTGAAGTGACATCCTTAGTGTTTAGGTTGAGACGGTAAGGTCAGACGATTTAGTGGTAAATTTTATTTGATGACACGGTTGTTCACACCGAAAATATCTGTGAATGCTTACACAATGATAGTGAAATACCTCTATCCCAATTACCATATGGAATGATTTGAAAAATAAGATTTATAAATGGATGAACTATTCTTTGAAACTTTGCATTTTGCAGTGAAGATTGATATAAAATACACATAATGATTCCACTGGCCTAGGCCACCGGCCGCGTCGTCTCGGGATCAATTTACATTTCTAAACTTAACCAAATTAAAACACTTGCTCGCCCACTGTGCAGAGTAACTGGTCAGTCGCGAGTCGTTTGGTTGGGTCTTAACTTTTATCGCCAAACAAGACCGCCGAGCTGATTAAAAGACTGAAACCGCCAATCATTCAGTCCCTATATTAAGCAATTTGCGATTGGTAAAGTGAAGTTAACATTTTCCACATAGTTTGAATTACTTAAGAAGCTTAGAGATCATATAATTTTCTAAGATCAGTAAGAATTTTATTTTAGTGTCCTTTTTTAGGCATAAAAGCAAAATATTTTATCAATGTGTTAAAAATTGTAAATTTAAGTCATTACTTTAATGTGCGTTTAGATTGTGAATACTGGCAGATGACTGGCCTTGGATTTAATTACTTGCTAAACACGTTTGTGGTAATTAATTGCTAAACACGTTTGTGGTAATTAATTGCTAAACACGTTTGTGGTAATTAATTGACGTACAGAGAGTTATTTTCTGTTCAACACTACAATAATTAAATAAAAATGTTTGTTAGTTTCATAAAATATAATATATTTTTAGTGATTAAATTATCCTGTGTAACATATACCCAACTTAAAAACTATTTAATTAGGTGTTGATTATTTAAATGAGCAATTTTGGGAAGATATTAAAATATGGAGCGACTGGTCCAGTGGTCAGTGCTGGGATTTGTCTAGAACTCCTAGAGTTTATATCAGACCAAATACTGATGGCTTTGGTTGTGAGATAATACAGTATAATCATTCAATGGTCATGAAGTCCAGCTGTATAGAACACAAAAAAATATGTTTAGACGAGAATAGCTGGGTATTAGAGAACTCCCTAATATCCATGTGATCGTGAATAAAGATATCTATAGTGGGTCGTCTTCCTGTACCGTTTATAAAACAGGCAATGAATTTCTATTTTTCCCAATGTGTTGAACAAGGAGTATTAATATCTATTTTTGGAAGCAAATTTTGAGAGCGCCTAGGCGTGGGTCAGTTATAAAGACGTCTGCCGCCTTCCAGACGGCGCAGTGCCTAGAGCGTCAAACAGGTCGGCGGACAACCGCGAATAATCCCCCACTGACAGCTCTGACTTCCAATTAATATCTGGCTGTCGACGAATAAATCTAAATATACCTCACTGTTTGGATTCCCTCCGGCAGATCACCGATGCATAAAGTGCAATTAAGGTAGTATTACGCAATAGTGTTGAAGGTCTGAACAATATTCATTTATTGTTATTGTGTTGTTGTACGCCAGTGGCATTATTGACGTTTTTGTAAGGGAGTGGTATTTTTGCTAACTAACGTCAGTCTGGTTATAAAGGGTCTGGTATCGTTGGGACTCGAATCAACAACCCCAGATTTTAGGGCAAGCACTACAACCACCCAGCTAGTATTCAACCATGTGGCATTTATACAAATTTAAAATAGCCTAACAACTAAAAGCATTTAACTTCTGACATAGCTAACATTTTCTTTCCAATCATTAAAGAAATATTTTTAGAGAGCAAATTATTTCAAACATTTTTTAAGTGTCACATTTTTTCGGAACTTAAATTGTTCACGTTCTTGTGATTGTGATATAACAACTATACAAAATATACTCTAACATTTCAATCAACTGTTCATCATGGATATTAACTGAAAGCATATGAAAATCAGTACTGTATTCAAACACAAATTCAATTAGACTCCAAATATAAAATCACAGTGCTAATAAATTTATAATATTGAATATGAATTTTGTGTAGGTTTACATAGGCTACTTACGTATTTACATATTAATGTTCAATACTGTATTGGAACACGTTAACCATCCCTTACGGAGTTGGTCAACAAAATACACAGTGATTATCCAGACTAATAACCAACAATGTTGTTTGACTCTGACCTCAGGTATTATTTTGTTTGTCGTACCTTTGTTGTGGCTTATCGACAAGCGTTGTTTAGAAACAAAACTATTAGCTAACTAGAGTTTGTCCTCTGTTGTACATTCCTATCCGCATAAATCGAATGATATTTATTTGTTTACATTATAAGAAAAATTATTGCTCTCTGCAGAAATTATTTTACATATAAAAAATATTTGTAATTTTGATCTATTTAATATCACTACACTAATAGGAGTAACTTATCCACAGGTAATGAGTGTAATTTTAACTCTGAGTTTCGATTGAGTAGTCTATTTTCATTTATAAACTTTACCAAAAACTACCATGATAACTAATATATTCATGGTTTTATATGTAACACTTCAGAGAGTTCATTTTTGAAAATTTAAATAATATAATAAACTGTTGCCTTGTTCAAAATCCTTTTATAACAATATTAGGACATAACAATATGAGGGTAAAATGATATTGAACGAGGTAACAGTTTATTTTATTAAGTAAAACTTCACTTTTTATAATTGTAGAGATTTTTGATCACATACATAAATTGTGATAACATTCAAGAATATGTTAGACCATTTTAACAAAGGCCTAATCACTTTAATTGAAATCTCAAGGGAAATGTGTCTATCGTGAATAATCGATATTTTTAGTGTTGAGATTATTACCTCATCAAAATGCGCTGTTGACAGGGGCTAATTGATCAGCTGTTGACCTAGATCAGTGAGACAACAGCTGACTGGGAGATGATGGATGACCTAGACGACAGCTCTACACTGAGAGTGCGGTGCCAACTTACTAACTAAACAAACTATTCTGGGAGTCGTCGTCGGAGACTGTTTGACACTTACAGACACTCCTAAAACATTGAATCTAACGAAAATTAATATTATTTTTGTGATGATAGCTTTGAGCAATCACTGGATCAAGTTTTTTTATGGTAGTCTAGAAGTGATATTGTCATACTATATTAACACGTTGCCAATGAAGAGAATAACGCTACTGGACTTATTTTCCTAACATTAGAGGTATGGGTGTAAAGTTGACCGATGTGCCTTGTGTGTGTAGTTCTGGACCAGCTGTTTATTTTACCGGGGTATTTATTGAAAGTATAGTCATTGATAAAATATACTGTCTTAGTATATTTCTCATCCTTTTGGTTAACCTGAAGACAATTTTATTGTTACTTCCGTCCGGTGAACTGTAGAGGTCGTGTTATGTTTACAATAGTTTCCTGTTATTTCAGACGTTTAAAACCTCGTTTAACCCAATAAAACGATCTAATCATAAACAATATCTCGTCCTTAAGTAATATAACCAAACAGCAAAGCACAAATCATGAAATTAACACTCAACTAATATAAACAATATTTCATCGACACACGCAATCTTAAAAAAAGTCTAATGTTGTCGGTCAGTCTATCGTATGGTAATCAAGAACAGTTGGGTCCAGTTTCGGTTTATAAAAATGCTTCTGACTTGTGCAGAAAACGCAAAGGAAACATTTTACATACCAAGCCAGCGATGTAAGCAATCAGCTACCAAGCTATGTAGGTCCAGAATCTAAAGTGAAGAACTTGTTTGATTCAAGAAGGTGTACTCATGTTGTGGCACAATTTAAAAAATTACTTTAAAATTTGGCGTTTGGATTTACATGTTTAAGTATTTGTAAATAACTAATGATAACTATTTATGGCTGTGAAACGCGTATAAATATCTCTTTAAAATATTAATTAGTAGTATCTTGTTTTACAAAAAACAGAAGCTTATTATTGGTCTTCGTTGAGTGCCTGCCATTTGGCGTACAAGGAACTTAGTCCTCGAGCCAATTGACCGATTTCGTATTCATTTAATTAAAATTTACAATCAAATAACTTGACGATTTAGTTAGTGACCTGTCGGTAAAATAGCATCTCCCCTCTTAAAAGCTTAGGACATCTTACTGCAATCACTACAGCTTACCTATGTGACTCAAACGGTAACTAATAACGATTTATTACTGGGTTTAGATCACCCAGGTTAGCACATTGTAGAGTTACATGGTGGCAGGTCATGGTGACGAGCAGGGTAGGTTAAAATAATTAAGGATAGGCTAATAAAACGCAAAAAAGTCCATTGGCTACTGCAAACTACTATAAATATTTATTGCACTCCTTCGATTACTGTACAAAATCCAAACAATTATTTTAATTACATGCTCAATAGCTCAACAACCACGAAGAGGTGGGTTAGTCATGCATACTTCAAAGGTTTTAACCGACTATAATGAGTTAGTTTACACAAAGTAAGTTAGTTTCACAAGACTCTATTATGACCCGAGGTGTCGAATGCCTTGTAAACAAGTTATAATCACCCCTTTATAACTTTATCCGAGATCAAACAACTACCATAAACGATCGACAACCATGGTTGAGCAGGAGCCAACCAATATTGTTTTATGACAGGTTGTTAGGCTGTTTGATTGTTAAATGTGGAGTAGATGGAGTCTCAACACAAAAATGTTACAGGCGCCAAAAATATTAGTTTTGTTGGGAACCTTTGTTACAGTTATATCGGTTTACTTCGTTCGTTTTTTGAGTGTCTAAAAACTCTTAACGGCTTATCGAATTAAATTAATTTTCTGTTTCTTGACAACTATGGATCCACGTCGCCGAAATTGTTTGAAGAAACATAAATGTCTTATCGCACATCAATGCAAAACACTTCTTAAAAATGATACTTCTAACAATACCCAACAATGAAATGCTAGATCGTCCTGAACAGATCCTGAATTTTAAGACAAGGTTCTTTGAGTACTACAAACAATTTCATTGAACATTAAGAACTTACTGATGGAATACCTAACAGTAAGTTTTTTCTTAATTCTTCGAATTTTTTATTTCACCAAAGGAACTGCTCCTACTCGTAGTTTCATCTGGTTTAGCTGAATTTCCCAATAGGGAAGAAGGATTACCTCGTATGTAGGTAGGAAACATCCGACACCGATTTACTTTATCATTTTGATGTCACCAGACGACAAAAACACTATTCGTTCAAATTTGTAATATGTACATATCTTCGTTAATACAACAATCCGAGTAATGTTGGTACGATTTTGTTTAGATGTGTCTAGAGCTGAATAAACTTGATTAAGTTTGCGAACCAGCAGGATCAGATAATAATAACGGTGTTTTGTGGGATTTAAAAAATGTTCAAAAACATTCTATTTTGTTTATATCTATAACAAATTTGCAATTTTGAAGAGTCGTATAGAGCTTATAAAAGCAAACAATCTTGTATATTGCAGCTTTTTTTGTACGATTAAAGGTTACAGAGGAAATTTAATAAAACTGTACATTTAAAATTGTCATGTTTTTGTTATGGAGAAAAAGAAAACTTTTGCAGTTTCCTTTTATAAGAATATATTTTGTTCAAGTTTGGCGAATGTATTTATTTTATGATTTCCTATTAACGTTAAGTCACATTCTCCTTTGACCGTAGAAGTAAAATCTAATGTTCTTTTTTTATGTAGGAAATAAATGTGAATTACATATGGAAATATTTTAGTACAATTCCAATCAGACAAATGGCAATTCGCTTAATCTACAGGCTAGCTGTGGCGGGGTATTGGATGACTATAATTTTGATGGTGTAGCTAATTTTAGTCTGGGTAAAAAGTAATACAACGGTTGTGTTTTGTTTTTTGTGTAAGCTTGGCTATTTATAAGTACTTGAATGTACGTAAAAAATTCTTACCATATATGATGACGTAATTGATCAGCTGTTGACCTAGACCAGCTGACTGCATGATGATGGATGACCAAGCGGATACACATGAAGCCGGTGCCAACTCACTGACTATAGAAAACTATTCTTGGAGATTGCGGTAATTGTCTGTAACCCAGGCGTGAATAAAAACTGACATTTTGGGAATAATACGTACAGTAGGTTTATTGAAAATGAGCAGACTTAGAAAAGGAAGAATATACAAAAATTACATTCTTAATATGAAAATAATAAATGCTGTGATTTTATTTTTGCGAAGATTTGGATAATCTTTTTGCAAATTCAAGGTTCTCGAGGTATGATATTATTAGTTATTATTGTTCAGTACATCTATTTAAATAAACCTTTTAGTCCTACAAATAAGTATAACAACCATTAAGACATCCCATCTATATGGATCAGCTGTAGCCAATTTTTTACTGAAAATGAATGTAGTTGTGTGAGCCAGTCACAGATTGCGCTAGTGTCAAAAACTCCATTTTGTACCTTATTTTTCGTTACTGACATATTTGCTGGGTCATAACGGTTGCCATAGCACATAATAAGTCATTCTATCAGTTTGACTTGGTAAACCCGTGATGTAATAGGCAGAAATCAGTAATTTAGGTCAGCGCAATCTGTAGGTGGCGCACATCAACTAAGACAAATTTTATTAAAAACCTGGCTACAACTTTAACATGGGGATGGAATGTCACGTTACTGACATAGTTGCTGGGCCATAACAGTTGCTATAGCTCATAATAAGTCATTCTATCAGTTTGACTTGGTAAAAATCATCATGTACTTAATCGGCAGAAATCAGCAATTTTGATCAGCGCAATCTGTAGGTGGCGCACATCAACTAAGACAAATTTTATTAAAAACCTGGCTACAACTTTAACATGGGGATGGAATGTCACGTTACTGACATAGTTGCTGGGCCATAACAGTTGCTATAGCTTATAATAAGTCATTCTATCAGTTTGACTTGGTAAAAAACATCATGTACTTAATCGGCAGAAATCAGCAATTTAGATCAGCGCAATCTGTAGGTGGCGCACATCAACTAAGACAAATTTTATTAAAAACCTGGCTACAACTTTAACATGGGGATGGAATGTTAGGTTACTGACATAGTTGCTGGGTCATAACAGTTGCTATAGCGCATAATAAGTCATTCCATCAGTTTGACTTGGTAAAAAACATCATGTACTTAATCGGCAGAAATCAGCAATTTAGATCAGCGCAATCTGTAGGTGGCTCACATCAACTAAGACAAATTTTATTAAAAACCTGGCTACAACTTTAACATAAGGGTAGAATGTCCTAAAGGTACAAATTTGGTTAAAAATCTCCAGGAATCTGTGTAAACGTTTGTTTTTCTATTTAAATGTTAATATAAAACCATTATCTTCAAACATCTTCTAAATTTAAAGGAATTCATCCACAATATCAATCAATTAAAAAAATTACTTATTGATGTTTATAGTTAAACAAGTTATTCCTCCCTATTTAAGAGTTGTGAGAAACAAGCTATCCAGTAATTAAATTGTGCTACAGAACTGTCATACATGAGTTTATGTTTATTCATTATTTAACAATTGCAAACAGATGTGTCTATTACTGACACTGTGGTGCCACGGATTGAAGTTTATCCTTCCATGACATTGGTTGTAACATGTTTTATTTGTAATACTGGGACATCTCAGGAATTTTGGCTTCTATGGGAATTGTTTAAGATAGTATGTTTTTAATTAGTCATAAATAATATTTGAATAGAAGAATTAAGCCTATTCAAATGTTAATAATTTTAAAATTAATAATATTGAAAATCATTTTAAAACAACCAACGCCTTTTAACGATTAGACATTGCCAATTAAAATTATCCAGTCAAAGTAATACCTTGTAGTTTCCACTATTGGAATGATAAGCTCTGGGTTATGTAAATACTGTATATCAAAGCTGGGTGTGCGTGCAGCGTTGACAAATTTATAAACTAATTTGACTCCTCGGCTTCGTCTCTTGCTTGTTATTGATGGCGAAGTGAGAACTGAAGACTGAGGTTGATAAATATAGTCTTCAGAAGATACTCAGGTTCACCACAGGAGTGTAGGGTATAAATAACTACCGGGTTGTGTTAATTTTGAGAAACGTAATGGATGCGCTTTTTAGGGTTTTTTAATCAGCAAAAGAATTATAAGATTGGATATGTACAACCATAGATTAAACATACTCCCTTGTTTAAATATATGGTATAACTTAAAGATGGCTCCAATTCGGAGCTTAAATAAGCTGCTGATCACAATTAAATAAGCGAATATTTACACCATTTTCAATCATTCAATATGATCTTCAGGTTTTAACACTTCCGACGTTGAAAACATTTTGGATTAAGTAGACCTTCGCCAACTCTGGTATTTCAGCTGAACTGTCAGTTCCATACTTGTAATTAGTTCATACTAATCATGGACACACAATCAAAACTATTGTAAACTACACATCTTCTGTTTTATATCGTTTTAAATCTACGATTTGTTTACATACCACCAAGAATGGTCTGGTTTCTTGGTACAAAATTAATTATCGATCAATTTTCATTACATTTACATATTGTAGATAGATATGGTTTATATTTTTAAGGTAATATAATAATTAATAACGGTAATTTATTTACTAACATAAAATTAACTATCATAAATCTTATGATTGCAATTGACGGGTTGGCAATCAACACCATTGTACATTTTGGTTGTCTCAAACACTTATAAACACATAGCAGCATTGTAAGACGCATTGGTTTTTGATGATAAGAAATTAAATACAATAGAAAAATTTTGTTACTGATATATTCCTGGTTACTTAGCGTTGAGAGAAAAATAAGTAATAGCTAAAGGACTGTAACATATCAAGTCCATATTATAATTGTCCATATTATTATAATTGTACTAATTATACAAGTAGGAACTATTTCTTACAAATTTAGAAAAGTTTTCTTTACATAGTATACTGGTTTGAAGTGTAATTTTGCCATCTGTTTTCAATAAAAGTGGCAGATAGCAACATTTCAGTTGTATTTTATGCTAGGGTTGTCTATCACTCTTACTACTAGAATCAAGTTTAGACTTATCTTGTAACAATTCTTTGTCATCATTATTGTTTGCAAGATATTTTTCTTATAAGGATTTTTTTCTTTCAATAGGTACCTTAAAGTTGTGTTTTATAATTTCATGTTTTTTATGATTTTTTAAGATCTTTTTTTTCTTCAACTATTCTTGGGGTACACAATATAAGTTGCCTTGAAAGATACATTCACATTATCAAATCCTAGACACAATTTAAAAATTTGGAAAATATAAATCTCATTGAATGTAATCATAAACGACCAACATTAACTCATTATCACATCTTACTTGTGCTGGAAAATGTAGAAAACAAACTCCTAATAATGTTGTAGAAGTATAAATGTAAATGCAGTCTGAGCTTTACTAGATCCGACGCGTCTCTAATAGAATCCTAATTTGTGTTTGATCCAACACAGATTACGTCTATTTTAAAGCCTAGTTGGACCTCGATTTTTACCACCACGACTAGTTACGGAGGAATTTACACCAATAAGACTTCTCGAGATGTTATCACCTTATCAGGATAGATAGTAAACCTACTCGCGACACGGTTTAGTCTTTAAGGCGTCGATTTTACGGCCGTAGTATCGGATTGGAGTGGGTTGGGCCGTCAATGCGAAATCAGAGCTGACATCAACTCGTATGGAAATCGGTGAAAGTAAACTTTGTCTGATTGAGCTGTTTATGTTGATTTATTGTCGTTGGTTGGACGCTAGTATTTTAGTTGTGTAATTTTAACAGCAGCAGGTGTAATTTCAATGCTACTTTTTGTGGAGGGATTATTCCTTATCACCTATAATTATCCTAAGGCAAAAGCTTTCCTCGTTACAAACATCCATATTATGTTACACATATAAATATTCAAGGTCAGTGGTTCATCCTATTAGAGAAGCTATCAAGGTTGAGTTAAATAACATAAATCCGTTGCAATCAACATGCGAAATAAACTAATCACTATGGTTCTGTTGATTATTTATTTTACTGGTTTTCCATAACAAGAATAAATGTTCTCTTTGACTTTACGCATGGTTTAGTTTACATTATGCTCAATGGGCTAGTAGGCTTGCTACAACTAGGAGTACAAACATTATTTTGTTATATAATATATTAAAAATATGTAAAAATTATGTTTCGCGTTGAGTATTTTAAATAGGTCATCCAGTTATCGTAAACTCGATACGTATGTAATTAACAGACTTCTTTGTTTTCACCCTACGATGTAATAAAACATGTGATTGGATTTCTTTAACTTGTTTAGATTTTCTGTTTATATTGCGTTGTTATTTCGTTACCAGCATGGCAACCCTTAAGGTCTATGTTAATTTCTTTTAAATTTTTCAATTCATTGTATGTGCTTATTTTTGAGCATATTTCAATTTATGAAGGAATCCTGCACATCTACAGGAAAATATTTTTCCAACAGTATGCGCAGATTTTCCCTGCGGTGCACACGAGCTGAGAAAAAAGGTTTTATAGAAACATGCTTGCCTATTAATATATAGATTGGCAACCACTAGACATAGAATAACATTGTAGTCTAACAAATTGCGTTCCTTTTAAAGTCTAACCGAGAATAATGGAGAAATAATTAAATACGCTTTACATTTTTTATAACAAAGCTTAATCTATGTTTTGAGTACAAACCTCATCCTCCAAACCAGATCGTGGCCATTTTGTGAACGATATTTGAATAAAATAAAATCCAGATCCAAACAAAATCAGTACATTTTTACAATATTTTTCGTGTCTAACAGTAAATATACAACAACAATTATTCCTTCTGGGCAACCCATGAAAATAATTGGTACCAGATCCCTAGATATTCGATATTACCAATAATACTATGGAAACCCCAATTAAATGAAGAGAAACTGACAAATGAAAATATATTAACATGATTACAACAGTAATATTTTTTTGGATTTTTGAACCGCCCTCTACTCAAAACGAAAAAGTTATATTAGCTTAAAGAGACACAAACACAAATTGCTGTAAAAATAAAACTCAATAATGATTTTTCAACCTTCTGTACAGTTTCTCATTCCATACTTTGTTAAAACTCACTATTATTGTTACCCTAGAAATCAGGTAGTAGTGGCAATAGCCAATATGCACGTCGTTAATATATTTCTTATCAAATATATTAAATATAAGATAAGAAACGCAAAAGTAATAATAAAGTAATATAAGATGTCTATTCCTGACATATCCACAAATGACAGTTGATAATTATGTAATAAGCTGGGAAGAATACAGTGGAAAGTCGAGTGTCACCTGTTATAAAACTGGTAGAAATACCACGTTGGTTTCACCTGACGAAGTGATAGTATCTTACAAATGAGGAACAAAAATGTGGACAGTGCCAGTGCCGTTGGTTCTGAGATGCCGACAATATGTGACAGACCGACAGACTGACAAGCAGACGACAGACAACTACGAGGTAATGTCTGAATCAAATCAAACCTCGCCGTCGGCGTGGCGTTCCTCAGACCACCAAGACTCTCTCCCACTCACACCCACGCTGACTGATAGATGTATAATCTAGCAGTATCGTCACGAATCCGTGGAGTGGATTTACTTTGTCAAGCCATCATTGGTAGTTGATTGATAACTCTGTATGCTTTCAAATTCCAAATTTCACCGATAAATGCTACCAGATAATTTCTTAGGTGATGTCAAGTTCTCGATTGAATGCATGTGTTCCCGAAAGAAATTTAATTAGTAATAGCTTTATAGCATAAAGTATACGAATATAGAGGCAAATTATTTTGAAGAATGTCTCAATGAAGTCATTCCAAGTCAAATTCCAGTCAATTAAAACCCAAGAAGAAATAGAAACGTGGGAAATCTTAGGAAGAGATTTTCACCCCAATTATGAAGTGGATTGCGAAATAGAATCAGGTGTTACTTAATCCTAGCATGTAGAAAGAAGAAAAAATAAACTGATTGATTATAATTGGTACCAATTCCTATTTCTTAAATATTAGTAGCACTCTTCACCGTAAACAATACCAAAATAAATAAATTGGAGATGATTTGTGCTGATGGTAAAATAAAGGTTTACGTATGCCATGTCATTCGAAGTATAGAATTCTTATGGATAAATATTATATCACAAAGATCTTTGCTAGTTTCATAAATTTGTCTGGTCAGCCGAGATATTATAGCGACTCCTTCTAATCTGAAGGTTGTTCTATCATTCCAAGCAGGATTAGCTCTAAACCCCAGGCGCCTTCTGTCATCGAGCCATCAATTAATGATTCTTTCTAAGGTTGACGTCAGGTGATCAGTCCTAGACCCATGTGCCTTTTGTCATTGGTTCATCAATTAATACTGCTAAATAAAAAAGTGGACATTAGATATTAACAAGAACGGAGTTCCTTTACAAAATGAGTGAAAAATCTCATCTCGTAAAAACGCACATAAATAATATTCAAAAAGTAGTTGCTGTCTGTCAAAAAGGCCAGCTACTGGACCAGACAGTTTGCCCGTTTGAATAAAAAGCGTGATCCATAGTGTCATGTCGAATCCGGAATTTCCTCAGCTGCCAAAGAGCCACTTTCTGAAGTTCCATTCCCAGACGACAGTGACGTTATCGATCGCATGGTCCAAGGGTGTCACCCGACGTTACAACCCATCAAGCCAGAGTGAGCAGATTAGTTGGCCCTTGACCCTACACAACGGTTATTGCCGCCATAACCTCACCAACAGCTGTTTGGCGGGTGGCGACCACGGCCCTCCAGATTTCATCGCCTCGGTCTGTTTTATCGGTCCGACACTATAAAGATGTTCTCGTAAACCGCTTCATTGTTTTACGGCTCTCTGCATAACATGTACGTTCGCCGATTGTGAATCAATCAGTGGCTATTTTTGTTGATGGAATAAATTACTTAGGAAATTACAAATGTGAATCTTGATTTAGAACCAATGTACTGGTTATGTGCTGTGTTAATATCTCAGCTTCTGATTTAATACTAAGTGGGGTGCAAATTTAAGTGTAATTGTTACTAATCTTGTGTTTAATGTACCTTTAACATGTGATCGTTACAGACATATTTGGTTTTATTTTGCTAAAATATGTTAGTGCTTTACCAATAAAAACATACATACAGTTTTTGAATCTATACAATTGACTAGGTTGTAGTTTGTATAGTATAAGTTATATTTTATGGCTTTCATTTCATATCATATTATGGTTTAAATTGAAATAACACTTTTTACGAACATTATAGTTGATAACTTACCTTACAAACTATGATTGTTGCAGACTTAGTTGTATTTCTTACCAAGATGTGTCAATTATTAGCCAAATCAAATAAGGAGATCAGTTTTGGGTATCTAACAAGTTAGGTGGTTTGAATATTCCAGCTTTGGTTTCACATGTTGAATGTGGTAATAGTTTTTTAACTTCTTATCAACCTTTTAAAACATTAGCTACTTTAAATTCTCAAAACCACACTTACATAATTTGTATTATTTAACTAAAATCGTTTGTTATGTGTCCATAAGATAGCCAATACTAATTTGGACAACATTTTAGAACTAATCGGTTTTATTACAGGATGAGCAATCTTAATGTATTGATTACACTTAGCCAAAGACAGTGGTCGAATATTGAACCATAACATTGAAAACTAAAATTCTACAATCCTAACATTCTATGCCGAAGTCTCCAAGTAAAGAAAGGGCGATCTTTCTAACTCTTCCTCAATCAAGCATAGCCTTCAGTGTGGCGTGGCACCAGGTACAGTACAAGAGGACAAATGTTATATTAACACATGGACAACGCAATCCGCATACTGAAGACATATCAGCGGCTCTGGTCTCTAATATACGACGCGTGACCCGCCTGGGAATGGTGCTACCTTTCATCTTGTTGGCTCATCTTTACTGTGAATATTCCTCAACCATAGCGTCATTGGACTTCGCTTTGAAATGTCAAAATTAAAATATTTGTATTGTTACGTTCTGTAGATAATGCAGTACTTGCAACAAATACATCAGACCAGTGGGAGCATTATAGAGAAACATAAAGAGGACACTATATTATGGTACGTGCGTATAGTTGACTTTAATAGAATGTATAGAGCTAATTATTATGAAGTAAAATACTGAATGATGGAATTGGGGATTATAGTAGTATGTAATTATTGCAAGGCAATAATTAGTAAGTAATTAATAATTAGTGAGTACACTATTATTGTAAGGCAATTAGGTCAATATCTGATGCTTCTTATGACGCACATTGCAAACCCTTATTTGTATCCGAGAAACTGATGACTGTTTACAGCTTGTATATTTTTGATATTTTAGTTAAGTTTAAGGAAAATAGTATTGGGAATGTAGTAACTAGAGCCGAGGTGCATGAGCATGACACAAGAAATAAACATCTAATAGATATACCTTATGTTAGACTTAAAAAAACTCAACTCAACTGTGATATCTTAGCAATAAATCTATTTAATGCATTGCCTTATTCAGCACGAAACCTGGAGATTCGTCAGTTTAAGCGGAAACTGCAAGAGTTGCTATTGGCGCATCCTTTGTATGCTATAAAAGAATTTTTTGAAATTCCTACAGCTGTTGTAAGTAGATGCTTTTGAATGCTTTTGCTGTGCCTGAAGTTTGAAGTAGTTTGTGCATGGTGTGTTTTTTGAAAGTAGATAAGAGTAGTTTGTGCACTATTTATTCACTATTGTAGTTGCCATTATTTAACTATTTATTTATTTATTATATTTGCCTGTTTTTGTGCATGGTGTGATTTAAGCTAATTCAACCCAGTTTACTAACTGGGACTGTTAGCCTAGCTGATTGTTGCCAGATGATTATTATATGAATTGTCTGATTGCATGTAACTGCATGTTTAAAAGACCAAATAAAATTCTCATTCTCTCATTCTCATTCTCAAGTATTTTGATCAGAGTTTTCCAAAAAAAATTTCTTACCTAAACCTCCCTTCTTTATAGATAGATTTACTTCTTTTGTAATGACAGTCTTAGTTTTGGTCTAATTTGGAAACTTCAAATGCTACAACATTACTTCATTTGCTAGTGGTTTACTGCAGACCACCATACATATGCATTTAAATATACAGTTGGGGTTCACCCTAGGTACCGCAGCGTCCAATTAAACACTTGACGAATCATCTTGTCTCGTCCAGCTCGGGAACCTTGTGCCAAGTTGCAGTAGCAGTATCTCAGCAGAAGCAGACTCAGACATGACGATTTACTAGACTGTCCGAAGTCCGGTGTATAGTGTCTAGTTGCGGGACCCCCTCTGAAACATTACCACTGCACTCCTTCACCCCGATACTGTACACGTGAAAATAAAAAACAACGTCTACCTCAACTTGATCTTAGCTTAGGCTTACTAGAAGTAGGTTCTTGTAGTAAGCTGGCAATTTTTTGTCTGTTCTGGGACGTTTTTGTTCCAAAATATCCAAGCATCGTATTTTTAAATGTAATGTGACGTGTTTGTTTTGTATTGCGTGTCATAACCATAATAACCATACTCTCACCAATCACATTTTCTTGTGAGAATTGTTGACTACAGCGTAAGATGGATTATTTTAAGGCCCTCAAGGACGATATGACCGAAAAGGAAGCAAAAAACTGTATCTTAATATAGTTTTGGGCTGACTTGTGCAAATTGTACTAAGGCATTGCGAAATTAGGCTACAATTATGATTACTTGTCATACCTTAATGGTATTATTTTAGGTCCATTTCTTCATATTCACAAGTAAAACTTTAATTTTTTTCTAATGCAAATTGTATCATATATTTCAATTTCATGGTTAAATGCATGGTAAAATTGGCCCCTACGAAGTGGCATTTTGTGTAAAAAAAACTTAAATGATTTCAAGGGACAGCATACCAAACCCTTCATATTTTTTTTTTAATATGAACACCTGAATGCACTATAGTTCACTAGTTGTGATACACTAACTAATGCAGTGGTAGTCCCAGGAGTGGGGGGGGGGGGTGGGAGGGATATAACCCCCCCTTGAAATATCTTATATTTTATTAGCTAACATAAATACTATTAGCTTGAGCATATTTTAGAGCTCAAATACGTATAAAAATACGTTTTTAGTTTTTAAATTCCACTTTTTTCTGGGGGATATTCCTTGCACCCCAGACCCCTCGGTGGTCATCCCCTCCAAAAATGAAATCCTGGGACCGCCACTGAACTAATGCATATCCTGAAAGTCCCAATATCCAGTAGCGGTCTCCTTAGACAGCTCGTCTCGTGTTGTGACAGGTGATGACTGGTGATGACGTCACATCGCCTGACCAGACTGGACGCTTCTGATTGGTCTACACGGTCACACCACCACCCCTCCAGTTCTCTCACTGTCACCTCACCCACTTTCCGTTCGTCTCACAGACAGTTGATGCCAAGAAGCCACCGACACACAAACAAGTGTCTGTCCGTAGTCTGGTTAAAATATTAAATATTGTTTAATCCTCAATGTTACTTAACTGCCCTCTAATAAAAATTGTAATTACAACTTTTAAAAATACTTAGGATGGAAACCAAGCATATAGTTTCGAGCACAATTTCTCGTAATTCACTCATTTATACAATTTTGCGCAACCTGAATGGCTAAAAATTTACAAATTTAATAGGGAGTTTCCAAAATCGTGGTAATGACCTATATCTGCTTGATTTTACTTATTGAATCTATTTTCAATAACACGTATAAAACAGGTATAAAATTAAATAGTGCACTTAAATTATTCATACTTGAACTGTTCCTCTAAGGAACATAAGAGTGATTAAACGGCTCAAAATATTCTCTCTGTATCAGCTGTTGCTTTCAACCTTTCTACCTTGCTTATGTACGCCTTTTTAAACTCGTCCAACCATCTACCACACATCTCACTATGTACGGTGATTTGAAGTTCTTACTTAAAGATAAGAACAGACCAGCAGGTAGTGAAGTATCAATGCAGTACAGATTAGCAACTAATTAAGTAAATTTTAATTAAGTAAAAATGAACTGTTTTATTCTAACAAGTCAAATCTTGTTGCTAAACATGTGTCTAAAAAGAATACAAGAATTCAATTTACTGTTCATCGTGTATTTTGATACCCTCAGTTCGTGTATTAAACGTATTTCCTGTTAGCAGCTATCAAAGTCGAAAATAGCGTTACTCGATTACTACCTACAGTTCAAAGCACAAACTGGGCACAGCTACCAACTACTGTATCGGTTTATGAATGCACCAATCCCAGTGATATCTCAGATGGGGGACGTTGTCGACATTAACATAACATTAGTGTCAGAGGAGGCGCGTTACAGAAGGTGAATGGACAAAGGCGTTGTGACTAGTGGGAGACCCCGACGCGCGGTATGACAAGAGGCTGATATAAACTATATGGAGGCTCGCGACAGGGCGGGTGGTAGCTTGGGTGGGTGGGACATAACATCGTTTATCGTTTCATATGGCTTCTTTGCCGCCAAGGATAATTCACGTAAAAAAATGCAGCACAATGTACTTGTGTTATGCTATCTGTAAAATAAAATCTAAGATTGAGACTAAAAATCTTGTTTTTGCACAGATATAAACTAAGGTATTGAAGTCCAGCTCCACCTATGCTTTTCAAGGTTCGTTGGGTTACTTTAGTGTAAGATCTAAGCTCTGTCAGATAAATGGGGTTTTCATTCCTCCGGAAAAAGCAGACACACAAATACTTTCAGAGTTAGCTATTTAAATGGAGAATATTCCAGCCTCTTTCAATAATGCTGCTATGGAGACCAAATAGTATCAACTTTCAAAAATTCTATAACTGTTGATGTTCGCGAGGAGGCCTATGAACATGGATGATCATGTGCATTGGCCCAGTTGATGATGTATCTTATGTTGTAAAATTTCAGCCCAATACGATCATTGGATCATTCAGCAGGAAATAATAGGTACATCGTTACTGAGATACATATATTATTTATTAAATATAGCACATATCAACACGTAAAAATTGGTAAATAGTGAAAAAGCAAACTCTGTAACAATTAGTCTAGCCGATCAGTTCCTTCAGTTTAGAGGTAGCAACAATGTATTTTATTTACTTTTTTTACGCCAGTGGCATTTTTTACATTTCGAAAGGGAACGGTCCAAACCCTGGTCTTGTTACTATCTTACGTCGACCTTTTTGCTAGATAGCATAATTAATTCATAGCCCAATGACAAATATCATTTGTGTCTGGAAACAATCTTAACCATCATTGACTGGTTAAGAAAATTATTATCTTTGGACAACCCGAGCCTAATAGTCATGTAAACTTAAACAGTAATTGTAATAGCAGTATCACTGTTAAAACAAACGCACAACATGTTTTTTTTTTTTTTTAGCATTCATTAAAATTATTTTGAAATGCAGTGAAACTATCGAGAAAGAAGTAAATTTCAGTAGGAATAAACTACAAGAATAAAATAAGCAAAAATGCACTGGTAACAGGTAGGTACTTTACCGGTCGGGATCGTCATCACTTTAAGTGACCATACCGTAAATCAGGTTCACTTTAGGTGACCGACTGGGAAGGTTTTAGCTCTCAGCTTCTCGCAGACATAAAACTCCGACAGAGATTTGCGATATCTCGCGATTTAACGTTTCTAATCCTGTCGGACAGTAAACCAGGATTCCGTCCTGGACCGGCACCACAGCAAAACATTGTCTAGCGATATCCTAAAAGCCACTATATCTGAAACATACATTAGTTATTATACAGTTTATATGGATCTATAAATTATGCTTGACTTTAACGTTTCTGGATTATCATTTTGAACACTTGATCCTTCAAGTTTACCTATTTAGAGCAAAGCTATAACATATTCACTTCTCTCCTGGCAAGAATGTTGCCAGTTCCTAAGAAAAGTGAGTAACTTTTTGACGCGAGTCAGGACGTCATAAAATCATTAGGATTTTCATAAAAAGTCGTAACTAAAGAACTAGCTAATCTCAAACAGTAACGAAGTTGCCTAATAGTTGTCGAAAGAGTCGAAATAGCCGTATGTGGATTAGGTTAAATTCTATAAAAAATAGAATTAACATATTTTATGAATTGAGCATGGTTTTGAAATTTTATTTAGTTGTATATACTGTTAGGTAAGCCTATGAAATTTATCTTTGAAACATATGCCTTAATTTCATAATTCATCAAATTTCTATCATGGGTTAACCAAAACGTTATCATTAGTTAATTTCTAACCGTTGAAAAAAATGTAGAACCGACAATTTCAACACAAAGTAAAAAAAAAGGATTTACGCTAGAAAGTCATTTTTTCATTGATGTCAAATGGAGTAAGAAAAGGTGTAGTACTTAATTTCAATAATCACACTTCGTGAAGTATATTTTCCACAAACATTCAAATCTCCATAGCGAATATTCCCTATATTTTTCAGAAACAAATTTAAAACACCTGAAAACCTACCAATATATATCATATTTAAATAAAATTTTTCAAAGTGAATCAAGGATCAAATAATTAATATCTGATTAACTGTGTTGTGAAATAATTAATAATTGAGTTGTTTGAGCTCAGCCTAACAGCTGATTGATAGTAAACGTTGCCAAATTATACAAACAAACCATCAATGTCTATTAGGATAAATATTAATTAATTCACAGATGTCATTAATTAATCCTCATGTTATATGCATTGATTTTTATCTCAGTAACCTGTTCTATGTTTGTAATAACAAACCGGTAACTGTAAACGTAGATATATTATATTGTAGATAAAGAAACTGTCGTTGATTTATAGGCAATACAGCATTAGGGACATTATAATTTTTGCTGGGTTAGTCTAAACATAGTCTTCCACCTATTAGATTATTCAAAGGAAAAAAATACTTGTATAATCCATCCTATCAATTTCCATTTTAATCTTTGCTTGTTGTTTGGTATTTACTGAGTGTCAAACGAAATGTTGGCATACACCCACATACTTCTTAAACGTATACGATATCATAAAAAACGATATTAAATTGTTCTTTGACATAATCATATAAAAAGTAAATTGTTGAAAAATAAAACATCTAAATGAAAAAAATTACTAACGCGTAATGAGGAAATTAAATGCACTGTTTTCAGAGTATAATCATAGTAAATAGTTTCTTTGTATTCAATTGTTTTCAAGCTGGTTTTACTACTACACAATAGAGATAGCAATTATTTAATATAGAATGGTACAGATTTATTATGTGGGAAACTAAAAAAACTCACACTGTATACTTTCGTTTACATGTTTTAGTGTTAGTAATACAAAATTTAGTTACTTCTTGATATTACAATTACTACTAATATTTCGATAACATTTTATAATATATATATTTGTTCAAACTATAAATCATCTATTAAAATATGAAATATTCTGTATCGCTTTACTTTCTTTTAAGCTTTTACAACTTTTATAGAGAGCTGTAATGTCAAGTAGTCATTTGCATATTTAATACTCTCCATTCCGAAGTGACTGTTATTTTATCTTACATTTTCTAAAATCGTTCATTTTATGCTTCACTTAGCCTTATTTTAACATGTCAAAGACTTTACAAGCACATAGTAGGAAACTACAAAGTATATGTATCGCATAGCGAGGATTAACCCAGGTATCTTCGTGGGAGGGAAAACGGGTTCCTTTGCCAGCATTAGAAGTTTTTCTGTTTATTGAATCTAGTTCAAGGTAAAAATTAAATGTCTGGGTCGCTAACGTAATACTATCTATACCCAAGCCAGATTGGCGTTAAAATACCTTTATGTGTTGTATTAAATAAGCTTGTTTAGAGGCTTTCATTATTCCTACTAATATTATAAATAGGAAAATTTCAGAGATGGAATTTAATTCCATCACGTAATAACCACTGGACCGATGTAGCTGACATTTTGCAGAGAGGTACTTGATAATCTTGAGAAACAAATAGACATACTGTATTAAAATTATGAAAATCCTATAGGGATATGCCCCCGGGGGTTCAAAGTTTCCATGTTATTCTTATGAGTACTCAAATTTAAAAGGAATTACAGAATTCCGCCAGCTGTTTCAACTAGACAAGTTGGTTCTTTCACATTCAATAGCAGCACTATTATTTTTTTCTGCATTTATAACAACAGCTAATTTAATCCAAGCAGCAACAAAAATCTGTGGTACAAAATGAGAACTGTCATAGTAGGACTATTGACTATAAAAACATAAAAGTTGCTTACATTTATGTTTTTAACCTAATAAATGTTGTGCAAATGTTTGATCATTTACTTTTTTCTATTGTTTAGATGAAGTGGTAGAGCATAATTGCTATGGTAGATGTGTTATATCATAGCATACCGTAAATTTAAAGAACCAATCTGCAGGTTTGCTGCGGCGGGGGTATTTACTTATAGGCCAACCCCGTACGAAGGACGGTTACGCTTCTAGTTCTATATAAATCACTACTATGCGTTATATTTGACCTATTTACCATTATAATGAACAATCCCCTTAAATATAAAGTACTAAAATTATAAATATTGTTTTGTAATATTAACATTGATATGGTTGACAACTTACAAATTACTTCATGGTTGACATTTACATTTTAACACTATTTTACTTTTGTGTTCGATTGTTTTAACCTCTACAGGAGTAAAAGGCCTTATACAGGGTGTCCGGTGATAAGTGTTAAATAAAATTTTGCATTAAACTACATGGTAATGGTGACAGAATGTCGCAAATTTGAGGTTCCCAACTTCAACAGTTAGAGAATAACAAATAAATTAAGATTTTTCAAAAATTATTGTAGTTGTTATGAAAAAGGTTATTTTACTCTGTTAAAAATGCACTTACCGTCAACTTCAATGACATTTTCAGAATCCTCACAAAATTTTAAATAAATATAACACATAATCGTTGGGGTACGTAAAAATATTCTATTTAAAATTCTTAGTTAAACAAATTATTTTTATATCGACGAAAATGTAAATAACATACAGCAATTTATTTCTCGGTTGTTGAGTTCCGGCGAGGTTATCAAATAAGACTAAAAACTTCCTTATTTAAAGGGCTTTACAATGGTGTATAATAGTTTTTACCGAATTTCAAATTTCCTAATGTAATTCGATCCTTATTGTGAAAAAACATGTTAGGGCAAAGAAAATCTATTGTGAAGAATAATACATTTAAGTGCAGGCAACAAATAATTTGTATTTCTTTCTCGCATGCAACGCTTTGTTTATAACTACCCAGCTAAGAAAAGAAACATAGTAGTAAAATGTGTTTGTGATAAAGTTACGGTTATCGTATAATTTTCATATAAGATTTAAATTATCTCCCGGAATTTCTATTTTGTTGAATGGATTTAGTCAATAGATTCAGGTATTTTACTGATAACAATACTTTATCCAAGCGATAAGAAAACAAAGCGAACCAGTAGTCATATTTTAAAACGATCTATCAGTCACATGTGGACAGTGATCGGTCAACTATGTCTTTTTCGATTCGGGAGTATGTTGAAATGCATTTTATTTATGGTTTGTGTAACGGTAATGCGTCGGCTGCTCAGAGAGAGTACCAGAATCGGTATCCTGATCGCACCACCCCCAGTACTCAGGTGTTTACTAGAGTGCATCAACGTTTGCTGGAAACAGGATCGGTTGAGAAGAAGAAGAAAGAAGTAGGACCTGTGCATGATGTTGCAGCTGAAGAGGGTGTAATTCAGAGAGTTATGGATAATCCTACTACTAGTGTTAGGCAGCTTGCCCTTGAAACTAGTATGTCCCGGTGGAAAGTACATAAAGTGTTGAAGGACAATAACTTCCATCCGTATCATTTTACAAAGGTCCAAGGATTGGAGCCTCGTGACTTCGAATCCAGAAAGGAGTTCTGCCGCTGGCTTCTTCAACGTGATATTGTTGAATATCACTTCCTTAAAAAAATACTATGGACTGACGAATCCCGTTTTACCAGATAAGGTGTGATAAATATTCACAATATGCATCTTTGGAATAATGAAAATCCAAAAGCCTCCAGAGAAGCTTCTTTTCAAAAAAGGTTTGGGATCAACGTGTGGGCAGGTGTGATTGGAGATCGGTTAATTGGTCCTCATATCTTCGAAGGAAATCTGAACGGTGATTTATATCTAGATTTTCTTCAGCACTCTCTACCTCAGTTGTTGGATGAAATTGATCCTCAACAAAGAGCTGAAATCATATTTCAGCAGGATGGTGCTCCACCACATTTTACTGAAAGCGTTCGGTTGTGGCTATCCCAAAACTACTCGACATGGATTGGACGTGGAGGAAGTGTGACATGGCCTCCTCGATCTCCAGACTTGAGCCCGTTAGATTTTTTTTGTTTGGGGTTACATGAAAAGTCTAGTTTACTCAACTGTTGTAAACTCTGAAGTTGAGTTACGGGAGAGAATCTTTGAGGCTGCTGGGAAAGTAAGGGAAAAATTGACGTATGAGGTCACAGTTGGCGCAATCCGCAAAAGAGCTAGGGCCTGCTTGCGGGAAAACGGTGGGCACTTTACACCCAAACTGTGATTTGTGCTTCGGACAAAGTGTGTCATTGATTTGTTTAATGGGTTAACTATCATTTCATATTTAAATTGTAGTGTGTATTATGTTTTTTACTAATGTGTTGTGTTTCTTAATTACAAATTTTCCAAAGTCTTAAAAAAAACTCTTTAGTTTGATGGAAGTGTAGTCTGGTCAATCATAAATTATACATACCCTCATCATCAGTGGTCAGCTCATAAAATAGTAAGTAAAATTTTATTATTTTTTACAATATCTGTTTTGGCTTGACCGTGATTTTTCACAATAGTGCGTAAAATTCACCATGGATTTGACAGTAGGTAAATGTTGTTATACATCATTGTAAAGCCCTTTAAATAAGGAAGTTTTTAGTCATATTTGATAACCTCTCCGGAACTCAACAACCGAGAAATAAACTGCTGAATGTTATTTACATTTTCGTCGATATCAAAATAATTTGTTTAATGAAGAATTTTAAATAGAATATTTTTACGTACCCCAACGATTATGTGTTATATTTATTTAAAATTTTGTGAGGATTCTGAAAATGACATTGAAACTGACAGTAAGTGCATTTTTAACAGAGTAAAATAACCTTTTTCATAACAACTACAATAATTTTTGAAAAATCTTAATTTATTTGTTATTCTCTAACTGTTGAAGTTGGGAACCTCAAATTTGCGACATTCTGTCACCATTACCATGTAGTTTAATGCAAAATTTTATTTAACACTTATGACCGGACACCCTGTATAATAAATAAACAGTTTTGTACCTAAGAGGATTAAACATTATTTAATCCTCCTAGTTTTGTACACCCACAATCATCCCTGGACCTCCATCCTCCTTTGATATCCTCTTTTAGTCTATATTATTTCTTCTATGTTGAAATGTGTAGTTACTGTAATGCTTTGACAATGGCGGATAAAAGCCAAAACTTTTAGACATACATGTTCCTAATTTGAGCTGTATTTCGGATTAATTATGTGTATAAAAACCAGCTCAGGGGCTAGATTAGAGGTTAATTTAAATTTAAATGTGCTTTATTTAGATTGTCAGCTCACTGCTTAAGATCTTTGTTGTGATTTTCAAAGAAAACGACGTCATGAGTTTATCATTACAACAAAATCTAATAACGATGGTAAGCATATGATAAGGTATGAAGAGATAGAGAAGGTGTAAATCAATTAAAGTTAGCCAGGAATCATAGGCTTGCACCTGATTGGTGTGACATTTCCAATTATACCGGCCATATCATTTCACACGATCTGGCGTCCAGTGAATGGGGATAGAAATTGTCATTTCTGACATAAATTTGCAGCCATGATCATCACGTTACTCTTTAGTCAGTGGTTAATTATTAACTATATAGGAATGGGTAAAAACTAAAAGAGCCTCCTTATTGGTCGAACTAAAACATTATGTTACTGTTTCAGTTAGTAATTTTTCTGTTAAGAAGTAAATAGTTATTTAAATCTAATTGATTAATTAAACCTGTATGTAAAAATTTAGTTAAGCTTGTGAAATAAAAAAAATGGAAACTAAGCTAGTATTTAAATAAATATTTTAAAAATTTAACTTTTAGTAGTAACGGTAATTTTTACCTAAAATGTAAACTTAGTTTTATTTATTTAACCATTTTGATGATATTAAGTACCCCATTGCAATAACCAACCAATAAATATATACAGTTCCTTAATTTAATTTAATTTAATTTAATTTCATCTAGGTTTTCCAGAGATGAGAAGGGTTGTTATTCTTTGTACGGCTTGATGATTAAAATGCAACTAATCTTTGATTAAACAAACTATAAATGTCATTTAGCTCCAATATGAGCAAAAATATATTGTTTTGGTAAATTTCCAAGCACTCTATAAAACCATGAAGTACGAAATTGCTCCAATATGACAGTCTTTGTCAAACAAAAATGTTAAACTCAGTGCCCTTATATTTCCAAACCTTTCCTTAATTTTACTTATTTTATTTTTGGCTAGTAAAAATCTTATGATGAAAAATCAGGTCCAACTACAAAACCTTCGTTATCGATAGCGTCTAAGAATCACAGAATTGTTCTCATTTAAACATTTTGATTTACGATCCTCTACCTTTAATTTTTAATGTATGTCAAGATACTTATTGTAACATTTTACCTTTCAAAAAATCCTTTACCTTCGTCAAGCAGCTCAAATATTGTAAATGTTAGCCGTTTCGGCATAACAACGCTATCGTCAGACACAAATTTTGGTTGAAGCAGCGTATTAGAGCGTGTTACAACACTTAACACACAGGAATATTTACAATACAAATACAATTTACAATTACGAACAGGCCTGTTGCACAAACGGTACTGGTTGACATTATTTACGTTCCGATAGCAACGGCCGTAACCAACAGTTACATTTGAGCTGCTTGACGAAGGTAAAGCCTACTTTTTTGTTACGCTACAGCTAACAATCATGGATTTTAATTTTACCTTTATTACAACTTTTAACTAAATTACCTGCATAATAACTTCCTTTGAATGAAATACGATTATATGATTATTTTCGTAATATCTGCTTATGATATCAGTTACTGTTTTATTTCATTTGTAAAAGTAATATAAGTGTCACACAATTATACCAGTTGTGGAATTTACGTTATACGTGGCGGAGTGTTAATATCTATACTATTATAAAAAAGAGGTGGTTGCTGTATGTGTGTATGTGTGTATGGGAAAAGTAAACTCGAAAAATACTGGTCGGATTAGGCTGAAATTTGGCATGATGATAGCTCACATTCCCGATTAACATATAGGCATATTCTTATTTCAAAAATCCTTTCGGGCTCCGCCCCAGTGGCTCTGGAGTTTCCCATGTTAACCTTATGAGAAATGGAATTATTGAATCTTAACAGCTGTTTCAATTAAACAAGTTGGTTCTGTTCTATGATGTTCAATAGCATTAAAGTTACAAGGATTACCAACAGGGTGCCGCACTATTATTTCTTTTACATTTATGACAACAGCTAATTTGCAACCAAAAGGTGAGTGAGCGTAGCGAACGAACTTCAACCTGGAGGCGAGTTAGCGTAGCGAACGAGCTAACCTGAAGGCAAGTGAGCGTAGCGAACGAGCTCCAACCTAAAGGTGAGTGAGCGTAGCGAACAAACTTCAACCAGGACGTGATTGAGCCATGCGAACGAGATAATCTTGAAAATTAAGAAGTTAAACGGGGCAAAGCCCGCGGGTTACAGCTAGTATAGTCATAAAATAATTCATATAATGCTGAACAGAAAATTACGGTTCAACTTGCTATCATTGAGTTTAAAATGTCCGGGGCTTAACACGTCTAGGGTTATTTTTTCGTTTTAGTTTTCTCAATAGCCATAATGTTCCAATTTAATGTAAAAATTTTAACGTAGAGTAAACTATATTTACTTTATTTTGCAACTGTTGTAAAATTGTACACATTTACTAACAGATATTTTTAAGGGTCATAAATTTAAAAGGCTTGGAGAACAAATAGGACAACTGCGTATACGTAGTTTGTAAATAAATTAGTGGTGATCTTATTCTTGGTTTCAAAGTGATAATGACTAAGACCCGATGGCTCGGTACCCATCTTGAATTAAATGTCAACGCGTCTGGTATAGTGATTTCAGCGCGGACTTGAGCTCTAAAGGTTTTTTTTTAAATCCCGGCAACCACCACTGGTTTGGCTATGTGGTAATGCAGGAACCCGATGGTTCGGAACCCACCTTCAGCTGTACTTCAAATTAACTGTCAGAAAATATAAAATGTTTCTCACTTGAGCAGAACTTTTTCTGATAACTCCCTCCCTCAGACTCAATACGATTATAATTATCAATGTAATATAACCATTAACTATTGGTTTCCTGATGGTTATAACACTACTGCACAGTTTTCACCTCACTCTCTGGTGATAAACAATTGTGTTATAAAACGCGGCATTTCACAGATCGTTGACACAGTAAACTCCGATACACAATGATCTAACTGTCACACCGATCAAACGACTCTGATCATCGACAGCCGTACTGTGTCATGTGTCCAGTCCTGTGTTCTACCTCGGTCGCACATATCACCTTTTATTTCTCTCTATATTTTGAAAACATACAAAAATTATTTTATGACAATGCTTAATATCTACAGTAAGAGTTAACTTTCAGGGGCTCTTAACAGTTTTGTGATTGGTAAATAAAGCTATCACAAAATAAACTTTTTACGATACTTTGTAATCGGACTGCTCGTGATTCGAAATAACAACATACTTTACATAAAAAATCGTAAACCATGCATAAATATAATCGTATTTAAAAAAGGAAGAAAAAAAGGAATTTAAAAAAGGAATTTAAAAAAGGAATTTAAAAAAGGACCAACTAATAGAAACACATAAACCGTAAAAATGCTTCATACTGTACTCTGGATCGATCGATATGACAACTCTCTGTTTATTAGGTAAGCACGTAAATAATTCACCCACACATGCATATTTAATTCCTAGAAACATTCAACGGAAACTGAAACCATTTTCTAGAATAAAGGATTAAACAAGTAAGTAAGTAAGCCAACAGACAAACACTGTTTATGTTATATTCTAGGGTAGAATATAGTTACAAACACGTTAGTGAGTGTTCAGGTATTATGTGTTAAAAGTTTCTGAGAAACTGAACATTGTGATACTATTGTATTTAGTCTTGCTTTTAAAAACTTATAAAACTTAACTATGTTATGTCAATTACACGTTTTATACTTGGAACCGTATACAATAGCTATAGGGTTTCATTTAGGATCATTTAATGGTTTAATTCAACTCGACTATATAGTATTTCACTATATTCGTTGAACTATATTGGTATTGACAGTTACAGACAATTCTAAAGGAAAATAAGATGTATTATCCATATTTATCTGTATTGGCTTTGAAGTGACTTTTCTCAAATACTGGTAATTGTTAAATTAAATAAAAAATACAAAAATAAATATCTTCGTCTCTTCATATGTATAAAAAACCATATATCATCGACGAAGTATTTCTCCGCTAATACCTTGTAACGATATTGACGTCCAGGCAAGCTTAGCCCCTGTGAACAGTTAATGTTCTCCCAGCTGGGGTGGTGGTGGTTGGGAAAACCACATATCGATGACACAGGCCACCCTCGACGGCAGAGATCGCCCGTGTCGATCAGACCTCAGATGGAATTTAAATGGGTTTATTTATGAAGCTCTCCTTTCATCAATTGAAGCAGGGGAGGTCTTTCGTGTTTCTGGTGACAGAAACCTACTGGAATTCCGGGGGATGTGTCTAGTAACCATTAGGCCTGAGAGACGAAGACTGGGTACGAGGAACAGTGGTTCTACCTTTCCGTGAATTTGTTTTGACCTTGACTATAGGTTGTGAAGACTTTAGCGTAGTGTGAAAAAATTCTAAATATTATACAAATATATCTATTTGGTAACGACCTTTTTTTTAGTCAATTGTCTGGTTAGCTGAATGATTATGATGTTGTAAGCCTCAATGTTGTTGGTCCAATCTCAAGCAGGTTATTATCTATCTTTGGGCCATCAAATAGTTTTGCTCTCCAGCAAAAGCTCAACGTCTTACACTAGACCAGGACTATTACCGTTTACAAAAAAAAAATCTAAAATTTCTTTTTTTCTTGATAAACGCCCTTTTTTTATCATATTTACCATGTTCTTATGGACTTGGGAACTTTAAGTTCATTACTTATAAAATTATGGTTCGATTATAGTATAGTTTGACCTTTTCCTTTCGTTATAGGTAAGTCTCTCTAATATTTATTTTGAAAGCGTTTAGAGAGCCTCCGAGGACGATTCAGATTCTTTAATCGGTTAAGTTTTCTTTATTGTAAACAGGTATTTTGTTTATACTCAGCAACAATACATTTTATAACTCCATTGTAATAAAATTTTTGGTACAAATCATTGTTAACTTATAAAGCTAAGTTTCGTCATATTATAAAATATATAATTGGTTATGGATGAAGATTTTTACTATGAAACAGTTGTGTTTAACATCAAGACAATCCCTTTGGGTAGAAATCGCGAAAGCTTACCATAGTTGTTAACTCTCTACATTGCAGTTTTGAATTTTAACATATATAAGAAACACATATAGCCTCTTTTATAAATAAAATGTATTTTTATCGTTATCATTATATTCTTCATTGACTTTGAGTATTGCTGGTGGATTTCTCGTCCCATTGTAAAACATGAAGCTTGTACTATTAGTGTTTCATATTGTAAGACGTTTGAGATCGTTTGTGTCGACCGAATTATTTCATCTTGTTAAGAGCCAATTCTACCAGAATAATCTTTAGTGTTCGGTTATAGTACTATGGAGCAAGCAATATTTTATAAATCAATAATTTTTGTGGTTAAAATAGTTTTAAAATTAGTTAAATAACAAGATACAAATAGTAAATTCGCACACATCCTTTGTACTGTAAAATCTTTTAGCTGACATATATAAATCCGTAATAGGTATGTTTAATTTTTCGTTCTCACATTAATATCAAAGTAACATATTCCTCTACAAATATCCGGTTACCTTTAAATCCAATATAACCCCCTTCTCCAGCAAAAAAGAACATTAAGTTTCCCAAAAGTGCTTTTGAAATTCCGACCCAAAACCCGATTACAAAAAGACGGAATGGTCAGATCGATCGCCTCTTGGGAGTCTAAACAAACATTTAGCAAGAAGCTTTTAACGTGGCGAAACAAAACGTACAACAAAGGAATGAGATGTTCGCGGAACTGTGCTAATAATAACTGGCTCTTAATAAATACATCACAAGAGGCGATTTGCAAGCTGTAAATAAACACAAGTCCAGACATTAGCTGCGAGTGAGGACCACAAGCACACCAGTGGCGGAGGCCGCTTAATATTTAACACGACCTGTTGGCGTTTGATCTCGAAATAAATTGTGCAATATGGTCCTTATAATATTGCTGGGTATTATAAACATATAATTAATAACCGATTTTAATTTTTGAAATAGATTAATCATCATATAAAATGATATTTAATTTATATCACGATTTTCTTCAAGGTATTAAGCACCGCTGTGAAAGAATTTAAAACAAAATTAAATTTTGAAAGCAATTTATTTTATTGCTTTCAGGAGTAAATATTTCTTTAAAGAAAATCCTATCCTCGTTGATTATAGAAACATTTTTAGCGTGAAATATTTTGGCTTAAACTAAGAATACCAGACGAAGTGTTTCTTTAACTTGAAATATTTTATTTGTACTTTAGAGTAACAGGTGGAGAGGATTATTTTAACATCCAATATAATTGAAGAAATTTAATCGTGTTTTACTCATTAGCAGTGTTGTTTAATGTACAAACACACAAACATAAATTATTGAATTTGTAATGAAATATTATAAATCGTGCAACATATCTTAACCATATTATATTCAAGAGTTACCATTAGATAAATTTAAAATAGCTGTTAAGAATTTGTTATTGAAATACTGTTTTTATGACTTAGATGAATATTTTGACAATTGTTTTGACCATTGAAATGTTTTATTAATTTACATATTGACGCAGCCTATACAGCATTGTATGATTTTTGTACATTGTTGTCTCGGAATAAAGATTGATTGATTTGATTTGATTAACTGTAAATCAACAGAAAAGAGTTTTGCTATCGTTGTACGAAAACATGTTGATGCCTGAAGCGTTTGTGCCCGTAGTCGTGATGGTTGTAATGTAAATACTAGTATTTACCTGCAACTTTGTAATTTTAGCTTTTCATAAACTCTGACGCTGTAAATTAAATAGATGAATCTCCATGTTGTGAGTTTTCTCAGTTACATTTTGGTTCACATAACTTATATATTTTTTAAATATTTGATTTAATTATTATTTTCGAAGACGATTTGTTTTTGTGTCCTTGTACTGCGTAAAAGGATATTTTCATTTGATGAATGTGACACAAAAACCAAGTTTCAAAATTAGATTTAAACACCGTAATTTTGATTTATGGATCCCAAAGAAATTAAAGTTCATTTTTTCCCAAAATTTACAAGTTTTGTGTTGATGGCTCGTCCGAAAGTATGATTTTCGACTAAATGGCTAAATGGCTTAATGGCTAAAGTAAGTTTCAACTTAAGTGCCTTGCCAGGCACTTGATTCGTCATAGTTAACATTCCGAGCTACATTTGCCTGGGTACTTTTCAGTACCAGAAGGAAGTTGAAGGTTATTCTGACGATAACACTAAATTTATGACTACTTTGATTGTCCTATTCTATTGCAAGGTCATAGGCTGCAAACTTCGTATAACACCACTACTAATGTGGATTCAAGATACAGTATTACGACGACGGTGTCAAAATGAAACGCTCCTTTATACACGGAATTAGAGCGACTTGATTTTGACACAGTTGACTCAGTGAAGGACTGCACCTTAAGTTTTTTTTTAAATATCCTACTAATTTCTTCAGGTCTATATCCCGCTATATTTCCTGTGACTATTTAAACGAAGAGGAACAAATTTTTATTTTATAATTCAAAAGATACCGCTGAATCTTAGGCCTATTGTGATGGGTAAATGTAAGGTCAACATATACTGCATGAACCTTCACGACCCAAACTTTTAAAAATCAATTATTAACCCTTTAATCCTTACAGTTGCATATATTCTTCCATTAAACCCCCATCTTCGTCTATCGCACGATCTTCTTCCTAAGATCAATGTATGTTCCAGGTCGTACCCTCGGTGATCGGTGATCTACCCCCTTGGACACCTACCTCGGTTCCGTGGCGCCTAGGTCCGCTAGGGTAGGGGAGGGGGTAACGCTCTACGCTCGCTACCTCAGTCTGTGGTGAACCACGCGTGCGTGTGAGTCTAGGATATGCGCGGTAACTACCCGATACGTACGTCAGTGTGGTGTGTTGTGGTTTTGTGATTTACCTGGATATTACCAAGAATTGCAAGGTTTGTAATGTTTTTTCTTCTGTAAGTAGGTAAATTTATCTAATGTAGAACTTTTGAAAAAATTATTGTTCTGGTGAAATTATTTCATTGTGTTAGGAATATATTTCATGTTGTTAATATTGAAGTTAAACATGATTTTTATTATATTGGATAGGCCTACTAAGATTTGTAAGAGTAAATCATTACAAATGTTCGAATCGTATACAGTTAGATTGGTGGTTGGTTTTGAGATATTGGTTTTATACTAGAGTTTTTATTAATTGTCTATAAAACTTATTGGAAGTTATTTTTTTAATTTTTATTGCAAATAATAAAATCGAATGATCACTCTTTTCGGGGCTGTACTAATATGAAACGCTATGAAACAAAATAACCTGCTCAATATTTCCTTAAAGCTTAGCCTTGGATCAATATTTCTGCCATAAACATTGAGTGTATGATGAATCCCATTCAATCACTCGAACTTAAGTGCCTGCCTATTTTTACTTACTTTCCCTCTCACCCGTTACTAAAGTAGGCGGTGAAATGTTTCCATTTTCTAAACCGTTCCCGCCATAGAAAGGTATCAGGCCTAGAATATTTCTATAATTTTAAATACTTACATTAATGCTGTTACATGTGTACATGTTAATGCGTACATTAATGTGGTGTATGAACTTTGTTCCCTAATTAAAATGTCTATTGGAATATATAATTTGCATTATTTACTTTATGGATTAACATGATTACTTTTAATTAATAAATTAAGACTTACTAAAATAAACATTTTATATAAACAAAATCTAATACATAATTTACTTTAATAGAATAACACTCTTCAGATAAATTACAACCTAATTGCCTACCAAGATCATTTGGTAACTATTATACTTGTTTAATATAGTGCAAAGATTAAATTTTTAGGTTTAACCACTGATCAAACAGTTCATTCCTAGGCTGGTTATAAACTCATTCAGTTGTAATAGGCCTATTGTCTAGTATAAAGTGAGGAATATGTAGACTGCACATGAAGAAAGTCGTTAAAAAATTATTTCTTATATTTTTCTCCCATCTGCAGATAAAGATGTGGGCTAGAGTATAATTATTAGGTACAAATTGCGTCATGCTTGAATATGTACTTGAAGAAAGGTAATAGCAATCACACCATTCAAAATCTTGCTTGTCTGAAAACCAAAATATTAAGAACTAACCCTCTGTGGATTTATACAAACAAGTGAGAATAAGAAGATGGCCTATTTTTAGAGGTTACCGAATCAGATGTGTTAGTCTCTCTTTTAATTCCACGTCATTATTTTAGCCTACTGAGAAATAACAGGTCGTTATATAACCCCGAGTATCTTTTCAGAATTGAGAAGCCTCGATAACACACATCCATAACCATACAATGACATCATAGAGAAAATTAAAAAATAATAAATTAACGTATCAATACCAAAACTGTTATTTAAAAATTTCATTTTAATATAGCTAAAGTTTTATTGGTTTTTATGATCTATTTGCCATTAAATGTCATAAATAGATGTCTTAAATAAAAATGTCTCAAATATCTTAAAAATATAAATATGCACATGTTAGTGTATGTTAGACTGAGACAGTGGCACCGTCCTGTAATCCAGCTACTAGGAGGTCACGAATTTTGTATATTTACTTGCATGCAATTTGAACGCGATACTCCCTGGTGTGGATTATCCACGTCTGCAATAATGAGTACTACTAAGTACTACTGAGTACTACTATGAAAAGTATTGAAACATAAAGTTAGGTATTGTAGGTGTAACTGTATTGTTAGGTGTAACTGCCTTTGGAGCACATAACAGCACTGTATGTAAGGTGTAACTGCCTTTATAGTACCAACATATCAGTCTGCATATAACCACTGTATGTTAGGTGTAATTGCATTTGGAGCACCAACATATCAGTCTGCATATCAGCACTGTATGTAAGGTGTAACTGCCTTTGGAGCACTAACATATCAGTCTGCATATCATAACTGTATGTTAGGTGTAATTGCCTTTGTAGCACTAATATATTAGTCTGCATATCAGCACTGTATGCAAGGTGTAACTGCCTTTATAACTCCAACAACATACCCGTCTGCATATAATCACTGTATGTTAGATGTAATTGCCTTTGTAGCACCAATATATTAGTCAGCATATCAGCACTTTATGTAAGGTGTAACTGCCTTTATATCACCGCTATATCAGTCTGCATATCAGCATTGTCTTGGTTAATAGATTTTACGCTCTTTATCAGTACTCCGTACAAAACATAATGGAGCCATTACTTGAATATTTTTCTCCACTGATATGTAGACAAATAAATGCTACCTCTATCACCCTATCAGTCTAAATATCAGCTCTAATTCACTTTTTTGATATCAGCTTGACCGTCAGACTAGTTGTCCTTAATTGTTTTGTTTCCACGTAATTTTACTCTTAAAAGTTTTAAAATGGATTCTAAGTGTAAATCAGTGTTTTCTTGTGGTATCGTTAGTAAGACCACTGGGTTTATCAACGAACTACTCCTATTATGTAAGAACTATTCAAACTAAGAAATTCTTTAACTCGGAACTAAATATCACAGTCTTTTAACAGTGGGAAATTCAGCTGTCCATATCATACGCTTTAGGTAGTTGTCACAGAGAAAGATTTGTGTTGATTTAATACCAAAATTACTATAGTGCTTTTCCTAATTGTTCGCATATAAAACAACGAATGAAGTTAAGGAAGCTCCTGTAGTTAAATTGTAATTACATTTTAAAAAGTACGTTTAAATGGCATTTCGTGATCAAATACTTAACTTACAAGATTAAATTCAACCGAAATTAGTTGACAAGTACAAGTGATTCAGTGACGATTTATGTAGATTACAACGCTCGAATTTTTGTAACAAATAACATCCTTAATTGATCTACTTTTCGCAGTAGATCCACAGTGAAACCACCGTAATTTCAGTTTTTCAAACTCTCAGTCAACGTCGCCGTTCCACAAATGTGTCAGCAAGTCTAGGCGCGATCTAATGAGACATAAAAACGCAAAAGAGGATCAGTGAGAGTCTCTTGGCTTCCGACCAAATATATGCACAAACTGCTTACTTTTGTCTTATTTATTGATTTCTAAAATTAGTTCTTCATCTTCCATATTAAGGACAGCTTGATGCACTTCATTGTTTTACTTTTTATGCTGCAACCTTAATTTGACTCCTTACCCAACTTCTACCTTATATTGATGGATAATTTACTGTCCATTTTATGATAATGATTATTTGGTTGGTTGCGCTAAAATAAATTTAGTACACAATGATTGATTTATTGATTGTTGACCTTCCTAACAATACTTTGAATTGAACAGCAGAATTGAACAACATACAATTAGCCTAGTCTCTTATGACGACAGTAGAAGGACACAATAAAATTTCATTATGTGGAAAGACTTTTGTTTACACGTGGTATGGTATGCTTAGTTTTCGTCTCTATTTACCCAAAATTAGGTTCGTGATGAAATTATATTAATGTATGTTGCATGTAAACATGTTATCCATTCAACTTTCAACTCACTCAGTTAGTTCCATCAACATGATCGTCCAGCTTAGATTTGTAATTTGTTTACAAAGTTTAGGCCAAACTTCGAATTGATACCGTACGAACAATTTCCACAGTGTATTAATTGCATCAAGTTATTTTACTCCTGTCATATCAGAGAATGTAAGTTTTTCATCCCTTAGCAATGTATCATTCTTGCCAATCAGAAAAACTGCTATTGGTTTAACCCCCTCATGGTTACAACAACCCTGAAATCTTCACGCCAGGGGCAGTGAAACTTTTCTTTGAACGGCGTAAGCCTGTTGTACATAATTAGGTCAATGAATTACCGTTATAATACGTACGGAGAGTTGTTGTTTCAAGATATTATGTTACTCACAACTTACTGCGAGTTATTCTAAATATTTCAACGTAAGAGAGGTTGCTGTCTGCGTATTTGTGTATCTGTTTGTTTCGGGAGAGCGCAAAAACTACGTATCTCACAAGGTTGGGATTCCACCCAAAGATAGATTATGAGCATGGATAACACAAGGACCCATTCATGTCCAAAATCCTCTCGAGCTACGTTCCTAATCGTTTAATGTTTGGAACTCGATGATTATTCTGCAACAACTGATTGACCCAAGTATAATTTTGTTAAACTTAAGCAGTACAGTTGAGTTTTTCTTCTCAAATCAATGTTGAGTATGTATTTTGGTACAAGCAAATAACCCCATAACTCTCTTCTGTATCCTCATGCCGTTGCTAGTATGGATAAAGCTACTAGCAGCTTCTGCGCATTTGAATTTGCAATTATCTAACTGGTAATTGTTATGGTTAGGACATGTTTTAATTCTAGTAATTATTATTCTCGTAGGAATTCTAAAAGTTCCTAATCGAAAGTAAGTAAATACAAAATATAACTTAAACATAAAAATGTGCTTTACAACATTGCCTCCATGTTTCCACTATAGTACAGTAAACAAACAGTAACTATTCTATTCAAACTCCATCACTCGGTGTGGTAAAGAGATGCGGTTCCCTGCGGTTACATCGGTTGAATACATTTGCTAGTGTTAAAGCAAAACCACCACTGCCAACCAGGATGGGCTATAAATGGAATTGAGGGGTATTCATTTAGAACCCCTTTCCTGTGAATCGGATTAAGAGATAATATATGAGATTGACAAATCAAGATTAAACACCTCGTCTATCTAATGTCTTTATTCTACTGTATGTGTCCCTTTAGACCTATAAGAGGGTCTAAGATGCATAGAGCACGTACGATCAGGGTTAAGGAGTGTAATTAATATATATTGTCAAACTACTTCATGAACTGTAAATTATCAGATTATTCTCAAGAAACGTTTCAAACACTTTTTGGCCATTTAAAGTATTGTTAATTTATGTCGTTAAATATTTATGTTTTTTGTCTAGGAAAAGAAACAAAATATAATTACATAAATTTACATTTCTATATAGTAATAAGCAATATAATGATATTTCATTAGTACACAAAAGCAAAATGCATACAAATTAAGGTTGTCTTTATTAAAACATACGTCCTATTTTCAGCTTTCTTATGGATATTTTAACAGAACTAATAATGATTGTATGGATTTAAACTTTTTATAAAGCATTTTTATTACATCGAATGTTATCATGATTTCCAAGACAGAAGACCCTGGCTAAACCCACCTGACCAGACGCGTCTTCACTTTACAGTCATTAAATTCGGTAGAGACGGAATAAAAAATTTTAAATTAAATTAGTTTTTACATTGATAAAATATCTAGCATTACGGAAACCTCTTTTAGTGTGACTCGAATTCAACCAGTCCTACTTTACGAACCTCCTTTGCGTTACTTCGTTCTTACGGACCAGAAAAACGACAAACCCAACAAGTCTTACAAATCTTGTGCGACATGCTCCTAATGGATAGTGTGTTTGAGGGGCTTGTACCACTAATCTCAGGATGGTAGGAGGTGTTTAATCAATTGAACGAGACTCCGGGTCGATATTTGTTGACGAAGGCTCTCCCACAAGCGGTACAAGGCCCGTGTAGCCTGTCTAATATCTTATCTCACTTACCAAAAGTAAACTTGCTCGCTTTGTTTTATCTTCACACAAACACTCCAGGACTGGAGCTCTCTTTGTCTCTTATGATTCCTCGCCTCTACTGTCGTCTCTAGTTTGGTTGGCTGAGTGGCTGGGAATATACACACACCGAGGAAGTAGTGTAAAAATACGTGAACATTCAATACTTTGATTCATTTGGGGTTTGGCTAAAAACCGTATGTACGTAACATAAAGTGGCATACACTATTTCAATGTTGATTCCCCTTTCCTCGACATTGATGAGAGCAACATTTCTTGAATTCCTTAATTCAAGGTTGTATGCATATTAAATACTAATTTATCTGGAATAATTGGGGTTCGGTCTTCTGTATTCAGTAAAAGAAACAAAATGTGAAGAATGACATTGGTACTCCAGGGTCAATTTGGTAAACATTGCATATAAATAAACTCTTGATATCGAAGACCCCTGAATAGGGTATTCTCAAAAATAGTTAACTACTGAAGAACTGTGAATCGGCATCAAAACCATGTAATTTACAGTGACGCAATCCTAACTTAGCAGTATACCATTTTCACAAACCGATGAAACATAGCTGTCTGGATTAAGCAACATCCATATTAATAGTGTACATGATAGTGAGAGTTTACTGTATTACTAAATGAAAATTTTAAGGTAACAAAAATGCACAGTTTATGTTAACATAACAATGTTTGCACGTGAATTGTGCGATCTAAAAAGAATTTCAGCTAATGTAGTATTCACAAACGTTATCAATGTGTTTGAACAGCTCTCTCTATCAATGTCAAGTTAAATATGTTTAGGGGATGTTAATTTACTGGTGAATTGTAACATAAACTGTTATGTAGTCCGTTGAACTGTCTGGCCTATGAAGTAGATTTCTCTTGAATGACTATTGTTGTTCCACAACTATTTACTAATAGCTCCCAGAAGTCGTTTGGAATACATCTCGTCTCGTGCTGAGAGGCACATCACTCCGAAGTTTCCACGTTTATATTAAAGTCCTGAATGGTTTTATCGATTTGTGCAGTTTTATTACGAAGACAATTATTTTTGTAATTTTTATTAGAAAATTAATTAATTTGCGTAGGCCTACGTGTGGCAAAATGGGCATAGAGGTGGGTTGAACAAAAGACCTTCATAGACGGTTTCTTAGGTGTTTTAAATAGTTAAAATACAGTCCTACATTTTAAGTATGACCCTTAAAAATATAATAAAATAATATATTCACGCAATTAAACTTAATTGTTAGTACTGTACTGTATAGTCATCTCAGGTATTACTTATAAAAATGTATGCGCAACAACAAATTACAGTAACTCTATACGGTTAAAATGTTAAAACAAACACTGAATATTACCGAGCGAGTTCATTGTTTACTTCGAAAGTGTATAAATAGTTAATAATTGCAAGCCTGTGATTTCTTGGCACGGGTAAATTAAATTCCTACAAATTTCACTCCACTCAAACACTTTTACAGGTTTAATAAAGCAAGAGAAAATAATGTTTACTTCACGAAACATTTTCTTCTTAAGTTAAATCATTCAAAACTTAGGCCTACCCAATAATATTTTGTAATCTTGTTAGCTGACTTGGTAGTTGTGTAAACATTGTGCTTGTCCATCCAAAGGCTTGCTAGTTCGATCCTAAGAAGAGTAGAATCCAAGTTAGGGATCTACTTCACGATGTCTAAATGTCATAATATTTCAGTGATCTTCAACTTGTCTCCCAATGTATTAAAGAAACATTTTAGAAAAGTTTCCTAATTCCCAAACTAGTTTTAGGAGTGCTACAATGTCTGAATATCTTAATTTATATGAATGTTTTCGAATAGTCACATAATTTAATTAGGGTAATTTTAGAATAGTGTCATAGAATCAGATATTGTTAGAAAGTCTCATATTCCAAGTCCCATAATGCTCATAGATCAGTCGTGGCCCAGACCTCGTACGATTTTTATTAATCTTTTTTTTATTATCTTTTAATGTCTTTAAACAAATATTTAACTAAAATAAATAAATGACATCAAGGCCAGAGTTTTAACATTCCTTAAAAAATCGTTAAAAGCACTGAAATGAACTCACACAAATAGTAATAGACGGTTTCATTTTAAACAGAATTCCCACACTATGCAGACGAGCAAATGAAAGCCATTTCAGACCCTTGAAATCAATTGGCGTAATGGGATGTTATTATCGGTTGTAACCAGATAGATTAGCAATCGTTCCACACATGCAGGCGCCACTGATGGTAATGGTGTAATGGTTATGGAACTGTACCTGGAGGCAAGTGGATATCTGAGGTAGGAAGTGCAAGCTTCGTCCTTGCTTTGGACGCACGTCTGGCCACGGCCCAACTAGTGAAAATATAAATAAATAAACGTGATCGACGCTTCTTCGACGTGAGTCAATTTATTAACTGTGGTCATTTGGTTGCACTATTAGTTCCCTGTGTGGGTTGTGCTGAAAAATACTTTGATTCGTTGACTTCTAACACTCCAAACCAATTTTTTTTTAAGTTTTCTATTTAAAAATACTCATGGTGGAGCACCACCGCCATGAACTTTCTCCTTTTCAAAGGAGACAATTATATAAAAACTAGCTTTCAACATATACCATCTTCAAACGGTCCAAAGTTTTAAAGCCAGATTATAAAACCTTATGAACAAAATGCTTCTTGCACTTAGGGAACTTTCAGTTGATTATATACAGTAATGATATCTTTGTTACTGACTTAACTCAGCTGGTTCTTTAGTCAAGAAAATTTATAAAACCCCAATAATTAAAGTCAACGGGATTGGGCAATTGTGTTGTAACAGTTGTTATACAAAGAAGATCAAATTATAAAAATACCAAGCTAGTTTTTATTTTGCTCATAATGCCTAATATTCTTTTGCTTAAGCAACTATAAAAGCTTTTCAACACCTGAAAGCATCTTCGTCGTCATCCAAACGCCGCCACCTATGAAGGTAAACTTGTAAAACAGTTAAAAACTATAATTCATTATTTTCCTGGATTTGTTTATCTTCAACAATGGCAGTTCATATGTATTCAGGCCTATAGAAGAATGTATACACGAGGATTTAGCCACATTGAAGTCTTTTAAATTACTAGAGACTTACACAGCACGAAAAGGCTTCAATTTTATCAGTCTTGGTGCTAATAACCAGATACTCCTACCATCACACATATTTATACTAGAATGAGGGAAGTTTAGAACGATTCTCAAACAAACCCACTAAGGAACTCCAGTAGAAAGCTTTCCTCGGATGCGAGGACCGGAGACCCTGGACCTAGGGATGTGATGGTTTGCGAATAGAGAACATGACACAATGTGCTCTTCTTGGAAAGTTTCACAAAAGAGGGGCGTGGTAAATTAAACTTGACAAAACCTTTCAGAGGCTAAATAGGGCGGCTTGGGGCAGCCCCACAGGCTGTTGCCCTTCACCTAACTGTTGTTTTCTTTTTCTCGCGTGTTTACAAACAAATATTGCATCATGTTTTCCTGGATAACCCCTTGGAATTTGCCGCCATTCTGCATACGATATCATATTATTGTGAGTTATTACATTTTCAAACGAATTTAATCGTTTCATTATTGGAAAGTGATTTGTCATTAAATATTATCTATAACTTAATTAAACGTCTTATAGATTCAACAACTATAAAATTTGAAATATATTCACAAACATCTTTTAGCTGAATAAATCATTTTTTTTTTTATATTATAGAAAAAATGTATTTACTTAAACTCTGTCATTATTAATTGGAAAAGTTTTGATTGGCATGTTACAAGTTGGTCCTATTACATAAATATTATGTACTTTATAATAAAATGTGTATCTCTTTACTATTTCGTTTATCTAAAAATACACATAAATGTATGCGGTACGTTCTTGTGTATGTTTATGGTATACGTGATACATAAGGTTATTAGGAACATTTGAGAATATCACAAGCCTAACACCTAACAACCACATACTTAAATAAAAGGTATTGATGAGAAATTTTCCTATTTCAATACAACCTCCTTAAAGGCAATGAACCTAAAATAAAAGGTAGTATTTAATTATACTTTAAGAATTGAATATGAGTTGTTACATTTATTTATTTATCTTTTTTACCTGCCTGGAATCAACCTTTTGATTCTTATCATACAATCTATTTATTTTTACTTTAACCTTACGTATACTTTTCAATGAAGTCATTTGATTCTGCTACACAGCTGACCATTAAAAATGCGTAAACCAAAGAGGTATTAGGATTAAGCAGGAAAATTATGTTTTGCCTCTATAATGTTGGGTGTGTAGCTGCATTTACAGTTTAAAGGACCACATAATTCTCTTCGACATCCCCACCCCGTTGTGAAGCACGGGTAAAGCAACAAGTAGGCCTATGTGTATACACATGGATTATCGTGTATAACATATTTAAACAGTTTTTTCCTGATATAAAATTGGTGATTTTTCTTTCAGTAGCTCTAGACAATATATCAAAGAGAAATAGTTATTTGTGTAACTACTGTGCAAAGTGGCACTTTGCGGCAGATGAGAGAAATGTTAAAATTAGTGTTTGAATTTAAAATTTCAAAAAATTGTCATTTGAAAATAGTTAAAGTAATCGATCAACATTTATTTTTATATTGGAACCTCAATTGTATTTTATAAAAAGGTGAGAAAGAGTTAACACTATAAATAATATGCTCGATTTTAAGTAATATTCTCACTAATTTCATACTTATATCAAAAACTCGTTTACTTAGCTTAGCCTGCTAAATAACTTAAAGCACCCAACTGCAATTGGCTTCTATTTAGTTCTTATATGCAAATGTCAGTAGAAAACCTCATCTGTTTACCGTGATTAAGGTTTCACAACAGTGTGAAACTGTAAGTAATTATTTACTGTCACTATATATATAGTAATCCTGGCTATTTATATGCAGTTTAACCATGGGCAATTAGACTGGATAACATTGGATCTTACGTGAATGGCATTGCGTTCATTAACATATCCGTAAAGTATATTACCTCGTTCGCCATTGCTCATAACAATTACTGTACTTTACATTTATAAATGTTTGAGTGTAGGTCATCTTGTATTTGTATCCGTAATAATAAAACATAATTACCTTAAATGTTCTCAAAGCAGTGCTATTTTTATTATGAACAAGTATAATGCACTCTAGCAATCTATAATTCATCATTTTCCAAACAATTATAGTTATAACAATTAGACATTTCTTGTTCAGTCGTAAGGCACGAACTGGACTATATACCAACAATATTACTGAACGTACGTTTCAAGAGGAGCTATAAAATGCCTTCGAGCAGCAATGGACTGAAGCATGTACTGTACAAATTGCTAGAATATACACACACATTATAAATATTAAAAGATTGTGGTAAGTAGAAAGGGTCACAATCTGGGATGGTGAAGCGATTTAGTCCGTCCGATTCCAGCCTAACTCTAAATTAGGCATTGAGGTTTTCAAAAGAACCGATTTGGTCCTTTACGTTCTAGACCAATATAACATGCTTCAAATCTGTCAATTCCTTTCATGGAAATTGATTGGTGAGGGTAGGCAAAAACGGTCAAATTTTCAGCTTTTGAAGCACCTCCGACCGAAATGACACTTAAATTCGCGGGCTTTTACCAGTCTTTCCTAGAAGATTCCCCGCCACAACCCCTCTGTGCAGCATGGGTAAAAACGGACGTCTGGCTGGACACTAGACTCCGCTGTCAGACTCGCTAAAACCCTTTACAATCTCTCGAACAATACCTCCATCTGCCCCTTCACAAACAAAAACATCGGCAAATGTCAATATAACAAGGACAATCTGAGGAAATACTATTGCTTTTAAGTTTGTAGCTTTACTAAAACCAATCACCTACAATCAAATACTAAAACCTAGTAATTGAGTTGAAGCTCTAGCCGCTCTAAATTAATTTAAACAGTATGATGGGAAACTGAATAACTTATATTACTATAGGTTTATATTTTATAGACCTTATACTACTACTTGGTTGAAATCGTGCTGACCCCAGACCCTCAGACTCATTCGTTCAAAGTTATTTTAGCGTGTTTCATGTAGGTGTTAAATTAATTTCTAGAACACAATTACAACAATGCATGTTTGGTTGTATTATTACATACTGTCGAGCCAATAGCGATAATCAGAAGCTGAATAGTCATTGTTAAATTAGAGTTTCGTTGAATGTCACATTTAGTGGTTGCAATCTGTGAATGTTTGATTTTGCCTTTAATTAGAGTAAGACTTTATTGTATTATCTACTTTTCCGTTTATAATTAAATTTGTTCAAAAGTTTTATAGACTTTTCTATTCGTCAAACAATGTACTAATAATTCAATAAAAAGGCGAAAAATGTATAACATGACATACATTTAAAACCCATTTTTAACTCTACTTTCGTGTACAGGTCAGGTAATACTTCCACTTTTATCCAACTTGCATCCCTGGATCATTATTTCGATAACAATTTAGCATTTTATCAAACAAAACTATTTCCGACAGAATCGATGTTTTAAAGCAACTCATTACTAGACTACCCAGATCTTTTGGTACAGTTATGTGTGTAGACTGGCTGGGTAGCTGAGTTAAAGTGCTCACCTAAAAATCAAAAGGTTACCTGAGAAATGGTTCGATCCTGAGAAATGGCGGTAGCTGTTTGATGGTTCGCTACCGAGCCAAGCTGTTCCTAATCATTGAGCTTTGTATAGATGATCCTGACTGATGAACAAGATGATCTTAGTCAGTAACAAAGCTACACAGATAATCTCACGTCATTTTACACTCATGCACCCTTCCCTCATAATTGATAATTGTTAATTTTAATCTTGCACCTTTTTATTTTATTTTATTCTTTTATTTTATGTAATTATGTCGGATTATTTACACAATCAATGATTTGGTTAGCTGATGACGTAGATACGACGTCAGCTCTCGCGGCAGACCTCACATATCAGAAGAGCAAATGTTGCATAAGGCAAGATAAGTGGAGTGAAAGTATCGTTTAAAACTCAATAATCCTTTTTTAGAAATTGTATATATGTTTTACCTAATATTAACACAGCTAAATACTTTACAAAACCGAAAACCACTATGAACTGTGAAAAGCGCCAATTTTCCAATGTATTTACTGAATACATAATTAACATACAACAGTTATTGGTGATGTAACTTGTAATCTTTCCCGATTCATTAGATTAACAGATTGATTACTTGACACTTTTTTCAGTAAGTGATAATTAAATCCGTATAATTTTCAATAATATATTTTTTACAATTTATAATTCATTTTTTTACAAAATTAAAAGCAAAGAGGCAATCAAATTGCTTAAAAGAGTTTTGAGATTTCACTACTTACGTACAGTAACAAAGAGTACAAATTAGTTTTTGAATCTCTCAATCCTTTATAACTTCCCATAAAAAGTATTTTATGTTTTAATTGAGCCAGGTTTAGTTCGTTACTGGACGACTACAAAAGTAGTTCTAACTGTGATCTGTGTTGGACAGAAGTTGACATCTTGAGGGATCATTATCATGTCATTAACAAGTCATTATTTCGTCACAGAGATAGACTAGACACTGCTTCCATTACCACTCGTAGTGCTCAGACTAGAATAAACAATTTTTAATTTTTAAAACCGTTTCATTAAACCGTCAACAGTTTAATTTTTTAAAAGTTTAAAAAAATGTCATTTCCTGTCTGTTACAGTATTTTAATTAAGTATATTAGGTCTATGGGAATTTTACTCTTTACCTCTTACCTAGTGACAAATCCGTGCTCTGTAAAATGTTACTTATGTTTTATAAATCTTTACAACCAGTTTCTCATAATTTATAATTTATAATATCTTCATGTTTTTTCCATCACAAAATCTATTTACATTATAGTTTAAACAATATAACTTTATCACATAACAAACTCGTATGTGGTAATCATAATCGTTTGCTCGTTACGACTCAGTATGAATACTGAAATAGAAACAAAGTTTTTTACTAGTCTCATTTCTTGTAAGATGTAATATTCTCGTTCTTTTAAATGTTAACTGACTACTTAAAAACCTACGGAATCAAATCAGGTCCACTTAGTTCGAGTTTCATTTAGTTGAAACCTAACCTCCTTTTTAAGTAAAGCAAACACGTAATTCATTTTATCTTGATTCGGGAAAAAATTCAACATTTTTTTTAAACAGCACTAATTTCACACTTTTATATTAATAAACGGAGGTTACATAAAAGTTTGAAATTAGTAATTTGGATGGATAATAGTATAAAATCTAAGTAAAAACATTTCAATCCAGAGAACAAACAATTCAGGGCACACGTGCTGTTGTCGAAGCAGACAAAAAAGCTTTCTGTTTTCAACTCTAATTAGTGGGTTTCCGAGTGTTATAACTATGTAATTAGTACTATTGGGAGCAATAAAGTAGATTTCAAAAAATAGCTTACACGGAATAAATTATTTATTAGGCAACTGTTTAAGTGTTTTAACAATCAATAATATTATTGTGTAATTATTTTTGTATTATATTCTGCAAAGGAAACATGTAGTGGACTAGATTTCATAGTATCGGAATACCTGACAGATTATAAAGATATAAGTATAACGTACCAAATAAACGTTCATTTGAAAAATTATCATTTGAAGAGTGGTCGCCTCAAAAAGTTTTATTCGCGTAATCTTGATGCATAAATGTCAATCATATTTATTTATTGGGTGCAAAAATGTTTGATATAATATATTCCATCAATGAATGATTGATGATTGATGATTGATTAAATGATTGATGTTTATTCCATCAATATTTAATATTGTATTTTACTACATGTAACTGAGGATATAAAACTGTAGTTATATACATTTACCATTGTTGACCGCGTATAGTTGAAGATTTCGTAGCCTATCAAAACTTAGTACAACATTCACAAAATTATTAACATTTGGTGACTAGTACTAGTAGGTGACTGTTTTGTAGATTGTTTTGTAGAAAAAATATATTTAAAAAGTAATATATTCTGTAAAAGTAGTTGGCCAGACGTTCCCTTCCTTTGCCTTAAAAAATATGGGCTGTAAATCTGGCGGGTGAAACCAAAAATAAAGTTCTTAATTGGCTGGGACCCACCGGTTAAACACGTCTTTTAGAATGCTATTACTCAGTGTTAGCGGAACAAAGTAGTCCGGTCGCGTTGTTTTGTTATTCGAGGAGATATAAATCAATCCGCGTATCATGAATTTTCGCAGAAAGTCACGTTAATATTCTGTATCTTTTGATCTTGAATTTATATCAAGTTATTTCTAACTCGTAACATCAACTCTATAGTAAATGTGTATTATATTTTAAATTGTAAATTGTTCAAGGATCATTTTACCTACAGAATTATTTGAGATGATTTTACACCATGGATATTAATCTCACTGTAAAGTTTTGAAATTTCAAAGTTTACTATGAGCCATAGTTATTTTATTCGTGAATTCTGTAGCAAAAGGTAAATTTTCGCTCTATATTTGTAGTGCATTATAATACAGATAAAGATTAATTCGAAATTAAACCGAAGTGTTTCGCTGGGGAAAGTAACTAACTTTAAGAATTCATTTTTATCAAACTCTCTAACCTATCCAGTCTTCGATATTATTTATTTAAGACTATTTTAATAACCGAAATTCTTTACCAGTGTGTACCTGTTCTGAGACCAATATTATGGTGTACGGCACACACCTTCTTATGTTATACACGTGAGTAAAAACTAATTGTTTGATTCCATGTAAAACTTACAAAGAATTCACATCACGTTGTATTCAACCTAGATTACCCATGTTCATTATATCAGGCTTAAATATTTATAAAACCTTATTTACTCATGAAAACTTGCTAGACTATAAATGTGCCCTATCTTTAGAAACGGGAATCGTTCCAAATGCACAATCAATGTCTTCATTTATTTAAGAGTAGGTCTCCTATCTTAATCCAATCTAGCAATGAACCTTTATTTTTATAGTTTTATATTGGCTCTAAGTTAGTTTCTTTTACACTGGAGTGTTGATAATAGAGTTATTCATTTGCCAATTTTCCGATCGAATGAGTGGGCGCAACTATGGCGCTGTCAGTCATGATGACTTGCCAAAGTGCATTTTACCATTTGGCGAACGCACAACATTTCTGCCCACAACCGATCTGTATCAATGTCCGAATGCGGCTTGGTCGTTTAAGATATGTCACTAATGCGACATTATGTATATTGTCACAGTTGGAAACTATCCTCCAAACAATCCAAGTCTTATGTGCAGCCATAATTCTAGCCAAGTGTTTATTTCGGGTTTATATACGTTTGCATTCTTACATTTTTTAAAGGGAATTGTCCAAACCGTGGTCTTCTTACCATCAACTTCGATCGAGTGAGATGTAATTATTATTAATAAATAGCCTAATAACATATAGTATCTAGATCCAGAATCACTCTCACTTGAAATCGAACCATTATAACTACTCGGTGTTTTAGTTTTTTGATGTATGATAAATTAAAACATCAATACATTAAGCAAAATTTGTTTAAAAGAGAATGAATTCTCCATAATCGGGTTTTTGTAAAAGGTTGATACGTCTAATAATACTGTTCTACATTCTAAAATATTATTTTTTAAACAAATAAAATATTTAAAAAAATCGTATACACTATTATCGCCTTACAAATGGCTTAATAAATACAAACCCTTTTACGTATATTTACTTTCTGTCCTTTACAAGGTTCGAATTTGAGAGTCTACTGCCATTGTAAAAGTTAAAAGAGAAAAATTGTGCCTAAGACGTAAAATTATTCATTTTAAAAAAGTTCTAGGTGGATCTACTTTACTTAACACTTCAAAGATCAGCTCTATGTAAATCTGACGTGTGTAAATCCGTGTTCTGAGATTATTAATAGCCTCTTAAAAACTTAAATACCAATTTCCATTACAAGTTAACATTTCCACAACACTTTGCTATTCCACTTTAGTTAACATGAAGGAGAACCGACGTTAGCAAGTCCTAAACACAAACACAACTTGACTGTGAGAAACAGCGCTAGTGGAGATATATGGGAAGAGTTTCAAAGTCCTTTAGCAGTCATGATGTTATGGTAAACAAAGTTATGAAGCAATATAAATGCAATGAATCATCGGAACGGCGCTAGCGGAGAGAGATCATTGCCGTGATGTTGTGAACTGTAGGTTTTGATCGGTTGCAGGGCACTAATCGCTCGACTGCAGTAATGCAACTAGGCTAATTGCAAGGTTGACTGATTTACACTATTTTACATTCATAACACGTCATATGTTTACAAGAGTTATTGTAGGTTAGTAGGCGGCTAATTTGCTCTCATTTTAACGCGTAGAAAGCGATTGATGGATATGTTTCATGTTAATGGCTGTTTGAAAGATTGTAATTTTTGCAACGGGATATAGGGTAGAGTTTTGAAGTGAGACATAAACTCGTAAAATTAAAAAGCACATACAAATTTATAGCATATTAATGCTCTAAAACAATGACACTGCACTCGCAAACACGCTCAATACAACGTTCATAGACTTAAATTTTCAAATACCGAGGACCAGTAGTTCAGAAAGGGTTTCGAATCTGTTAAGCGTTTACGCCTGTGTTGTAGATCACCATCAACTTGGTAGACTCTTATCGCTCTTATAACATTAATGAGTTACAGTTATAGTAGTAGTTTTATGCTATTAAGAGGTATAATTTTAAACCTTACCCCGGTTCTCTACAGTGTGCGTTCTAGTTAATTATGCACGCAGTTAGGAATCTTAATGAAAGACGACTATTCGCAATTAATTCAGTTTATATTTTTATGATGCACAATAAGATCATAATTAGCACATTCTTCAATGCTAATAAAACTGTTTTGCTTTAGGACTTTCAGTAATTTTCTAATTGGCTAGTATACGTTTTACAATTAACCTAATTTTGTTAGATTCTGAAATAATTACCCAAATTTTCTAAAAAGATTTAGTTTTGACATAACTAAAAATTATTTCAAATATAAAAGATTTTTTAGTTAACTTCAATACTTTGTTATAATATTGACTCTTTTTTAGACACCTAGATCATCTTTTTTTGTTATCCATTTGTATTTATTATGAATCCGATGTTTGAGGACGCATCGATCTTGTTCTAAATCATCAGAAACAACAGACTGTTCTTAAATTCAAACTTTTTTTTATTGTTTTACCATGTTTTGTATTTTTATTCAGCTTACCGTAAGTTTTACATTGCAAACTGTAATAATTTCCATAACACTAGTGTTAGCTTACAAGTTCTGTGTGAGGGCTTTGCTCAGTTTGGTTCAGAGTCACCTAATAATAGCCTTGAACACACACAGTTGCTAGACGGGCTGCTTCAGCTGCTGATAGCACACATCTCCTGATATCAGCACATCCTGTGGTCGTCTCCCGCTGATGAACCAGTCAGCGAGGTCACTGAACCCATTAGTTGTTGTTTACTACGTAAGTTACCCTGAATAGAAAGATTTTACCAAAATCTGTACAGAATACTGTGTATGTTGTCCGTGTAGTTTTTCTATAGTATATGTGGTAGATATTGAGTAGGGAAGAAGACGCCTTTCAGTGTAAAAAACAATTAAATCATCAGGGAAACACCAAGCTAGAACGACGATAATAGCACTGAGGCATTATGTTTGCCCAAGAGAAACCTTTGCTAATAATTATGGACATATCAAACAGGGTGTTAAAAGCTCTAATTCAGTACCTTTCATCTATAGTCCAACATATCAAAAGAGATTTTGCACTTAATTATAAACCCACTATAATTCAAATTCAAAACTCTATATAATTGAATTTCCAACAAAGTATAAGATAAGTCCCATTAGGACCACAAGAACGTAGGCGAAGGACACCCAATTGATAGTAAACTCTTCCTTGGTTGACATACGACATTTTCAGAGCCAATTTACATTGATAAAAGGCTACCAAATTAAAACTCCCGTCCGCCCACACATTGCGGCAGATAGCCTCCAAAGGCAAATCAGTCAATCGACTTAGGCAGCCTTTAGTTATCGCGATACCGTATAATCATGGCCGTCAATCCGCCAATTACCGATCTTCTGGGGAAAATGAAGCAATTTGTAGACCAAATCAGCGTGTGGTCTAACTGGTTGGCGAAATTATACCCGAAATACCGTCAGGACCATGTCTGTTTACCATAATCAAATTCAGACCGTTCTTAACCGTCTTATTATTCAAATAAGTTCATATTTGGTATTTGATTATTTATTTATATATGATTTTCTAAATTTATGGTTTTATAACTAACTCTTGTCTGTCAAAGATCGTACTAAATACATAAGAAGCATTTTTATAGAGGACACCAGAAGCGTACACTGGGAAATTTTCGTCAGATAACATTCAGACAATGGGATTATCAAAACGATTTAACTCCATGAATCCTTCCCCCCATAGTTTATTACCTTGTTTATTTCATTCTATTGATGATTTTGAAATTGTTAGCTCGACCTATTACATACATTACAATACTAAGTTATGTACAGCTCATTATCCTTTCAATTCTGACGTACTTCACTCCCTCTCTCTCTCTGGCCAGCGTAAGCCGCCTTAAGCCGTTCACAGGTCCAGAACCACCGCACAGGTTATTGGTCCTAATTACCTCTATATCGTTTTTTATCGCCACACCAGGACTGGAGACAAATCAACACCTACGGGCGATGCTCTGCCGCTCCACACCTCCCCTGACCTGACAGTTACGTACTCCTAATTTATTTCCATGTTCGCCTTTGGGGCCGATGTTGTTCAGCTTGTGTAAACATATTCCTGTCCCCTGAACATTTGGGACAGATAACTTGTCGGTACCTAACTACTTGGACGTTTCTATCTGAGAAACATATGTGCCATGTAGACGGGTCGGTCGGTAAGTCACAACAAAATCCCAAACTAGTCTCTTGGTTTGTTTTTAATTTTTTTTTTTACCGTGTGAAAATTCCTGGGTTTCTGTTATTAGAAGTGTAGTTATACCTGATGCTTGTGGTATTATACTGGTTGTGATGCGAAAATTATAAACAAAATTGTATATTATATAAGGTTGTGTTAGCTTTAAAACATCCAGGTTACACAAGTTCAATATGTTAAAAGAATATTTTTTATGTTAGAAAAATGACTGTTCGAACGTTGTACTATACCTCTTTGGACCTCGTCACAGAATTTAAGTACACTTGAATTAACCATACAAAACGTAATTTTCTAAAATTTCGAGAGTCTATAATATGCTTTTCACAAATAAGTAGGTATGTTTCCCCAAAGCTCCGCCCAAAAAGTGTTACCTTCTTAAGACTGATCTCATACCTATCATTTAAATAAATCGTTTGACGAAACTTTTAATAAGTTTAATAATACATACTATTTGTTCATACAGAACCAAATTTTTGTAAATATAGTTTCTTTGAATCAAACTCACTCCAATTGTTGAAATCATTAAATTGAAAACAATCATAACTTACATATAAAAATTTTAATTTGTTAACAAAAAACACAATATTTTAGGCCGTCTGCATAATACTGCCGTTTGCATGATCACCAGAGCTACTGAATTCGTGGATCGTTCCAACGAGACGTTCTATCATCATAGATAGAAAAATGTCAAAACATTTCCTGAAAGCTATTAAGACCAGATATGGGTGTTATATGAAGGAATGGAAAACACGCTATGGCCATTTAAGATTGCCTCAGTAGCCGAGTGGTTCTTTTCCCTATCGTAATAGCGCTGGTTCTATTGTAAGAAAGATCGATTATGTGTCCAGTCGATATTTTTGTCATTTGACTGTTTAATAACCATTGAAACTTTTACGGCTACTTATAAGTTTCCTTGCATGGTATCTAGGTACTTTGACTTTTTATCCAGATTCACAAAATATACTCTTGAACCGATTTATGTTTATTAGCTAGATATTTCATTCTAAATGACTAAGTTCTATGACATGTATTTTAGGATATGATACCATCACCCTATCCCCCTATCTCCCTATCTGTCACGTAATATCGACTGTAAGTTCTTAACACATTCACTGCCGGGTGTCAGGAGACTACATATGAACAGCCACATATTACAGACTACATATTACAGAGTGGGGGACGGGCGGCCGGTAATGAATCTGTTAATCGATACTTATTGTTAAATTTCCACAGAATGGAAAATTGTACATTTGTTTTTTTTATATAATCATGTACTGTTACATATTTGGTGTAAAAAATTTCACAGCATCATGCCTAATCTCGCTAAAACCTGAAGACGTACCACGTTAGGGAACTAAATCTCCACTTTGGTTAGGGAAGACATGCGGAAAATATGTATTTCCTTAACATCTGTCCGGGTTGTGTTCAAGGAGTGATAACCTTTTTTTCTGACTCTTCGTTACAATTAGACATTTTTTTCAGTTTACAGACCTTATTATTGTCACACTCACTATGTGTTTTCACCTAACTTTTGCAACAGTTCCTACATCCAAGCTGCAACCGCACTTCCCGGAAGCGCCACAGAGACCGCCTACGTTCCTACTACAGACCAGAGCTGATTTTGAGTTCCTGACACTGTGTTTGTTTATGTCTGACTGTTGCAGACACGGACCCTGAACAGGTCTGAAACTTTTACCGCCATTCCTCCCTCACTCTGCTTTCTGTTGGATTAGAGGTCTATGATAGCAATCGGGTCATACTGTAGCTGTTGCTGTTCAATACCTGAAGGGCCAGACAAAAAAATGGAATTATTTAAAAATTGAAAACTGAATCCCAAAGCCTAAAATGAACTGAATGAAACCTTAATTAAATTATGTTTTTCAAACTGTAGTGGTACTACTATAATTTACAATTTAGCCTATTGATTTGTCACATGTTTTCGTTCCATGCGTATATTAACCTTGAAGCTAGTATGTTTTATGTGTAAATACGCAAGTCAAGTATCGAGCTACAATTTATTTGCAAAGTGTTGGCTACGTATTACGTCTGCTTAGCACGTAAATACTGTAGTTGGGTGTGTTTCCCAATAAGCAGAAGGTTGCCGGGTTGATCATAAATAAAATCAGTCTATTTTTGAATAGCTTGAAACTGGGCTTGATGTAAATAATAATTGAACTTTTAATAAATATTCCATGCTAAAATGAACACGCCAATCTTAGTCAGTAACAAAGTTACAATCTTTATTGCACAATCGTCGTTCAGAAATCTTCTCTTTAAAATTCGAAACCTGTTGTGACGTATACACCTAATGTAGTGTATACAACAACATCTCGAATTGTTTAAATATCCCATCTTATGAGTCTGTATTCCTTAAAATAAGTATTATTGCAGACAGTTGATCTTATTTTTGTATATTTTTAATCTGTTTAGCTATGCAATAAATCATGAATATGCTTTATACAGACGATCTCATGCATATCCACACAATAGGCCTACTGCAAGAGAAATCTATTCACTTACTTAGTAACTGCCTGGTTACATTTTTACCATGATATTTGCAAGTCAATATTACTTTTATTTTTAAGTTTTCAAATGAGAAAATAATTTAGAACAATCTGAAGTATTTATTACTAAATTGTAAGGTGATGGCGGACTTTTATTACAATAGAAGTTCAAATATTCAGTAAACAAAGGCTTTGAGGGTGGTTTATTATAGAAATACAAATCCAAAATAAACTTTCTTAACGTTATTACATTAACCTCCGTTTGATCTCATGAAAGGCTAATTTCGTTGCGCTTATAAATTAAATTCCCACGATAAATTACATTGTTTTCCTTTTCAGACAAACGAAAAGGTTCATAAAGTTTATCAAAGAGAATGTTTTGCTATTGATGTACTTTTGACCCTTCTTCCTGAATATTTAACTAAGACAGGACGTAATTACTGTATCTCAAAACTCTGATATTAAATTTATTACAGAGATTCATGCCTTCCATTGCTTTAACCTTTTCTATTACTCCTTTATTTGTGTGTTGGGAATAAGTATTTTAACTAGGATATTAATTTTAATTTGTAATTATAGGCTGATAGTAAATAATAATGTAGTCTAATTAAATTTATTGGGTTTTCAATATGCTGGTCTTTGAAAAACATATTAATTATTTTTTTTATCAACATTATTGGTGAACATGGAAATAACACTTGTTAATACACACAAACAAAATATCTCTCAGAATATTATATACAGTATGTAACATTGTTTGCAGCGTATTAAATCGTTTAGTCTGGTAACAGTAAACCTTTCACAACCCTAAAACCCTGCGAGAAATAATAGAGAATGGGAGGATCGAGAAAATAATTAATACATGAAAGGAAAGAGGATAGATATTTGGTCGTTGTTACAAATAACAATAAGTCCGTTTTGTCTGGGAAGTGTCAATCCATCCATTCGTATACATTCAACCGTTTTAGTCAATATTTAAAATATCAAAACACCAACTTTAAACTAGATTATAATATTTTTTACATCTTGAATTTGGCCAACTCTTGTGTAGTGAATCATATTGTACTTAATGTTTTTTTTAAGAGGTTAGCGGCCTCTTTTAACCTTGCATTTGTCCGTCCACATAGACCACAGATCTGTGCGTGGAACGTATCCAGCAAAGCAAAGGGTGAGTCGGTACAATACGAAGGTGAACTGTACTGATAAAATGTTTACGGTAGTGACCAGGATCCGAACCCACGACATCGCTACCAACTGACCCACCGACTCACCATTGAGATTGTGTAATATCAGTATTATCAATAAGGATCCGAATATAATCAAAGTATCTGAAATGCCTAACCATAAACAAAGCTACGCAGACATGGAAGTACAATTATTCTTCTGGCTACGGATCAGAAATGTACCTGTCTGTTGATAGTTATGACCTCTATATATTAATTACGTCAACAAATATGACTTGCACATAAACAGACTGATTGCAAGGTTAGCTACTGCACTTAAAGCCGGATCATATTGTAGCTAACCAAAGGTCGTTCAAAAAGGTCAGATACACACGTTTGTTAATCGAAAGTTCAATGACATCCTTTTCATTAAAGAGAGGCATTGACTTTGAATATTGCAACTGGATTTTTCATCCTGTTGTAAAATCATGGGCTTGTTAAGATGCATGTTAGTTATTATAATTGAAAACGCCGATGTTGACTATATTAGCAAATTTCCCATATAAAATAAACTAGGCCTAATGTCGTCATGGTAAGACCTAGATCTGGGACCGATTTACTTTTTAGTTTTGACGTCTCTTGTATGCTGTGCGTGATTTGTAGAGCTTAAGATTTAAAAAATGGGTATATTGAAGCACTATCGTATGCCAAATAGTTACTGAAAAAACTGTAAATTCAAAATTCCCATGTTTTTCTTATGGAGTGGAGACTAAAAAGTAAGTAATCTGTTGAAGTTTGCTGGTTTAAGGTTTTTTTATTTGGCAAATTTGTTTATTTCATACTAAGCTTTAAAATGTCAATAAAACTCACTTTATTACCTCCCCTGTATCAACAAATATAAGTACTCATTAAAATTTATGGTATCTAAGTACGGAATAAAATGTGACGATTTTGAGGGGATACTTAAGTGCAATCTAATGAATAGTTTAACATAAATTTGCTAAGTCTACACGAAAGAAAAATAGTACTTAAAAGTGACTTTAATTTATGCAGTATATTAATAATAATTTACCATCAAGGATTACACTAATGATAGAATCACCACAGAATAAAAAGCCTAAGTTAATTTTATAACATAGCTTTTTTATGGTCATAATAAAATCTAGAAAAATAAAATTAAAGGCATTTTTCAAAAGTTAACACTGCAACTTACTTTATTCTTGTGGTTATTTAATCTTCAATTTCTTAGAAAAAGAAGGTCGTGAGTGAAAAGGCCAGTTATTGTTGATTTGAGACTACATAATAATAATATTTGCTTTGTTGATTTTCTTTTGGACACATTCAACTAGTTTCATCTAATATATAGTGAGTGAATGAAACATCATTTTATGATAGTAGGCCTATGTATGAGCCGTTTTATCTTTGTTTATTCCAGTTAATTAACTGTTTTCCATGAACGGTTGTTACCTTTCAGTGAGCGAGGTGGTAGTCAGGCCTTTGATTATCTTGCTGAGAGCGATAATTAAGTAATTTATAAACTGAGGTCTGTTATCCAACAGTTGCAAGCCTAGCCTCTCCATTGTAATAAGCTTCTCCTTCCAATTATTTATTTTTTCCTTGAACTCTTTTCAGCTCTTCGATCTTAATTACAGTTGAACTGGTAAGTGATGTAAACTGTTTAATTTCTTTTAAATACTAGTATTGTCCGTAAATTAATGTTTCCAACTATCTACCGTCGGAGCCAAGGGAACTAGTTCAAATCTAAAACCAACTAAATACGAAATATAAATCAAAACCTTACACAATACTGAAAACTATACAATAATTAGTCTCGTTATAGCATTTGAAAACGTTGTTTAAAAAATTGTTACTCCCATTGATGAATTGCACTATCCCAATTTTACTCTTACACAGCAGCTTTTATATTTTACCAATTGAGATGTGGATGCCACCTATGTACGTATTTTATAGTTTAGAGATAAAAAGAGAGATTGTCTAACCGTACGTCGTGTCTCTAGAGTGACTTGTAATGCAGTCTACATCATCTGAGATCCTCCTAACCTTTCGACTACTGTAGCACCCCGTTTTAAATATTAGTTCAACTCTTCTTTTATAATGTGTCTCTATTCACCTGCACCCAGCCCAGATACAAAGGCGGATGACACGGGCTCGGTCCTGGAATGATGATTACACGTTCCAACATCTTGATGCACCCAGGCCTTCGCGTCGCTGCATACTATATCAGGCGAGCTGTGATTTGACTCATCCAGGGTTTGGTCATATAAGCTCCCTACCATGTCATCTGAATCGTAGGATTGTGGAATAAAAGTTTCATATGACCACAACAATACAGAGATTATTTTCAGTTTATGTATGATTTGACTGACGCAGTGTATCGATAACTACTTCCACCTCCATGAAACACGTTTCTCCATTGACTTTATAGAGATTGCAAAAAGCTTTGAGAAGAAAATTAAACAGTTCTTGTTGTTAAAAAGTTATAGGTTTTTTTAGTTCGTAAATATAGCAAATACATACTTGAATGTAGAGTACTGTAGAGCTGAAGTCCTGTGACATATACTCGTTATATATATATTTTAATTAACGAACCTAATGATTCTATATTTGACAATGATTGATTATTGATTGCACACATTAGATCTGGAGTTGGGCTACATATTTTCCCATTTAAAATTCCTGCTAATCTTGTCTCTAAGCTTTTGTGTGGTAGAAAACACAGAAATCATTCTTCAATTTTTAAAAGTTTTAACACAATGTTTTACTTTGAAAAATATTCATAATCATTATTTTTTCAAGATTTTACCGGGATTCAAAATGTTAAAAAAAAACACAGACTACTATCTATAATCTATCTACAATCTGTTTATGTGATTATATCTTCAGACCAAAAAATTCCATTGAGTTCGTCAAAACTTTCAATCATTCGACACCAGTCGTACTGATGGAAACTCCTTTTAATCTCCAAACTCGACCCATGTTATCAGTAGACGCTATGTGTGAAAATGTTACCATCTCATCGCATCTGCACTGTCCCACAATGAATTTCTTCCACACATTGCGTAGGTGTAGTTCAACACGTCATAGAAAGGACATATGTGGAATTAAGTTTCATTAGGTTGAGAAGGGTTATAATGAGTGACACGTTGCTGGACCGCCCTGGGCGCAAGTCAGCCTAGGCGCTTATGAAGACGTCGGCGACGCCTTCCCAGACGTACCTACCTGAGGCGTCAAACTCGACAGCCGAGGTGAAATTTCATTTAATTGATACCAAGATTAGCCTTAGTCTCCCACTCATGTTTTGTTGATTCTATCAGTCAGTGTAAAAGGTTTATTTGGTGTTACGCTTTTTGGTTTCATTTTTGCAAAGGGTTTAGGAATGGCGTAACGTAATCGTGGTGTTCAAGGGCTGCGTCATTGTTTATATGATTTTATCAATTTCACCCTAAAATTCCCAATGACCTCGGATGTACTTACTTTAACAGACTTGTTTACAGAAAGCACCATCAATTAACTGTTGCCAAAAGGTTATTCGTTCTTCCTTCTGAGGATCGAAACAAGCGACTTTAGAATGGAAAGGAGAGTCTTCTAACAATTGTCAATTGTTAGTTTTCTGCATTTTCAAAGTCATACAAATTTTATTTAGTTTTAGCACATTTTGTGAGATAGCCTTTCAAACCCTAGTGATTGGGTTAACAATTGTTTGGGATGAAAGGACATGTATGCTGATATACTATTCATCGTGATTGGTTTTGAAGTAAAAAAAACAATCAGTAATGTTGAAAAGAATTTGTAGTTTTTAATAAAAGTTACGTTCATAATCGAAAGGTCTACGTTAAATAGCAACCCAATCACTAGGGTTTGAAAGGCTATCTCACAAAGTGTGCTAAAAACTTAATACAATTTGTATGACTTTGAAAATGCAGGAAACTAACAATTTCAAACACCTAGAAATGGATTCACCTAAAATTTTGTAAAAAGTAATCGCAAAATGAAATACACTGCAAATTTTGCGAAGAACCAAGTTCTAATAATTTTTGGAAGAGGAATAAATTCAAAGAAAACAACATCAAACGCGTGTACCATCGTCATCGATCAAAGACTTAAGTCGTTTAATTAAAGAAAAACATAGTTTTTGATAAAAATATAAATTTTATTACCCATCAATTATCACTTACAGAATGTTCAGAATTGGCTGAAAGTCAGGGGTAGCTGTCCTCGGCCTTGACATTCCAGATGTTTGTTTACAGCAGAATTGACCAACGACGATCACTGGAGAAAGCGCAGACATGACGTCGGTCCTAGGGCGGAATTCCACAGACCCAGTAAATTCTCGTCTGACACAATCATCACTTTAGCCCACACCTTCACTCTACTCCACATTCCTCCGTAGTCCGTCACCTAGCGTCACTAACCTCACTTCTGGGCCTGTCATCGAACTTTATGATTGAAATTACTCCTCAAGATTCTTTGACTTTTACAATCATTGTGAATTGTCAACGTCCTCTACGAAAATGCGGCAAGATGAAAATATTTAAATAACTTCGGAGGACGAATTCAACAACGCTGATTGTTATAAACCAAAATCTGGCTACAACTTTTTCTATTGGAGTGGGATGTACACTTCTACTGACATTGAAAGCTCAAATGTAATCTTGTACGGCTAAAATTTAGGTTGAATCGTGTCACTTATTACGGCTTATGATGATTGTTTGGGCTGTCCGAATGACATTTTAGTTCGTTACATAACTTATTTCGAGAATAGTTCAAACTTTACATAAATAGGTCGACAAAAACGGTATGATACCGGTTTGAAAATCAAATATCAATCAATCAATCAATTATTGAGATGGGGACGCCACCTAGGTGTGTATTTTAACCCAAATATGAGTGAAGGATGAGTGTAGAATATGTGCGAAAAAGGATTGAAAACCCTTCATAAATAAATAAATAAGTATTTAGTTTTTTAGTAATGGAAAATTAATTCATTTCAAATTCGATATTTTCAAATGAAACTCCTTTTGTACACTGCTAAATCGGATTTAAAAAATTCTTTAATTAAGAAAATAGGTCCAACGTACTACGATTATACAACTGACCTAGATATTGTTTCCGGAAAAATAATAAAAGTAATGCTCTCATATTAAAGGGCTTGAAATGGATTCAACTTGCCAGTAATTGCCTACAAATAGCCGGCAGATATAAAAAATACGTTTTTCTGAGAAGAAAATAAATACCTAACCATTGATGACGACTAAGAAAGCTAATTAAATTTGCTTTTAATTAAACCCTTTAAGTTAAGCAGATTCCCTACCGATCTCTCGTTGCAAATTGTTTCACAATTTCAGTTGTTATTTCCCGATGATGTAAACAACGAGCCTGTTTTGATCAATCAATTATATTCAAGTGAAATCTTGGCTTGTATTAAGTACACTTATTTATGAAGCTTGCAGTTTTGGTAATATTAAAGAGCAAACGTCACAAAATTGAAAATCACTTCATTATTAAAGCAACGAATTCGCATGGTTAGTTAAGAATCTAAAGTACCTCTCACCATTCGAAAGAGTATGTTTTATCAATTTGTGATCGTCCTTCTTTTGAGCCTTAGGTGTTTTAGCTCTTAGTCGTTTATATTTTACTACTTTCATATTTATAACTACAAAACTTCTCTAGCTTAAGAAAAGTGTTCAGTCGATTTAAACTTGATGTGAATCTCCCAGATGGAATTTAACTGAATTCAGCTGATAGCATACAATTTTATGTATTTAATAATCATAGAATCTTTAAGAACTATCTCGGCACTTCTCCAGAGCGTTCGGCCAGTATAAGTTACTAAAAAGCCAACTTGTTGTGAAAGATGGAGTATAAAATCACTACAAAATCTCCCGTTTGATTTAGGGCCTTGCTTTGAACTTGCAAATTCATTTCAATATAAGCGAACATGGTTTCACGCATTTTTAAAATTATAGTAATTATTGAATAAGTTCTATTAATATATAGAGAGAGTTAGAAAACCTGAGAGACTTTTATAGTTTTCAATAAAGATTTGTCTATTTCAGGAGGGATTCTAATTTCCTGTTATCATTTTATCACATTTGAAAGCAATTGATAATCTCTGAAATTGTAACCACAGACTTAATCATCAAATACCACACCCAGAACTGTCGCACTCTATACCTGAATACTGTGGCTAAATCCTCATTAAGACTGCTTTACAAACATTGTTTCAAAGGTAATGAATGGGAGTTTACAGTTCAAAATCCTGAAATCCCACTTTTAAAATCATGCCGTTGATTTATTCCTGTAAACTGTGCCCACATAACATAAACAAATCGCCCTCATTGGTCTGAAGGCCTCCGGTCATGCCGTCAGACAAGACCTAGACAATGTGCCTCAGATTACGATCGATCTGCTTGTTTACTCTACTTTATTACAGGGGCCTGCCGCGATTCCCAGAGCCCAAACAGCCCTAATTATAGGGTGGCGGGGTCTAATGTTCGGGTCCGTAACGAGTCAGTTAAACGGTGAGTCAATCCTGTCTTTCAATTTTACCGCGGTTCATTCAGAACAGGGCCAGAATTATGTGGACCAGCGGAGTGTTAGGCGGAAACTGATTCAATAAGGTATTGGAGTTGTCTTCATTGCAATTTTGACGGGACTGATGTAAACAACCCTCAAAGGGTACCAAGATAACATCTCACTAAAGTTTTTTTTTAATTCTCAGTATTGTTTCAGACCCTCCAGTCCCATAATTCCCTGATTCTATAGCTTTCTACAGATTTAAATTTTGCAAAGCTCTTATAAAAATAACAGTTTCTATTACTCCCTGGATATTTTTAATCAAATAGCTCTTTCAGACTCCCCAACTATAGTATCCTCTGTGTTACCAGGAAAATCTACACTCTTTACTTATATTTAAAGGAAAATAGAGAGTCTTTCGCTTTCAAGGAGCACTTTTATTCAGATCCAGTTTGAAATTGGGAGCTCTCTACTCAAATTGGGGGGGTACATACTCAAATCCTTTTCTCATTTCTCATTTTTCTTTATACCTGTAATTTTTCCTTTTCTCATTTTTCCATTGTGGGGATGTTCTCGTAGGAGAGTTCCTGACTTTCGGCAGTCGGTGGAAGAGAGGTGACAGCAAACATATCGGCTCCTGTCAACATGTGGTGTTGTTTCAACTATCCCAGTATGTCTGTCTATCTCAATGTTTGTCGTCCACTTTCTGTCCGTTACTGGACATACCTAGACCTACGAGACATACCTCCATCTTGACGCAGGAAAGTTTAAATACAACTGTAGTACTTAAAATATATTAAAATAACAAATGTAAAAATGTATTCGGTATACAGTACTCAGCCTTTCATAGAACTAGAGATGGGTGCCATATTTCTTATTCCAAAGAAGGAAAGTAAAGAAAAAGAATTTAGGTTGGCAAACAAGAGAGTTCACAACATAAGAGTCGATGTATAAAAGCTTCGCTCGCTCTGCTAATAAATGGTGGATAATTTAGTTTTAGTAGGCTATGTGTTATATCTTATAAAAGTTATATAGAGCCACAGTACGCTCTGAATCTCACTCCGTCAAATTAATAATTAGTGTTAAGCTAAAGTCCGCAATTCCAAACGTTGCAAACACACTATTTCTTACAACTCAACCACAAACTCAAACTGATATCATAATCAACTGTCATAGCATAATATTCATCACAACAAATATACACTATTTCGTAATTTTCCAAAGGTCAACCAGCCTATTTCAAAACACCAATCGTTAAATTATCCAAACGTTACAATCGAAACGATGGCGGCTTTAGGTGGAGATGGGTTTCTAATCACACGCCCAGTGAACACGGATACAAATGTGACTTGGCAGCCAACAAACATTCTCTTGTAAAGTTACCGGACACCCTGTATGTGTAGATTAAATCTTAACAAGAGCTACCTCCAGCTGTATCGGTCGTGCTGCGGGTTCGTTGTAGTTTGGTTTATTGTGAATTAGTGATGTACTAAGAATTTTAAAAACGACTATGTTTTCATTATTATTCAATAAATGCATACACATATAAGGAAGTGGTCCAACCTTTAAAATTTTAGTGTATATGACCGTGATTGAACCCGACCCTCGCTCGCCGAAGCCCATCACTATTCTAGCAACAGACCCAGCTATTATCACATTATTTTCACTGTTTTAGGGTCCACCACTTGACTCACTGAGGTAAAATTTCTTCTCTATTTGCTACTTCATATTTGACGTGCTCTCGTGTAAGTTTCTGCTCTGGACATGAAGAGTGTATGTTAATGATTAGTATTTATTTCGGTTACATAATAAGAGCGTGGCCTGGTATCTGTAGATCCGCCTACTGAGTAAAAATGCATCTGAGACTAAGAGAATGGCCAGTGTATGTAAAATCTCCCTCCAAGAAAATCTATACAAAAATTGCGCCATCTCTTTAAAACCTTAACTATTAGGAAATGTAATTTAATTTTATTTTATTCATTAGACATACACATCTAAACAACTTACACATCCCACATTTACTAAAACTATCATCATTCAACTAATTAAATACACACTAGGTGAAACCCGTCGAAATCGACGGTTACCTTCAAGGCTTACGCTAATTCATCTAACTGCGATAAATTGAGTCAAATTATACATATTTAGAGCTTTTAGCATTGATTAATAAGTGTAAAAACAATAATGATATTAATTGTGTCAGTTACCAAATATGGTTGATCATTCAATGAATAAAATATTTCCCATACTGTACGTCATCTGAGTTGTTAGTGTGCTCTCGGGTATCTCTTCCTTTGGAAGAACCTTTAAGTTTAAATAGTATTAAAATCGTATTGGTTAAAAACTTCCACGATGTCATTAGTGTAATGCAGATTAATTACAACTATGATTTTATTTGAAAAAAAAATGTCTGTTTGTTGAGAAGACACGTTCTAACTTCAAATGGAGTTGTATCCATTTGTTACAGTGTATGTTTGATTTTTCCTTCGCCACGTCACGTCAGTTATCGTACTACTGTGCCAATGAATAATCCTCTAGCATAGTTTTGAGAAATTGGTTGTGGTGTTACTGTTAAAGTTGGAAGTCCTTGACATGGGGGATGTCAGTAAGTTGTCTCAGCCTTATCAGTTACATAAAGTTGTCAATATAATCTCTCTACGGAATGTTAGGTGTAGTGGAATATACTTGAAGTGAAGTTGGCTTTTATTCTTGAACTGTTAGGGGCCTCCTCATTTATATGGCCGTGCAACTTCATTGGCAACAAATAATGCGAATGACATAGTAAGAGCACAATAAAATTCTTCTGCAGATGAATTTTCTGTTGGAGAAATATAAGCCGAATTATAAATGTCACAATGCGAGTTTGAGCATTTTGTAGCTATATTATATGGGTAAGTTAGATAGATTTTTTAGGTTGCTGTTTTTATATTGCAACACAAATGATATAGAGGAAAATCAATTTTAAAATCAGAAAATAAAATTGCAAATACTTCTTTTGGACTATTCAGTAACTCCCAATAAATGTGTGTATGTTTAAAACATAATTTAAAAATTAACAGCTGTTTTATTAAAAAGTACTATCCACATTACCAAAATGTAAACAAATCTGTGGAGGGATCTTTTAAATGCTTCTGGGGCAGAGCCCTAAGGGAATTTACTTTGTTTTTCTTTTGATAACTCATCTACAGACCAAGACCTTTCTTTGGACACCTCTACCAAGTTTCTACGCCCAGTCGTTCTCTTAAATTAGTGTAGACAAACTTTCCAATTAAATATTTAGATTCCCCCATGTTTATCTTATGGGAGAAAACCCAACTTTGATTGAAGATCCAGCCTGAACTAATAAATATTTCAAAAAATAAAAACACTTTGCAAAACTACAGATTAGGGCCATTCTGATGACACTTTAATCATCAAAATCGGTCCAAAAATGAGGGAGGAGTTCTGTTTACAAAAATCGGCTTAGCGTATTATATATATAGATTGTTACTCCTGTTTATAACTGACATTATCATGACGACAACCGACACCACATATACTTACCACAATGCATACGACAATGTAGCTCCAAACTGCATTCTGTCGCACGTGGGAGATATAAATACGACAGTTATGTTTTGACATCTTCACTCAACGATGACGACTATATTTAGTCTGCAGTGACATCACTCCCACTGCTATCAATGCCTCTGTGATCTGTGTCAACGAAGTATAGATCTTGTCATATTTGTTTACGTTCGGGAAATAACATTAGGTGTGATTATAGACACTTGTAAGATTGTTTAGTAGTATTTTTGTTGAGCTTGTAAATAGTGTGAAAGTAAAATGATTTGATACAAGTGCTAAGTTAGAATATTTTGGTGAATACACAAAGTTATTGGACAACTCAAACTGACAAATAAGACATTTTTCAGTTGTGCAACAACTGAAAGGTAGTTTAGAGCACTCTTCATTTATCGCTTTATTTGTTGCTCCTGTGAAGTTTCCAATCCGTTCAATTGAATTATACAATGATACAAAATTGTATTTTTATAAGATAGGCTACTAGCTTTAACGCAATGTTAGGAGTAATTTCTTATCCTGGTTTAAAATGTTATGAGTAAATTATCTATTTAACAACTACAAATGTAATTTATTGATTGTGTTTTCGTGAAACAAGTTAATTCGAGTGGGGTAGGTATACAAAAAGAAATTGTTGTTGTATATTGTATTGTAAATCGCAATGTTCGTGTTGGAAATTATAGTTATATAGCTTCTTTATCAGCCTAATGGGTCTGGTGACGATTGGAGTGTCCAATCGAAATCGATCACCACTTGCTATCTTTTATGTGTATTTAAAGTCATGTGAGTCGACGGTATAAGTGTAAATGCTCATGAGTCAAGCGTTATTAGGTGTATTTTTTACTTTAAGTAAATTATAGTTAGTTATTTAATCATTTTCAATTTTGAAGAGCAGTTACTTTAATTAATTTGAGGACAAGAGAAACTTCTATATAGTATATCCATTTACTTAAGTCAGAGCTCAAAAATCCTACACTAGATTTCCGGGTTCAAATCTCACCAAACACTGATGGTTTTTAGCTCTGTTATAATATCGAGACCCGGCGGTTCGGAAATCACCTTAAGCTGTGTCTAAAAAATGTGTAGTGATCTCCGCTTTGAAGAACTTCCCCTGCATATATCAACTTACTTTATTTACTCAATTTACTTGATTTAGAATTAAATTTAATCTGAAAATGCATTTTTCCAACATAAGAGGTAAATCCTCAAAACTGCCTACAGTGTCGAGAAAGCCAGGTTAATTTGCATAGCTTAAAGTAGAGAGCAAACATTTTCTGTAAATGGCGCTCGCATGTTGAGCAGATTATGTAAAACATATTTACTCCAATATTTGAGCGTACAAATCAGGCGGAGTATATTGCTATCCACGTCTTTGCCAGAAAGTACAATTAGTTGGCTGGAGCTCAAAGTTGCTTGTTTATTGTTAGCGGGTATTGTCATCTATAAATGATATGAACGTTTAGTATCGTTACGTTACGATTTCAAAGTATGGATCAGTGAATAGCATATTTTGTGATGCATTTTTCCCTTCGTAGAATCCGTCTGTACGCTAAAACCAATCTTTTTAAGGCTTAACTTCTAAATCACACATCATAGATTCGTTTGATTTCAAGCACGGTTGTTTCTGGATCCAGGTGACTTTGTCTTAGGCCTGTTCATTAATGATACTATCTAAATGTTCTTATAAATAAGAAAAATTATAACTAATAGTAGTAAGTTATAGTAATTATACTATTTTAAGCAGCACTACGTTTCAATGATATAACAATTTTTCTATAATGTGTTGATGTTTGACTTTACAACAATTATAGACTTTCGGGACTTTATATTCATCAAATCCCCACAACTTTTAACAGTACAGTACCTTGTTTATTTAACGCTAATCCTACTTTGGTACAAATATGTAAAATTTTAACAACTGAAACACAGCTGTGCAAAGTAAACGACAATTCTAAGAATCTATATTGACAGTAGTTTTTCTCCCGCAGACTACTAGTAGCGGAATGTCAATTCTAGACGAGTGTTTGTACAACATATTTGGTCCCAACTACGAGATTAGGGAATCACAAAACGATACAACCTATTGACCGACTGCTTGTTTGTTTGGGACATGTCAACAGAACGACGTTTTTGCCACCTTGCCTCGCATACCTTGGGTAGAGTTTGGGCTTCGGCTACACTGTGGCTCAGTGTAAAAACGTATTGTACAGTGTTCGAAAGACTAAATATTTATTTGATTTATAGTAACTGTAGGAAAAATATAATGTGTAACACGAGTGCAAACTGCCTTTGCCCACTAGTTACACGAATAACTATTTATTGGGGATATTAGTTTTAGTATGTTATCAAAGGGCGTTTCTGCTTGGTGAAGTGTGGATTTGTAAAGTTGGGTTGGAATTTAGGTTGGTTTGTATTTTTAAAGTAGTTTATAGTAACCATTTTTCGTTTGAATATCATTAAGGTTAAGTAATATAATCGTTTTGCAGAAATCGTTAAGTTGGCGAATCTCCTAAGTATTATCTTCCTCCGAATCATTCTCCTAGCCCCTCCCCCTAGTCATCCCAAGTCCTCCTCTTCGTCCTCTTCCCAAGTCCTCCTTCTAGTCATCCTTCTTAGACCAGTTCAGTAGTGGTAGTTTGTAAGCAACTGTACACGTGCTTCCAACAACGACAAAATACTAAGGCTACCCAATAAAAACCACCGTCGCCAAATAATTTATAGCTTCTAAAACAGCAAACTGCAGTCAAAACAAAAATATCTCAAAGACAAATTTACGCGATACATGTCAGACTCGTTGCAATTAAAGTCATCAAACCACGCCATAAACTCTAAACGCACCCTGCACGTCATAAAATATTGTAAACAGGAAATTGTCGTAGCCGTAAACAAAATGAACAAGTCTCCAGACACATTCCTCAAATAACGATTTGTCTGGACGATCGGCGCAATCGTGGGACGAGATCTCTTGGATAGTAGTGACTGGTAGCATTGAGCCGCGGCCAAACCAATTTAACTTTATGACTTTGACTCGATGATACACTCGATTGCATGTATAAGTAACTACGAGCGATTCCATTCGTTTGTCTCACTGGACAAAACACTACCTGTGCAATTAATCCTGGTTATTGCAGTTTTATGGGGTTTCTTATGTTCACAGTAAATGCATGAGGTAATGCAATTGGTCTGTTGATTTGGTCGACTGGTTGTGAACTTTTTAAAAGTATTTTATGAGTTGGAGGAAAATTTTTGGGTTTATGTTAGTGCAAAATTAAGCTAACACACAATTCTATCACCTTATTATCGGTAATTAGGAGATTCGGAAAGGGCTCCCTGATGATTAATAGAACTCATTTTGTAGTAAAATTTTAAGAAATTATGACACTGGTGACCGGGCGTACTCTAGGATGAACATAGTATCAGCTCACTCAGTTACCAACACCAGTTATAATTTGTGTATAATTTGTACTGCTGTATGCTATTGTATACAATATCAAAGAAAATCCATAATGAAGTCTGTTTTAATTAAATACAACATGCCAATATATCACACAAACATGTAATATAAATACAGGGGAATACAAATTTATTGAAGAAAAAATTCTTTATTTAAATACCCCCGCCGCAGCAAACCTGCCGACTAAGCGAATTTCCATTTGTCTGATTTGATTTTCAATTAAATATTATTAGGTTTAACGAGTACCTAGGTTTGCTGCTACAAGGAAACTAATAAAGTGTGTTTTTTGTAAAATATTGATTGCTTAGTATAAAATAAATAAATTTGCCAAGTTTGATAAAAATATATCCATAAACAAGCAAACTACAACATTTTACAATATTCTCCATAAGAATAGGAATTTTAAATTTAAAATTTTTTTAATTTTCTCGCTTACAAATAACCGAACAAAAATACTTTTATATACTAAATTATTTGTTTTTTAAGCTCTTTTAAAAGGTCTAAAGAGAAATTGGGAAATTTTGTGTTTTGAGGGTCAAAAGTGAGAAAACCCAATTTTTACCCCATAAAACCCCCCGTAAAGCTCCGTTCCTGCTGGTTCGCGAACTCATTCAAGTTTATCCTGCTTTACACCTTTAAACCAAATTTCATCAAAATCGGACAAACATTACTCAAGTTATCGCGTTCACAAGGATTACCAACAGGGTGCAGCACTATTATTTCTTTTACATTTATGACAAAAGCTAATTTGCAACCAAAAGGTGAGTGAGCGTAGCGAACGAACTTCAACCTGGAGGCGAGTTAGCCTAGCGAACGAGCTAACTGAAGGCAAGTGAGCGCAGCGAACGAGCTCCAACCTAAAGTTGAGTGAGCGTAGCGAACGAGCTCCAACCTAAAGGGGAGTGAGCGTAGCGAACAAACTTCAACCAGGACGTGATTGAGCCATGCGAACGAGATAATCTTGAAAATTAAGAAGTTAAACGGGGCAAAGCCCGCGGGTTACAGCTAGTATATATATATATATATATATATACATATCTAAAAATTTGAACAAATGGTGTTTTTGGCCTCTGGGGACATCAAAATGAAATAGTAAATCGGTCCCGGGTCTAGGTCTTACCGTGCCGGTAATAGCTACTTCCCTATAGGGAAATTCGCTCAAATTTAAAAGCAATCCTCCGTTGCGAACTACCCTGCAAATAAAAACAAATTAACCGTTACTAATTCAGAACGTAGCGTTTGATTGAAATAAGAGCAAATAAAGAATTGAATATAAGTGAAAATATTGTTATTTTAACTTAATATTATTAAAATATTGTTAGATATTATATATATATTGGTCTTATTAGAGTTATTATATGATAATATTATTATCATTAACTGATTTTTATTTTTATCATATGTAAGCCCCTACTATAAATGACAATTATAATTGTTAAAACTGTGGTAAAGTATTAGCGTCCCAATAAAGAAGCCCAAAGCTGGAGAAGTAATAAATTCCAACAACCCTATACGCCCCTCGTATTGCACGATATTGCCTCAATCTCTTTGTTCTTGTGAAATCTTACTCTGATATGAAATCTGATCAGCAACTTTAAAGCGCATATCAAAATTTGATCTATAAGCCCATTACTTCTATGTACATTACTGTATTTCTTTTTACCAATTTGTAGTATACAGCTTAAGATATATCTATTAACTGGAATTGTTTCAAGCAGCCATCTTTCCAGTTCCAGTTTTTTTAGAAATATATCATAAACCAATGTTTCATCTTTTGTCCAGACTAAAATAAAATGTTTTATATTATAAAATTATCTTAAATATTTGATACCTTGAGTAACACAGTAATATCATAGATGGACTATGACTAAATCACATTTAGCTAGAGTGTATAAAAACTAATATTAAAGGTTTGGTTAATACAGAATACAGCATTCCCATCTCAAATATATTTTCTTTTAATTTTACAAACTGCTGGTGATTTGAGTGAATGTTCATCTGACAATTAGGTCGTCGGTTAAATCTTTAGAAAAGTCAGAACTAGTATGATAGTTTGAAACTGGACCCATATGTTCTCGATTATTGGACTTAAGTGGTACTTGATTTCCAATAGATCTTAGGCCAGTAATTGTAAAATACACCCCCAGATGTGTCGTAATATTATCTAATATTTTTTCAAACCCAATAATCAACATGACAGCTAGGTTAATTTTCAAACCTCTGAAATATACTTCTTTCTCTCAGGATTTAATAAATATAACACTACTGTACTAGTATCAAATTAATACCCGATTTCACACAAGTCAAATATTACATAAGTAGTTTTCCTCGGACGACGGTGGCGCCGGTTCCTGTGGCATCCACACGATCTAATATGTAACAGATACGACGAGGGTGAGGGTATGGGCGTTACACCGATAGAGAGATCAGGATATAGAGTCGAGTATATCCCTTAGACAGCTTTATGATGCCGATGAAATCGATGGTTTATGCGCCTCCCCTCGCTCAAGGGACGTCGCACCTTTTGTCTCTATCGAGGATCTACCAGATGTAGATCACGTGATAGCACCATGATACGGGTGTAATTAAAGTACAAGTGTGGTGGGTAATAAACCTACACATGTTATGCTAATGTGAGTGTAGATAGATTCTACTGATCGCAATTTGGTGTATTCAGTAGCTTGCAGACTAAACGATCTGATTAGACCAAAATATGTTTATAAATCCTGTGATTCAACGAATTACATGTTTTTACATTACTGTCTCATTGTGTAAGGGTTGAATCTGATATGTATGTTTGATAAAAATGTTACTAACTCCTTAAATATGGCACGTTTTCTTTTAAGTGTTTTGTTATAAAAATATCGTTAAAATTACTTAACTAACATAACTTTTTATGGTAGCTTTACTCGTGGGGAGGCAGCTAGTCTAGTGGTGTAGCGCGGGGCGGAGATTCCGTGTTCATATCCCACCTATAACCAATAGCGCCGTGTGATAATTACTCTAAGTTTAGTCTGAAGTAATGTGTAAAACAGTTTCGAGGCAGAGACGGAAAACCCACCAACTTCACTCGTCATGAGTGTGAGAATAGTATCATAAAGTCCTTTATGTTTCTTAGTAAAATGATGATATTGACTATGATAGAAATTCAAATATTTCCCTCGACAAACATCATTGCTACAGAACAAATAAACTTATTGCGTTATATTACAAAATATTTTACCTGGCTTGTATTAATCACTTGTGCGACAGTTTAAAGCAAACATAATTTGGAATAAGCAAGTACAACGAATGTACGCATTGAAACTTTGCTAATGTTTCCATTAAAACTAATCAATTGAAATAATTCCCTTGGGCATAATATGACAATTTAGAAAATCCAGAAGGTTGAAACCCGGAAGGGGATGATTTGATAATGTTTTGTACTGCCCAAAAAGTACATACAGATACAGTTCATTAAATATTACACATATACGAACTGTTAGGGGGCGTTCGTAAACTGCACTATTAAATTAATTGCAAAACTTGTCCCCGAAGCAAAATGTAATACCTACTTAAATTTCATAGGATTACTTCGTAGCTGAGAAATATAACATTCTAGATAAAACGTTTTTATAAGACAATAAGAATGATGCAAATGTTTATTTAAAATAATGATACAACTAAGATAAATCCTAATTTACAATATTTAATTAGCAAAATCAAAACTAGTTTTTTTGTCATTAACTATTTTGTCTCTTGCTGTTAACGATTAAATATTCAACTGAAGATTATCACCCGTTAAATTAAAATTTACATTTTAACCGGTTTAAAAGCAAGTTGGTCAGCCTAGATCTTTCAAAGAGCACTATAGGAATTAATAAATCTCTGGGCACGAAACACTAGGAAATTACCTCTTTGGCTACCTTTGCATCTGCACTGGATTATAATAAGCGTTAAAATGACAGACCAATCTTAAAATTCAGATAAGTAGAACGGGTGAATGGGGATGTTACAACAGTAAAATGATGTTACAATGTGGAGAGAAACCCCTCATTTTGTTAAGTATACAGATTATAGCTGTATCAAACTAGAATTTCCATTACAATATGTTTACCGGTTAAATACCAACTAAAGTTAATCAATTCCACAATAATGACCAGTTTGTAATATAAATTAGTGTCTATCTACCATCAAAGTCAGTGGCCACCCGGGCAGTGTCGACGGTCTGCTTGTTATGGTGGAATTTACACCAATAAGGCAATGTTTCAGACATCTTATCAGTGTTTTAGAGAAGTTGATGACTCGGTCGCTGACACGGTTTGGTCTTTAGCGAACCAATTCGATAGCTTACTATCAGATTGGAGTGGACTGGATTATAATTTACAAACTTGCCATAATTTAACATAATTTAAAAAAGTTATTTTTAGAAATTCAAGCGGGTTATTTTTATCCTTTCCTTTTCAACGATACAATTATTTAGTTCTTAAACGCCTAAACATGGAATCTCAAAACTGTATTGCTGAATATAGTTTAAAATGTTCTATCTGTAACAATATTGGGAAAGGTTATGAAGGTAAGCCAAATTTGATACACGTAAATCTAAATGAGACAATATACAATATCTCTAAAATCGTGTCTGTTAATCAAATTTAGGACAAAAATCTATTTCATATATGAACAAACAAGATAAAGCCACACATATCTGAAAGTTATATCTCTTAATTAATTAAAAATATGTCTAAACATAAAATCTTAAAATAAAATTGAATACTTAAAAATTAGTGGTTTCTTCCATGTCAGTGCCATGCACACAAAATGATGTAATTCATTCAGTAGAGGTTAAAACTCCTAGGGTAATTCACAGAGACTTGGATTAATTGTGTGCTTGAGAACAAACTGAGGCCAAGAGAGATGGATCGCTCACAGAAGTATTAAACTCTTGCCTCCTCAGGTAAAGTCGTCTCATACCATCTCCAACTTACTCCGCACTTACTCTAAATTGCATTCTGTAACTACAGTTTATGGTTGTTATACACTGTAAATGTGTTTAATATTATATTATTGCTGACTGTTGATCTAAAATGTCCAATTAATTATTAACAGAATAGTAAGCCAATTGATTCATTTGTTGATCTTTCATATGCTTTATAACTAACAAAACGAGTCTGGACTCATTAATTTATATTTTCTGATCGTAAGGATTTATTTACAAAATCGAGTTTTTGTTTCTCTAACAAGTTAAAGCTCTCAAAGTCACCAAGGTTGTTTTTCCAATCAATTTACAGCCAGGGCTGATGTTTCTTCAACTCTGATTGGCTTCGAACCAATCAAACGCTATTCGTAAACTAAACTTTATAAATTGATCATTATTTTCATTTGGAATATATACAGAATGTCCTGCAAAGAGGTTATACGTTTTGTTTGATCCTAATCACCCATTTACGCACCTACAGCTTTGACACGATTTATAAAGTAGGTTTTAAAATCTTTTTTAAACTTCAGCTATCTTGTTAGTGTTGACAAAATTGTGACATATTGCAATTTTTACCGTTTGCTTCCAAAAAATACTTTATTGACTTATTACGTGTTTTTTACTGCGTTGGTAAGGACAACTCGTTTTGTTCAAGAAAGGGGAGCTGAAAATTGTAAAAATTCTTTCAAATATTACCTTAAAACTTGTGTATAGTTTCAAAGCTGATTACTTTAAAACCTTTTTTCTCAGCTCATGTGCATCGCAGGAGAAATCTTCGCATACTGTTAGTAAGATATTTACCTGTAGATGTGCAGAATCCCTTTATAAATTAAAATAGTCTCAAAAATAAGCGCAAAAAGTGAATTTAAAATGTAAAAAGATTTGCATGGGTTGCCATGCTGGTGACGAAATAACAAAATATAAACAAAAATCAAAACAAATTGAAGAAATTCCAATCACATGTTTTATTTACAGCGTGGTGTGAAAATAGAAAAGCCTGTACATTACATATTTTTGGTCTAGTTTTCAAACACTGGAAGACAACTAGTTTTATTCTTATTATATTTTATTATTATTTTATTATTTATTATGGTCCTACCATGAGACTTTGGTAATATCTAACTCCCTATCTGGAAAAATTCGCTTAAAGTTAACTTGTCATGCCATTGTATCGAGGTTAAACACCGAAATTTATATATCATTAATAAATACGTTTTATTGATTTAAAGTTTCAAAATTACCTTTTAGTAATGGGGTTAGTGAATTTAATTTCGAACTCAATCATGCTACAACATTTGATTGACATATTATGCAGAGTGAATTTTGAGAAAAATAGGTTCAACGAGAGAGGAAATAAAGCTGCAATGGGGAGATAAAGAGAGGCGAGGAGAGAACGTTTCGATTAATATCACTATGAATCAAAACATTCCTAAAACACAATACAATGTAATACCTTAAAGATTCTTCATATTTAAGGTCAAACACGTGCGGTCTTCTCAAGGACTCTGCTGATCCTCCTGGATGACACGACACGCCTAGATAGTCATAAAGTGTGAGGTTTACATGAAGACTACCTATCATAAGACCACGGTGACGGTGACGCAAGCACCTCCAGCTTCAGTTTCGTCTAATCGCTCTGGACTGAGGGTCTAATCTAACAGCCCCAGGCCATCAGACCACCGAGCTAGACTCCTACACACTTACTGATTATTGATTACTTCACTATTGGGGATTCCGGCAAAGTCACCTTGACAGGTGATTTTACACTGTGTGGTTCTGATGAGAATTTATTTAGAATTTTGTGTAATTTAGGTATATGGTGGACACGAAGTATAAAATACGAGAATTTAGGGGTTGGTGAGAAAATTGTGAACTAATTTAACACATATTGGAGGGTGGCATGAAACTGTTTTGATGTATAAAGTATTCTATGACATACAATTTATGACTTCATTGTTTAAAAATATCACAATTGTAATCTAGTCGTAGTTCAATCAGGGCTGCATTACAATGATTTGTATTCATTCGTATAATATTAACTAAACTGTGTGACTAATTCATGTGAATAGTGTATTGTAATCCAACTTTAAAATTGTCTCACAGTTTCTGTGTGTTTTCCAGAATTGGAGCTATACATTTCTGCATGTAATCGAAGTGCTTACAGAAGCTAGGCTTCAAAACGTAAGTAGTCACCGATCAGAAATCATTCTGGTTTTACAACGAGTTAACAAGAAAAAATCAAACGTAATGGCTTTAATTCTAATATCTAAATTATGTTTTTAATTTATATTTTCTTTATCCATATTTAAATAATATTAATTCCAGTAACTGTAGTTTGTTTAAATTTTTATTATTGAAATAGGGAGTTTCGATCATTATTTTCCATTTACAGCCGGGAATTCAAAAACCTTCATATAAATCACCTTCATATACTATGTACGTTATATACTGTATGTATGTATGTTACTATGGGTATGTGATGTCGATAAACAGGTGTAACATCTTAAGGACAACATGTAGTTTTACTGTTACAAACCGTTTTTATCAGTTTTATATTTTTTACTTATAAGTTAGTATAATCATAAATTACATAGAAAATCTTACCCACAGTAAAAACTATTTCATTCCATACATTATGTTGTCACCAATACAAGTGAAACTAAGAACATATTATATATAATATGGAAACCGTCGTTTTATTTGAAAATACATTGGATGTCCACGCCTGTAACTGTAAGTCAAGTTAGATTATCCACAGTCACTTGCTGTCTGAGTCGCCGTCACTTGATTTCCGCCTCGGATTAGAGTCAAGGTAGAAACTGGCTCGAATCTGGGACGCTTGTCATTCGCCTTGCTGCAAGTATATAACATGTACGGATTGTAACCTTAAAGTCATAAGCTGATTTGAGTATTAGAATACAATCAATGGTTAGAAAGTATACAGGGTGTCCCTTTCATAAATAGCCAAACCCTGGGAAATAGTTCTATGGGTCACGATAACGAGAAAATAAAGAATAACATTTTTTTTTTCAAAATCGCTTCGTTAACCAGATATCCACCATTTTGTATTTTTTACATAAACTTTTTTATTTTTTATTTTTTTTCAACCAATCTTTATAAAACTTGGTATTTAGGTTAAGGTAGAAAGAGACATAGGATGATAGAAAAAAGATTCATCTTGTTTCGACTTAAAATTTCAAAATGGCAACCATTTTAATTTTTTTAATTTAAATTACTGAAAATGGCTAATTTTATGAAAAAATATCATGAACACTTTTAGCTTTTTTAATTCCCTATCAAACGATCCCAAGTTAAAAAGATCGAATAATAAATACCTGAAATATTACGATTTTTAGTTGTAAAATGGGGTTGAATAAGGCAGATGGCGGTCAGGTTCGTTCCATTTTACAGCTAAAAATCGTAATATTTCAAATAAAAGTGTTCCTGACATTTTTAATCAAATTAGCCGTTTTTTAAATATTTAAGTTTAAAAAATTAAAATGGCCATCATTTTGCAATTTTAAGCTGAATCCCGATGAATTTTCTTCTAACATTGGTCTTTTCTATCCAAGTTTTATAAAGATCGGTTGAAAATATTCAAAAATACAAATTTTTATGTAAAAATACAAAATGGCAAATATCTGGTTGACGAAGCGATTTTGGAAAAAATGTGGTTCTTGTTTGTCTCTTTATTTTGACCCGTGGAACCAATTCCCGGAGTTTGGCTGTTTACTTACGGGACACCCTGTATAACATGTTCGGGTTATAACCTAAATGTCATCAAATGTTTGGGATGACGAATTGTTGCAAGTTTATACTCCAAAATATCTTAAATTAATGAGAGATTATTTTATACTGTGCTACTATTAGAGTTCAATTTTATATATTATTATGCCACCATAACGAGTCTAATTGTTGTTTAGGTATGTTATGGTTTTCTTACGTATGCATTTCAGATTAAGGTGATTAAGAAATTAAGAAAATAGAAATTTATGTTACAGGAGCATACCATCATAGACTATGATACAATATAGGTGGCTTAATTTAAGTAATATTTTACTTACATTTTGGTACAAACAAAACATGGCAAGATACCTTTTAGTCAAAGATTTTACGTCCAAAAACATTTTTTTTATCAACCACATCATTTTATTTATCTAAAAAGATTTATTTATATAGCTAACGCTTCTAACTACTATAATCTGTAGGTTATTTAAAGAGGAAATTCATGATGAATTTTAGAAAATGTATAATTAACCACCCAGTATCAAAAGCATAGTGTTACAAAAGGATTCGGCTCCAAACTGAACCTTGAAAAATAACACATTTAATAATATGTGTAGAATTAAAGAAGTGTTTATAGTTTCGAAATTATGTGTCAAAATGAGACGAGTTCGATTTGCGGCGTATCCACAAACATATGAGGGGCTTAGGCCGTTTTCGTTCACAATCGTTTATGATACTCTTATGCAAAAATTCAACTATGGCGCAGTACTTACAAAATACTGTCACTTAATTATAAAACTTGCTACAACGTTCGCATATAAATCCAATCTTTACACTGTAGTGAGTGTTTATAGACAAAGTAGCTGTGAATAAACAACTACTAGGAACAGTCCTTCATCTTGATGGACCTGGTCTTGACTTGGACTCGTTCCGAAGATGAAGCAATAGCGAACAAACGATTTATAGGCAAATCCCAGGGTTTGGTTGTTTCAAGGATTTACGACCAAATCCTTCTATATAGGAATTTGATAGACTTGACGACATGTCTTTCCAAGGATTAAGATTATTTATCTCGAGAGTATACTTAATTTATTAACTCGTTTAGTGATGTTTTTCTTATCTTTAAATAAAATCCAATCAATTCCAACGTCCTGTAAGGACATAAAGGACTCTCGTTCTTTTATGGATTCTGCAAGTATAATTTGAGAGTTGGTTTGACAAATAGAGACAAGAATACGTTTAGGAATGGAATTCCTTGAATGCTTTGTTCTATTATTGCAACATATAGAGTAGGTCAAGTATTTCATTTAAATTTGTGTTTATAATTGCGAGAAAATTATTCTGTAATATTGGGTAAGCTACATTTTCTTGTTAACTATTTTGTTACTATGATTTTTTCTATTAAGATTCACACATGTTAATCAATCGCCATTATTTATAACGGTAAAATATGATAACCGTAAAAACTATACACCTGTGATGTTAAAGGGAAATTTTAATTTTTAATAAAGATTTGTTTGCCATGGTTATGAAAATAACGATAAAAAACTTGAAGGCTGGGCATCTGAGTGGTCTATTGCTCTCTTAGTACCGACACAATCCTGAGAAAAGTCAACATTTTTTTATGGTTTCGTTGGTCCCAGCTGCCCTTGATATCGAGCTTGAACTAAATAATGGACTAATACAAGAAAAAATTGTCTAATTCAGTTCAAATATACACAAGGCATCTCATTCCCTTCTACAGCCATTGTTGATCCTTAACTTCATATTCAGGTTGGAATCCACAGCATTATTTTCTTGTCTCAATTCAATGATAATTATAGTAATCATAACAATTACTGCATGGTAGGCACTTGGTAACACAAGAAAAGAAGCAAATTTATATGGTTTTACCTTTATCCTAATTTCGTGACATATACAGCACAGCAACCCTGAGTAACTGCCCCTCATGGAACCGGGTCTATGTTTTTTTTTTATCTTAAGATTAGTTACAATTAGTAACTACGTTAAAATGTTTGAAAATTATGTGATTTTAAAGTTTTTTATATGAGATTTTTGTATGGTTCATAACCTGCAGAGACAAGATTATGTTTTATTACTGTGATATGAAATGAGATTTGAAGTATCTGAGTTCCAAGAAAAGGTCAATTCAACCGACAAGTTTTTTTTTTTATTTCGAGGTAATTAAATGGCCTATATTTTTGCCGAGTAGTAGGTAGTGATAGTTAATCCGAGCGGCAATTCGGCAATAATCAAAAGTACAATAAAATAAAGGTTTGCATCCCTTATAGCCTAACCTTCAGAAACGTTTGTATGACTTTATGTAACTGGAGGGTCGATATTCATAAACAACCTCTTTCAGCTGATTATGCGCCACTGGACCTTGCGGCTTGGTGGCGTGACACCTCTGGAAGCCTTCTGACACACAAATGTCCTATTAGCAGTCAGACAATGAACCTCGCATACAGAACTCCACCGCGGTGTTGGTCTCTAATACGCGACGTGGGGAGACTCCTGATGGCGCTTGTCGTCAACCTGTTCTTGGGAAGATCCATCTACAATAGAAGTAATTATATTCATTGTGTCCCTTTGTTACCAAAAAAATCCATAAAAGAGTATTAAATTTGAAAAAATGTTGTTGCATACAAAAAACTACGAAAGTTAACTTGTATGTGTTATTTTTATTAATAATAATCCAATAAATATTTGTGTTGGCATAAGGGCTCCTCATTAGTAATTTACCTTGGAGAAAATAATGATGATCCACTTATGATGATGCGACGGAGGATATTGTTTAAAAAGTGTCCTTTAACTAGCCGAATGATATAATTGGTTTAAAATGAGAGTAGCATATAAAAAAAAGCGTGACTAGCAAATACCTCGATCAATATAGTTATAATTTATATTTAATACTTCATTACACAATTCAATATATCAGTAATGTTTTCATGTCATATACCATTTTTCTAGCTTGTTGTTAAGTCAACGTTTTCCGGGATTAAAGTCATGCTTAGCACTAATTATAATGGCACTGTAGTAGTACTGGAGAGTGAGCTAGTCTAATGGTTAGAGCGCGGGACTTCGGTCCAAGAGGTCCCGGGTTCAAATCCCACCAAATCACTAATGGATTTTATCAAAGTGATAATGCCACAATCCCTAGGTCTAGCCTGAAGTAATGTGCAAAACAAGCCCGGGCTCGTAGGACAAAAAAACTATAGTAGTACTTCTAGCTAATTGACTTACTGAATATTTTATAAATCTTCGAACTACTTCAAAAGCACAAATGAGTACTTGTACATTTAAAGACTTATAGAGTGTGCTTCGATTATAGAATTTGTTTGGTCTGAGGGTCAGGGGCTTTTGGCGGGCATTGACTAGGGATTGGAAACTTGTATTACAGAAATTAGTCTGCTATGTTTGCAAAAAAATGGGGCCAGAGAAGGTACTTCAGAAAATTCTAGCCAACAACAGGGTACATAAAATTGCATTGTATTTCCCTCTGAAGTATTTGATATTGATAAAATTATCAATATCAAATGTCTATGACCTTCTTACATTTTCTTGATTTCCCCCACACATTAACGACTGTCTTTTCGACTCACTGTACTCCTTAAGTTCCAGGGCATATTGTAATGAGTCCTCCATTCCTGCACATGTCCTTGCAGTTGTGTGCCAAGTGCTGGATTCAGCAGCAGTATATTCCACTGGCCACCCAGTCCCATTACTAACACAGCAAGGTTGTCCTTGTACTCTTCACACTCTATGTCACTCAGAAGCTCTGCTCATTGCTTACTCAGTATCTTCTTGTAATCTAGTTGTATTAATTACGCCTCTTCGTTGCACCTTGATGTAAAATGCTAAGCAATCTCGGTTAAAGCGTTGGTAACATTTGAATTGCAAAATATTTAAATAGTTTTCATCTTTTCTTATGTATTTTTATACTACGCAAGCAAAATCTAATTTTTAAACAATTTCATTCAATTTCACGTTTTGAATGGTTACAGTTAGAAGCTACTATCATAATCCTAATAAAAAATGCGTATCATGATTACTTACCTTGTAATAATAAACCATTTGCAAACATTAGTTCAATGTCTCAGAGCGCGGAATTAGGATATTAACTTTGAAATATACGTCATAAATAATACTTCTTATGTGACACAGTTGCTTTATACAACATCCTTATAATACTTTGTAAGGGAAATCAAGTAGTATAAAGTAGCAGACATATTGTTTATGCCCATAAATAAAATGCGTTGTCTTGAGCTACGTGAAGTTGTATGCGGTCTTTTAATTTACACGTGGAAAACCAATTCACGTTTTGGCATAACTTGCAACTTATATCTGCCAACATATTGCTGAAATACTCTATGGAAACAGTGTGTACATTTATCATATAAACATACAATATATAATACACGTTTGGACGTGAAATAAACCAGTGGGATGATCTTTATAAACAAATTTGACCTTACACATTACCCATAACGTCTAGTAAGCACATTAGAAAAAGTAACGTTAATGATCTTCTAAAGTGGCAGGATCACTTATGGTTTGTCGATTGAACAGACAAAGATAAATATAATTTCTTTACCACCACAGAAAGGTTTTCATCTCAACCTGTTATGAAACTAAATTCAAACATTGTTAAATAACATCCCATAAGTCTTCAGAAGACTTGATATAGTGTTTTAACATCATGACAGCCCATTTGAGTATAAGTTTTCAAATTCCTAGATGCCAGACAGCGTCTGGGTTTTAATGACCCTCACTAATCCACAAATCTTGAAAAGGTGTTTTCGCAATAATTTCATTGATGACAAAAACTGGTCCCGCGTTCATTCAGAAGTGGCAAGATCGGCATTAACGTCTGTCCTCAAGAACCGGTCGACGGTATCAGCCCGTGGCTCATAAGATATGTTAATTACCTATTCTGAGAATCAATTGGCATAATTAATTAGTAGGCTCGGATCTTCTGAATGCAAGCTAGTAAAGGTAGAAAGTTAGTAGGTATTAAATCTAACTCCCGGATTTAGACCCACATGTAGAGACTCGTATATTTGTCTTTTTCTGGTAATTTATTTTCCTCTTTAATGGAAGTATATGTTAACAAAATAGCATGTTCATAGGGGTTTTTTTTACCATATTTAACTATTAATATTTGTTAGTACCGTAGTAGGTTGTTTTAATGTGCATTAATTAAACTCACAATCGTAAGTTAAAGGTTTCCAGCAATACCCTAAATATAACAGCAAGTTTAACATTACAAAAGTAGATGTGTAAGTATATTTTAAGGGATCTGTATGGTTTTCTGTAGTTATGTCTAATTACGTTTGAAAAGGCATCATCTGCCTTACACAGTTATACCACAAAAAAATTATGTTCGCAGTGAATCCTTCTCCGTTAAAAGCAGTGCCAGAGTGTACAGCTGGTCAAGATGTCACGTGATTCCTTTGTAAATAATACAGTAGCAGAGTTTTAATCCCGCCAATCGTCGTTGGCTTTGTGCTATCAAATAATGCTACAGCCCTGTACTCCAGTTCCGTAGCCCTCCTTATATATAAAACTAAAAATTTCAACTCTTTCAAGCAAGTTTAAGTAAGAAATGACCACCCCCACTAACGTTAAAAATTATTGTTACCACTACAATACTCTAGTTGAAGTTTTAAATGAAGAAAACACATTTTCATATAACATTGTTGGAAACCATGAGTTATCCAGGTTATAATGTTGTGCCAAAGTAATATCTCAGAACGAGAAGTGTCGGCGACGACATTAGCGCTGTATTAGTGTCAGAAGAGGTGCGATAGACATGGTGAATGGGCGCGGAGAGAGCGCCAATGTGGGAGACCCCAACGCGCGGTGTGACTGAAGGCGCGACTGTGCCAAACTGCCGCCGTACTTCACACGTAATGTCCCTTGTGGACGTGGCAGTTGTGAAGATTTTGCAAGGTACGATCCGTGAGCAACTGATACGTCTGGGTGTGTATTAAATATTTTACATTGGATGTGTATTGTATTGTTCTCTTACGAACACAAAGATTGCGATGTTCGAGGACATAACCAAAAAACCACACATAAACATTATTATCGTTGAACATACTCTAATCAAATCTGTGAAGAAGACCACACGCAAATGGTCGTAAGATATTATTAATGACTATATGTTTCTATTTTTAAATTTACAAAATTTAGTAACATTGCATTAACTTAAATTTTTATGTTCTACTTGTTTATAGTTACTTAAAGTTTGCCACGTATAGAGATGGAGAACGAAGCCAGTATCGTGTTCCATAAAGATAGCACACGTTAAAACAGAGCAATTAACTTGTACGTCATGTTTTTTGTTATCAATTTTCATAAAATCTAAACTTTTTAATTAAAACCTACCCGTCAGCAATTTATTTTAACATTTGCATAGTTTTATTGACAATAGCTGTGAATAACAGTTTTGGTAGGAAATAAAGTCTTCACAGAAATAGGAGTACCTTTTCATCGGTTCACTTGATGTTTTTTTCAGTGTTTGTGGTTTTAGCCTTAAAATAGCTTTCTTCGGACAGCATTATTAAATATATATAACGTGAACAAGGAACAAAGAAAATGTTCCACAATTTAGTGTTTAGTGTTGTAGTAGCTGAGAAACAATATTTACGGTGGAAATCCTCCCAATAACATTCTTACCCTGGCGTGTCCATCTTGGTATATTCATAAAGAGTTAAAGCTTGTAAGACTCGGATACGAAATTGCTGAATCCATTAGTACATGGCCCGATTATGTGTTAAAAACTGAATAACTTGGCTTACTCAAAAGTTCGAACTTACAATAAAAAATAATCCGCTTCAATTAATAAAATAAAAACAGAAAATCAGATGTACAAAAGAAACGGTAATTACTTCAGAGCATTGCTAAATTCGTAAATTAATAAACAGGTTGTAATCACGTGAAACATTTATAAAAGAATAGCGAATCTGGCGCACGGAATCGTGCGCAATCTAGACATAGGAGATTAAAAATGTTGATTGATCTTTTTTATTTGGAATTATGTGTTCTTCCAAATTATTTAAAATATGGTTATGTAATATTTTTATGAAATGTGCAAAAAGTTATATGTGAAAGGAAGTAAGTAGAGTCTTTTCAATTCTAGATAACAGTCATAATAAGCCGAATAACAATATTTTGTTTCTTATATAAGATATTAAGTTTGTGACTCATATCGGCACACAAATTTTATATAGTGTGCAGCGCTTCGCGCGACCGGGCTTCATGACAAGCTCGTCGTCTGCCGTGAGTAACAGAACTATCCCCTGACTCCTTTTTCCCCAACTCTTTCTCTTCAACTGCAACCTCCGACGAGGAATCACCCATCTTTCCATCATGATGAATTCATCATTTATTACTGATAAGTAGTGCCTAGTATTAGTTTAATTAATGTCTGGCTAAGTAAGTTAACCAAGGAGGGAACCCACAAGGGTTGCCCGATATTTCGAAATATAATAATCGCAAATTGAACGGATGTATCAACTGGTAGTGGCTCAATTTATAATATCATGAAACAAACAATAGTTTTCTTATAGAAAGATATACTTTGCCGTAATAGCTCTAAAGTTAGTAAACCAATATATAAAGATAACGTATAAAACCACTAATTACTCAAACATTGGTGAACAGAAAAAATGACCTGCATTAAATCAATTTTATTAAAGTGTTTTCATTTTTCAAAAGAATCATGGACCTTAAATTGTCTATTTTAACTACTAGTCATAATAGAGTATTATTGTTGGATTAGTAGAGAAAATATATAAACAATATGACGAAACACCATGAGTGTGGTTTTGTATACTAATGCCACTCGAGGAAAATAAAAAGGTGTAAAGTGCATTTGATTAAAGAGGTAAATTAGTTCTACTCAACACATTAACTGCTGTCAACGAAGCAGAGCTTGGCCACCAGACAAACAAATAAAAATAGCAATCCTTATCTGGAACAACATGTAAATGAGGTGTGTTGCATGCGCTAGACAGTGAGCGAGCAGGCGCCGAGCGAGTAGCCAAGGCCGTTTGTCATGCACAATTAGCCAACAAATTCGCATTTAATTGAAGAGATAAATTCTCCGTAAAAGTCTGCTTCAACTGAATGAGTGTGGCTCCTTCAAATGGTTCAGATTTGGTAACCAATTGACTAATTGCGGCTACGCTGCTTCCTTTTAACTGTTGAAGAGGTTAAATACGTTTATAAATTTGTTCTAACGTTTCTATTACAGCTGTTAAAAATAACCAACATAAAGAATTCTTGTTCAAGCCTAATTTGTGAGATATTTGTGGATAATTATTTTACTTTTAGAGGTAAATTTATTTATGCATTTCTAGGGGAACAGTTTGTGAATTATTTGTCAGAATGTAATACATGGTTTTGTTACGCAACCCAAATTAGAAGTTCAGCGAGACACTGTTTAATGACAAAACTAGCTTGTTGGTATTCCAGCTTCATTAACTTTGTTGCTGATCAGCTAATATGCATTTATTATTGCATAATTATCCATGAGGTTTGGTGTATTGGGATGTTATTAGTAACAAAACCCAAAATGCAGTTTTGGCAAAGCTCAAAATAAAGTAAGTGTTGTAGGTAATTTTTTTTAAGATCCGGTATCCTTATATTTTTGAAATTCTTGAAAACCTTAAAACTTAAACATTTGATTGTGTTAATGTTCTCCTCTCCTGGGAGACCTATCTTGTATTTCGTTAAAAATATCCCTACTCTGTAAATTCATGCATGTGTGTTTGTAACAAATTATTATCCATCAATAAATTAAATTTTGACTGTTTTACATGTAGCATAAAATGAATTTGTTCACAGCTAAGCAATGAACTAACGAATTGGTATACTGAAAACTACCAACCCTACAAAAAACTTTAAACATTTATAATGTTCAGCTCTGGCTAATCGCGAAGAGTGGTCAGTTTGGTCAACCGTACCAATACAAACCGCATCTCATCTCGTCTCCATTGGGAAATGGCGATGGCAAACATTCAATGCAGAGGACATACACATACACGCTGGGATACATTGATGTTTTTCATTTACACTTTATATAGCAGTACGCTTAAAAAAATATATTTGAGTAAATCCTGTTTAATATTACTATTAGAGTCGTTTACATGATTTTTGAAACGTTTACCCTCTCTGTAAAATTTTGCAAATAAAATAGGAAAGACTTTAGATTTTTTTGTTTAAATTTCTTCATCTATTCTCGAATATCAACAAGCTGAATGTAATAAAATCGTGGTAAACTAATAGTCATTTGATTATAAAAATTATATAAGGAAATAATGAGAGAAAAAGGAAGGTCACAAGTATAAATATTAACCGTTTATGTGATTGATTGGAGATACGTTTTACGAGGGGTGTTCAATAAAGACTGACAGTACTCTTTTAATACCTTTCCCTAATTTTACACAAAACTTTATCGCATATCTTTACTCACGAAAATCAGCCATAGTAAACCTTAGAGGCAAAAATGTGCAACTGTTTATGAATCGGATGCTATGACAACAATGCAACAATGCTATAATGTTAACAGCTGATTTCGTGGTTGCTAATACTTCAATCTTTCATACCAACTTATAAAAAACTAATTATTTGACTTTGTTTGTTTACAAGTAAGCTACTGTCAGTCTTTATTGAACACCCCTCGTATTTCATGGAAGAATGTTCATTTTTAAATGGGTTACTCGTCATCACACCCAAAACCATTCTGACCAATGGAAAGAGAAAATAAAATAAGAATAAATGTTGTATTTACTTACATCTTAAATTCAATCATTTGTATAGTTCTCGTTTCCACAATTGTTATAATCAGCTCTTAGTCATACACTAGGTTTTACTTACATCTTGTTTGCGTTTTATGTCAAGGATATAGTGTGATTACGAAATAGACTAAGAAAAAACACTTTATCTAGCCAATTGAGATAAAAAAAATCTTAATCATAAAAATACAATATTTTTACATTTTAAAATCAACTTATCATAATGCATGAAATATCAGAGGATATATAGTATATGAAATTCATTTGCCTTATTTATTTCGATTTAAATATAAAATAACAATCTTACAAAATCGCTTTACGTATAATCAAAATTTATATAGAAGCATAAACGTTACAGTACCGTTCATGCTGTCATGCCTCATTTACTCAAACGATGTCATTCTTCTGTGCTATAGCTCTATCTATCTTCCAGGCCCTAAACTTAACCCACCCTTGGTAATGACAATAAATAAGCCCTCTCGTACAATGTATTCTCCGTTGTGGGATGTAGTTAGTTACACGCAATCAAGGCACGATGTAGCACAATGTAAACACCTCTGCTGCTGTGGTTCTAATTAACAAATTACTATCTTGAGCTACCTCACTGCACAAACTACTCGACTAGTTTTCCAACTATAAGTCTGTCACGGATGCACTGCATTCACATTTAAATTAAATGTTCAAACAATTACTGTTAAAACATGGAGTCTTTGGACTACTGGCTTTTAAAGAACTAGAAGATGAGTTGTAAGCATAGTTTTTAGATAAAATAGCTCAAATACAACCATAAATCTAATAATGAGCCAGAAAATTAAAGATTGTAAGTTGAATGTATTTAATTTCAGTACTATAGTGTTTTAATTTCATTCATTTTGATGTAGAAGAATTTCACAATTGTAAATTACACCGGCTTAAGCATATTATACACCTTATTGTGAAGGATGCAGCTGGTCTAGAACTAGTGTGCAATACTTCTATACTGAAGGACCGGGTTCAAATCCCTCTAAACACGAACAGCTATGTGATCAAATTATTCAGTAGTAGGAGCTCGATTTAACTCCCAGAGACGCATTTAAAGTACACAAAAAGGATAGGTTTCTAGAGCTAGTAAAACTTGTCTATTCTTTAGATAACTAACTCCATTAAAAGCCACTCGATAACAATTATCGCTAACACAACCTTTTTGAAATACAATTATTTCCAATTCATCAAATTCTATAATATGGCCTGAACAAGTAAATTACCTAATCTGATAGAGACCCGTGTTAGTATGATTTAACCGTTCAAGTCTATATTATGTTGGATTTCCCTAATTTCCACCGTATTTAAAGGCGCCATTAGGTGGATAAAGAGTGGCCCAAACCTTCATCCTTGAGATAGAATACAAACCTCGATAATGGTCACCGATTCATATAATCAATTTCACAACTATTGAAGGACAAAGCAAACACTCTAACCAAAGCAATTTGATATTAAATATGAGATTTTAAAAAAAATATTGTTTTTAAGTGGATGTAATAGAGTGGGGACATGGAAAAATTAATTATTGGGGACGGCGAATTGACGCTAAAAAGGACAAAGATGTCAAAGAATATTTCAATCACATGCTGGATGAAACGTGCATCAATCTTGGATCCGATATTAAAAGAAAATATTTATTTCCATTCTTTAAAAATAAGATTGAGGAATGGAGATATTTTAACGATTATTTTATAGATAGCTTGATTATTTATTAGTGGGAGGATCAGTTAATAGAATAGTAAATTACATAAGGATTAAATTATAAACAAATCAAAGATTATGAAACTTGACATTTATATATTTTGTATACAATTTAATATCAACACATTCAATTTTTATATTCCCATAATTTCTCTTTGCACATGAATCTCAAACGGCAACAAAGGCTGTTTAAAGTATCAAAATTCACATTAAGTAGGATTAGATCCTCGCATGAAGCCTTATGTTAAAGCAGGTAACTAAATGAAGTTTCTAGTAACCACGTCATTATAAACGTTATCTCGGATTAAAATGGCATCCTGTGTTTTAACTAGTGAGTTTAATGCAAACCATCATAACGGATATAAACTGTTAATTTGGTCTAAATTTTCTAGCATGTAGAGTTTGTTTAAATGTATTCATAAACATATTGATCCAGTAAATTTTAATAAGTGTTTTTAAAAATTTGAAGAATATAGACTATATTCATCACCGTCAATATATTACTCATTAGTTTCTTGAATCAATATTACACTAATCATTGTGTTGCTATCATTGTAACATTGTTAACAAGACTATTAAAATCCCACAAGGACATTTACCCTAGATTATCAAACTCCAACAGACAAAAATTTGTAGTAATCCTCCCTTAACAATACACAATAACAGTTGAGTTAACGCTGTCTGGAGTTGAGTCTAAAACCTGGCAACACCTAGATTTTGTGAAAGACCACAAATCAGAAAACATCATCTCTAGAGATCGATAAACTTGTCGGTGCTTTGGCATTGGTCCACCTGTCGGCTGCTTACAGACCTCGTGGTTCCTTGTTCTATTTAGAAGTTGACCGTGCAGCTTTATAAAACAAAAACCATAATCTGGCCAACTAAATGTTAAAAATTTAAGATATTTTTATCATCATATTTATTGTGTACATGGTTTATTGGTGGACTTCAATGGACGAATTAAGCTACTGCTTTAGATTTTCTTGAATGAAAATTGCCTTAGTTAAGCCAATTAATTGGATAGAGTTCTCTAGTAAGAAGAATTTTAGGTCATTTTACGTAAAGTTTTATTCAACACTTTTGTGCAGGCATTAACAATTTTTTCCCAGTCCAAGGAGTATACAAACAAATAGATAGATTTCCTAAACGGGAAAAGGCCACAAACTGAAACGGGAAAAGGCTGTGTGAGAAACATGGTTTCCCCAAGTCAAGCCCCCAGTCGCACCCCCTTTCAACGACCCTTACGTATGTTTTGTCTATTTTCATTGCAAACGCATGTTGCACTTGAAACTATAGCTACAGTATTTGAAATGGAAGGACATATCTTTCGGATCGAAAGTCATGGAAAAAGAGGGCGACTTTTTCCCTAAACTACCATAAGGGATTAAAGTTTATTTTTAAATCTCTTGCTATTGAGCCCTACTTTCACCTTAAATTACGTTGCACATTCGTGGGGGGTTAAATCTATTTAGCCCAGGCAAATTAGACATATGCTCCCCAAAAAATCGTCTAAAGCTGGAAAGTGTTTTAATACCTTTTGGGGGTCCCAAATAAGACTCCTGTGAGTTTGCGACGGATTCTGACGTCTGCTTAAGTTTTGGGAGTCGAAAAACTATGAAAATTTTGCACTTTTTTCAGTTTTTCACTTATAACTCCTAAATAACGAATCCTAAAGAAAATGTTGTTCAAAGGTGACTTTTAGTGCACTAAATTCCGCGTCGATTGATGTTAAATACGTCAAAATCGGCCGAGCCGTTTACCCGCTGTAGTTTTTCTAAGTTGGGATATTTGCATCAACATGGCCAAAAGGTTGATTATTTGACCAGTTTTCGGCTTACAACTCCTAAACGACGCATGCTATACAAAAAATGCACCTGTCGTTAGTTTGGAAAACACAAAATTTGGCGTTGAATTATGATTATGAATTACTAGATAGTGGTTTATTCCATGGTTATCAATCAGAGGTTTATCCAAGAATGTGTGAAGGGAAGGGTAGCAAGACCCCCTATGTAATTTTAAATCTAATATTGTTATCTGGGGTTACAAAAATTCTAGGATTCGTCCTAAGCTCCCATTTATACGATACCATCTCTGGACACTCCAAAATGGTGTTAAGCGATTCTAAAATAAGATATTACAACGAGAAAGATGTTATTAAATATAGCAAAAATGTTATTTTTAGCTTAATAAACGAAAGATGATAATGGGACAGATGTGCATAGTTTTACTATTTATTTAGCCTATTTAAAAAAAAAAACTATTGGGAGATCACGTAGATTTTACCATGTAACTTTTCTACTTATCATCATTGGAATCTTAAGAATAAGGATTCATTCTTTGCTCTTATCGGTCTTGCCACAAATGGTGACATTCGGTACCATCTTTTTCGTCAGATATCGAATTGAGATAATTGTGCCCCATGCAAGTCTTTCAGACAGTAGTGCATTATATCCCTGCATTTCAAAAGGAGCAAGATAATGTAAACCTTTTTTAACTTGTACACGATAGTCGAGATAGGTAGACGGAGTTGAGAAGTTCTTGTCGAACCGGTGGAGTAACCGTAGTGATGGGAGTTATGTTTATAGTTCTATGGAGTTAACCCATTGGCGTTAATTTTCCATACCTATCTCTCTGAATTAAGTACACTTTTAATTGAGCTCTAAAGGATTGGTGGATGAGCAGCCCCTTTTGTTAGAATCAAAGTCAAAATTAGTTAAAAGTGTCTTCTAGAAGAGACCAACCCTCACTTGATTTGAATATTTTCTGCTCCCAACCATGTATGGGGCCAACCTGCTTCTGCAACTTCACCAATTGTTGTAACCCTTCAGAACACAGTGAGATCTACATTGATTGGAGTAAACAGCATGAGTAGTTTTAGGCTACATGATTAGTTAGATTTTCGACTCTTCTACATCACGCTTTCTTCATCAAACTGCGCCAGTGGGTACGGACCTATTTTTAATCCAAAGTATGATTCAAATTGAGGCTTGGATTTAATGTAGAATATCACGTGCTGACTGAGGGGGGCAGATTCTTCTTTGATCTTTGATGTTGCCATCACAGCTCGCAATTAAGGTCACCACATCCTTTTATTCTGCACAGTTTATGGTCATTATATGCTTGCCTATTTACGATTTTCTTGCAAGCTGTGGCTTTTCATTATGCTTTATACATATCTCGCGTTGATGCTATCATATGGGATAACTGCTGAGCTGACATGAGCGAACTATTTTCAGAAAATGGGTTGTGACTCTGGAACCATTTGATGAATTTCTTTTTGATCCCACCGTATCCGTGGAGTTTATATTGTCAACTTGCTGATAATATGTTGAAGAGGTGATCCCACAATATCCCTTAATTTGATGGGTAGCATTCACTGCGATGGGCCTGCCAGCGAACCATCGGGCTAGATTCCCATCATTGATTCCCCTATCTCGGAAAAGCTCTCCACAGTAAGACGTTGCTCTCATGAGCACTTACTTGTTCATAGGCCATGCTGCAGGATCCATATGACGTCACACTAGTAGATAGATTCAATGCCATAGCCCCTATGTTTTTGGTAATTAGGCTGGTTGTTTGCCAGATTTCAATGGCAAGATTTTAAACTTCGGAAACTTGACAAGCATCTGATCTAGTGTTAACAATCAATAGCGGTTAAATGGTGAAGCCGATCTTAATGAATTGGAAAACATTCTACGCAGACGTTTATGCTCTTCAAACTAACTATAGGAACATTTTTTCGATAGCATGCGTTATAAGATGTAAGCCAAAAACTGAGAGATGAATACAGGGATAGATCTATATAATGGGTGGTTGGGATGAATCCTAGAATTTTCGGAACCTCAGACAACAATATTAGACTTAAAATTACATAGGGGGTCTTACTCTCATCACACCTTATTAGATAAACTTCTGGATGGCCAAAATGGAATAAACCACTATCTAATAATTCATAATCCATTTAAGGACAGGATCTATGTTGTTACCAATTTGAGTAAAATTTCCCAACTTTAACTTCAATACTATTTTCAATGAAATGGCGACCATACAAAGTAGGAAACAATCAATTGCCGTTATTGATTATAAAAAAAAAATACGCATAATTTTGTGTTTTACAAACTAACTACAGGTGCATTTTCGTATAGCATGCGTCATTTTAGGAGTTGTAAGCCGAAAACTGGTCTAATAATCAACCTTTTGGCCATGTTGATGCAAATATCCCAACTTTGAAAAGCTACAGCGGCTAGACGGATCGGCCGATTTTGACATATTTAACATCAATCGACGCGGAATTTAATGCACTAAAAGTCACCTTTGAACAACATTTTCTTTAGGATTCGTTATTTAGGAGTTATAAGCGAAAAACTGAAAAAAGTGCAAAATTTTCATAGTTTTTTGACTCCCAAAACTTAAGCAGACGTCAGAATCCGTCGCAAACTCACAGGAGTCTTATTTGGGACCCCCAAAAGGTATTAAAACACTTTCCAGCTTTAGACGATTTTTTGGGGAGCACACCCTATTTTTGATCTAATTTGCCTGGACTAATTAGAACAATTCGCACGCCAAATTTCAACACGTGTTTTCGTTACTCGTGAATTTCATTGGTGCCGGCTTAAGCAGTTTGGGTTTTATTTGGATAGCTTTTCACTTTATATTTCCCATCTGTTTTTGTAGCTTGTAATTCACTTATTTTACGTGATACATGCGTTCACCTACCGAGTAATTTAATTTGTATTATTATGTCTTACATAGACCTCTTGTCCAAAATCTATATTGTCACTTTTCATTTTACATTCATCACTTTTCTTCTGGACATTGATGACCAATTTAATAAGAATACTTGCACAAAGACAAGTCTGGCTATCACGTGATCGCCACTATATAGCCTTTACGTATGTTCCTGGCAGATGCTCCACGACGGGTTTCCTCGCCAGTTTCATAATCCCTGTTGTGACTTCTGCCATCAGATTGTAAACAGCCATGTTTATGCTTACTCGTTAATTTCTGTTTGGCCCTGCTACAAGTAACAATCTAGACTTGAGATTTGAGTTTGTTCCAAAATTGTTGTTTACGTTCCTTTACGTTCTGTTGCACTTTGTAAATGATTAATTTGTTCCATATTTAAGTTGTTTTGTCTCCAAATCGCTGAACAAACTATAAAAGGTATAACATTTCCTGAGTAGTGTCAGAGTGATTCTGTATGATGCTTATGGACTACGTGTTTCCTGGACTTAAGTCCTTGTCTTAAAATCTTGAACAAGAACATTGTTAACTCTGTCACTTTTTAAAAGTCGTTTAAAGTTTAAATAAGAAACAATGTTTTTGTAACAAGCTTTGCAGATGAGGACTTAAATCCACGAAACGCGTAATCCATAAGGATCATACAGGATCACTCTGGCAGTACTCAGGTAATGTTATACCTTTTATAATTGATTTGCGTTTGAGGAAAGATTGCTAGCTTCTAGGTACACAATTGTTTTATATCTCTTTGAAAAGTTGGGTTGTAGCTAGGCTATGAATAGAACTTTTCATTCCATTCCCATACAGATGCAAATTGTTTTAGAATAAAAACGAAAGTAGTTGAACTAGTCACCGACAGAGTGCTAAGTTACTGTATGTAAATTACAGTTTTCTTTCAGATACAATAATTTCCCTACTTTGGTACACAGAAATGATTACTTTTTTAATCTTAGCTTCTTTTATGTATGTTAAACCATCCATAGTTTCGGTAGTATAAGATAAATTAAGAGTGAGTAAAAAAAATTAGAAAATATTTAAGATTGCATTGTCATTAATTGTAGTTATATCGCCAATTATATGAAGTTTCGAGAATGTTAGAATTTTTCAAAAACTGTTACTGTTCGTATCTGATTATTATATTGTGTAGATCATCAGAACTATTGACATTGGTTGCGCATACATTCTTATACGAGTATTAGCAACATCTTATCATCCTAATAGATGTGCGATGCTTATAGATGAGGTGAATACAATGGCATGGTATATTTGTGTACGTTGATATATTTGTGTCAAGGTATGTTTCTCTACTTTGTATGTTTGTGTCAATGTATTTTTGTGTACTATGAAATATTTCCTACATCAAAATTATTAAGATAAAATAGAACGATATGCTAGCTAGCGATCTATAAAACCTCAGTGCTTCATCCAATGAGTAAACAGCACACTTTGAATTTAAGAGACAAATGCACATTAACGAATTAAAGCTTTACCAGACATGAAACAGACCCAAAATAAACTTAACAAGTTACAACAGGGAAAAACTAATGGATGTATTTCAATTTAATTAAGTTGGTAGGCCATATAGAGATATGTTAAAAATCATATAGGACTTTAAGTTAGATTTGAAATTTTTTTATGTTTTATATTCCAGATGATGCCACACACGGACAGGGCCGCCACGCCTTAGCTCACTAGCACCCTTCAGTTGTAAGGGTAAGTTACTTATTTAACTATGTATTTTTTTACTAATTTTAGGTAGCATTTCATAAACTTTTGCTTTAAAATGTTTAGTTGGAAATACGGATTTAATTATTCGTTTTTGGCTTTTTTACAGGTGTAGTTTTGAAAAAAAATTTAAACCTCAATACTTTGATAAACTTTATATTAATATTAAGATATAGATTAAATATATCGACTTACATACTAGAACAACAAATTTTGGATATCTGATTTTGAATAGTTTTGTACGACTTATATAGAAAGAATTTTGTTGTTTAATATTTGTTATACTTATTTTAAAACTAGTTTTGAATATTTATATACAGTATAACATCAACAAACACATTTTCAAAGGACTAGTTTTCACTACTATGTGACTGACTATGTGACAGTTGTTAATCATTCAATTAGTTAAATTATGTAAACTTTGAAAGCATACTTTGAGAGCATGCCCGAAGGAAATCTGTTCATACCAATATTTTTTCTAAATCTATACACTCTAAGCTATGTTGTATAGAGTCATATTCCTATTTTTTATGATCATCGGTTAATGACCTTAAACGGTGAGTACAATTTTGAGCTTATTACTGTAATAAATACTGTCAAAAAAGTTGGTCAGCATTGATGAATCTTTTAAAGTGAATTGTATAAATAAATCAAACACTAATGTGGTGAAGTCCAAAAATAAATTACCTTTTACTATTCATCCCTCGCTATATCTAAGCTTTAAAATGACACATTAGCCGTAAAAATTGACTACGTAGGGCGGCTGGATAAGGAATTTTATTGTGGCGAAATCCTTATTGTATAAAGTATACAGACAAATTGATGTATAGTGAAGCTTAAAAAGTTCTTTAAACATCCACACAAAATTCTTAAAATACTCTTCTTTGCTTTCACAAGGAAATAAAATTAATATCAGCTGCAAACAACCAGACCCAAGACAGTAACGTTGTACTGAGAAAGTAGCTGTCAACATTAAACAACTACCAGGCAACTAAGTAAGAGATTTGGCTCGGGGAAGACGTTCAAACAAAAACAAGTTTAAAATTGCGGGCGACAGGAGGAGCCACGTGGTCGTAATAACCCTGAGTCAGACAATATTGCAGATATTTTGGGTTAAGACAGTCATGACCCACTTGTATTTTAAAATCACATGAAAGTTTAACCGCTATTTACACAGGTCTTTGCGTCGAGCAAGTTTGTTGCGTTAAACATTTGTATTGCCGAGTCAACTAAATTATCGTGATCTATTGATATGATCACTGAAATTTAATAGTACTCTGGCCCACTTATGTTAAAATCTGTTCTGGTGAAAGTTTAAGTAGTATTTATCAAAGCAAATTTATTACATTTTATTTTTATTGCTTTTCACTAGTAAACCTAATCCTCTTGAACTATATTTTTCTCGGCGTTTACGTGTAGAATGGTCAAATCATGCACAAGTAGTTTGAAGAGGAAAGCGGTCCAAACCCATTCATAGTTTGAGTATGTGTCGAGAATCAACCCCGTTCTTCCTGTACCAAAGTCCGAGACGCCAACTTGCCAACACTAGACTAGGAACACACTCTATTGTTGAACTGAGATTCAATAGGGCAAATATGTGTCAAAACTCAAACGGTTTGTCGTCCGTCTCGAAGTTTACGACCCTTAACTCGGTCGACGCCGACAGCCGAGATTAGAGACGGAAGATGTTCTTTCGACGGATTATCCAAAAACAACTCAAGCCTGGACCGTTAGTCCGATCCGCCGGCGCCATATATTAGCATTTTTACGCGTCGTGACGTTTGGTTTTTTATCAATTAAGTTGTTGGGCGTTTCCTCATTGGAAATACTAAAGATAGCCGGGAAGTGTTCGTGTTGGCTAAACGTAGCGTTTTAAGGGACGATATGCTCCTGTTGTGCGAGATACGCTAATGGTGTGTTACCGTGAATCCACAATCTGTTAACTGACGTTTCAGACACCGGTTTAAATCTAGCACGCACTAATGTGGACGGCAAAAAGTAGGTTTAAGAAAGCACTCGATCACATTCTTGGCTTTTTAACCTATCTTTTATCGTTAGAGAATGTATGTCTTACTGATAGAAAGATACCCATAAAATCATCGTTTGCATACTGCTAGAAGGCTTCGTGTCCTATCGTGAATAAATATGAATTCTTTTGATTTGTGTTTAATGTTTTTCAAAGCCTCAGTATTCCTCATTTTATAATATCAAAATAGAGTTGATAGCCTACAAACCAATCGTTCTATTTCGTCATACGAGTTCTGATTAGGTGAAATAATGGGAGATAAATGTTGAAGTACTGTAACAGTTATAGGACACCCAATCTCATTAAACTGATCCATTTCCATGACATAATATACAAATTAGTGGGTAATATACAGCAAGTGTTAACGATAAATTTCACAAAAGTTATCGATCCTATTTCATTGAGTTTGACTCAAATATTCATATAGCTCAAATATCTTACACCACTTCAGGAAAACGTCGTGGTTTCCACAAACTTGTAATTTCTTTCAATCAACTTTCTCATGACAAGATGATTTTTAGGAGAAACTCAAAACTCAATTTTAAATGGATTCGACTGGGCCATAGAGACTGGGATTAGATGCGTTATGGAAATGGATTTGGACGGATCTGCTGTTAAAATCCATTTGGACGGAGGAAAGTGGGCAGGACGAGACGGCAAGTTACTGGTAGATTTATGACTCGAGTTGCACGCTTGCATATGTTTACAGGTCGGTCTATCTCATACATCTAGTTTAACTTACTGCACTGCCTCTTTGATATCACCGCCCCTCGCCGCGCCGGCCTCATTTTTACAAGACCAATTAGTAAGTGATCAATTCTGCTATTTTATGAAGGGTATTGTAAACATCTTAGGTGTGTTCATTGATGATTTCTTCGGGCCTGCTAATCAGAAGGTTTCCGGTTCGATGCTATGAAAGTAACTGGCCTTTTGACGATTCAAAACCGTACCCGGCTGCCTTTGATCATAGGGCTTTTAATAATGACCTTGGTAAAGAGCCAGCTGATGTTAGTCAGTAAGAGGCTATCATCCCATACTTTCAACACTCATCCTTCAGACTTCTTCGCCCTACGCTTCAGACTTCTTTTTGTGTCCGCATCGTTGTAGAAATATAATACTATCAATACGGGTCTCGGTCATGATTCATAGTTTATGTTTTAGGCTATTTATTGTCTATAAGAGATTTTCAGATTAAGATACAGAAGAGGAAAATATTTATCTAAATGTGGGTTTTCAAGTATCTACTTTAACTGGGACCAGTCGATGACTTACAGCAGTAGACAGGGCTGAATATTATGCAGCGATACCCATTAAATTCCTCTTAAAATAGAAGTAATCCATCAAAACTATCCCAATCTAAACCAAGATTAATTAATTTTACCATCCGATGTATTAAAATGTGGTGTTCTAATCTTTAGAATAATTTTCGTCATTTGGTGTCTCCCAACCACACACAGTTTATATTTCATGTCAAAATGAAAAGGCAGAACAAATCACGACCATTAGAAGCTATGGAGGGATTTGCCAAAGCCGCGGTGGCTTGTGTGTGGCAAATCTGTTTACAGTCTTCTCAATCAAAACATACACCGTCGATTGAAATGTTTTGCCAAATCTCCAAAATGTTTTTTCAGCCGCTTCAATAACTTAAAACCTTTCAACCATATTGCGATAAAACTTGGTTATGGCAAATTCGTTAACATAACTGTGATAATCTCATATCGTTTTAGATGTTTTTAGTGGTTAGATCGTGGTATATGGTGGCTGTGGTCAATTTTATCTAGGATTTTCTTGGATTTCTAAATATTTATTTAGAAATCCTTGATTACGTTTTAATACGTGAATTTAACAAATAAAACCCGTAACTAACACAAATTACTGTAATTAATGAAATCCCCTGATTTTATTGTTTAGAAATTATGATTTTTCTTTGCTGTAGGAATATCTTAAACACATGATGTTTATTTTAAGTCTGGACTTTACAGAAGGTAACAGTATTATTTTATCCACAACAGAGGGATTTTTCAAAAGGGAAATTCTAACACCTACAAGATACAAACCATTAAACGCTCCCAATTTCTTTTGGATATGACTGGGATTGAGCCAAGACTCATAGTTGTTGACTCATAGTTGTGCTACACAATGTAAATCAACTCAATTACCTATGTAGATATGTATGGATTCGAGTTTGTAAACACATTTAAATGTAATAACTAAATTCACATCAACTCACTCACCCAGTCCAGTTAATGAATCATAACAAAGCTCATACGCGGAGTTTATTAAATGTGCATGGCGCAACCTAATTTGGCATTTGGAAAGTTCATATTTCATTGTTACCTTCATCACATTACTGAATTAATTTTTCTAGGTATAAATAAGGAGACTATCGTTTAAGAATTTTATTAAAATTAGTGTTGTACTCATTATTTTTATATTAGTAGTTTCAGTGCAAGTTCATATTCCATTGCTACCTTCATCACATTACTGAATTAATTTTTCTAGGTATAAATAAGGATACTATCGTTTAAGTATTTTATTAAAATTAGTGTTGTACTGATTATTTTTATATTAGTAGTTTCAGTGCACATACTATACTGGTTTTAAACACGGCCGTTTTATTATATATTATTAGTTAACTTATATATTATAACCTCACCTTCGGACCTCCGTAGAACATGTCATACACATGATAGATCTTCTATTATTGGACATCATTGATGTTTCATGGGAGGACTCTAGAAATTATAGTTATTTATTATCTCGTTATTTGTTTCAACCTATTAAAAGGACGACAAGAAGAATTTCACAATCTTCTCTTCTATCTAATATTCAAATACTTCATATTTTGTTTATACTGGCCTCACCTTTTTCTGTTTATTCCTGGCGTAACTAAAAAGTTATAAATCGATTTTCTGTAAATTTTAACTCTTGTATAAATATCTAAACATATACATCAATCCAGCTATCTATTATTCATATATTTGATACCCTGCATGTAAACTCTGTTTCCATCAAGGCTTTTTGTTTTAAGACATAACTGTACATATTATAAACATTAAAACACGTGCCTAGGTATATGTGTAAACTGGATTTAGATTTTTTATTTGAGCCATAAGTAGAGAGCCAGATTCAAATTTGTTTGGACTAGTTTTTCTACATTATTAATTTCAGTTCAGAAAGCCTAGATGTATAATTTTCTAACAACCAAAAACAAATCCAGCTGTTTTTTTCATTACCAACCATGTCCGTGTTTCGCAACGGCGAAAGGACGTGGAAGAAGTTATTTCGTATTTAAAATTATGTATGAAGTAGCTACACATCTACCATTGATTTTAGAAATAGAGTTAATCTGTACCATACAGTTTGATAAAAGTGTCTTTCTTTTAAGCAAGTGGGTTTCTTAGGCAAGTGATAGCAGCGTTTCACGCTAACTCGTAGACTAAAATAGCCTTCTGGGATAAGAAATACATACTTCTTGTTGTTTCCAAGATCGTGTCAAATACTCTTGTTTCCTTCTCCTTGGTAACAAGACAGAGGTTTACCAACAATGAATAATGTATCAGCTGATAAGAGTGATAAGGTGAAGGTCTACATTGACGCGAGCAAAGGATCTGTTCCGTGGGGTTAGACAGGTCTAATAAATACATGTAATAAATCAACCAAGGACGTTCCTTAACACTGACACAATCGTATGTCATTCAATAATTAATTACTGTATGCTACATTAGTTGTGAACTAGATTTAGGTCAATTCCTAAGAGATGATTTGCTTGCTTTTAAGTTCAATTTACTGGCCAATATGCTTACAAATGATAATAATATGACCTATTTGGAAAGTAAAGCTCACATTTCTTTTTTAATGTACGAAAATATTATTTAACATAATATCTACTTTGTTACATAAAACTCGGCACAAATACTGATTCTCGACTACTTTTTGTAACACCTTCTTACATAATTGAAGAAACACTAACACAAGTCTGCAAAGTTATGACAACCTTAACGAATCAAAATAAAAAATAATGAAAAATGCAATGTGTGATTCTTAACTTTTTTTTAAATAATTGTTGAAACTACTACAATTTTGGTATCACTTTCTTTCAAAAGATCCGATTTAATATATGAATAAAAAAGTAGGTATCTAAATAACCATTGTTTCTGTTACACACTGTAATTTACATGAACTTGAATATTTCAAAGTGCAAAGTTCAAGTGAAACAAAATTATTTATAAAAATTTTTTAGTAAAATCCAACAAAAGTTTTACAAATTTGGTGTTAAGAAAGGTTGGTACCGACTAGACAAAAGCGCATCTCCATTCGACCTCCCACCTTGTTGCGTGGATCTTGTATGTGTTGTTGGCAAGTAGTGAAACAAATCCAGCGTGAATGATGGATCACGTATTCTTGTTGGCAACTTTAGAGACAACAACCAGTTTCTCGTCCTTAACCTTTCAATTGCAACTCGGGCGCAGGCACAGTAGGAGGAGAAATGTCATGAAAATTGTGATTTGTAACTTCAACAAATTTTGTTTTACCGGTCATAATGGTTGTTAGAGGAGTGTGGAATGTGTTGCGAAACGAATCAAAATCAACCCGCAAAAAATACAGTGTTGCATTAAGAGAATGTCACATTGTGTGCTACCCTTTACACCTACGTGCCAACAATGGTACGGACACGATTGAAACACAAAGATGGCCGACAGGTAAAGACGAGAGTTTATCGCCGATCTGTATGCAAATATAGACATAGCAGACCTAACTGGGGGTGCGGATATATGGGAGACTCTTGATAGAGACTTAACTGGGCGACAGAGACTCGTTACACACTTTATCTACGGCATCTCCGCTCTCTGTTTATTGCCGCGTGGGCCTAGGCAGGAGCTGCTGATTTTATGTCTGCAGTTAAAGGAGAAAATCCCAAATAATCAGTCCTTTCAGAGCTTTATCAGCAGATCGACAAGGAATCTCGTTGAATTTAACGCTGAATTTCGACTAATTTATAGGGTGTAAAAGGATTTTGGCAGCTCTCTCTGGAAAGGTTCAACAAATGAATGAATGTTCAGGTTGGCTTAAAAAACAAGAAATATTGAACGAAGTTCGGATTTACAATTCTTTCTGATTCTTCAATGCACACCCGATTTATTATTGTACATATTTTACAATGCTAGTTCATATCCAACCAACTACAGCTTTAAATACCACTATCAAATTTGTGCTACGGTTGAACCAGCAGTTAGGTAAGGTTTCTGTCCTCAAAGCCCAGGCTCAAGGCTCCCCAATTACCATTGCACATAGGCTTTTGGCAATGTGATAACGACATAAGCAACCATGATCCAATGGTTCCACATTTTAATATTTTTATAGCTCACCTGACAGTCGACAGGTTTGCTAGTTTGATCCTGGAAAATACAGTAAACGTTTAATAATTCGAACCTTGTCGCAACTATCCCTGATCACTTGGCATTTAATAATTGATTCTGACTACGGAAACAGCTAATCTTATTTAGTAACCCCTCACTCCATTCTATATAAATCCTTCGCTCATATTCAACTTAAAATAAAAATGTGCATATCATTGCTGTTTCAAATGCAAAGAAAACAACAGGAAAAGATAGTTGCTTGGGCTAGAACCTTCACTGTATTAGAAAGCATCCCATCATCAGTAAAATACATTTAACAATTGATTCACTAAAGAACAAAATGAAACTTAGCTTCTTTAAGATTTCACACTTACTTGTATAAAATAATCTGTTGGTTAAGTTCATCTACTCAAGATATATTCATATCGAAAACAAAATCACGCACAATGAATTTATCTCCCGCAGCGTTTCTGTTTGCTATGCGTAGAGAGCGAGCAGTCTCGCGGTGATTCACATAAATGTAAAACATTGTTATGAATCACAGTTGAGAGATCGTTTTCCTATTTGCCACCTACTACAGAATACATTGAAAGCATACAATCTGCATTAAGTACGACATCGCAACACCAGCAGGAGGCTGAATATATAAAATCGTCCTTGGATTTTCTCAGATAAATTTATTCGATTCTTGAGGCACCAAGAATACACCGGTTGATATATGATGCCAATATCTAGTTTTTCTGTGTAAATATTTTACCTACCTTTAGAAATGTACGTACTGTTTACGCCTTACAAATTATATTTTAGAATGTAATTTTTAAACCAAATATTTTGTTTTTGAGATCGTAGACATTATAAAAGGTAGGCCTACTACATTTAACGAAATTGCATTGATTTCCGTCACATGTACTGTTTTAAGAGACTCAAGTAAGCCTAAAATAATTCTGTAATTAACTACCTAACCTTATTGAGCAAATAAATGCGTCCACAACTCATAACATACATTATTTTCTAATACTAATCTTAATATTTCAAGAAAGTTTTGGTTTTATCAGTTGTCTTTTTATCATCAAGACTAAATCTGTGGGTAGAGCTATAACATGATGTTTTTCTTTCGTTTCAAAAAAGCCATTATCAGTGTTAACCACCATAGAAAGTCCTAATTCAAACAAAATGTTGTAGTAGGGTGATTTTCTTGTAATGCGACAGAGATAAAACTGAGTATAGTAGGATATATTATTGAACTTATTGACTTATCAATAATCTTAGATCTTAACATTCTTTGTCATTGATATGAAAACCTACTAGCTCCCGAGGTCAAATCGAAAGCACACGGTACATTGTCATGTTAATGGGGGCAACTTGTGAAATGATATAAGTCCCAGGGGCAATGTACTTAAAACTATCAAACTAAGATTAGCAGTTCATTTAATTATTAATAGTAAACCGTTTCAATCCAAGAGATTGTTATTCGCATTTAAAAACATTTTAGTGTTTTCTTCATAAGCGCAGACTCGCTTTAGTTGTTTAAGGTTTAAAATCATACAAGTGATTTTCATAGATGTCACGTGGTAAGTCTACAAAAGAATCAGCAATCAGTGGGAGTAACTGTGATATTTTATTGGGGAGACTGCAATCACTTTTGAACTGTAGTTTTTAAAACAATGGGGGTTGTGCCATTTTTTATAATCATAGACCATAACCTACTAAATTTGAATTAACCCCGAGCTTTTTTTTCAAACCTCATTTTTTGGTTATGTTATGAGTTTTTATGAGGAAATCACGTAAATTACACTAACCTTTGAGCCACCAGTTTGACAGCAATGGGGGTTGTACCGTTTTGCTTAGAAGTTAAAAGAACGTAAGAAGGGTCGTTTTGTTAAAATTTAAATTTTCCGTTATTTTGTAGGGTTAATGGGAAAATCACCATTGAAAATGTCAAAATTTAAAATAAACTGGAGATACCGTATATTAGTACCCACATACAAAATTCCATCAAAATCGGAGGACATGTGGGGTCTGTCGTTGTGTACACGTCCACACATACACCTAGACATCACTTCGAAAACTTTTTTCTCAGGGCAACCCAAAACGGATATATCCACCTAAAAATCAAACTCGGAAATGTTGACGAAAACAATACTTCCTCCATACTACGTATAGGTAGAGAAAAATATTTTTTTTACAAAATAACATGTAGATGGGGTTTTGTTTGGTCAATGAATTTGAAAGGGGTGTTGGTAAATATATTCTCCAAGTTAAGGTAAATGGACATATTTTTACAAATTAATTTAATTATTTATCAGGTAAATCAAATTGTAAGCTAACCTTAGCTCTTGAGACAGCTCTCCACCATGTCCAGGTGAGCCCCAGATATTTTCGCCTCCTCGCAAGGTCTACATCGGTGGGCGTCCGTCCCCTCCCGCACTGGATAGCGCTCCCCGCGGTGTATTATTGCATAAAATAAATATCAAACACAAGTAGGAGGACTTACAATACAGCTTTGACCTACCGTGTCGGCGGCCAGATTCTATGTATTTTACAAAGTCGAAAATTACAAATTGTCTTCCAACGCAGAGAGTTTCTCAATAAAGAGAAACTTCTCCTAATAGGAGAGATCTATCGTTTTTAGATATGTGGACTTTTTAAAGTTAGGGGTCACGGAATTTTCATATAACTAAAAATTATCGGTGGGGTTTGAACCAAAGTCTTTACGACAGAAGTTCTGTGCTGTAACTGGCAGACTAGCCGTGATTCCTTATAAATTACAACAGAGAAGGAAAATAAGGACACGGGGAATTTGACTACTGATAGTACTTCAGTATCCAAAAGTCATTGTTAAAGGATTAAAAAGTGCTAAAGTGCGTTACGAAAAATAAAAAGTGAAAAATTTAATAGAACGGGTTGACACGGAAACTTTTGTTTCCTCATAACATTTTGTACATGCTAAATAATAAAACTATTAGTTTTTACTTTTTGCGTTTATATACGTCCTGTCAAGTGTTTTTGTAAATTAACAGCCGAAACTTTCCTATTTTTTTATCTAAAGTCGGGAAAAGATAGCACCAAGTAGATAGCAAGTCGGGATTCATAGCCCAATAACAGAAGCATGTCGTTTGGGAACGATTCCTCATCCTTCGGATTTAAAAGCGAGTACTACAATAAACAATAGAATATTTACTAAGATCAATATTGAATTACACCTTCTACCAATTCAATTAACTTATTGAAGTAAAATAATAAAAATGCATTGGTGTTTACAAAAAAAAGAGAATTTGAAATTTGCGAGTTGCAAACATTGATGGAGAGTACACTTGATCCATCAAGGCAATACAAACTGAACCCAATCAGGTTTTGGCCCGGAAAAATCAGTGAGGCTATGAAATACGTTACGTTGATGATACCGGCTTACTGTGAAAAGCGAGGGTCGTGATGAACATGGATGGTGAAAACGGCGGGAAGGGGGAGGGGGTTATGGGCTAAATAAACATCGCAATGATCCAACAAAATTGGAACTTAATTTAAATTACGCATCTTCCATGAAACATACACATCTGATGGTTATAATCACATTCAAACGTTTTACACTTTTGTTCAATGGTGAATTGTGATATTCACATTTTTTTAGTTCCTATTGATAATTATTATAATGAACATTTTAATGAATTATTGCATGATCTTGTTGGACTGACATAGGTAGTGAATGTTTCTTAAATAGACCTTTTTAATTTCTGTTAATTATTAATTATCAATTATCAATCAATTATCAATCATCGAGATGGGGACGCCACCTAGGTGCGTATTTAACCCAAATATGAGTGAAGGATGAGTGTAGAATGGAGTGTGATGACCTGTGTAGCTTTGCCAGGATCATTTATTTAAAGCCCCAATAATCAGGAACAGCTGGGTCCAGTTTCGAACCATCAAAAAGCTACTGACTTTTCTCTGGATTGAACCGGCGACCTAGTTTGATTATTAGGCGAGCACTAAAACACTCAGCTACCCAGTTAAAATTTTAATTGTTGATAATGATGAAAATTGCAATCAGGTCTAAGTGGATTAATTGAATGAATGTTACAATTCATTTGTTTAACTGAGTTTAGCTATAATGACTAAGGAATAGCAGTTAATAAATATCCTATATGATAACTAGTACTAGATATACCTTTTAGCCCGTATGCATTTATATGTTTTCCATTATACATGCCTTTAGTTTCCCTTATCAATTTCCCAATGATTGGAAACATGTTTTTAAACTTGTTGAATAATGATATTAATGGCTTTGTAAAAACAAACTTGTAGTTTAAAAGAGCTAATCAGATTAAATAAGCTACACCATTCTTTTAAGACACTCGATACAAAAAGATACAAAATTCTAAATGTATATTACTTATTTACACCATAAAACTTAATTTTACAGCAGGAAAGTTTAAAATTTGATTTAAATTATAATAAATTTGAATGCAATGAAATGTAAATGAAAAGGTTTAAACTGAAGTTAATTTTTTTACAGCTAGTTATCTGTGTAAGTTTAAAATCATATTTTCTACAAACACACATATGATTGTAGTTTTGAATTAATTTACAACGAAACAGGAATCTTGATCATGCATGCAATCACAAATTAATTGCACACGTCTAACATGATTTCTAAGCAACTTCGCTGCATTCATCATAAATTCTGTTAAGTAAAACAAACAATAGATCAAATACATTACCATACTAGAGTTTACATCACTAGGCGTGTCTTACTATTGTGTGGTTGTTGTCGGGTGTATGTCAGTGTAAATTATCCAACTCACTGTGAATTCTGTTATCATTTAGTAAAAGAGTTTTACAATTTTCTGAGGGGTTACATATTGTGAGTCGCATGTATTTTTTGTTTAATGATGTACAAACAAATCCAAATATACATGTAGGACTGATCGGGTGCAGCTTTGACCTATCAAAGGTTAAACAATATATTATATTTGAAACTACCATATATAACCTTCAGTGGAGGGAGTTATTCTGAGTCAGAGAAATGTTCTTCCCTAAAGACGAAATATCATTTTTATAGATATTTGGTATCACATTAAGGTGGGCTCCAAATTACTGCGGCATTATCATTTAGCTTAAGCAAATACCTGATTGGTGGTATTTGATCCCAAGACTCCATGACATAAGTCCCGCGCTAGATTCTCTAAAACATCTGCACCCTACACTACACACTACACCATTGATACACTTACATTTCTTTGTCTGTATTATACCGTTGGGGGGAGGGGTTCATGTGATTTTCCAGCTTTGGAGGGAAGGGGGTGTACTAACTTTGTTATGATTTGTATTTTCAGCTGAGGGCGAAATCAGATTATATATTTCAAGATGTTTTAAACCATTTTTCGCGTTTTTTCTATAATTGCGATTGAAATGTAATTAAAGAGGCTAACACGAGCCCTACCCCAAATAACACATCAAAATATAAATAAATTTTGCAGAAAACAATTAAAAAAGAATAAATAACTTCTTGGTCAGAAAACAACTTGTTCCGAACACATCTCCGATTCACATTCCAAACTCCAACTACCAACGAAACACAGAACGCACTACAACGCCAGAAATGATTGCCGGCTTCCCGCGGAAGCTTCGTGCCTCCTAGGCCGTCCTGACGTGTTAATAAATGAACATAATTCTTCAATAACAAGCCACTTAATAACGTTTAATAAGGCCTAACACGATCGCATCGTGCTTTCGAAAAAGTAGGGCCACCGAAAACGTATATTTAACTGTGATACGATCTGACTGCCGCTAGCCGCCTTCTCGATTGAGACGTCCCCACAACAGACACACACTAACACTCGGTTTTGAGGTAGGCCTAATTGTTCCTAACGTCATTCTGATTAATTACCACAACTGGGAATTATCTGTGATCTTTTAATTCCTTGAGGATCCAAGTGGAAGATCATAAACGTTTGAAAACAAATGGCATCACGGTCAGGGTAGAACCAGCAACCTTAAGATGTTTAAGGCAACCACTACAACCTATCGGCTACCAAGACAATTAAGGAAGCTGAACATCAGTAAGGAGAGTAATTTCTGCAGTAATCTAGCTCACATGTGATTCATATACAGGAATAAAATAATAATTAATTGTATGGTGAACTAAGAATGGGAGGGTTAGGAGTTTTATCTATTTTACTCACTTGATTCTAAATACCAGGAATAAAGGTGTATTTGTAAACGTAAATAATAACCTAGATAGGATACCTTTACCTACCTTTAATTTATCTTTAATACCTTTAGATAGGAATAATATTCGAATACAACTGAATTACTATCATATTAATAAGGAAAGTAATTCCATAAAACACATTATTCATTTTTATATAATCTTACAGCTTTCTTTATTGAATTTTTATGATTATAGTATGGTTCGATTTAGAGAATGATAACGTATGGCTTCATAAAAGAGTTTAGCTAGCATGGGTGTATTACCTTAAGACTATTTGGAATGAATTTTAAAACCCATCGCGAAGAGGTGCTTGTCAAATATTGTTATATTATTTATTTAAAAACTTATGACATACGTAACGAAATATTCATATTAGGAAATCGGGTTCGACGATTCCTTTAATATCTACGCCACTCAGTAGTGGTTCCAAGTGGGGGCGGGGTCCATATGGACTAAACCCCCTCCTCATTAGACTCTGTTAATATAAATTTTAACATTAATTTCGTCATAAAACATAAGAAGATTTCTGGACACAGTTCTAGACAAATAGCTTTAAAATCCATCAAACGTCTTTGTTTTTTTTTTATTTTCCAGGGAAGGACCCCCGGAACCCTCTGCTGATTTTACTGCGTGTAAACATCCCTGTTAGTCCCCCTTTACAAGGTTCTAGAGCCGCAATTGACGCCACTTTTGGAAGAAGGTCGATATTTTTACCAACCTATTTTATTTCGACATTCAAGCTCAATTAAATAGACCAATTTTGTGATACAAAGTGGCAACGATGCCAATATTGAATAATCAAGTCTATTACGGCAATAATACGTGTATTGCGTATTCTCTGTTAGTTCGTAAACAGAATTAATTTTAGACCGTTCCCGATGGAACTTGTTTAAGTTCTCCGTTAATAAACAAACTCAGCCGTTAATTGACTGAAAGTATTTACTTTTGGAGAGCCAAAACGTTGTTCATTGTATTTTCTCATGCCGATTCACAGTTGCTCTTTCTACGTACAAATATTGCTCTTTTTAAGTCGTTGGCTCTTTAGAGAACCCTATTTACGATGTGATATTTAATATCAATATTGTTAGAAACTTTCTTTATTAAAATTTAGACAAAAGTTTATTTGTATATGTAATGACAAAAGAATGAATATTTATGGTATTGTCATAATAAAAGAGGATATTGTAAGATTTTTTACCAATCATTAGATCAACCCTATAACTGAGGGTTAGCCCTCTTAATAGGAAAATATTATTTTTGTGTGAGTCTTAAAATATTTTAATTTATACAGTGGAGGCTTTAAACACTGAAACAAAAAATGTTGTTCTTTTCAAAAAACGAGAGTAAGTAGAGTGCGTTTTGAATTTACTAACAAATTTTCGTGATTCTACCAAACTGTAAATTTCATTTAATAAAAAATAGATTTCTCAGAAACCCAATAATGGCTTGCCTTCTGGTATTATAACTGTAGACTGACGCTAAAACAGTATATTTTTCCCTCAAATGAAAGCAATATGTTGACATCAACGCACGTAAACCATTGACTCTTGGTTACTGAGTAATTTATTCTATTCTATCGATAGTCAATCAAAGCTTAGACGTAACCTGTGTTAGCAAAATACATTACACATAACACACCTTTGTAGCATATGATCGTTCGAATCTCACTTATTCCCTTTGAAGGGGTTTATTGTTTTCTAAAGAGCATCTTAGTATTATCTACAACGGCCGAACCTACATAACAAGTAATGTTATTACCTAATGCACTTACAAATATTCTTATCCTAAAATAGAGCGACTCGGTTCCAATATTGTCGCTAATGTAGGAAGATTAACCCTCACATTGGAATAAATTTACTCAAATTGACCTTTAGTCGATAATGTAACTAAAAAAAACACCTAAGCTCGGTAAGTGAGCAGGCAAATGTAACTTTGTCATATTGTTCAAGCTATTTATCACAGAGACAAAAAGATTTTGCGGAAATTTAATTTTACCCTCAGTTTATATTTCCAATGTACAGTGTTAGTGACAAGAATATCATGAGCGTCACAAAACCAGTTATTTAATGGATGGTTAGTTTACTATTATTCAGAGTGTTTGTACCCACCACAGTAAGCATAATTGGGGGGATTAATTTATAATCAAAGTAAAGGGAAATAGAATATTGGAGTAAATTTCGTATATTTGGCTAAACGTCTATTGCGGATGTGCTATAAAAGAATGTATTCAGTCGTGTAACATTTTATGTTTTCTAGTCGCATATGAAAGCAATTAATCATAAACAATGTTAACAGTTCTGTTAGCCTGCTAATCAGCAGGTCTCCTGTTCGATCCTGAGAAAACTAAGCAGCTTTTAATGACTCGAAACTGGACCCATCTGTCCTAGGAAATATGGCTTTAAATAAATGGTTCTGGGTGATGAAACAGGTGATCTAAGTCAGTAACAAAGCTACACTGATAATGACATTTCATTCTGCACTCACATTATTGGGTTAAAATACGCACCTAGGTGGTGTCCCCATCTCTTTTGGTAATGATAATAACCAATGAATGACAGTATATTAGCCAGTAACCATGCTTCACAAGCCAACCTGCATTGATATTCATTAACGGATACTAAGGACGTTGCTGTTTGGTGAGGTAAATTCATTCAAGCGATTCCTTAGACATAATAGCTTAGCATTAAAACATTTTTGGTGATACGTTTACAGTTATTCATCGCTAAACACGCCCAACTCTTTTCCACTATCCATTCCATTTCACAAAACAAACCGGGACGCGATGTTGAACTTTTCTCTGTTTGAAATCCACTTGAACGGTTTCACTAAAAACAATTTGGATTGTTGTTCAAAGGTTTATTGCGGACATTTTCCATCACGAATGTAAAAAAAACAATACACAACGTTTCGGGATCTGGAATCTGATCCCGTCTTCAGGTGAAAAAACTTAACTAACACATTACAACTAACAATACACAAACGCCCAACCTAAGTTGGAATACACTACCGAGGGTAGTAGTCAAAAAATATGCACTGTATAGCAGTCAAGTCATGATACAACATGCAATTAATAACAAATCACAAAACACTATAATCTATAAAAGGTTTACGTACAAAAAACTCACACAATGGAACACTAACAACACCGTACGCTATGACTCCACCAATGAGACTGAACCAACATGGCTGACCAATCGGAAACGCGGAGACAACAGAAATGGCTTCCGGTCCCTGGAAAAGTAAAACCAACAAAATGGCGGAGCGATGTACGATGCCGCAAGATGGGTGTTAATTATGTTTATTCATATCACGAGTTTTACTACGAGTTAACATAACGTGCGAATTTTGAGGAGAACTCGTTATTTCCCTATTTATTGAACAATTAAGTTCCCTATCCTTTAGTTCCTTGTTCAAAATGGGTAGCCAAAGTGGCCTTATTTCAACCGATGACTGACTGATTGGTTGGTCTGCTAATTTAATGTATGAGGCTTCAATGAGTTTACGTTTGAAAAAATGAGGTTCCTTATGGACAATTTTTGCCTCTTCAAAATTCATACGATGATTTTCGGACCAGCAATGATGAGCGATCTTAGATTTTTCCACTAAACCTTTTTTGGTGTTTTCTCTGTGTTCTTTGATTCTAATGTTCAACGGTCTTTTTGTCTCGCCATAGTAAGGCCTGGAACAATCATTGCAATTTATTCTGTAAACACAGTTTTTAGTATCCTGAGTGTCATTTTTGGGTTTTGTTTTGACGAGACTCTGCCTAAGTGTGTTTTGTGTCCTAAATGCTGTTTGCACATTAAATTTCCTAGCAACCCTTCTGATTTTTTCCGACAGTCCTGACACATACGGGATTGACATGTGGACGAGTTTTTCCTTGCGATTTTGTAAAGGTTCACGCGTAGCCCTATCTTTCTTGCATTTGTTTATAATGGATCGAGGGTATCCGTTACTAGCCAAATCCTGTTCTACTTTCTTAATTTCATCCTTTAACTCATCCTGATTGGAGCAAATGCTCTTAGCCCTGTCAAACAGAGAGTAAGCAACCCCCTCCTTGACAGAAATTTGGTGGTTTGATTGAAAGTTTAGATACTGCCCTGTGTGTGTCTTTTTTCTATAAACAGATGTTCTAAGACTGTTCAAATGCTTTTCTACGCACACGTCCAAAAAGGGGAGTTTGTTTTGTGATTCCACCTCCATGGTTAGTTTTATGGAGGATGAAACGCTATTAAGATGCTCTAAAAACTCATTCAATTTATCATCTCCATGAGGGAAAACCACGAAAGTGTCATCGACATATCTCCACCATATCCTCGGTTTGAGCCGAGCTGAAGCCAAAACTTTTTGCTCAAACTCCTCCATAAAGATGTTGGCAAAGATAGGTGACAATGGTGACCCCATGGCCATACCCTCATCTTGACGGTATAATTTACCCTCTAATTGGAAATAGTTACATTGAGTACACAACTCCAAAAGTTCCATTATGACGTTAACAGGGAGTTTAGTTCTGTTTGCTAAAGTATCGTCGTTTGTGAGACGGGTCTCAATTATTTTTAGGGTTTCCGAAACGGGGACATTCGTAAACAGACTTTCAACATCGAAGCTGACCAGCTTGTCAGTATCAGCCAGTACGATAGATTTAGACTTTTCTACAAAATCTTTGGAGTTTTTGATAAACGAATCAGTGTTTCCTACTAAAGGCTTTAAAATGTCCAGAAGGACTTTAGACAATTCCCTACAAGCAGAATCACGGGAGCTAACTATTGGTCTCAGAGGAACGTTAGGTTTGTGGATCTTAGGTAACCCGTACATGTGTGGAATTTTGGAATGGTGTGGTGTCAACCGAGTCCTTTGTTTGTCGCTAAAAAACTTTTTGTGTTTTCTTAGAGTACTAGCGATTTTACGCTCGAAAGTTTCTGTGGGGTCTTTTTTCAATTGGGTGTATTGGCCAGATTGCAAAGTTTCTAACATTTTTTCTTCGTATGTCACAGTATCAAGAACTACCGTGGCATTCCCTTTATCCGCGGGCAAAATCTTTACAGTATCGGTCAGTCATCGGTTGAAATAAGGCCACTTTGGCTACCCATTTTGAACAAGGAACTAAAGGATAGGGAACTTAATTGTTCAATAAATAGGGAAATAACGAGTTCTCCTCAAAATTCGCACGTTATGTTAACTCGTAGTAAAACTCGTGATATGAATAAACATAATTAACACCCATCTTGCGGCATCGTACATCGCTCCGCCATTTTGTTGGTTTTACTTTTCCAGGGACCGGAAGCCATTTCTGTTGTCTCCGTGTTTCCGATTGGTCAGCCATGTTGGTTCAGTCTCATTGGTGGAGTCATAGCGTACGGTGTTGTTAGTGTTCCATTGTGTGAGTTTTTTGTACGTAAACCTTTTATAGATTATAGTGTTTTGTGATTTGTTATTAATTGCATGTTGTATCATGACTTGACTGCTATACAGTGCATATTTTTTGACTACTACCCTCGGTAGTGTATTCCAACTTAGGTTGGGCGTTTGTGTATTGTTAGTTGTAATGTGTTAGTTAAGTTTTTTCACCTGAAGACGGGATCAGATTCCAGATCCCGAAACGTTGTGTATTGTTTTTTTTTACATTCGTGATGGAAAATGTCCGCAATAAACCTTTGAACAACATTAACTCACCATCACCAACAATGAACTTCAAACAAAGAATTTGGATTGATCGCAGTCGAGCGGAGGTCAGTTCAAACATGAAGTGATACTGAAACTCAAGCTTTGTAAATATACAGGGCTGCAAATGACGTCCAACGGAAATCGAAAATCTTCTTTATGCCTTGTGTTACCAGCTGTTTGAAGTTGGTTACAGGACATACTATAGACCAATTAATTAATGGTCTATTGTCTGCGGTTACAGTTTTGAATGAAGTTGTCTTGTCAATTGCAGGACAGGTTTTAGTTTTGTTGTTTTTAACGTTTGAATAAATTCTAGTATATTTAACCATTCTTCTCAAGGTAAGATCTCAAAATATAGTTTACCTTTGAATCTGCACTAAAATATTTTTACTATCCTATTTGCTATAGAACACGGTTTTTAGTTATAGATATAATAGTACTTATAGTTTTACAATGTTACTTTTTATTTTTTTTTTTTTCAGCAATATGTAAGCGTAAAATAAATCGCTTTTAAAAACGTATCATTAAACTATTAAATTATATGTAAAAAAGGCAATTTGTTCTCATATTAAATAAACATTTCAGTTAACTAAAAAAGTTGTGTATGCGAGATAAAAAGACAGAAAACACTAAACTAACATGATAAGTAACTACAACTCAATAAACATTCATTTATTCCATTACTTTAAAATTTTATGGATAGAGGTATTTGTACGTTTGTTATTTTTGGACATGTTCTCACATTTGTATATGAGAATAAAATTATTCCTAAATCCTTATATTTTAGGATTAAAATATTATACTATATTTAGATCATGTTTAAAAGGCTTGGAGTATGTAAATGACGTCGTATGTTATTGGACGATCATCACCTCACGATCATCATCTCCAGGAAAGGTATAATTTTTACAGCCGAACAACCAATAACAAAGTTACAGTATGTCACAGAACACTTTCATGCTACTTTACTTGTACTTATCTTTTTCTAGCTGAACTAATTCGGGAGATGATACCAGTCCGACAAATCCAAACAAATTCAGTTTCAATTTACGAGCAAAAAATCATAAAAACTTGAAATTCGTCGTGAAATTTATGGTATAAATCGATGTATTCTGTCAATTTAATTTTTAGTGCAATTTACTATTTGTTAACATTTTTTTTATTTGTTAACGAATTCACGAATAAAACAGCCAGTTTTTTTTATTTGTTACGAATTTGTAAGTGTGTAATCAAGTAATGTGTCACTTTCTGCAAAACAGCCACACTCGTCGTTTTATGAAACATTTCAAACACTAAAGCATTCGTTTTCCTGTCCAATCTTTGCTCTATATTTCTCTCTCCCGTTTGCACAAGATATACGTAAACAGTTTTTACTGCATTTTATAAACTGTTTTGAACCGTAAAACATTCGTTGAATAAACACATCGAGATGAACATCTCGGTTGATGTCGACGACGACGGAGCAAATGTTTGTAGTCTTCTCCCACTGTTTGCTTCCGTCTGGCAAATTGAGTCAACCTACACTTGAAATCACCATCCCAATCTGCACTCGCGAATTAGTTCACGACGTTCTAAATGTGTATGTTTCGTTGTATCTCAGTATACCTAGTGAGGTGCTGTTGTATGTCAACAAATAGTAAATTTGAATATATCTTGAATGTTGTGTTGATCACTTTAAAGCTGGCGCTGTCAATACCATTTCGTGTTACTATTCGTTCGTCTTATAATGAGTAAAAACTCTTCTTCTCTATTGTTCAGTTTCCTGTGAACTATAATTGAACAACACGTTTTAACAACAACATTTCATAAAATTGTTAATTATATTACATTTGAATAGGAAGTGCGATGTTCAAAATACTTTGTAAACATGTTATTACTTCCCTAAAAGTCTTAGGGTAAATCTATGATCTACTTTTGATTACGTATATTAATTTGAAACATTAGCTTCTGTTGGGGTCAGCTCTTAAGGCCAGAAATTCGAGAAAAACATGTGTGAATATAAATATTAACCACTTCCTCTTCTATTATAAAAATGTTTAAGCCCATTAAATATTTGTCATTATGTTATAAATTACGTAATAACAAAATATTGGATAGTATGATTTTTTTAATTTAAAGTAAAGTTATAAAATAAACGAACTTTGTTTTAGGCCAGAAATTGACAAAATTTCAGATTACTGCTAACTACTATACTCATGAACTATAATACAGATGTAGAAATACTACTGTATAGTGGTGGGCATAACTAAAATTGCCCATTTGAAATTCGAGTAAAAGAACTTGAATTTTATTTAACTTATTATATTTTTTAGTTTTATGTAGAATGGCCATATGCTAAGTGTTTTACAAGAGTGAGATGAGTCCATTAATCCTTCGCATTATTAACTTTTAAGAACACAGTCTATTTACCTTTGTATGTTTGAGGCCCGAGCTGTAGTGAAAGATACCAAGTGGTGTTGAGTTTGAGGGTAAAGTCGTGAACGTCGATTAACTTATCGGACACGCTATTCAGATAATCTGGTCTAGCAGCAGCTAGCAGTCATTGCGTTACTCCGATCAAATCCGATGCGATCAGAGCCGGTGTAAACGGATTACCCGCCTAAACGTGGCGTGTTCGTTACGTTCCCGCGTAAAATACCGCCCTCAATGTATAGGGAATTAATAACTGTCCAAACGTTATATAATAATAACAATTAATTATTCAATGTAGGTGAATTCTACGAGGCATATTTTTTTAACTGTTATGGACATTTGAATCACATGAAATCATAACGATTTCAATGAGCTTTTATGGATTTTATTTGTGTTCCGGGAAATTGAAATATTTGAATACAACCACTAGTTTAATTATCCAACAAGTTGAAACTGTTACTCAACTAAACATTAGTACAGTATCATAATGACGATAAAATTACTTGTTTATCAAATGGAAACGCTTGCACGAAGAGAATTTTAATTCGGACCTCCCGCCCACTTCGGGTACTTAATTTCTACTTCAAGGGGTGAGATATTTGCTCCGAACTTTCCTTGTTCTAAACATGTTGTAATATGCTGCATCCAACTTGTTTTTAACATAAAAATGGATGTAACGTTAAAATTAATCACCACGCTGAATTAGTTTTCACACAAAACACTGTGTGAAAAATCTATATTGCTATTTAAGTTAGCTAAATGTTTTAAAAAACATTTCAAACGTTGTTTTAAATATAAAATAGAAATGTGTATATAGCACATGTAAAGTATGAACCGCACAGTTATAACTACTAATTGTTAATTAATTATTGTATGCAACCGTAAGAGGCAACACGTGCAAGTTAGCATACTATTTTACATTACTAGTACCTCTGTACTTGATCCTTCAAGCGATACTTTAGGTAGGCCTACTTTAAGAAACAGTTATTTATATGATTATGTTACAATTAAGGTTAATGATAATTGTACGAGTATATAAGGTTAAAGAAAAAATAAATAATATCTGTTAAAAATGGATGTATTAACAACTCGATGATCGGAAAGAGACGGGTCCAGTTTATAACCATCAAAAAGATAATGGTTCTTCTCAGTATTACACTAACGACTAGCTAATTACTTAGATAAATCCTTTAAACTTATAAAATAGAGTCAAATAAAACCAAATGTGCAAACGCAAATCGCGTCCAATCTGTGTAGGAAAGAATGTAAACAGACGAAATTTTCAATTAGGAAACACCGTGTTTAGTATGAAATTCGTTGAATGGTCAACGCGATTAACCAGATACTAGACAAGGCCTCTATTGTGTGGAATTCAATGGACAATGGCGCATCGTGGTACTGGATTGATTCTTAACTCCTCAGCACATTGCACGGCTCACGGCTATAGTGGACTTGACTGATAATCTTCTATTTTACCTGCTTCAATGGAAATTCCAACGTATATTGAGTACCGTCCAATAAGTTAGTACTTTACCGATGTATAGTGTTAGTTTAGTTGTTTTTAGGTTTCCCCATTTTCTACCCCCAAAACATAAAAATATTTAATGTCTTTCTGAATTACATTTAAAGTTTAGAGAACGCAAAATTTTATTATATTGAAGATTTGCTGCACATCTCCTTGCTACTGAGAACATTTCAAAAAACTGAAAATGTAAAAGTACTATGTTATTCTTATAGAGAATAAATAAAATTATGTAGTTTTATTGTGAACAAATTTGAAAAAAAATATTTCACACTAAGCAATTACATAAAACTGTATTAATGTTTAGTTGAGTAATAGTTTCAACTTGGCTAATTAAACTAGAGGTTGGATTCAAATATTTCAATTTCCTGGAACACAAATAAAATCCTTAAAAGCCCATAATACTTCCTTACATAAAAGGCTTCCCCTGGTACTAAGGAACACAACGAAAAAAGAATCATCCAATTCGGTGCACTCGTTCTTGAGTTATGGAATACCAAAAAGTTTTTAAAAGAGGGGTTCATTTTTATTTATATAAATTTAGTAAAAGGTATGATGAAGAAGGTGAATGAGGTGTAATGGATGGTTGTGGTATATTTATAGTATACTTCTCATTTTGTATGTATTTTGCATGTACATTGTACTTATTCAATGACTGGTTGATCTGCCTTGTTCCGTTCACAGCCCACCCCCTCAGCGCCTTTTCTGCTGAATGTATTTTTTCAGCTAGACAAAAACAACGAAAAAGAAATTGCGATCGAAGTGAGCAAGAGTTGAGACTAAATTTAATTGTTTATTTACAGTTGCAGTTTGATGAGCACCCCAGGCTAGGCCTGCGCCCCGTGCTCCTCCCTGCTGGATATAAGAGCTCCTCCCTCAACGTTCGGTCTTGTTACAGGTGTGGTGAGCGAGCATGTCCTAGTTAGCTGAGACTATGCGCATTGTACCTTCCCAGCCCATTGTTGCGGTAAGAGCCACCTAATATTATCAACTGTGTTTATTTTTGTTGTAGAGCATCAAAAAACGTAAAAATTATTGTTAAAATATTCGTTACCTCGAATTATCCTTTGAAGTTGTCGCACACGACATATTTCAATGTGTATCCTCTCATCTTCATGTGAATAGTGCAGGAGTATACACCAGAAGCTGTGGAAGTCGCCACGAAACATGTAGTGTATGACTACTGCAAAAGATGGTTTGATGTAACGAATATTGTATTTGCATATAAATTGAGTTCAAGGAGAAGGAAATCAATTCTGAGTAAACATAGGTCGGTTCAACCAAAATGTTATCAATATATGAGAATGAGTAAGTAATACTTTAAAAAATATGAACATATGTAAATACCTGATTAGGATGAACGCAGATAGCACTCATAAACTAGTTTAAGCAAAATGGTTAGTACCATCTCATCAAAATTATTGGTAAACCATTTGACAATGAGTAAGCAACACTTTTTACGATAATGGTTCTGTATATTCGTGCTTATAGTCATCCAAATCAAATAACGAAAACCCCTTTGAAAACCATAAATTTGCACTGCGAACCATAACGAAAAACATATTATTCGTCGGTTGCGCTTCATAACATGTTTATCTATAGGAATATGCTAAAATCGATGCAAATTAATAGAGTAAAAAGATGAGCTTATATTTACTCAATTTTGACAGTTGCGTTTGTAATACAATACTACCTATATGTAATACAAAATTTCATGGTTTTTCTTTACTGTAAGCATATATTTACTACGAATTTACTAGTAAAAAACAGCCCACGTTAAGGTATCAAAATATTCAAAATTTGTAATCCATTCATTAACTTGATTGATAATTAATTCTACGGCTAGTCTTTAACAAACCAATGCTACATTGATAAAGAAATATGAATGAACTAGAAGAACTAAAATATTAACTCATTCATGCATAGCAATCAATAAATTTAAATATAAATAGTGTGAAAAATAAAAATGAAAAATATATTACTATGTACATAAATGAAACTAAATATTGTTCAAACATTGGTTATTTAACCCTCCAAAACTGTCTGGGTAGCCGAGTGGTTTTAGTGCTCGCCTTCAAATCTCAAGGTCACTGGTTCGATTCCTAGCGAGATTGTTAATGGACTCAATTAATGTTATTTGTCACTGGATTGTCTATTAATGTTGCTATCTAACAAAAAGGTAGACGTTAGATAGTAACAAGACCAGGGTTGGAACCGTTCCCTTTCAAAACGTGACAATGGCGTGGAAAGAAAAAAAAAATTCGTACATTATCTTTCGTTTAGTTAGTGTTTGGTAAAACAACGCGCAAGCTCTTACTAACAATAATAATTCAACAGAATAGTAAAGTGACTGAATACGAAACGCGTCAAATAAACTGCTATTCCTTTTGCATCCGTAATTTACATGACAAACTCGCAGGGACAAATTCTGATAATGAAATCCCTCTAGACTCGTGACAAAAAGAACAAACGAATATAATTTGCTCAACGCTTACAACTAACTACAAGGCTACTAATTACTTCAGGGGAGGGACGGTGTTGACTGTAGGAAACTCTTTTACACTGCGTCAAAGTATAAGCTTCAAGCGGGCTGTAATGTAATATGACATCAGACAAGTTTTCATACAGTTTTTTTCCTATACTGCAACTTTTGCAAAAAGAAATTTTACAGCGTGTAAAATTTGCATATATGGTGTATTTAGTCATCAGACAAAGTTTTATACAAATTAACATCAACATCAATGTTAGAAAAACAATTCATTGTCTTTTGTATACTGAAGTGGCCATCCCAATGGACAGCTTTGACCAAAAATTTCAAATAGGGCATATTTTGACTTTTTCCTTTAATGTTTGGTACTGCTCTATTTTATTTTACACCAAAGATTATCTATTATGTTGTATGATGGTTTAAAAAAATCATCAGATTTTTTAAATATAAATTAACATCCCCATCAATGTTAGATAGACAATTCATCGTATTTTGTACTAAAATCCAAGTGTGTAGCCCCTGAGCTGATTGACGCAATGTAAGACTAAATTACTTACGTAATCCCGTCACATCTCAATCAAATATGTATTCAGGCCATTTTTCGGTGTTAAAACACCATCGTCATCTTCAGGAACATATGTAGAGTTGATCAGTAGTTAACATGTTGTAACGTGTACTTCTGACGATGTTAACTACTGATCAACTCTACATATGTACCTGAAGCTGACCCTACAAACAGAGGAAACTGTGGTACATTTCAAAATTGAACCATTAGAGGGCCACTTTCAAAATGGCCGTGGTCCTAACGAATTAACGATTGCAGTTCAGTTTTATATTTAACTATATTAACTTACAATCTGTAACACTAAAACAATTTATTAAAAACCTTGATTTTCACTAAAACGTTAAAAGATATATTTTAAAAGTAAATATAAATATGTAATGTGCCCGTTCTTTGCTCGGATTAGAGATGTAATGATAATTTCATGTAGTATCAACATTTTACTTTTTCTGTTCAATACTTCAGGGTATGGCTTGAAGTGAAACATCTTGCTTCTGTTACTTGAATAATTGTTAAATTTAAGCTATGTTTCTTCTCTGTTTTTTGGCTAGGTTTCTACGGTAAAATATGTTTATCTAGATTCAAGTAACACATCCACAAAGGGGATAGAAAAATTCCGGGACACCCTGATGATGGATATTACTTGTAAAGTAATTAGACGGTTACTACGTCATGTTCAAATTAGAACTTGAAATATATCTGCCTGCTGTATCTTAATGCTTGGCTAGCTAAATAAATGTTTAATACCAATATTGTGTATCCGTTTTTTTATCGTAGGAATCGTAATGCGGGGTTTTCTATTTTCCAACAATACAAATAACATTTTACAATATTTTTGGAAGCGCAAAGAGACGCTATTATTCTCCACAGTCAATACAGCCAGCAAACAAAACCTTTCAAACAGAGCTCAAACGCTGTTCTGCGATGATATATGCTGATCGTATTGTGTTATAAATCTTATTGTACTGCATTATTAAACTGAGCTTGCTTGATTCGGTAAAGCATTATGCGCGCTGTTCATACCCTATCGCTCATTTGGTTGTTTTATATTATTTTGTCAAAAGTAGTATAAACTTTATAGACTTGTTTTATTTTGTAAGATAAGTGTGAAATAATTGTGTATGGATGATTTTAGACCTCAAAGGTTTTGTGACGATAAACTCTGGGAGTTTTAAGTTTATATTCTGGGGAATGTGATTAATTCAAATTATTCAGTAAACTTAATAAAACGCACTTTTCAGTTGACGTAGGATTATGGTTAATTATAAGTCTTATCGTTTGGCTATATATTTAGTATATGGTATTAATTTAATTTTCCAGGTAGCTATTTCTTCTCAATATTGAGAAGAAATAGCTGATAGGAATAGGAACTTTTTATACACCCCCTGAATTAAAGGACCTAGAATATTTATAGGCCTATGTGTTTCCCAGAATATTTATACCTACTAGAAACGATGATCAGCTATTCTTTGTCAAACGTCATTATCCAAACCCCCCCCCCCTTCATTATCCAAGCGATAAAATTCTAAGTTTCTTTGGAGATATCAAAGCGGAAGTATCACGATCATGAAATAAATTGCCAAAAATGAGTTCAAGTAACAAATAAGTCTCGATACTGAAATAATAAAAAATATAATTTAGTGCTTGATTGGAATTGTCGACTATTTTACAAGAATCACTCGAAGCCTTACAAAAAATCCAATTTGCAAACATCCCGTTTTAATTTAATTAATGAAAACGCAATTCCATTAGTTGACAAACGTAACATTTTTGTCCCGGTTAATTTACAGGTGATGGACAAAACACCACCGCTGTGTCAAACAAACAGTGATGTTGATCCCCGATATTGTGGGCCGCTGCAGATATTGTGATATTGTGATATTGTTTGTTATATTTACAGCCCTGGGTGCCGCCCTTGCATATCTGAATCGTTATTGGGAGACGTTTTCCTGGACTCCTTCCAAAAATAACTAACTGCAATCAATTCTGTCTGGGTTGTTGAATAGAGTGGTTTGTTTGTTTGGTACACTGAGGTGGAAATAAAGTTATAAGATTTGTTTTGAGGTAAGATTTCTATGGATTATATAGATTTTTCAATATAGTTTTACCTTTTTTGAGGCAGGCTGATATAGTGAGTGCGCTCGCTGCAGAGGCACGCGTTCAAATCCCTCCAAACACCAATGAGCCAATCTTGAGTGGAAGCTCCACAACAACGTTAAAACACAAAAGGCATTATACTACATATGTCTTTGTATAACACATTTACGTTAATATAAAGCTTATTTTAGTGCACTTATGAATGGTTGAATGCAACTCTATTCTGTATTTCCCAAATCGCAAATAATGAAACTTTTAGAAGCTATTTAAAAGTTCTAAATATAATGTTAAGTATATTCTCTGTATGCTACTTTTCAATAGTCTTCTTACTGTGTACTTGCTGAATTTACAACGTCCAAAATTGCATGTTTTACATTTATGTAATAAGGTTTCTTGATAAGGGAAATAAACATTCGTAGATGGAGTTGTAGGTGATTTTCAAATAACCAACTAGTCAGTAAAATAACTTGGAGTTTTCGGCATTCTTTCCCGAATTCAAAATTACACATTTTCTTGTATTGTTAACGTTGACACACTGAAGTTAACTCTTATTGAGGTTTGCTAAATCTGACTTAACATTACTCTGAATATAGATAAATGATTAATATTGTTTTGCATTGAAATTATTAGAAAAAATAATGATGCACCGATTTGGTATTTTTATTTAATGTAGGCTATGTAATATTTAGTCGTTAGATGTAGCCATTAGTTTCTGATTATTATAAATGTTACCGAAATAACTTTTGTTTTAGTATTTTATAAAAAACAAATCCTCTATAATTATATTTTTTACTTATATTAGGAATAACTATTTTGAAATACATATCTTTGTGATTGTCATTGCAGACATCTCAATGTCCTGGGGACGTCAACAAGTAATATAACCCGAATGTTTTTTTCCCTATTCTAATAATGGTTACATTTCAGTACTGGGAAATTCGCTTACGGGGTTTCTCCGAATTCGTCATTTCGATAAAGATGTTCTGCAAAACAAAATGTTCATTATAACTGAGTTGTTGTATGTAAACAGTGTTTTCATGTTAAATAAACTGAGCTTAAAGATGCTTATATTACTTCCATTCATAATCCCATCTACATTTCAAAAGATATTAAATAATTGCTACTTGTAAAGCAAAGTCACAAACGAATAACTAAAACATCAAAACCTGTCGTCATTAATGATAAACATAGTCACACAACAATCACACAAAACCTTTTCAGATTATTTATATTATTTTACTAAATACTTTCCTGTTAATAGTCATTTTAACTTTTCAAAGGATTGCTTTACTCTTTTACACTTATGCTTTTGAACCTCAAACGATTTTGACGTTTCATTTGTTGCGTTGAAACCTGTCAAACGTTGTAGTTCGCTCACTTTATGTTTTCAGCTGCAAATACAATGTTTTGGAACTGATTGTTGTAATTAACTTTAATTGATACTTTTCTTCAGGTTATGACACAAATACTCAGTATATGATTTACTAAGTAAAGTTGTATTATTTGAACACCTAAATTGGTGTGTTTTGTGGTTTAACCTGTGCATACAGTAATATGGAAGAGATGGAGAGCCTTTGAGGAACGTAGTCACAGAAAATATTCATTGTAGTTGTTTTTTTTTCTTCTATTGAATCTACTCCCAACCGTCTACATCAGAACTGCGCTAATTTGACATAGAACCGGAAACAAAACTGATCCTTGGTGAAGGCAGTTTAAATTCAGGAATTAAAATTGTATATAATTGTACGGAATCAATTGTCATCAATTAAAATTAGTTCGGCTTCCGTTCAAAATATCGATTCCTTTCTAGATTTTGTTGAAAAATTAGGTATTAAGTAATTTACAAACGAACTTAACCTACGCTGAAAGGAAGCGGTTCGTTATTGAAATATGCATGTACGAAATTAGCATGCATAGAAATAAACTGCAAAAGAACCCCAAATATGAGTAAAATCATCATCACGGTTAAGAAAATAATATACTTCACTGAACTAACCCAATCAAGTTAATTGGTATCAATTCAGACGCAATACAATGACGAATCCTTTAGTAAATACACAACAAAAACGAGAAAAGTCCAGAGTGATGCTTTAATCACATTCATTGCCAATATTTGAGTGAAAACAAGAAAAACCTTACGTGTTAAATCAGTTAAGTAAATATTGGCGTCATGTGACATATGGTTTCCACACTGTATGTTGTGAAGTCATCAGAAAGAACAAACTTGAGTGTAAATGTGTAGTACTTGTTAGTCATACTCAGCTAATTATACTTTAACTGCGTATTTATTCTCGTTATATGGATTTAACCTTAAACCAATAAAAATAGGTAAATTCATATTCACTGAAGTTGTAGGGAATTAAATCCCTATTAGAACATTTGACGTAAATTTTGTACGCTCTCAAACCGTATGCAACGCGAATATTCAGCCAAAAGTAAAGTAATTGATACACATAATTATAGTAAAACCTATGGCAGTATAAGTTTGGAGTGCACTTCGTTAAATCAATATAAAAAGTTCTTTGCCATACCATCGATATAAAAAAACTCAGTTACAACGTGGCTTCGTGGATTTTTCTTTGATTAAACTTAAGAATCTTTAACAAATCGAATTTAAATGGTGGGAGTTGCGTTACCATTGCAGGTTTACTTTTAAAACATTCACCTCAATTTGTCCAGGCTTGGTAAGAATCCCTAAATTGAAATATCATCATGGTAAATATTTAACGTATTGGTGCAGTAGCTTTCTTTGCGTATTATTTCAGTTTAATTAGTTCAGTTTGGGCACTTCAATTTTACAAATGTATAGATGAATGTCTATGAGATAGATTAATAAATACTCATCTCATGTTGAATAACAATACTCGTATAGTCTATAAATAAGTCAATTTAATAAGTTATATAAATAGCAACCAACGACCGAACAGTGGTTACTTGCCGTTGAATTTGCATAGTGTTGACTCTATTTTATCCTAAACTCTATTTAGGAGCATTCATCTGAAGCCTCATACATATTGAAATTGCTCTTCTGCCTCCTAGACCCTACCAGAATTCGCAGTTTGATTACTTTGACAAGTTGTAATTATTGAGGACCCCTTCGTCCAACACATAAACGTGTGTTGGGTGTTGATTTGTAAATAGGTACATTGCTCTGAATTATAAGTTATCTTGTTAAGAAACTAATTAACTTCTTTTTCACCCTTATCCTAGTTTATAAAGATACTAGCAGCTATGCCCAGGCTTTGCAACGGGGTCAGTATGCAAAAGAGACAATGTTGGTTCTTTGAAAATGCCTTAAAAATAGTTTCACTCCTACCATTTAATTTAGAAACGATATTGAACTTACTTTATAATAGCCTGTTTTTGTTAACACTGTGAACACTTATTTAAGACTACATAGGATACAAAATCAATGATAGATTTTATGGTGTAATCAAATAACATGTGGTGTGACAAATAATGGTTTGTATTGAAAATAAAAAGCTATCGCAATAGTTACACACCTGTCTGTAGTGTAATATTTTAACATATTTCAGTGAAATTATAATCAGGCAAATGGAAATTCGCAGAGTTTGCTGCGGCGGGGGTTTTATATTACTGTATACACAAAAATAGATCCAAAAAATAATTCTCATAAAACTCAGGATAATACCCTAGGTTAATACGGCAATGATTATAGAATCTTAATTATTTCGTATATCCATCAATAATTTCTTTCACAATGAATTTCCTGTAAAATATTATTACGGCATTTCACAAAAAATATAAGAACAGACTCGGTATGGATCATAAACATACACAAATGAAGTAACTGAAAGAATCATAGACTAATGAAATAACATTAGCAAGGGTATGGTTTGACAACTCCATATAAGTAATGTTAAATAATGTTTACATTTAGGTGAGTAACATAATATTAGCAAAAATCCCAAAAGGGAAGTAGCTTTTACCGAAGGTCTCATGGTAAGACCTAAGCCGGCTTAAAAGCAAGCTCCCTCGTTGCATATACAGCATTTTTGAGTTTTCATTGGGTCCACAAAGAAAAAATCACACAAACTCGCCAAAAATCGAGTAATCATCACGAAAAATCGTCACACTCTATCTAGTGTGAATCTATTTCAGAGCAATATGACCCACTTAACCCCAGACATCACACCACGGACAGACAGACAGGCAGACAGACCACCTCGGTAAATCACAAGTGGAGCTTTCGGCCAACTCAGCTAAGCTAACGAGCGAGGCGACAGATATTTCTAGAAACTCAACAACTAAATAAATCATACTTTTGAATTATATTTCTCACAGCAGACGTCCACTATTAAGTTTGGATAGGTGTGTAACATATCATTCGTTTTGTTTAGGTCTTACTCTTTTTTATTCAAATTTTATTGTACTGTGGGGCTACCATTTGTGGGAAAAGCTACTTGGTCGTCAAGCCAGTTGATCGCCATTTAAAAACACAGATAAAAAACGAAAATATACTCTGTCAACAAATTTGTTGCCCAGTAATCCCGTTGAGTGACATTAAATAAATAAATTAAATGCAATAGTTCGAGGAATTACTTGTCTGTCAGGATGGTTTGCTGTCTGGAATCTTTCTCGGCATGTTCCATGGTGGCGGAGGCACGTAGGAGTGAATGATTTAAAATGTTTTTAATACTTATCGTTATATTTTACTATTATGTTTGGATCGGTATAGAGCACCCGATTTGCTTAGGGTTTAACCTCCTCTTATTCTAGCCCCTATAACTAGCGTTATGTAAATCAAAACAAAATCATGATAGTTTTTCATTGCTCTCTTTCTCTTTCTTCTTCGCCATCTGGTAAAGTAACAACAAACAGTCGAGACTGACAAAGCTCCGGTCGCCATGTTGTAAACACACGACTGCAACACTATGCATACAATGACAAACGTATCATAAACGGACACAACAAACAGTGCGCAGTGCCGGACTTTGATGATTTGTCACAAATAAAAATCCACAACGGATATATTTGTTTGCTAAATCACAGACGGCGTCCGCACCTAAATAAATCCGCCGGAAGACTTTTATTGGCGGTTTCACTTTGTTTATTGTACAGTTTATATTTTGTTTTTGCCGACAGTGGAGTTTTTACGTGCATATGACTGTTGTGTGGCTTTGTTGCAAAAGGGTTTGCTTCTCCATTTGTCGAGCTGTAAATTAGAGGAACGTGTTCCTCGAATGTAAACAAAGGCTGAAGGTTTAATTTGTTTACAATCAGCTGACTAGCTAAATGTTTGAAATAACGTCTACAACTTTGTAAAACCGCAACTTAGATGGCACTTGGGTTGGAACCCTGGGGTTTGATGTAGGGTGAAAGTATGAAGCTAAGTGCCTTCACATACCATAGCAGGATACCTTTCTTTACGGTGATATGTATAGCCAAGAACCCTCTGAACGAGAATGAGAATAACACTTTAGCTTATTTTATTTTAATATTAAATCATTTAAAAATTCCTCATACTCAACCTGAAAGTTATTATATGTATTTGTATTCTATACTTTGTTATTGTCTATGACTAGTAATACAACACCTTAATGAGTATATGCAGAGTGAATCACGTTAGGTGTTCATTATTGATTTCAGATAGTTGGTCTTAAAGTGATGACATGAAAATCATTCCCACCAAACTAACCGCAAGGTATAATATATATTTTAAATGTTTTTTTTTTTAATACAGAATGTACCATAAGACCGGTTAACTAATTCGAATCTCACCATTGTCAAATACAAAGATGATGTTATACTATCCTACACTTTGTTGTGATGAAAATTTGGCTATTTTTATTTGTTTAAAAATGGCGGCTCTTTTTGTCAAATATATGGTGCTGTTTTGAATAGCCTATATTTTGTAGAAAATTTGGATATCTCGACTCTGATTTAGTTTTGGCATTCCTTTATGGATACATTTCGTAAAAATCATACAATCATACAATAAAATCAAACAAACAGATACAGACCAGACTTTTAGACACGTTTAGATGACGTTTTTCCTATTTTTTTCCTATAGTACAAAATACACAGAAGTGTTCCAGAGAGTTTTACATATTGTATGTATTTAAATGTATTTTTGCTTGTTTACCATCAATTTAATTTAACGATGATTTATAACAATCAAAGCAGCATGGTATCAACAGATCTCATAAGACGATGTTGTGTAAGGAACACTGCTGGGTCTGTACACAGCGCCGGGTTGGCTTCATAATACCACAGCGCATAACAATAACATTAACATTAACGTTAACGTTAACCCGAGCAGTGTTTACCGAGGCTCCCAGATGTCCTTGAGTTATTGGAAAACCATTTCCGGCCAGCTGATGTTAACCTTGATAATATAACAACCCGTTCAACATTTACTACATGGTAACAAATTTAATAAAACTCCTACAAAAATACTCAAATCATTGAGATTTTAGTAAGTGTATGACCTATTACGATTTTTTATAGTTTTATTTTTAGAAAATTGCAAGTACATTATGCAAAATTTGCATAAGTATTATTGCTTATTACATATTGCGTGATCATGAAATTTACCTAGGGTATAATTGCAGAAGCATGAATATTTTGAGAATTTACGAAATCGATATTGACAATTTAATCAAATACGGTTTGCAGAAGAAACGCAAACACTCTATCATATTAATTTCTATTTGGAATCATTGTATATTAAAATATCATTTTACAGATCAATCCAAGCTAGGCAAACAGACTGATGTAATATTTGCAAAAACATTAATTAAACTTTGTTGGACGTAATTGGGGTGTTAAACGAGTAGCAAAACTGAATTACTTAAACGAATCAACAATCAACATCGGGGTTTACCAATACCAAACTAACTAAAATATCAGATAACTTCTATGATTGTTTACTTCCTATCCACAAATTTGTTTTCAATCAATAGTATAATATAAAAATGCGTATTCTAAAGTCATAATAACGTTATAATTGGAGTGTTTTAAACCACTGTGAAATTTTTTTACGGTTGCCGATTTGAGATTCAAAGTGTCACTTGAAATAAAATGCATTTTAAAAATTAGCACACAGGTGACGGACGATTATTTTGGTCGAGTGATACCAACATTACTGCGTTGAAAGTGACGGTTGGCAACAATGCTCCTGACCGTCAAATGCCACCTGTTTTCATTCATTCGCAGTAATTGCTAACCTGTGTGCCAACTGCCAAATCCGTTCTCGACGTCCCGTTGGGAACATGCCACGTCGTTTAGTCGTATGGAAATATTCTCTCTTTAAAACTATTATATCAACTATATCTTATATCGCTCCAATTAGATGTGGTAAATAATTTCGATTAATATCGAGTGGGAAGATGGGATGCTTGTAGGTAACGATGTAATACTTCATCTGGTATCTATTCTCCGGTCACCTAATAGTTAGCTAATCAAATAGAAGGTTGTTAACGTTGTTAAAGCTATACTATAAGTAATAGCTAATAATAAGTTGTTAATAGTTAAGGTTGTTAAGGCCGTCTAGAAATGGCCAAACATATTTTGGCAGACAACCTATCCCTGGTAAACATTTCTGCCGAATCCATGTGTTTGCATTGCCAAAACACTTTATGGCCATTTCTGACCACTCAACACGCCCCATTGAATGCGTTTAACCTGCATCCCTGCCATCTACATGACTAAGGACAACACCCTGGCTAATATATTTGACTAATATTTGATCATGTAGGTTGGTTGGTTGGTAAGTTTGTTGGGTTTTCGGTAGTCAGAACATCATTGATCTTCACTTGAAAAAAAAAATATTTTATTAGTATACACAATAGTTTAATAACATTGCTTGGTTATGTTGTGGCAATGAGTCTTCTTACAATTATTAGAAACCGTGGTTTATAACTAAATCAATTTTCAAAACTAACAAAGGACTTTTATGTTATTTACCTAAAATACATTGACCTTTCAGACAAATTCTACTCTGATTTGACCTTGAATCAAAACTACTTAGACAACATACACGATTATCTGTAAATAATGTATATTGAGCTAACATTTTTTTAATATTGCTAAAATCTTGTATAGTGGTGGAGTATTAAAAACCCACGAACCTTACCATGATAATACTCATCACTCTTGGAAAAATTGCCACACAATCGTAACAATGTTTGGACCTAATCTTCATTTCCATACGTTGCGTTAATAGTTAATTCCACTAATGACGTTGCAGTTTAGTACACCTCATCATTATAGTGATGAAACGTTCACTCAATTAACCAGCAACCGTAATCCAGTCTAAATCAATTGCAACACATTCCAATTTGCACCAATCTAGTTGACAAACACCGTTGCTACATTTAACTCACCTTCAGATTCACCCTATGGTTTCAATCTTATAGGCAGTAGAAGATCAAATATCTACTACCGTATCTCTATACTTAAAAAAAATTAAACAAACTTACTGTAGAAATTCGTTTTCTGTCAATAGTGCTATAGCTTATATCATTGACTAGTATTGATAGTCAAAGCTTATATTTATAGAGAGAAAGAGAGTTTAAAAATTTATTTAACACATTGTTCCACCCACAATTTTTAGTCAGGACGACTATTAATTTAATTGTAGGATGGATTTCTATCATTTATGAAAATATAATGGTTAATGTAGACAAATCTTACAAACACGAATATTCAAGTATTATTTCCTCGTTAATAATCCTCGTTGGGTTAATAATCTTCGGGGATTTTTTCCGATGGCTTTAACTTCTGATTACTTTACTTAACTGGGACGCCTGAGAGCCAGGTCATTTTTTCTACGTGTATTTTCAATTTAGGTGATCTCTTCTTAACCTTCGGATCCATTGGTTTGCAAAATTGTGTTCATAGCTTTTAATATGCCAGCGATTGGCAAGATTTAAACATGCGTTCCAGAACAAAAGAGTTGCGCTCTTTCTAGACCATCTATGTATTTAATGTATTCTATTATACTGTAGAGGCTAATGTAGAGTATTATACATCGATGTATTAGACCAACCGTGCCCTAACCTACTAACCTGATAATATCACTGTTGAGTATCACTATAACACAGAAACTTCCCATTGGAAATCAATCACTGACGCAGTAGCTATCAAACGGCAAACTAGCTTATGTTAGTCAGCTTTGATAAATCGGGTAGTTCATAGAAGGCAACATATTAAATTGTTAAGTACATATACACTGATTGAGGGAACGTCCAAGTTTTCATCAAACAGAATACACATTCAGACAAACCTGAACTAGGTCAAACGTGAGACAAGTTTGAACACAAACATCAACCAGTGATACATCTAAATATTTAGATATAATTACTAACTTGTCCCTTTTTCTTGGTATTTATACTTCCGTTGTACCACTTTGAAGTTTCGCAAAAACTATTGAAGATCGTCAACAAACTGTCCGCGCAAAACGTGTGTAATTTTAAGACAATAATATCACGTGTCGCCGGCCTGAAGTATGATAAACTCATTAGCTGAACTGAGGAATTATGACATCGTTCCAAGTGACTCGTTTCAACGCCTCGCTCATCGCCGAAGTCTCATAGACACAGAAACACCCTGAATGTGGGAATCTTGTGAGTTCATCAGTTCATCAATACTTTGCAAAGATTCCCCATGTCTTTTAGCGAATTTCCCTATAGGGAAGTAGCTATTACCGTAGGTCTCATGGTAAGACCTAAGCCCGGGACCGATTTACTTTTTCATTTTGATGTCCCCAGAGGCCAAAAACACCATTCGTTCAAATTTTTATATATCTATATATAGATATATATATATATATATATATATATATATATATGTGTGTGTGTCCATCCGCACGATAACTTGAGTAATTTTTGTCCGATTTTGATAAAATTTGGTGTGAAGGTGTAAGGCGGGATAAACTTGAATGAGTTCGCGAACCAGCATGATCGGACTATGGGAACGGGGGTTTATGGGGAGTTTTATGGGGTAAAAATGGGTTTTTCCCATTTTTGACCCTAAAAACACAAAATTTCACAATTTCTTTTTAACCCATTTTGTAGAGCTTAAAAAACAAATAATTTAGTATATTGAAGCGTTATTATGCGCCTAATTGTTACGGAGAAAATTTAAAAAAATTGTAATTTTAAAATTTCCATGTTATTCTTATGGAGAATAAAGTCAACTGTTGTAGTTTGCTTGTTTATGAACATATTTTGATCAAATTTGGAAAATTCATTAATTTCTTACTAAACCACAGTACCTTTAAACATTTTACATAAAAACAACTCTTTTACCCTCCCTGTTGCAGCAAACCTAAGTACTCATTAAACTAATTCTGTATAAATAGGGAATAAATGTGATATTTTTAAGGAGACATTTTAGTCTAAATCCAATCAGGCAAATGGAAATTCGCTAAGTCTGCAGGTTTGCTGCGGCGGGAGTATTTATATCATCATCAGATTCACGATAAAGTTATAATACATCGATGGTTGTACATAGCCCAAACACTTCGGGTGTATCTATCGCTACGATACATTACGATGTTCTTGTTAAGTTCTTTAGTACTGTTAGGCACAATTCCTCTAGGTTCTATTGTAGTAGGGACTTGGTTCTATACAACACCTTAATAACCCTAAAAAGATGCAGCGATTAAAATGTAAATTCTATATGCTAAAACGTATATTTTCTCCACTCATTTGCAAAGAATGTTATATTCTTTCTGTGCGAAATACGATATTACTTTTAAGTTTTGTGTATAAAGCCTTGAGAAACAACAAAATTCCAAAAATAATCAGTATTTTAAATTTGATTTTAATTTCATTTTTTAGCTCTATAGATCTGAGAATGAAGCGTACAGTATTCAAATTTCGCAATACGTGCATTACGTCAAAAGTCTTAGAGGAATCAATTGTACATTAGAAAATAACTGTACAGTATAGAAAGAAGAAATTGAATAACTCTTCACCAATGTGAATGTAGCACATCTCCATTGTTATAAATGGTATGTCTCCATTTACCTACAAGAATTAATATCGATCAATTATCCGTAGGTATTTATCTGCTGGCCAGTATGAATGAACCGTCTTCAATCATCCCATTGTGCACTATTGGCCATTATCAATGAATGATTTCAATTAGTCTGGTCAGTATGAATGGAGAGTGGGCAGATCGCAGTTTATAAGAGGTAGCGCATACAGGTCTGTCGCGCTTACGATTTATATCCGAATGAAATGCGGATCCGTTTGGCTAATGCGCGTAACGAATGGCCTTGGCTACGCGGCGCCGCCTGTCTCTTGCCGAGGCGCATCAGCATCTACTTTCTGTTTGGTTATATTGGTTATTAGATAGTTAATGTATTCCAGGCACTGTTCTGTTTAAAGAGTTTTTTTATTTACATTTTAACCTCTGCATCACGTGTATATAAATATGGTTACCTGTTATGATTGATCCTGTTTTCGTCAAGCGACCACTGATTAGAACCTTAAGTACATGACTCATCTGCCAGCAACACTCTGCGAACATACAATTATTTTTCGTTATACTGCAGGAAAACAGACATTTTCAATAAATAAATTGTGGGTCTACAATAGCTCTTTTACTTCTTTGGAGGTAAAAAGCCGTTTTAGGCCCTGGGGAGTAAAAGCTGTAAACTTCGATTGTAAGCAATCTCATGTATCGAGATTACGTATCGATTGATTTATCGCTTTTAGCATATTGTTAAATTCATGTCTATAGTTTGATAATCATGTCTAATACACGGCATTTTTTTTTTTTTTTTTAACAACAGAATGTAAACATTGATAACCCTAAGTAGCTAACGAAGCGTTTCCGGACTGTTTACATGACTTTCTTTCAAATTTTCGGCATTAGAATGATCCGAGAGATTCTGTTCATTAGAATCATCATGTACAATAGTTATCAAATATTTCGTTTGTACCTTCTCCTTCTTGTATGTTTATGACATGACTTCGGAAATATACGGAGACTTTTCAAGGCTTACCAGATGTAACTGGGTCATAGCCTCACAGCCGTGAAGCAATTTTACGACCTCGTGATTTTCGGGTGACAAATTTAAGTGCGATTCCGTGTCTTCTTTGGAAACCATCGATTAAGTTTTTGACATGGATGTAACATAGTCCATTATATATCATCGTGTATGGATTACACGTAGACCAGTTTAGTTGTGTTTCTTTCCTGTATATGTAGAGTGTTTTGGTATTAATTTTAACTATTTATTTCTTAGTATTCACCAACACTAAAACTAGTTTATCGAATAAACCAAAGAGAAAATCAAACTGTAAAATCCACCCAAAAATAAGAGAAAACATTTGGTCGACGTCAGTGTACTCAAGCGCGCCCAGGCATGAAATACGTAAAACGGGCTTCAGATTTTACAATGGGGTTGAAGTTCACTTGAAGTACTCTACGTGGAATTAGTTATTTCCAGAGTTACTTATAAATAATGTGATCTTTATGCTAAATAAATACTAAAGTTACCTGTAAGCCTTTCAAATAATTAACTGCCTAAATATAACGAGTCAATGTTTGTTTAAGTGAATGTTTCATTATCAAGTATTTCAACATAACTAAAGACACGGTTAATTATGGAATAGGCTCCTATTGTATTCGTTCAGAAAATGTTCTTTGCAAAGGAAATTCAAATCCTTGTTGACAACAATTTGCCATCAATCTCCATGTTTGTTTAACAGCACGTTTAGTTTAAACTTGTATAAAAAAAGTTTTACACAACATTAAATGAAAACCGTCTAAAGTACTTACCAACGTCAATTATTAACATTAAACTGTATAGCATACATTAAGTCTGAAACTATAAAAACCCCTTTAAAAAAAGGCTTATACCTTTTTTTGTAATTTAGACTGCATTTATTACTTTTACCTCTGGACTGGAATATTACTTTTACCTCAAACAATTTCATAGTTCGGGGCTTACACCCCTCCCCAACCCATCTGGTTACCTGGTTAACGCCCAAATAAACTGTTGATACTGCTTGTATTTATGCTTTAAGATATCAAAATGGAATTTAAAATTAACTCATTATCTATAAAACGTATCGGTATGTGTTGTACGGCCGGCTGAGCCCAGAGGTATTTACTTTACATATTTACTGGCCTCCTGGTGTAATGGCTGCTATAAAGTACTCCAGCTCTGCTATGTTTCACTGCATGCACGGTCGACTCGCCTAGTGCGCTTTACACTGTTAATAGAGAATAACTAAGTTTATTGTGTTTGCAAAATGTTACAAAGACATTCTTTGGAAGTGTAGTTAAGACTAACTTTTAAAACTAACTACTAAAACTAACTTTTAGACTAACTTTTTTTTTATGTAAATACGGTCTTACAATCAGGCTTTGATTGTCAATTTAAGTTTGAAAGTTTCGTTGGTGTGTTACATGATCTTGTTAAAAATAAATTAGGTACAACTCGTAATTAATTCGAAAATTATGCTGTATGATCATTAATTATTTCAGTGGATTAAGCATTAACCACAAATTTAGATACTTGAATACATAGACTTTTATATAAGTTATATTTTTTTATTTTAAATTATAATAGGTATTGCATACCCAAGTTAAAGTCGTAGCCTGTTTTGATGTGACTGGGTGAAAACATTTGTGACAGTTGGTACATATATATGTACGTCTACTTCATTATCCAATGGTAAGTGGCATAGGTAAACCAACTAGTTTACACAAAATGAATTTAGTTTAGCGAAATTGTTTTCTAGTCTCTGTAGCTGTAAAACTATTGCACACAACAGATTTTTAAACTAACAACCAGGTTTATTGCAAATTTGGAATACTGTTGTAAATATAAACCAAGGTTTTATGTATGACGTCACGCTTGGCGTGATTGCCCACGACGAGGCTGGAGTTATTCCATGCAAGAAACGTGCTCGGTAGATCCGAAATGACTCGCGAAATGGAACACAAATTAATTGAATGAACAAACCACACCGCGCGTTTGTCTGAATAAATGCAATTAGTTTATTAGTGCGAACCCAGTGGGCTTCATCAAGTAGGATGAGTTTTATTTGTCTTTTTTGCACTTGCACATTTTTTAATTGATGACCTGATAAAATAACCGTAACTAATTGGGTGTGAAATAGTTCTAGGAATTAATACTTGTTTTAAGCGGTGTTTAATTAGCTATGAAAATATCGTGTATAGACTAATTCAAATAATTGGTTGAAAACATCCTGTGACCGTGTCACAATGCAGCTCAGTAAGTTAATGTAACCAAACAAAATACACAACTGCATTGAATTCGTTTTAATGTTTCTGTAAAGAGCCTAGTAATCATGTTACTGTTATTTGATAATGTTATAAATTGATTGATCCTACTGATGTTAGACTATCACTCAACAACAACATTAGTATAAGACGCAATCATAAAAAAATAAAAAGTGATTAATGTTTTGGATGATTTTGAGACTCAGTATATTAGCTCGATGAAACATTACGATTATACATTATAGATTATTCTACGTAATCTAACTCATTAACCTGAAGATACAGCACCTGTAAATGTATTTTTTTATTACGAATTACAAATAAGATTGTTGATTCGCTTAAATTAATATGTCCAACAACTTTTATTTTCAAAGTCGTAGTTAAACGAACATAATGTAGATATTGCTTTCTGAACATCATAATTATTATATGCTACGCTATTGATTTCTCTTACTGAAGTAAATTTAGTTTTGCAAAATCGTGAAGGACGATGGGAAACAATAACACAGCTTTCACGCCATGCACTCTCTACTCAGGCTTAATTCATCTTAGCCTTAAACTACGCGTGCATTGCCATAGGTGAGAGTCGTAAAATATGGGGGACGGCTAGGATACGGTGATATTTACATTACATCGGACACAGTAAACAATAAACAATATGATAAGTGGAGGTCTACCAAGCCAGGTACGTCTCCTCCTCTGTACCGCCCTTATCTTAAACGCAATCAGATGCAAATACTGAAGACTTTGTTGTAGCAGTACTATCAGGTGTTGCTATCCTGGTTTTTATTTCAAGTAATTGAACATGAAGTTTATCAGTCTATCACACACGAGTTGGCTGCCGCGCGCGCGAGCGTGTTTGTGTGCGTGACAGAGTAGCAATCACACAGACATTAGTGCGTGTGCGTGAGTCAGTCTGGACTATTCATTTACAAATACGGTGTTGTTAGATCACGCATAGGACCACCCACTGGTCTTGAAACCTTCTAGCTTTTGTGGTGCACAAGAATGTGCTAAGACACATGTTTAACGATAAGCACTTAATTAATTATCTTGATTTACTTCTACCGATTTATTGGTTATACCTGAACTGGTAGGTAGCTGAGTGGTTTAAGTACTGGCCTTACAATCAAAAAATCGCCGGTCGATACTGAGAAAAGTCAGTACATTTTTCATGGTCCGAAACTGGACCCAGCTGTCCCTGATCATCGGGCTATAAATAAATGACCCTGACTGATGAAACAGCTAATCTTGGTCAGTAACAAAGCTACACAGATCATCTCACACCATTGTACACACATCCTTCACTCATATTTGGGTTAAAATATGCACCTAGGTGGCGTACACATCTCAATAGTGATAATTGTATAAAAAGCATATTTCCTTTAGTCCACGAAGATTTCTCGTGATCTTGTTCACCAAGTGTACCAAGTACCTATACACGTGGACGGTCGAGTGGTAATAGTGCTCACCTCATGATCAATCTTTGGTCTCCAGCACGATCAAAGTAAAAGTCAGTTACTTGTCCATGGTTTAAAACTGGACCCAATTGTCCCTGATAAATGGTCCTTGCTAAATAAACCGCTGATTGAAGTCAGTCACAAAGCTACCAATGTCATCTCATCCCGTTTTACACTCCCTCCCCATTCATTTTAGTACGCCCGGTAGTGTCCCCATCTTAACTGGTAATAATAGTTTTAGTAATAGTATGTGAGCTGTGGTTAACAGTTTTAATGTCCAATTCATTTCAGCCCATTAAGACATCTCGTGTTCTTGTTTACCAAGTGTTGAATAAGATAAAAGGAGCCGAGTGCTGTTCGGAAGATTACCTCTTCTATCATGTCTTAGGCATTTGACAATTTGTTATTGAACATAAAAATGGAACATGGACTCTCCAAAACTCGGAAAGAAGGATTTGTTGATCTTATTCATGCACATTGTAATTCTTGGAATGTTTTGCTTTGCTGGTTCAAGACCTTGTTTTGCACCACCAGCTTGCTCATCTGACATAACTATACCGTAAAATTACATTACTGTCTTAAGATAACTGTACAGATCAGCAGTCTACGGTGGCTTGCAAATTACATTTTGGACCCATGTCAGTCCAATGTTCGTAAAACTCGCACCGAAAGGATGAATTCCCTCAAATAACTTTAGAAGGGTTCCCTGGACACCCAAAGATAAGGTCATCCATCCTTCGAGTACAAATTAACAATCTTAACTGATTTAAATCACAACATTCCAATGGCTCCTAGATAACTCCTGTGCACACTTGCCAAGACAAAAACAAACTCCCTTTCAGTTGCTATCTGATCAGCGCAAAATATCACTTTAGAGAAAAACAACTCTTGTACGTTATGACGCGTATAAAATCAGCATTCCTGTGATCTCTGGAGCCGATCCAACATCAACATGTCGCACAACAGGCTCATTATGTCGCTCTAATCTCTGTCGCATGTTGTAGGTGCTGTTCCTGGCCGCTTGCTTATTTCCGCGATTCTCAGAAGTGTACTCGACCAGCCAATCACAGACTAGGACGCCACGTCACCCTGGCAACAACAATACAGAACTCAATCTTGATTGGTGAGTATGCAAGCTCCACCCACTCTTGGATGTACTTCTCATGCTTGTTTCCTGGATCGTATTTTAAATTCATGTTTACTAATAAGACTATTAAGACTACTTTTGCATGAAGAATAGTTTGTTTTGTCATTGACTTTTTCGATACTGAGGTAGACATTCCATCTATTTGTACCAGATGTAACCAATTATTTGATTCAATTAAAATGTACTAGAATTGATCCACAGACATAAAAGGCCTATGGCCTACATTGATGTTGATTTTTCTATATATTACGCGATACTTTAACCAGACCAAACTGAAAGAACAACTAAGTATCTTCTATGTCACATCAATTATCTAAGTAACAAAAAATGAGAGAGAAAATATAATTTTGACAGTAACGCAGCTGGTCCATGGGGAATTAAAGGTGGCCGTGCATGGCTACTTCAATACAATTAGTCAATGATGAATGTATAAAACCATAGGCCTATAAAACTTACCTCTCCCGTGGATACAGACCTATTACAATGGTTATATGGTACCTTATTACCTTATTACCTCCTCCTTGGCTTGATACCAGCATAAGCTGGATAGGCTGCGTCAATATTTACAATTTACAAAAAAAATAAACTAATATTTACAGTACAGTGGTTGTGGTAACAGTTGTCCACGACACAGGTTTTGGCATAGGCCTAATTAGTTTAGTATGCATGTATAACCAAAAATGTATTATCACGATAACAAAATAAAGAAGCAATCCCTCAAAAACCGTACCATTAAAACCAATGTTAGGTTATACAATTAATACTAATGTGTCTAGTCTAGTCTAGTAACTTCATAATGTGTTCTTTATAAAATAACGGGGAGACTTCCGCAGAGAACCTATGATATATTATCGGATGAATAACGATATATAATATAACTTGTTAACTCTATCTATGCAAGTGAAAAAACAATAATCGAATGTGTGCCGGAAGAATTATGAAGTACAGTACTGTACAAACTAAAGTGGGGTTTATACGGGCAATGTTTTGGTTGATTTGTTACCTATCTAATTTAAACAACCTTATATATTTAAACACTTTTGCAAAACTTATGAAGGCTAGCCTGAACATACTACTGGACCAAGCGAATTGTACCAAAAGAAAGGTTATCTGTTACGGGGGCAGCCCCAAATTTTCAAATGTAAACACCTATCATATGACCCCTCATTTTACAGGGTTTATCAAGAGAAATTGAATGGTGCAAACCAGAGGTCAATATATCACCCCTAATCAAAATGGCAGCCATTTTAGTTATTTAAGATGAGCAAGCAAGATAAAGTCTGGACACCCCCAGTTAACTTTAAAAATTTAATATTTTAATACTGACCAAAAGGTGAATTCTCTTTTTTTATTAAGGTATGTTGAGTTTAGTTTTCCTCCTATAACCTGTTAAAAAGATAATAGGGGATATTTCCAAATGATTGCCATTTTGATTAGGGGTGCGATATTGACCTTTAGTTTGCGCCATTTAATTTGTCTTGAGAAATCCTTTAAAATTAGGGGTCACATGATAGGTGTTTGCTTTGAAAATTTGGGGCTGTCCCCAAAATACCCCTTTTTGGGGGCCGGGTACAAGTTCTAATTTTAATGAAAAAGTGAATTTTCTTATGTTGTAAACATGTGCCGAGTTCAGTTTTCCCACTGTCACACGTTATAAAGTTAACTGGGGGTGTCCAGACTTTATCTTGCTTACTCATCTTAAATTAAAATGGCTGCCATTTTGATTAGGGGTGCGATATTGACCTCTGGATTGCGCCATTCAATTTCTCTTGATAAAACCTTTAAAATGAGAGGTCACTCATATGTTGTAAATTTGTGCCGAGTTTGGTTATCCTACTGCAATGCGTTAAAAAGTTAACTGGGGGGGGGGGGGGGTTCCAGACTTTTGCCTAACCCTGTAGATGTAAATTTTGCCAATGGTTAACAAAATTGGAGGACCCGATATAACTACCATTACTTATATCGATAGTAGCACATGACTGATCGACTTTACAACCGAATGACCATCTCTAGTTCCAGTTCCCGCCTTGGCTGAATGCTAAATCGCATCGTAAACCAAGCGACAGAGCTATCTAACTCAGCTGTTACGACATTGGTCTAATGCTCCCCCCTCTGTCGCCCAAGATAAGTAGTTTTCTTGTAACATTCCAGATTGTAAATGTATTTAAATAAATAACACCTTACGTAAGACACTCGGATAGAAGAGGAGGATGGCAACTTGGGATTCGCTATTTTATTACTTTTCTTTCCATCCGTACATTTACGACTATTTCTTGAAATAAAAACAGGAAACATTTAAAAAGAAATTATGGCGAGTGAAAAGAGACGGGAGTAGAAGTATTGCGTTGAATAAGTCGTTATTAGACGCCCTGTCTGAAAAATTACTTCGTTCTTTCACTGCTCTCTGGCAAGAATTTTGCCATCATTTTTTAATTCAGGTTGAAGTTACGACGTTTCAATTAGTAGGTTTTGACACATGCAACATTATTTTAGTTGGTTTCAATTTGCGTCCACGTCTTAATGGTTGATAATTGGTAAAAACATGTTTACAGTACTAAAACTAAACTAATTATAGTGTTGGCATATACAAATTGAGCTTGAACACAGATAGTTTTTCGAAATGATTAAACATACCAAAAGTCCTGATTCCTAGGTGGTGAGCCAGGGGGTGGGGGGAAAAGGGGGGGGGGTTAAAGGTACGCATTTTGGGTTTTTCGATTATATCTCGAAAACTATCAACTTTATGTATACTATACTAAATTATAAAATTGTTACACAAAACATGTTACCATTTACAGGACAGTATCCTATATCAGAGCCCTTTCATTTAATCTTTATTAATGATCCAACAGTTTTGTTGGACAAACAGATGAATGCACCTAGATCCCAGATTTTACCCTTGTCGTGGATTACCTGGGTCTTCGCTTGTGCCAAGTCATAATCAAATCTGTCAGGCGTTAATGAAGAAATATAAAGTAACTAAATCCGTCAAATTTTGATGTGGATAACTTGGGAATACTGTAAACCAACTTGAAAAAATTCGGTGTTTTTGAGAGGACGGTGGAGGCAAGCAGCAGGAGCAGGTGGTTGTCATATAGAGAGGCCCAGGTGGTGTTGTTGAGGAAGGAGGGAGGAAAGACATTGTTAACATTGCTTGTATTGTGACAGGTCACAGGAAGGAGAAGAGTTGATGTCAGTGGAGGCAGGCAGCAGGTGGTTATCATATAGAGAGGCCCAGGTGGTGTTGTTGAGGAGGGAGGGAGGAAAGACGTTGTTAACATTCGTTGTATTGTGACAGGTCACAGGAAGGAGAAGAGCTGATGTCGGTGGAGGCAGGCAGCAGGTGGTTATCACATAGAGAGGCCCAGGTGGTGTTGAGGAGGGAGGGAGGAAAGATATTATTGTTAACATTCGTTATATTGTGGCTGGTCATAGGAAGGAGAAGAGCTGATGTCGGTGGAGGCAGGCATCAGGTGGTTATCATATAGAGAGGCCCAGGTGGTGTTGAGGAGGGAGGGAGGAAAGATATTATTGTTAACATTCGTTATATTGTGGCTGGTCATAGGAAGGAGAAGAGCTGATGTCGGTGGAGGGAGGCATCAGGTGGTTATCATATAGAGAGGCCCAGGTGTTGTTGTTTGGGAGGGAGGGAGGAAAGACGTTGTTAACATTCGTTGTATTGTGACAGGTCACAGGAAGGAGAAGAGCTGATGTCGGTGGAGGCAGGCAGCAGGTGGTTATCACATAGAGAGGCCCAGGTGGTGTTGAGGAGGGAGGGAGGAAAGATATTATTGTTAACATTCGTTATATTGTGGCTGGTCATAGGAAGGAGAAGAGCTGATGTCGGTGGAGGCAGGCATCAGGTGGTTATCATATAGAGAGGCCCAGGTGGTGTTGAGGAGGGAGGGAGGAAAGATATTATTGTTAACATTCGTTATATTGTGACAGGTCACAGGAAGGAGAAGAGTTGATGTCAGTGGAGGCAGGCAGCAGGTGGTTATCATATAGAGAGGCCCAGGTGGTGTTGTTGAGGAGGGAGGGAGGAAAGACGTTGTTAACATTGCTTGTATTGTGACAGGTCACAGGAAGGAGAAGAGTTGATGTCAGTGGAGGCAGGCAGCAGGTGGTTATCATATAGAGAGGCCCAGGTGGTGTTGTTGAGGAGGGAGGGAGGAAAGACGTTGTTAACATTCGTTGTATTGTGACAGGTCACAGGAAGGAGAAGAGCTGATGTCGGTGGAGGCAGGCAGCAGGTGGTTATCACATAGAGAGGCCCAGGTGGTGTTGAGGAGGGAGGGAGGAAAGATATTATTGTTAACATTCGTTATATTGTGGCTGGTCATAGGAAGGAGAAGAGCTGATGTCGGTGGAGGCAGGCATCAGGTGGTTATCATATAGAGAGGCCCAGGTGGTGTTGAGGAGGGAGGGAGGAAAGATATTATTGTTAACATTCGTTATATTGTGGCTGGTCATAGGAAGGAGAAGAGCTGATGTCGGTGGAGGGAGGCATCAGGTGGTTATCATATAGAGAGGCCCAGGTGTTGTTGTTTGGGAGGGAGGGAGGAAAGACGTTGTTAACATTCGTTGTATTGTGACAGGTCACAGGAAGGAGAAGAGCTGATGTCGGTGGAGGCAGGCAGCAGGTGGTTATCACATAGAGAGGCCCAGGTGGTGTTGAGGAGGGAGGGAGGAAAGATATTATTTTTAACATTCGTTATATTGTGGCTGGTCATAGGAAGGAGAAGAGCTGATGTCGGTGGAGGCAGGCATCAGGTGGTTATCATATAGAGAGGCCCAGGTGGTGTTGAGGAGGGAGGGAGGAAAGATATTATTGTTAACATTCGTTATATTGTGACAGGTCACAGGAAGGAGAAGAGTTGATGTCAGTGGAGGCAGGCAGCAGGTGGTTATCATATAGAGAGGCCCAGGTGGTGTTGTTGAGGAGGGAGGGAGGAAAGACGTTGTTAACATTCGTTGTATTGTGACAGGTCACAGGAAGGAGAAGAGCTGATGTCGGTGGAGGCAGGCAGCAGGTGGTTATCACATAGAGAGGCCCAGGTGGTGTTGAGGAGGGAGGGAGGAAAGATATTATTGTTAACATTCGTTATATTGTGGCTGGTCATAGGAAGGAGAAGAGCTGATGTCGGTGGAGGGAGGCATCAGGTGGTTATCATATAGAGAGGCCCAGGTGGTGTTGAGGAGGGAGGGAGGAAAGATATTATTGTTAACATTCGTTATATTGTGGCTGGTCATAGGAAGGAGAAGAGCTGATGTCGGTGGAGGGAGGCATCAGGTGGTTATCATATAGAGAGGCCCAGGTGTAGTTGTTTGGGAGGGATGGAGGAAAGATATTATTGTTAACATTCGTTATATTGTGGCTGGTCATAGGAAGGAGAAGAGCTGATGTCGGTGGAGGGAGGCATCAGGTGGTTATCATATAGAGAGGCCCAGGTGGTGTTGAGGAGGGAGGGAGGAAAGATATTATTGTTAACATTCGTTATATTGTGGCTGGTCATAGGAAGGAGAAGAGCTGATGTCGGTGGAGGGAGGCATCAGGTGGTTATCACATAGAGAGGCCCAGGTGGTGTTGAGGAGGGAGGGAGGAAAGATATTATTGTTAACATTCGTTATATTGTGGCTGGTCATAGGAAGGAGAAGAGCTGATGTCGGTGGAGGCAGGCAGCAGGTGGTTATCACATAGAGAGGCCCAGGTGGTGTTGAGGAGGGAGGGAGGAAAGATATTATTGTTAACATTCGTTATATTGTGGCTGGTCATAGGAAGGAGAAGAGCTGATGTCGGTGGAGGGAGGCATCAGGTGGTTATCATATAGAGAGGCCCAGGTGTTGTTGTTTGGGAGGGATGGAGGAAAGACATTGTTAACATTCCTTGTATTGTGACAGGTCACAGGAAGGAGAAGAGCTGATGTCAGTGGAGGCAGGCAGCAGGTGGTTATCACATAGAGAGGCCCAGGTGGTGCTGAGGAGGGAGGGAGGAAAGATATTATTGTTAACATTCATTGTATTGTGACAGGTCACAGGAAGGAGAAGAGCTGATGTCGGTGGAGGCAGGCAGCAGGTGGTTGTCACATAAAGAGGCTCAGGTGGTGCTGAGGAGGGAGGGAGGAGAGAAGGGTCTCCCAGTAGACTGTTGTCCCTCTACACTGGAGATGGTGGAGCCTCAAGGAGGAATTAACCAAGATGGTAGGTAGATTTATTAATCCATATATCTTCCAAACATAAATCACAGTAAACTGTTCAAATGACAATGTAAGTAACATTTGGTGAGCCAGTGCAGCCTCCCTAACAACTGCCCCTGGGCCTTAGAAACGAAAAGAAACCAACACAAATTCTGGCGCTTGGGCTACACTACATATGGGACTCAAAAAGGAAACTGCCAGGAACAATTTCAATAATGTACGTTTGCGAGCTGCTGTACATTTTCCGACAGACCACTACATACAGCCAGAAAGTTCCTGCCTAGTTCTTTTCTGTTTCCTTTCCTGCCTAGTGTCGCTCAAGTGACTGTATGCGGCAGGCAGCGAAAATGTCAATTGAATGCTCTTTTGAGGACTCAACAGATTCTGAAAATGTTGTTTTGTGTCCTGTCTAGTGTAGCAGTTTCAATTTGATTACCCAGAAAGCATTGCTCAAAAACTTTCCTCTCCATTTCCTTTCCTTGTCTTGCCCACATCCTTTCCCGTGTAGTGTAGCCCAAGCTTAAGCAACTAGTCCATCTATATCAAGGAAGTATTTTGTTACCATTACATCACTATGCTTACAGAGACACGTTGCTACATATTTAACCTGATACAGTGAAGGATTAGTGTGAAATTGAGAAAGTGTGTACAGTTTTTTACTGAATAAAATCATTGACTATTGGATAATAGTCAAAGATAAAATCAGTTCTTTCTTTAGCACGTCACCTTTTTGAATAAGCCCAATGATCAAGAGCACACAAGTCCAGTTTTAAACAAACCAGAAGTGACTGGCTTTTACAGGATTGAAACAGCAACCTACTAATTATCACTCAGCTTAACTATATCCACTATAGTTCGGCCGCTTAGAAAGCGACCTGCACGCTAATGCTAAACCAATGCTAGAGGAGGTCGCTTTCTAAGCGGCCGAGCTATAGTCTATGCAGCTATACTTATTTATTATCATACAAGCATGGGCTTAAAAAAGTTCATTGTTGGTGATGGTGTTTTTATGTTGCTCAAAGAATTATAATGGATATTTTCATCACTGACTAAAGTTGGGACCACGAAATTTTGCAGTTGGTGGCAGCCAATCAAAAGACAAAGTGTGACGTTGCCACATCGCCCATTGACAACACTAATTAAAATATACAAAGCAATATTTTCAAATCAGCTGGTATTATTAGATTTGGCAACACCGCACCGTTCTCATTGGTTCATTCCAAACCATATGGTAAATAGGCTCCTCCCTGAACTGCAAACTTATGTGGTCCCGACTGTAGTAAAACACCTGAGTGTCACAATGTTGCTGATCTGGAATCTGACTCACTCTGAATAGAAGTGGGGTCACCTGGCAATGCTCTGTTTTTAACTGATCTTGTCATGTTCTATGTTGTTTCACTCTTAAAGAAGTAAAATTCCAAACCCTAAAACCTTTTACAAATCAGTGATGACCAATGTCAAGAACAAACCTTTGAACAACATATATTATATATTTATTGTGAATTTAGACTTATTCCTAAACAAAGTGCACCCACGCTACATTATCTTCTCTATTACAGGCTTGTTGGTAGAACTCTTTTCCGAAGCAGAAAACAGGCAAAGGTTTTACGAGCTCTCCTGTCGAGCCGGTGTAGAGGGCAAACCATGCCGCTTTATGGATCGCAGACTCCACAACCAGTCCCGATGTGTACAGAAGTACTCGTACACGTACGCTATCGTGAGAGAACCATCACCTTCTACCCACACCAACCACAGATTACACCACTTTCCCTCCTTCCCTTCCGGAGGATCCAACTGGATGCTGGACTACATCCGGGTCCGAAGTGGATGTAGCTGCGAAGTGTCTCCTCGGGTCAAAAGAAGACGGGCGAAAAACAAACGAGGGAAGAACAAACGAACTGAGATTAGTGAGGAAGAATGAGTGCAGGACTTGTGTAAGCCTGTCTCTTGTGAGCTTTAATTCTAACTCTAATGAACTTTTCTTTTGTGAGGATAACGATGTGAAAGTGGTCAGTTCTTCATCTTCTAAAAGTGCTTACTTCTTGGAATTTGTGGAACATCACAGATTTACTATTCATCTTATGCTGAAAATGTACAGCTAAGAACCTTTTTTGTGACAATTTTTTATTGGTTTCATTTAACTACAACTGATACAATTGCTTCCAATTGGTATTTATTGGTATGAATTTCAATGCCAAAAGAATAGCATAATAAAAATGTATGAATCCATAGGGACTTTGCATCTAGGATCAAGTATTTTTATAAAAAAATTGTAGCTTTTAGTTAAATTTTGTGGTTGAGACTAACCACAGAAATAAGAATATATACCGAAAAATGGCAGAGAAAATGACAATGTTCGTCAAAATGACCTCCATTGTATAAGCTGATCTAAGAAGCAGCAATTTATGATATTTACTCTTTTGGCTAGTTTCTTTGATTTTTAAAATTCTCAATATAGTGTCACAGACATAAATGACTTACTGTTTTCAGTTTTTTTGTCATTTCCATCAATCAGTTGACTAGTTTGATAACAAAATGTTCAAAAGTCAACAACAAAACAATACTTTGGTTGTAAAACTTTAGTTTCATTCGATCGAGTATTTTCTACATGTTTCTAGTGTGAACAACATTTTGTTGGTAAAATAAATTTTTTTAATGTTAGTCACAAAGTGTATTGTGGTAATTGAGTGTTGAAGACTGTGAACATAGAATGATGAATATGTTAAGCAAAGTATATCTAGTCTGAAAAAAGGAAAGATTAAATTACTAAACATCCCCCAGGTCTAAGCCAGGCAGCAAAACAAATTATTTTCATCATATTTTAAATTGTATAGAACCTCATTAATCTGCCTAGTTTTGCTAACAAGAAAAACAAACAAAGCGTTCAAGTAAATGCTTATGTTTTTTTAGTTTCAGTTTTTATTCTACTACATAAATACATATTTATAGTATATTTACGCTTATTTATTTAGATTTATAAACTTAAGTGCCATTTGTAAATTTCACTACATTATTAAAATAAAATATATATTATACAAAGACATTTTAATCAGTCATTTAGTGAACTCAACGTAGTTTTTTAAATAAATTTTATTTGCAAATAAAAATGTCTGCTTTCTATTACTTCATAAATATTTCAAATTATTCAAATCACATCTACCTCAGAAATCTATTGTTTTTACAAATATTTTGTTAAGATAGTGTTATAAACTGAGGGATTATCTTTACTTACAACAATACCCTAAAATTTAAATTTGTAACCATTGAAGTTAATATACAACAAGGTATCACCGTTTGCCTGCTTAATGGTGTTTATTTATGTTAGACAACAGTTTAGCTGATTTTGTAGTGACAAAACACTATCAGTATTACAAGGTGTTTCGCTGTATTTTTTTATGTGCCATCATCTATTTGTGGAAAAACTATTGTAATCACAATATCAAAAATAACAATTTTTAATATTTTATCAATTGTTAATAGAATGTTTAGTATGTAAAATATTTTTTATAATATTTCAATGTATGATTGTTTACTGATATTAGTTGCAGTCCTCTTCTGTTACCAAGTATTTTATGTATATATTAGATTATCCACTATTTTTTGGCAGAAAGTCAAATGAAAGCCAAATGTAAATAAAATACTTTGTAAATCTACAGAGTGTTTCAAATTGGTCAAGTTACCTTAAGCCCTTTGAGTTCCTGGATTTTTCATTGTCTTTATTACACTTACTTTCATTGTAAACTCTTTCATATTAAACATAGAAAACAAAAGTTTTATAAAAGTAGACACATTTTTTCCCCTAGGACGCTAGAATTGAGCCTGGTGTTTTTCACATTACTTCAGGCTAGGCCTAGGGGTTGCGGCATTCACTTAGACAAAATCCCTTGGTGATCTGGCGGGATTTGAACCCAGGGCCTCAGGGACACAAGTCCCGCGCTTTAACAGACCAGCTCGCTACCCCTTCAGTTGGTAGACACATACGAAGTACAGTACAAGGATAAGTAAAAGTAAAAAGTGCTTAAAAAGAATTTCCCTACCCCGAAAACTTTCACCAGGCCATTAGCTGATTATTTTAGTTGGGCCTCTCACACCAAATCTACCACAGAATCCAACCCCTCAATCTATTGTGTTGTATCCTCCCTGGCTTGGAAAACAACCTCTTTTGGCTAGTTCAGCCACTGGTCTGACTACAACTACTAACTTGTGATCTACAACACACACTGGTCGCCCAAAGCCCAGGTGAAATAGACCGAAAAACATAAAACTGACTTTAATTATTATAATGCTATTTCAAATTACAAAGATTTTTATCAATTCCAACTGCATATTTTACTGAAAATAACTGAATTTATTTATTTATATAAAATTGCATCTAGATACTTATGAGTAGTTAATAGTTATGTAGTATTATATTCTACCAAACAAAATCCAAACAATAAAGACAAAACAAATAAATAACTTAAATGATATAAAATAAGCAAAAAGAGGTTTTTGTGTTAAAAACTTCTTCAAATCGATCAGTTAAAGATTTATTTTGTTATAAATATACTAGGTATAAAATATATAAGGAAAAAGAAAACTATACAAATATTATACAGCTAAATATTACTCTTAAAGGCATCGAGCTAGAGGCCGCCTAATTAGTCATCTATGACAATACAATCATCGGAACTAGGGGAAACAGGAGTGACGAGTTTATGAACAGATGATGTCAAAGTAATAGGAGTAATTCTCTTTTTCACTTTTTCTTCCACCTTCTTCTCCTGCTTAGGACTTTCAGTTTCATCACTCTTCGCTGATTTAGTGACAAAGTTCATCATGGAAGTCGTTGCACTTTGCTTGGGCGATTCCTTAGGCCCAATTGTGATGAGGTGAGCTCGTTTTTTGACCACAGGACTAGCAGTTGCAAGTTTGACTGTTGGAGTTTTCACAGTCTTGTTCGGAGTTTTCAAGTTCTCTGCCGGAGTTGAAGGAGTTTTGGGGGGTTCCTTGGGTGGCTCCTTGCTGCTAGCAGGTGATTCCCTGCCAAAAAAAAAAACAGTATGTATGAACATTTTGTTGCGCAAACAACTGCATGAATCAAATTTAAAACAACTTAATTAATCTAATTAAACAACTAAAACAAAAAATTACATTTGAATTATTTTATTGTTTATATGTGAAGTGCAGATGTAAAAATAAAGAAAAAGACTACTTAGGGTTTGATTTCTTTGTTTGAAGTTCATTTTCGGTGATGTAGTGCAGTAGAAATAATCGAAAATATAGCTTAAGGTGGAACTAATTGCAACACAAATGATTTTTGCTGTGAATGGTAGGTAGTATGCTTCTAATCAACATACTAAAAATATACATCCGTACTGTGGCGCAAAATACGTTGTACCATCTTTAAAAAAAGTGTCAAAATTTTAATATTTGTAAAAATAACTTTTTGGGTATCAAATTATAGGAAATTTAATGCTGAAAAATGTTATAATAGTGGTTATAAGCACTATTTAGAAATACGATCGTAGTACAAAATACCCCCGCCGCACCAAACCTGCAGACTAAACGAATTTCCATTTGTCTTAATTGATTCCGTATAGAAATGTGCGCTGAAGAGACATTGTTCGTGGCAGCTATCGTGGTGATCTTGGAAGTCAGAGAGAGAGACAGACGGGAGCGAAGATTTTAGCAAGTTTTAGGTTTGACCGCTTCTTGCTTCGAGAAATAAGTACAGTGTAGCAGATTTATTACGGGACCTTAATGATGATGAATACGCTGACAATCCATAATTAAAACGCTAAAAGAGGCGACGGTAACTTCAAAAACGTTTTACGTATGATCACAACGCCTATTGTCCACGGAACAGTTCAATTAAGTTTATAATATCATCCCGATCTTAGGCACTGTCACATTTTCTGTTTCCAGTCCATTGTAAACAAAGATCGCTGAGCAAAACCGTTCGCACCCAGGAGGCTACAACTGTGAACTGTGTTCACTAAATGCTACATATAGCAGATGCTAGACGAAAAATATATGTATATCATTGCTACATATGGCAAGGTTAGATGTAGCACGTATTTCTTTTGATATTTACCGACTCCCGATGGATAGCACAATTTTAGCTATATACTTTACTTAATACTTTAATAATTTTTAATGAAATGGCGACCATACATAGTAGGTATTTTAAGCCAAGTATGAATGGGGATGAGTGGCGCGATCTTGTAGTCTTGTTAGTGACTAAGGCTGACATACCTTAGACACAGATGTTAATTAATAGCCCAGACAGCTAATGGCAACTAAGGGACCTACAGTTTATAGTGGAATCCGAACCACATTTTTCGTCTGGTATATACGAATTGGTCTAATTACCATTACCAACTGGCGATCGTTGACCAGATGTCTGGATTGATCTTGTCAGATAAAATTTACTTTTAAGAATTAATAAACTAATATTTACAATATTTACACTCCATGGCGGCCGGATTCATACTCAAAAGTCCATTGCAGTAGTAAAGTATTCCTCAATGGAATAAAAACACTTCCTACTCAGCCATTGTTTTAGTTTGACTTTAAAAGGTTCAAGAAGGAGTTCTTTAATGTGAATTATCAGGATAGTACTGCGGATAGTCGTAGTACTCACTCGTGCGGACGTTAATCCACACCAGGGAGTATCGCATCCACAGTGCATGCCTAGGCTATAAATATCCACAATTTATATATATAGCAGGATACATATAGCAGTGTTATATAGCACTTTTGTAAAGTTACTTTTTCTACTTCAAGCAAATGTTGTTATATAACATTGCTAGATGTTACACAAATGTGCTATGTAGCAGGTTTAGCTACATATGTAGTGTAAACCCGGCTTAAGGTCAAAATTATGAAAATCGGTCTCGTAGAAGAGCTAACCCGACTCGGAAAAGAAAAACCAATTATTTTTATAGATGACAATAATTGATTTACCAGTATGCATAATCTAATCATACGAAAAATTAGTTAATAATTTAACAGCTTATTGTTATATTGTTATTTTATTGATTTTTCTTTGTTTAAATATTGTTGTTAACAATTTGTATTTGTGTTTAAAGTGTGTTTCTTATGTTAAGTGTGTGATTCTAATGTTCTATTTTTGTTATAAGGGTTTCATAACGTTATTTTACAACATTACGTATTTCAAAGTATGCTTTCAAAGTATTGTCAACTACGGAATCTTATTCTGGGGAAACAGTCCTCTCGCAAGCAGAATACTACTTCTTCAAAAAAGAATAATAAGAATAATTTATAATGCTCCATACCTTGCCCATTGTAAAACCCTTTTTGTTGAAGCAAAAGTCCTTACGGTGCCAGCAATATTTATTTTGGAGAATATTTATTTTGGTTCAGAACACGTTTCCACAAAACAATACAATCCACAACTACTCAACAAGGCAAAAAAACAACATTCATCTAAATCAAGTCAACTCAAGTTTAGTAAAGGACGGACCAAAGTTTTTATCAAGCTTAATATACAACTTGATCCCTCTAAATATAAAAAGCATTGAAGATCAAGATGAATTCAAGAGGAAATTTAAAGAATATTTATTGAAGAGGCCATATTATTCTGTTGAAGAATACCTAAAAGAAAAATAGGCCAAAAAAACTGACGACCACGGCGCAGCTGCGCTACCAGTGGGAGATCACCAAGTATCAAGTATCAAGTATCATTTAGGACAGGGAACTTTTTGTATATCAACTCGCTGGAACTTTTTACTTGGGTTAATAGTAGTATGGTAAGTTAATGTAGTAGTATAACCATTTCTTATTCCATAAGGTATTGGTAATTATTTATCAATCACTCTTATAGGGTAATGTCAAAAATAATACATCCCTTATAAAATCTACGTAAATTTTTTTTTTTTTTTTATTATTGTTGTCACTAACTACAACAACTTTTTTACAATAAACACATATTAATAAATTGAACATTAATTTGGCATTTATGTTGAAGTTGAAACTAGTTGTTGGAATAATAAGTTCTTAATTTGTAATCTTGCTTACAAACCGGTTCACCTATTTACAAGTTGACAAAGACAGAAAAAGCTTATATCATTTTAATTAACTGTGAGGGTATAATTCTGACTACTCTATACATCAATAAATGTGGTTGAACTTTTTGTCAGAGGAAAAAAGCTCTCAAACGAAAACATCACAATGTCATCAGTACCAAAAGAGCTATGTTTTACCTCGGAAATTAAAAATTGATTTAAGTTTTAACTGGTTATAATGGACCAACTGGTATTCTCCATGCAAAGAATTTGCCTTTGTCAGACCTTGAATTAATTAGTGATAAGATAGAAATTTTTTTGCCATTTTTATCCCACCATATTACTCAACTAATATTACGAACAAATACAAATTAAAACCATCCCAAACAAATCCCGGTAGGCTACTTTACTAACCAGACTGAATTTTCCAGAGGAAACTCTGCAGGAATACAAACAAATCATTAGCGTTAACTCGAAATGAAGTTTTAATAAAATTCTATCAGCGACTAGTTGCCGCAGCGAGCAAGACGAGTTTGCAACAATAACCCTCGTTAGAACGATGAATATTCAAGAGTACCTGAGCAGTTTGAGTCGCTCGTCTGTCGTCAACACTTTGGTGAACTTGGTTATGTTGGCGGCAGGACTGGGCATGGAGAGGGTAGGTGTGGGGGGAGAGGGAAGTGCCAGATCTACCAGTCCATAGGCAGCTCTCACCTCCTCATTGACAAACCTGTAAACAGTCAATAAACTATTTGCATATCGTAAACCCTCAAAGGACCAGGCCGAGGATAACCTAAAAGGTTAATTAAAGGGGCAATTATGTGAAATACTGTAGGAATTAATGTTATATTGATGTGAATGAAGAGTTTGTTCAATAATACTTGGTTGTTCAAGTAACGATAAAAGACTGCAAGAAGTTATTGTTATTCTTACATGAAAATAAACCCTTCCAAATGGAAAACTTTTGTAAAATGAAAAAAATTCCATTTAATATCTGACGTATATTTTATAGGTACATTCTCACTTTAAATAATCAGAATAAAAAACCTCTTAGTTCATAAGTAATACTGTTTACTCCAGAAAAAGGTGCGGATAAATTCTCTTCACATCTGGAAGTATCTAAAAAAAAGATGGATATATCTGCAAACAGGTCTTCACAAATATAACAACAGGTTGTAGTTGAGGAATAAAAAGTGACTAGCCTACACATTATTTATTTGATAGTACTGTATTTCAAATAGAACATTATAGTACATTTGAACAATATTTTTTAAAAAAAGATTTACGGATAAAAAGTATATACTTGTTCAGCGTAGGAGGTCATGGCACTTCTGTAGAGCACAGGAAGGTAGCCCACAGCAGAGCAATCCAGATGGTTATTGGAAAATAGGAATACTTTATTAGAAAGTAATTACAAATTTGAATTTTAACCCAAAATCAGTTGCCCTATCATTTAGTTCAACCAATTAATAAGCAATAGGCTAAACACAGTGGATGTATAACTTTATTACAGCATAAGACATTATTAGTCAAAGCTAAGATCAGTGTTTTCTTTAAGCATGACCATTGTATATATCATATACCACATTTGTGTTAAGAACAGTACAAAACAATTTTTTTTAAGTATTTTTCTACTGTGATGTTTAATTTCTACGCCAGAAGCATATTGCATTTGTATTATAAGTGTATATATGTATATTAAAAGCATATAAGTCAAGTGGTTGGATTAAAAAAGTTATATTAATACGACATCAAAACACAAGAGTTTGTAATTTAATTTTAGGAGACGATGAGTGTTGCCTGTTGACTGAATGAAAATTTGTTACTGACTAAGATCAGCTGGTTCTATATCCTGGACCATTTATTAAAAGCCTAATGATCAAGGACAGCTAGGTATGGTTTTGAACTATCATAAAACTTATGACACTTGCTTAGGATCAAACCGGCAACCTCCTGATTACAGGGTGAGCACTTTACCCGCTCAGCTACACAGCTATAACCAACAGGCTAAAATAGCTATTTCAAGGCAAATAATATGTTAGTATAACTTGAAGTGGACATCCTGAACCATCTACAGGTAAACTGCAGTAGGGTGAGAATATAATATTTACCAGCAGGGTGTGCCTGTGCCAGGTGGTTTCTCCCACACAGCCAGCTCTCTAATTCTCTTGACCAGGCAGTTCTTGGACGGCAGAGGCTCAATTTTATCCTTCTCCCACTCTTCCATCAATTCCAGCAGCAACTTGGACAGCTTCTTGCGACTTCCATGTATTTTTCTGATGATGTTTGGGATTACTGTTTTAAACAAAGAACAAGCGATAAAATAATTCACTTTTGGAACTAGTCCTTTTAAATGTTTACAAACAAGTATCCACAATACTATTTTAGCTGTGCAGCATTTAAAGGCTATTTTAGTTATAGTTCTTAAAAGTCACAAATTTACTAGTTACTCAAGGCCTTTGAAAGCAAAAAATAGTGTTCAATTTTAATTGTTTGCATAAAAATGTGCGTACCTTCAGCCATAATAACTTTTGTAAAATGCCCAGATTTAGAATTTTTGCCAACTCGCATGTTCAAAGCAAATAAGGTTTATGTACACCAAATATAAATTCAGTTTCCTTTTCTCTATACATCCTATCATCACAATCTTTTCACAAATAACAAACAAAAAGTATAATCGGCAACACATACATGACTCGTTGACAAGTTTCTTCTTTACACCACTCTTTGGTTCAGTGTTTTCTGCCACCCTTGAGACAGACGTAGAAGGGGAGGAGGGGACGGAGGGAGCCACTGTGATAGGGAGAGATCCTTCCCAAACTGCTCTTCTTGCTAGGAATAATGCCGCTATGTTGCTATCTGTAATTAGAACACACACAGATGAGTCTGGATCCATCAAACATATATTAGACAAACCACTAGCATTCAAAGTCAAAACATTCTTTATTCATTGCTTTGTACATAGCGTTATTACATTGAATGCATCATTTCTAAAAACTAATTCTTATAACTACCTAAGATAATTTCTGTTAATAGTCGTACAACAATGTTAAAAACACCATCATTTCTGTTATCTTGATAATGTTAAGTTTTAGGCCATTCGTTATTTTAAAACTCATCTAGTGAGTATAATGCTCTCTCAACTAGGTTTTTTTTTATTATTTTCCTTTAAATTTTGAAAACTCTTGATTTGTGTCTATTATGAGAGAATTTTTTTATTTAGATCCGATATAATTTGTCTTTTTCTCAAATTTAATCGGTGACTTTGCAACCAAATTTTTTTATTGTTTCTTGTATTATAATGGTGGATTAACTGACCAGTCTCAAATTGCTCTTGATTATGTTAATGTAAACAATAGTTTCATATACATTAAGACTAAATACTGTCATAATTCTTAATTCTTTAAATTTTTCCTTAACATGGTCAGTTTGTTCCAATTTAGCATTATTCTGATTGATTTTTTTTTTAGTTTTAATATCTCATTAAGATTATTAATAGTGGTTGCTCCATAGACATGTATATTGTAGCCTAAACGAGAATGAATCATACCATAATAGACAATTTTGAGCGTTGTCAGATCACATATTACTCAACTTCCTGAGAGCAGACAGACCCGAATTCATTTTAGCCAGTACTTTTTCCACGTGAGAGTTCCAACTGAGACTGCTGTCTACATTTATGCCTAAAAAGGTTCTTTGTCGAACTGGTTCTATAGGTGTATTATCAATTTTTATGTTGGGGAAAGCAATTGTTTTGATATCTCTAAGTTTGAACTATTGAATTATTTTCGTAAAGAATTATTTTGCTCTCCCTTTGATTTACTAGAGTTTGGTTCAAACAGTTGATGTAGATTATGAACAATAAGGGTCTCAAAATTGACCCTTGAGGTAAACCTTTTTTTTAGTTTTGTTATTCTTTTTGTACTGTTTTGTGAGAATGTGTTATTTCTACATATTGAGCTCTGTTTTTATATATGATTGAAACCAATTATAAACGATATTGTTAATTCTGACATTCTTTAGAATTGCCAACAACTTACTGAGGCAAACACTATCAAATTAGGTACCTATGTTTTTAGGTTCATAAATCCCAATACATGTTTCACCTTTATCTATTGAATTTAGAATGGTCTCCACAAACTCTGCTGTTGCAGTCTCAGTTCATCTCCCTTTGCGGAAACCATGCTGAGATTCATCTAACAAACCCCTTAAAAAACTTGACGTCAAAAACTTGTTGCCTTTTGGAAAAAGTGTACACATCATATCTTCATGGACCAGCTGTGGCCAATTTGTATAAAATAACATAGTTGAATGAGCCACTTTGAGTGTACTACAAACTAAGATTTTCTCTCTTAATTTTGTGTACTGTGGTAGTTAAAGTGACATAAAAGCAACTATAGATTGTATAATATATTGTCCTTTCAGTTTGGTTTGGTTAAAAAGTTAGTGAATTTGACAGTATATAATTTCATAACAGTATACTCTGCCAGTATATGATTCAGCCGCCTTCATTTATATTCTAAAACTAATAACATGGGAATGTAATAAGTTGTACTCAAATTCAAAGCTGCCAGTAATAATTTATCTTTTTACGAGTCTGACGAGAGATTTGCAAAGAGATGAGTCTACGTCAGAAATTCCTGAATGTGTTTCTTAGGTTGGAGTAATATGTTATAGATATAATTTATGCTATACTCAAGAAGAGCTGGTCAAATTGGAATGAATAGAATTTAAATTTAAAACATCACCAATATTTAATTTGACATCAAAGGCCTCCCCTGACATTCTTTTAAATTTTATTATGAAATTATTTTGTAATTTCTACCCTAGCAATATTCTGAGAGTAATCACCATTTGAAGGGACGGTTTCAGAGTTGCAGAACCAAATACAACCAATGAGTCGAGGTTTCAGTTTCTCTTGCTTTTGTTTTCGTTCCGTTTCAAATTCCAATTGAAGCACTTTCAACTTCGCCTTCATAGATTCTGGAGACTGCACACAGAATATTTTATGAATGGGTATATTCCTCATCAGTAGTTATTCAATTAGTCTAAATTAACATAGTTTTTTATTTGGTTACTAAAATCAATGCTTTTTGGGGTTTACAATGCATTTACAGTAGTTGACTAAAGATCTTTAATTCAATCAAGAAAGAAAAAGAATCCAAGAAATAAAAAAAAACCATGAAAGCCACAGCTTGAGAGAATTAAGCATTTCTGGAAATCAATTAGAGCTATGGGCTTAGTTGTGATGTGCGAGAGCCTTTAGTTTCAAACTGAGCCAAGCCAAGCCCACGAGCCCAAGAGATCAAACGCAAAGTCAGAAAACTGAGCTCAAGCTGAGCATAATCCCCATTGCAGAATGCGTCTGCAACATTCCCACAAAGATCTAGACAGTAAAGTTTCCATCATTGCAGACCACAGGTGAAGTTCATTATTATGCCGCATTGGGGGAGACAATAGTCATGTCCATACAACTGCTGGGAATGTTCACGATTTTCCAAAGTGGCAGAAGACGATGTTGATGTTACCGTGACCACGGGTGAAGTTCATGATTATGCCGTGATCGCAAAAGGCGTAGATGATTTTTCCATGGACGTAGGATTTGTCCACAATCCCGGAGATATTAGGGTAATGTCTACACAACAGATGTTAAAATGTTACCGCAATCCCGGGAGACAGTAATGATGTCTTCATGACCAAGATTAACTATATTGATATTACCGAGATAGCATTGTGACATTGTGATGAATCCATATTACTACTAGATGTAATAGTACAACTAAATATATTAAAATATTTAAGTATATTGAAAAGAAAATTGTTGACAAATTAATTTACTAGGCCTGCATGGCAATATATAAAATTTCTAATATAAAGAGAGGTGGCTCTATCGAAAAACTCTGGCTCGCACACCTATGGTCTATAGTATGATGAATGACGTAAATCTAAGACTTACATTATCATCTAGTTCATCTTCATCCCCTTCACCGTCACTCAGATAACCATGAGGCACGAACATATCATTGTCCTCCTCATACTGGTCATCTTGTTCCTCCTCTTCATCGGAGCCTCGTAGACTCTCACCTTCCTCAGGCTCCTCCCACTCATCATCAGAATCCACCTCATACTCCAATATTGTCTGTGACATAAACACACATTAGAGTAACTAACACACTATAACTTGCAACATATCATTGTCCTCATACTTCATATATTGTTACTTCATATAACATTATGGGTGACCATTAAAGAAAATCTATGAGGACATTAAGATGAATAAACCAACTCACCACTCGCTTTGTTGGATAGGTTCAACGTACAGACCAAGGCAATTGAGAGCAAGTAAATGAAAGAATAAAGGTGACCGACAACCTTTTTATAATACTTAACAATACCTTGTCTTGGTTGAGAGGAGCACGAGGCCGGATGTGTTTACTCTTCTTGCGCCAGGTTCCCCAGTACGGAGGTCTTCTGTTCTCATGAAACTGCAGCAGTTTGGCTCGTCTACGCCTTTTCTCCGTTTTTTTCCCAATTTTGTTTTCATCCACCTCCAATTCTTCGTTCGGCATTTCAGACTCTGTAAAAATCAATTTAAACTGAAAAACAGAAGTAATTTTTCCTGATACTGTATAGTATTGATTGTACGCTGAAACCAGCCGCTGCAAGGTCGAATATCACAGAAAATAACAATAACGTGCATAGACACAAATCTGTTTCATTACTGCGATAAATAAGGGAATGAAAAACTTGTTAGAAAACTTTGTGTTGAAGCAATATAAAAATATAATGTATTTATCATAAATGTCCAAATAAGCCCTAACTCAATTATGTGTTACTCTATGTATTGTTACTTATGTTTCTATATAAGACCGTTTTATGTTTATAATTTATTGTTATGTTGGCATAGCAACTTCCTAGTTGGAGTCTAATCAAATATGCTTTGAGTTGTAATGTTTGATATGTGTTGAATTTTAAAGTTATAAAAATAAAGTAAAGTTTGTTTGTTAACCCTCCAAGGGTCCATTATATGACCTCAAAAGGTCAAGCGGTTTTCAGTGATATAGCAAAGTTTTAGTTAAAATAAAATAAAATAAATAAAAATTAACTAACAGGTATAATGTTGTACATTTTCTAAAACTAGACAAACTGGCCTATCTAAAAAATACATTTTTGATATCCCTACCTTATTTATCAGGTCTCTGGTATGGGTCCGAATCCGAAAGTTGCAAAAAAAAATTATATATATACTTGTTGACCCCCTATGTAAAAACCTCAAGGTGTACTTACTCAAAAATCCAAGATATACATTTTGTTCCAAATTTTCTTGCAAACAAGAAAATATATACTTTGTTAGGGGTTAATTCACAAATTATAGAAAAAACTAAAAATTAATCAACTATATACACGATAAAAAAACGCAGCGATTTTCAGTGATTATGCAAGGTTTTAGTTCAAACAAAATAAAATATATAAATAATGACTGGCAGGTAAAAGGTTACACATTTTCTAAAACTAGACAAACTGGCCTATCTAAAAAATACATATTTGATATCCTTACCTTATTTATCAGGTCTCTGGTATAGGTCCGAATCCGAAAGTTGTCAAAAAATGTATATAAACACTTGGTTTCCCCCTATGTAAAAAACTCTATATACACTAACTCAAAAATTCAAGATATGCATTTTGTTCATAGTTCACTTGCAAACAAAAAAATATACACTTTGATAGGGGTTACATCACAAATTACGGAAAAAAATAAAAATTAAACAACTATATACAAGACTAAAAACCGCACTGCCTGGGGTTCGTTTAGACCTACTGGAGTTCCGACACTTTCTTCTTCTTTTTGGCTTGTAAAGGCCTCCAATAGTGCTGAAGTAGATGAAAACACTCTTTGTGGATGCCTACATTGCAGCCTGGACACCAGTATGTAGCCTTTCTGCAGCATACAGCACATACTCTGTTTGATTTGTTAGGCACTTGCTGCATTTGGTGCGCGGTGTCTCCTGATGGTCCTGCAGTCGGACCTATGTCTCTTGTATTAGCCAGGGTTTCCACAATATCAACTAAATAATCCTTTCTACTCTTTGGCTTGTCAGTATTCAACGAATACAACACATATGAGTTGAAAAGCGCAATATCCAGTAAATTATAGAAGATTCTCTTCCAATATTTCTTCGTCGGGCGAGTGCATGAGGTGTGGTAGATACTTTTATCACTTACATCTACCCCACCCATGTATTGGTTGTATCTATGGATAAGAACAGGTTTTACTGCTTGTTGCCCTTTTTTGCTCTGGACAAGTTTGTCCTCGGCGTGGCAAGCAGTGGTCAGGGCAAAAACCGATTTTCTTGACGCGTTCTGCTTGAACGAAACGAGAAGGACATCTTTATGCCTGAAGTACAGAGTTTGTCCAGCTTCCAATTCAGTATTCTTCAGTGTTGTTGCAAGATACTGAGAATTCTTATTTATAGTTCCAGTAAGGTAGGTGTTTCTTTCATGTAACTTTAATGCTAGAGGTACTTTAGTGTAAAATTGATCGGTGAACAGATGATGGCCTTTGTCGAGGAGACCACTTTTCTCCATTACCTCTAACACACATTTTTGTACAAATGGCCCTGGTTTATCGATCAAGAAATCTGCTCCACTGTACATTTCAAGGTGCAAGACATAGTTAGTGGCAGAATCACAGGTCTCAAATTTTTTTATTCCAAACTGCTTGTGTTTTTTTTTCGGGAGGTATTGTATGTAAGAACAACGGTTTTTCATGCCTATAAGGCTCTCGTCCAGGCATACATTCTGTCCGGGGACAAAATACTTTTTGAAAGCTCTGTTTAAATGGTCTAACAGATATCTTACTTTGAACCAGTGGTCGAATTCTGGATGGCCTCTTGGATGTCCATTGTTGTTGGTAAGTTGGAGGTTCCACAAAATTAATGCGAACTTGTTGTAGCTCATCGTCTTAGCAAAAAATGGGTGTGACTGAGATTCTCTCGTATCCCAGTAGCCTGTTATGTTCTTGAGTTTCCAAATCCCCATGTTTATGAACAACCCAAAAAACCTCTTTATGTCTGCAACAGTACAGTCAGTCCATCTTTTTATTCTTGATTGTGGGGACAAGTTTTGTCTTTGAAGCGCTTTCCTTGCCGACGCATTTGTACACTGACAAATTATGTTCCAGATAGCCTGGGTAAAGAAAAGATAGAAGTATTCAATACAACTACTATTTCTAGGTGGGAGATTTTGTATGCCAGTGTTCCTCCTAGTAAATTTTGATTCGATCTCCTTTTCAGGTTCTGGTGGATAAACTCGAATCCAGAGCAAATTTGGAGGACCTTTTTTCTTCTTAGGCCTAGGCCTACTACTGCTAGGTACATCATTACTAGGCACACTTACAGGTACTTCAGGCTCCCCTGGATCATCAACATCTTGCTCCCTATCACTAGTGTCCAAATCATCGTAATCAGGAATGTATTCCTCCCCACTTCCACTTGAAAAGTCCAGTAACGATTCTGAGTCTGAATCAATATTCTGAGGCGGTAAACCTAAATCGAAGTCATCTTCAACATTATCATCGTCAATATCACTTATTTCTTCATTCAACAATTCCCTAATTTCACTAGATCTCAAATCATCACACATTTTGTAAACATAAACCAAAACAAACTCACAACAACTCACGTAACCGTAACCACAACAAATGACGACATCACAAACTAACAGATGCTCTGATTTTTAGTCACAGACCAGTAGTAAACGGCCGTCATATGGTTTTGTCATGAAGCCTAGCAATCCCCCTAAACGTAGAGTAAAGATAGCGACCCGATTCTAGCGCTTGAACGGCTTTAAAATCAACGAAACGAAGAGTTTGCAGACCCGCCCGTTTTCGGGCGGGTGACGCTGCTGGCCCAGACGGACCCGCCCGAAATCGGGCGGCTGACGCGCGGAGGGTTAAGTAAAGTCTTATTAATTAAATAAAGTATAAAGATACAACCTCAACACTTTGGTTGAACGAGCCAGATTTGGAATTCTAGAGGGTTAAACCAACTACTTATTTTTTCCTTGCAATGATGGTTAAACCCATTGTTGATCTGAGGATCTACAGTCTAACTTACCAATAATAATGACATCATCCTCATTATCATCAGGGGGGGGGTATGTCCTGGAGGCTGAGCCACACACATAGCTTGGACTGCGGATCAGTTCTAAGTACAATCTCTGTGAGTCATCTACCTTGGGGCTCTCTATGGCAGAGTCTAGTAACTGACGTCGATCTTCTAGCAGTTGGGTACGAACCAGTGGAGCTAGTCGCATGTCATTCTTCACCTACAGATGGGAGTTTGTCAGTATTCTATAAAATGAATTAGTTATACAGTAGAACCCCTCATATCGGTGACCATGGGACCGAGCCCCTGGCCAAATAAAACACACGATTAGCCTATATAACCTGTTTTTTATACCTAATAATGCGTAAGATATTAATGCAGTCAAAAGTAGTGTTTAAGTCGCTTTTGGGATTACTGTATTTATATTTTGAAATATGAATAAATGTTTATAAATTCAACATAAGATTCATTTTTAAGGTAAATAAGTACTTTTTTATTTTTTTTATTAGATTTCATATGGCTACAAAAGTATTAAATAATAACAAAGGTAAAAATTACTCACAATAAACTGCCGTTTCAACATTGAGAAGAGGATCTTAAACTTGCTTAAATGTACACCCAAGAGTACTACCAAATCTGGTGAAATGGAAACGGGCTGAATAGGGCAAAAAAAAAAAAACAGGAGGAGGACAATTTACCAAAAATCCAAAATACAAGTTATTTTTTAATCTAAATTTATATATGAATTTAATTTGTATTCATAAATAAAAGTGTTTTTTTTTTACTTAATCTAAAATTATATTGTAATTATGGCTCATTTTATCTTCTTCAAAGTGGCATAGTCTGATCTATCTGTTTTTGTTTGTTTTCTTTCATACTCTAACAATTTGCATGGTAGGCCTATGTCCATCAAGGTACTTGTTTTCCAAATCATCATCGCTAGTCAACTATTCCTATTCCGTATTATAAATGTGCATAATATTCTGTACTGTATTAACTGCAATAGAAATGATCAACTATTTATTATTATTCACTACTCGCCTGATTGGTGAACACAGTACAACGTAAACAAACAGATAAAGCAGAAGAGTGGGACTAGTGGCGTCGTCCTGTAATCCAGCTACTAGGAGGTCACGAATTGTGGATATTTATAGGTATGCACTGTGGGTGCGGTACTCCCTGGTGTGGATTTACGTCCGCACGAGTGAGTACTACGACTATCCGCAGTACTATCCTGATCATTAGACCAATTTGTATTTACCAAGGAAAAATGTGGTTCGGAATCCCCTATAAACTTTAGGTCCCTTAGTTGCCATTAGCTGTATGGGCTATTAATTAACAGCTGTGTCTAAGGCCTTAGTCACTAACAAGACTACATGATCGCGCCACTCATCTCCATTCATACTTGGTTTAAAATACCTACTATGTAAGGTCGCCATTTCATTGAACAGTATTAACAGTATCCTTAAGGAGGATAAATTAATTTCTGTGTGTTTAGCATTTTGCTTGTTTCATTATAATTTGTCGAGAAACCAGGCAAACTTATTAATTTCACTGCTGACTAAAATATTTTAACTAAGGACATTTTTAGCAACACAATCTAAAATACACATTAGAGAGATGTTTGATTTGAATTAACATAACTGTAAATCTGGTTTGTCTGCAGATTTTCTGCAACTAGAGTATTTCTCTCAAAGTAAAAAAGGATAATGTAGTATTATTCGTTGTGAATGAATTTTAGATGATAGGCCAATTAGATGTAACATTGTTGTCATTAAGAGTGAGGCGTTACAATAGAAAGAATGAAAATGTCTCTTGTTTTTTTGACATTGATCACTTTATTACTTTAAGACTTGTATTGTGATTGCAGTAAGTTAATGATAATTTGAATCACACAGTTTTTCATTGCTAGGATGGCTTTTTAGTTTTTAATGATAAGCAGATCAGTTTACTGTAGGAGTAAAGCTTCCAAAACAGTAGACTATAACAGGATATGTGTTTGAAAAGAAAATGTACACTAACAGTTTTGACATCAAAGGCATACCTCAAAAGGCTGAAAGTTTGAATCTAAAGGGGTATTTTCTTTAGCCTCCTCAACACAGACAGGTTTAGATTCTGCCTTTACAAAAAAACTGGCAAATGCTTGTGCTGATTTTCTTTTCTCTGCTTCCTTTTGTTCTTCCTTCAGCCGCTTTTCTTCTTTCTTTTTCCTTTCCTCTTCTTCTCTTTTCCTCTTTTCTTCATCTTTAACTCGCTTCTCTTCCTCTTTTTGACGTTTTTCTTCCTCCTTTAAGCGTTTTTCTTCATTCTTTTGGCTAAAAATAAACAAATGTTTGCAAGACATTCAATGTCAATCAAAAAAAGTTGCAGAATACTTTTAAACTATTTTTACCACCAATTTTTACCTTCAAATTCTAAGGAAATTGAGTCATTAAATTATTATAGCCTTTATGGATTTTGTTTACTAAAGGCATAGTGACTGTATCTTATCTGTTATGCAAAACATAGTTATTGATTTCCAATAGATAAATTAAAATGCTTATTGACTAACATTACATAGGCCTACTTACTCAAGTTCTGCTTGTCTTTTCTTTTCTTTTTCCTCTTTTTCTTTCCGTTTTTCATCTTCCTTTTCTTGTTTTAGTTTTAACCTTTCTTCTTCTTTTTCCCTTTTTAACTTGAGTTTTTCTTCCCTTTCTTCAGCTCTTTTCTTCTCTTTTTCCTGATGAAAAATTGACCAGTATAACACAGTATTTTTTTGCAGTATACAACAGTCATTTAGCTACACATGCCTTATAATTTTAATTATATTGTTACATCAATGGGGGTTGTCAAATTGGAAAAGGTAGCCTACAGCAATGAAACTTATAAATAATTGAGAGGAGCATAATTTTGATTGTGCGTGATGAGAAAAGGTTTTAATTCCAATGTCCTAGCTAAAAGCTTATCACAGTCTAGATTTTCTATATGAGCTATTTTCAGAAAATTCGTACAATGTCTTACTCCTAGACAATACTTGCAGCAAACCAGCTGACTAAGCAAATTTCCATTTGCCTGATTATTTCCCTCAAATATATTTCCTTAAAATATTATAAGTATTCCCTTTTAAAATAAAATTAATTATTGTAAGAGAATAATTGGGTGTGCTGCTAAGGGGAAGGTAAAAAGTATGTTTTGACCAATGGCAAAGTTAATAGTATAGGACAAACTAAATAAATAAAAATGTACAAAATTTGATCAAAATATATCCATAATCAAGAAAAGTACAACAGTTTACTCATTAAGAATAACATAAGAATTTTAAATTTATAGATTTTAAACTTTTTTCTTAACTATTATGTGTACACCAAAGCTTTATACTAATGTATGCTACTAAATTATATATTTGTTTTGTAAGCTGTAAAAAAGGAAACTGCAAAGTTTTGCGTTTTGATGGTCACAAAATAGGAAAACCCTTTTCTTATCCCATAAAACCCCGGTCCCAAAGTCCAACCATGCTGGTTTGCTAACTTGTTCAAATTTTCACTTTTGTACCAAATTTTATCAAAATAGTATCATTTTGTATGATTATTGTGTTAACGTGCAAACAGACACATATAAATATAGATATATCATATGTGGGAATCTGAACACGGATGGTGTTTTTTGCCTTTGGGGACATTAAAACTAAATAGTAAATCGATCCCAGGGACCAATATACGTATAACTATGTAGGTGTATTTGAGGATATCTTACCATGAGGCCTACCTACGTTAATAGGTATTAATATTCATAGGTATAATATTTGCTAATATTCCTTATATGGAAAATTCCCTAAAAAATGTAAAAACGAATGTACTTCAATGTTTTAAATTACATGGTTCAGGAAATCAACCACTAATCAACCACTAAAAGTTTACACATCATAAGTTAAAGAGATCTAACAGGTATAAATGTATTTTTAGTCATGTGTTATACATGTTAGTATTTTTAGATTCTTACCTCCTTCATTCGTTCTCTTTCTTTTCTCTTTTCTTCCAATTCTTTTACTTTTAATAGCTGCTTAGGAGTCATTCTCCGGGGTGTTTTTGAGATTTTCTTTATAGAATCGGACCCAGGGGTTGACAATGACGAAGTATTGCATTCTGACGACGGAGAACTTACATCACTCATGAGTGAATCATTCGCTGTTGATGGAGTTTTTAAATTTGTTTCTATTTTCAAAGAATCTGTTGACTTGGTTGATGGACTCTTTTGTTGATCATCTAAAGCTTGAGAGTCGTGTGATTTGTTTTCCTGTACCTCCTCATCTGTTTTAATATCACATTCTTCATCAGATTTATTTTTACTAATATCAAGAGAATCAGGTGTGCTATTACTTTTGGAGTTCAGTGACGTAACTAATTTTTCTATTGATGACTGTTTAGGGGAACTGACTATGCTGGACGTCTGATCATTCGAACTAGTGGACTTAGACTGCGGAGCAGATTCCTCCACCAGATCAGTACTAGAGGATTTCTCTATGGATTTGTCTTTTTCTGATTCTTCTATCTTAGTTTCTGTTGATTCTATCTTCTTGTCATTATTAGTTTTGTTTTCATCAGACGACTTACTGTCAACTTCTTGCAGTTGATCATCTGACGCTGCATGAGTAACTGAGGAATCAGATTGACTGGTTGCGCAATCCTCTGATTGGTTTCCTTTGTCATCTGATAGGTCTGCTGATATGTTGACTTCATCATTAGAAACACTTTTTGGTTCCTTCTCTTTAGATGGGGCTTTAACTGGTGAATCACTCAAGTCAATCTGAAATAATATATCAAATGAAATTAAGATAAAAAATTAATTTGCAAATAAAAAGATTTTTAAAACTATTGCCTTTAGTAATCAAAGCACTGTGCTGCTAACCAAGCCTGATTTTGGGAAACAAATGGAAGTCACTTGGAGCAAGATAAGGACTGTACGACGGTAAAGTATAAACCACCCATTTGGACGAATAACGAGAGATCTTTAGTATGATTTGCCAAAAATAATCTTGGACAGCAAGTTTAGTTAGGTGATTTTGAAACTTAATGCATTATTTCCAGATATAACTTTAATTTTAGTATGTGGTTTCAGTACACTTCACATACTTCATGATAAATCTACTGATTTTATTTAAGTCTGTGGCCAACAAAACCCATATTACAGAATACACCTTACAACCAGCGTGTTTCAACCACAACACACTTTTTAAACAATATTACAAAAACAGACAGCACATTGACACAGCTTAGACAAAGATATGGTGTAAAGGCATATCCATCTTGACAAATAAATAATTAGATTCTTAGTTTGTTTGAATATTAAAATAAGTTCTTTTACATTTTGAGCATTTTAGGGACTTATGTCCCTACATGCCCCTAGTAATTAATTAATCTTGTAGATTTTTATATAAATTAGTATTGCGAGTACTAATAAAACTTTATTTTTTATTTACCCAATTTCATAAATTTAGTTTTAAGTCACAGCCCTCATAGTTACTTACTATTTCTGGTTAATGATAACCCTATTCAGTTCCCTATTAATAAAGTAAAAAATCAAAATATGTACCTCTTTCCGAGAATCCTCTACATAACCTAGCCCCTTGACTTGGCAGATCACCAAAATGAACTACTTTACCACTATCACTATTACAGAAATGGGGACGCATCAAGGATATATTTTAGTATAAATAAGAATGGAAGATGAGTGATATGCCAAAAGGTACAACACATGGCGACTGGGTTACATTGATAGTTAAATTGGAAGATTGCTTGTATTTCTATAAACAAGTTGGCTAACATCCAGACTAACAGTGTGGATCCCACACTCGAATGTGTAAGAACATATGTTGCTTTGTTAGGTACCGACTACGATTAGCTGTTTCAAACATCAACTGACCACGACCATTACCACTCATATTAAAACCCCGAAGATCAACGATACCAGGGTCCAAGCTACTGAATATTCTCACAGTCAAACCAAAACTTCTCATTGTTGGGATAGCACTGTAATTACTCAATAATAACCGAGGCCTGTAAGTAATAATGATCTCAAAGTTAAATACAACAAACTTAAATGCATCTACCAAGTTAGTATTAAGTGTTATGGACATCTCGTACTGTGATTATAATATAAATCTACATAAGAAAAGAATACATACAAAATCCACAACTGCTGGTGTTTTTGGTGAATTGTCCGGCTTATTTTTATTTCCTTTGGCCTTATTCAACCCCTTTCCAGCAGATTTTCTACTATTCTTGGGTGTGCTGGTAAGTTTATTAGGATTACTATCTTTTTTGTTTTGTCGTTTCTTCTCTGAAACCTTTTTTCCATTTTTCCCTTTTTCAACTTCCGTGCAAACATCACTGCTTTCATTCTTTTTGTGACTTTCATCCTCGGTTGCAGTTTTTGCCTTTTTCTCAACAGGCTTGATTTTATTCTCATTGATTTCACTGATAACGACCTCATCGTCTGAAGTCGCTTCACAAGCTTTTCTCTTACACTGAGATGGAGGACTTTCAACGTTCTTGACCACTGGGGGGCTCAAAATTTGGAACGGTAATCTTGCTGCAAAAAATAATAAAGCTTAAACATCAGGTGTACCTATATTATAAATCAAGGTAACTTCCCAAAATAGTTTGTAATAGTAGTCACTTTTATAATTAGGCTAATTCATTATATTATCAATGGATCATTAAATCATTAATTTAATAGTTCATTTATTCTGGTACTAAAATAGTTGCAAATTTATTAAGTACGGTATCCTAAAGAATTGTAGATAAGTTTTAACTGCTCAAATAAAACAGCATAGCCTATCTGCATTTTTTTGGGTAAACCAGATTCTTTGTTGACACAATCATGACAGCAGTGAAAATAATTCTAATGTTGTTCATTCTTGCAGATGATATTGCTCTGACGTCTCTAAAGAAAGACTGTGCAAGGTTGGAGATTTATTTTTATAATTGCAAGCTCGATTGTAATCATAAGACGTGAAATGCTTTCACCTAATAGTAGACCAACTACTTTAACTACAAATTAAAAGTAGATTGCACACTTACCACATATTGAAAGTTATTCTAGAACACATGCTATACTTTAAAAGCCATCAAAAGGGACCTAGTGTGAATTTGCGAACCTAACTTGTATTTAGAATCCAAGCAATTGTGCAATATAAAGGCTGGATTGTCTTGAGGACTCAATGCAAAAGATCTGCATGTGTCAGCCGTGTCTTTCGTTTTCTCTCAGCTGAATATCATACTAACCTGTGTGCATAAGTTACTAGAGTGTTTGGGTGTGTGCTATGGACAGAATTGTTTCAAGCAATTGCAATTGCAATTGCATTCACCGATCTACAGACTGCTTGCAAACTAATGAGGAATAAATTCTCACCTAAGAAGACACTGAGCAATATCTCGGAATAAGTGTGAAAAATTTGATATCCGACTCCATCGTATTATCAAACAAAAAAATGTATAAATTTAGACCTAATTATTGATAATCAAAATTATACAGTATTATAAACAAAAAACTAAACATCTATATCGATTTGCAACAGCTGGAACAATGGAGTCGGATTTCAAAGTTTTGCAAACACAAGTCCTTAAATACCAAATAACAACATCATCAGCTGGAATTCACCTTCTTCACAAAGAGAGGGATTTCTTTATTGGCAATCAGTAATGTGAGAGATATATCCCCTAATGATGACTGGGGTTCATTAGACATGGGACTCAGATGATAGAACTGAAACTCAGACATTAAATTATAGTAAACGACTGCGAGGTTGGCTTGTCTCCCCAACCCAGATGAAGCAGCATTGACTTAAATAAATAGATAGCTGGAGCACGCTGCAAACCTGCAATGTTAAACCATAAGAATCTTTTACCTTGTTTAAGCTTCTTTAGAGGTGGCTCGGTTGGACTATCTTTCATTTCTAGTGATAGCAAAGGCTTTTCTCTTTCTAATTCTCTTCAAAAAATTTTAATCTGAAAAACAAATAGGCCTAATTAAATAATGGCATTTCTTCACCATTAAACTATGCTTTACCGATGAATAGTCTACATCTTATGATGCACTCTGGATTGATTCACTATGCTGAATGGTCTAACTTAGACCAATTCCTCAATTCCCACGGTTTCTTCTGGACATATTTAATTGTTTGATTAAGTTTCAACCTGAAAGTAATTTTAGTTGGCTATAGGCAAGGCCACACTAAAAAAACAGGCCGTAATGCTTGCCAAGCATGACGTCACGATAGAAGACGGCAATGATGTAGGTATTTATTTATTTATTTTCCAAGAAAGATTTAAACAAGCAGCTGATCACAAACGGAAAACATTACGTTATTGCTGTCTTCTGTCGTGACGTCATGCTTGACGAGCACTACGGCCTGTTTTTTTAGTGTGACCTTGCTATTTTATTTCAAATTAAGTGCAAATTATGTCTAGACCAAAAGATAAACTAAGTCATTCTGCTTGCTTCATATTACATTTCAATGACAGCATATACAGTAACGGGTAGGTACAAAGATCATTTTCAGAATCACCTATCATCGCCTGTATCTGGTGTGGGAGCTAGAGACGGCGACGTATTCAACTCAATCCTCGCCGACATCGCTGCTTTCTGGGAGGCAGAACTCAAAGGCCGCTAATTGTAATCATGACAAATTTGGACAATAAGTCGATTAAAGTACGTTCTTTCCATTTATGATATTCCAACCTAATATAACCGCCGCAGCAGCGCGCTGTACAAGTGCGGTCTCCGGATAATACCAAAGTACCTTTTGTCATAGTCCCCTTGAAACTCTGGTTTGGATCACATGTTAAAAATACCTTGATAAGTTAAAGGTTTAAATTATTAAACATTGATAGCCTACATAAATCAAATTTTTAATTTATGTTCGATCTGTAATACTTAAGCTCTATTACTCAACAGTTCTCGTCCACGAGTCTCAATTAGGCCTACTTGAAGTAGGTAAGTTACCAGTAAACCTTTAATTGGTATCATGATGTGCGTCAATTACTCCAAGATTTTATGCCATAGCTTACTGTGTACGTCAGCTGTTTTTAGCGAATTCTCCATAAGGAATAGCTATTACTATAGATCTCATGGAAGATGTAAGAATTTGTGTTCATCGGACTTTATTTCATTGTTAAAAAAATTTACTTACACAGTTGATGACACTGCTGTAAGTTATGTAAATAGAGAAAGTCAAAATCTTTTGAAAATATTAATATTGGCAATTTTGAAAAACCAAAAAAAGTATGAGGATTGTTAAGACATGTTTGCAGACGTAACTCACAGCAAGTAGCCTACAAAACTTTGTCTCACATTTAACATAGCCTAAATTACTGTTGATAAAGTTAAAGATCAAATACAGCAGGTTAAATGCCAAAATAGGCTAACTTAAGTTAATTGTTGTTTATATTTTAAACAATATGAACTAAGTTAGGTCACCAAAAGGTTTCCTGGAAAAAGTTATAACTTAAAAAGTTATATTTACTTTTATATTAATTTAATCGCTCCACATAGGCCTACCGTATCTTAACTCACCGTACCTACCTTAAGATAAGTTACTGTGTAACTTAGTTAACAATAAATTGTTTACCGGTATTTTGGTTCTTCAGTTTTCTCTTCGTACAAATAGCTTTGAGGTTAAGTTAAAGGTATGGCGTGTAAAATTGAGTTAAGCCGCGTTTACACCGGAGTTTGAAACACGAGTTGCAAACAGAAATTGCAAACATCTCTAAAAACGCACATTTTTAGACGAAACATTTTGCTGTTGCAAACGGTTTTTCAGTGTTTGCAACAGAAATTTTTGTTTCCACTTGAAGTCGGTAAAGATCAAAGGGAGTTGCAAACTCTTTGTTTGCAACACTAGTTTCGGTCACTATGAGCCGTTGAAACACGAAACAGAAACATTTCTCCGCCATCCCCTTCCCTACATCCTCCACTCTCACTCACGACGTGATCACTCGCACCACCCTGTGTCTCGACTCAGTGTTAAATTAATCGGAAAAATGCTGTTTGACTGTCAATGAATTAACACTAACCTCAAATGACAAGGTCGTCTAATTTAAAAATAACAATAACGTCTCATGTGGATTAAAAGACTTATAATTAAGTCCTTGTAATCTTTAAAATTAATAATAATTTTAATTTGATGATTCATACAATCACCAATGTTCACCCAGCATCGTCTCGGCCTACGTTGATATGACAACACGACACACGCCGCCGCGGCTATCCTCGACACTTGACATCCTCGGAATAATCAGAACCAGAACGAGGCGAGTCATAATCAAGGTCGAAATTATTTCAAACATTTTCATGAAACGTGGAAACAAATCATGAAATAAAAATTGCAAACATTTATTTGAAACTACTGTTTGCAACTGCTGTTTGCAATAAAAGTTTGCAACTTTTTGTTTGAAACTCCGGTGTAAACGCGGCTTTAGGGCCTATGAAGGTCGTGAGATAACATCATAAGAGTAATCACTATTCAACACCTCAGTAAGACTAACTTATCTTGAATTTTCGACCTAACTTACACCTTGACAACTCAAACCTCACTAATTCCAAAATCTTGTACCATAGCTCTAATTTTGACCCTTAAGTTACCTTAGCTTTGATATATTAAAAGGTCCTAATGTAAATTACTTGGAAGCATTCTAAGTAACTTACACGTTAAGTGATGTTTTGGTGAAGGGGGAGAAACCATATGTAGGCCTACTGCAGAGGGGGTGCGCTCAATAGAACTTACTTACTATGTATAAATCAAATAAATTATAGCCTCTAACCTAACAAGCATGAAAGGACTTATAGTTAGGGCACCAACACTTTTAAATCCCTTTATGAGATTATAAATTAATTAAATATTTTATTTGGTTTTATAGCTAGGCTTACTATAATCAGATGCTTTCATTTGTCCAAATGGGAAACTGTACCTAAGTTAAGCATTCATCAAATGGCATAAACTACGGGGGTAAATAAATTAAAAAGCTGCTTATTAGTAGTCACAACACACAATTTTAAGGATTCATTTAGTCAAGATATAAAAATGGAGTTTCTAGTCATATTCTTAAATCTGTATTTAAATCGATTGCTGCCCCTCTTGCTTATTTAGTCAACAGCTGTTTGGCCGAAGGTGTTTTTCCCGAAAACCTGAAGATAGCTAAAACCATCCCTATCCACAAGAAGGGTGACCCGGCACAGCCCGCTAACTTTCGGCCGATATCAATTCTTCCTGTTTTCTCTAAGGTTCTGGAGTCAGTAATGAAACCGCAACTGGTGGCCTATTTCGAGAACAACAACCTGTTCAACGATTCCCAAAATGGGTTTAGGGCCGGACGATCCACAACCTCAGCACTCCTTAGCCTAGTCATGAACATCTCTGATGCCTCTGAATCAAATTAGCCTACTCCCTCCATCTTAGTTTTTGTGATCTTAGCAAGGCATTCGACGTGGTCTCTCATGATATCCTTCTTACCAAGCTTGGCAAATATGGCGTCACTGGAGTAGTCCACAAATCGTTAGTCAGCTACTTAGAAAACAGGAAACGAATTGGAGGGAGCCTCCTCTAGTATCAGGCAAATACACCACGGCGTGCCCCAAGGATCGATTCTGGGCCCTGTCCTGTTTGTCATAATGATCAATGATCTGTCCTTAAACAGGCGAACGCTACTCTCTGCAGACGACACAACACTGCTGACCAGGCACAGCAACCTGAACGACCTGAGAACCGAGGCAGCAATTCTGCTGGATGAAGCCAAGGAATGGTTTGTTTTGAATCGTCTCAAAATCAATGACGATAAGAAACACAATCCGTCACGTGCACCCTCAAACAGGGCTTCGAAGACGAGGCGGTCCAACTGCTAGGTTTCTGGATCGATTCCAAACTCAACTGGAACCTCCATGTGGAAAAGTATGCGTAAGTTAAGGCTAAGTAGAATATTATATCTGATCAGGAAACTTAAGCATGAGATCACACGTCCCTACCTAGTCATAATGTACCTACCATGCATTATTCCATAGCCACAGAAATTATGGACTGGTGGTATGGGGCCATAGCCACGCGACCCAGAGTGTGCTGTTGCTTCAGAAGAAGGCGCTAAGGCTAATAACATCCTCCGGCCCTACCGACCACTGTAGGCCTCTTTTTAAAGAACTTGGCATTCTATCAGTTTACAGCCAATATACGTTAAACACCCTAGTCCTTTTGAGAGAAAATATAAACAACTTCTCAACCAGAAACATGCAGCACAACTATGGGACCCGCAGAGCTTATGACCTGGATGCACCCCGTTATCCACTTAGCCACACGCTTAATTCATACCCATCTCTAGCGATAAAATTATTCAATACGCTACCGACAACCATCCGGACCCTAGAACCAAAACAGTTTAAGTCTGCACTTCGCCAGAGCCTAGTCAGTAGGCCCCTGTACTGACTCGATCAAGGAACTGATTGACGAACCACTCGCATTTCCAAAAATCCGAGTCACATCCGTCAGTTCAGATTAAATTGTAATGTTTATAGTGTTTTATAAGTTTACTCTTTTTTTTTACGCAATCTATCCAACTTTTGTTGGTCAAAGATGAAGGAATCAAGTATTCAAGTAAGTATTCAAGTAAGTCCTAGACCTAGCCTATATAGGAAATATTTTTATTGACACATAGCCTACTTACGGCGAGTTGTATTCAGAGGGTTTGCAAAGTTATTGTTTAGCTTCTTTGTGCAACACTGTAAAACCAAGTTCTGCAATCCACAACATAAAGCAATTTCAACCATGGGATAACTTACTTAGCTAGTAACAAAATGTGATAACTTATTGTGGTAAGATTTAATGTTGTGTAGAAACTTTGTAACGACAAATCTGATTAAAGTGCAACCAAGACTTCAAAAAACTAAAGAAACTTAGCTAAAATGACTTGAGTGGTAAAATTCCTGCAGTGCATTAATTTTAATAATAATAAACTTGTCTCGAACGAAAAAAACATTATTGGTCACTCGGTCAGCGCGGGAAACACAGACAACCCAAAGCACTGCTAACTAGTATAAACAACTTTTTAGTGTGTTACTATGCTGTATTATCGAGAGTACTATACAAAGTTCTTCAATCAACAGTCGATAATTCAAACGTACTAAAAGGCCTCTCATATTATTAGAGCTGAAGCAGTTTACAATAAATTTGTGGGAAATAAAACAATAAAATTGTTAATCGGAAGAAATCAACAGATCCAGCGATGCTGTTGCCAGACCTTTGAAGGCGACACATCGTGCAATTTGCTGCGTAGTTGCAGTGGCGTCATTTCACCAAATCCTTGGGGGGGGGCAAATACCGGGGGGTATGGGACCCCAGCAAGCAAGTAGGGTCCGTGGGTCCCCCCCCCGGAAAATTTGGCAGTTTTGAAACAAAAAAAAGAGGGGTTTAATGGTTTAAGCTTATTTAAATTGTCAAAAGCACTTCAAATAAAAAAAATTATGAGTAAAATTTATTTAAATTTAGGCAGAAAGTTAATGAAACTAAGAATTATTGACAACAGACAGAAACACAATAATTTTATGTTGGTAAGTTAGTCATCTAAGAAACGTGATCAATAGTTCCATGATGTATTAATATTATGTTTGTTATTAGATTCATGACCAATTTCTCTTGTACAACATTTAGCAATGAACGGTTGTTCATAGCCTATAGTTTATAACAGTTTATTTTGGTTTTAAAATAAAATACAAGTATTTAAGAACTTAAAAGCAAATCAAATTTTATCACCAATAAAATAATTTGACACAAAAGTACAAAATGTTCTATTTACCTATATTAAATTGGTAGTCTACAATGTTCAAAATAAATTACGTAAAATTTATACACATGTATAATTTTAATGCTTGAATAATTCATAAAAGTAAATGACAAAACAATGCTTCTAAAAAATCTGAATTTTTATGTATATATATATATAAACTAGAAGTAAGTGGTTTATCGTACAGCACCAAACAGATAAAGTAAATGAATAACAAAACTACTAATTTATGTAAACTCAAAATGTGCTATCTAAGACAATAAAACAATAATAATTTTTGTTTCAAATTACTGTACAAGAATACAGATTTTTGTCTGCTGCGCTTTTTAGGATTTGACAGGAGAAAATATTTGTATATTGGCTAGTACAGTGTATTTTTTCTCTAGTCCGGGATCCAGGGGGGGCAAATGCCCCCCTGCCCCCCCCCCAAATGACGCCCCTGCGCCCGCAGAGGAGTTGGTGCGGGTGTATTGCCTCACGAGTCACGAACAGGTCGCCGGATCGGGTGGCTGATGGTGTTTTGAATAAGATTAAACGCAGGATGTCAGGACAGTCAAGGCGACTCGCAAGAGACCCAGATCCCGAGGAATGTCTTCAATTGGGACGTGCCGGTAAGGAATTCCGGTCCTGACCCCGACCATTCTAGTGAATCTTCTTTAAATGCTCTCTAGTTCTTCAATCAGATATTTTTGGTGAGGGTCCCAGACTGGTGAGGCATACTCAAGAATCTGGCGCACCAATGCGCAATACAAGGTCTTCAGAGCCATCATATCGCTGAAGTGCCTCGAAAAGCAGAAAACAAATCCAAGCATTCTATTCGCTCTGTTACAGATGTGAATTACGTGGGACTCAGGGTGTAGTGAGGGTGTCAAAATAACGCCTAGGTCCTTTACCTCCTGAACTCGAGTTATGGGGACACTTCTTGATGTTAAGTTTCATTCTGTTGGTCTGGCACCCGAATCCGAAGTTAGTTTTACCGCTTTTAATGGAAAGCGGTACAAACCCGTTAAAGTCTTGTGGGTGCCAGGAATTGAACCCATCCCTTCCGTAGCGAAGTCTGAGACACTAACCACTATGCTAGCAACACGACCAACGTTTTGTTGGTTAGATACTGAATAATATATTACACCATACTCTGATTAACAATAATTAATTTTTAAAAAACTGTGGTAATTAAAAATTATTAAATCTATTGTAGTATACTTTCATAACTTCTCTTCTCTCGTAGTATTTCCATGGCACTGAATGAAAATACTGCTTCTTCTTCTTCTTCTCTTGAAAAAGCTGTAAAGTTTCCGGCTTCAATCTTTTCGTTCGCTTCTTGTTCTTTTAGGGAGGTTATTAAAATCTGCCCGACATGAAGGTGAGTAATTTACAATTTATATTTAAATTAAAACAATCATGTTATGCTCTTAATGTTTATAGGGTCCATATTTATATAAATAGTCAGATGCTATAATAGTTTATTTCTTATGAAATGCGATGAAGTCGGATTAGGACGTGGAAGGCCTACCCAATGATTTCGATGCCTTAGTTTCTGGTGAGCTTTTTGTTTAACGTCAACATTGAGGGTTTTTGTCGTGTCGAGTATTATTATCTTTCCATTCGAAACGCGATCATTGGGTTAAAATGCATAGGCCTAATCATTCATGATAAATAAAAGCACCAAACGCTCTCTAGACTGCCTTTACCTGTAAACTACGATATAAACTTAAGTTACTGACCATTGTAACTTTACATATCTTTTTTTAGATTGTAGGTACCTAACTCAATAGATAAGGTCTTATACTAGGTTACATAAAAAAAAACCAGTCCATTACTATAGACTATCTGCATAAAATCATCCTTTGTGACTAATGCTGGAAACTTAGAAAATTCCTACAGGAGGCCAGCCTGCAAGCATTTTTGAAATAGTAGGGCCTAACTTACTTTCCAGTGTTTTCGGGGTTTTTTTTAACCTACAATAACAGTCTCTAGGTAACATGAACCAATAAATCAATTAATTATACTTAAGTTAACCTAACTTTACCTTCCTCAACTAGGCTAGGCCTAACCTAGGCCTGACTTTAAAACACTACTTAACCCTAAGAGTGGCGAATCGTCAAACAATGTTGATTTTAAAATGTGTGCTGGAGTGGCGGGTGACATAATTTGACAATTAGCGTTACGTCTTTTCCCGTTGAATGTTACACACAGTTATTGTCGGTTAAATTAAATAACTCTTAACCCAAGGACTGCCCTGACCTGATTTATGCTATAATGCTCAGTCCACTGGCAAGGAGGGGAAAATACGCAAATTGGGGAAAATCAACAAATTTGCGCCGATCATTTTAAACATAAGAATATAATCAGAAGTAGGCCTATTCAATTTATATACAAAAGTTATTATATTACTAAAAGTAACAATAAGTACATTGATTCAGAATAATGTCATATTGTACAAAGTTATAACTTTTTTATGACTTGAAAAACAAAATTTTAGTTTTTCTGAAATATTCTAGGCTAACAAAAATTAGTTGTTTAAAGTTAGCCTAGATCTAATTTTTCTGCTTTACTATACTTAGTATGATAAATATTACATGCAATCAGTGCCGGATTTACCACTAGGCCGATTAGGCCGCGGCCTAGGGCAGCAAGCAAAAGGGGCCGCAGAGGATTGAGAAAAACATTTATTTAGATAAACAAATTATTTACTTTAAACCACCAGTTTGCTGCGATCACAGGTGACCATAATGATGTCTCCGCGGACCGAGGGAGATGTTCACGATTTTTCCGCGGGTGCCGGTGATGATGTCCCTGTGATTGCGGCCTGTGGGAGACGTTCATGATTTAGCCGTGGCCGCGGGTGGCGTTGATGTACGGTATCCTCATGATCAAAGCCCGCGGGAGACGTACAAGAATTATCCGCTGTCACGAGTGTCGATGATGATGTCACCGTGATTGCGGCTCACGGGAGATGTTAACAATTTAGCCGTGGCCGCACGTGACGTTGATGTATCCTCGCGATCGAAGCCCGCGGGAGACGTTTAAGAATTAGCTGCTGCCACGAGTGTCGATGATGATTGCGGCTCACGGTAGATGTTAACAATTTTACCGCGGCTGGGGGTGTCATTGAGGATGTCCCCATGATGGCTTCCCGAGGGGGATGTTTACGATTTCGGCACGGCCGCGGGTGACAATGAAAATGTCCTCTTGATCGCGGTGCATGGGAGATGTTTTTAACACGACTTTTCCCAGGGTGTCTACCAGTCGGGAATTCCGGGAAATTCGGGAAAAAGTCGGGGATTTTGAAAGGTCGGGAAAAGTCGTGAAAAAGTCATGAATTTCGGCCGAAAGTCGGGAATAATCTAACCTTTCAAAATTAGGGATGAACGGGTCTCAAAACATTAAAAAAATGTTCTGGATCTTATATTCCTGATCATTGGGACGGGATTACATTTGAGGGGTGGGGGATGAAACGAAAATGCATCGGAATTCCAATTCGATTCAGTGATGATCAAAATAACGATTTGAATCATGGGAATTCAGTGTCCATAATATACGTTTTTGAATCAGCATCCATACGTTATGGAATCAGTATCTATATACGGTATTGAATCAGTATCCATATACGTTATTGAATAATTATCCAAATAACTTTTTGAATCAGTGTCTATACGTCATTGAATCAGTATCCATATACGTAGTTGACTGTTACATTGATACTGTTACTTTGACTATCAGTATCCATATATAACTTATTGACATTATTCAAATGATTGACATTAATTATATAAGCTATTCATTGAGATGAGACATTGCTTAGCCATACAAGTTATTACCATCCAAGTACATGGCATACACTGAGACATTGCTTAGCCATACAGGTTATTGCCATCCAAGTACATGGCATACACTGAGACATTGCTTAGACATACAAGTTATTACCATCCAAGTACATGGCATACACTGAGACATTGCTTAGCCATACAAGTTATTACCATCCAAGTACATGGAATACACTGAGAAATTGCTTAGCCATACAGGTTATTGCCATCCAAGTACATGGCATACACTGTGACATTGCTTAGCCATACAATGGCATACACTGAGACATTGCTTAGCCATACAAGTTATTACCATCCAAGTACATGGTATACACTGAGACATTGCTTAGCCATACAAGTTATTACCATCCAAGTACATGGCATACACCGAGACATTGCTTAGCCATACAAGTTATTACCATCCAAGTACATGGCATACACCGAAACATTGCTTAGCCATACAAGTTATTACCATCCAAGTACATGGTATACACTGAGACATTGCTTAGACATACAGGTTATTGCCATCCAAGTACATGGCATACACTGAGACATTGCTTAGCCATACAGGTTATTGCCATCCAAGTACATAGCATACACTGAGACATTGCTTAGCCATACAGGTTATTGCCATCCAAGTACATGGCATACACTGAGACGCTTAGCCATACAGGTTATTGCCATCCAAGTACATGGCATACACTGAGACATTGCTTGACCATACAGGTTATTGCCATCCAAGTACATGGCATACACTGAGACATTGCTTCGCCATACAAGAAGTTATATTTGTATACCTTGTAGTTCTGATTCTATCCTCTTATTTTATCAATGTAAACCAATTGAAAGATTCAGTATTTAAATCTTACAAAGGTTTTTATTTGTTTACACCCAAACATATCTTTATTTATAAAATGAATAAAATAAAATAGGTAACATACTTAACAACATGATGCTGCAAGTAAAAATTATGAAATGGGCAAGAAGCTCACTGATATTTCCAGAAATACTGGTTCTTCTAATGTATGATTGAAAACAGATATTTCACTCCACTGAGAAGTATGAATAGAAAAATTCCATGTTGCTTCGAATCGAGTTACATCAACATTTTTTTTAAAATCGAATCGTTGCTTTGAGTTGAAATGTTTTGCTGCTTCACACACCCCTACATTTAATATGGGATTTTCTTGGCATGTGATACGTTTCGATCGTCAGTGATTTCGCTGGGTCGTAAGTGACAACATATGTTGACGAAGGTACCGTGACCGCGAGACGGAAAAAGGTGTAGTAACATGGAGAATGGACCGAGTTTTTGGTCGGGATTTATATAAAAATGGTAATGAATAGTCGGGAAAAAGTCGGGAATTCCATTTGAGAAATCTGGTAGACACCCTGTTTCCGCAATCGCAAGTGTCGATGATGATGTCCCCGTGATTTCTGCTTCGCAGGAGATGTTTACGATTTTGCCACGGTCACGAGTGTCGATGATGATGTCCCCGTGATTCCTGCTTCGCAGGAGATGTTTACGATTTTGCCACGGTCACGAGTGTCAATGATGATGTCCTTGTGATTGCGGCCCGCGGGAGATGCTCGCAATTTTACGTCGGTTGCGGGTGACGGTGATGATGTCCTCAAGGTAACAGCTCACAAGATATGATCACGATTTCGCCACGGTCACGAGTGTCGAGGATGATGTCCCTTTGTTGCAGCCCGCGGGGGATGTTTACGATTTTGCCGCGGCAAGATCACGGGTGTCGATGATAATGTCCCCTTGATGCAAAGAATATATTCACGATTACTTCCGCAATCGCAAGGAGTTGCCACCACAGGGGGAGGGCCGCTCAAGTAATTTGGCCTAGGGCGGCAAGTACCCTAAATCCGGCACTGCATGCATTTAAGTAGGAAATATCAGATAACAAGAAATGGTGTATGTACAGAAATATAAACAAATAAAGGTTCCAGAAGCATTATTCTGGCGTGAGACACATGATTGTAGGCTAGGTTAGGATTTAGGCCTAGCTTATAGGCTTAAACAATCACTATTTCAATAACACAAATTTTGACATAAATAATAATACTTACCAAGCGTAATATGCATAAATACTACCGGTACCTAGTTATCTTGAATATTTAACTTAGCAACGACCGTTTAAAATCCCAGCATATTTCGGATAGAATGTAGGCCTATTACTTATTTTGAAAAATAAGAAATTGACAGGAAAGCAGGCTTACCAAATGTCCTATCTTTTTATCAGATTAGTTTGAAATATATTGAACATTGTTTTAATGTGATAAAATACCAATTACGTATGTATTGAATATGAACATTTAAGCTAAATTGTCTCTTTGAGATGAATCTTAAATGTTAATTCTGTGTTGGTAACTATACCGTTTTTCGTTTGTCATACATTGTATAGGAACTTGCCTTCACATATTTGAGAGGCGGAGAGTGACAGCGTTGCTGTGTTTAAGAGTAGAGTCATGAGCTGGCTCTTAAATCTCGACAGGGAGCAATCAGAAGGATTACTCGAATCGTACTCACAATTCTGTGCAGTTTCATGCATCACCAAATCACTTTTTTCCTTCATTGCTCCACGTATACCACTTACAATCACTAAATTTGAGTTTTGGATGTTTCGATGCAGTTAGGTTTTTTTTCTTCATCTTGTTAATATTTTTTTATTTGCTATCATCATTAGTGTCTAAGTACTCCTGAATGTTTATGGACCTGTGTATAAAAACAACATGATATGAACCATATGATTTGATATTAGCAACTCATTCCCAAACACAGACGAATAACTTAGTCTACTAGGGAATTATTTTCCTGTACATACACAATTTGTAACAAACATGTAGGCCTAACTTTTATTCAGGAATAAAATTTCAGGAGATTTTGATTTGATTTGGTTAGTTTAAGTTAATTCCAAGTTCAGTTTGGTTTGGATTAAGTTAGTTTAAGTCAGTTCTTAAGGAGTTAAGTTTACGAATACGACTATTTGTAGGCGATTATAGTCCTCTTAGTCTACCTATATAAAAAGGTCAAATTTGGTAGCTTAAATATTATATATATTATATATGTGGTTAAGTAATTATATACTTGCCTATAGGCTACTGATCTAGACTAACTTAACCTTTACGCCACAGAACACTGAAAATTAGTGGCAGGCGGGGCCCTCTTCTTCAAAAGATGCAAAAAAATCAATACAACATTGATAAAATATTTAATTTGATATATATGTATACATTTATATACATGGAAAATGGCGGCTGAATTTCAAAAAAATAAAATCATATTTTTAACTGCCACAAAAACTAAAGGAATGTCCCCCATTTAAAGTTTTCTCTAATTCTTACCGTTTCCGATATCCCAATGGTGGCCTCCTTGAGTTGATCACCCTGTATATAAATACAGTACACACACACAAGCCTATTTTACAGGTTCTCTGTGAACCATGCCTTTTTTTTCTTTTCTGGATTATGCCTAGAGACATGTATAAAATCTTCTTGCTATTTGCTATTATGGTTTTAATTGAGTTTGGCTTACAATGATGCCTTATATTGCAGTTTATATGTTTTAGCTGAACGTGTCATATCCACCAAATGGAACCCAGAAATTGTTTGAGATTGTCGATGAACACAAGCTCCGCATATTCTATGAGAAGCGTATGGGAGCTGAGGTAGAGGCTGACTCCCTTGGCGATGAATGGAAAGGTTATGTTGTCAGAGTATCAGGAGGCAACGACAAGCAAGGATTTCCCATGAAGCAGGGAGTCCTTACTAATGGTGAGAAGCTACTTAACTACTTACTACATACTACTTCCTACATACTTACTGAGAAGCTACTTACTACATAACTTGAGAACCATTTGAGATAGACCAGTGCAACAAGTGCCAGTTAACTCATAAAATTATGAGCTTTAAAAATATTTATTAGCCTATGTTCAAATCCGTATCATAAATAGTTTTTTAGTTATAAAGATTTTTGTAAAATATTAAATAGATTAGGCAAAACCAGTTTTTAATTAGGCCTATACAAAACATAAAATGCAATATAAAAATTTTTTAAATTGTTTTTACATTTTTTACGTTACAACCGATGGGTATTTACCTCCAAAATATGTTTCTTTAGAACAATACATACATCACATCATTTGATCTAAATTACTCATCACTGTGCTTAACAAACTGGGACATTGCACCTCTTACACGTGCCTGAAGATAATTGATAGTTTACCACCCCTAATTTGCCTTTTGGCAGCTAGGGATAATGAAAAATTAAACTGAAAGTGTACCTCCACAAATGTATACTTCGTGATCCTGGCCTTATTCTTAATGAAGCAGTAGAAATGATGACAAAAATAAATAAATACAAGTTTCAAACTACAGAGCCTTACAACTATTAAGTGAGGCAAGTGATAGAACCTGGTTGCTGGTGATAGAAGGTATGCCTATAGATAACTAGCTGCTATACCCGTGCCTTGCAACGGAGTCTAGATGCCGAAGAGACAATTTTGGTTCCTTGAAAATAATGGCTAGCAGCTTGATAAAGCTAAAGAGTACAATAATTATTATATTCCCTCGATCTGCTGTATGTAACGTAGATAGACTTTTAATCATTTACTATTAGTATTAATTGGCTACATAAACATAACTGTAAAAAGTCATGCTTTGACAGTTCTCATTTTGTATCACAGCTTTTTGTTGCTGCTTGGTACAAATTAGCTGTTGTCATAAATTTAGTGCTGCGCCCTGTTGGTGAACCTCGTAACTGCTTAATGCTATTGAACATCACAGAATCAAATTTGTAACGGGTCAAATGTGTAGGGGGTAAAATAACGGCTAAACCACGAAACTTAAACAGCTGAATGTAAGCTGTTGTTGTGCCCTAGTCGCGACGCTAAACTGACATCGCACCTAACCTCAAATTCCAAGATCGCAGACGACGTTGGTGTCAGTTTGGTTGTTCGACTGCGTCTGAGGGCGGGCTACGGGAGAAAAGAAGAGCAGCGGAGCCACCTTTTGAGTGGTACGCGGCTGTAAGCATGTTGAAGCTAGCTGTCATGCGCCTGCCTTTCCCCAAGGCTATTTAAAAGAAAAATAGGTTGCCTCAGTCGCGAGTATGACGTCACCCGCCGACCCGGATCTGTTTACTAATAAATAAATGAAAAACAAACAACAATAACAAAGTACTTGACAGGTGACAGCTGTGTGAATTAAAAGCAGCACCGTCCGGGTCGGCGGGTGACGTCATACGCGCGACTGAGGCAACCTCTTTTTCTTTTAAATAGCCTTGGCCTTTCCCGGCATGGGACTCAGCTGACTCTGTTTGTGCTGACCAATCAGGAAGGGAGAAAAATAAGGATTGTCATTTTCGTATTCCCGGCTTTTGGCATTCGTTCGTTCGTCTTCGATTTGAGGAGATTTCATTCAACTTCGCTGTTTAAAAGTTACGTTTCGCAAGCTCTGAAAGTTGAGAAGTGGACATCTTAAGTTTTGTGGTGTATCGAGTGCGCGAAAAAATCGTTTTAGAGAATTATTACTTCATTTGGTAAGTTGTGTAATAAACTTAAACAACTTAGGTTTTTCTTTCGAATACTTCTCCGTCAGTTGTGTTTCGGCAGAACTTTGTCGAAGTTCGTAGGCTAGGCCTGACTCTCCGATCTAGTCATACATTTTAACCAACTAATTTGGTAAAGTAGTGCAGTTGGTGAAATATATTTTCGATTAACGTTTCATCATCTGTCTTGGAACTTTCTCTTTTAATTCTTAAACCTTTTATAGTTCCCTTAACGTCCCAAAACTTGTTCCAGCAGACAGGTTTCAGCTGGACAAGTTCTGTCGAAGTTGGTTCAAGTTGAACACGTGAAAAGGTAGAAGTTTTAATTTTTCGTTTTTTGGCTCAAGGAGCAGTTTTATTTTTAATTTCAGTTTTCTCGTTAGTTTCTCACTTGAACAACTGAAGCCAACTTGTTTTCTTTTCATTTAATAAATTCGGACTCTGTGGGAATTAGGCTAGGTTAGGCCTATCTTGTACTAACCTTGTTTGTTGCAGGTGTCTGAGATTATCACTGCCAAATATACAAACAAACCAACATAATCTTTTATATATATAGAAGATTAAAATTGTCAATATTGTAAAAAAAGGCACGGTACAAACTTTTTTTATTATAAAAATAGGTTTAACTAGAAATTTACTTAAGGTAGGCTTGTCTGGCATCAAAATTATAATCATTAGGTTAACTTGGGTTGAGTTTAATAGGCCTAGTTCATTTTTAATAATCTGTTGACATTATTATTGAATTTGTCTAAATAGTTTAGGCCACTCAAGTAAGTTTCCTCATTGAAAACAATTTTATATTTACAACAACTAGCTGTTACCCATAGGCTTCACCCCGTTTGACTTTTTAAATATTAAAATGAATAAAACTATTGATTGGTAAGTACAGCTGAGGTATTTTTAACATTATGTTTATGGAAAGTTCCCTTTAGAAAGAAATTACGACCTTAAAAGGCAATTTATGAAATAATGGATAGTTTTACGCAAGGTTTCTCGTCATGAACATTTTAAGTATATGGTTTATGGGGGTGTGACTTGTAGGTTTCTCAAAAGTTCATGGGTACTTTGGGATTTATATATGGATGTTTTAACTTAGTTGCATTGCTAACTGCACAACCATTCCAGGCAGTACACTGATGACAAATCATGTGTATGTTCGGTTTGTGCTACAGAAACTCACATTCAGGTTATTGCTAAGGTAATTCTTAGTGATTCGTCAGAGTGTGGAACATGGCTGTGTAAGCTTAGCCAAGCTTATATTCTTTATACATGGCTAGTTTATATTCTTTGCTGTACACTAACTTAACACTTTTACTAAAACCCCAGTCTGACAGGCCCTCGGGAATTTTCACAAATGCATGTTGGCAACACTGTTTACTTGGGGTATTCCATAGACCGGGGGTTTCGGTTAGCTTCAGCCTGGCTAGGGTTTCGGTATTAGTGTTAATAATTTTTAAGCAAATTTCCCATTTGCGGAATAAGGTATTACTGCAGGTGTTACTTTTATTATATGAGGTTCCCAAGAGGTCAAAAACACCCTTCGTCCAAATTCATATTTATTATACGTAATGAAATGAAATGAAAAATGTCTTTATTTAAGAGGCGAAGTATTATGTGTCTGTTAGTGCAATAACTCGACCAAAAATGTTCTGATTTTGGTGAAATTTGGTACAAACTAGTGCCTATACGTTTATTAGAAACAAGTTCGTGAACCAGCTTGATCGGACTATGAAAACGAGTTTTCATGGGTTTTTTTGTTGGTTTTGGTTAGGTTAGGCAGTGGACGTTTGGAGTTTTGTGGTAGATGTAGGTCCACCCTAGCATTTTTCATAATTTTCCTTACAAGAAAGTAAATGTGGCTTCAAAGAGTGTGGCGTCCAGCCGATGAAATAAACTTAAATTTTGATAGGCCAGAAAAGTCTGTTTGTTTCGCATTTGGAACAATCAATAATAGCATATGACCAAGCTGTAAGACAATTTATTACTCGCACAACCATTCCAGGCAGTACACTGATGACAAATCATGTGTATGTTCGGTTTGTGCTACAGAAACCCACATTCAGGTAATAGCTAAGGTAATTCTTAGCAATTGGTCAGAGTGTGGAACATGAGTATGCTCTTAGGCTATGTCCTCATGAAATATTGCATTTTTTGCTACGCAAGGTTTCTCGTCATGACGAACATTTTAAGTATATGGTTTATGGGGGTGTGACTTGTAGGTTTCTCAAAAGTTCATGGGTACTTTGGGATTTATACATGGATGTTTTAAATTAGTTGCATTGCTAACTGCACAACCATTCCAGGCAGTACACTGATGACAAATCATGTGTATGTTCGGTTTGTGCTACAGAAACCCACATTCAGGTAATTGCTAAGGTAATTCTTAGTGATTGGTCAGAGTGTGGAACATTTTGGCACTTTTATTTAATATAATTCAATCTTATTTTTATTTTGTTGTGGTAGTTAATAACAGTTTTTAGATTACAAATTCCGTGTACTACGTTGGATTAGACTGGTTGAAGTACATTTACTTGCCTTATTCAAGTTTCATATAACTATTTAATTTGAACAATATCTCTTAATATAATACTCCAAACATATGGAATTTTTTGAGCCAGAGAAGGGACCAAAATATCAGGGAAGGTACTATCATAGACAAATAGAATAAATATAGACCGTCAGTTGTGCAGTGGGTTGTGCTGCGGTAAGCATAAGTTCCGGCGTCCACCGCTAGGTTTGCCGTGTAGTTATGGCGCGTCTGCTGGTCGCATACGGCTCCTGCACTCCTCGCCTGCAGCGGTGTGCGCTGTAACTACACGGCAAACCTAGCGGTGGGCGCCGAAACCTTTCTTTGACAGTCTATATTTATCTATTTGTCTATGGTACTATGGAGCCAATAATAGGCTATTTATTTAAGTAAGCTATCTCTTTGATGTTAATTTTTATGATACAATATCTTACTTGGTAGTTAAGTTTTATTCTTTTGTAACATTTAATCCCCGAGTAACTAAAAAAATTATATTGTTGGGGACATCATGACCATACCACTTGAATCTTCTATTATGCTCGTGGGAATTTATAGAGGATCGACAGTGTACATTCTAACATAGAAGTCTAGATATTTAATTTTCTTTTCAGGAGTAGATATTAGCATTGTATGTTTTGCACATGTGCCTTGATATGAAATTATTCTATAACTATTTCTGTCATGAAGAATTCAATTAATACAATTTAATATGTTTTACTCATTTCTAGTCCGAGTTCGTCTGCTACTCTCCAAGGGTCACTCTTGCTACCGACCGAGGCGAAGCGGGGAGAGGAAACGTAAGTCCGTCCGCGGATGCATCGTCGACTCTAACCTCAGTGTGCTCGCTCTTGTTATTGTCAAGAAAGGAGAAAATGTGAGTTAATTTTTACATTTTTGCTTTATTTCAACCACATCCCACTACAGTTACTTGTGTGTTACTGTAAACCAAGTGACACTGGGAGAGTGGAATAGCAAAAAAACCAACAGAGGATTTAAGCATGGATATTTTTGTCTTTGCTTAGTAAACTTTTGGTACAGTTTTTCCTTTTAGTGTTATAGTTTCTTTCACAAAGTCCATTTACAGTAAGTACTTTTGTTGCTTGGGGCAATCTAAAGGTGCTACAAAATATGTATTTAAGAGTCCTGAACCAATCAAGTCCTTGAACTTTCCATGTGTACGTATTAGATTTGTTAAGTTATAAATTAAATAAGAAATATGTTAGCTAGGCCTATTGTCTTTTCCATTCTTGTAAATATGTGTGAAAAAAATTGGTAGGGAAAGATGCTCCTCACTCTGCAAGTTAGTTACAGTTCTGTGGAGTTAAGAATAAGGTAACTTTTCCAAGTAGCTGCTGGATTATATCATAAGCTAACATGTGACAGTATTTAAATTCAAAAGCCTTTAGGTTTTGTATTGTTTTTCAAAAGGAAAAATTTGCAGCTTCATTCTAAAGTGAAAACAAAAATGTAATATTTTTGCATGTTTTTTTTATTCTGTAGGAAATTCCTGGCCTGACAGACAACACCATTCCACGACGATTGGGCCCCAAGCGTGCCTCCAAGATCAGGAAACTATTCAACCTGACAAAGCAGGATGATGTGAGGCAGTTTGTCATCAAACGTCCTCTCCCCGTCAAGGAGGGTAAGAAGCCTCGACACCGAGCACCCAAGATACAACGTCTCATCACACCAGTCACCCTCCAGGTAGGCCTCGTGGCAGTATGGTTAAACATTAGTAAATAGGTATACAAGGAATATTGGTTATATTGCCAAAACAATCAGTTAATTGTGTAATTATTAAATAATAGGATTGGTTTTTAGACAAAGAATTGCAGTTGTTTTAATTCCAATTAAACTCATTTATGTTTCAATTCTATTAGGTACCGGTACTGTAAAATTTATATTTTGAGAGTGTGTTTAAATGATGACTGATTTACTTATGTTTGCATGTATTACCTGAATACATATGTGGAGAGAAAATCTGAGAACACACTTCATTTAAAAGTTAAACCTCTCATTTAATATGGCATTGATTGGGGTTTTAATATTATTCAATATTGATGTATTGCTTTGTACCAATTGAATGTTTTAATTTGCAACAACCTGTGATGGTATGGAACATTCTATTCTCGTGTTAATAAAATAGTTAAGTTTCCTAGATACAGACAGGGTCCGCTCATCTCAATTACTGATCTCTGTCAAAGTAAGCCAACTTTTAACAAAGCGTAACTTAACTGAAAAGAAAACATGATGTCATATCAACTAGTTTCCCCAAGTCTGCTTACACACTTTCAATTTGGCTTGTAAGTTTGAATCGTCAATTCTAAATAACACAGGATCCTACAGTAAGTACACATTCATATGCAGCAATTACATACACATGGTCAGTTTGGCTTGTTCTCACTGAATTGACAAGCCGAATTAAACTTGCATAGCATCAATAACCTGCATAGTAGAACAAAATCAAATTTTAGGTTGTAGCACTCTTTTGTGATCAGGCACATTTAACTAACTATTTAATTTTTTAATTTAAAAATTGGCTTCAGCTGATAAATTTAAATGTGATGTGTAAGACAACTTCAGTATCTCAAATAACAGAATTTATCCAAAACTCCATCCTCTTAATCAAAGCCAAATCCATTCCAACTTTAATTTAATATTAGTTGCATAATAAAATACATCAAGTGTTGATGGTTGTAGCGCAAGAGACACCGACTGGCACTGAAGAAGCAGCGTTGTCTGAAGCGCAAGGAGCAAGCAGCCGAGTACGCCAAGCTGCTGGCCCAGAGACAGAAGGAGGCCAAGGTGAGGAGGCAAGAGGAGATCAAGCGTCGTCGCTCTGCATCCATGAGGGACTCCAAGTCATCCGCCGCAAGCGCCCCCAACAAATAGGCAGTTTGAATTTGTTTTATTAAAAAAAAAGAAAACTGTTCAACTATTTTGTTTTTTATTTTTACCTGTTCTTCATTTGATAAGACTAATCATCAGGAGTGTGATTAGGCCTATCTCAATGTTGTTAACAATTTATTGCAGGGTTGGTGTGTAATTTATGTTAGGCTGTAATTTTTTACACCCCAAAAATTATGTTTAGTGGCAGTCAGTTTTACAAGTAGAGTGATGAAAACCACCTGGATGGCATGGAGTTGTATTATAAGTACCAGAGGTCGTCCAGTGGTTGAGATCTCGGCCAAAAATATGTAATATACAGACTTCTCTTTTTTCAATGTGATTAGAATTTCTTCAATTTGTTTTTATTTTCTGTTAATATTTTCATATTAACTCCCGTGTTAATTCTTTTTACATTTTAAATTAATTTTAAGTGCTTATTTAAATTTATAAGGCATTCTGCACATCTACAGGAAAATATCCTTCTAACAGAATGCTTAGAGATTTTCCCTGCAATGCACACAAGCTGAGAAAAAAATTTTTCAAGAAACATGCATGCCTATTAATATTACAACCCCATGTCATCCTGGAACAAGAACTTAAGTTTGCTGCTACAGGGAAGGTAATAAAGTGTTTTAAGGTTGAAGGTTAATAGTATAGTTAGAAATAAAAAACCATTTTCCAAATTTGATCAAAATATGATTATAAACAAGTAAAGTACAACATTTTGCTTTTTCTCCATAAGAATAACAAGGGAATTTTAAATTCACATATTTTTGGAATCTTCTCCTTAACCATTTAGTGCATGACAACACATCAATATAAAGCTATACAAAGTGGTTTGGAAGAAATTGCAAAATTGTATTCCCTATATAGGGAATTGGCTAGAACTACACAAAGGTGATATTCCTCACAGTATGTGTGCATAACACCACAGTCAGGTTGGAATGGCAGGATGAACAATGTGCACCCAAACTCTATTGTGTGGTGGTAAAATATTTATTGGCTAGCAAGTGGCAAGAGTGTAACTTTTATTTATATTCTCAAGGTTTTCTGTTTTCAACTCGGGTGATTTTCATTGTATAAGATCATTGATCAGTCTACTTTATCAGAATATAAAGTATAAATATAAATAAGTATTTATTATAAAGCTATAATATATAAAGTAGGATAATGTACTAGCTGTGTGCCCGTTCTACGCACGGGGATCTTATCATAGTCAGTTAAAACCTTCTTATATAAAGCACAGCAGTTGGTTTGCATACTTTCAGATATGCTGACAAAACTATTCCTTCGCAAATGCAGTATCTGACAGTTTCAAGCCAAAACTAATGCTTCGCAATTAAATGTCACCCGGATCTTGTTGGTCCATATGTTATATCCAATGATTAAACTAAATAAACGGGTTCAGCATTCTGACACATACTTTCTCCCATAAGTTTGTCAACAACCTTTATCATGTGTAAGCGGTGAGAGTAAATATACGGAAATGGGATTTGTACAATTTTGTTCAGAATTTAAAGGACTATAACATAATGGTTAAAAGTATTTAAGGTACTACCTCAACCTCTAAATTTAACACTTTATTCGGGTTGACATTTTCATTATCAAGGCGCTCTTGTCCTTTCCGTGAAACATTGAGAAACAAGGACATTATAATGCGTTACCATCATACATACACACAAAAATACCGAACTTAATTAGGGAATCTGCTACGCTTTAAGCATAAAAAGGTACATATAAAATTAGTACTTGAAATCTTTGTTAATGCCATAAAATTTGATCATAACAATTTATATTTGCTTGGACCGGAGATGACTCGAAATTCTGTGGAAATGCTATCTGAACACATCAATTAAATTAGAGTTTTGTCTGTACATTGCTCAGAATCATACATTTTTAGGTTACTTTTTACGTTTTATTCATTAAAGAAGCCGAAACAAGTCTCATCTAAATTTCTGTCTGTCTGTCTGTCTGACACACTCAAGATGGCATTTTACGCAATCTTCTCCAGGAAAACGAGAGTACCTATCAAGACCCAAGTCATTTTAATGTATTCACTGGATTGGCGAGAGTGTCTTTAGCCATTAAAATATGGTCTCACTACTTTGTATTCTTATGTATACATATATTTATATTTATTGTATACTATAAATAAATAATATAAAATATAAATAAATAAAGACAAATACTAGCCGTGTGCCCGTTCTACGCACGGGAATCTTATCATAGTCAGTTAAAACCTTCTTATTTAAAGCACAGCAGTTGGTTTGCATACTTTCAGATATGCTGACAAAACTAATATTCCTTCGCAAATACAGTAGGTATCTGACAGTTTCAAGGTAAAATTAATGCTTCGCAATTAAATGTCACCCGGATCTTGTTGGTCCATATGTTATATCCAATGATTAAACTAAATAAACGGTATCAGCATTCTGACACATACTTTCTCCCATAAGTTTGTCAACAACCTTTATCATGTGTAAGCGGTGAGAGTAAATATACGGAAATGGGATTTGTACAATTTTGTTCAGAATATAAAGGACTATAACATAATGGTTATTAACCATTGGTTAAAAGTATTTAGGGTACTAACTCAACCTCTTAATTTAACACTTTATTCGGGTTGACATTTTCATTATCAAGGCGCTCTTGTCCTTTCCGTGAAACATTGAGAAACAAGGACATTAATGCGTTACCATCATACATACACACAAAAATACCGAACTTAATTAGGGAATCTGCTACGCTTTAAGCATAAAAAAGTACATATAAAATTAGTACTTGAAATCTTTGTTAATGCCATAATTATTTACGCAGTAATTATTATAATAATTATTGAAACTGTCAGATACTGTATTTGCGAAGGAATAGTTTTGTCAGCATATCTGAAAGTATGCAAACCAACTGCTGTGCTTTATATAAGAAGGTTTTAACTGACTATGATAAGATCCCCGTGCGTAGAACGGGCACACAGCTAGGTAGTATTTAACTTAGAAAGTATTTAAATTAAAAAGTATTTGTCTTTCTGCAACACTCAAGATGGCATTTTACGCAATCTTCTCCAGGAAAACGAGAGTACCTATCAAGACCCAAGTCATTTTAATGTATTCACTGGATTGGCGAGAGTGTCTTTAGCCATTAAAATATGGCCTCACTACTTTGTAATTAAAATTACGGACTTTCAAAAATGCAGTTTTGTGCGATTTTTGTCAAGTTTTCGTCCAATTTTTATCACATAATCATCTATGAAATAACGAACAGCTGTTCGGATCAAGATTATTTTTCCTAGCTGTCACTGAAATGTTTACAAATGTTGTTTACAAACACCGCAACCATTTCCGATCACGTTTTGAAGGCAAATCCCATCCAAGCGAGATTAAAAACGTTTTTCTTACATAAAGGATTTAATAAATTGCAAGTGGAATAATATAGTGTAATCGTAAATTAAATAACTAGGCATCATCCAGGTCAGGAACCAGAGATTCTTTGTGTATAAAATTGTTCTGGAGTTTTGATAACCAGAAAGAAGACATTGAATCAGTGTTGTATACGGCTGGGAAACTTAAATTTACTAATGATCGTCACCAATAGCTTAGAAACAAGGTTCCACTCATTGACGGCTCTTCAATGGTGGTTGTGTAAAGTGTGAAGTAAAAAATCACAACTGCAGAGGGTGATTGTAACAGAGGTTTACGGATGATGCTAAGCTCCATTTTCCAATGTGTCACTTTCTGATAAAGCTATTATTATTTTTATAATATATATATAGTGTATAAATACTCAGCTTTGTTTATATTCCATTATTGTTCATAGTTCAGTTTTCAGATGAATAAAACCCTTTATTCTGATTACAATTAATCTGGGGTTTACTTTCATTGTTGGGTATTGCCATTATCTATGGTATTGCATAGTAAATGTAAGGCTTTTGGAACATTCATACACCAAAGCAAGAGTGGCGGTTTTGAAGGATCTATGTGCTGACGTTGTGATAGGTCACGATTTGTTAAAACATCACTCACAAATTCAGATGGATTTTGGAGGACATAAATCACCACTAAACATATGCGCTCTAGCTCATGCTCAAATTGATCCTCCGCCTTTATTCAGCAATCTTACTGAAAACATAAGTTAAACATTTATTTAAAAAAGTTACATTGTGTGCCCAAGGTCTAAAACAGTATCAGTGGATGAGTTTTTTTGCATTGACTGTACTCTTAGACCTTCCGGGACTTAGACCTTCGACATACTACCAGATTAGACCCTCAGCAACAAGTACAAACTGCAAAATGTGTGTCGAAGGTCTAATTAGACCTTCAGCAACTGATCCCGTCCCTGGCATATATACAGTCTCACAAAAATTGTTATAGCTTGGTTGTTTTTTAACTGATCTTTAAAACTTTAAAGGATTTGTCATTAAATTTCCTTAAAATACTTATCTATACTATTATAAAGAAGAGGTGGTGTCTGTGTGTTTGTATGAGCTAATCTCAAAAACTACTGAACCTAGTGGGCTCAAATTGCACACAAATGAAGCTACAGTTCCGAGGATACATATAAAACTATTCCCGCTTCGATATTGTCCTAGGGCTCTGCCCCGTGGGCATTCAAAAATTTGAGGTGAGAGATTTAAAAGTAAATATTAATTGATAGTATCCATGGTAACAAAGAACAAACCTACAAAGTTTAAAAATGTAAACAAGCAGAACTAACTGGAAATAGTTATTTGTGTAACTAGTGGTGAAAGTGGCACTTTGCTGCACACGAGAGCAATGTTTACGCACGAGCCGCAGGCGAGTGCGGAATGATCTCGAGTGCAGCAAAGGCCTTTTTCACTCGTGTTACACATTATATTTTTCCTACAGTCACTATAAATCATATAAATAATTAGTCTTTCAAACACTATACAACACGTTTTTAGGTTCAGCTGGCAACACAAATGGTGCCCTTAGAGAAAGTAGTACCCGCGGTCCGTATCACTCCGCTATTTTTCCTCGGCAAGAAATGTGCTCCGCGTTTTGAGAATATAGTTCCGTATGTTTTTGTAATTTGAAGTGGTTTCCGCGCCTAAAAAAATGCTTTAAATGTATTTTTTTGTTTATTAAGATCGTAGGAATGTTTTAAAAACGTTTAAAAGAAAAGTCCAGGAAGTTCAGAAATAGGTCTACCGAAACTATAAACACGAAATGACAGGTTAAATCGAAGTTATAATAGTCAATCAGCTGCTCATAGTATTATTATCTTTAAGTGTTGCCAACCTATTTCCAAGCGTACACGGATTACGTGCATAATATAGAACCACGCTGTTTGGTGTTGTTTCGTTGGAATCCTGATGTGCGGCAAAGTATAAACCGTACGGCAAAGTATAAACCGTACGGCAAAGTATAAATATGCAGCAATTAGCCGCTTTCTGTACTATAAACAGTACAAGGAAGCCAACTTTGTCGGGTGACTGTAGGAAAATGAATTTTGATTTCACAATTCCACACAGCTGGTTGAAACATATTAAATACTGCACGAATATTAGAACAGAGAGGGTAAGGATTATAAATTTAAAATAATGATGTCACTAGCCCGAATGTAAACATTATTTAACCTCACTTAAATGGAGCTGTCAAACCATATGTTAATGTAATTTCATTAGTGTATGATTCTTTCAGTTACTTCATTTGTTTATGTTTATGATCTATTATACTGAGTTTGTACTAATATTTGTGAAATGCTGTAATAATATTTTACAGGGAACAATTCGTTGTAAAATAAATCATTCATGGATATAAGAAATAATTAAGATCCTATAATCATTGCCAGGCCATTATCCTGAGTTTGAGGTTTATTTTTTTGATTTATTTCTGTGTAAACAGCAATATAATCCCCCTGCCGCAAGCAAGTCTATAGACTGAGTAAATTTCTATTTTCCGGATTATAATTTCACTAAAATATTGTTGTAGAAAATTACCCTATTTTCCATATTTATTTATATTTTCCTATTTTTTCTATTTTTCGGTTTGTAACTGTTGTGATAGTTTTTTTGTTTACAGTGCAAACCATTAAACACGTTCTTTTACTGTACCTTAAAATCTATCACTGGTTTTGTATCGTAGGTAGCCTAAATAAGTATGAACGGTATTAGTTAACCAAAACGTACTATTATCGAGTTAAGTTATACAGTTATATTTTGTTTCTGAATTAAATGGTAGGAGTGATACCATTTGGCATTTTCAAAGAACCAACATTGTCTCTTTTGCATGTGACAGATACATACTTAAGTAAATACTAAACCGATAAGGTTGAAATTTGGTGTGATGATAGCTGACATTCCCGATTAATATATAGACATATTCTTACCTCAAAACACTTTCAGGATCCGCCCCAGTGGCTCTGGATTTTCTCATGTTAGCCTTATGAGTATTCATATTAAGGGAATAAAAGAATTTTGTCAGCCATTTTAACTGTACAAGTCGGTTCTATGATATTAAATAGCATTAAAAGTAAGGCTTACCAACAGGGTGCAGCACTATTATGTTTTTTGCATTTATTACAACAGCTAATTTGAACCAACTAGCAACAAAAAGTTGTGGTACACAATGGAAACTTTACTTTTTCCATGGTTTAGGTGCAGTTGTAGAAAATTAGGGCTATGGTAGATGTGTGCTACACTATAGGATACCGTATAAATTTAAAGACCAAATTTCCTTAAACCGTGTCCTCTCCCATAACTGCAATAAGCATTTTATACTTCTATGCCAACCCCGTACGAAGTTCGGGTACTCGGCTAGTTCTTAATATTTTGTTGTATCATCATATATTTAAGATGGATAATTTTAAATGGCCACCATTTTGGATTCATACAACCTTTAGTATCCAATAGTCAATGGTAGAACTTATGAATCTGATAAAATTAGACAAAGAATAGACTTACTTTTTTACTACGTACGTACCAAGTTTCAAGTCAATTGTTAGGAGTTTGAAAGTTATCACACTATTCTTGTATAAAAATTCGTACTGTGTGAATTAAGACTTTTTGAATGTTGAATCTTAAGAAATCTATATAAATAAAATTAGAGTTTTGTCTGTACATTGCTTAGAATAATGAACTTTTTGGTTATTTTTACATTTCATAGGTCAGAGAAACCGAATCAAACCTTATCTCAATTTCTGTCTGTCTGTCTGTCTGTCTGTCTGTCTGTCTATCTGTCATTCTCTTGGTAACGCTAAAATACGCACTTTATTACAACTACTCCTCAATAACTATAGCACTGTCCCGCCTGAAACTTATTTTCCAAATACTATACATATATGAGATGGTTTTAGACGTATTTCATCGAATATGAGACAGTTAGATATTTAACAGTAAACCCTTGAAAATCAAGTTTTTGTCGATTTTTGACGTGGAATTTCTGGAAGCCCATGTTAACCTTATGAGAAATGAAATTATTGAATCTTAACAGCTGTTTCAATTAAACAAGTTGGTTCTGTTCTGTGATGTTCAATAGCATTAAAGTTACAAGGATTACCAACAGGGTGCAGCACTAGCACTATTATTTCTTTTACATTTATGACAACAGCTAATTTGCAACCTGGAGGCGAGTGAGCGTAGCGAACGAGCTAACCTGAAGGCAAGTGAGCGTAGCGAACGAGCTAACCTGAAGGAAAGTGAGCGCAGCGAACGAGCTCCAACATACAGGTGAGTGAGCGTAGCGAACGAACTTCAACCAGGACGTGATTGAGCCATGCAAACGAGATCAGATAGTAAAAATAAAAGTAAGCCTACCGTTATAGGATCGACCGGCAGACACAGAGGTAATTTAACCTTTTATTGATTGTCATACCGATCCGGAACAACAAAAAACAACATAAAATGAAGCTATGTATAATAGTTTGGCCAGCATATCTTAAAATATGCAAACCAACTGCTGTTCTTTATATAAGAAGGTTTCAACTGAATATTATAAGATCCCCGTGCGTAGAACGGGTACACAGCTAGTATCAAATAAACTGTGAGTAAAAAGTGAAATCTTTCATTTCTCGCATCCTCTGACGCCACAGTGCGAACATATAATTATTTTATAGTTTTAAAACTTATTTGATTTTTTTTGTGAATGGTATAATCAAAACACAATATTTACTGGGCAAAAAATAAAAACATTCATACTTCAACCGTTATGTTTAATTAAAAAACATTGCGATTCTAATTTAAGTTCTTAACTTTGTTAGCATGATTTAGTCTTCAAGAAATCTTTTAAATACTTGACTGCTATTTCAGTAACTTAAATCTCTAATATGACATTCTAATGTACTAATTGGTTGCTGGTTCCGTTAGCCTTAAAATGTTTCTGAACACAATGCCTTCCTCCATCTACCCGCGGTACGGGTTGGCTTCAACGAAACTCAAGCGTGTCCCCTCCTTAATGTTTAATCCTCCTAGGCCGTGACAGACAGAAATTGAGATAAGACTTGTTTTTGGATTCTTTTATGTATAAAACGTAAAAATAACCAAAAATTTTATAATTCTGAGCAACATACAGACAAAACTCTAATTTTATTTATATAGACTAAAGCAAACACAGCGGACGGTACAATCCCATATGCATTCTCTAATTTTAGTTATAAAGGTGATTTAAATAAATGCTTAAGTTATCTCAAATGTAACTTTTATTTCATAAATACCAGTAGAAATAGCCTAACTATAAACGCCATTCAAAAAATACAATTATAAAACTTTGTATATTTCTGTATTTGATACAGATATATGGCTATCATATTTAAAATGTTCTAGCTGAACAAGTAAAAGAAAATGAATAAATATGAGTTAATACTTTAAAACAAAGTAATTTCAAAAACATTTTAATTGACTATACCACCACAATCAAGGTGTTAAACATTATTCGTAAATGGTGACTAGTCATCGCTAAAAATAATTTATATCAACATAAACTGTTTAAGGGATTGACAAATTTGACTTTGTTTATTTATAAAGATGAAAATAATTGAACATAAAAAGTAGAGTTAACCAGTTAACATTATTAAAAATATACATATACTCAAAAAGTACAGTAGGCCCTAAAACTAAACTTACATTGTATAGGAAAATAAACTGTATTACAGAGAAATATTCTTAAGTTAAAAAGGCAGTGTTCATATTTTGCCATCACAGAAATTCTTCACACTTGTGACAAAGTTTATATTTGATTTGTTTAATGAATTGCAGATTTTTTCTGAATAAAAACAAAATGTCTTAAGATTTACAACATCATATTTTGTAACTGACTATATTAGTAACCTAACATTTTGGAATATTCATGAAATTGACAATTATACTAAAAATATGTATAATATCTTTAAAGCTTGCTCTATATCAACATTTTGTTTGTTGTTAAAAATGAAATAAACAGGAATTAATTAACCACTGAATTATATTTTTAAATCTATGATATCACTATTGTTGGAAGTATACTCGATAAATGTTTCAAACCTTTCAGGATTTTACTTAACTACTAATTAATCTAAACCACGAGCATTGACTATGTACACAACTCAAGTAAAAATTTTACAAAATGTGTACTTTTTAAGGTTGCAAAACTACCTTGCAGCAGAATTGAGGACAACAAATTATGAAAGTAAATTCATAGCAAAATACCATGTATGCTGCCACTTAAGACTGGTAGGTAGAGTAAAACGTAACTAAATTGACAGTGTTTAACTCGACAATCAACATCTGACAGTCCACACAACTAGCTGGATTTGTCTTAATCTTTGTCTTGACCTTTTCAAGGACCCTTGTTTTTAGGAAGATTGTTTACTCAAGATGTAAAAATTCTCATATAAATAATAAATTTATATGTACAAATTTGTCTGTTGTGTTTTAATTTATTAAAACAACCAATTAGGTATTTCCACGTTCTGGTTAACTTGACAACCTCTGGGTCCACAAATTGTCGAGCAACTTCCTGGCATGTACATAGTCAACCATTATTAGACTTAAGTTTAACTTAAATAATACCTTACTTAAAAATACAATAAAAGTATCAATATACAGCTTTGATTCTTACAATACAAAAAATCCTGTAAATTCAGTTCATTCATCAAGATATAACACAATGTGCCAACTATAAGTAAAAATAAACAATATTTACATAAAATGTTCAACAAATATAAATTTATCTACAACGTCAAACATATAAATCAGTTACTACCTACTTGACAAGAGCACTTCTAAAAGACACAATAATTAGACTATCATTTAAAATTATTATGATTTAAGCGACAGATGTTCCTAAACCAGAGAAGAAAATTAAGCTTTTTTAAACCAAACCCAGCAGCGTAAAGAACCCAAAATATATGAATATTTTATTATAAATAGACTGTTATTTTTACAATAGCACCGTGATTCAGCCAAAAATGTTAGCACACTATTTTTTAACTGTGCAATATACAATCAGTATACCTAGATTAAAGCTGAACAAAAAATTTTAAAATAAAATATTGCGTAGGCCTACAAAAATAATGTTCATTACTATTATAAGGCTTCGTCACACCATTCTTGTAATAGTGTCATTTTCATAAACCTTGTGTTTCAGTTTGTAATAAGGTGTGTGTTTTCTGTAAATTTCCAAATAATACTAAAATAAAATCTACTAAACGATCTAAAGTTAAATGGTATACATTTTTGTAATGTAAAAGTATATATTAAAATTAACAAAATAAATTCGGCAAACATGTTATGCATCAAATTAACTTCAAATCTGCTTCAAGTAAAATTTGAGACATTGTTAAGTATAAAAATAAAAATATAATTTTATATAAACGTGTTGTTCTACAACTTTGCAAAAAAACTTTAATTAAATTGATATAAGCAATTACCATCAAGGCCCCTGAATTCATGGAGGGTATATGATAATTTCAGTCCTTCAGTTTCATTACTCAATGAAAAAATAACACTAATCAAATCAATTTTAAACATTGGACAGAAAACAAACTTAAACTTACATTAAATTTGGCTAAAAAATGTCAGTTAATAAAAATGCTTGTACAGAAATAAATCACATTTAAAGGTAGTAAATACATAAAGTAGGTACTTATTTAAAATTAAGATTCTAATCTCTGTCAGGTAGATAACTCTGAATGATTCCTCGCTAGCCTAAGAGACATTACGTTGACTCTGACTCGGTACTTATACGAGAAGCTATCAGTCACCGAGTTGGTCGGACAATAGTTGTAACTAATTCTAATAGTCGTGATCGTCAATTCGGTGTTTCTCCAGGTTTCCAGATAATGTTGGGTCTGGTCGTCGCCGCTTGAAGAATCCGAGCTTCCACAGCAACAAAGTGAGCAGAATAAGAACAAGCAGTCCGACGACGATGGCTACAATGATAATCCACCAAGGAACAGGCTCTGCCGCTTGCTGCTCTAGCAGATCTACCTTACACACCGTCTCCACCTGAAGAACAGACGAGTTTTACATTTTTTTTGAACTAGCCTGTTTGTATGATTAGAAGTCTGTGGGTCATCCCGGGCCAACATTTGGCGCAAGAAATAATTTTCTCTCAAATTCAAGATTTATAACATTTGGAGAAAAGTAAAAAAAACGTCACGAGTCACATCTAGATGAAATATAACCACATTCATGTAACCATTAAAATAACCTTAATTGGCATCTTTAATGGCATAATTAACTAGTCTGTCGCAAAACAATACTAAAATATCCAAAATATCGAAATTAATAGTTTAAATGTTACATTTTACCATTGTCAATATTTAGTTTTACTGATTAGTGCTATTTTTTTCTTTTTTGAATACTTGTTACCCCTATAGATAAAATAACCGAACACACATGCACGTACGTACAAAATAACCATTTACACACACAGAACATTTAACCCTCACAGTGTCAAACGTTGATTCAACATCGGTAACACCCCCTCTCTTTCAATACATAAACAGTGCTGATGGCAAATATTGTCTTTTAGTTCAGTTAATTTTTGTCTGGTTTGGGCTGGATATCTATAATATTAAAATGAAACAGTGTTTTTTTATTTCACTATTCTGAATCAACCACTCGACGGATTTTCATGATTTTTGTGTTGAAAGAAAGATAATTTTGAGAACTAGGGAATGTCGAAGCCATAAATTTAGTTTAGGGTCCCAGTTTTTTAGAAATTTAGTTTTAATTTTTAAAAAGTCTAGCAGCCGACGCTAAGATTCTAAACTAGCTTTTGGCATAAAATAATTTGCTTAACATAACAGCTGTAAACTAGGGATGGTCAAGTCTCGAAATTTCGGGAAATTTTCGGGAAATTTTAAATCTCGTTACACGAGACGAGATTTCATTTTGGCCGAAATTTTTATCGAGACGAGAATAAAAAAAAAATAAAAAAAAAATAATTAAAAACGCCTGCAGAAAGTCAATGCAATACCCGCAATACAGGCGCGTGTTGTAGTTGCGTTTCCTTTTCGAAGGCGTTCTTATTTAATTAATTCTTTAAATGTAAATATTACTTTAATTATTTTAATACTATTACTTTAATAACATTTGAGAAGTTTTGTTAAGTGTAAGCAGTGTGAGGAATGTTTTATTACTATAAAAAGTCAAAACAAGTAACTATTTTATAAAAATTAATATTGCTTTTATTTTATGATTTATTTTATTTTAGGATAAGTTGAACTCTATCCTAACTGATATCACTATGTTTCCTAATCGTAGGCATTTTTAATAAGTTAGGCGTGATTAATAAAAAAATGCTATGCTGATGTTTTTTAATAAAAGATTGTAAATATTCTTGCCTATTGTCATTATTTTTGTATTTAAACAGTCATCTAACAATGTTACAAAATCAGGTAAAAATTTTGAACGTGCATTTCCCGTTGTGTATGAGAAGGGAAATCCCGTCTCGATCTCGTCTCGAAATTTTATGAGAAATAAAAAATCTTGTCTCGTCTTGTCTCGAACTAAAAATCCAATCTCGTCCATCCCTACAAACATTCAGCTTTTGTGACACAAATTCAGCATTTGGATTAAAATGTAAAGACATACTTAGGGTTGACTTATTTATACTATGTGTAATGCAAATCATTGATACGTTCAATTCTTCTGTAAGAGGATGACAGATTAATTCAATTATACATAGTAAAATACTAGGATGTTCAAATTATTTTTTAAAGCAATCTTTGTAATCTTCGATTTGTTTTAGAGCAATATAATTTGTTTTAACTAACAGCTGGTTAAATATAAACTATGGAACTATGAGGTTATTTTATTTACTTTTATTTTTTCATTGGTTATAGGAAATAAGTAAGATTAGTAGAGATAATTAGACCACAGTTTAAAATAGTTTAGACCAAAATTAATTAAACCACAGTAAAAATCGAGGCTCTGTACACAAGTCTTAATAAAAAGGATAAATGCAAATTATTTTACTATTCCACTTTTCGAGAAAAGAATAGAAAAATAAGAAAGTTTACATGTTTTAATTCTTCATGGTAGCTTTTTGTTTACAATTAATGTTTGTCTGCTTTAACTTTGTTTGGATTAGGCCCGGAAATATTGATGTCATAAAAAGAAGATCAAGAATAATCAGGAATCACGATTTTAAATTACCACCACAACCTCAGCCGAGTTTTATACAAAGATTGAAGACAACGTCAACATTGACCTAGGATACTGCAATTAGACAAACCATCCTTTTATGAAATCGTGTTCAGTGTGGTTACGTTTGGGGGCGCTGATATCAGCGCCCCCAAACGTGAAAATATCACTTTTATTTCAACTATAAATATATTGTAGTTTAAATTAACTAATATGTGAAATTACGATGTACACTTATTTAATGAGGGTGGGTAATTATCAAGGATAGAACTGATAACGGTATGGATAATAAACATGGACAATTACGTCATTAGCTTTACTAGCGTGTTTACTTTTTATATTCCTGCTACATGTGACCAGTTCTTTTAGTAATCGTGAGTTCTTTTTTTTTCAAATGAATGTTATTTGAACCAAACAGCTGTTTCAAAACAAACTGTTATTGTTTTTACTTTTCTTTGTCTACACTTATTTATTTAGCAATTAATGCAGTGAAATTGATATAAAGGATGGGTGTGACGATTTATGTGTACTGTGAATTTTATTGGATATTATCTTTTTATTTTAGGTCGTTTCTATTCAGACCTACTGGAAATTGTGTATAGTAGTTGTATTGTGATGATAATAATTATGGAAGAGGCAGGTATGCTATGGAAGGTGGTATCGTTGACTAAGTCTATACACTTCTCAATTGACTATTACTCTCTCTACTGTAGGCTACTTATAATCAGTGTGCGTCTGTGCGAATCTCACTTCAACGCTTTTCACATCGTAAAAATTGCAGAATTGCTGTTTTATTGTAAAATTATCGAATTTAAAATGCATATCGTATAGGCCTATGATGGAATAAAAACATATTTGGCCACACAACATTTGTTTACAAGATGATTTTTCACATTAAAACTGCAAGAAACTTTGTCTTTATATGTGTAAACTAGCAGATCTGAATTGTACACGGTTTTAACTGACTACTGAATTCCCGTACGTAGGACTGGCTAACACCTCGTTTATAATTTAAATCATTTTAAACAGCAGAAAAGTGGCTTACTTTCTATAAGTTCTTACATGTGTGTTTGTCTCCAGATGCTTTGAGACAAAGTCAATATTTTGATAGACAAATTATTGTTGTTGTTTAAAAGTTGTTTGTTGATGTATTTTGTCTATTGAAAATGGATTTTTATCTTTTTAGACTAAAATGTACAAAATAACCAATAGGGTATTGGTTAATACTATGCGTTTGCTGTAATGTTTGAAGCTTACCACTAAGGCAGTAAAGTCATGGTCATAGCTAGGCCTTGTGAGTGATTTTGTGACTGTTCTTCAATGATTTATGGCTATTCTAAAAGTTAAGTTAATCATACCAAAGTAATTTTTTTAAATAATATAAAGAAATAAATAGCTACTTCTAGTTACATTAAATTTAATTTATTAATGTACTTTATTATTTATTAAAAAAAAGAGGTGTAAAAACATTACAAATTTATATTTTTCTAAGTAGTCCTACCTATTAAAAAAATGGGTATAACATCAAAATATTTACGTTGATTTATAATGTGTGAGTATTTAATTGCACGGAAATATATAAATATGCATAGTTCCTTTCAAAAGTTTACAAGCTATAATTTTTAATAATCATCGCTGTTAAATGCTCAAAAATCAACCAACACCAAGAGAGTTAAAACACAGTTGACGGTACAAAAATTCTAAATTTCTGACTGTATGTAGAAGGAAGTTGATGCTGCTACTTGATAATACATCCTGGAGGAATCAGAATGAAGCATTCTAAAAATTAGTCATCATAAACACTATTATTATGGATTGGTGACAAATAGGTTTAACCATAGATAAAACATACTCCCTTAGTAGATTAGTCATCCTAATGGAACAGCTGAAGCCAATTTTATTGTTAGTTCTGTACGTCCAACTATAGAGGTTATGTTTTGTTTACAATTTGTTTCTTGTTATAGCAGTCATTTAAAACCTCGTTTAACCTAATAAAACGATATAATCATAAACAATAACTGGTCTCCTAGTTATATAACCAAATAGTAAAGCACAAATCATGAAAATAACCGTAAAATAATAGAAACAAAATGTTGTCTACACTAGCGATCAGTGTGGACGTACATGAACTAGACACAAAAAACAAGCTTCAAAATTTCTTGTGTTGCTTAGTCTATGGTTTAACATAACTCTTTATTTTTAATTGATTTACAATCCAGGAGCATGTTAATGCAAACAATGTGCTACAGTAGACTCCCTCTTATCCGGACTCCTCGGGACCGAGGCCAGTCCGGATAACAGGTTTTCCAGTTATATCGACGTCCCCAAAAACTCTTTAAAACGGACCGTTTATGGTGATATTCGACTTAAATTTAGGAGAGCGTTGCATTTAGACACGTGATCACTGGTCTCAAATCTTTCCCACGAGAACAATCGTTTCAGTACCGCCCACTTCTTGCTGATCTAGTCCGGTTGAATCAATGTGCTGATAAAAATTGTTCGGTTAAAGAGATTTCATTTCCGACGAGTGTAGTCCGGTTAAACCGATGTCCGGTTAAAAGGTGCCCGGATAAGAGGGAGTCTACTATACTTCTACTTGCAATGTTTAACTTATTTAATGATGTACTCACTGTCGCCACATCATCGCTTGTGTCCTGATGTATGATAAGGGAGGGGGGAATGTGTATCTTGGCACGAGATGAGATGGAGACTTGATCCACCCGAGGGTAGTCTGACACTAGGGTGGAGTTCCACAACCTACAAAACACATCTACACTTAGTGGTGGACAGTTGACTCCTGATATCCAAGTGTTGTAACTGAAAACCATATTAAAATGCCTTGCGCTTGGCGTCTTGGTCTGCAATGCAAGAAGGACGGACGTGGCCCTGGCATATCCTAAAAAAATTGAAAGGTTTCCATTTCAAACTTTGCCTTGAATTCGGTTGATATTCCTCCATTTGAAAAAAAAAACATAAGCAAAGGAATATTGAAAAATTTACCTTTAACACTAAGAAAATTTAACTTGTGTAGTTTTAGCCAGTAGCGTTTCAAATTTATCAATTCACACATTACTGTATTTAACAAATAAAGCAATGTTTATATATATATATAAATTACTTTATCAACTCTTATCTTTGACTAATGATGGAACTGGACGTTCCATTCCTAAGTCAATGTTGTAGACAGTTTTAGAAAATAATTTAATTTAACATAATTGAATTGAGCCACCTATACACTACAGGGTGTAGATTATAGAATGTTGTCAAAATAATGTAGTTTAGATAGCAAATACAATCATGCCAAATAATCTGGTCAGATAAAAAAGAGTTTTAGTACAAGTCTCACGTTTGCACTGAGTGAGTTTAGAATCATTTTTGTTTTCAATGAGAGCAATCATTGATTTACCTAGCTCTGATGAATATCGTGGCTTCTTGATTCTGCTGCAAACTGTGAACAACACAGCTGAACTTGAAGCATTTGGCTGTTCCCAGCAAGCAGTTCTGTAAAATAAGTTGCCATTAATCTTTGATAGCTAGAAGCTAATTGAAATGTTCTATCGATAACTCAATTTGGAAACAACAACATATATTTAATGGAAAACAATTGTTTGCTAAGCTTATAAATTCTGTCAAAAGTGTATTGGTATTAGAAATTCAGATACAGTAGACCTCCTCTTAACCAACCTCGTCCATTAACCGATAATCAGATTATCCGCACTCACTCGTAAAGTATTATAGTTTGTTTTAATTTACCTTGTTTTGAGAGCAGTTTGGTTTAACTGCCACTTTCTATGAATCTCTGTAATGGGAACAATACCCTTAACCCTAGAGGATGTTACAGGCTAAAGAAACATTCTGTCTCATAACAAAAAGGTTGCTTGTGTCTTCGATTTTGACAATAAGTTCTGTACTGTATTACTATAAGATTTGGAAAGCATCCATTAATATTACTAAATGTATTAAAATAAGAATTTTTATTGACTCTCGCCTACGCCTATAATTTATTCCACTGAAAGTATTTGACTTTACCGTGTTTGGGGTTATTTGTAACTTTTCAATCTTTAATACTGATAAAAAGGAAATAAGAGTAGTTTATTTTGTAAATAATGCGTGCATGCTTTCATAATAATGATTATATAATTTCAAATAATAGCACTTTGTTTGTTAAAGTTTTTGGGATTGCCCCTTTTAACCAACCTTTTGAGTTATCCGACCTATGTCCCATTAAGGTTGATTAAGAGGGGGTATACTGTAATCGTAAACATAAACATCCATTTAATTATGATTGAAATAATTTTATAAACTACTACAAACAAACAAATTTATAAATCAATCGTTTGTAACAAATTGTGCTTTGGAGCAACAATACAAGCAATTTATTACAAACTACTATATTTTAATAATAATTACAGTACAAGGGTAAAAAGGTAATAGGAACCATTTGGCTTACAAACACAATGTTTATAATAAAGCTTATTTATTGTGGAGTGAAAGTGGAATTGAGTAAAGTTATATTTTTCACAGACAAATGTCAATATTTTGCTGGCTACCGAATTCAGAATGATAACTTCACTGTAACTATGTCTAAGTCTACTAACCATATTGACCACTTTGTGTTTTCGGCCGTCCTTGTCTGTGTAAGTTTCACTGCGAACGACCATCTCAGCATCCCTCCTTCTCCGCACCCTGTCACACACAACGGACATAGTTATCATAATTGATAATTAGAAGATAATTGTATTTTTTTACTACCCATAGACATAGACATCCCATTTCCATGTTAGAGCTGTACCAAATTTAGAATAAAAATAACCGTATTTGAACTGAGCAACCGACATAGTGTGTTGATGTAAATCAGTGGCTTTTATCCAAATATGTGATTCACTATTTTATTTGACAGCACCGCATTGTGTAAGTAAGCTTATTCAAATATGTTTCATTTCAATAGAAAGTTTCCTTCATTTGGTCCGTATAGATGGATTGTCTGCTTCACTATCCAAAAGTCAATGTTGCGCTATACAACAGAAAGTTAAGACTGCCAAAAATGCTTTTTAATATCACGGTAAAATTACCACATTCTTTTATCTGAACCCAATAACCTATCTAAAAACCACAAAATGGGTAGGAATTACATTTAAAGATGTTCTCATCTATTTGTTAGTAGGCCTACTTGGCAAGGATTCTCACCTGATAGCGCCATCAGTACCACCCTCAGTAGTGTTGTACAGAGGCCCGGATGTAGGGGTGAGGGGCTCTAGAGGGGCCTCTAGCAGCCCGGGCCTAGACACTAGCTGTAGAGGGTTCACTTGGTTAGGAGCCATGTAGCACTGGCCTCCACTCAGAGCTGAAATACAAGTCAACACTCTTACATTATAATGTTATAAGCTAAGAAAAGAAGAGAACTCCATCATGAGAAATGTTCTTGAAGGCAGAAAACCAGCTATAAGGCCTAAAGCAAGATGGTAGAACCATGTCCAGAGGGATATGAAAGTTGCCGCTTAATGAGAATGCAGCAGACTGAACCTACTGTAGAGGCCAAGTAGGTACTAGCTGGAGTAGCACAATAATTAAGTATATTAAAAAATTTGCTACTGTACCAGTTATTAGCAGATCTAGTCATCAACTAAGCCTCTCCATCTGTCCTATCCCTCCATAGTTCCTTCACCTCTTCTATCTTCATCTTCCTCTCTGTCTCCTCCAAAACATACTTCATATGTTCATTTAATACGATGAATATACTCCAGTTCATTATATAAAAAATCTATTGCCTATATTGAGCATTCAGTTGTAATGATTTTTTTATAACCCTCACCTTCAATATACGGCTCCTCTTCCATGTATAGCAGCCATTTACCCAGTGGTTTGTTGTTCGCTACCTGAATCAGAGTAATGGATGTTAGCTTTATAGCAAATAAAAACAGTGAAGTATGTTTTGCAAGTAGACATATTTTCTAGTTATAATATAGACTAAGAATATGTAGCCCAAATGCAAAAAAAAACAAAAAACATTAAAATACTTACTTGCTTTCTCAGACTGCAAGATTGAAAATAGATTTATGAGTTTAAATTACTACTAATCTCATTTGTAAAATAGTGCAAATTTAGTTTTAAAACACAGTTGATTCTTGATTATCCGTCTTTCCGATTCAACTGACCATTCCTGTGGACGATCAAGTACCATAAAGTCATGTGCTATTGCCGTTTAGCTATGACTGTACACCAAGGGAAGTACGTTGAGTCTATCCCTATTACTGATTGTTTTAGCGTGCTGCATACCACACGGTTGGTCAACTCATACCTGCATAGCTGTCTGCCACTGCTCTCATATTAGTTGCTGTGCAAACTTGTGGCATACAGGTATCATTCACTTTATCTGCTATTTTACAGTTACAAAGTCGTGTTTTTGCCACTGTGTAATTTTTTTAATAGCTTGTTATGATACAGTAAAACATCACCAACTCCATGAACCATGAAAAAAAATTCAGAAAAATTCTTTACATGTTAAATATTTGACATTTCTTTGAAGATTTTTTACTTAATATGTAAAAAATATAAATGTAAAAATTCATTCTCTATATATTTGTTTGTTTAAAACCAATAACAAATCAACAATGTTCTGGGTAACTCGGCAAACTCTGGGTCCACTTATTGCCGAGTTAGTGAGGTTTTACTGTAGCTTTAAAATGGAAAGATAGTGGTTTTGATGTAAGACAAACTCATGAATAAGTTTGACAAGACACCTTATTGACTTAACGGCTTTTAACGTGTTTTCAATGTTTGTATTTTTTATTTTCCAGCTGTTTAGGTTTAATATCAAGATCCGTTACAGACTAACATACATTACAACAACACAGCAGTCTATAGTCACCTGATATGGCCACTCTATGTGTATCTCCAAGTTAGACACTCTCCAAGGTCCCTGGTTGTACACCTGGTATGTGTGTAACACTCGTGAGCCGACCTCATCCTTGTACACCATGGCAGACTCTCCCTTCACTTGGCCACCATACAGCACCTGCTCTGGCCGGGCCAATCTGCAAAAAACAATGGACTAAGATAAAAGTTATGGTAGGAATAATATCTATCCACAGACTAACCAAGCTGCACTATGTCTTTCCCCCCCAATCAGTCCAGTGATAAGTTAGTATCTGAAGGCTATCTACTATACCACTCTTTCTTGATAAAAGAACTGGTACTTGGGTACTAACAGGGCACAAGTCTTTAGGTTAGGTCTTACAGTAACGGATTAATGACGCTTCAAGCAAATTGGGCGTGCGGCGACCAAGAACGAAAATCAAAACATATTGGAAAAGCAATACCACCTTCCATCCCCAACATCCCCATTATCTGTCACTTTTCTGGGAATTATTAAAATAAACAATCAAATTGTATAAAACATGGTTTGTGATGTGTAACTCACCCCTTGAGAGATAGTTCCGCCCTCTTGACCACAGTAGCTGCGAGAGTGAGAGGGCCCTGGGGATCCTCCTCTACACTGGTGGAGTTGGCAAACACTATGAACTCCAGCCTGGACTGTGAGTCGGGCAGATCCTTGGGGTCAAACCTGACAACACAACAATAGGTAGCATCCAGAGCTATTAAGTTGGGTATCATGACGGTTTATAGCCTTTATAACAGTTCCAGCTTAATTATAGCAGAAATAATATCATACTAAAAGATTTACACTTAAAATGAAAAATATAAAAAAAATACTAAGTTTCCCAAATTAATTTTAGCCACTAGAGTTAAAAAAATACATATTGATTGACAAAATATAAATATAAATAGTGGTGGGGAGAGGGTTCTTGTGTGCAAGTACATCCCCCCTAGCACTGTAATTGACACAATTTATACACATATCTGTACCAAAAACGTACAATGCAGATTAAATAAATACAATTTTTATGGTTAAAAAAATAAATATTTAAGTGTTAAGTTAATGAAATGGTGGACTATGCTGAAAGGAATGTCCACAACTACACTACACTATGAAGCAGTTTATTAAGAGCAATTGAATTTTCAATATACCTGAGCTGCAGATGTACAGGAGGATGGTCTGAGGACAGTGGGTTGCCAAGACTACAAGCTACAAGGGTTGAGTTGAATGGATGACAAGTCAGCTGCTTGCCCTACACACACACATTGTACATCAGATAATTATACCGGGTGTCCAAAACCACCCGTACACCCCTTTAAAAACGAGGGAAACGTTTTCTTACAAACAAAAAATAATACAGAACTAGATAAATTGGTCACGGTCTACCAAATGGTGATAATTTCAAATCCAAAATCACACCGGAAGTGGCTTTTTCAAACCGGAAGTGGACTTTTTTAAATGTAAACTACCAATTTTGATCACAGAATCGGATTCTACGTTCAGGGCCGGTTTAACCCATACGCAAACTAAGCGGCCGCATATGGCGCCACGAAAAATTGGCGCCGTAGCGCCAACGGAACAGTTTTTTTTAGTGAACAACGTAATTTTGTTTATTTTCGCTCAGAGTTCAAGTATTCAAAGCAACACAATAAAGGAATTTATTCTGTTTGTACCAACAGCATATGAAAAATGCGTATATTTGTACAGCACTACAACTCAAGGACTTAATGCCATTCGATTTGTAGTGAGCTGACGCTCGGCAGTCGGCAGTCGGCAGCGTACTACATCGCGGCGCCTGTGGGTTTCAGTTCATGACTCATGTTCTGAACCACATTCTGATGTTCTGAACCAGATTGATACCAACTCTGCAATTAAAGAATATGCCAAGATCAAAGCTAGGAAAATAAATTTTTAACCTCTAAAAAAGAGCTTTTGAACTGTTCAAATTGATAATTTGGTATTCTTTTTGTCAAGGTAATAAATTTGGGTTTTCACGTTTTCTTCATGTTTAATGTGTTCAATTAAAAATTCCTCTCTTGTCATCTATCTACACCTGTTTTTCATTGTAATAGGCTTTAACTTATATCGTATCCAAGCTATCCTGTAATAGTATACAGTATTACGTTACTAGTCCTGAAAATAAGTGTTTACCGGACGAGTGTGGTCGTTCCCGTGCGAGACGGTCGAGTACGGGATTACCATACGAGTCCGGTACACACATTTTGGACAAGTTACGTACGATATTTATTTATTTATTTATTTTTTATTTATTAAACATCATCACATTACATCAATTCTCTTGACAGGTGATTTGTCACAAAGTCTAATACTAATACTATACTACATTTTAAAATAAAATAGCTTACAAAAGAAATAAAGCATATAATAAGCTAAAAACCTATGGGAGAAGCAATATCTTTCAAATATACTCATTTTCCAGATATTCCTCTAACGAGTAAAATGCCCTCTCCAAAAGGAAATTTTTTAAAGATAGTTTAAATTTAGAGAATGAGGCAATGCTTTTAATCCCAGCGGGTAATTTATTGTAAATTTTTGGTCCCATATACTGAGGGGATAAATGAAAGATTTTAAGCCTATGTTGAACTGGTTTTATAATATTTTTGAATCTTGTGTTATGTGGATGAGATTGTTGACAGTCCATGAATGTGTCGAAATCACTTTTAACCATTAATGCCAATTTGTAAATATAAGAGCTAAAAAAAGTTAAAATTTTAAAATTAATAAATAAATCTTTACAATGTGTTCTACGGGAGACTCTGGCCATTAATCTTACAGCTCTTTTTTGGAGAATAAATATTTTTTTGGCCTGGCTTGATGAGCCCCATACAGTAATTCCATAATTCATAATCGATGAAAAATATGCGTGATATACTACTATTTGTGTTTCTAGATTAGTAGTATCCCGAATTATTGTGAGAACAAATGTTGCTGAGCGTAGTCTTTTTGATAGGTTTTTAATGTGTTTTTGCCAATTTAGTTGTGAATCGATTTCTATTCCCAAATAATTTATTGACTGTTGTGAATGAATTGTAGTTAAGTTTGTATTTACAATTATTTCTTGGTTAATATTGGATGCAGAAAACTGAATTAGTTGAGTTTTTGCCACATTCATGGACAGGCCATTTACTGCAAACCAATCCCCAAGGAGTTGAAATTCCTTAGTTATTGAGGCTTGAATGAACTCATTGTTTTGTCCTGTGCATATTAAAGCGGTATCATCTGCGTATTGAAAGGTGGACATCTTAGTAGCATTGCATAGATCATTAACATAAATAATAAATAAACAAGGGCCGAGAATGGAGCCCTGAGGAACTCCATTGGGGTTAATGTTCCACTCTGATTTATAATTTCTCTGCATTTTTTGTAAAATAAGTCTTTGTTTTCGGGTCTTTAAATATGATATGAACCATTTTAATTCAGTATTTTTTATTCCATGCATACTTAATTTTTCTATGAGTATCTCATGATTCACACAGTCAAAAGCCTTGGATAGGTCACATAGCACACCCACAGTCTTCTGCGATCCATCCAAGGCTTCCGCAATGTAGTTAATCATTTTTGTTATGGATTTTTCAGTATTGAGTTCTGGGCGGAAACCAAACTGTGAAGGATTTATTAAATTATTGCTTTCTAAATATTCTGTTAGTTGAATCTTTACAATTTTTTCAAAAATCTTTGAAAAACAAGGCAGAAGGGCGATGGGGCGGTAGTTAGAGGGATCGTTGACATCGCCCTCTTTGAACAGAGGTTTAATCTCAGCCAACTTTAGCTTATCAGGAAAAACCCCCCTCTCAAGAGACTGATTCACTATTTGGCATAATGGATGTTCTATAAATTTAAAAACTCTTTTAATGACAAAAAGAGGAATTTCATCCCAACCTGAGGACTTAGTGTTACTGAGAGATGTAACAACTTTTCTTAACTCGTCAATTGAAACATTTCTAAATTTAAATGTTAATTTGGAACGTGGATGATTTTCGATTAGTAACTGAGTGGCTTTTAATTTATCTGTTGATTTGTTGGCATACTGAGAAACATTAATAAAAAAATTATTGAATTTATTTGCTACCAATACTGCACAATTTTGTATATCCCTTTCATGTTTGAATTTAATCTCAACTGGAGTATCAGATATTTGTTTATTAAGTCCTGTTTCATTTTTCACTACTACCCAAGATGCTTTACTTTTATTCTTAGATTTTTTAATAAAATCGTCATTAGCTTTCAGTTTTGCTAATGCAACTACTTTTTTAAAGACCTTTCTGTAGTTTTTGTAATAGATTAAAAACTGAGGGTTACGATTCCATTTTGATTCTTGGTGCAACCTATTTTTATTTTCTGCTGAAATTTTTATTCCTGTTTACGTGATAGTTTACGCCACACTACTAAATCTGTACAAATCCTTACATATTACACCCAACTAAAGGACTAAAAATCACTAGTCATAACCTTTAAGAGAGGTTATGTTTTTGGTTATAACCACTCATTGTCACCCAAATACAGTGTAATAAGCAAATTGGTGTCCGGTAAAACTCATTAAGGTACGGTTACACCAGAGCGAACAGGAGCGAACCGAGCGTTCACTGGTGTTCGCTGTAGTTCGCTAGCATTCGCGAACACCTGAGAATGGGAGTAGTCACACCAGAGTCAACACATACGAAGTGTCTTGATTGAAACGTCATTCGCTTGTGCTCCACCACCACAAGAACTGCATGGCAATAGGATCCCATAACACTGGCCTTGCTTTGTATTCTTCAATCAGCTCCAACATGTTCTCATCACTCCACTCAATATTTAAACAAAATAGGAATAATTAATTGTAGTACAACTAAAAAATCAACAACTTGTTGATAGCAGTAATCCAGACACCGGCAGGACCAGACTCACTCCGATCACTCAGATGTGGTCACACTGAAGCGAGCACCGAACTCGAGTGAACGCGAATTTCCTTTGATCGTTCGCGCTGAAACCGACAATGGAGCAGGTGCGAACGCGAATATGCGACTACCGAGCACTGCCAAACACGGCCGATTGGTGTTCGCTGCACCGGTCACACCGAAGTGAATTTCGCATTCGTTACTGCTCGTTCGCTCCTGTTCGCTCTGGTGTAACCGTACCTTTACAGTACAGTAGTACGCAATGAAACCCCATTTGATTAAGCTGGCGGCAAACAGCTGTTTTCTGGGCTAAATCCTTGTGCAGGAAGTTCGTCAAAATAGTGTGGCGTAAAAATTGTTTTCACATTTAGAAATAAATTGTTAACTTAGGCCGTGATGCTCGTCAAGCATGACGTCACGATAGAAGACGGCAATGATGTAGGTATTTATTTATTTATTTTCCAAGGAATGATTAAAACAAGCACCTGATCACAAACGGCAAACATTACGTCATTGCCGTCTTCTATCGTGACGTCATGCTTGACGAGCATTACGGCCTGTTTTTTTTAGTGTAGCCTTGGTTTTGCTAAAGTTTATATGATGAGTAAAAGTGTAAAAATGTTAAATTCCTGGGAATAATAAACAGTCTTTTATTGCAAGTATTCTTCTAACCTAAACTTATAAAAAAGTTCTTCCCAAAATCTTTGGGAAAAAATTCACAAATAGAGTTAAGTAATGTTCATGGGTTGTGGGTGGGGTGGTGGAGGGGGATTCTAAGTGGCGCTGATTCGGGTGTTCGCTTAACTCTGAAAAATTCTTAGAACCGGCCCTGTCTACGTTAAAAAATACATAACTTTTGTCTAAGACATTTTTAGAAAAAACTTGTTTTTTTACCCTTAATCCCCTATTAAAATCAATAATTTTGGGTTATTCATCTGTCAAAGATACTCGAAACAATAATAGAGAAAAACAAATAACAAAGATTACATAAATATATATGATGAATAGGATCAGCTGTTTATTGTAAACGCCTTAGTAATTGAGTAACAGCTGGTCTACACATTGCTTGAATTAATTTTTTTTTATCATTTGTTTTTACATTTGACCACTTTAATGTAAAAACAAATGATTTATTTTTAAAATAAAATGAAACTAAGTAATGTGTAGACCAGTTAGTTGTTACTCAATTACCATAGTGTTTACAATAAACAGCTGATCCTATTCATCATATGTCTTTATGTAATCTTTGTTATTGATTTTATCTATTATTGTTTCAAGTAACTTTGACAGATGAATAGACCAAAGTTATTGACTTTAATAGGGGATTAAGGGTAGAAAACAAGTTTTTTCTAAAAATTTTGTTGACAAAAGTTATGTATTTTTTAACGTAGAATCCGATTCTGTGATCAAAATTGGTAGTTTACATTTAAAAAAGTCCACTTCCGGTGTGATTTTGGATTTGAAATTATCACCATTTGGTAGACCAAAACCAATTTATCTAGTTCTGTATTATTTTTTGTTTGTAAGAAAACGTTTCCCTCATTTTTAAAGGGGTGTACGGGTGGTTTTGGACACCTGGTATCCTATTCTATGGCACTAAACTAAACTCCAGATAAATCTGACGACGTCCAATCGGTTTATGATTGGTCAGTTCAAAATCAATAGGCAAAACACATTTTCATGATTTCTTATTTTAGTATACTTCCGATTATCCAAGGTATATTTAACAAGAGGACTGATTTATTTGAATGTGACATATTGGGTGTTCTTGTTTGAGAACATGACAAATACACAATAATACAAGCTTCAGTTGTATGAATATGCATTTTTTCTGCGTTTATTTTGTGTCATTTAATGACATCAATCCAAGAGAATATCAGAATTTTATAACTTTTATAAAATATATTCAGGTATCTAACGAAAACCTCAAGTTCAGGTTATTACAAACATATTTATCAGCTTAACAAAAACTGTAGTCCAATTTTGTATTCTACAGTAATAAAACCTTAATTTATTACACAGTTCATGCTTTTTAAGTGAGCATTAAATAGCTATTTACATTACAAGTGTAGTAAGAGACTTTTTACATCACGCATGTGAATGTTGTGCTACGAGCGTAAGCGAGTTGCATAATTCACCGAAGTGATGTAAACACGCTCTTGCGTAACGTGTAACGTACAAGATTTTACCTACCCAACAATATACAGGAGGTTACGAGCAATATGCTTCATTATCCATTTCACTCATCTTCTAACAGTAACGTTCATTTACAAACAAAAGCTAGGTTAGGAAAATTCTTCAAAGTATAACAATAAAATTCAAGCACACAGCTGATTTCAAACGTTGAACGTCGTTGGCTCCATAGAGGTATATTTTTTAAGTTATCCACTCAATGTTATTTAAATGGGTTTCATTACCCCACCGAGTGAGTGTTTTTCAACTTTACATCACTCGAGAAGTAACGAAGTCGTATACATCACGCTTGGGATAGGGAAGTTTAACATGACGGGTTAGGTAAATAAACAAAAACAGAAAAAAATTACAAACTATATTAGGCCAATTGAAATGTTTACAGGTCCTGGCTTCACTGATGTTATTATTCAGTTAGTAACATAACAAAGAACAATTTCAAACAGAGGAAAATTAGTTTGAGACAAGGATGTGCAAAGCTATGACGAGAAAAGTTTCAAACATACTCGTTGGATAGTTAGTAATTTAATTCAAGGTAAAACTAATTTGATTTTAACACCATTATTCACACATTACTATTACACAGTTATTTGGACGAGGGGGGATATTTCAACACCCATTAGAGACTGACCTGACCTAACCATCCTGGCCAGAACTTTAGTATTTTTTCCTGCAATTTATTATGTATTTAAACTTTGAACAATCACTATATTTAAAAAAATTATAACCCAAGTTTAGAAAAACTGCTAAAACTTGATCCATCTACCAATCTGAAATGTAGGTTATCAACTGAAAAAATCATGGAGAGAATTGTTTACAATAGCGGCTAATACAAGTAAACTCAATATAATGAATGTACCTATTACTATCAGAACATTGTGAATTTAACCTCTAACAAATAGTATGTCTTTCCCTCGATACGTGACACTATTGTACACAGTGGAATGTTGTATTTTGTTGGTATAAAATGGAAATTGTGAAATTATGGCTATTTGTACAGTATTACAGCGTTTTTTTTTTGTTTTTTTTTTTGTTTTTTTTTTTGGGTTTGTCATCTATTATTAGCATGTTGGATTAACCATGGTTTTCATAATACGTGGTCTTCTTTCCCCATATTACCCAGGATAATTGAGGTTCTACTTTACAATTTAGTAGAATAGATGCTACTTAACTGTGTTTTAATGAGGTCAAAACTTTACTTATGTAAACCGACTTGGTGAAATACCAGCAAACCTAACCTCAATATAAAAAACCTAACAAAATCAACAAAATTCTCGCTACAATGAATGAATCCCCTATGTTCCATCCCTTATGATTCATTATATCAAGGTTAGACTGTATAGATATGAATAGCATTTTTTCAACCCTCATTAAATTTTAAGTATTCATGATTTAAAAGATTTTTGTGCAGATCTACATTGTAATTAGGGGTCTGCGGTACAGAAAATTTAGGATTTAATTTAAATTCGGCACGGTTTGGTACAGTACCAGGGTGCCCAGCGTCCCTTCAAAATAAGATTCAAGGACAATTCCAGGGTTTTCAGGTTTAAAATTTCCAGGACAAAACTTGCCACTTAAAATAAACATAACTTACTTATTTTTACCAACTAGGACATTAAACATAAAATAGGAACAAGGGTATATAATTAAACAACATACATAATAATACTGCTAATGAATTGATTTTTAAAATTCCTTTGATAACCCATTCAAACAACTCTTGCTTACATCGCCTCTGCTCACATTGTGTGAAACTGACAACTACGTAAATCCATTCCCATAATCCCATTGCGCAATTGGGTTTGTCTCATTAGTTTGTTTTACTGTTTGACTTGTGAAAAACGTTTTTTTGACTACGATAGTGAATTGAAAGCAATTTATTATAATAGGCTGTACCGAACCAATATTGGCCGATAGTGGTATTTAGGCCAGGACCACACCGTACCGACTTTTTCGGTGCACCACAGACCACTAATTGTAATCCATTGATGTTTTAGTCAATAGCATCATTAAATGTAATTCCCTGCCAGGCGTTTCATCCTCACTCTTAAGTCACATCCTCATTGGTTGAAACGGCTGGCACACTGAATTACATCAACCCCGAAAAACATTGCTAAATCATGATACTCGCAAAAGCCTATGTAAAATTGTAAAATCTACCTTGGACTTTGAGCGGCCGATGTAGCTGAGGCTGGAGGAGTGGGAAATGAAGAGCTGGGCCTCGTAAGCGCTCTCTCGCAAGTTGTAAGCTGTGATGTTGACAGCCACTTCCGCATGTTGGCCAAGCATCAACTCCCATGATGACTTGGACTCTCCTGTAACCATGTGTGTGAGTGAGAATACAAGTTCACGATGGGGCCGCGACCGCTGGCCAGGTTCACAATGGCGCCGCAAATGTGGGATATGTTGACAAAGTGCCGTGACCACAAGACAATGGTTGCGCGAATGCAGGCCACTCTACACAGTTTTTAAAATGCAGTGATAGTCTGTTTATATACCTGTTTGTGGTTAGCTATGGGCATTTTATAATGAGATAGTTATTTTACAATTAAATTGCACTAAATATAAAATCTTTGGTTAAAGCTTTTTGTAATTTTCCGTATTTTTACCCAATGTTGGTTTTTGTAGATATGTGCCAGATAGGCAGAAAATTGAATTTGTTTGTCATTTTTGTTGTGGGTATCTCCAATGATGTTTAATCAAGATTTGTTAATAAAGCCTTTTTTGCACAAAGAAAATTTCCTTCTCCCGTCCCCAAAATTGGGAAGTGAGGAAAAATCCTGTCCCTTCCCGAACCCAAAATTTAATCCCGTCAATCCCTAGCCTTGGCTTTGTTTTCACAATTGATGAATAAATTAGTGAAGTACTGCGCACCGGACACACGACTTTTAATTTGCTCAAATATTTGAGTGCTATTATTTCAAATCTGTCACTTACTTCTCATTAGGTTCATCTAAGAAAATGATCCTCATTCGCCGATTGGCTTTTTACACACCAGCCCAAATGATCCTGACATATAATACTAAAATACTTAAATCACCTACACCTACCATAGGGCTTATATGAGAAGAACTGTCTCTGTTTGCAGATCTCATTGATTAATTTACGTAATGCTAAGCCCTCACCAGTGGTAGGCAGCAACAGCTCAGCTTCTATGAACAGCTGACTCTCACAGACGTTGTTGTCTCCGCAGTCCTTCAGGAAGTGCACATTAAACACTTGGTCTGCCTCCTGTTGGTTCAGTATTGGCAGGTGGTCAATGGACGGTAGAGGCTCTCCTTCCCTCGGCATCTGCGGCTCCTTCTGTTCCAGCGAATAGCTGCGTTTGAATGCTATCGGAGACTGGATGTCTCGAGTGTTCTCCTGAAATTGTGTTAATGCATTAAATAAAAATACTCAAGTAAAAATAAAAGCATAAAACAAGTGTACTAAGTGGCTTTTGTCCCAAACACTAGAGTTTATCATACAACATATCATAGTTACATGTATGTGATTTATTCTGTCGATTACAAATAAAATAAAATTAAAAAACACACATAAGAGAGGGGTTTTTTAAGTAAGGGTTGTTTTTGCATATAGCCCCGTAGTTTATGTGTACGCCAAAACAAAGCTCATCACCAATTATTGTCATCATTTGCAGCTCTGTATCTGAAGAGTTTGCTTCGCTGTGTGTTTTGTTTTACAATGTTTTAAATAAATGAATCTCCTGCAGGGTACTTGGGGTAACTTTATATTTTTACAATGAGTTGAATTGAATTGAGTAAAATAAATTCAATTGTTCAAGTTAATATGAAAGGTAGGGCCTACATCCCACAGCCCATGTTACCTTGATGTACACAGTGTGTGCCTGGCAGTGACGCAGTCTCCCAGTCCTATCGTCAAGTGTTAACAACACACCCAGCCTCATGGTAGAGGCTCGCGCATCAGGGTCCTCCGGGTTATTGAGCCACACCCGGGGAAACTTGCGGTTGTGGTCGGCCTCCACCTTGTACATAAGCTCTACCTCTCCACTCACCGGCCGCCCTTCCACCATCACCTGCGACTCCAGCTCCACACACGATTCAAACGAGAAACTGCAAACAGAAGTCAGGTTATCCACCAACAATTAACCATAAAATAATGGTTCTTGAATGGTTATATGATTAAAAAGTTTAATGTACAGTGGACCCCTTAAACGACCCTGGATCAACCATTGCTCTAATTACCTGCCTTTGCCTGGAGGAAATAAAGATCAATTTATCTGCCAGGAATTTAAATATTTCCCTGTTAGTAACGTTAAAATATTCTAAATTTTGTTTACGGTGCAAGTCCTGTTGTTTCTTGTACTGGTGTGGACTCTCTCCCATTCAGGTAAGCCAGCCGTTCTATATGGACCAGATGTAGCCTTTTTTTATTGTGGAAGGTTATCACTCACTTCATTCTTATTTTGTTAGCTTGTTACTTTTCTGAATTGTATTACATTTGCATCTTGTTAGTTCCTTTAAATTGTATCTCTATCAATCATCTATGTATTGGCGTCAGCCGTTGAAATGATAAATAAATAAAATAAATAAATTTTATATCTTAAATTTATTGCATGTTTTAACATATTAGATCATCAAAGTGGATGTGGTAGATGTGGCTTGGCTCAGTAAGGACTCAGTAGGAGCATTTAATTAGATCCAATAATAAATTCTAACTTGTAGATGTAGCACGCACAAGTGATCTTAGAATATAATTGAGCCTCCAAACTAAACTATCCTCATGAGCCCATTACCCCTACAAAAGCATTTTTTTTAGTTCTATATTTTATTATTGTAGCTATTACAGGGTAATTTAACATTTAAATAACAATATACAACTAGGGCCTAATCTTATTACGAACTTAAAAACATGTAAAGTAGTTGATGGAACCGTCGGACCGAAGAACCAACAATTTCCCAAAGGTTCTCGATCATGGTTGTTTCCCCAAGAACTGTCGGAACCAAGAACCGTCTTTTGGAACCGACACATAACTAATAAATAAATAATTAATGAATCAGTACCAGTAATCAATAATTCACTAGGTCTATCACTGACCAAGTATATTCAGAGTCTGGGTCCATAGTACAGCCGTGTGAGTTGGGGTCAATCTTGGTGATGTCGTCCACTGGCTCCACCTTAGTGCGTAGGTCAACAATGGGTCTCGCCCTCACTAGGACTACGCTGTCACTCTCGTAAGCTCCCATCAGCAGGTCAGGGTATCCGTTGGTGTCCAGGTCCATACCACCAGACAGGGAGTGGCCCAGTGTAGTCACACCTTGGAAACTTTCTCCACGGATTACCTAGATAGTCAAATCAAATCAATTAGTCCACACATCCAACACAAGGTGTCTTCAGCCCCTGACATACAAAAATTGGGGTTTTGTGGATTTTCTGAGAATTTACTAAGCAATTTGCACAGATATTCTGTTTACCTATATCACATTAAATTGTATTCATATACTGTATTTACATATTTAATAGTGTACATGCTGTTCACAATAAAAATAAACTGGCAAACAGCTCAAATATCAGTTCTCAAAACCTTTACATACAATAAGGGTTTTCTCTTTAACAGCCGTTCTTCCAACTTATTTACCCGCTTTTACGATGCTTATGATCTATTGGAGGGATAAATAGTAACTAAAATTGTAATTTTTTAAAATGCTTTGCCCCCTAGCATTTGGTTTGTTTCTAAAGTTTGCTTTCAATGATCCAGTGATGCTGACCAACTTTCTGGGTTTTAAATGTGAATTGTGATTTTTCAGCTGATCCTTCAGTTGAATGTTTAACCAGTGTGATTGTAAGCAAGAGGTGAAACAGTTAATAAAAAAAAACTGATTATTAATAGGCTACTTCTATTGATAGTTCTATTGATGTTTCAGTGAACTACGTTCACTCTCGGGGTAACGCAGCACAATCACCGCTTTTTTGTGCTTCGTCAGACTGAAATATTTGAATGCCAATTGCGTTAGCTGATTCTGTGATTCGGTGGCCTGGGTCATTGGCGAGAGCCTGTTTGATGTACATGCCGCTGTGAACGTGTTCACAAACCCAATCTTTGAAAGATAAATGGGTATTGTATTATTCATCTTGCCTTTGAAACAAGTTTTGAACACTATTGCACACAGAATGATTGATTACCGATTGATTATGATGTCTAAAAGATTACCTGTGATGGTTCCAAGATCAGGCCATCTTTAGACCCGAGGTGAATGTAGACAGTTCCACTGCCTTCGTAAGGAGCACCAATCGCAACATCTTCAAACCCATCCTTGTTGAGGTCACCTAGGTTAGCTATAGCAAATCCGAATCTGCAAACAAATTATTCTTAGACAAACTAATCTATATATTTAATACACAGTTGTAACACTGTTTTCTCAGTAAATACTGGACCGATCTACAAGATTTATGTCTCAAATTAAAGGGGATAGTGTGTAGATTTGCCGAACTTCCTTAGAATTTACGTTTTTTCTAAGGACTACGACCTACAGCCCTTTAAAGTTCGAGTCGATACAATTCTTAGTGAAGAATATAATACACAGTTTATAAATTATTTGTCAGCTGTTTAATGTTTGTCAGACATTTGTTATTATTTTTATAACCTCACTTTCAGTATGCAATTATTAAACTTGGAGTTTCTGTTTATAAACAAACGATTTTGATCAAGGAAAGTGTATTTGTTAACTTATTTTTGAAATGTTTTAGTTTTCCTGCAAAGTGATCTGAAGGAAAGTGGTAATTGAGTTTAAGTTTGAGTATGGAATGTGAAATAATACCCATAGTAGGGAACTGAAACTTATTGTTTTGGTCAATTTTAATTTATTCTCTACGGCCACCAGAATAATCATGGGGAAATCCGCTTGCAAGCTGTACATATAACTGCTAATGAGTGGGAAAAATACAAACATTTTATAATAGGTGACGAATCTTACTCAAGATCAGTTTTAGACGTTCAGTGGTACCAAACTTTACCTTCTCGAGATGGCGAGTACGCTGGGATATTTGGAACTACAATATATCAGTGATTTTTTTTCAAGTACAGAGGGAAGTTGCTTGAGAAACTGTGACTTACCATTCGGTTCTGGCGAAGAAGTATGTGACTTGATGTTTAATGGCAATGTTGACTCGGGTCATTATAGCGTTATAAAACTGAATCATTAACCCCAGGGTGTGAAAAGTACAAAAAGAAATATAAAAGGTAATCAATCATTAACCGGGCGTAAAGAGACATACCGAACGAAAAAAAAAATCTATAGAACCATCAAACTAAAAAGGTAAAGAGCAGTGTTGGTGTTAAATGTGCTCTGGAAGTCCCTACAAAAAATACCAACTCTTTTGAATTGGGGTCGTTAGATTGGATTTGTCACTACTTCAAATCTATGAATTTCGAGTCAGAACAGACTAACTGGGACACAAAAATGTTTTAGTTTTCCTGCAAAGTGATCTGAAGGAAACTGGTAGTTGAGTTTAAGTTTGAGTATGGAATGTGAAATAATACCCATAGTAGGGGACGGAAACTTATTGTTTTGATCAATATAATTTATTCTCTATAGCCACCAGAACAATCATAGGGAAATCCGCTTGCAAGTTGTACAGATAATTGCTAATGATTGGTAAACATACAAACATTTTTTCGTAAGTGATAAATCTTACTCAAGATCAGTGTTCGACGTCCAAATTTTACCTTCTCGAGATGGCGAGTACGCTGGGATATTTTGAACTACAATTTATCAGTGAACTATAAAGTGTTGGTACCCTAACTATATTTTTTCGAGAAGGTCTACACAGGGAAGTTGCTTGAGAAACTGTGACTTACGATTTCGGTTCTGGCGAAGAAGTATCTGACTTGATGTTTAATGGCAATGTTGACTCGGGTCATTATAGCGTTATAAAACTTTATCATTAACCCCAGGATGTGAAAAGTACAAAAAGAAAAAGAAAAGGTAATCATTAACCGGGCGTAAAGAGACATACAGAAAAAAAAAAAAAAAAAGAAAAAAAACATGTAGAGAACCATCGAACTAAAAAGGTAAAGAGCAGTGATGGTGTTAAATGTGAGTTTATGGAAAATCTTATCAACAGCGACTATAAAATAGTATTAAGGGTCAAAAGAGGCAAAAACTATTTGAGTAAAATAAAAAAGACCTTTAATTTGATGTGCATATTGACCTATGCTTCCATTTAAGATTTTCTTCCGATTCCTTTGTGGGCCGTCCCACTGAAGAATTATTGGATCACTGAATATGTGTTAAAATAGAGTTCTATGCCCTGTAACTTTGTACCAAGTATTTTAGCTCTATCTGCATTATTTTTTAAAATATTTAACCGTTCCGGGACTTTTATACCACACGCTATAATACAAATTGCGTATTAAATAAGTATAGAATCTGCATTTGAAATGGCCAGTTCTAAGTCTCACTTGAATCAACATCTTTCTGGTAGTGGTAGTCTACATAGTTTTAAAATTCACGACTCCTTTTCCATCAAATTGGACCTTTAATACCCTCTAACATTGAACAAAGTATGCCCAACTTTATATATATACGACGTAAACACCGCTTTTACTCACAGTATGGGTCAAAGATTCGTGAAATGCGACCAACTGCTGATGCGTGATTTACATGTAGGCTAAGTGACTATCTTTATTCCATACAACAAATGTAATGAAAAAAACATACAAATATAGGAATATACTTGAGCAAATTATCTAAATAGCATAAATAGCTGCTTATTAGGTTATCAGCATTGCCCAGTTCGTATACTATTTATTTTTCAAATGAAACTCGAATTAATATGAAACATTCATTTGGTTAAAAGAATGTATCGGTTTGATTTACATAAAATAGTTTATACAGGCAAGCTATCAGTTCTATTTCATGTAAAAAATTAAACAACCCCTAAATAAAATACAAAGATAAACAGTATTTGTTAATTATTATTTCTTTTATTGCTGACAATATTCCCGTGGCGGAGCAAGGGCAGTTAACTAGTATAATTTATCTTATAGTTAATGACATAACAATGATTATATAAACTAGATTTTTTCCATAAAAACATTTCCAGTGTTTAAAGAAATCAGGTTTTTTTCAATACCACAATAGTTTTTTACATTAGATTTATTAATAGGACATAAATATCGCAAAACCCCTTCTTTCTACAGTCCTGTCTGTCACTTGATTATCCAAAATTAACTTCTCATGTCACGTAAAGAATGAGTCATATTTTTTTTTGTTTTTAATTGTTTCAGTCAATTCAGACATTGTTTACGCTTATAAAATCAAGTTACAAATGTAGAACCAATCTACAAATCTTGACTACAAATCTTGACTGAAAAAATTGCAGAGATATAAAAAAAATACTTTTAAATTAATAGAACACATGTTTCCAGTATGAGAATTAGTTTCCAACCAAAAGAGTGGCTTTATTTTTGAGTGCTTAATTTCCAAACTGTAATGATTAAATTTACTCTTGATATTTGAAGTTTTGTTACTGGTCCCTTAGTGTAGAACTATCCAAGTTCCACAAACATCAATTACCTTGACTCTGTCTTCCCAGTCAGCTTGAGAGGTTGGGTACAGTTGAGACAATGGTCAACATTCATATAAATATAGACAGCTCCACCGAGCTCTCTGGTGAAGTAGAAAGGGGCTCCAACCAGTAGATCAGGAAGTCTGCAAGGAGAATAGGACAAATATAAATCTGTAACGAATAATCTACAATAATTAGTATCACTCAATGATCTACAAACTCACTCAATGAAATGGAGACCCAGGTATTTTTAAGCTGGGAATAAATTATAATGAGTTATAGTGACATGTACTAGCATTTCTACAGTTAAGAGCGAGGCATGATTACCATTTGTGCCACCATGGGTAAAGGCAACACTATTTCAATTTTTTTGACAGACATTGACAGACTAAGGCTGGCAGACAAGGCTATAGTTATTTGTGCAACTAGTGAGCAAAGTAAGCAATTGCCTCACTCGAGAGAAATCCTTACTCACAAGCCGTAGGAGAGTGAGGAATGGATTCTCGAGTGAGGGGATTGCACTTTGCACATTTTATTTTTCCTACAGTAACCATAAAACAAATAATTGAGAAACGTGCCTTCACGTTGCAAATCTGGAGTGAGACAAAGTAATTGATGAGCGAATTGGCCACTTTGCTTTCTCAAATCAGTGAGAGAACATGTACATTTTTAGGTAACTTGTTAGGTGACAAACCTCCTATCTATGTACATTGTACTCCAAAAGATGTTATGAGTTAATAAATAATTTGAATTTGAATTTGAACTGTAGGAAAAGAAAATTGTGCAGATATTTTACTGTAAGTTACATTTTAAGGAGTTTTGATAGAATGTGAACACCAAACTAGGATCCATCCACCCTTGATTTTCATTGCTGTGGACAGTTCATATAAATTTTACTGCAAAAACTTTCCAAAGGCATTTCCATGATTAACGTGGTTGACAGGTCTTGAAATATGTATATATTTTTTAATACAATGGTACATTCTTATCTCAGTTTACTATAACTATGATTGTGGTATAACTTTTTAATGTATAAGCCTAGGCCTAAACATTAATTAGTCCAGTCAATGAATGATCCAAAAGTAGGTGTAGAGTGCGTGAGTAGGTAACTAAGCGATTCCTTCAGAAACTTGTTCAGGGGGCTTAGGGTGTTAACATACCAAAAGTCCTGACTCCTAGGTGGTGAGCCAGGGGGTGGAGGGGGGAAAAAGGGGGGGAAAGGTACGCATTTTGGGTTTTTTGATTATATCTCGAAAACTATCAACTTTTTGTATACTATAGTAAATTATAAAATTGAAGAAGATTAAATTTTCTACAAGAAAAGTATATAATGTGTTTATTTTGGTTCAACAGATTACGAGTTATAACTTATTTAATTGATATCTTATTAAAATACTCCTTCCATAAGAAATACATGTAAATTAGTATGCGAAATGGGGCGAATCCTATCCGCCCAAAGGAAATATAACTGATATTCTGGAAATCTTGACAAAATTTCCAGTAATATGACACTTTAATCATGAAATTTTGTCAAAAATTAAAGCCAGGGTGAGCGTTTAAAAATGGGATGATTTAAGGTTTTTTTATATTTCCAATAAAAAAAACGCCAAAACTCGACATTTTGTTACCTTGCCCTCGCCTTAATTTTGGATCAATGAAGGCAAGTGAGCGCAGCGAACGAGCTCCAACCTAAAGGTGAGTGAGCGTAGCGAACGAGCTCCAACCCAAAGGTGAGTGAGCGTAGCGAACGAACTTCAACCAGGACGTGATTGAGCGATGCGAACGAGATCATCTTGAAAATTAAACGTAACGGTACTTTCTTTCCATCGGTCTGTCTTAGGGGAAACCTATAACTTAGGCGATACGAAGTTCGTCGGGTCAGCTAGTTTTAAAATATAATTAATTTATTAATTTAATAAATTTATTAAATTATTATTATATTAAATTAATTTATTTTTTAATTTATTTTAGAACCCACAGTAGACCATTACTGTATTTAGAAAATCAAGTATTTGAAGTCTACAAGCAATGTATATTTCATAAGGTTTAGTTTTTTTTTTTTTTTTTTTGTAGTTTTAAGTTGAGACACAAATTAATATGTGCTTAATAATAATACGGGAAACCAAGGCAGTGTTTCACAATAAGTTTGAACAAGCGTAAATCATACTACACAATTAAAATTTAAAATCGATGTATAAAAACTATGTATTTATAATGAAGTAGGATGATTACGATGTGAAGATTCATCTGAAACCTCCGTTGAAAGGTATATTTTGTGACAACACCATGCATGAACACTTTTGTAACGGCAATAAAGCATTCTTATTCTTCAATTGACTCACTTGTCTCCATTGACATCAGCTGTAGCTACCTCGTAGCCAAAGCTGGATGCGAACTGTTCCCCGCTGATGATCTGTCGCACGTTCATGAGTGTCTGGATGGTGGAAGACTTCTTGGTGTACAATACAACCTCGCCAGTGCCTTTAGACCTGGGTGCTCCAGCCGCATACACCATCTCATCATCAGATAGGAAGTGGCCGGCCGTCACTGACATCCCTACCAACACAGTACTTGTCATTTACTTTTGATACTTAAGTGGACAGCCTATGGACCAGCTGTAGAAAATGTTTCACTCAAATAAGGTTGGATTGGATTAGATATGTATGAGGGTGACACACCTGAAAGATATAAATCTACAAATTGAATCCCTTTAAAAATGTTCCCAGTTTGAGGCGACACTGACAAATCTTTATTTTGAGCAGGCAGTTTCAGCTAGCGTGTCCTAGGGCTTTGCAGGATTGCTGTGCGTGTTTAGTAATTTTTGTTTTTTTACTTTTTCACCAAAGAACCTACATATATTTTCAGGTACGAAGGTTTATATTAGATCAAACTATATCTTCAAACAATTCCTTTATTTTATAACATGTTAGTCAGATTAAGTGTCATAAAGAACCATGTATTGTGAAAGGAATTTTCCTATTTTACATTTAAATTATTTTCTAACAATCCTACTAGTGTCTCACCTAGGTAGCTGTACTTGTCTACAGGTGCATCATTTTCCAGGACAGGGCCGTAATAGAAGTTTTTGTCCCTATTGAGGTAGTCTTCGGACACATTGAAGACAAACACAGTTCCCCGCCAAGTGTAGGGTCCCGGGGTGCCGATGAGGGCCGAGTCATCCGACAAAAGCAGCCCACTGGTGCCTGCCTGGCAGTAGCCATACTGCTCATGAGCTCTGGGGCACACAATTCAACTGTTACAACTCTTCCAATTCGACATCAGATAATTAGTTTTTATCAAACATCAATTTTCCGAGTCAGTGAGTTGAGTGTATATTTTAAGCTGAATATAAATGCAAGATGAGTGAAGAATGGAGTAAGATTGTCTGCGTAGATTTGTTACTGACTGAGAGCAGCTGTTTCATGAATTAGGATCATTTATTAGGAGTGCAATGATCAAGGACAGATGGGCCCAGTTTCAAACCATCAAAAAGCTACTGACTTTTCTCAGGATCCATCCAGCAACCTTTTGACTACTAGGGACCACTATAACCACTCAGCTACTCAGATACTATTCAGCCGGATTAGCACACAAATATGATGCTTTGACCAAGTATTGTTAAAAAATATTACAACTATTACTTACAATTTTATTTCAAGCATCAGTAAACTGTTATGAAAACTCTTCAAATTTTGCACAATATATACAATATGTAAAAGGATTTTGCAAGACTATCAAAGTCAAGAACGCTGTAGAAGACCTTTTCTATCAAAATGGACTCCACCGTCTGGGATCATTGAAGTGAAAGTTATATTTTTTTGAATGTGGTTAAGGTTAATTTTAATGTGGTTGATGTCTGATGGTAAATTGAAAGCCACAGAGGTGTTGAAAGACTTACAATTGGACAGGTCTGCCTTTGCAAGGCTCCCAGCTTTCATCAAAGTCCAGTCTCTGTGTGAGCGTGTAGCACAGTCCCTGGCCATATTGGAAGTCTTCACCCTTGCGTATGTAGCGGTGGGCACACACCTGCAACGACCACACAAACACTTTACAGGGTGTCTACCAGATTTCTCAAATGTGATTCCCGACTTTTCATTACCATTTAAAACAAAAATCCCGACCAAAAACGCGGTCCATTCTCCATGTTACTACACCTTTTTCCGTCCCATGGTCACCATCGTCAAAATGTCCTGTGGTCACGGCACCGTTGTCAACATGTCCTGCGGTCATGACACATAATTCTAAAACACACATTATGCAATTCCAAACACCACAAAATAAACAAAAAATAGTTTTTGGATTACCGTATGCAAATGATATTTTAGCGTTTGTCATACAAACAGTATTTTTAGGCTTAAATATTGATAAAAATTTGACATGAAAAACTAAAATTGAAAATAAAAGTTAACAAATTAAATTACATACAGTTTGTTTCCAGATGTATGTGTTAAGAAACATAATTGATTATAAAACAAAGCTTATAGTTTGTTTATTATGCCATATTGTTTTCCATTATGCAATATGGTATTGAGTTATGGGGCTCAACATCATATGCCTCAACTATTTTTACGATACAAAAGAAAGTTCTTAAGAATTTTATCATTCACGAACAAAAATATCATGTAAAAAGCTTTATGAAACATATGAAATTTTAACAATGCCTTCACTATATATATAGCCTACAAAATTCTGGTATACTTCAAGAGTAATCCGCAATCATTTATAAACAAATAATTTATTCATCAATACCCAACACGTTCAAAAAATAATTTGCAGTATTCAAGACATCGGCTATGTCTTTACAAAAGATCACCGTACTTGAGGCTTTACAACGGTCTACCTGCTTATTTTAAAGGTATCAATAATATTGTAAAGTTTAAGAAAGAATTCAAAACATTCCTTATATAAAATAAATACTATACAATAGAAGAGTATTTAAATAACCGTTTTTAAAAAGTGAGTTTTAATTTTTGATCTTGTTAGCTAAGAAATGGCTATGTCAGCTGTTTCACCAGCTTTGCTGGAAATTTGAAATGTTTTATGACAATAAAGTGATATTATTAGCATTATTATTAACATGTCCCGCGGTCACGACACCATCGTCAACATGTCCCGTGGTTACAGCACTTTCGACAACATTACGCAACAACCAGTTAAGTTGAAAACTCACAATGACTTTCCCTCCAGGCTTCTGACTCCTCACAGTCACTCCCAACCATTGGTTGTCTTTGATCTCATCTTTCATTGGTGGCATCAAGTTATCAGAGTCAATTGCTGTAAACATAGGCAGTGGTGAGTAGAAATACAACAAATACGTTTAACTGTTACTTCTATTTACCATTTCATTATACAGTTGAAATAGGTTTAATGTAACGTAATTCAACCAAAAAGGGTTAATCAAACTATCAAATAATTTGCCTTGTTTGTGATGTATTTACATATCAACCCAAAACTTTCTTTTTTATTGAACCCCATAAATATCTAAGTCTTTGTTACAAATGTTTTGCGGTGGCTATCACATCAACATAAGTTAGTGCAACAATCTGCTGATGAAACGTTTAATACAAACTACACTAGTCTGGCAAAGATAGATTAGGTTGTTGTAACAGTAAAATATTCCATGAGTATTATTTTATTTACCAACAATAATATTTTAAAGTATAAAAAAAATGTTTTTATGTTTTTGGATGTTATTTGTTGGTTGGATAAAATTGTGTAAAAATCACACATCCACCACTCAAAGTTCAATAAACGAAGAAACAATATAACATTGGAAGCTATCTTTATGCTTGAACTAAATATTAATGAATTAAATACCTAAGAACTTAAAAATCTACATCTGAAAATAAAAACATAACCCACACAAACAATGATAGTGGATGAAACTTTCTTAATGTTTATTTAAACAAGACAGTTATACTACTTTTGATCTAAAAAAATTGTTAATGAATGTATAGCAAATATGTATAAAGCGTGTTTAAAGAGTGTCCAAAAGATTTGACAGAAACATCAAGAAATGTACAATAATTACAAAATCCTAGGTCACAAAAAACAAGTAAAGTTTGTTTCAAATATGTTAAACTATTTAATTAGACACATCAAAATTATTTTGTAAAACTTTGACGTGACCAATACATTCCCCATGTAAGTATATTGTGTGAATAAGAAACATAAATTTATTACCATCACAATAATTGAAAATGACTCTCAATCGCCAGCAGAACAAAAATTACCAATTCTTAATTATTATAAACATTGACAAGGTGAAAAACAAACTGAATTGTTCACAAGTTTTATACTAATTAGAAAAATAAAATTTGGTTGCAACATGCAAAACAGACGACTGAAGAATAATAGTTGTTAAATTAAAAATACACAATACATTACGTAAAAAAATTACTGTAACACAGAAATCAAGAAAATAAACTGGAAATAGAACTTTTACAGCACTAGAAAAATAACTTATTACAACTAATCTACCAATAATAACTAAAAGCGAAACAATCAATTTACTATACAAAATATTACATTCTCAAAGTAAAAACCAGCAGTCTCGGGCACAGCTGAAAAAAAGTGTATGTCAGTAAACAAAATGCACTAGATTAGTTTATATAAGGCTCATTGGTGGAGATGAACAAATAACATTTAATGTTTCATATTTTCTCCAAGTAGTGAATAAATTTGAAAACTCATAGATAAAATTAAATTTTTATTATGTTAATAAACTAAGCTAGCATGTTTTTGACTACTTCTTCAATATAGTATGACTTGCCACAGAATACATTTTTTGGGAGGACTTATCAGCGTACATTTTGAAATGTTTAAATTTTGTCACATCGGTGTTAATAAAAAAAAGTCAATATTGAAGAGGATAAATATGAACAAAATAAACCCAATTTTGCCATTAAGTCAAGCAGTAAAATATACAAGGTGACAGACAATGAACGAAAAAATAAGTAGTCTCTGAAGAAACCATGAGAATGTGACTGGAGTCTTGACAGTGTTTCTTTTAACATACTGATGAATTTCCTTTGAATTTTAATTAGGCATTACCTTCTATCAGTGATAACACAACTGTTGTACTATATTGATTTATGACCCCCAAAAATAAAAACAAAGCGCTGTTGTTTAAATTAACTTATATATATATGTGTATTATTGTGTGCCAGTCGAAATATAGCTTCTCCCATCTTATTCATACAGAGAATAATCGCTGCAGATTGCTTTGTTATCGAAATATCTTCATAAAATTACGCTATTTTCTTGACTCCATTGAATCCTATCAAAAATTATTTTAGTTCCTTAAAGAGTAACCTTACTGTCAGAAATTTAGTTCTTTTAATAGGCATGAATCATAGGTTAATTTCATTTAGTGATGAAACTGTTTTGAATTGAATAAGTGAACCCAAAAGAAAAGTGAGAAGCCAAAGTATCCAATCCTATAAATCGAACACAAGAGTGACGTAACCAATCTTCCGCCTAGATGAGTAACTTCTGTACCACAACAAAAACTTCTGAAATGTTTAAATGAGATGTGGTGCAACCTCAAGTCAAATTATTGTGAATTACTTTGTTTGGGATTTTAGCTATCCAGTGTTGTTAATGTGGTAGACTGTTAGGTCTGGTCTAAAGCACTGTCTGAATGTCTCCATGGTCAACTTTTGAGGAGTTGACTAGCTGTGGCAGATCTTGGTAGGAGACGCCCAGGTGGAAGTATTTTGCTTTGTTTTACTTATGCTTACTGTGTGTGTGTTTTGACATTGAATGACGGATTTAAACAATAAAGTTTTTCAAAGGGTAGTTAGAACCTGCCTATATTGATTTGATTTATTAGGGGATGAAAATTAATTTTATCATCCATAGAACTTAAACAATTAAATAATTTAAAATGCAAAATCACTATAATAAAACTTAGGTCGTTTCCTAAAGATTAGAAATGAAACTAACAAAATTTACTAGGTCATCTATACCAACCAAACTGTCAGACATTCAACATTCAAAAATATTTAAGAGTAAAATAACCAACATTGAATTGTGAAATAAACCTTAAACACTTATGGAAAGTGGATGAAAAATGAATTTAAAATGTTGTTGCACTTACGTGATCATGGTATGAAAACAGAGTCTCGTTTTATTAGCCTACAATAATAAATAGGTAGACATGAAGAGATTTATATCATAGCTAGGGAGCTTACAGGGTGAATGAAATCCAGCCGAAACATGAAATGGTAGCAAATAAATTAATTAGCAGCAAGCTTGTTAATCAAAGGATCGGCGAGTGTTAGTAACACATGCATGTGACTTGTGGAAGCTTGGCCAATCGTATCACGGCACACAGAACCCTTACGATCGCAACTCAACTTACAAGGATCATAATCGCCATCATCTGCCTCTTCTGTAGGACAAAACAGTTTGTAGGTTAGGTTAGATTAGACATAGGCATCAAAGGTGGCCACAACAGTTTACTAATTTATGATTGATTTATTCTATCGACATTTAAATGTTTGTTTACAAAACCTTACTGACACAAAGAAAGAGGGAAAAACATTATTCTTGATAGATCGATTTTTATTATTTCAAGCAAATATAATTTTAAAATTAACATCCTTTTGAGGTTATCCCAATTTTTTTTGTTCGATAAAGCAGACTGTTTTTATAACAATACCAATAGTAGTTATTCATATTCTGTTTTACTATACCTACCTACTTAAAAAAATACCAATGGAAATAAAATCTTCTTTTGAGTTTTGGTTTATTTTTTGGCCACCTTTTTGATTCAGTGATCTGTTAGACAGAATTAGTTACCAAACTATTCTATTCCCAAGTTACCACCTCCATTAGTTATGTACATTTGTATTAGTAGACTAATATATTACATTTCTATTATATCACATGACTTTTAATATGAATAAGTATGAAAATTACTGTTGAAATGTTAGCTGTGAAAAATATTGTGATTCATACAAAAATTAAATAAATATAACTTAAAATATTTGAGCTAGAATTAAATTTCTAATTATTAACCTGACTTACTGCAATCAATATCTTAGAGATGTTGTTTCCAAATAAACTTAATCAAGTCATATCAAACTACAAAATGGGCTTACATAGTCAAAATACGAGGGTCGTATTTTAAGTAAGGGCAGTTTTTGAGTACAGCTTAGAGTTCACGTGTACGCCGTAAAGAGGCTCCTCACCGCTTACTGGCATTATTTGTGAACAAATTTGTTTAAAAAAATTGACACCATTTTCAGCTCTGTAACTGACAGGTATGCTTGGCTGTGTGATTTTAACACTTTTATTAACACTTTCTATTATTGAATTACCCGCCGCTTGCGACATGAGGTCAGTGATACATATCTCTTTTTGACCACAAGAAACACTTCCGATGCTGACATCCATCGCCAGATGACGGAAGTTTATGAAACTAATGCAATGATAGAGGGGAAAGTGCAGAGATTGGCAAAGTTGAAAAAATGGCTGTGAAAATGTTTATTTTGGAAGAAAATTTTGTTTTTGGTGGAAATTCAGGCTACTCACAGAGGAGCACAAGGAAAAAAGGTTTTTACAGCCATTTTTACACTCAATAAGCCATTTAGACACTTTACACTCACTCATTGCATTAGGGACATAACCTTCAGTCATCTGGTGAGGAATGTTGGCATCGGATATTTTCTTGTGGTCAAAAACGTATCCCTGACCTTATCTCGCAAGTCGCAGGAGATTCAATAATTAAACAATTTTAAAAACCCACAGCAAAGCGTACTTGTCAGCTACATAGCTACAAGTGGTGTCATTATATTCGCAAATAATGCCAGTAAGCGGCAAGGAGCCTCTTAGCGGCGTACACGCATACTACTAAGCTACATGCAAAAACGGCCCTTACTTAAAAAACGACCCTCGTATACTGCCAAATATTGGTTTTCAACATAAGACTGGGTCAATGAACTGACAAAAATACTGGCTAGCTTTTTTAATGCCATGTAGCAAACCACCTTTGGGGCAAGCTACAATTCAACTTACAAAATTTGTAGCTTCAACTGACAGTTGAATTGTTGATTATCCTATATGATGGATTGCTACCCACAATACTTCCGAAATGTTGGCCAATATTTCTAGTTTGAGCATATGATCATCTCCGAAAAACTAAGGTTCAAACCATAAGTTCACTTCAAGCTTCAACAAAAACAAATATAAACAGATAAAAAACCAATGTAGTAATGTCTTTAAAATAACTAAATTTATAAAAACTAGAACCATGAATGGAAAACCATTATTTTAGTATAACAATTGCTCAAATATTTACATTACTTAAGTAACTGAGCTTTGCAGAAATAATCTATACTAAATAATAAACAAATGTAAAAACAAGTACAAAAATATATGTTTTCTTTGATAATAATTTTAATTCAAACAAAATGCAAATCACTAACTCATACTTAGTACACATACAATGGTCATCAACTAAATAAATGTAGAGCTGTACCAAGCTTGAAGACTAAATTCCTTCACCAACAGAAAGATTTTAATATCAATACAACATTAAATACATCTAATGTCAGGGAAAAGCTCGCCACTTTTCTTCGGAGAGAGCCGAAGTACGAGTAGTAGCTCTAGCATATTATAGCTTCCCCAACACTAATTATGTTTTTTGTCTCCTACTAGATGCTCAATCTTCCTCATATTATATACAACATGCAATGCAAATTTTGTTTAATTTTCTATATTTTTTTTTCTGAGTGAGGCCTAATAATAAGTTTTGAAATTTTACAGTCTCATCATGGGACTTAAAAGTGGAATATACATAATTTGTTGTAGTTAACTATAAAGACGATTAATCCTTAACGCTCACTAACCCAGCATATAAGATGTGGGTTCGTTGATCAAAAAAGAATAGCCTACAGTAAAATAAAAATTATAAAAATTTTTATTCAATTCATAATCAATATTTAATTCAAACTAACCAAATTTAAAATCAAGTTTATCGGAAGTATTTTAGTTGTACAATAGTAAAACAATCCACTGTTTACAAAACTAGAACAATGAGATTGTATTGATGATTTATTTTATGAATTTACGATCTTTCTTTCACTATGTTATAAATCCTTCTCTTATCAGATACTGTACTGAGATTGTAATATAGTTAGTCTGTAATAAAATTTAATATTACAATGATGAAGTTGGTATAAGTGAACGTCATAGATAAATGTAAGGAATTAGGTATGTTGACAGTCCATCCATTACCAAAAACTATTATAAAACTATGGTTTTGAAAGTCACTTGTATAACATCAGAGATAAAAAATTCATAATTTTATGGAAAAACCACAACTTACATAGGACAAAAACTTGATTATGCAGTTACCTGATTATGCCATTTAAATGAAGTAAATATGACTAAATAAAAAATTTCTTTGAAAATAAATGTATAACTTATTATCCTCCCCCACCCCCCCCCCCCCTTCCTCCAGATTCTTTGACTTATAAATCCCCATCTACATCGTTATTTTATAAAAAACACATTTTGTTTTTATACTTCTAAAAGAGTATTGGATCTTTCTGGTTTCTATTCTATATTAGTACAAATTACTGTCTGCAGATCAAAAATTTTGAATAAGTGTTTTAGGCAATACAACCATTATCAAACAACCCCCTTCAGAAAACATAATTATCAGTTATTGTTTTATCGATGACACAGATACAAAAACGCATACTGGTAAAATAAACGATTGTCAACATTAAAACTATCATAGGCTTATCTCAGAAACTGACATACCTTAGTCACGGGTGGGAAAAGACTAATTTAAATATAACTTGTTCGTAGGAGGCATTAATGCTAAAACATACATGTAACAACATAATTTAACAATTTGGAACTACAGATATGTATATAAAACAACACAAAGATTCGGTGATACAAACATAGAACTTCTAGTTTACTTTTTAGTTGACTCAATTCAATATAACGTGTACTGTGAAAAAAAAATAGTATGACTTTGGTCCTAGCAATATCATTCTTTTTGATCTTTACAGGCTATTGTTTTTGCTATGTGACTATTGATACACGACTAGCAGCTACTAAGAATACCTCAGCACACAGACTCACTTCTTTTCCCATCAGTTACCACCTGTTCGCAGTCGTCTGTTCTGGTGGTGAGAGGACATCTCCACAGCGCTCCTGACCTGTTGGTTCCAGGCTGAAGATTCTGGTCCAGAGGCGCACCGACCAGCAGCCTGCACATAATCACATCCTAAATATATGTATAATAGATGTTATTGTAATATATATTGTTTATATATTGTTTATATATATATATACATATCAAATCTCAATAATTCAGCTGTGCGCTAGTCCAGGTCTTTCCAGTAATCTGGCAGTCAGTTAAGGTCTATTTATAGTGATTTTCATGTCAATGTGTTTCTGTACTGTCTGGTCCAGTTGTGTTGCTTCACAGTGAATTTTTGTTGGTAAACTTTAGGTAGGAATTATAAACTGTTGTGACAAGATTAGAGGTGTGTAAGTGGTTTAAATTATTTTCAAGATTATCATCGTCTAAAACCTTATGAGTGATCGAGCATCGAGTCAGAATCAAGCTGATCAGAGCTAATTTTATTCTAGCAATATTATTGCAAATTTATTACAGAAAGCGTTTAAAGAAATTTCACAAGGGAAAATTCACAATATCGCCGAGGCCAAAGGAAATGTTTATGATTTCGCCATCATGATTACAGGAGACGATGATGCTACGAGGTTAACAAGGAAATGTTTTAAATTGTATTTTATTTTTCATCAATATATGAGTTAATTATAAACTTTGAACAAGTTATTCCATATTGACTAACACTTGTATACAGCATATACCTAGACCTACATTCAGCATACTGTAGCATATTAGTCCTTTCAATAATCCTATAAACCTAATGAAACCAAAGTAATATTTTAATAACTTTCTTACCAAATCGCAAAAAAAAATAAACCCATTTAAATTGGTTTAATCCACTAACTTAATTTGATAAATAAAACTTTATAAGTAAACCACTTTTTACACCATTATGAACACAATAAATAATATGTACACGTTATGCTTCTAATACTATTATTGTAGGCCTATGTAACTTTAAAACAGCTTATATAACCCTACTAAACTTACAAAAATACCCCCGCCGCAGCAAACCTGCCGACTAAGCGAATTTCCATTTGTCTGAATTGATTTTCAGTTAAATATATTTTAATAACATTAGGTTTAACGAGTACCTAGGTTTGCTGCTACAAGGAAACTAATAAAGTGTGTATTTGAGTAAAATATTGATAGCTTAGTACAAAATAAATAAATTTGCCAAGTTTGATCAAAATAAATCCATAAACAAGCAAACTACAACATTTGACTATATTCTCCATAAGAATAACATGGGAATTTTAAATTTACAATTTTTTTAATTTTCTCCGTTACTAATAATCGAACAAAAATACTTTTATATACTAAAAAATTTGTTTTTTTAAGCTCTTTAAAAAGGTCTAAAGAGAAATCGGGAAATTTTGTGTTTTGAGGGTCAAAAGTGAGAAAAACCAATTTTTACCCCATAAAACCCCCCGTAAAGCCCCGTTCCCATGGTCCGATCGTGCTGGTTCGCGAACTCATTCAAGTTTATCCCGCTTTACACCTTTAAACCAAATTTAATCAAAATCGGACAAAAATTACTCAAGTTATCGCGTTCACGGACGTATATATATATATATCTATATATATATATATAAGTCTATATACATATATAAAAATTTGAACGAATGGTGTTTTTGGCCTCTGGGGACATCAAAATGAAAAAGTAAATCGGTCCCGGGTCTAGGTCTTACCGTGCCACCTACGGTAATAGCTACTTCCCTATAGGGAAATTCGCTAATAAAATAACCTCATAGCCAAAATAACAAATAATTGATTTCCTAGGCCTTCTTTTGGCTATATATTTACTTACTTTTCAATGGAAATGTTTGAATGATAAGTAATGCCAAGATAGATTAATGGCAGGACTTGATTTATGAAAAGGCAGGGGTTATTTTACCCTCTACTTCCCTTTCCTTTTACTGGCACGCCACATCAATCTTTACTCTTAACAGACCTTTAATATAGTAAAAAAACACAGCTATAATGCAACTGAGAACCGTGCAAAGTAGGATAATCAAAACAAAGACTTGATTCTGCTGATGGTTGAAAATCTCAACCTAGGTTAATGGTTATCAATTAGTCAAGATTTGCCGGTTGACAGTTCAACAGATTATTGTTTTTCAGATAAGTTTAAAAACCTTAAATGTAAATAGTTACAATTCAAGGCAAATAATCTTTATCGTGCGTAGAACAACAAATAAATATTCGGAAAGAACAAGGGAATATTTAATTCCGTTCTTGTTAAACAGTTTGCCTGTACAGCTGAGGAATATGTTACTCTAGAATTTTACAGAAAACCTTTAGGGATTTATACATAGGCCTGGATCTGAGTTTAAAATAACTGTTTTTCATTCTATTTTATCAATGTTGTTCACTGCTTCAAATGTTTATTACTCTTACTTTATTCATTGATTATTAATAACTGTTAAAATCTTACTACAGTACTTCAATTCTACGATTGCTTTGTTATTTATTTTTTGTATATTATTGAATTTTGTATATATGTCGTGTTATAGTTTATTTACAGAAAAAAAAAGACTGAATAAAAAAGCGCTGTGAAATAACAAAAGTTATAATAATTGCTGCAGACAAGCCTAAAATAAAATTCCAATTAAAAGGAAGGATTTAATTGAAGTAAGAAATTAACATAAGAAGGTAAGAACCCAAAAACATTATCAATTGAAACACAAGAAACTGAGTAAAACCATCTGTTTGGACATGTTGCATCACACATTTGTGTTTGTGAATGTGTGTGTGTGTGTACAAGTGGTGAGAGCCAACTGTTAGGCTATCCATCTCTGTCTGACAGTACTGTCAACCGGTCAATTCCTTTGTTGACTGTTTTACATACAATGCACTCCCCTAACTAAACACCGCCAACACACTTTCAAACCACTAAGAGGATTGCTTTTTGGTGGAACATCAATGCGTTTGGTAGACCAACTGTTCCAGATTAATATGAATAACATTGCATTACTTATATTTATTGTAAATATTCCATTGAGGTTGAATTAATTAAATTACATAGAAAGACATTTAAATATTCAATAAATTTCTATGGTGTAATCTGCTTTCTATTTATCGACTACTTTTTAGTAGTTTCAAGTTCAAGCCAATTCAAAATTAATCTTAAAAAGGTGGATTTAAAATAAAATCTACTTAATTTACACTTTATTCACAATGTACGTTTACAAATGAAAAAAAATATTATAAAAAATATGCACTTAGTATTTCTGGCTTGGCATATATTGAAGATAATAACTCATACAATTAGTAGTGCTAGCAAAAAACAACTAAATCAGGCACACCCACAACAGAAGGCCTGGTTGATAAGACTGAGATAAAAAGCTATTCTTATTCATTCTGTTACAACATAGTTTAGTTAACTTTCTATGAACCTTCGCTGTTAGGATTATGATGAAAGATGTATGGAAACTGGAAAAACTTAATTTAATAGCAGGTTTTAAAATTTCCATACTATGTCTTGTATTACAATTTGTGGAAGAATGTATGTTAGTTTTGTATTGTTTAATTAATTAGGCCTAATAAAATAAATTTTCTATTATTGTTTGTTACATATACATTTTAAAGCTTAATTTTCTGTACCTAAACAAAATATGAATATGACTAATACTATGAATATGAGTAATACTATGAATATGAGTAATACTCATGTGAGTAATACTTTTGTTAGAGTTACAGTTTTGCATCATCTGTCGAGAACTCTCAATTAAATATGAGTCATCATAAATAGTGTCATAGTAAAGCCACAGTGTGTGAGTCATGGTCGCTTCCAAAATATGTCTGTTTTCATTGTGCGATGAAATGCTTTTAAAGCTAATTCTTTAAGAGACATCGGTAAAGATAGAAGTACACAGATTAACGTACTGTATGCAATATTACGGTATGCTAGACCTCTGTAAGTTTTAAGTACAAGAAGTGCTTAACATAAAGATAGTAACACGAAGACCTCAAAGACCAAATATTTTATTTTAATTTTATCAATATCCCATTCGTTGCATGATGGTTACATGCAAGTTTAGGAGTTATTTAAACAACAATATTATTACAAATTTTAAACAGGTACTGTAGGCCTTCTTCAGTTAAAAAAACTACTTTTTATTAAAATAACATATTCTGTATGTAACATAAACAAAATTTACAGATATTAAATAACTTGGCCTACACTCTAAATTATTTAAAAAACAATAGATTAAAATTTTTATATTTTTTTTATTTTTGATATTTAAAAACAAAATCTGGTGTCATGGTGTAGTGGTTATGAGTAGGTAGCCTACTTTCTATAATTATTAAAACCTCTTTTTTTTAATGAAAACATCAGAAGAAATAATTCATCAGAAAATAAAAAGGAGCAGTTTCGACATGAAAGTTTTAACCTAGCGACATATATAAAAAGGTGATTATTCTAAAGATACAACCATTGAGTGTTTTAGTGTTGGCAAGTCTGCAAGGCCATTCTCTAGTCATATCACATCACCGCTTCACTTAGCAGCTGATTCAGGGGTTTTTAGCAGCTGATTTAGGGTATCGGTACGCAATAAGTAGGATTACTAGAAACCTGGAATTTACCCATTCAATATTGATTTCAATTTTGAAAACACATTATTAATCTGGAGTTAAAAGAGGTAATTGGTGGTTTTGAAGAAAAATGTTTTTAACTATAAATGGTGATTTATTAATGGACTAAGTGGCCTACAAATTGAATACTCTTTTTATTACCCTACAAGTTGAAGAATGTATCACGCAAATTTATGTTACGCTGCAATTAACTTGCCTATACAAATTGTAGGCAACCCACAAGAGTTTAAACTATGGAGTATAAAATATGGAGTATGGAGTATGGAATATTATTAACTAAAAACACTGAGGACATAATGATAAAAAACATGATTTTAGGCCAAATGTCTATTGGAAGAGGAGGATAAAACACAAAGGACAAAATATGTTTTCAAATGCACAAGAAGACATCATCTGTGTAAGAGAAAAGGGAGAAATACCGTAGATGTGTCAGATCAGGTCAAGTGTGTTATATTGGGAGATGAGTACAACCGTTGAGAGACTCGGGGAGAGAGGGGGGAGGCAGGACCATCCAATAATAGTACGACCACCATCAAATTATTCAAATTGGCCATTGTTTGGTCCCACCCTCATCAAACTTAGTTGCTCAGTTATCTATAATGTAAGATAGAACATGGAATGTTTTTTATTCAACCTCGCTATCTCCTCAACCATCCAATGTTATGACAGGAGGAATGCACTGGGTTATAAAGTAGCAATTTAGATGTTTGCAGACAGAGATATAAATATAGATGTGTCAAGACCAGGGTTTTTGACAAAAACAAAAAAATTTCAATACTGTCAAAACATATAAATTTCAATTTCAATACAAATTCACTGCTTTCAATTTGGTTTTAAGCTTGGTTTATAATACTCACACCAATAACTTACATATGAACATTTAAAAACTTATTTTTTCTGTCTTTTGTCTCTTTGGTTAAGAAATAGGTAACATCACATATCAATGAGAGCATTTTCGGAACGATATAAAATAAAATTTAGAAAAACAAAGGAATATGAGTGTTTCCTGAGATTAGAATTGGGTGGGAGATTCAATTTAAGGAACTTGTGATTTAAGAACTGAAGACACTCTTCTAGGACTACTAAAATAAAACTTTGCAGCTACATACCAATTTATCTTGATTTTATCCGTGATGATTTCAACGTAATAAAAATCGTACGTTAAAACATAACTTACATAGCCTTCAAATTGAAAAAGTTGGCACTCCTTGTCCAACTATTTTGAAATAGTATTAATAATTTGCTTCCATAAATAAAATAATTTAAATTATTGTAGTAAATAAAGTACAACTGAGCACCCTGAATATTATATTTTTAATAGTAGGCCTACCGGTAGTGACATGTTTCGGACATAAGCCGATTTTCAAACTTCAAATAATATTAATAATTTTATATGACTAAGAAACATTTGTTAGTACTTAGTCTTTCATAGTAAAGTTGCGGAAATCGGTAAGAAAAGCCTCCAAGGGTCTACCAAGAGTCTACGAGTTTAACACGTTCGCTACTGAGCGTCGCATATATGCGACGCCGCGGTCATTGCCACAGACCGAGGTATACATTTGAATCTTACACACAGACCGGCTGTCACTTGGATAACAGTACACACAGACCACGGGCGAAAACCTGTAAAACAGTGATCATTTACATTGTAATACGCTACAATCGTGTTTGTATATAAATTATTCTTGTTTTTTGTATTTTTTATAACCTTTAGTAATGTCGCATATTTGCGACGCCCGGTCTACAGCGAAGACAATAGTGAAAATTATCATAGTTTTCTTGAAATAGAGTAAGCGTCGCATATATGCGACAGTTCATTTTTTTGTGTTTTAAGGTGAAAGTAAGTAAAAAAATAAACAGATTATTCAAGAACAGTTTATAACTGAACAAATATAAAAGCTACATAGGATAATGCAGCATACGTACTGCATACATACATACAGTGATGCAGAAAAGTAAAAGCCAGTTTTTCCAACTGTTATATGACGTCACCAATCATCATATCCACAGACCAAGCGACGCAGTTGTGCGTCACACATCTCTGTAGACCACTGCAGGGAATTCAGTGCCTTCAAATAGACCACTACAAATATATAAGCATTTTAATAACATTAGAACCACGACGCAAATATGCGTCGGCAGTCTATTTTAATGTGACTAGCCGTCGCATATATGCGACGGCAGTCTATGGGTGGAAACCGGCCGTCGCATATGTGCGTCGCTGGTCCATGTGAATGGAAAATTTCGTACTATTGCAGTAGCGAACGTGTTAACCTTTAAAACGTCACTCCAATGTTTGGGAAATTTATATTTTTTTATACATTTCTAGGTTGTTAAGTAAGTATAGGCCTACCATTTTAAAGAAGAAATTCTGTGCTATAAAAAGTAAAAATTGAAAAATTTCGACTTGGACTCCCCTTAAGGTGCGGAAACCACCGAAAATTGCAGAAATATACTGAACTACTTTCTTAAGGCATGGAGCACATCACACACCTGGGAATAAGAAGTGAAGTGATATGAGTCTACTTTGGTTGAAAAAACTGAAACAATGAATGATCTTAACTTATTTAGGCATATGGGGAAGGCAGGTCGGGGTTTGCAGGTTCGTAACTGCTTAAGATGAGTGTTTTGAAGTTAGGTTAGATTAAGAAGGTAAAGTGTAGGTTATAGGCGATCAGGTTGTTTATTGATGTTACACCCATGTTGTTTTTATATTTTGGAATAGTTGATTAAATGATAAGAAAATTTCAAAAATGCTTGCACATCAATACTTTCATCAATAAACAACCTGATCGCCTATAACCTACACTTTAACTTAGGTTACTTGATCTAACGATAGACAAAAAGAATTAAATAAAGACTGTCAGCCGTGCAGTGGTTTACCATAAGTTCTAGCGCACACCGCAGGGAGCGCCGTGTAGTTACGTAGCACGTATGCCGTAACTACATGGCGCTCCTAGCGGTGTGTGCCAGAACCTATGGTAAATGCAGCACAGCTGACTGTCTATATTTAATTCTTTTTGTCTATGTTCTAACCTACCTTCAAAGGACTTAATGTAGACTGGGACGGTGGCGTCGTCCAGTAATCCCGCTACTTGGAGGTTACGAATAGTGGATAGTAACGTCCGCACTAGTGAGTACTACGACTATGTGCAGTGCTATCCCGATAATTAAACCAATTCGTTAATATCAAGGCAAAAATGTGGTTCGGATTCCAGCTATAAAAACTGTCTAGGTCTCTTAGTTGCCATTAGCTGTATGGGCTAGTAATTAACAGCTGTAAGAAATAGCCTATGTCGGTTTTAGTCACTAAAAAGACTACAAGATCACGCTACTCATCCTACACTCCATTCATACTTGGCTTACAATCTACCTTTGAATGGTCGCCATTTCAAAGAAAAAGTATTAAAAAAAGTATTAAAAGTCATGAATCCCCATAAACCTCGGGCCTGACTTCCCTATTTATGCCTTTTCTCTTATGAAACCGATTCATCAAATCATACAGCGAGTTTGGTTAGGTTCTAGCGAATCTCCCACCGTAGGTGGCACGGTAAAACCTAAACCCGGGACCGATTTAAGTTACTTTTTAATTTTGATGTCCCCAGAGGCCAAAAACACCATTAGTTCAAATTTTTGTATATGTATATATATAGGCCTGCCTATATATACATATTTAAATTTATATATGTAGGCTACATCCGTGAATGCGATAACTTTCGGAGTAGGCTAGTTTTTGTTCGATTTTGATGACATTTAGTTTAAAGGTGTAAGGCGGGATAAACTTAAATGAGTTCGCGAACCAGCATGATCAGACCATGGGAACAGGGTTTTTACTGGGGGTTTTATGGGGTAAAAATTGGTTTTTCTCATTTTTGGTCCCCTCAAAAAAAGATTTCCCAATTTCTCTCTAGACCTTTTTAAAGTGCTTAAAAAAACAAATAATTTAGTAGCTATAGCCTATCAAAGTGTTATTGTACAATTATTGGTAACGGAGAAAATTAAAAAAATTGTAAATTTAAAATTATTATGGGGAATATTGTAAACTGTTGTAGTTTGCCTCTTTATGGATGTATATTATGATCAAACTTGGCAAATTTATTTATTTTATACTAAGCTATTAATATTTTAACAAAAAAATTTTTATTAGTTTCCTTGTAGCAGCAAACCTAGGTACTCGTTAAACCTAATGTTATTTAAATAGGCTAGATTTAATTGAAAATCAATTCAGACAAATGGAAATTCGCTTTGTCGACAGGTTTGCTGCACGGCGAGGGTATTGTTAGTTTCAAATAGTTTCATTTTTATAATAAAAAAATAACATAAACAAAAACAATGATAAGAAATTAATGATCAGCTAGTAACCACCGGTCCGTATCACTCTGCTCCTTGTTCATAGGCGTGCGATTTGATCCACGCCTTGAAAAGTAGTTCCGTATATTTTTGTAATTTGTAGTAGTTTCCAAACCTCGAAAAATGTTTTAAAGGTGTATTAGTCGTAGGAATGGTTTAAGAAGGTTTAAAAGAAAAGTCCAGAATGTTCAGATTTACCGATTCCTCTAAATTTTTAACTTACAGTGTCTTATCTTACTTACTGTACTAGCAGAGTTTATTTATTTAATTATTTTCAACGGCAAACACCATTTTACAAACAATACATTAATACAATTCAAATAGGCCTACATTAGAGTTGACGTAACTGAGACTTACACCAAGCCTTCAGTTATATTTCTAGCTCAGTACCTATTTCAAACCCATCAAAAGCAACTGACTTTTCTCAGGATCGATCCGGCAACCTTAAGATTGTTAGGCAAGCACTAAGGTTAACTAGAGATGAGCACAAAGCTAAGTTACCCAGCCAGTTTTTAACTAGGTACCGGTAGATTGAAAAACAGATATCTGCTATTATAACTAGGCCTAGGTTAGGTGCATTGAAAATTAGGCATACTAACTTAGGCCTATGTACCCAGAAAAATCATAAGGTAACTTAAACCGTGGAACAAAACCAAAATAGGTTTAATAACGAATTTACTGGGACTGGTCCAGAGTAAGTTAACAGACTGCAATTTAGTTAACGTAATTTTTGATATAGGCCTATCGATTACCATTCAAGTTTTTCAGTATTTCATTAAGTTTAAATAGCCTATAGCCTAATCTTTAATAATAAATTGTCTCTCTAAGCTTGCACATTTTTGATATCGTTATTTCATTGTGTTTCACCCACTATTTAATTGTGCAAAAACAGTCTGGAAGTTGCATAAATTAATGAGTCGGTTCATTATAACCTAACCTTTACCTTCCTAATCTAACCTCACTTCAAAACACTTAATACAGTCACGAATTCGCATAAAACCCGACCTACCTTCCTCACATGCCTAAATAAGAACTGATTAACTTACACTTATTTGGTTTCAAAATGAATTGATTTGATTTCATTCCGCTAGATCAAGTATAAACAGTTGTTTGCTCTTCTCACTCAGTACGGACCCGTCCAGACCACGCCATATTACCATTACCTTCAGTACCGCTCAATTATCCTTAGATTCGTAATCCTAACCTTCGTTTTACAGCCACTTGGGAATCTCTCCGACAAAAACTGATTGCATTTTTGGATTCAGCGTTAAAAATACAGATAGTAGACATATAAAAATTACATCATATCCCAATGTAAATACAGTAAATATTTGCCTAATCGGTAACCTAAATTTTGGTTAGTTAGGTTAAGTTAACCTAACTGTAGGCCTAACTAAACTTACGCGAATTAAATAATCGATAACTTATAAGTTAGCCTATCGAATAATCTATATAGGCCTAAGTTACCTACTTATTGATATTTTTCATTCGAATGAGTGTAGGACGTAAACTAAAGTGCAGCCTCAACATGCTACAGGGTGGCCTAGTGTCAACATAACTCTTAGGTTGAGCTTAGATTGCCAAAACCGGATATTTGGGCTAGTTTTACAACACCTACATTAAAGCCTAGTAACACTGTAGAGCCACTATGAAAACAAGCCAATACTAAGCAAATAAATTTAACTTACCAACTGTGTTCTACTTGTCGTTTTTCTTCATTTATAGACTGGTGCTCAGCGACGGAATAGCCGAAATACGAACCTTCTGTTCCTCGTTTTATCACAGGCAACCTAGTTTCTAAATTAAAACATAAAACTACACTTGTATGAGTTAAAACTAAGAACAAACAACTAGTTAAACTTTTGATACTCATTGTAGACAACACCGACACTTAGGTTTGCCACTCCCACATATTTCTAGTCTGACAACTACCAACAATAATAAAGTCACAGCCACAGCCTAGGAAGGAAACCAGAATCATAAACGACACACCGTGCGTGACCGTGTACTGTAGTACAGACAGACAGACAGAGACAGACTCGACTCGAGCCGAGTCAGCCAGCGCCAGCAGGAGCAGGAGCAGACGAGACCTTGCCGTCAGACCGTCACCGCCCACCTTCGTCTGTCTAGAAACGGGACAGCGGAATTGAAATCCGAACTGAACATCTGATCGCGGGTTTCTGTCATCACCGAGCCTGTTTAAAATTACGCGGGAACAAAGTACAGTAGCCGTTTAATGTTAAATATAAGTCTAAATATGTTAATTGAAAATTATTTCTAGAATAATTATAAAAAATTACAAAAAACTATATAAGTCCAAATAAAGATGAATTACATAAAAATCCTAACTATTATTAATTGTTGTTTACACTGTTTAAATAACAAAAGTATAGAAAGAAAAAGTTTAATTCCATGTCGTTCTAAATTATAGCTAACAGGTAGGCCTATTTTCAGCTGTGAACATTTTAAAACTAGTAACATACCTCGTGTTAAAATTCCTGGTCTTCAAAATAAATTTTTCTTAAAATGTAACAATTTAACACATATATTGATACACACTCACACACACAAATAATATTTACAACATATTTTCTTCATCTTGGAAACTGTAACAACAAAATGAACACAAAAATTTGGCTATTTTAAATGAGAAATATCTTATTGTGAATTTTCTATAGGCCTACTTGTTTATTTTGTTTGTTTGTCAGTGTCACAAGTTACTCAGCATGGGTCTACGTTTATGTTTGTAGGTACCAGTATCTCTGTGAAAATATCTGGGATGTCAGTGTGTGTGTTCAAGTTCAAAAACTTTTATTTCAGTAAAAGATTTCACTAGCATACCACTGGGCCGAGTGAATAAAAGTACAGCAAGTATTTACTTGTGAGTAAATACTTGCGAGTATTCGTCGTTCAAGTAATCTCTTGTGAATAAAAGCGACTCTTTACTTGCAAGTAAATACTTCCTAAATGAGATGGTATACTCACTGATCTATCGGAGATGAGGGTATACTTGCAAGTATGTACTCCATTTAAAGTAAACGTTATACAGTACAAGTATATATATATATTAAATAAATAAATATAGATAAATATATATATTGTTGAAGGTCTAAGGCCTTCATTTAAACATGTAAAATGTGAAGGTTTTGCATTATTGAGACTTGTGGATGGATTTTCATTAACAAAATAGCTTGAACATAACGAAGGAATACCACAAAGGTTCCATCTTCAATTACCCAAGCATTATTTTGCGGAAATTACTAGAGTCACACATAATTTAAATAAGTGTATTACACTATACTGAATGTGTTACATGCATTTATCAACAAGTAAATTTAAACAAGCATGGGTTATTGATAACTAGTTGAAAAACAAGTATTTACTCTTTAGGCAAGTATTTGCTGGTGGTTATTCACACCAAATTTATAGGTTTATGAGGGTATATACTTCCTTGGAAAGGCTTTTTTAGAAGTACAAGTAAATACTCATGCTTATTCACTTCTGTTCAAGTAAATACTCAAATTATGAAAATTCAAGGCAAGTAAAAAAATGTGAAGAACAAGAACTTTAACTTAGAAAATAAGAATGTGTCAGCTGTTACAATTTCATTTAATTTATAATTGATGGTTGATTATTACCTAATGATTACAAATTATTAAATATATTTTTTTGCAAAGTTTTATTTACAATCTGTTTTAAATTAAACGATAAGTAAATATGATGACATTTATATAAATTAAATTAAAATTGGGGGAAAAATTATTAAAATGTATTATCTATACTAATATATAAAAATGAGATGGTGTGTGTTTGTGTGTCTGTCTGCTACTCAATAACGCAAAAACTACTGAACCGACTGGGCTCAAATTGCACACACATGAAGCTACAGTTCCGAGGATACATATAGAACTATTCCCGCTTCGATATTGTCCTAGGGCTCTGCCCAGTGGGCTTTCAAAAATTTGAGGTGAGAGATTTAAAAGTAAATATTGATTGATGGTATATCCATGGTAACAAAGAACAAACCTACAAAGTTTAAAAATATAAACAAGCAGAACTAACTGTCAAATGAGTTTTGATTTCACAATTCCACTCCACACAGCTGGTTCAAACATATTAAATACTGCACGAATATTAAAACAGAGAGGGTAAGGATTATAAATTTAAAATAATGATGTCACTAGCTAGAATGTAAACATTATTTAACATTACTTAAATGGAGCTGTCAAACAATATGTTAATATAATTTCATCAGTTACACCATTTGTTTATGTTTATGATCTATTATACTGAGTCTGTTCTAATATTTGTGAAATGCTGTAATAATATTTTACAGGCAATAATTCGTTGTAAAAGAAATCATTCATGGATATAGGAAATAATTAAGATTCTATAATCATTGCCAAGCCATTATCCTGAGTTTTATGAGGTTTATTTTTATTTTTGTGTAAACAGCAATATAACCCCCCTTCCGCAGCAAATTTATAGACTTAGTGAATTTCCATTTACCTGATTATAATTTCGATAAAATATGTTAAAAAAATTACCCTATTCTTCATATTTATTTCAATTTTCCTATTTGTTTCTATTTTTCGGTTTGTAACTGTTGTGATAGTTTTTTTGTTTACAGTGCAAACCATTTAACACGTTCTTTTATTGTACCTTAAAATCTATCATTGGTTTTGTACCGTAGGTAGCCTAAATAAGTACTCACAGTATGAGTACTTATTTTTTACTTATACTTATACTTTTCCCCCTCAATGAATTCGTGTATTTCACGAAGGTGTCGAGACAAAACCCACCGATTAACAAAACTCTTATCACAAAACTGAGCACTGGCATACATGCATTGTTGACAAGACAAGCCAAAACGATTAAGTACACCACGCGACCACGCATTGAATTTGACGTTTAAGTTCGGCACTGCTCGGTAAGATTCGGAAGCGTTCGGCACAGCGCAGTAGTGGGGGAAGCGTTGTTCCGATTTCAAATTCCGCTGTCCCGTCCCGTTTCTAGACAGACGACAGACGAAAAAAAGGGCGGTGACGGTCTGACGGCAAGGTCTCCTCAGGAGCAGATTCTGTTTCCCTCTGTGTTCGTTCACTCAGTTCAGTTCGTATAGCTCAGTGGTTCTGTCTGGCGTTCTCTCACTCTCACAGTTCTCATCCTCATCTCACTCACTCATTCATAGTAAAAGTTATCTTCTTCTCACTGACTCACTCAATCAGTAGTCAGTACTTTATAAATTGGCTCATATCTTTGTAAATTGGCTGCTGCCGTTGGAAATAAAATAAAATAAAAAAAAAAAAATAAAAGTACTCACTCAGTCTCAGAGAGTTGTGATTGAACGGCTCCCATTTTCGACTCAGTGGTCCGTTTGAGTTCGGTTTTACATATTCCGCCATTTGATTTGAATTGCATATCAACCTATAGCCCAGTCAATATAGATGTTTTATCGTAACTAAATGGTGGAAAGCTGGATTATGTATATGTGATAGAACCACATGAGAGGTGTATTTTCCCAAAAGTCCAGTAAAATTGCAGTAGTTCACTTTACTGGATATAATTCAAATTCTACACATGCTATCGTATTGTATTTTGATTTGTATTATTTATAATTAGTTTATCTACAACTTTTGTAGATTTGATTTTGTACATTTTGCGTATTTGATTTGTAAAAAATATATAGTGTCAAACAAAATTGTGTGCTTAAAACATAACCATTATCAAAGTTAAAATGTTATATCTCTTTGAAAATAATTTTAAAAGAAAACCTTTAGTACAAAAGTTGTAGATAAACCAATTATAAATAATAAATAAATAATGACCACTCATGTGGTTCTATCACATATACAAAATCCAGCTTTCCACCATTTAGTTGTGAAAAAGGGTGTTTTATTGTTTTCATTGACTGGACTACTATGCGTACCTGAGTCTGAGAAAGATTTTCGACATTTTCGTCTGACTCCTAGCGTTCCCCGAGGAGGTAGCGTGTCACTGATTACTGTAATGTTTTTTTAAATTATTTTAATATCAATTGATCAATTATGGAGCCCAGTGACTATGTTCCAAGTTTTGTAGCTCTATTTATACTATTTTATTATATTTAGCTGTCCCGAGACTGTAAGCATTAAAAATATTCTAATAATGTCCATTTGAAACCTTTTGTAACTCTATAACCGTTCAGGCTAGGCTAACATTTATGAATTTCTTGCAAGCGCCCTAAAGTTTCAATTTATGTCAAGAATGGTTTTTATTTTTTTTTATCCTTGAAACATAAATAAACACCCTGTCGCAGCAAACCTGCAGACTAAGCAAATTTCTATTTACCTGGCTATAGATTCTACGAAAATGTTCCCTTAAAATTGTCAGAATTACTTCCTATTTAAAAATAACCTGAATTTAAATGAGTACTTAGGTTTACGGCTACAGGGAAGGTATTGAGGTGTGTTTTTTAATCGTAATGTTGATAGCTTAGTTAGTCCAGGCGCTAAACGGGTTGAGTATGCACTGAAAGTCTGACAAAATTTGACTTTTGATTATTGTTGGGGACATCTAGTAGATGAAAAAAATCGATGATGTCGCATTTCTAGGGTGGTCACAACTCGGGGGGGAGGGGGGGAAGTTGCGTGGGTCATCAGCTTACGTTTCCGCGTCTAACTCACAAACGGTTAATGATAGAAAGGTGAATTAAGCGTCTATCTACGCCTAAATGTATTGTCTTTTAAAAAGGTTATTACAACCTTTCTTCTATCTCTTATACTTTAGAAGCTAATCAACATTTATTGCAAACAATAAAATTTAAAAATACTTTAAAATGAAATATCGGAAATATTGCGCTTGTTTAGGGCATGTTACAAACTATTTATGGTTAGAAAAACTAACAAGTAGTACAACAACACCAAGTTTAAAGAAATCTGTGCAAAAACAACAGAGCTACGTTGATTTCAGTAAGAGTAAACGTGAAAATTCGTAGTAGTATCGAGGCGCGCATGGATGGTACACGTAGCCCACAGTCAATATCGGTTTGATGTTGTAAGTAACTATGGGAAAGCTGAATTTTTCTATGCTGTTAGACCATGTTGAGATGAGCATTTTCCCGAAAGTCAACATTCCTCCCCCCTTGTGCTTTCCTCTAACCCCCCTTTTTAGATAAATTTACAGCCTCTTAGCAATTAAGCTATAACTTTAAAACGGGTAAGGATAGTAATGCAATATTTTATTAATCATTTTACAATACGATAATCTACAAAAAGAATTATTAGATGAATAAATATTTAAAAAGAATTACTATAGATTTGTGTTTTTTATTTAAATGCAAAGAACAATGGTCAAAGACCGTCTGTTTTGTGTTAGACACACTGATTTTAAAATATTTTAAAACAGTTTAAAAAAATTCCATGAATCACATACAATAAAAATAAACTGATTTCCACTACAGAACATACACAAATAGCACTACATACTAATAGATCAGATATCAATTGAATGAATAATAAAATTTAAATGTAGCCTACTGAGAATCTGTATTTTTCCTACAAACAGTTAATAATTCATAAAACAAACCTGTTACTTATATAATTTACTTTAATAGATACTTAACAAACAATATTTTATAAATTTTTTAAATTACATAGATTTTTCCAATTTTTGTATTGATATCTCAATTCTTAAATTTAATAATTATACTCCATTATCAATTCCCGCCCTTTACTCCACGCCTCTTTAAGATAATTTCCAAGTGCCCGCCAATCTTTGCCATTAAAAAATTCAAAAAACTCATACTCATTTAAATATAACTTGTTAGACCAAAATTGACGTATCTTTTTTTAAATTGGACATTCTGCTATAAAAGGGTACACGTTTCATCCCGGTTGAGATTACATAGTGAACATACATAAATTTTATTTTCCATATTCCTTTTTATTAGACGACGCCTTTTATTTGTAAAAAAATGTTTTTAGGGATGGTTACGAATAAAAATATATATCCACCATTTTCCAATATGGCCAACAACTTTGTTATTTCTTATGGAATACGCTGTATTTTAGTATTCTTTTAGAATTTAAAAGCTATTTTTTATTCGTGACATTTTTTCTCTAAACCTACCCCATTTAGGAGTTACAGCGTGTTATATGTAAAAGAAAGGCTTGTGGTGTGCATTCGGCATCCTGTAGCTCATAAACGAGTAAGTTGAGAGAGAAAGTGCAAAGAATAAATAAGTCACATATAAGTCCTCGTTCAAAAAAATATATAAAATACGTTAAAAAACGTTTGTGATTTGAAAACTTGTTTATTCTTTGTATTTCCGCTCTTAAACTTACTCGTTTATGAGCTACAGGATGCAGGATGTACTCACAAACAATTTCTTTTTCGATGTAACTCCTAAACAAGTAGCTTTAGAGAAAAATGTCAAGAATAAAAAGGTTTAAAAATTGTGCGTTTACATTCTAAAACAATCATAAAATACATGGTATTCCATAGGACTAACAAAGTTGACAGCCATATTGGAAAATGGCGAACATATTTTTAAAATTCAAAACCACTAAAAAAACATCTTAAAATAAAGGGTAGTGTCCCATAAGAAGTTAACTCTATATCTCATAATAAAAAAGTGATCTATTGGTTCACTTTAGGTGAGACCCTATCCCTGTATAATAAAATGAGGCTAGGGCGTACAGCAGCAAATGCACGATATTCATTCATATGTATCCACTACAGTCTGTATATGTACTGAATGAGCTACATAACGTTAATATAATCTATATAAAGCGGCAAATTCAAATACAAAAACCATAATATACGTAATTTTTTTTCATTGTTGCGGTGCACAAAAAAGCCAGAGTCCTGTAAAATCAATATACTGTACTATCTATAACCACTATATGCAAACAAACTGTTATTAACTATGTATCATTTTAAAATGTAAACTATGCACCCCAAATTTTGTATCAAACATTTTGTTGTGCGACCTGGTATAAAAAATCTACAAAAGAAGTTTCATAAATTAATCCGTAAAAAATATTTTTTAATGTTTATGATATTTTTAACTATGAATATTTAGGATACCATGGTAAATACACTATTTGTAGAATATCGTAACGCAAAATGATTAATAAAAGATTGTGTTATTATCCTTACCCGTTTTAAAGTTATAGCTTAATTTCTAAGAGACTGAAAATTTATCTAAAAGGGGGGGGTATAGGAAAGCACAAAGGGGTAGGAGTGGGGACTTTTGGGAAAATGCTCATCTCAACATGGTCTAACAGCATAGAAAAATTCAGCTTTCCCATAGTTACTTACAACATCAAGCCTATATTGACTGTGGGCTACGTGTACCATCCATGCGCGCCTCGATACTACTACGAATTTTCCACGTTTACTCTTACTGAAATCAACGTAGCTCTGTTGTTTTTGCACGGATTTCTTTAAACTTGGTGTTGTTGTACTACTTGTTAGTTTTTCTAACCATAAATAGTTTGTAACATGCCCTAAACAAGCGCAATATTTCCGATATTTCATTTTAAAGTATTTTTAAATTTTATTGTTTGCAATAAATGTAGATTAGCGCCTAAAGTATAAGAGATAGAAGAAAGGTTGTAATAACCTTTTTAAAAGACAATATATTTAGGCGTAGATAGACGCTTAATTCACCTTTCTATCATTAACCGTTTGTGAGTTAGACGTGGAAACGTACGCTGATGACCCACGCAACTTCCCCCCCTCCCCCCCGAGTTGTGACCACCCTAGAAATGCGACATCATCGATTTTTTTCATCTACTAGATGTCCCCAACAATAATCAAAAGTCAAATTTTGTCAGACTTTCAGTGCATACTCAACCCGTTTAGCGCCTGGACTAAGTATAAAATTAACAAAATTGCCAAACTTGATCAAACAAGCAAACTACAACAGTTTTATTATTTTTTATAAGAATAACATTGAAATTTTAAGTTTACAATTTTTTTTTTACTTCTGTAACCTGTAACCAAAACAACAAGACTGTATACAACAAGACTTCAGTGTAGACATTTTTTAAAGCTCTAGGCCTACAAAATGGTTAGGAAAAAAATTGTCAAATTTTATGTTTTTAGAGTCAAAAGTGGGAAAAAAAGTTTTTTCCCATAAAACCTCTGTTCCCATAGTCCGACCATGCTGGTTTGCGAACTCATTCGAAGAATCATAGGTTTACACGTTTATACCAAATTTAATTGAAATCGGATCATTATTCCTTGAGTTATCGCGCTAACGGGCATGTATATACAGGCAATGATACATATATACAAATTTAAACGAAGGATGTTTTTGGCCTCTGGGAACCTCAAAACGAAAAAGTTAATTGGTCCCGGCCCCCGGGTCTAGGTCTTACCATGAGACCTATGGTAATAGCTTATTCCCTTTATAGTAAATTTGCTAAAATGCCCAATTTGTATTACAACCACTGTGTAGAGAAAAAAAATAATAGGCCTATTTTGTAGGCCTAAACTGAGTGATGATGTACAATGATTAAAGTTATTCTTATTCTTTAGTCAAAATCTAAGCAGATAAATAAAAATTCACTTAGTCACTAAGGGTTTGCTGCGGTGGATTAATAGCTTGTCTTAATCAATGCAAACATAAAAACCAAAGGTTTATTGCCATACCATTTGTTCAGTCATAACAATTGTCATTTCCAATATGATACATATTTCTATACACTTTTAGGAACGTTTACAAAATATAAGCAACATCCTGAGGTAAAAAATATATTTTCAAAATACACGTTCAACATCCGTAAACAATATATAAAAATACATATTTATACTCTCGAACAAGAAATAAAAATCTTATGTACAAAATACTAAGAAAAATCAAATAATCAAATCCTACCAGAGCTTGAGTTCCATTACATGTAAATATTCAAACGCAAACCTCTTCAATACCAGGTATGAATTTGATCATAGATGGAGAATTCCACATTTGAAACCTTTTGGTTTGATATAGTTGTACAAAATACAGGTTTTTTTTTTTTTTTTTTTTTTTATCACAACCCAAATTACAAGTACCTAGAGACATTCAGAGATTAAGACTGAAAATTTGTTTTTGCAAGCTCAAGGAGTAGGCTATCGTATTGTAGAATAAATGCATGTAGAACGCATATTGTAGATACATTAAAAGTAAATCATTGGTTTAATGGCAAGAAAGATTTGATATTATGTTTCCATGTGTTTCATTTATAAATATTTATTGACATGTTAAAAATTCTAGTAAGTTAAATTGGATTTGTAGAAAACAAAAACTCTGGGCTTAAGATGCATACTTTATGAACTAGCAAAAACACCACAATCAAGTCTTATTCACAATTAATTCCCGATAACATTAAAGCGTGTAGGGAACAATGCATCAATGCATACGAGAAGCTGATTGGTAATGAGCAAAGGATACAGGGATACCAACTTATGAGCTTCTTTTGTCCCTAAAGAGTGTCTCTTGGTACTTTCATTTTGGGTATTGTTTAAAAAAAACCTGTTAATAAGTATAAGCATTAGCCATTACTTAAAACACATAATTAAATATATATATATATATATATATATATATATATATTTTACCTTCTCTAAATACAAGAACTAATAAAAATATTAAATACAATTGATGCTAAGGTCCAAAGAACTAAGTCTTATATTTCTTTCTTACACCAATAGGAAAGACAGCTTAGTAAATCTTACAAAAGCATACAATTTTAAAAAGGAAGTATACAATAGTTTGAGATTTAAGTACCGCCTCCTAAAAAGTTGAGTTTTATATAATCTTTTAAAGATTGCGGCATAGTTCAATATAATAAATCAGTTTCTGATTAACATACTATATTGATTGAGTAACCAGATTCTAATTATTTCTCGACCTTTTAAAAATGAGTAATTTAGTAGGAAAGAAATTAGTTTATAATTTCTTTTAGTTTGTAATGCATCTGTTTTGATTGTTCATTTGTTTTTGGACAGCTCTACTGACTTATTCGTTGCAAAAGTCAACTCAAAATTATTTTAAATGAGCACAGTTTTACAGAAGTGATTACAGATTTTAAAATAAGTTAACTAGGAATTAAAAACAAATTCAACACAAAAATGAGTCACACTAAACCTAAATAGTCTTAAATTATATTTTACAAACGCACTTAATCTTTTAACTGTTCCTAAATAAATACAGCTTACAGTAATAAATGCATCATGAAAAAAGGTTGAAAGACTGCATTCCTGATGAAAAAAAAATATTTTGGTTGCAGAGTATAGTGTTGTTATCAGAATTGTACGTACAATGTTATTTCATTGATAAAACTGATTCAATGGCTTGAGGTAGTGTATAAACACATATGACATATTGAATACCTAACTCTTATAAACATCAGAGGTTCATACAAAGTATTAGATCCAGTTTTAAACATTTTAAGTTCCTATATAAAACACCAAGTACAACAACTAATAAAATCATTTAAATACCTACAAGACAGGAAGAAACTTATGTTTTAGTAAACTTGATCAAATATCAGCCTTTCAGTACAATTAAAATTAACTAGTGCCATTGTCTCTCTGTAAGCCAGGTCTTTAAAGTATTTTTTTAATGGCAAAGAGTTTTTCCTCAGTGTTAAGCCACGTTTACATGGGGACAGTAGACAGTCAGGGTACTTCAGGCAGGTTGTCTCAGGTAACTTGAAATACATTAACTGCGGCAGGTAACCTGTCTGCCTGCTGGTCTCGTGTAAACGCGGCTTTAGTGTGTTGCAAGTTCTCAAAACTTTCCAATCTTAGGCAATAAATTTATTTTTGTGGTTTTCAGATAGGACATTCCAACTAAAATAAGGATTTTATGTGGAAATTAAACAATAACCTAAACACGTAAAGGTTAGGAGGCCAAGGATTTTAACAATTTATTCAGACATGTGCAATTGAAAACTTCTGTTCATATAAAAGTTCTTTTTAATCGCTTGGCTTCTTATGTGGGGAGAGGTCCTATAAAGAGAGAGTTAGCATTGCCTTCAAAAAACCTTAATTTACTTGATAAGTGGACAGCTTCATGTGGGCTCTAAACTACCTGGTGACAACATTGTTATCACAAAGTATATTTCTATTGGTAAAAGTTGAGATTTGAACGTATGTCTACAGGATAGTGGTCCTGTAGACAATCAAACTACAAGACGAGCTGAGCACCTGTCAATTACCGTTCTAACCATTGTGAAATAACTCTTTGGTAACCAAAATACAGAAATCTTCAATACTCTCGACAGTGAAATATTTCAAACAAGCAAAAAAGGTGATATCCGTAAACTTTTGGATTTTTTGTAATTAGTAGCAATTAGCAATAAATAATGTTTTTGCCAATTGAGTAAATTGTTCCACCCCCATAGTTAATTCTATATTTGTTACAGCTCAAACTTCTAAGTGTATGGCCCGGGTTTTGGATTTATCACGCCATTATCTTATCCTCAGAACCAAAACTCAGTTCATCCACTACAAGGACGAGTCAAAGTTGTGACAGGAAATGTTAAATCAAACAATTCCCATGACCAATAGCTTAATTCCTTTAATCAAAATTTCACCACCTATCAGATCAAATAAGTGTTCACAGTGGTAAATTCCATCTAATTTACCATATGTACCAAAGAGACAATGACAAGAGTGCCGTTAGTTTACACCCTCGTTTTGCCGGGTTTCACCTCAAAGAGTCGCCGCACAAAGTGTACCTGCAGCACGGTTGTGCCTATGATGACCATTATCTGAGCCAGGGACCAGTTGAGAACGTAGCTGTTATTGTCAGATATCAGGTTGAAGTCTCGTGCTTCCGAGCCACGCAGATGGTTCTGGTGTTGCAACATCTCATTGATGTTCTTTTCTACTGTCATAATGGAGGACTGCAACCAATATGCAGCTATTAATAAATACCAAAACTATTCTGTACGCGGATGATACAACTTTTTTCTATGAAAACAATAACCAACTTGTACTTCAAAATTTAGTCCATGTAACAAAATTAAACACATCCAAATGGTTTTATGCCAATGGATTTCTATTGATTGACTGTAAAACCCAAGAAATACAATTTACATTGAAACAAAATTCTGCCTTAAATAATGAAAATAGTGCTGTCACAACAAAATTGTTGAGTCTTCATACTGATAATCAACTATCCTGGAATGAGAATATAAATTATTTGTCTACTAGACTATCTTGAGTAATATTTCTTCTTGGTCGTCTCAAAGATGTAATTCCAAAGAACTAATTGAGATCGGCTTATTTAGCATATTTTCAGTCTTAATGAGATATAGATTGATATTCTGGGATGGGTATAGAAGAATTAATGAAATTTTAATCCTACAGAGGAGGGCTATCAGAGCTATCAATGGATCGGAGCCAGACAAGCACTGCAAGCCTCTTTTAAAGGATTTTAAGATTCAAACTGTAATAAATTTGTTTATTTATGATATTACCCTTTAATATCTTAAAAAAAACCTTAGCACCTAAAATTCAATAATTATAATCACAATACCAGATTTAAAAATAGTGCCTTGTTAGAATCACATTGTATTAGTAAGACTAGCAAGAGCCACATAATGTTATCAACTAAAGTATATAACGTTTTAAAACACTGTAATGGGTCAAAATTATAGAGGGGTTAAGTTTTTATATTTATTATTTAATTATCAGTAGGCCTATTCCTTACCTGGTTGGTGATAGTGGTAAACCTATCATGGTAAGGTAAATAGGCTGTTCTAGGCCTATCCTAGGGTTGAAGTAGGGATAACCTCACTTTTGGCAAAATCACTTAAGACACTATTTTTTTAGATTCACAAGTCACAGTATTGCATCGTTGTGTACAAAACGAGTGATAAACCGTTTCCGGGTAACCCCCATACCTAATATACACCTTTGGGAAGTACGGTCAAAGTTGTTGTTTAGGTTAGGGTGGTGAACCGCGATCACGAATACAATATCACGTACATAACATGCATACACTTTGTCGCACACTAAGCTACACGTCACGGGTGGAAATTATACTTTTTGTTTAAACCAGCAATGATATTAAAGTTCCGCGTATAATTTCACAGTCGGCGTAGGTAAATAACCACATAACCTGTACCACTAGTCGGCTGTCTTGGCGTTGTGTTGCAACAGCGCCAAGTTTGAACTCGTGACGTCACCGATCAGCTGGGAGTCGAATCAGCTGATTCTCCATCCCTAGAGGATTAGGGAGGGGGGAAAGAGGAGATCCCTTGTGGGCTAGGGATGCGACGACCATTCTAATCCTGCGATTGCGAGAGTTAGGACGTTAGAGTGATTACTTTAGTGATTTTGCTAAACGCGTTACTTAGTGTATCAGTGAAGATCCCTGGAGTATACAGGTAATTCTTCGGCTTTATCTTAATAGTGTGTACTATTATTTTTTATTATTTAGCGGTAAACCCTCATTTTATTCTTTTAGACGTAAAACTCACGGTAGGATCTTTGTCGGGTGTTAGAACTTGTATAAGTCCGCTTTAGCGTATGCTAGGGCTCCCGTGGGTGGCAATAAAGAGTTTTAGGGATACAAATTTCGTTTAATATTGTGTTTACAATATATAATGAGGGTGACGGGGTTATAGCGGGTATTTTGCCGGGATATTCAGTAGGTGTTTAACTGCTGCGGCAAAGCGGGCAAAGTTGAACCCGTCTCTGCAGGTCGTGCAAACACGAGGTCGGGTGGAGCACGCTAAGTATATTCAGAAGAAATATTCTAAGTGTTGAGGTTGACGAAACTGCAACATTAAATTGTTTCAAATTTCGTTGAATGGTTTTTCATTATTTTTAAATTTAATTTAATTAGCTGTTCCCAGGTGTGAACGATGATGATGGTACAGTAGCGTTGTTGGTTACCGGTACTGAGTTCACACCTGATTCACACTACATTTTTGCGTAAATACAAATCTGTACCTGTGCTAGGTTGTTCAGTTAATTAAATAAATTATTTTTATCTGAACCCTGGAAACTTCCCAGCACGCCGACTTGAGCGATCCGCTGGCGAGAGTTGGTGACGTCTTTCCCGCTTCAACTACGGAATAGCGCATATATTCCGAGCGGGAAAAACGGCACGTTACATTGGCGCCCGAACGAGTAGACATTTTTTGATTGATTTGGATTTAGTTTTACTGGAGTTGTGTTTTGATTTTAGTTAGTTAGCATATACCTAGTGTATTCTAACTCTAGTTTGAACTGGTTTATATCAGTTGGAGGGAACTAGCGCTTGTTTTAGGCTAACTAACGACCAAGTAAAACTAGTTAACGACCAATTATTATTTAAAATTGTGGTTGTGAATTTATTTAGCCCACTAGCATAGCCAATTTTGGCCGATACTTTTGTGCTAGTCTTAGCAACCAGTTATTGTCAGTTGTGTATATTTTATTTATTGAACCTGCATTTATTGTTGTGGGGGGTATAGTATAATTTTAGTTTTTTTTTATTTTGGTGTTGATTTGATAATTTAGTACTTGCTTTATTACTCTTTTATATAGCTTGTTGGTACTTTATTTAAATTTAGGCATTTTATTTAACTGTTATAACTGGTGATAAGGGTTTAAGTGTGATAACACATAGACGTGGGCGAATTTAATTATTTTTTATTTAAAAATTTTTTATTTTATTTTTGATTTAATCTGATTAGGCCCGTGTTACGGTCATGCCGAATACTACTGAAGTTGAGTCGTCGGTTGCTCAAACCGTTACCACAGTACCGGTAGTAGTGACAACTTGCGCTGGGACCTTTACGGTGACTACCAGTAGTACTGCGAACCTTCTCAATGTCACGCGGGATGTAATACCCCCTGCGACTCTAGGGGCGATCCCAGGGACAAACCCGACAATTTTGGGTGAAGGCTTGAGGTCTCCGTTCGATGATCCTCGAGTGGGGTGGATCCACGAATTGCGTAAAGAGGACCTCACACGTGAGATGGAGAGGTTTGGATTAGACACTCGAGGGAAGGTGGAGGATCTAAGGAGAAGGTTTTGCCAGTTCTGGAAGGACCCTAAGAGTCAGTGGCCTTTCTTGTCTCAGGCTGGTGTGATTAACCAAGCCCAACAGCCTACATGGGTGACGGCTACGGGCCATGAACCTGGTTACATGCCTGAGAGTGCTTCTGAGGGTGATCAACGTCCTCCCTCCTTCCCAGGCGAGAATGTGGGGTCGGACGCCAAACATGTTGTTGCGGATAGTGTTTGTGAAATGCTGGGGCTTCCGCCTGGCACTGACGTGGACACAGTTAGGCAGACCTTGGCCGTGGTGTTGAGAACCGCGTCAGAACCAAAGACGTCAAGCATAGACGGTTTACGTAAGGAGACTGGCCCATTTAATTTGACCGGTAGCCTTGTCACCTTTAGTGACGGATTCCAGCGGCCTATAACGACCGAAATTCAGCCTGAACCCGTATCCTCTGCAACCGGGGTGTCTTCGGCTAGAGTAGGTCTTCAACCCTGTCTTGGGGGCGTGGCTCAGCCCTCGTGGGGTGACTCAATTTTGAGAACCCGGTCAGATGCTCGTCCTTACCCACAGCCGGGCAACTATACGCCTTATACAGATGGGCTACCTAGGAGGGTAGGAGGTGGCAACCTCCATGATAGGCCGAGTACTGTGTCTTGGTTTTCTGGACAGCCGAGTGATGAGACGGTTAGGCTAAATAGAGATTTACACTTGCCTACGACTTCTACCTATTATCAACCGATGCCTGACAAACGTAGTCGCGAGTTTACTTCCATTTGTGACTCGGTGCGGAAGTGGAATTTGCGATTCGATGGGAGAAGAGATCCCGTCTCGTTTGTTGAGCGGCTCGGTGAACTGATAGAAACCTACTCCTTGAGCGATGAGGAGGTGTTAAGAGCAATGCCAGAGCTGCTTCAAGGGGAAGCTCTGTTATGGTATCGGAACCAGAGGAGTTTTTGGGTTGGTTTCGCTGATTTTCTGGCTGATTTTGAAACCCAGTTTTATCCTCCCGGATACCGACGCTACCTTGACGAGGAAATTCGCAAGCGTACGCAGGGTGATAACGAGTCATTCCGCTGTTATCTCACTGCGATATCAACCCTGATTCGGCGCAGTGGTGAATTCTCTGCTCAGCAGAAGTTAAACCTAGTTTACACGAATATGAAGCCCGATTATAAACTTATGGTACGGCGTAGTGACTTTGCTACAATACCAGAGTTGACTCGGAGGGCCGAGGAATATGAGGCTTACTTGAGGGATCGAAGTACTTTTCGGCCTCCCCCTCCTCCGTCTCTAGCTCTTGTTCCGGAAACGGCTTATGTGTCAAAGCGTAGGATGGAGCGGGTGTTTGACCACGCTGCGGTTAAACCCATGCTAACCGAGGGTGTCGATGCTTGCGCTAAGGGGGAGACGATAGCTACTTCCGGTCCTGCGGTAAATAATGTAAATTGTGCCAGTCTTGAAACTCGGCGGGGTGTTCAACCCAGAACAATGCCGGAGTTGAATAGGTGTGCGCCCAGCGGTGAGAACCTGAGACCCATGCTTAACCCGGAAAGGAGTGGGTTAGTGTGCTGGAATTGCGATCAGCGTGGCCACCGTTTTAGGCATTGCCCAAAACCTAAGAGGGTGCGCTGCTATTTTTGCAAGACGGAGGGCGTTACCACATACCGGTGCGGATGTCGTGCGGGAAACGGTGGCCGGACTCAGAGCCCCAGAGGTCAGCCGAGTCCGGGGCAGCAACACGATGCACGACCTCCCGCGAATGGCATAGGTGGCTCGAATATGTGAAGGGTTTCACGGGAGCCGTGGAAGGTGTCGACCGGGGTGACGTTAGACCCTTTGTGGAGGTTGAATTGTTTGGCGAAACCTTCAGAGCACTGGTCGACACTGGGGCTAGTGTCAATCTTATAGGGTCACGAATTCAGAAACTCCTTGTCGACAGGGGTGTGAACCCCACCACCGTCAGTGTAGTAATGAGAATGGCTGATGGTTCGAGCCGTGAAGCGGGATCCTTGTACCAGCTTTCAGGCCGGGTGGGCGAACAAGCCCATACCTGGGAGGCGTATTATGTCCCGAATTTGACGTGCGATCTGATTCTGGGCATGAGGTGTTTAGAGGAGCTTAACCTGATCTGCGTTGATCGAAGGGTGATTTTGCCTACTGAGATCATGGAGATGGGTGGTAATAACCTCAGCGCGATTGACGCTCTTGCACCAGAGGAGGAACAGAAACTGACAGAGTTCCTGAGAGTCGAGTTGCCAAAATTTGAGGCAGTTCCGGGACTGACTTCGCTAGTTGAGCACAAAATTCGGCTCAAAGAGGGTGCAGTGCCCATTAAACAGCGGTATTACCCGCGTAACCCCGCCATGCAAGCCATAATTGACCAAGAGGTTGACGATATGCTGCGGCAAGGGGTGATAGAGCCTTCCACGAGTCCTTGGAGCTCACCGGTGGTGTTGATTAAGAAAACATCCGGCACCTACCGATTTTGTATTGACATGCGATCGGTAAATGACTCGTCAGTTAAGGATGCGTATCCTTTACCCCGGATCAATGGAATCCTGGAAAAGTTACGCCAAGCCAAGTACATAAGCACATTGGATCTTAAGAGTGGGTATTGGCAGGTACCTCTGGCAGTTGAAAGCCGGGCGATAACCGCGTTTACGGTTCCCGGCCGAGGGCTGTACCAGTTTACCGTTATGCCCTTTGGATTACACTCAGCCGGTGCGACGTTTCAGAGGTTGCTCGACATGGTTATAGGTGTTGAACTTGAACCTAAGGTCTTTGCATACCTTGACGACTTGGTAGTGGTGTCGACGACCTTTGCGGAGCACCTCGAACTTCTGAAACTAGTATTTGACCGACTTTGTGCTGCTGGCTTGAAGTTGAACCCCGAAAAATGCCACTTCTGCAAACGCCAGTTAAAGTATCTTGGACATGTGGTAAATTTTGAGGGGATAACCACTGACCCTGAGAAGGTTCAGTCGATTAGTGAGTTCCCGATACCTACCAATATCAAGAAGCTGCGTAGTTTCTTGGGTCTGGCGTCCTGGTATCGGCGCTTTATTGAAGGCTTTGCGACGGTGTCGGCGCCTCTACGACATCTGCTTAAGAAAAGCGCAAAGTGGCAATGGGGTGATGCGCAAGAGTCTGCGTTTCGGAAGTTGAAGGAGCTTTTGTGCTCTTCTCCCGTATTGGCCTGCCCCGACTTCAGTAAAACCTTCACGGTGCAGGTTGACGCCTCGAATGTGGGGCTGGGTGCCGCCTTAACCCAGGAAGTTGAGGGCAAGGAGGTGGTGATCGCGTATGCGAGCCGTCTGCTGACTGACCAGGAATCCAAGTACTCTACCACAGAGAAGGAGTGTCTTGCCTTGGTCTGGGCAGTCAGGAAGTTTAAACCCTACTTGGAAGGCTACCACTTTGTGGCGATTACAGATCATGTTGCTCTCAGCTGGCTCATGAAACTACGTGAACCGAGCGGTAGATTAGCTCGGTGGGTCATGGAGCTCCAGCAACATGATTTTGAAATCAAGTACCGCAAAGGCACGTTAAACAGGGTAGCCGACGCCTTATCCAGGTATCCAGTGGGCCTGGGGCCAAGTGATTTGGGTGACGAAGCCTGTCTTGACCCAACGGGGGTGGCTGCCGTGGAAGGTAGTGAGGCTGTCGAGGGTGACAAGCCATCAGTGGACTCTATGCCGTCAGGTGATGAAACTGGCGCGTCTACACTCGTTCCTGGTGATAACGAACCGGACGAGGAGTTCATTAAAGATCGTTGGTACGAACGTATGTTCGCATTGGTTACTAACCGGCCCGGTAGGTTTAGGAATTACTGTGTTAGGGCTGGACAGTTATACCGCTCCTTTGGCAATGCAGAAAACCCAGTCTGGAAGATGTGTGTTCCCCCTGACCGGGTGCGAGCTGTCTTAGAAGAGAACCACGATTTACCGACAGCAGGGCATCTGGGTGTAAAGAAGTCAATGGCCCGGGTGGCCGTTCGGTATTACTGGCCGGGTTGGAGGGGAGATGTCAAAATCTATGTCCGGAGTTGTCCTCAATGCCAAACCTTCAAGGTGGCGCAAACAAAACCCGCCGGTAAAATGTATTTCCGACGCCCAAAGGGTCCCTGGTCGACAATTTCTGTGGATCTCATCGGACCTTTGCCAAGGACACGGTATAACCATCGGTTTCTGGTGGTGATACAGGACACATTTAGTAAGTGGCTGGAGCTAGCTCCAATAGGAGCCGCAACCGCACAAAACGTGTCCCAGAAATTGAAGACGGTGTTGCTGCGTTATGGGGCTCCAGAGGTGATGATCTGCGACAATGGGACGCAGTTTGTCTCTCGAATAGTCCGCAGCCTGGCCGCTGAATGGGGCGTGCAATTGCAAACCACGGCCCCGTATAGCCCTCAGTCAAATCCGGTTGAGCGTCCGAATCGGGTTGTTAAAACCATGATTGCCCAATTTGTGAAGGACAATCACAAGGGGTGGGACCGGCTGTTGGAAGAGTTTCAGTTTGCGGTGAACACCGCTAGACATGACTCAACCGGATTCTCCCCGGGGATGCTCTGTTTTGGGAGGGAGTTAAAACCCCCAAAAACGATTTATGGGACGTCCTTTGAGAGTTCCGGGGAGGAGGCTGAACCGTCGGTGGGTGAGGTCTACGAAGGTCGTTGCAAAACCTTCCGGGAACTCTATAGCCAAACCCACCATAACCTCAAAGCTGCGTACCAACGCCAGGCCAAATATTATAACCTGAGGCGGCGTGAGGTGACATACGGGATCGGTGACCGGGTTTTGCGAAGAGCGCACGTACTATCGTCCGCGGCGGATGCCGTGGTAGGTAAACTGGCTCCAAAGTTTCACGGTCCGTGCGTGATTACCGGTAAACGGGGGGTGAATGTCTACGAGGTGGAAGACGTTAGCTCTAAAACCCCTCATGTGGTTCACGTAAAGGACCTGAAACCTTTTGTGGAAAGGGTGGCTTAGATTGGTGTCGGAAGCGCGTTGAATGTTGTTCTAACCCTGGTGGTGGTTCCGGAAGTATTTTTTGAGACCCGGTGTTTTATGCAGCGCTTGGTTACAGGTGGAGTCCCGGCTTACTCGCTTGCACACGTGATAGTTTGTACAGTAGCTGCTTCTGCTTGCCGAACCCGCTTACATAGTCGTAACTATTGCCTTAGACTGTAGTGGGTGTTAAAGGTGTTGGATTGTAATTGTACTATCTGGGACGGGATGGCAGGTTTACGGGCCATGAAACAGTGCTCACTGGAGGACCTGGAATCACTCGGTGGGGAAAACCTCGTTAATGGACGGGTGGTAAACTCGTTCTTCCGGCTTATAGAGCGTAGAAACCTCTTCTACCCTACGTTGCCCAGTGTAGTGAGTTTTGACACAGAGTTTTTATGGTCATGGAAGAGGGGGGGATATCAGGCAACCCGAAGGAGGGCAGCAGGGCTCGACATATTCCAGCGGGAAATGATTTTCTTCCCACTGCATCTGCCCCAGGTAAAACCCCACGCCCACTGGTCGTTGGTGGTTGTGCGGCCAGAGGTGAAAGAGATTCGGGCGTATGACCCAATGGGATTTCCCCGGAGGATGGAGATGGAGGCCATCGAGGGATTTTTGAAGGAAGTGGCCAAAGAAGAAGAGGATCCATTGCACCAGGAGGGGTGGAGGATCTTAGAAACCCCCCTTCGGTGCCCACGTCAGAAGGACGCTGTGTCCTGTGGGGTGTTCGTGTGCACCTACGGGGACAAGTTGGCCAGGAACTCCCGACTCCTGGGGGTGACAATCGACCCGGCTCGGGCCCGCCTGACCATCAAAGGGGTGTTGGAGCGGGGGAGATTTGACCGGGAGCAGTTCAATGAGGAGGAGGAGGCTCAAGACCAAGAGGTCCTCGATGTTGAAGTGGTGGATCTGTGCTCGCCGGGTGACCCCTTGTTAGGTGAATTGGATCGGGCAATAGGGGATCTTGCGGAAATCTCCTTGAGGGACACCGCCGACCGACCACCGACAGCACCGATGGAAGAGGGGGAGATTGTGGAGGAGCTGCCCACATCCGGTGAGTCTCAGGCAGGCGAGAAGACTACCCCCGAGCCCAGACTATTGGTGCAGGCCGCTTTAGCTTCGAGTCTGCGAGGCGAATCGCCTTGCCTCCAGATTGAGGCGTCAGAGGCCGAGATGAGTGCGCTGGATGGAAACATTCCCCCAAGCTGTAGGCAAGACCGTCCACCCAACCCTGGAGATCAACCTCTGCCTAGACCGTGGCTATACGGTGACCAGAGAGTAAACCGGTTGGCCACGAGACGCGGTGCACCTGATCATTCAAGATTGACATCACGTCAGCCTGGTGGGAGTCGGGAGGGCCGACAGAACCGGCGGTGGGAAAGGCAACCGCACCCACAGCGGAGGCGAGCTGAGTTGCCTAGGCGGCAGAGGAGTGGTCCTGCCCAGCGCCAGCCAGAACCCCTCAGGAGGGACGTACGTCAACGGACAGGCACCCCAGGTCAACCCCAGGATGCAAGACGGCATTTGGATCGGGGTGAAACTCGAGGTAGACGTCCTCCCCAGATTGAGGCCCGTGGGAGAGTAGGGACGCCGCTGGTGCGGCGACCTGAGGTGAGGGTGCAAAACCCCACTCGGATCATTGTCACGGTGCCAGGACAAGGCAGGGGAAGGCGGTCGGTGACGGCGTACCAGCCGGGGAGGTCAGGACCCCAGCCCTGGATCCCTGACGAAATCCTCAGGAGATTAGAGGAGGAGGCGCCAGCCAGCTCACGCCGTCAACGACGGAATAGGAAGTGGCGTATATATCTGTCGGATGGTAGCCGCGTGAGAGTGCGTCCTGCGATGCTAAGACAGTCGTTGGGGTGGGAGTAACTTCAATGACATTTCATAGTTAGAAGTATTTATTTTGTTTATTTTTAATGCTCGGTAGCTATTTTGTTTTTATTTCTGAATGACACTCTTGTGTTTGGTTATTTTGCTGTAAAAGGTGTTTTTCCTTTGTTTTGTTTGGAATAAGAGGTCTTAAATTCCTTGGAGATTTTTATTTTTCAAACCCTAGGCATGGAATCTTTTTTTTGTTGGTTTTTTTTTGCTCCCCGAAGTAGGAGGGGGGTGTAATGGGTCAAAATTATAGAGGGGTTAAGTTTTTATATTTATTATTTAATTATCAGTAGGCCTATTCCTTACCTGGTTGGTGATAGTGGTAAACCTATCATGGTAAGGTAAATAGGCTGTTCTAGGCCTATCCTAGGGTTGAAGTAGGGATAACCTCACTTTTGGCAAAATCACTTAAGACACTATTTTTTTAGATTCACAAGTCACAGTATTGCATCGTTGTGTACAAAACGAGTGATAAACCGTTTCCGGGTAACCCCCATACCTAATATACACCTTTGGGAAGTACGGTCAAAGTTGTTGTTTAGGTTAGGGTGGTGAACCGCGATCACGAATACAATATCACGTACATAACATGCATACACTTTGTCGCACACTAAGCTACACGTCACGGGTGGAAATTATACTTTTTGTTTAAACCAGCAATGATATTAAAGTTCCGCGTATAATTTCACAGTCGGCGTAGGTAAATAACCACATAACCTGTACCACTAGTCGGCTGTCTTGGCGTTGTGTTGCAACAGCGCCAAGTTTGAACTCGTGACGTCACCGATCAGCTGGGAGTCGAATCAGCTGATTCTCCATCCCTAGAGGATTAGGGAGGGGGGAAAGAGGAGATCCCTTGTGGGCTAGGGATGCGACGACCATTCTAATCCTGCGATTGCGAGAGTTAGGACGTTAGAGTGATTACTTTAGTGATTTTGCTAAACGCGTTACTTAGTGTATCAGTGAAGATCCCTGGAGTATACAGGTAATTCTTCGGCTTTATCTTAATAGTGTGTACTATTATTTTTTATTATTTAGCGGTAAACCCTCATTTTATTCTTTTAGACGTAAAACTCACGGTAGGATCTTTGTCGGGTGTTAGAACTTGTATAAGTCCGCTTTAGCGTATGCTAGGGCTCCCGTGGGTGGCAATAAAGAGTTTTAGGGATACAAATTTCGTTTAATATTGTGTTTACAATATATAATGAGGGTGACGGGGTTATAGCGGGTATTTTGCCGGGATATTCAGTAGGTGTTTAACTGCTGCGGCAAAGCGGGCAAAGTTGAACCCGTCTCTGCAGGTCGTGCAAACACGAGGTCGGGTGGAGCACGCTAAGTATATTCAGAAGAAATATTCTAAGTGTTGAGGTTGACGAAACTGCAACATTAAATTGTTTCAAATTTCGTTGAATGGTTTTTCATTATTTTTAAATTTAATTTAATTAGCTGTTCCCAGGTGTGAACGATGATGATGGTACAGTAGCGTTGTTGGTTACCGGTACTGAGTTCACACCTGATTCACACTACATTTTTGCGTAAATACAAATCTGTACCTGTGCTAGGTTGTTCAGTTAATTAAATAAATTATTTTTATCTGAACCCTGGAAACTTCCCAGCACGCCGACTTGAGCGATCCGCTGGCGAGAGTTGGTGACGTCTTTCCCGCTTCAACTACGGAATAGCGCATATATTCCGAGCGGGAAAAACGGCACGTTACAACACAATATTGATGCTTATCCGCAGGAAAAATGTAAGTCCTTGTTTTATAATTGGTTTATGAGAACCTTAAACATGAACATGGGGAGAATTTAATATGGGCCGTGGCTAAGCAACACCTCTTGAATACTTTTGCGTCTTACTTTTGTGCCACAGGCTAGGTGTAGAGTTGCCTGCGACAAAAACACATAAACCTGTAGATAAACTAAATTCAAAAATAGATTTGCTGACAAAAACAGTTAAACTCTAGGAGTTTGGACTACAACAGGGACTTCTGAAGAGATAGGGATAGTGGTAGTTATCATCGAGACTATCGTAGAACCGACCGCAGCTAACAGTAAACTCTCGATTAGCCGCGGTGCATGTAGGTAAAAAAAAACAACATAGTTTAAATAAAGTTACTAAATACAAAACCCCAATAAAAATCATAAATCACAAATACAGTAATAATGTACAGTACAAAATGTGTACAGTAATTCAGTCTTTACTGAAGAACAGTATATCGGTTTATCGGTATCCACTGTACATGGTGTGTGCTTGAGCAGTTTTGGGCGCAACCAGCGGCACTGCAGATCTTTGTTTACTTATTAGCATGCAAGTGAATCACGTGACCCACTGTTGACTCCCCCTTCCCCGCAAAACGTGCATCACTACATCATTTAGTTTTCAGTTTAACCCAATCGTTCAAACTATTTGCTTCACTAGTGAAGCACCAAGTTGTGAGTTGTCCAAATCAGAAATAAAGAAAAAGTGTTTCGCTACAATAAAGCAAAAGCAAATGACAGATTTTTTTGTCAAACAGTAAACATAACTTTTTTCAATAGCATGGATGACATTTATTAGTTTTTGTTATCAGGTACGGCCTTTTATTGTATAATTAACTTATTTAAAGCACTTGTGTGTTAGTTATTAGTGCCTTCGACCTTTGTTTAACCATTACCGGCAATTTTGCAGCTAATCGCAAAATTCAATTATTCGCGGTATTCACGCCAGTGTTTACTGTAAATGACAAAGCTTGAAACTGTAAGTAAAAATCAAGATGGAAAAAATGTGTTCTTTTGCAGATTCTAATCATTATTAAAGGGGGGGCAAGAATTAGTGTTAGGTAAAATCATATGGTTTAGTAGTTTACCCAACGATCGCGTAAAGATAGTCTTTACAACAGAAGTAAAAAATTTAAGGTACGAGCCTTGGTAAGTTCCTTTCAAATTTCTAAGAGTGTCGTAAATGCTAATTACGCGAGTTGCGTACTCTACTTTACCTTCTATCATTTTTTAATTACTAAAAATCATTACTCATAACTTCCAGTAGAGGTTATGTTTTCATTTATAACCTCTCATTGCCACTGATTGTGATGCAACAAATTATTGTCCCAACCACTCACTCATTGTTTAATCAATTACATTGGTCTTAAAAGCCGATAAGTTTCCGTTTGAAGAATTGGAATTCCTTTCTTTTATCTAAATTCTTGAACCTCATTGGTCAGAACTTGTACAGTAAAGTTAACAAAACAATACTATAAAGTGAGTAAACAATAGGCCTACTTTAAAGTGAATCTTTTCAATTCTAAGAATTTAATTTTAAAAAGACAAGTTTTAAAAACTTTTTTTTTTTCTTTTTTTTTCTCCCAAGATGGCTGACAGGATTGTTTGCTCAGTAAAGTGTCTGTGATTATTAGCGATCTATCAAAATCTCACCGGTCTTTCTGCATTTTGCTCCATGGTCATCGCATAACTTATTCTTCGTGAGTTTTGTGTATATATGTGTACACCTCGACACCTTTCTTATCACCAAATAAATACTAATAAACCTGGTATTGTGTCTAACCCATCGCAAATGCAAACCCAAAAACCTGTCAATTTGTCTGCATGTTTCTGACGTCATCTCTACAGACGAATCTACGTTGAACGTCTTCGCATCCACAGCCTTCTCAATCACGTCAACTTCAAGATATCATTACTATAACTATTGTACCCGGACTTCCTTGGCGGTGAATTGAGTAGCCGTCAAGTGGGTTCTTGAGGGCGCAGAAAAGCCCAATATTATAAAATCATTGGATCTGTATTTGTTATTACGAAACCATGACAAGCTCCGTAACCAACTGTAACGTATGCATGAAGTTGGTACTTGACTCGGAGGAGGGGTTGCAATGCGAGTCTAAATGTAACCGTTGGTTTCATCGGGTTTGCGTGAACATTTCCAAAGTTGACTACACCCAACTCTCTAAAGATGAAAATAAAAAATGGTTCTGCAATAGAGTTGACTGCAAATCCCCTCTTGAGGATCCTTTGGTTGTCCTAACATCGAGTATAAATAGCCTTATGAATAAGATTGACAGCTGGTCTGTTCAAATTGAAAAAATAACTGAAGTAACGTCAGGCATTGCGGAAATCAAATCCGATATAGGGCTAATTAAGGATAAAATCTCACAACTTGAGCCACGGGTCTCAGCCAATGAAGTGAAAATTGACAACCTAGCATCTGAGGTGGAGGCTATTAAAAATAAAAATCCAAATGATCCCGGGCTTATTATCAAAGAAATGAACGACAGATCCCAGCATGCCAAGAACGCTATAATACACGGACTACCAGAGACTAACGTGAGCGACACCAAAGGAAAAATCGATCACGATAAGGGATCGTTTAACAGAATCCTTCATTCCCTCAATCTAACTAACCTCCAAATAACAAAAGCAATTAGGATTGGGAAACAGACACCAGAAAAACCACGCCCACTAAAGGTGACTTTCAAGGACTCATCAGATGCAGTTTCTTTCTTCAAAAACTTTAACCCGAATAGCTGTGAGGAAACCTTTCAGGGCTGTAATTTGAGTGTCTCTCGTGACCGCACTATTATGGAGAGGTCTAATTTGGCCGAACTTAGAAGCACCCTTGATGCTAGAAAAAAGGCTGGTGAACAAAATCTCACAATAAAATACCAAAACGGGATACCAGGAATAGTTCAATCTTCAAAAAACTAGCTTCAACCAACGGACATCTCTCAGTCTACTACCAAAATGTCAATGGCATGAAAAGCAAACTGGATGACCTAAAACTATCGATAACCTTGTCCAGCTTTGATGTAATTATAATTACTGAAACTAATCTCTCTGATGATGTAAATGATGCTGAAATATGTTCTGGCAACTATACAATTTTTAGATGTGACAGATCCTTAAAAACCAGCACTAAATCCAGCAAGGGTGGCGTCATGGTTGCTGTTAAAGACGTGTATGCTTCATCTCGATTGATGTCTTGTGCCAGTGACATTGAGCATTTGCTGATTAAATTAGAGCCCAATAAAGGCACCTCCTGGCTCTTGGTAGCCTGCTATATTCCACCCCAGCAGAATGTCTCCAGTTACAATAGCCTCCTCTCCTCCATTGAAGAAGTGTGTACTGTTCATGCCTTCAACGAAATAATTGTAATTGGCGATTTTAATCTACCTGGCGTCAACTGGGCTGACCCATCAAATGGGGCCAATACTCCTGCCTCTAAAGCTATACTTTCTCTAATGGACATGTACAATCTTGAGCAAGTCAATCAAATTTACAACAAAAGAGGAGTCTTGCTGGATCTAGTTATATGCTCTATTAAAAACACCATAGTGTCATCTGAAGTTGATGCTCTACTGCCCGTGGAAGAGAGACATCATCCCGCTCTTTCTATATATTTACCCTGCAATAGAAAAATACTGGGAGGTTGCACCAAACAATACAGGCCTGATCTCAGGAGATGTAATCTACAAAATACATATAGCTCTCTCTTAGCGGTTGACTTCACTTCTATTCTGAATACTGAAAACCTCAATGAAGCAACTGATAAATTCCTATCAACGATTGCTGCTGCGGTGAAGCTTAATTCGCCAATGAGAAGAGTTGGAATATCACCTTTCCCCAGATGGTTCTCTCCGGTCTCAAAGAATTTAGTAATCACTAAAAAAATCCTCCACAAACAATACAAGGAGAATCCAACAGCCATCAACTACCTTCGTTTCTCAAATGCAAGAACATCATGCAAAAACTCTGCCAAAAACGACTACCACCAACATTTGAGGAGAGTAGAACTAGGCGTACCAGTCAACCTTCGCTTCTTTTGGAGCCACGTGAATGCTATAAAAAATACTTCCTCGATACCTTCACGCATGGTCTACAATGAAAATGTGTCTGATGAACCTCAAGGGATGTGTGAATTGTTTAGGAGCTTTTTCTCCTCAGTTTATATGAGACCACTTGAAGCATTCACGCCTATCATTGGTGACTATATTGGAAACTCTTCAATGCTTAGACTCACCCCGCAAGAAATATCAGACAAATTGAAGAAGCTTGATGAGACCAAAGGCTGGGGTCCAGACGAAATTCCCCCTATGGTGTTAAAGTTTTGTCACAGTTTTTTGGCTAAACCGATATGCGATATATTTAATGCATCACTGGCAACTGGTATCTTCCCAGAAGCATTTAAATCGGCCTATGTCGTTCCTATCCACAAATCAGGAGCTATCAATGATGTAACCAACTATAGGCCTATCTCAATTCTGCCCGCTGTGTCCAAAGTGTTTGAAGACCTCTTTCTTGACCATATCAAGCCTAAACTGGCTAGCATAATTTGTCCACAGCAGCATGGTTTCACGGCAGGAAGGTCTACTGTGACCAACTTAACACTTCTTCAGTCAAAAATTCAAGAAGCCTTTGTCACAAACAGTCAGTTGGATGCTGTATATCTGGATTTCTCCAAGGCGTTTGACACGGTGGATCACACTCTCCTCCTGCGGAAGCTGCTTGTCCAAGGGTTTGGGAACGGAGAAATAAAGTGGTTGGCCAGCTACCTCCAAACCAGAAGGATGTATGTGAAATTTGCGTCTGCAAACTCGTCTGAGTTTATCTCTTGCTCTGGGGTTCCACAGGGATCATTGCTCGGCCCTTATCTATTTTCTCTCTTTATCAATGACCTGCCTGTGGCTCTTCAGAGGGATTCTCTACTTTTTGCTGATGATGTGAAAATCTTCTCTGTCATATCTTCGGAAGACGACTGCTTACGGATACAGGAGGATCTCCACATGGTTGACCACTGGTGCCAGACCAACAGAATGAAACTTAACATCAAGAAGTGTCAAGTAATAACCTTCCACCGCTGCATTTCTCCTGTAGTGTTTGAATACACAGTGCGTGGTGAACCCATAACTCGAGTGCAGGAGGTAAAGGACCTAGGTGTTATCTTGACACCTTCACTAAACCCTGAGTCCCACGTAATTCACATCTGTTCCAGAGCGAATAGAATGCTGGGATTTGTTTTCCGATATTCAAGACACTTCAGCGATATGATGGCTCTGAAGACTTTGTATTGCGCATTGGTGCGCCAGATTCTCGAGTATGCCTCACCAGTATGGGACCCTCACCAAAAATATCTGATTGAAGAACTAGAGAGCATTCAGAGAAGATTTATTAGAATGGTCGGGGTCAGGACCGGAATTCCTTACCGACACGTCCCAATTCAAGACATTTCTCGGGATCTGGGGCTGCAGTCTCTTGCGAGTCGAAGATTTTCTGCTGACATGGTGCTGCTACACAAGATCCTCAATGGCAAGGTTTGACTGTCCTGACATCCTGCGTCTGATCTTATTCAAGACACCATCAGCCACCCGATCCGGCGACCTGTTCGTGAGGCAATACACCCGCACCAACTACGCAGCAAACAGCACGATGTCTCGTCTTCAAAGGTCTGGCAACAGCATCGCTGGATCTGTTGATTTCTTCCACGACAGTGTGGTGACTCTCAGGAGGAGGATTGCTGGGTTGCAGGCATGAACGACTTAATTTCACCTATTTATTGTTGTTATTTACCGTTATATATTCTATCACTTGTTAATCTGTTTGTTATAAATTGAATATATATTGACTGTTTTCCTTTTTTCTCTGTGAAAAATTTGTTATTTGTTGCAGGCATCCATCAAATGTTCAGATTTGCTTTATTTTTCATATATTTATATTGTTGTTGTTATCTACTATATATTTATTGTTGTTATACTTATATATATTTATACATATTTATTGTTATTGTTACATATGTACTTATTTATTGCTGGGTTGAAATGTTTACAAAAATGTATTTAATTTCTACAGTCACCTAAGAGAAATATTGTTATGTCTAGACTATAAAATTGGAGATGTTCCGTTGGTATATAAAATAAATAAATAAATAAATAAATAAAAAAAGATTCGTAGGTAAAATATATTATTTATACTTACAGTAAAGTTTTCTACACTGACGTTGAGGTCAGTCATTTCCTTGGTATACTGGTCCCACTGGTCGTATCTGAAAAAAATAAACATGATAGAATTCTAATATTGATTAGTTCCTATTAACAGCCAGCTCATAAGGGAGCACTCACAATATAATGTATGTAAAAACTACTTTCTTCGTAATACGCGAGTAGGCTACGGGTAATCAACTAATGATATAATATTACATATTTTCTTTAAATGAAGAAAGCTTAATGAATGTATATTTAGGCCTACAACAATAAGGAATTATTCATGTTAAATAATAATTTAACATGAATTATCCTTTCCTTCCTTACCCTTTTTGGAAATCTTTTAATAGCCTAGGTAACTCTAATATTTTTGGAGTGTGTGTAAGCAAAAACGTTGGCTGTTTTATTAAAACAAAGGTTGAATTTAGTAGTTTCCCTCATATAAGTAAAACAGACATTTTAATAAAACAAAATAAAAACCCATAAGTTACCTTAAAAAAATTATTAAAAATGTGAGGGAATAAAACCAATACCGGTAGTTTCTATCATGAACCAAATGGCCTTCATGTATGAACTAAACTGTTATTTACCAACCTGATAACTGTGATGTAGAGGTTGACAAGTTTGTCAGCAAATCTGCTGAATTGGTTATCTATACAGACACTGTAGTAACCGCCAGTGGACTGGTGATCTTGGTAATCAGAATGTGCCCGCCACTGATAGGGATGAACTATCTGTCCGTTAGGATGTCTCACAGCAAACCCAGCCATTCCATCGCCTCCCCTCAAAACCTAAATTGGACAGGTTGCAATGTTTTACCTTTCTACAATTGAAGATAGTGATGTGGGCCAGGTAAATACCCAGTGGGTAGGTAAATATAAATTGGGTATCTACCCCAGGCCCGGGTAAATACCCAAAAACTGGGTATTTATAATTTTTATTAAAGTTAGAGAAGATTGAGATGATTTTTTGCAATTATCACCCTGTAAGGATAGTAAAATAATGATAAAATGTGTTAAACAAAATTTCATATGGTCACTACTAGCATTTTACTTCTAGGTATAATCGCCATAATTACCCAGGTCTGATCATAAAGCATAATCGGCATAAATACCCTGGTCGCATGGTTGCACTGGTGCTGACTACTTATGATTTTTTAATTTCTATGATAGATAGGGCCTAGATGAATTTATTTTATTGAAAGTGAAGAAATATAATTTGTAAAGTAATAATAATTATCTATATATATAAAAGGCAAAGCCCTCACTGACTGACTCACTCACTCACTCATCACTAATTCTCCCACTTCCCAATTACCTAGGAGGCTGAAATTTGGCACACTGATGCTTTAGGCATTAAATAGGAAAACTAAGCTGTTTTTATTCTGATCGGACTCAAGGGCTCCGCCCCAGTGGCTCTGGAGTTTCCCATGTTAACCTTATGAGTTCTCATATTTAAATGGAATTAATGAATCTTAACAGCTGTTTCAATTAAACAAGTTGGTTCTGTTCTAAGATGTTCAATAGCATTAAAGTTACAAGGATTACCAACAGGGTGCAGCACTATTATTTCTTTTATATTTATGACAACAGCTAATTTGTAACCAAAAGGTGAGTGAGCGTAGCGAACGAACTTCAACCTGGAGGCGAGTTAGCGTAGCGAACGAGCTAATCTGAAGGCAAGTGAGCGCAGCGAACGAACTCCAACCTAAAGGTGAGTGAGCGTAGCGAACGAACTTCAACCAGGACCTGATTGAGCTATGCGAACGAGCTCACTTATGAAGTTAAACGGGGCAAAGCCCGCGGGTACTGCTAGTTATTTATAAAGCCAGGAAAATTTAACCTAGTAGTGGTCTATGTGTAAACAACTTAAGAAAATAATTAAAATTCAATCTGTAGAATGACAGGATTTAATAATATTTTTGTTCTAGATCTTTTGTTAGTATCAATAGTATCAAAATAAAAAAAACTAATTTCATAAACTTGTGATACAAAACATTTGAATCTATAGCACAATAAATCTTTCAAAATTATATTAAGTTAGAGACCAAAAAACAGGAGATAGCCTACATAATCTTTGAGTCGACTATTTAAAGTCATTGTAAATTATTACACTGTTATTCGTTTCAAATAACGCATATGTAATACTTCACAATTGCTTGAATTCAAGCAACAGGTACACTAGTCTTAATTATTAATACGCTACATGTCACTTTGTAAACAACAAGGCTTTTTTGTTTTCAGATTTAACCCCATATCTTCTATACTATTATAAAAAAGAGGTGGTTGCTGTATGTGTGTATGTGTGTATGGGAAAAGTAAACTCGAAAAATACTGGTCGGATTGGGCTGAAATTTGGCATGATGATAGCTCACATTCCCGATTAACATATAGGCATATTCTTATTTCAAAAATCCTTTCGGGCTCCGCCCCAGTGGCTCTGGAGTTTCCCATGTTAACCTTATGAGAAATGGAATTATTGAATCTTAACAGCTGTTTCAATTAAACAAGTTGGTTCTGTTCTATGATGTTCAATAGCATTAAAGTTATAAGGATTACCAACAGGGTGCAGCACTATTATTTCTTTTACATTTATGACAACAGCTAATTTGCAACCAAAAGGTGAGTGAGCGCAGCGAACGAACTTCAACCTGGAGGCGAGTTAGCGTAGCGAACGAGCTCCAACCTAAAGGTGAGTGAGCGTAGCGAACGAGCTCCAACCTAAAGGTGAGTGAGCGTAGCGAACAAACTTTAACCAGGACGTGATTGAGCCATGCGAACGAGATAATCTTGAAAATTAAGAAGTTAAACGGGGCAAAGCCCGCGGGTTACAGCTAGTATTTTATACAAAAATGTTTGTCTAGGTGTGTTGTAGATTTGCAAACTGACCTTACATTTTTGAAAAAGTCCCTTGGGCTCGCCCCAGTGGCTTTAAAGTTCCCATGTTATCCTTAGGAAGAACATATTTGTTTACATTATGATAAGCTGGATAATTTAATTGCTGTTAATATTTTAGTTGCAATTTAAAGGAATGTGCTACAAACATTTACTGACTTGATAACTTATATTGGAGATATTGGCAATTAATAATGAAATGTATAATTAAATTTGAATGTTCAACAAAGCCAATATATAATAATTTGTTTTAATCACTAGCGCTTTCAGAAAATAGGTTTCCATCGTCAGGCTGTGTTTACACTAGTACAAAAAGTAAATAGTTAGGTACTTAATAATAAATTAATTTTAAACAAAGTAAAAACAGACGATGTAAACGATATCGGAAAAATATAGCCTATAAAAAATAATGTTAGAAAAAATCATCTTTTGAATTTTGGATGAATTACAGTGTTGTTCTTGATGTAATTATTTTCAGTACTAATTCCGAGTTTATAATTGGGCCGTCCGTTTTCATTTTTAACAAATAATTTTGGTCTGTTTTTTTCTATAAAATAAGATCCCCACACATTAAGATGTTTAGTTTTATAATTTGTTTTAAAAGTTTAAGGTTTTCCAAATTGAATATCTGTCCTGTATTAATACTGTGGCTAGCAAGGGCTGACTTTTCAGGTCTTCTGTATTGTGCATGAGCTTGGTGTTCTTTGAATCTGGTTTGGATTTTTCTTTTTGTTTGGCTTATATATTTCATATTACAATCATTACAATTAACTTAATAAATTCCAGACATGTCAAATTTTGATGGTTTTTCTTTAGGATTGCCTAATTTTGATTTCAGCAGGTTAAGGCATAAGGTATGAAAATGCTTTTAATGTTATTGCAAATTTTGAGTTGTAATTTATACTAATCCAATTCTTTACTATTTTCTTTTCTGAAATGTGGGTATTTCTCTGATTTTTCTGTCCTTTTAATTTTGCTTTTCTTAACATGTTGTCTATTAACCCTTTCGATGCTAGAATATTTTTTTGTAATTTTCCGAAAAGTGCTCTAGAGTTATTTACTTGTTTTGTCCGAAAAGGGCTAGGCTTACCACGGAGGCGAAGTCTAGTGTGCGAGAAAAAAAAATCGGTAAAAATAAAATTTTTAATCTCAAAAGTGCTAAGGAACGATATATTGGGCCTCGATCGTAGGAGGAATCGAAAGAAACCATTGCTGTTTCGAAACTACAACCGAGATGCTTATTTAAACTCACATGATCGAAAGTCGTGCGGGTACGATACGATATATCGTCGCTTAAAGCTTTTCGGATGAAACGCGAACAACGATAGAGTAGAAAGCATGGTTTTGTTCTTTCTAACTTAAGTTTGAGTTTTTTTTGCATGGTTTGCACTGTATGATATGCTACTTATTTTATAATCTAAGGATTTTGACGATTGCAGTACATGTTATATGATGTTAAAAGCAATCAAGACATTTCATTTCATTTCATATATCGTTCCATAGCACTTTTTGGGAAAAAGACGCACAACGATATATCGTTGCATACCACTGAAAGGGTTAATTTTGTAGTGTATCCATTAAAAGTCGCTACAAATACATTTACAGTCTACATTAACTACCAGCTAATTATAAAATGAAACTGTTCTAAACTAAACCTAACATTAACCAAACTGCAGTCCATGTTATGTGAGTAAATGTAGGACGTAAACTTAAGTGCAGCCTTTTAGTATAAATCCCGGGCATTTTAAGGTTTTGCCAAAAATGCCCCCCGGACGTTTTTTATGAACCCAAAAAGAGGACGTGTTAGGGGAAATGAAGACATCTGGGATCCCTAGGGCTTGATTTTTGGGAGGCTCAACAGTTTGTTTGGGGGCTTGTAATAAAAGGGAAGCTTGTAAGTTTTTACACCAACAACAGACAACAATAGATAGTTAGCTTGTTTGGTTCTGAAATTCTAGGGTGGTCTGAGCTCAATTAAGTTACAATAGGCTACTTAAATAATTCTCGGGTACAGTTTCTTAACTGGGCTACGCTAATTAGAAACTGTACCCATTCTGTAAAAGACTAGCGAAATAGTTCACTAAACAGATGTGGGCTCATATGGACACAATTTTAAATTAAATATACTGACCTGAAAACTGACATAAAACGTCGCCCCAGGATTAACATACTGAAAATAGCAATCCTCTTTTCCAGGATCTATGTGGACTTTATAGTCCATTGCAACCGCCGGTAGATTTTCAAACCAATTAACAGCATTCTGTTGCCCAGTAGTATCAAAAACCATCAGAAACAAGATTACAATGAAATTGAGAAATGATAATCCACAATATAATCCCATAATCAAACCATATGCGAACTATCTTGGCAAACAACAATAATTTAATGGTTATGTTATGGAAGGAAAGGAGAAACGAAACAGAGAGAGAAGAGAAAGTCCTTCCCGCTGACTTGGCCGTCGTCGTCGTCTGCAACTTGTTGACCTGTACGTCATGTAACATAAACATGTTTAACATGTAAGCATATTTTTGAGTATTGTGGCCACGGCCACCTAGGCGGCCGTGATTGTGGCACTGGCACATATGACTATTGTCAAAACTGCATACACCATTACAGTATTTATCGTCGAAGAATAAATCTTCAAATTATGTTATACAACAACAGCTAAAATCTTTGGTTGAATTGTTGTAAAGTGCCATCAACTATTTAAACAAAATGTAAAAAAAACTGTTTTGAAAGGAAATTAAATTGTGTTTATTGCCACTAAACTCAATCCAGGCAATTGACAAGCGTCACAATCATTTAAGTCTAAAAAATCAACTTGTTACATTGTTTTCACTAACAAAGTTTTTAGTTACATACATACATACATGATAGGTACATGATCTCTCCGTCCGGCGTAATTTTTATTTCAATTGGAGTTCCGGCATATAGGGAGATTCAGTCTTTCGATTGACGATTTGCTTGAGAGAAGACCATTACCGCAACGATACGGATACGGTGAGCAGCGTACATCGGCATCGGTGGCGTAGTGGATAGCGTACCGTACTGATCTAAAGGTACCAAGTTCGAATCCCAGTCATGGCAATAAATTTTTGTCTAAACTTTTTCACCATCAGCAGGTTTGGTTAGTTTGGTTAGGTTATGATAGTTTAATTTTATAATTAAAACATTATAAAAATGAATTAGAGCCATTTAATTATAGTTGTTTTTTATAAACATAACTATTTTTTTTCGATTAGTAAACCTTCATTGGATTTTTTCATCAGCAACTTTGGTTGGTTTGGTTAGGTTATGATAGTTTAATTTTATAATTGAAAAGTTATAAAATTGAATTTGAGGCATTTATAATTTAATTTAAGAACAGATCTATTTTTTTAGATTAGTAAACCTTCATTATAGCCAATCAGAAGCCTCCAAATGACTGCATATGCCCTATATGCCGGAACACCAATTGAAAAAAAAATTACGCCTACGTCCGTAGTCCTTTGCCATAAGGAATTGGACAGGTCAGGGTTAATACAAAGAATAACCAAACTTTAATACTAGTCACCGTTAAGGTAACACTGTCTATGTCCTGTAAACTTAACTCCACTAGATATTTGTTCAATTCTGATTTGAATTTTGTTAAGCTCTGAATTTCAAGTAATTTTTTCGGTAGGGCCTGGTACAATTTCATTGCCATGAAATCTGGTTTGTGTTCGAATTTTGTGAGTTTATGTTGGACTGCATGTGTGCCCTTTGTTCGGGTGTTGTAAGTGTGATTTGTAAAAGTTGGTTTAATGTTCTGTGATTTTATTTAGCAAACTGATTCATAGATAAAAAGTGAAGGGACTGTGAGAAAGCCAAGTTCTTTAAAAATATTTTTGCAGCTGGTCCGAGGCGGCATACACAAAGATTGCTCTTACTGCCATGTTCTGCCAAACAAAGATCTGATCAATATTCTTCTTCACAGCTCCCCATAGGATGATTGAATACAAAATGTGTTGTTCTATTAGGCCAAAATACACAAGTTTAGAGAGAGGCGTTTTTTTTTTCATTTTTTTTTAAATTTTGATTTTTAATGGGGATTCTCCCATAAAAACCCATGAAAAACAGGAAAAATCGGATTTTCTCGAAAATGGATTTTGATAAAAATTTGGTATGTTATAGTCCTTTATATTCTGAACGAAATGGTACAGATCCCATTTCTGTAAAAATTACGGTTCAAAAGTTATGGTAAATTATGTTATTTTCCCATAAAAACCACATAAAATAACGAAAAATAGGATTTTAGAAAAAATCCTGTTTTAATTTAACATAGTACGATCTGTTGGCCCGTCATACGTACAGGAATTGAGTATATTTTTTCATTTAAAAAAAAAATTTTTTTTAATGGGAATTTTCCCATAAAACCCCATAAAATAACGGAAAAATAGGATTTTCCCAAAAACGGCCGGAACGATTTTAATAAAAATTTGGTATGTTATAGTCCTTTATATTCTGAACAAAATGGTACAAATCCCATTTCTGTAAAAATTACGGTTCAAAAGTTATAATAATAATATCATTTTCCCATAAAAACGCCATAAAATAACGGAAAAATCGGATTTTCACAAAAATGGCCCGAACGATTTTGATAAAAATTTTGTATGTTATAATCCTTTAAATTATGATCAAAATTGTACTAATCCCATTTCCGTATATTTACTCACACCGCTTACACATGATAAAGGTTGTTGACAAACTTATGGGAGAAAGTATGTGTCAGAATGCTGATACCGTTTATTTATTTGTGCATCCCAGCTCAATTTATCATTCAAGCTCACTCCAAAAAAGTTAGCAGTTTTTGAAATTTGAATTTGATCCTCTCCAATTAATAGGTTTGGAGTCCTGTTATTTTTTGAATTTTGTCTTTTTGCAGTTTGGATACACATGTATCCTGTTTTTTGTGAATTTAATTTGAGTTTGTTTGATGAAAAAAAGTTTCAGGCAAATTTTACATGATCATGTATAAAGTTTACCAACTGACAAGATTTTGGAGGTAATAAACAATCTTGAAACTTATATTTGTTTATAAAGCTACATGCCAAATAGCCAAGCCTGTTTAAGTGCAAACAAGAATTATAAGTAAGAATAAGAAAACAAAGTTGCGGCTTTTATTTTGTTTTGTGTTTAGGTTTGGTTTGGTTTGGACTTAGACTTTGGTTATTTGTGCCTTGTTTATGTTTGTATTGTCGTTTTATGTAAAGAAATAAAGCCAGCCCGGGCCCACAGTGGCAATAACTAATTTATGTTAATGCTGTTCCTTTAATTCTATTGTCTTTAAAATGCCTACTTGGAATCAGATCCAATCTCAATTAAGGAGCCCAAATAACCCGGTTGTGTTTTTTGACATTAGTGTCGGGGCAACGGTAAGAATATGAAATTTCTGTTTATGGGGAAGTTATACAAAGCTAGGTTATTAGTCATAGGCCTAGTAGTGCCTAGGATAGTTTAGCATATAATCAAATCAAATCATTTTATTCAGCTAAAATAGACAATAGATTTAGGATCAGCCAAGTCATGGCACAACATCCAGTATAAGTATGATAGAGTTTTTCTTCTTAGTCTAATAGTCTATCTACAGTAAGGTATCTTATTTACGGCACACTAACTTACAATGTTTAAACGAACTTACACAAGGATTTAGTCCAGAAAACAGCTGTTTGCCGTCAGCTTAATGAAATGTGGTTTCATTAGGGCCTACCTCTTACTGTACTGTAATGAGCGTTTTCCGGAGCTGATTATATGGCTGCACTTTACTTTAGGTCCTACACTCATTCGAATGAAAATATCGATCGATATATCGATTATTCGATAAGTTATATCGTTTGGTTAGTTAGGTAAGGTTAACCTAACCTAACTAATCAAACGATATATCGAATGAAGCAATCGAATAATCGATATTTTCATTCGAATGAGTGTAGGACCTAAAGTAAAGTGCAGCCGATTATATTTAGCAAATAGTGGTTGTAAACAAAAACATAACCTCCCTTAGAGGTTATGAGTAGGTAGTGATTGTAGTCCTTCAGCTTAGTTGGCGGGTATAAAGGATATTTTATTGTAAAGTTAACTTAAGTTAGCTTAGAGTAGAATGGCGTAAAATATTGTACCGGTACGTCACTCGTCCAAAATGTGTTTACCGAACTCGTATGGTAGGCCTAATCCCACACTCGACTTCGTTCTCGCACGGGAACGACCACATTCGTCCGTTTAAATTCCCATTTTTGGACTAGTACCGTAACTACAGCTATGGCTAGACAACTAATAAGTAATTTAGATATCTCACAATCGCCATCTATACGCCAGGGTTTACAGCAGTCCAGTTCCTGTGGTTCAAGAGCTCTTGGATGCTGTAACATGAGATACGGTACCTATTAATTAACTGTCTTTTTATGCATCTTTTAAATTTTGAATGTCGTTTTAGCTATGATTTTCGTGAGCTGACCAAAACCACTTTGGAGCACACTACGTATTTAAAATTTATCCTGTGTGAATGTAATATGGGACCTCAAACTATTGGAAAAATGTCCTTAAAGATGATATTTTTAAATTTTAACCCCCTCCAAATTCAAAATGGTAGAGGAAAAAATAATATAACTTGGATGACTTACCTAATAAAATGTCATTTAGAGCGTGTTTTTATTGTGTCTCATTAGTGAGATTTGAACGGTGTTTTAGAATTTGATCCCCCACTACTTCCCCCCAAGTTACGTATATCTACGGTAATAGCTTACTTCCCTATAGGGAAATTCGCTAAAAACCCCCCTCTTAAAAAGCTTGTCAATGACTAAACGTCAATGACGATACAGTCTATTCCACTTATACTAATACTGGTGCAAACCTAGTCCCCGAGGTTTTACTACATAATATATGGTAACATTTTTTGCTAACTGTTATGGTAGCTTAAATAGTTACTGTATGAAATTATTTGGATGAGTTAGGTAGGTACTCTTGATGGTCTATAGGCTACATTTAATTTTGGGACTTTAAAGTTATAGTCTATAGTTACCTTCTTGTTGGTTTCATTTTAACTCAGTACATGAGTATGAAATAAATTTTGACCCATTGTGTCTGAGATTTTATAGTTTATAATGCTCTTTTCAGGAAATTGGAAGAATGGTAATGGAGTTATTTGCAGATGTGGTACCAAAAACAAGTGAGAACTTCAGACAGTTTTGTACAGGGGAATACCGCAAAGATGGAGTCCCTCTTGGTTTCAAAGGAGCGACTTTCCACAGAGTAATAAAGGATTTCATGATCCAAGGTGGAGATTTTGTAAATGTAAGTTTTAAATGTTTGTCTCCCTTTTTAAAAATAGGGATGACTTTGGAAATTTTTACAAGGTCTGAGAAGTACCCATGCTGCAAACAAATGTTAAAAATGAAGGCCAGGGTATCTTTGATGATACTGTATGAATAGTGTTTTTTATGATATAATTTCACAACCAATAATAATCCATGCTTCGAGAATTTGAGAATTTTGAAACTATAACTCCTACTAACTTTAATAAAGAAATATTTCAATGTTGATTGTAATTTGAAATAATTAGTCTTTTACTCTTTTGTAATGGTCTAATATACGTAATGACTCACTTTCTACTTATATTATGAAATTTATTATTGCTATAAAACATTGACAGGATTGTAGTTTTTTATTTATGATGTGGTTTTGTGAAGTTATCATAAGTTTTAAGTTTAATTAAAGTTTAATTCATAGCCTTCTCTCGTACCTTACTTTTCTTGAGTTTTATACTTACTTTTAGTCTTTTTAGAACTAGTTTAGTACACAATTATTTTGCACAAATTGTTCAAATATTACTGCTTTATATTATCTAGGTTTTAAATAAAATAACCATTATTGTTTTGCAACAAAAAAACTAATTTAATCTAATAAAAAACAGTAAATTCATTGCTGTTAAATACATTTAATTCTTCTAAAACAATCACATTAAGTTTAAGGGTTATAATAAGCGTACAATATCATTGCATTAAATGACGGCGTGGCAGGTATGACAGAACTGTATTGGAGGAAGCTCTGTAGCCGGACCACACGGCTGCTACACAGTGTGCAATCCATTGTGTTTATATATCGATGGTTGGGTCAGGCACATTACACTTTAACAATAAATATTAGAATGGTTTAACCCTCTATCTGGCGCTGGTCGATTTTCGACCACTAAAACGTGAGTTCTCAGTGGCGCTGGTCGATTATAGACCAAGATGACATGGGTCGGGTTTTTCTATTGTTAAAATATGAAAACAGTTTTAAAACGCAATAAATCTTATACCATTAGAAAGATGAGATTCTGAGGATTCATTTTCATGCATAAAACATTATTGAGTGAGTATTATGTAGCGATAAACGGTAGTTTGAAAAACTAGAGAGTTCAAAATAGATATTGGTGGTGGAAGGTTTTGGTCACCTGACTACAAAAACAGCTGTTTTTGGTGATTGTCAATTAAATTGTATACAATATTATTACATATTCTGAAACTACAATAAATTCCCTACAATTCCCTGTGGTTCTATAAGGTTGATTGTAAAAATTTTATTTATTTTTAAAAATGTCATAAATATTATGTTTTTGTAAACAAATCTTCAAAATTTTACATTCCGACGTAAATTTCTCCGACATTTTAGAATTCAACTAAATATAACTATATATTTTCAGAAAGATCTTTTTAATACCTATTGTACAGTATCATTTCATTTTTTGTTGATGCATTATATTATTTCCTACGTGACAAAAAGAAATTTGGTAGTTTTTCAAAAAAGAAAATATGTATGAAGAATTTATTTTTTAATAATTTTATTTTTATGAGTATTTAAAAAACATTGATATTTCTACGTAGGGAATCATATTTCACACAAACTTTACATTTAGATAAAATGTGTAAAAAAATTATATTGTGGTTTTCTTGTGGGTTGCTTTTGAAATTTCTAATTTGCATAATCCAAAAATTTGCAAACCTTTTGCTACTACGCCTAAACGCATTGCTAGGAAAAGAATATTTTTATATTATTATATTCTAAATTCATCACTGAAATAGAAAATATATATATGTGTGTACTTATATTCACAAATAAATGTTCCGTGGCAAAATATATGATACCACTACAAAAGCGCCAAAATATACCCGCCACTGGGGAATAAAATGACCGCCAGATCTAGGGTTAAAAACATGAAATGATCAAAAATCTTTTTCTCGTCCTACTATAGTTATCTATCTATCTGTCTATATATACATTTTCCTGTAGATGTGCACAATCCCTTTAAAAACTAAATTACGCTCAAATATAAGCACAAAAAATGAATTTGAAATTTCAAAAAAATTAACATGGGCTTTATGGGTTGCCATGTTGGTGACGAAATAACAACGAAATATAAACAGAAAATCAAAACAAATGGAAGAAATTACAATCACATGTTTTATTTACAGGGTGGGGTGAAAATGGAGAAGCCTGTACCATAGATAAAACATACTCCCTTGTGTTGCTTAGTCTATGCGTGTACCTTTGACTTACAACTAGATATTCCATCCCTATGTTAAAGTTGTCACAAGTTTTTAATTAAATTCGTCGTAGTTGATGTTGGACACCAACTGATTGCGCTGATCTAAATGACTAATTTCTCTCGAATACACAATGATTTTTACCAAGTCAAACTTATGGAATGACTTATTAAGAGCTATAGCAACTGTTTTGTCAGCAACAAAAAATAAGATAGAAAATATAATTTTAGACACACATACTGTGACTGGCTCACACAACTGCATGTTTTTTTAATAAAAAAATTGCGACAACTGGTCCATATAGATGGAATGTCTACTTCAGTATCCAATAGTCAATGAGTGTACATTAAATATTTTTGGTCGAGTTTTCGACCACTGGACGACCACTAGTTCACATTTAATAGCTAAGATATGTCTTAAGGTCAGGTAATGAATGATTGTTGACTGCAGGGTGATGGAACCGGAGTAATGAGTATTTATGGAGGGGGAACTTACACAGACGAGAACTTCATCATGAAACACGATGCTCCAGGTCTACTCTCAATGGTAAGCGATATCTTTAAAAAAATATTTTTACTCGCAAAAATACTACTGCTTCAATAGAAATTGAAATCTTTTGTCTCCACTGTAATACATTGGTTTTTTCCACATGTTTTAGGGCAAAGCTCTGGAATATTAGTTGTGCAGGACTTCTGTCCTGGTAGATCAGACTCAAACCTCGCCAATTGCTTTTAAATTTTGGATACAGTACTGAAGTAAACATCCCATCTAAACATACACATGAGCTGTAACGTTAAATTAGAATTAGGAGACTTGGCTGTTAGAATAGATTTCCATTCTGGACTAGATCCAATTCTCTACTTGAAATTCCGTACCATAGACTAAGTAAATGTGTCAGTAACCATTCCATCTTGAGTTATCAGAGCAGCTGTCCCTTGCGTATCACCCTCAATATTATGTAGAATAATTCAGATTTAAGTTCAAATTCTATAAATAATGTGCTACCTACTAAAATCTTGTTATTTAGATTGTAATTGTGGGTTTCATTCTTTAAACTCAAGATGTCCAGGTACAATAAAAAAAACCATTACAAAGCAATATTTAACTTAAGTTCCAAATCCTTGAATTGAGAATAATCCAACAATAATAGGATAATAATAGGTTTATGGCTAGTTAATCATTAACATTTTGTTTTTGGCTAATTGTGTAATCATCTAGTTATATTAAGAGTAAATTGAGCTCACTTTTTTCTTCCTTCAGTTATAGTATAAAGTAATGAAATAAATTTGATTCTTTGTTTCAGGCAAACAGTGGTAAAGACACAAATGGTTGTCAGTTTTTCATAACGTGTGCAAAGTGTAATTTCCTTGATGGAAAACATGTTGTGTTTGGACGTGTAATTGATGGACTTCTTGTGATGCGAAAGATTGAAAATGTTCCGACAGGACCAAACAATAAACCTAAGATACCGGTTGTAATATCACAGTGTGGTCAAATGTAATATTATATTTTATATTTTTGTTGTGTTTGTTTACATAACCTATTCAATTCAGCCTTTTACATTTGTATTTAAGACTAGCTGTGTACCCGTTCTACGCACGGGGATCTTATAATATTCAGTTGAAACCTTCTTATATAAAGAACAGCAGTTGGTTTGCATATTTTAAGATATGCTGGCCAAACTATTATACATAGCTTCATTTTATGTTGTTTTTTGTTGTTCCGGATCGGTATGACAATCAATAAAAGGTTAAATTACCTCTGTGTCTGCCGGTCGATCCTATAACGGTAGGCTTACTTTTATTTTTACTATCTGATCTCGTTTGCATGGCTCAATCACGTCCTGGTTGAAGTTCGTTCGCTACGCTCACTCACCTGTATGTTGAAGTTCGTTCGCTACGCTCACTCACCTGTATGTTGGAGCTCGTTCGCTGCGCTCACTTTCCTTCAGGTTAGCTCGTTCGCTACGCTCACTTGCCTTCAGGTTAGCTCGTTCGCTACGCTCACTTGCCTCCAGGTTGCAAATTAGCTGTTGTCATAAATGTAAAAGAAATAATAGTGCTAGTGCTGCACCCTGTTGGTAATCCTTGTAACTTTAATGCTATTGAACATCACAGAACAGAACCAACTTGTTTAATTGAAACAGCTGTTAAGATTCAATAATTTCATTTCTCATAAGGTTAACATGGGCTTCCAGAAATTCCACGTCAAAAATCGACAAAAACTTGATTTTCAAGGGTTTACTGTTAAATATCTAACTGTCTCATATTCGATGAAATACGTCTAAAACCATCTCATATATGTATAGTATTTGGAAAATAAGTTTCAGGCGGGACAGTGCTATAGTTATTGAGGAGTAGTTGTAATAAAGTGCGTATTTTAGCGTTACCAAGAGAATGACAGATAGACAGACAGACAGACAGACAGACAGAAATTGAGATAAGGTTTGATTCGGTTTCTCTGACCTATGAAATGTAAAAATAACCAAAAAGTTCATTATTCTAAGCAATGTACAGACAAAACTCTAATTTTATTTATATAGATAATCTAAGTGAATTGTGGGGTCTGACTTAAGGGAGATACAAATGAGGCAACGATGACATCATAGTTTAGTTCAAAATTCCTCCGTTAACAGCATTGTAGTAGATAGCACAGCGCGTAATTTTTACTTCACTATTAGGCCTAGTTAATTATAAAATTAAGAAAAACTATAAAATGAAATTTAAAAATTTTTATTTATAAAATTCAACTGTCATAACCTAACCAAACCTGCTGATATGAAAAAAAATTGTTGACAAAAAGTTAGTGCTGCCAGCGGGATTCGAACCCGGCACCTTAAGCCAACACGCTATCCACTACACCACCGAGGCCGATGACTGAATTCCGTATCGATGCGGTAGCGGTAATGGTGTTCCCTCAAGAGGAGATTTGACAGCTGACGTCATCGAAGGCTCTTCTGTCCCTCACCGGTTTAACATGGCATGTGTAGATTATATGAATTATTCTGCTGACAAGTGATAGCTTACTTGTTGAAAAAATATAAGTTTATGAAAGTAAGTGGCATCACAGAGAAGTAAGAAACAGAGGATACATTCAATTGTAAACTTAAGTGGTGTCTGGACTGGAACCAATCACTGTTCAAGCTCTTTCTGGCAAGTTACAAGTACATTTCTACCCCAGGAGCCAAAACGCATGGGTGTTCCATAATATTGTATCCTCTGTATATCTCACTTCTCTGTGGTTGTATCTAGTTGAGTTTAGTTTCTATAATATTATCAGCTAGTCCTATACTGGCTTTCTACAGTAGATTTAAAAACCACGGCTCTCTTTTGTGCCCTGCCCTTACTGTAGAACATGGTTAAAGCAAAAGGGGGCACCAGGGACAGGGACTAGGAGAAATTGACTTGTCTATGCATTATACATGTAAAGGTGGCGAATAAATGTCATGTCTTAATGTCAATCTAGTCTGGCCACTCAAAATATACTTTCATGAAAGAACGTGGCCACAGCTGGGATTAAATGTAAACATATTTTTTGTTGAATTGAAATCGAATACACTTCCACTTCACTTTTTGGCTATTTTTATGGAAGCTACTGTTTACATAAACTGCATTGATTAGTTGATTCGATACATCAAGTTATGGTATATAAGCGTAATATATGTTGGGAAAATATTCAATGAGCCGAATAAAAGTCTTAATGCTAGGATTCTGCTAGTAACTTGCTAATAATTCATCTTACTGTATCTCTAAATACCCCCGTTGCAGAAAACCTGCATACTAAGTGAATTTCCATTTACCCGGCTTGATTTCTTCTAAAATATTCCCTATAAATTTTCATATTTATTTCCTATTTAAATAACATTAATTTTAGTGAGTAGTTAGGTTTGCTGCTACGGGGAAGATGTTGAGGTGTGTTTTTTCAATTGAAATATTGATAGCTTAAGCCCCCCACACACTACCAGACCAGACCTCCAGACCAGACCGTCTGGCTACAACCAGACCGTCTTGGACGGCTCTACACACTCCCAGACCAGACATTCCAATATTCGTCTTTGAGACACCGTGGTGAGAACTCCAACAACTGGATGAATATTGTCGCGACGGTCGGTCGTCTGACAGACAGCGCTACACGCTCACAGACCAGACAAAAATAGTGGTGGGGGAACCTCAGACCGTCTGTGGTCTGAGGGTCCAACCATCAGACACGCAGACAGTCTGGTCCGAGAAAATCGGTCTGCAGACAGCCCCACACACGATAAGACAAGTGCCAAACGCCAGACCAGACGGTCTGGTCTGGAGGTCTGGTCTGGTAGTGTGTGGGGGGCTTTAGTATGAAATAAACCAAATTGCCAAATTTGATTAAAATATATCCATAAACAAGCAAACTAAAACAGTTTATTTATTCTCCATAAGAATAACATGGGAATTTTAAATTTACAATTTTAATTTTCTCCGTAGTCAATGATTATTCAAAAACACTTCAATATACTAAATTATTTGTTTTTTTAAGATCTTGAAAATGGTCTAGAAAGAAATTTAGAAATTTAAATTTTTTAGGGTCAAAAATTAGAAAAACCCATTTTTATCCCATAAAACCCCCCATAAACCCCTGATCCGATTACGCTGGTTCGCGAACTCGTTCGAATAAATGTAGGTTAACACGTTTGTACCAAATTTCATCAAAATCGGATTAATTTTGCTCGAGTTATCGCGCTAACGGACATATATATATATGAATTTGAACGGATGGTGTTTTTGACCTCTGGGAACCTCAAAACGAAAAAGTAAATCGGTCCCGGGTCTAGGTCTTAACATGAGACCTACGGTAATAGCTTATTCCCTATATGGGAAATTTGCTAAAACCATAGACTCATGGCTGTTATCGTTTACTATATAACACAGTTAGGCTAATAGCATAGATAAAACCATATAAAACATTCCCGTTATTACAGCCATTCAAAACCTCGTTTAGCCAAATAATACGATCTAATCATAAACAATAACTCGTCCCCTAGTTATATAACCAAACAGTAAAGCACAAATCAAGAAATTAACTCTAAAATGATAGAAACAAAGTTTCGTCGACACTAGCGCCCATGTGTCACGTACATGAACTAGACACTTCACAATGGGATGAGAAGTCTACTTGTGTCGAGGCACAAGAATGAAAAAAACCATTTTGTTCTTCTTCTTAAACTCTTATAGAGACAAGAGACGAGACATCATAACTAACCTAACCTCAGTTTCAGTTAGTAGTTGTCAATAATAATAACTAATAATAAGATTACTACTTTACTTTCTCTATGTACGAAAACCAGATAGCAATTCAGGCTTAATATTAATAATAAATTTATAATATTTCAAATTTATTGTTTCTAACATCAGTATGGTTTTATCAAACTATTTGTTTTAAGATTAGCTTATATCAAGACGATGTAAGATCCTTGCTCTGAAACCAAAACTAGGACCATTTTTATATCACAAAGTTAAAGTGGAAGCGATTGCCTACCCTGTTATTGAACTTAGGTATGTATAATATCAATTCAATGAGATTTATTGCAGCCATTAACTTACGCATTACCATATAACAGGCCTAGGCTAGGCCTAACCCTTGAGTTGGTTAGTCTAGTCTATGACATTACACAACTATTCATAATGGGCGTTGTTACATTAGAACTGAAGTATGACTAGGCCTACAGTTAATTGAAAGGCTGCACTTTACTTGACGTCCTACACTCATTCGAATGAAAATATCGATCGATATATCGACTAATCGATTGCTTCATTCGATATATCGTTTGGTTAGTTAGGTAAGGTTAACCTAACCTAACTAACCAAACGATAAATCGAATGAAAATATCGAATCGAAAAAATTAATCGAATGAGTGTAGGACGTCAAGTAAAGTGCAGCCAATTGAAATATTAAGTTTTGCCTAAAATTGGAAAATTCCAAAACTTTTTTTGTGGGCAAATTAACCGATAGAGCTAGCTGAACAAGAAAATCCAAGAATTTTTGATCAAATGGATAGTGACAAAGATACGGCCGGAAAGCGTCGCAAAATCTAAACTTGGTTAGCGCCTAAATGACCAAAACTAGGTTGGGTTAGGTTAGGTTAGGTTATCAATAACATGGCTATTGTTAGTAACCTAACTTAAAACCCTTACTAACCTAACAAAACCCAACCTATTTTTTGTCATTTTTACGCTAACTCGATTTTCCGCCGTTTTTCCGGCCGTATCTCTGTTAATATTTGATCATGAAAATTCTTGTTCAACTTGTTTTTCCTGTTAATTTGAATACCAGCATAAACGGTTTACACGGATATCACTTTTCGTTTTCCAGCGCCTTTCCAGCCATATCTCCTTTAATATCCATCGTATCATCAAAGTTCTTAGATATTCTTGTTCAGCTCTATCTTACCAGTTAATTTGAGTAGGCCTACGCACAATGTTATTTTCGGGGGTTTTCCGATTGTCCGGGTAAACGGGTTGTTTCCGAGAAAAAACTACAACCATTTTTGAAATCAGTGTGAAATTTCAGGCATTTTGAAAAAAAATAATTCTAATTTCGGGTGAGGTTGGGAGGTTGATATAATTACCGATCTTCTCAAATTTTCTGGTCTTGACGCTTCTCAGGCTCTCCGGCAGCTTATTGAACAGCTTCCATTCTATGGTGGGGAAACGGCTTTTAAAGAGTGTTTGTTAGGCGGTATCTTGGTATATCTATCATGGTACAGTTACGTGTAGCATCGTGGTGGACATTACTTCCAGTAATGCTTATTTATACAGCAGCAAACGTAATAATTTTTTATTGGGTTAGTAAAACCTGAAATTGCGAGTCAAGACGCTTAGGTAGTAAGTAACCCTGAATTAACTTAGGCTTAATGTTTAAAACCATTCTTTAAAAAATAAATGACAAAAATACCGTACGTGCTTTTAAATAGGCTACACATAGTAAAAGCTGTATGCTTAGGCTTGTCTTGTAACAAAAATTGATGTTTCTGGTTCTACAGTTCCCAAATTTGTTTGTCCTTAGGATCTAATTATTATTACTTATCCCACACATTACTAGGAAGGATCCCTGGCCTTTTCTACAAAAGCGTAGCCATGTCAAGCGAGGCATTTAATTGGATAAGGTTTGTGCAGAGCATGGAGAAGACAGTGAAAAATAAAGCAGTCTCTACCAAAAGATTAGACATGCTGTAGGTTTATATTTAATGATATTGACATCTCAGGTACAAGCCGGTTATTTCATTTTATTGTGCATAGGAACTTTACGGATATACAAAATAAAGTTTAAAATAGCCTATAGGCTATACCTAGAGAAGAAACTGATGTTTAGGTATCCAATAAAATGACCGCTTTTAGTTAGTTACTATACAATATATAACTAATTAGACTACATTTCCAGATTGAAGAAAATGTTGTTAAATGAAGTTCAGACCTACTCCCTGACTCATTTGGCAACTGCCCCATTTTCATCAGCCGTATCGCTCGACCATTGTTTTGCCTTCCTGACAGAAAAGGGAATTGATGTTTTGGTAAGTATAATACATTTTAAATTCAATGTTACCGCTCAAAGTTTTAACTTGCACCTAAACAAAATATAGTTGGTCTAGAGTTTGGCTATTCCAAACTCAGCTATTCTGGAAATCTGCATAGGCCTATTTCAAACTATAAGTTTGGAAATTGTTTATTTTTTTAAATAGGCCTACCTTAAATTTTTTTTGCACGCTGCAACATTGCCATAACCTTGGCGAAACCATAACTGTCAAATCACGAACATATTCCGCAGTTAGGCAAAATTGAGAATATCTTGGTCACAGTGAAATATCTACCATGGTCGCAGATGAGACATCGTCGTTGTGGCAAAACCGTTTAAACATGATCAGAATATTTCAAAGTTTTTTACGATTCTTCTGCTCTCTGCTAACGTTAAAGTAGCTTGGCTCCTTCTGGCAAATTAAAAATCAAATCAACCCTAGTGGGTTGTATTGATAAAAAAATTCAAATTCAGTTAAAATTTATTTATAAAAAAAATTTTATTAGGCCTACATAGGTTTAGGCCTAATTCATTTTGAAATTCATTCAAATGGTTAAATATATTATACTCTGATCTGCGTGACACAGTGTTTCTATTTACCTATTTATATCAGACAACCTTAGATAGTTGCAAGATCAGGTTTGCACAATTAACTATGACATTAAAAGACAAAATAAATGGATTTAGAGTTTTCCCTCAGAATGTCTGTATACCACAGATTGTTTGTTAGATTTGTTTAGAATAATATCCTGGCCTTTTTTATTCCTATAACAGCCTTTTTATGAAAAAAAAAATCCTTTTTGCCGCTTTAAATTTGAAGATGATTTTGTCATAAGCATCGATGAAGTGGATCCAGAAGGTTTTTAAAAATATCCTGGTGAATAAGACCGTTTTATTATTTAAAAATCAAAATTAACCCCGTACACTGCTTGCCATGCCCTGTCTGCCTTTAAATCTTAGAATAGAGGGCAGTAATTTAGTCCTTAGAGTAACCGTACCGTAGTCAATTAAATCCAGCACTTAGCTTAAATTACAGTAAAGTTTACTTAACTAATTATTTTAACCAACAATAATTGCAATATAACAATGCAATTATTGTTTGCCTATATGTTATGTACAACAATTTTTATGTTAACAAGTGGGCTTTTTAATGGATGCACTGTATTTAATGAGTTCTATTCTGGTTTGTTGGCAGAGAAGGGCTGGCAAGACGGGGTTGTTGACTTGGGCCATCTGCCTTTTGCTGATATCTACTGTGGTGCCTGTATCTGCAGATGATGCTACTCAACAGATGTTTGGTGATTTTACCGATGGTTTACCTGCAGCATTCGGAGATTTCAACTCAGATGAAATAACTGATCTGTTTGTCATCCGAAACAACAGCAAAACTGTCGAGGTTTTGTTGGGGCAAGATAAAGAACCTGTGATGTACTCAGATGGAATCAAATGTTCATTCCCATATAATTACAAGATCACAAGTGTAACCCCAGGAGATTTTAATGGAGACGCTCTTATGGATGTTATGGTCACTTTGAACGTTGAAGGTGATAGTTTAAACCACATAGTAGTGCTATGGGGAGAAATGAAACGGTTGAATTGTACATATAAAACATTATTTAAAACAAATGGCCAGCCCCTTGCAATAGACTATGACAAAAATATGGTAATTGATTTGTTCGGAGTTGATGAAGATAACAACAGAGCGTTTTGGTTGTTTGATAAAAACAGTACAACACCGAGAAAAATTCCCATGAGAAACAACGAAACTCACGACTTTCAGGGGAAAATAAGAAAACCACACTCTCACGCTTTCCTGGATTTGAATGACGACGATCTGGCAGACCTTTATATCACAACAGAGGACAAGTTTGAAATTTGGAAAGGAAATAAGGATATTCCTGATGGGTTTACCCCTTGGCAAACGATCGATCTCCCTCCAGGCTTAAATAAAAACAAACAAGATGTGATCGGGCAAACTGTGTTTTTAGATATGGAACTGGAAGGCAAACTGGATCACATTGTCCCTGTGTGTGACAACATGAACTGTGACAACAGCAGAATCTTCGCTTACACTCAATCTGATAGGCAGTGGCACGATTTACATGTAAATTTCCATGAAGATGGAACAGCCAACAAATGGAAATTCGCTGTCAACACGAAACCTCAGAAACCATACACAGAAACAATAACTTTGCGAGCAGGTGACTTCAACATGGATGGCTATCCAGACGTGATGGTTACACTCAACCGAGCAAACTCGCAAGAGTACAAATCTTTTTTCTTGAAAAACGTTCCCTGCAAGACAGCTTGTACAGAGTTTTCTCGCACGTTTGAAGTGCAATGGAATACTTTAAGTCCTTACAACAATAATACAGTTCTTGGTGTTTTCTTCGATTTCCTACAAGACGGTGTTCTCGATTTAATATTCGTTCACTCTCAAGATAAGCCTACCATGTTCAATGTATCGGCCTACAGGAACACATTGGATTACGATGCCAATTTTGTGAAAGTCATGGTCGTCACAGGGCTGACTAATGTTGAACACCCGTTAAACCCCGGTCCTCTGAGGAAGTCTGCTGGAGTTTATGGTACAAACCTCCCCGGGCCTAAAGTCATGTACCAAACAACGACACAAGAAGGTGATCCACGCTCTGCTGTCGCTACTCAGATTCCACAATCGGCCCACTTCACCCTCAACCTTCCCTACACTATCTTCGGTCTCGGCCGGACGCCTAATTTCATCGATACTCTCACTGTTCAGGTCTATGGGAAGTCTCGTCAATGGACTCAACTCATTCCTAATTCCCAAATGGTTGTGATTCCTTGGCCGATAGAGGAGGTTTACAGCTGGAAAGTACAGTTGTTTGTCACTCCAAGTAAACTTATCTTCCAAAGTGTTTTAGCCCTCTTGGCCACATGTGTTTTCATTTCTTTGATAATTGCTGCTCTTTACTGGAAAGAACGGAAAGAGGATCATTTAGAGAAGTTGCAAGAAGCTCATAGGTTCCATTTTGATGCAATGTAAAGAAATAAATACAAATCATGGCAGAATATATTTATAAAGTATAGACCAAGTTTCTAAACTAATATATTGAAAATTAATTGGTTGTTATTGACTAAATAACATTAAAATGGGACAAAATTGCATTAGGGATGGTTGCATTAGCGATCATTAAATGGGGTTTTTATACACAACTCTCTAGTTTTAAAAATATACCAATAATATATGACATATTCTGACATTTATAACATCTTTGCTTAGAAAACTACAATTGCAAGGAGAATGTAATATGAATCATATCCAGAGACAAATTAATTTCATCAACAACTCTGAAACAAATCATATCGGTGACTCAAAATATAAACAACTGCTTACTTTTACCTCTTTGAATTAGATATAAAAATGTATTGGAGTTGGTAAAATAATTTATTTTCGGTAAATCCCCCGTATCATATTCTTCCCAGTAACAAACTATTTTCTTCATACATTAACTACAAACCTCTCCAGTTATCATTAGGGAAATCGACTGAATGAGGACTGGCTAATGATCAGTGCAGATTTGTTTACAAAGTATGTCAGATATGAATTTTTCATAAGATTAAAATTGTTATAATAATAATTGTTTATGCAATTTTATATACAATTGTGAAAGCTCTTTATGTTTTGGATTATAGTACATATTTTAAAATGCAAAGTTTTTTTTTTAAATCTGCATAGTATATTTGTTTAGTTTTAACTTGTTTTCTACGGCAAATTCACTGTTTATAACCCAACTGCTCTACTCTATTGGGTTTCAATTGGTGTGATTTATACATTTTACATGTTTTATATATCAATATGAAACCAAATCTCTATAGTTAGACTCATAAAAAATATTTCTTAGAATCTGTAAGATTGTATACTTACCTTAATTTTTCACTTATTTCAGGGTACACAGCTTCTTTAAAAACCTTGTGTTCCCAAACTAACTTAAGTAACTAGTGTGTAGATTCCACCAATCACTCTGAGCGTTGCCAAAAATTATGCAAAACAAAGGAACCTTCAAAGTTCCCTTAACATCTAGGGGTACAAGCTTCCCTTAGCTTACATTGCTATACCGAATTACTGTTAATTGTGTGCTGTTACCCTTCAACTACTTGATTGAATAGTCAACAGTATTCAGGATATTTGTTCAGTGGAAGGTAATAGAGATGAGTTGTAAAAAAGTACTGTTGTTACAGACTCTTCAAAGATCATGTAATATTCTGTACACTATTCCAAAGATGTAATGCCATGGTTTCCACATTAGTTTCATGATACAGTAGTGTGTTAAATGTGATGAATGAATTCGATTTTTTTATTTCATTTTATTTTTGTAAATCACCTTCTTATTGTGATGTAGTCTTAAGTGCTTTAGATAATTATATTTATTTATGTGATAATATAATAGTATGACTTGAATATAATAATAAAGCTGTAATGTTTCTCAAAAATAGTTAATTTTTATTTTCTCCCCCTATACCATAGTATATGGAGAAAGTATTGTTTTTGTAAAAATTTTCGAGTTTGAGTGGACATATCCGTTTTGGGTCCCCCTGGACCAAAAAAAGTGGTTTTCGAAGTTATGTCTGTGTGTCTGGATGTGTACAGAGCTAGGGACTACACCTGTGGTCCGATTTCGATGAAATTTGGTGTGTAGGTTCTAATCCATGGTATCTCCAGGGTTTTTATTTTCATTTTTTTGAAATTTGTATTTTTAATGTATTTTCCCATAAAACCCTATAAAATAACGGAAAATTCGGATTTTCTCAGAAATTGCCTGAACGATTTTGATAAAAGTTTAGTATGTTGTAGCCCTTTGAATTCTGAACAAAATGGTATGACTCATATTTCTGTAAAAATTACGGTTCAAAAGTTATTGTAAATTATGTTATTTTTCCCATAAAAACCCCATAAAATAACAAAAAATATGATTTAGAAAAAAAGCCGGTTTTGATTCAACTAAGTATGTTATGGTCCTTAAAATTTTGAAAGTTTTTTCACTTTTTTGAAATTTTGATTTTTAATGGGGATTTTCCCATAAAACCCCACAAGTAACGGAAAAATAAGATTTTCTCAAAAACGGCCCCAACAATTTTGATAACAATTTTGAATGTTATAGTCTTTAAATTCTGAACAGAATGGTACAAATCCCATTTCCGTAAACATTACAATTCAAAAGTTATTGTAAATTATGTTATTTTCCCATAAAATAAGAAAAAAATCTGATTTTTGGAGAAAAGCTGGCTTTGATCAAAATTAATACCTATGTTATGGTCCTTATAATTCTAAAAACAGTACAACACCCCATTGTAACAATTATGGCTCAAAAGTTATTGCAACTTTTGAGATTTTTAACTATAAAATATCATATTTACTCTCACCGCTTACCCATGATAAAGGTTGTTGACACGCTTATCGGAGAAAGTAGGTGTCAGAATGCTGATACCGTTTATTATTTTAGCCAAGCATTCTTTGAATACACAATTTTTAATTTAGACAATGCATCAAACATACATGTAGTCAATTTGAGAGGTTATCTTTACATGAAAAGTATTTTTGTCTTCTAATGTAGTTTCTTAATTAATCTTGCAATATGACGAATAATATAGTTCTTTAAACGGGCAAAAAGTGTTCTATCAACCCTCTCTCATTTTCTGGCCTCGGATGGAAAAGAGTAATTTTACACCCTAGTGATGAAATACAGTAGAACCTCTTTAATCCGAACGTCCACTAATCCGAACTCCTCATTGAACTGTACTCTACCTATACACCGTACAGTACGTAGTACTTTTTGAAACACTCTTGAATTTTTTGTCAGTTGGAACAGTTTAACCAGAACTTCTGTGGCAAAATCGAACTATATTTAAATTACATAAAATAAAATTAAAGAGGTGCGTAAACAAACCTTTGTGCACTTGCCTTTGCTTTCAAAATTAATGCACACTTAGTTTGTGTTAAATTTGAGTGCAAGTTGCTGGCTCTGGGCCATTACAATTTGCCAAGATGTCCACATTCATGAGCAATTTAAAATAATAGAAATAAGATGCAAATGGAATTTGATTGTTGCTGAAATTGGTGGAAGCAACATTAAAACCCCATCATATCAGTGATGAGTTGAAAACTGCTGTGCAAGACGTAAATAGAATGAGTTTGAAAAACAGGTTTTTTAACACAGTCAGTCTCTTTCCAAATCAACATCCAATCTAACAAGGAATTGTAATGTCCCAGTAAAAAAACAGTAAGCAATGTTTCTTTTACTACCTGTATGTCCACTAAAATGAGGCATTCTCACGCATAGTGTCGGACGTCAGTAGAAATCAATCTTTTAAAACAAGGATGATCTACAAAATTATTAATAGATAAGGTCAACCATATTGTAAGTTTAAGTTCAGGTACTGTTGAACCAATCACACCTCCATTAAAAAGATTCCATAACATCTAGGGCACAAGCTTCCCTTAGCTTAACAAGGAAAAAATAATACACAGGACCACTTTTCTGTGAGTCAAATATATTTTAGTAGCTATGAAATGAAAACTAAGTAAAAAATCCTTCTAAGACGTTAGAAAAGCATTCATCTTAGAGAACTAGACACCAAGGTACTTACTCATGGATATAGACCAATGAGAATTGATGCAATCATAAATAACTAAAGAAAACAATAGGAGCTGTTTAATTTGTCATTTGGTTGACATATTTTGTAGTGTAACTGTGTCTTTCTAAATTCAGTTAAATATAACAAGTCAGAAAGCCACACAATTGTCAAACACCAAATACACAAAGTACCCCTGCTGCAGCAAACCTGCAGACTAAGCGAATTTCCATTTTCCTGATTAGTAAAATGTGTCCTTAAAAATATCACATCTAAGGTTTTAAGTTTAAGAATAACATCAGAAGTTTAAATTTACAATTTTTTCTAAATTTTCTCTGTAACTATTAGGCACGTAATAACGCTTCAGTATACTAAACTATTTTTTTTTTAAAGCTCTAAGAAATGGTTTGGAAAGAAATTGCTAAATTTTTTTGTTTTTTGGGTAAAAAATGGGAAAAACCAATTTTTACCCCATAAACCCACGTTCCCATAGTCCGATCATAAAGCCTGATCATGGTTCGAATAAATGTAGATTTACACGTTTATACCAAATTTCATCAAAATCGGATAATTTTTGCTCAAGTTATCTTGCTAACGGACACAGACATATATATATATGAATTTGAACGGATGGTGTTTTTTCCTCTAGGGACCTCAAAACGAAAAAGTAAATCGGCCCCGGGTCCAGGTCTTACCTGGTAGCCAATGATTTATCATCTTACTATCGCAAAGTTTTTACCTAGGGGGATTAAACCTATACAAATTGGTAAAAAAATCTTGTTCATATATTTCTTAATATGGTCCTTCCTTAATATTCAAAGGAGTTGGCTCCTGATCCAAGGAGTGGATCCCCTAGTCTTGGCTGTCGTCGCTACTTCATAAAACCTCCAAGCAGTCTGCCAACATCAGCCTTGGGCATCAACCCCAGCGACCTCCTGCCTCATCTGGATAAGGACGATGCCTACGCGCTGATCACTGATGTCACCATGAGTCCTAAACTGGTGCGAACTTTGACGCCCACTCCCACGCCTTGCGCCATCCAGTGGTCACCTCGAGGCATCCTCCTTAACCAACGGTGAGTGGTCTGAATTGTAATTAGACATTATAGTGCATAAGGTTTCTATGAGTAACTATTGGGAAATAATAGTTAGAAAGCAAACATATCAATCAATCAATCAATAGATCCCCATTCTACCGAAAAAGTATGATTTTTAAACAAGGAAATAAAGACTGGGACAGGTGGCGTCGTCCTGTGATCCAGCTACTAGGAGGTCACAAATTGTGGATGTTTATAGGCATGCACTGTGGATGCGATACTCCCTGGTGTGGATTAACGTCCGCACTAGTGAGTACTATGACTATACGTAGCAGCCTACTATCCTGATAATTTACCAATTTGTAAGCTATGAGGCCAAAAGTGGTTCGAATTCCACTAAACTGTAGGTCCCTTAGTTGTCATTGGCTGTATGGGCTATTTATTAACAGTCCTGTCTAAGGAACATGTCGGCCTTATTCAGTAACAAGATTTTGAGACTGCTCCACTCATCGTACACTCATATCCATTCATAATTGGCTTAAAATACCTACCTACCCAATTCAATGAAAAGTATATCAGAGTAAAACAACCAATGTTTTTGTCAGCTGACATCATTGTGTCTTGTTTTATTTATGCAAATGTGTCACTCTACTTTACTGGGACAGATAAAAATTTTTAAATTGGCTACTGTATCATCAATATTACATAATTTTTTAGGTGCCTACTGTCAGTATTGACTGACATGGGAGGTTTGGAGTTGTACAATGTCAGTAACAAGACAGCAGACATCAGCTCTCTATGGCTGCAACACTGTCAGAAGGATTGGGATCCAGTCAAAATTTCCCCAAACTCTGTCAGTGAGATACTTAAGCTGCTACGTACCAGGGCAGAAATGGTCAAGATCACAGGTTAGTCCTTTGCCTTTTTTGTAGAACAGTTTAGCTCGACCAGTCAATCAAGTTGTTTTTGAATGACTGAATGAAAAACACACAACTCTAAGTTCTTCAATTGCAATAATAAAGCTTGAATCTTTGTCGTAGGAAACTTTGTGTAAAAGTTTTTACATCTGTCAATAACTTGTTCAACTTTGATTTTGTACTTTTTAAAAACCAATTATGATCTTATAGGCACTGAGTTTTCTTTACCAAATTTGACTGCACACTTGCCTGCACTTGACCCTAGTATCATTAGTTGGTTCAGAAAAAAAAACACTGCGAAATTCAGCAGCTAGGAAAATTTGCCTATAGAAAGGTAAATATTACAAAAGGCAGTTTGAATGCAGTTTTGATTTGACTAAAAAAATCTTAAAATTTGTAAGATGTATCAAATACAAAAATCCTAAACAACCTATATCTACAACAAACAATTCTACAATATCTACAACAAGTAATGACGATAAGTGTGGAAATGAATTTTGGATTTTTCTAACCTATAGTATGGATATTTTTACGTCATTAAAATAACAAGTGTTTACAATAACTAATTCTATAAGGATGTTCATTAACAACATTGATTTTTGTAATTTAAAAATAATTGTAGCTATGTGCTGGCTTGGTGAGGGAGGCAGGTTTGCCACTGTTTCCAAGAGTGGGTTGGTAACACTGTGGATAGTAAGAGCCAGTGATGCCACTACACAGGAACTAGACGTTACTTTAACGGCCAAGTTCGACTGTGGACTGCGAAACGCGACTGTCCTTTTTTGGAATCGTCTGTCATCACAATCATGTGAGTGTTATTTTATTGTAGATTAAAAAACCTCAGAAATCATATTTTCTTGTTATATCCGAGGTTTTCAAAACCAATAAGATTATCAATAATTGTCAAACAGTTTATGAGTATTGTTGAAATTATTGAGATGTATAAGTTTTGTGCAGTAAATTCCCCCCCCCCCCCGTTTGTTTAATGGATAAAAAAAATTAAATGACAACCAAATACCTATTTTGGAAAAAGAACACTATGGTAAGATAATTATTAACTAGTAGTAGTGAGTTTGTGGCTCAGTCAATAATAGAGATATGCTGATTTACCGCTTATTGATTTTTCCGTTTTTCTCAAAAACTTGACACTAGGTATCAATTAAGCCAAATATGTTTGAACACTTCTTGCTTTTACAGGTTTACTGATAGTGGGAAGCCACGACGGACGTATTCAAGGGTTTATATTTCCTCTAACTGAACCATCCTCAGAAACTAAAGCGATCGCCTCAATAACTCCTAGTCAAGTTGATATCTGGGGAGAGCAAGATAAGATTGCCCCCACTTACATTGACAGCTGGTCGTGGAGTGATGGGAATCTGGTCGTTGCTGCCAAAGGCCCGTTTTTCTTGGCATTTTATCTTGATAAGCAAGGAAAAAAACTTACCTACTGTGCATATCGATGCTCAGACATCTCCATTAATGGTATGTTTGTCAAACATTCTCATTCCTAAAAGTGAAACAATAGTCATAGCTATTATCTATCCTTTATTTTAAAGTAGATTGATAGTTTGTTTTAAAACTAGTTTCACATGTTATGGGGACTGTGAACTGTACTTGAGGGATAAGTCATCACTTATCAATAGGGAGCACAGCTTGTCTGGTGGTTAGAACTCAATCATTCTGCTCTGAAGACTCAGGCTTAAATCTCACTAAATGTTTGACCAAACAATTTTACCTTTGTGACAGAGCAGTGACCCTGTGGATCAGAGCCCACCTTAACCTGTATAACCACGTTAGAAAATGCTAACGCAAAATGCACGTAGGAAATGCTAAAGGAGTTTGTCTTTAAGACAAACAATTTCTCTGAATAGATAACTTCTTCCTCTAAAAGTCACACAAAATTAATTACATCAGACTAAGCGTATTTCCATTTACCTGATTAGATTTTCACTTAAACTATTCCCTAAATGTGTCAGATTTATTCCCCATTTAAATAACATTAGATTTAACCAGTGCTTAGGTTTGCTGCTACAGGGAGGGTTCAGTATAACTTGTTAGAGACCAGTTAACATTAACTTAATTGTGCTAGAATCAAATATTTAAATTCCATGTTTTTATACCCTGAGCTGTAACAAGGCTAAAAATAGGCTTTACTTTGGTCAATTCAGCTCAAATAGTGTAAAACTGCATTGGTGTAACGCAGTTACACTATTTGAGCTGATTGATGAAGGTAAAGCCTATTGTTAGAAGCAAATAACAGTGTGAATGAAGTGATGCTAAACTCACCATCCATGTTTGAGGTTGAAAATGTTAAGTTAGACAAAGTAAAAACAAGTGTGGCAAAAGTAAAAATATGCAGGAATGAGCTATTTTGAGTGTAACAATCAGTGCAAAAATGAATCAAGACACATGTTTAGGTTGCTTTAGGAAAGTTAAATTTATATAATAAATCAAATCAAAGTTTATTTTAACAAAAATGTTTGTACTAGATGAGGAATCTAATAAGGAGATTAACTTTATTTCAGGTGCTACCAAGTTGTCAGACAGTGTGATGTTGGTTGTTACTCGAAGTGCTCGGATTATTCGTCTCTCCTTAACATTTAAGTCCGACGGATCGTTGAACATGTTGACTGAACCCGTGGAGAGTTACGTCAATGTCTCTCACATGGGATGTTACGGCCTCAACTTGACCCTCAACAATGTTATCTGCTTCATTCTACTCAGGTAAACATAACTTGTATCTTTGAGGATACTTGATGAGGCTGAATTGAATTTGAATGGAAATGATGTGGCTTGCAACGAAATCAGTAACCAGATACAAGCCTAAGCGGATTTCCATTTACCAGTATTGGATTTTCACTTAAATCTATTTAAATTTAAATAACATTAAGTTTAACAAGTGCCTAGGTTTTGTAATCTATCTATCTATATAAATAAAATTAGAGTTTTGTCTGTACATTGCTTAGAATAATGAACTTTTTGGTTATTTTTACATTTCATAGGTCAGAGAAACCGAATCAAACCTTATCTCAATTTCTGTCTGTCTGTCTGTCTGTCTGTCTGTCTGTCTATCTGTCATTCTCTTGGTAACGCTAAAATACGCACTTTATTACAACTACTCCTCAATAACTATAGCACTGTCCCGCCTGAAACTTATTTTCCAAATACTATACATATATGAGATGGTTTTAGACGTATTTCATCGAATATGAGACAGTTAGATATTTAACAGTAAACCCTTGAAAATCAAGTTTTTGTCGATTTTTGACGTGGAATTTCTGGAAGCCCATGTTAACCTTATGAGAAATGAAATTATTGAATCTTAACAGCTGTTTCAATTAAACAAGTTGGTTCTGTTCTGTGATGTTCAATAGCATTAAAGTTACAAGGATTACCAACAGGGTGCAGCACTAGCACTATTATTTCTTTTACATTTATGACAACAGCTAATTTGCAACCTGGAGGCGAGTGAGCGTAGCGAACGAGCTAACCTGAAGGCAAGTGAGCGTAGCGAACGAGCTAACCTGAAGGAAAGTGAGCGCAGCGAACGAGCTCCAACATACAGGTGAGTGAGCGTAGCGAACGAACTTCAACCAGGACGTGATTGAGCCATGCAAACGAGATCAGATAGTAAAAATAAAAGTAAGCCTACCGTTATAGGATCGACCGGCAGACACAGAGGTAATTTAACCTTTTATTGATTGTCATACCGATCCGGAACAACAAAAAACAACATAAAATGAAGCTATGTATAATAGTTTGGCCAGCATATCTTAAAATATGCAAACCAACTGCTGTTCTTTATATAAGAAGGTTTCAACTGAATATTATAAGATCCCCGTGCGTAGAACGGGTACACAGCTAGTCTATACTATTATAAAGAAGAGGTGGTGTCTGTGTGTGTGTTTGTATGAGCTAATCTCAAAAACTACTGGTCGGATCGGGCTGAAATTTGGCATGATGATAGCTCACATTCCCGATTAACATATAGGCATATTTTTATCCCAAAAAATCCTTCGGGGCTCCGCCCCAGTGGCTCTGGAGTTTCCCATGTTAACCTTATGAGAAATGGAATTAATGAATCTTAACAGCTGTTTCAATTAAACAAGTTGGTTATGTTCTATGATGTTCAATAGCATTAAAAGTTACAAGGATTACCAACAGGGTGCAGCACTAGCACTATTATTTCTTTTACATTTATGACAACAGCAAAAGGTGAGTGAGCGTAGCGAACGAACTTCAACCTGGAGGCGAGTGAGCGTAGCGAACGAGCTAACCTGAAGGCAAGTGAGCGTAGCGAACGAGCTAACCTGAAGGAAAGTGAGCGCAGCGAACGAGCTCCAACCTAAAGGTGAGTGAGCGTAGCGAACGAACTTCAAAAAGAACCGAAATTTCTTAAACCATGTCCTCACTCATAACTGCTATAAGCATTTGATACTTATATGCCAACCCCGTACGAAGGACGGGTACTCTGCTAGTAAAGTGATAAATAATAAAGGTTTTTAATAAAGTGGTTTGTACTACAGGAAGGGCAATAAAATGATTTTTAGTAAAATATTAATAGCTTAATAAATGATTTTCCAAGTTTGATCAAAATACAGGGTGTTTTTTTTAACTTGCTTCTTTTTTTATGTAAAAACTGCAACAGGTAGAAATATGCAGTTTGTGGGAATCATCTATTGACATAGGCCACAATAGTTGTGATTTCAACGTTCCCATTCACCCCCTTTGATGCAACAATTGTGGCCTCGACGTCAATAGATGATAACCGCAAACTGCATATTTCTATCTATTAGTAGTTTTTATATAAATAAAGAAGCAAGTTAAAAAAAAAAAACACTGTATATCAATAAACAAGCAAACTACAACAGTTTACTTATTCTCCATAAGAATAACATAGGAATTTTAAATTTACAATTTATTCAATTTTCTCCGTAACCAATAACCCCACAAAACACTCCAATATACCACATTATTTGTTTTTTAAGCTCTTTGAAATGGTGTGAAGAGAAATTGGAAAATTTTATGTTTCGAGGGTCAAAAATGAGAAAAACCAATTTTTACCCCATAACACCCCGTTCTCATAGTCCGATCATACTGTTTCGCGAACTCATTCAAGTTTATCCTGCCCTACACCTTCAAGCCAAATTTCATCAAAATCAGACAAAAATTACTCAAGTTGCCGGATGTATATGTATATGTATAAATTTGAACGAATAGTGTTTTTGGCCTCTAGGGGACACCAAAATGAAAAAGTAGATCGGTCCTGGGCCTAGGTCTTACCGTGCCACCTACAGTTATAGCTACTTCCCTATAGGGAAATTCGCTAAAACTTTAATGACTGAGGTATAAAAGTCTTATTTTGTAAAAAATGTAATAATGTTAACAAATAAATAAATAAATAGATTTTTTCCAGTGTAAACCAATCGTACGATCACCTGAGATTGAGGGAGCCAACACAAGTAGTGATTTGCTCCGTCACAGGATTCAAGGAGCCTCTGAAAATTATACAGGATACCCACAAACCTATCTCCGAGCTGTGGGACTGCCTTGAACTTCTCAGGTTCGTAATTAATTTTGTCTCTTAAAACTAGTGATATTACTGCCTCCAAGTTATCCACAGAGCCGCCTTGAGGGTAATAGATGCCTGGGGCAAGATTAAAATTGTTGCCCCCTCCCCAAAAAAGGTATATGGGGGGTTTGCGTTAATAGATCCAACGTCCAAAATATCGGTATCGAACGTTTTGTAAGTATTTTTTTTTTATAAACGTAACAACTACACTGAACTAAATTACTAAAAACATTGAATTTACGACTCACAACGGACATCACGAAACGACTAGGCTATGAATTGACGTAAGAGTTTGAGCTTTGAGGTTAGAAACAAGCAGTTGTAGGTGGGGTATGTGGGGAATACGCAGTGTGTGTGTGTCTCGGACTCGCAGTATTGCCAACAAGTCACATGCCAGACGTAAAAGTATTAATAGTACGAGTTGTATATTAAATAACGGTATTTATTTTACAAATAAAACAAAAGCTATAGATTGCCTTTTTTTAGAATAGTCATTGTCTTTGATTACATGTTTACCTTTCCCTTGAAATATTTGTTTGCGGTTTACCGATAACGTTGTTAAATTATTTACCTTCCTAAGCCGCGGGGCCCCCTATAGTTCGGTTAGCATTAGCACGCAGGTCGCTTTCTAAGCGGCCGAACTATAGCCGCAGCGCCCAGGGCGGTCGCCCCGCCCTCAGGCCCTGGCTGTCCGCTGTCATAAAATAAAATGAGTTAAATAAAAATAACTGATATGTTGTCACATACAAAATGTTATAAAATGTACCCAGCAACCGATGGGGTCAGATACATTCAAATTATCTTTATTTATATTATGTACAAAACGTACAATAAATAGTGTCAAGCTTATAATTACTATGTACAAATACTTAACCTAAACAAAAAATACAGAAAACAAAACTATCTATAGCTGTATACATTCATAAAAAGTTCATCTATTGAGTAGATGGGTTTTTCTATCAAAAATTCTTTAAGTTTTTGTCTAAACTTTTTTTTATCCTTAATATCTTTTATTTCATTTGGTATTAACTTTAAAAACTGTACACCGGCATATGAGGGCTTATTTTTATACATTTCTAAGTTGGGTTTCGGTAGAACTATATTATTTTTGTTTCTAGTGTTGTATTGATGGGTTTCACCATGCGTTTTAAATTTTTCCTGGTTATTTTTTACATGTACGATACATTCCAGTACGTACAAACTAAACACAGTTAATAGTTTCAAATTGACAAAATGTTGCTTTACAGACTCGTTATAATCTAGATTTAACATTATTCTTATTGCCTTTTTCTGTAAAACAAGTATCTTATCTAAATTTTTCTGGGAAGTGCCTCCATACACTACTATTGCATAAGATATATGTGATTGGATATGGGCATGAAAAACTATTTTTAATGTTGCTAGGTCACTTAAATAAAACATTCTTTTCAAGGCATAGATTCCAGAATTTACCTTACGCACAATGCTTCCTACATGATGATCCCACCTAAGACATTCATCAATATGGATACCTAAAAATTTTGTACAATCAATTTGATTTATTGTGTTTTTGTCAATAAAAATATGAGGGCTACACTTATTTTTGTTCTGCTTAGTGCTGAAAGAAATAAAATTAGTTTTTTGTGAATTTAGCATTAATTGATTGTTAACAAAAAATTCTTGGATTTGTGATAATTCTATATGAGCTGCTACTTCCAAATCAGAATGACATTTAGCAGATACAATAAGATTAGAATCGTCAGCATACTGTACGAGTTTAGAATTAAATATTACATTGTTACATAGACAGTTTGGCATATTCTTAACATAACAAATGAAAAGCAAGGGTCCAAGAATAGACCCTTGCGGGACGCCATGCTTTATACTTTGTGTTGCGGAGGGAATTTTTGAAATTATAGCGTTGTTTATATGACTGATTTCTGTAAATTGCTGCCTGTTGGTGAGATATGACCTGAACCACTGCAAAGGAGTTTTTTGAATCCCAAGATAATGTAATTTTTGTAACAGCCTTTCATGTGATATACTATCGAATGCTTTGGAAAGGTCCATGAAAATACCAGCAACACTTTCTCTTTTGTCTATTGATTCTATAATTGATTCAGTAAAATTGATCAGAGCTGTGGTGACAGATTTATCTTTGCAAAAACCATGTTGTTCGTCATCTAAAAGACTATTTTGTTCTAAAAATAGCATGAGTCTTCCATGCATGGCTTTTTCAAAAACTTTTGAGATTGAAGGGAGAATAGAAACTGGACGATAATTTTCTATATTAAGTTCATCCCCTTTTTTGTAGATTGGTATGGTTTTAGAAACCTTCAATTTGTCCGGGAAGATGCCAGAAATGAATGATGAATTTATCAGGTGTAATAAAGGCTTTATCAATGCGATTTTTGAAAATTTTATAACTGTTATTGGTATTTCATCATATCCGTAAGAGTTTTTATTTTTCAAAGAATCAATTACTTTAGCCAATTCGTCCTCATTAAGTGGATTGCATCGGAACACTTTTTGTGGATTTAACAAGTTATTTGTCAAAGTCACGGGCTGTGCTGGAGGCAAATCCTTAAGTAAATTTTCAATTACATTTACATAATAGTCATTAAAAATGTTACTAACATGAGTTGGATTGGAGACCAGTCTACCATCAGATTCTATTACAATATTTTCACCAGATTTGATTTTTTTATTTGCTACTTCTGAGTTAATGATTTCCCATGTTGTTTTGGAGATGTTGTTGGAGTTTGCAATTTTATTATGGTAAAATTGTTTCTTTGCGTTAACTGAATTTATTTTGAACTGCCTATTTCTAGTTTTTACTTGTTTATGAAGTTCAGTAGACTTTGTTCTTCTTGCCTGTTGGCTAAGTTCTACAATATTGTTTTTTTCCTCTTTTAGCTCCTCAGTTATCCATGTTTTTTTATTTTTATTTATTTTTAATAGAACTCTTGGAAAAGAAAGATCGAAATAATATTTAAATATGCTATCAAAACTGTTGTACTTTTCATCAACAGTTGCATTGTAGACTGCGCTCCAATCCTCCTTTACAAGTAATGAATTGAAGAGGGTCATGTTATCTTTTGTAAATTTCCTCCCATACCTAAATAATTGTTTATTTTCATTATTACCTAATGTACATCTAATTTTCAATACCTGCCCATCATGATCAGACAAACCAGTTACTAAACCTTCTATCTGAAGAAAATTGACATCAATGTTAGTTAAAAAATTATCTATACCAGATTCTGAATTAGCTGTTACTCTGGTGGGAAAGTCTACTAAGTACCTTAAGCCATGCCGAGTAAGAACATTTTTAAACTCAACTGATTCAGTAGAGCTTTGTAAAATATTTATATTAAAATCTCCAGCAATCACAATATATTTTTCTTTTTTTAACAGTATAGTTATTAGGTTATCGAGCCTGTTGAAAAATTCTATTGTTTGGAAGTTAGGTGTTCTATATACTGCCGCTGTTATAAATTTGAATTTACCTATCTGAAATTTGGCCAAACAACATTCAAAAATTTTATCCTCACAGAGGCTGTTTAATTCTAAAGTAACAAAAAGTTTCCCCTTTAAACCTCGTTCTGCCAAAACCATTACTCCTCCTCCTGTAGTGTTAGTTCAAGCATATTGATTTATTAAGCAATAATTAGATAGGTTAAAACGTTCTATCTCTACAGGACCAAGATTATGCTCAGAAAGTATTATTATATCAGGTTTAATTTCCGACAAAATTATTTCCAATGGTTCAATACGTGACTGTAAATCTTGCATGTTTTGATGAAAAATTTTTAGATTCTTTGTTTTGTTAATTTTAGTATTAGCTGAAGAAATTGATTGGCTGTAAGAACGGTGTTTAAATGGGGGGCTATTTTCTAATCTGATATTACTATGGACATTGAAGGATGAGCTAAAAAAATACTATTGTTATTCTCCACCCTACCACTTTCACAATCACTATATTGCCCATAATTTGCACCATCACTAGCACTGTGGGTCAGAGATGCCCCCAAAGTTGAAGAGCTGCTGGTGTCTGGGTTGTGGGCAGTGGCTGGTAGATGCTCTGTCACCTGACTCGTGATGCCAATAGGTTGCTCCGATGGGCGTCTACCTTCTTCCAGAGGCTCGTCATGCAGTAGGAAGGATTCTTTGAACTGAGCTTTTGATTTTTTAATTTCTTCTCTCAGTACCTCAAGGAAGTGGTTGTGAGAAAGGCCCTTCCACAGAGCTCTTTTTGCTGATGGCTGATCATAGGAAGCAATAGTAATTGTAGCCTTAGTTCTTTCTTGAAAATTTACAATTTTTTGAGCAAAGTGATGCACGTCAATTAAGTCTCTCACACAGCCCATAGGTGAGCATATAAGATTCTTGAGTTCTTGGCTTTTGAAATGTTTTTCAAGCTGGGAAAATGCTTCGTCATAGTCCGAAACAGTAGGCTTGCCATTATACCTAGACTTGGTTACTAAACTGAAGATTGTCAATCCATTTTCTTCCTTTTGTCTGGTTAGTTTTGTATCAACAAAATCCGAGGTTTTTGGACGACCAAACATTTTCCGAAACACCACCGCTACTCCTGCTGACATGTGCCTGTTATCTCCAAAATCTTCCGAAATTGTATGAGCAAAGGCTGTTTTAGCATAGTCATGTTTAACATTAGCAATCATATCCTCCATTTTAATATCAACCACGTTAATATCATTTTCTTTTAGCTGCACTTCTCTTCTAGTATCCCTCTCAACCAGAATGTTTCTTAATTTATTTAATTTGGGTGACTCCTTCTTATGTACGATGTTCACTATCATCTTAGCTAAGTGATTCTTACCCCTCCTATTCAGATGCAAACCGTGGTTTGTGAAAAAGTGCCTTGGTAACATGTGGAAGGGTACAAGAGTCATGTTACTGCTTGAGGTTGTTATTTTTTCCAGCTCAGCGTTTATCCTGCTAATTTTAAGGTCAAGATCTGGTCGATCATGTCGCATAGGTATGGTTGCGATCAGCAGGTTTGTTTTGGACACACTTTTAATGAAAAGGCTGATGTCATCCAAAAGCTGACTAGTCGATGTAGTTTCCACATTATTTGCTCCTCCCACTACCAGTAGATAGTCTTCATCACCCATGTCCTTGGCGATTGTCTTTACTTCCTCCACCACGTGGTAAAATTTGGCTCCGGGTCTAACGTAAGCTGAGACGTTAAAGGAAGTCCTCTGTTGTAATAAGTTGCTTAAATCTTTCCCGTGGATGTCAGAAAAAAATCTTTATTTTCAAGAGTTTATTTGAATTTAACTGGCAGTTGGTTAGCAATCGGCTATTTTTTATGTTGTAGTTAGATTTTGGTTTGGCTAGACTTTTGCATGGGTTGTTCAAAGTATTCTCATTTTCTACCTGCCTTTCTGTCTGAAGTATATTAAAACGGTTATCACATAATATGACATCTAAATCTTCTGTGTTAGACCTAAGGGTTCTTGAAAACCTTGTATTATTTGTTACTGTTTGGAAAGACGGGTAGCAATTCATGCATTTTGTATCATCTCTCTTCAATTCATTTAACTGCTTAGTTAGTTCTCTATTGTCCGTTTGCAACATGTCTATAACCAACTGCTGGTTCTGACATTCTAACTTATATTTTTTAAGCTCCTGTAATATTATTTGAGTTTGAAAGTCTTTTGATTGTGGAGATGTCACCATCTGCCTGAACTTTGGAACATTGGATATCCTCCGCCAGACTATCATGAAGGGTGACTTTACCATTATCAGGTGGACATTGTTGAATGTTCAAGTCTGGATGTATGTTTACGCCTACAATTTGTGTTTGGTCTTGTGTACATGGTGCTGGTCCATGAACTCCTGTAGAGGAATGAGTCGCCTTAGAAGGTGTTTTACTAGGTTTGGTTTTCTGGTCAGGTGTGTTAGGCTGTGAGTGGAAACTTTTATTTATACTTTTCCTACTTAAATTTAAACTTCCCTCGATTTCCTTCATTGCTTTAGTAAAAACCCCACTTTTAGATTTTGAGCTACTACCATGTTTGTGTTTGTTTTCTAGATATGAACAAACGTCAAGTTCCTTTACTAGTGCAGTCTCCTGAGTTCCATAGAAAGTCACATTATATTTTACTATTTTGCTTGTGGTGTCAATAGAATCAATAATTGCTGGCCAATAAGGATGGCCTTTGACCTTGGCAAAAATCCGTTCTTCAACTTTATATTTACTCTTATTCTCGTTTTCCATTGGTAGGATTTAAAAGTGCTGGTTTACATATAAATTTGTCAAAATAAAGTATAATATTATATCAATAGACAAAAAAAATATTGATTATTGATTACAGGACACCTTTGATGTATTTCTTGGTGATTATATGTTAACCCTCCCAGTGTTACTTGACGAAAATTTGACAAGCAGCACACTTTGTGTAGTGTTACTTGTCGATTTTTCGACACGCAGACATCGTTTACGGCGAAGGCTCTATGACTGACTGAATCGGATTGAACTGGATCGAGTTAGGTATCGTTTTTTCCGTAATATTCTAAGCTTTCTCCAGAGGTCTGTCTCTAAGCGCTATTCATTTTAGTTCCGAAAATATTGTAGCAGACAGCTGACGTGCGTGTATTTGTAAACAGCTAGGTTCCCCCGGACCGATGACTGATGTGTTTTATTACGTTTATCATTGTTTTAGTGTTAAAAATCAAAAGTAGTGATATACGTGGTGCATTATAAGAAGATTTAAGTGGTTTTGAAGTGCTGGTTGATGATCCTGAAGAAGTAGGTAGTGATATTGATGTAAATTATCAGCCAGATTCCTAGCTATGGTTAGGCTATGCATTCTTAGCTAAACGCTATGTACTGAAATCAGTTTTTTGCCCATAACTTATTTATTTGCAAATCTACTTCCTTATATTATTATATATTTGTAATCCTCATAAAATTTAGAACAAAGTGGCTATTTTCAAATATTTATAGGCCTATAATTTATACAATTTCATTGAGCGCAAACTTATTTTTTTTTTGAAAATTTTCGAAATTATATTTTTTTTACCTAAAAATTTTTTTTTGAAAAAATGTTTCTTAAATGTTTTATATATAATATTGAAGCCCATGATTTTCCAAACAAAATGGTATATAGAACATTAGAATTAACATTGTTTTAAGCTTCTCAGATCCGTTTTAATAAAACCTTGCAAATGCGCCAAAAATAGGTGGACATTAAGGCCTAAACTATGGACACTTGGAGGGTTATTGACAATAAACTAGTCTAACTGGAAGTTCCAACATTGTTGTTCTCTAGAATCTCGCCACCTATCATACTGTCTATCTATACAATTTAAATAATATACAGTATAGCACACAATTCTTGATTCATTTATTATTGTATTTTCAACGCATACAGTTGCTTGTAGAAATAAAGGATATTTTACTCTGCAACAATGAGGTTATCCAAACTATCCTTGTTAAGAACAGTTGTCCTAATTGCTATTGTATATCATTGGTTTGGTAATCAGTAATAACCACAGAATATTTTAGAACCTCTAGGACACTGATGATAAGCAATTAAGTTGGTAAATAAACCAATTGATAAGAGATAACAATTTAAGGTAGGTACCAGTTTGTCCTTGGCCAAGGCCAGGCTAGTCAGTTGTGTCAGTTACTTATCTTGATTCCAGTATAATCTCCATTGACTGTAAAATTTAACTTTAATTGTGCTTAGTTTATGTGTAGGTTGTATATTCTTCATATATTAACACTGTTTATTGGAAATGCAGGTAATATCTTCCTAGTGAAAATTCTCTTGTAGGTTATAAATAGAATACTGAAAATATTTATATATAAAGATTTAATAAAAACCGACACTTATTTAATAGTTTTATTTAGAAACACTGTACCCTTCATTTACAAAACACTTTTACACTAAAAACTGCTTGATTTAATAGAAAGTAACTGAAAAATGAGGATTGATAAAAACACCTGTATAACCTTTATAACCTCAATAACATTGTAGTGTAATGTACTTGGCGACATGATTGTAGCCAAAAACACTTACATTTGAAATTATGAGAAACAAAATTTTGAAACCATCTGGCTGTTTACAGTAAACCTATGAGTAAGCCTTAAAAATTTCATAGTGATTGGTTTGGTGGTTACTTCACGGTAAAAGTTTAAACTTTTTTGTTTATGCAGGACATCTCAAAAAACTGTATGATTTAGAATATTAACTTGTATACATTTTTCTCTATAACAGTAGATATTTTTATTTTTACCACGTTAAATGTATTTATCATAGCTCCAATTTGATTGTTGTTTAAATACAATCAGATGATCTATCTCAGAGATATTTAGGTTCAAACTATTATAGTGCTCATATTTTTTTCCTTGACAGTAGTTATAGCGACCGATGGTGTTGGATACAAAATACCATAAGATTTAGTTGGTAACCAATAGTATCAGATACAAAAACCATAACATGTATAGTTAGCAATGGTTAGTCTTAAGTACAAAACCTCATAACATGTAACCAAAAGGCCATAAGACTAATTTAGCATTCGATAGTGTCAACACTATAAGATGTAGTTTAGTGGTATAGCTGCAAGTTCAAAATAAATCAAACTCTGAGATTGGAATAGTGAGGTTCTATCATAGTGAAATATGTAAGTTAAAAGTTTATCAAGTTTTAGGGTATTTCCAGAGTACAGACTCTACAGAAGACGCTAGAGAGTGAGATGACGTACTCTCGGGAAGTCTTAGACAACATGAGTGTGGATCAGCTGACCATTACACTATGGAGGATAACCTTTGCAGCAACAGTGGAGGAAGACGAAGCCAAGCAAAAAGCTCTGGTATGTGTCAGCAATAAGAATAGTTTTTCGTTACACTGCTGCAGAAGAAGGCTGTTAATATGTTTGCATCAAGGCTAAAGTAATTATTTCTATCCCTAGAAAAAAAAGAATCAAGCGTGATGTAAACAATTTCTCTACCTCACTCGTGAAGTAAAGTTTCAAAAACTCACTAGTGAAGTAATGAAACCTATTTAAATAACATTGAGTGCTCAACTTAATAAAGTATACCTCTATGGAGCCAACGGTTCAATGCTAGAAATCAGCTGTGCGCTTGAATGTTATTGTTATTCTTTAAAGTATTTTCCTAACCTAGCTTTTGTTTGTAAAAGAACGTTACTGTTAGAAGATGAGTGAAATGGATAAAAAAAATATATATTGTACGTAACCCTCTGTATATTGTCGGGTCAGGTAAAATCCTGTACGTTACACGTTATGCAAGAGCGTGTTTACATCACTAAAGTGAATTATGGAACTCGCTTCTGCTTGTTGCACAACAACATTCACCTGTGTGATGTAAAAACGCTCTCACTACACTTGTAATGTAAATAGCTATTACACTGTGACACAGTGTTTTGAATCAAATCAAATAGAATATTTTGAAAACTAAAAGATACAGTTATTTATTCCATTATAAATTTGTATCACAAGATTTATTGAGGGTTCTTCATAACCCCATGATAAAAGCATGTGATGTGCTGACCGTAAATACAAGTGTAGAAAGAAAAAAAAAATATGTAGTTGCTGTTTTTCCCAGTCTTGGAAGCGGAGAGTGGGAAGCCTCTTGTCTTAGATAATTTCATGTTTTCCTAGAAGTGGAGCGAACCGCCACTGGATTAGCAGAAAATCACTTCTCTGTACTTTAGTTTTTGCGTTTTGCGCAAAGGAAAACCCGGCTTTAAGTCAATGTTAATACTGCCTGATTTTGGAGCAATTAAAAAATATATTTTGCAGTTCTAGGAAAATGTTCCTACAAAATTAACTAATAGGAAGTTTGGTAGTAATACAAAACTTAATTTACAGTTTGATTGTTTGATTCTAGCTGAGTTTACGAGGTGATGTGGAGTTGCTTGTAGTTTCTTGCCACTTTTTCAAGCGCATTGCCTCACTTCTTAGCAGCCCTGTGAACTCATTGTCCCCCTTCCAGATAAACAGTCTTGGTAAGCCAAATATACAATGCAAGAAAATTTGTAGACAATGAAAAGTTGGTAGAAAAACTCGTTCTTTTTCAAACAAGATCAAATTATGAGAACATTTGGTTTTTGGTTCATAACCAAGGATGTTCTGAATGTAATCAAGAGATTCTTTGTTTGTTTTATTGTAAATTATGTATTTTATACTTATTATAAAGAAAGTTTGACATTTGCTTAACAATGTACAATTGTCTACAACTGTAAAGATTATATTATTATGATCTACAAATGTGTACAGGATTGGTGACCAAGTGGTTGAGATGGTTACAGTCAATGCCATCAGAGTTCTCCACCACTCTTATCACAGCACGAACCCTGCTGCAGCAACTAGAGGCACTTGAGGCAATCTTGCCTAAAGAAGAGCTCTGCGCTATCTGCGGGACTAATATCCTTTTCTATCTACATAGAGGAAAACAATGTTTATATTTAGAATTGTCTGTAAATTTAGGTCTCTGACGAGTTACATTTCCGGCCAAGCGAGCTAGTTTAAATCTGTCACCACCGCCTTGCATCCTACTTCCTCCTCTTCTATTGTAGCCAGCAGGTTAATATTTCTTTTGTCTATTGTTTATTTAATTGTGTTGTAAATTCTAACAATAATAAACTATGAAGATTTCAGTTCTATAATAAATTTATACTTTGTGGGAGCATTGATTTTCCCTTGTATCATTATTGGCTACTACGAGGAAACAAATTGGGACATATAATGGTGGAAAGTTTCAGGTTGTGCTAAAGTTTGCTCTGTTTTACAAGTGAAATACGTTATTATAAGATAGTTAATTGTGGTTTAAAGTAAGTAAAATATAATCTAACGAGCTAATGATATTATTAAAACCCAGGAAAATAAAATAGTTGCATTGAAAAAGATCAATTCTGAACTTAACAGTTACCGGTAACAGTTGTTACATGTTATTATGTTGGCGCTACTGTTTTCCTTATCAGTTATTACTTGTTCCAATGTTAGCTTCCTCCAAACTGTTCATGTCAGAGTGTGAGAAAGAACACCAGATACCAAGATGCTCTCTCAGCTTGATGCAGTGTTGCCAACTTCCTTACTACATTTGCGCTCAGTGTGGAGCTCTAGCTCACCCTCAAGCAGGTGTGTCAACATTGCAAAAAATAAGCAATACATGTTGTAGAAATTGTATTGTAAAATTCATTAGTTCCTCCTTTGACTTTTGGTTATACTAAAGTACTTATATACATCCCAAACAGCATATGAACATTTTAGTTTTAGTATTAGTCTTTAGGTATTAGTTTTAGAAACTTTTATAGTTGGATGTCTCATATAAAACTTTCTATAGTTTTTAGTTATTTGCATTTTTAGTTTGGATTGGTAGCAAAAAATGTAGGTGTATTCGATAGAATTTGGTAGCTGGCGTCAGTGTACTCTTTTGCGTCTCTGTCGCTCAATTTGACTACGTTGGTTTTAATTCCAAACCTGGCATCAGCTTTGTGACATACAAATGGGATGCAGATTTATGAATAGTTAAAAGTAACATCAGATATAAATTTTTTACAGAATTTGCACAGATGCAGGATGGGGCAAACAATTTAATAATTTGTTCTACTGTTGCAGATTTAGGATAGGCACATTTCAAAACTTATAAGTGGGGATTTCAGTAGCCCTGGAGCAGTGGCTTACTGAGCGGGTCGCCGGAATTTTATCCCCCTGGAATTTTACCCCCTGGGCAAAGCTGACGTCACTATGACGTAGTAAGCTAAATGGCCAAAAGTTTGTTCGCGGCCGGAATTTTACCCCCGCGGATTTGGAAGTCTAATGAAAATAGCCAGAGCGTGATTAATTAGATTAGCGATAAAAACCGGAATTTTACCCCCTGTCCATATAACTAGCGTTTAGACAACTGAAGATGTACGGGCCGGATTTTTACCCCCGGAATTTTACCCCCTGGCCAATTTTAGAAATTGAATGATTGATTTTCTTATTTCTTTTTTTAATTAATTGTAAACATTTCATTATTTAGTCGCCTATCTTTATTTATTTATTTTGTAATCTCAACTAAGTAAACAGAATTCGCTGTTTAATTTTGATGTTCGGGATTTGCGTTTGGGGCCAACTGTTGGTTAATAAGTATGTAAAATAAACTGAGTAGCTCATTTAAATGATAATTGGGTGAACATTTATTCGTAAAGAAACAATAAGGCATATTTTGTTAATGTTACAATACAAATGAAAAACATTGTTTTACCACGGTTGTATAATAAATCGTTAAAGAAATCTTCGAATTAATTACCATTCTGATGTTTGTTAATAGGTCATATTAATCAACAGTTGGCTTCAAAGATCGAATCCTGATACTCGAATCTCAAAATTAACCATTCTCGTTTACCTCAATTTTGTTTAATGAAACACTAAAAATACCACTATAATGAAGTAGTTTGATTTGTTTTTATGGATTAGATTATCTCCATTACAATATGTTTTCTGTCCCAGTGGAAGATTGTGGGACGAGCTGCTATCTCTGTGGAGGAGTTTTACGGATAGATGAAGACGTCATACCTCTCGCCTATTGATCTTTTAAATAAACCATTTTATATACAACAACCAGTGCTTGCTTTCTACAAACTGGGATAGTAGAATTGCCTACTTGAAGCAATGACCCATCCTCTTTTCTTTCAATATTGATGTAAATTTGTCTCCTCGTGGACATTTTTGCCAATGATAAAATACTAGTAAAGGAGCATTGTGATAATCAGCAGCTGTATTGTAAAAGACAATACAGCCGCTATATTAACAAACAGTCTATTAGCACTGGAAATATAAAACAAACAATTAGATTTGAAATAAGGACATTTTATTACACTTCACATGTGTAACTTGGAAGTTACAAGGTACTACAGCAAGGTTTACAAGGTTTACAAAGCAAGGTACTACACATTGCTTTGAGTTACAAAATATGAGTACAGTATTTGTTTTAGGTAACATTCTTAACTTATAGGGGTAAAAAATTACCCAAACCCGCATTTTTAATTTCTTCCCCTATACATAGTTGGAGAAAGTATTGTTTTTGTCAAAATTTTTGAGTTGGAGTTTTGAGTTGATATATCCGTTTTGGGTCCCTCTGAACCCAAAAAAATTGTTTTCAAAGTGATGTCTGTGTGTTTGTGTGCATGTTTTTGTGTCTGTATGTGTATTTGTACAAATGGAGCCTCCCCGAAGATGGCGACCAGTGACCATTACATGCTAAGAACGACATCACAATCTAGAGAGACCTCATGATCAATATGGTAACACTGTTTTTGCCAGGCCATACATTGACATCACCTCAGCTTCGCTGACTGAGAGGAGCAATATTGAGATACTAACGGTAAGGACACCACAGTACAGTGTCACCTCTTTGTATAAGCCTCCCGAATCTCAGTATGTATTTACAGAGCCCGATAATCTATGCTATGATAACATTAATTTTGTCTTGGGGGATTTTAATTGTCAGAGCATTGCTTAGGGATACAAAGAGATAAGTGAAAATGGGGCAAAACTTAAAACCTGGGCTGAGGCAAATGACCTGCAGCTCATACACGATCCTAAACTCCCTAGCTCCTTTAACAGCGGTAGATGGAAGAGTGGTTATAACCCTGACAACATATCTTTGTGAGCAGCAGGATTGCCCCACAGTGTGAAAAGTGTCTGTAGGGGAATCCAATTCCCCATACTCAACACAGACCGATAGTACCTATGCACCGTTAGCGCTGTTGTTAAGCCTCAAGATGTTCCTCTAAGACGCAGGTTTAGTTTCAAAAAGGCCAACTGGACAGGTTTTAGGCAGATCATTGACAGAGAAATCAAATCACCAATATCCCTCCACAACCTTATAAGTATGCTGCTGCTTAGCTCAAATTAGCTCTTTTCATAAATGCAAAAAAAATGATAGTGCTGCACCCTGTTGGTAAATCTTATACCTTTTGTAATGCTTTTGTATATCATAGAACCATATTTTTTAGTTGAAACAGCTGACTAAATTTTTTTATCCCCTTTAAATTATGAATACTCATAATGTTAACATGGGGAACTATAGAGCCACTGGGGCGGAGCCCGAAGGATTTTTGAATATGCCTATAATGGGGAATGTGAGCTATCATCATCCCAAATTGCAGCCCAATCCGTTCAGTAGTTAATATGCATGATTGAACTTCAAACAAACAAACAAATATACAAAAAAACACTTAAACTTTCACATTTATAATATTACTAAGATTAAATATGTTAAACAGGTTTTCCCCACTGCATCTAGTATTACAACTATCACAACATCATCTGACTACATTTATTAAAGTCTTATATTCTGCTGCCATAGCATTGTGGTCTTATAAATAAATCAAATTGTTAAAATGTGTTTTAGAATGTTTTATACTTAAATTCAACAAATGCCCAACGATTCTTTCCTTTGTAGGGCCAACGAATACCTACAAGTTTCCATTGGGTCAACGTTGGCAAAGCGTTAAAATTTCCACCAACCATTTCCCAACGTTGGGCCAACAATGTGTGCTACTTGGGTAGTAAGTAATGTGTACAGGGCTACAGACCACACCTGTAGTCCGATTTTTTTATTAAATTTGGTATGTTTGTACTAATCCATGGTAGTTTCGCGTGTGATTTTATTTTATTTATAATAGTGACAAACCTTATAAAATAACGGAAAATCCAATTTTCTCAAAAATGCCCTAGACGATTTTGATGGAAGTTTATTATGCTATAGTCCTTTAAATTCTTAAACTAAATGGTACAAAATCCCATTGCTGTCACAGTTACGGTTCAAAAGTTATTTATGTTATTTTCCTATTAAAACCCCCATATACATTAACAAATCTGGTTTTTAAAAAAATATATTTTTGATAGAATTAGTATATGGTCGTTGTCCTCATAATTCTAAACAAAATAGTGCAACACCCCCATTGCTGTATAAATTACGGTTCAAAAGTTATTGCAACCTTTGTGATTTTCCCTATTAAATATCATAGTCCCACCGCTTACCCGATAAAGGTTGTTGACAAGCTAATGGATTGGTTAAAGTATGTGTCACATTGCTAATACCGTTTATTTAATCCTAGTATGACTGAAAGATGGGAAGATGCCTCGATAGTAGTTTTGCTACAAAACCATCAGTTTCTATAACTGAGACCATGAGTACACTGTACAGTAGCACGGCCACCTTTGTCCGTGACAGTAGTCTCTGAATAATATACTATAAGAACTGGGGAACACTTAATTGCATTTTGGATTTTTTTTTATAAATCCATATATTTAAATACGATTCATTGCAGTAGACCAAGAAAATCAGACATTGACATTAACCACCAAGCTCTTAAGTGTGAAGGTGCCGTGTTTCCCCCGGACGTGCTTGAGGCGGACAGTGCGTGAGGCGGACAAAACTGGTTCGGGTGGGTAATTGAGCGGACGTCTCCCTGCATCTACCCGGCTCGCGGGGAATATCCCCGTTACCGAATCGTCTGAGGAATTATCGCGTTTTGCCTCCCAGCGCCCAGTTCTTTCAACCACACCCAAACTACCGAAGCAATATAGCTCTGATTTTGTAGGTTAATAGCTAAGAGACTATGTTTTAGCGAATTTCCCTATAGGGAAGTAGCTATTACCGTAGGAGGCACGGTAAGACCTAGACCCGGGACCGATTTACTTTTTCATTTTGATGTCCCCAGAGGCCAAAAACACCATTCGTTCAAATTTTTATATATGTATATATATATAGACTTATATATATATATATATATATATATATATATATATATATATATATATATATATATATATATACGTCCGTGAACGCGATAACTTGAGTAATTTTTTTCCGATTTTGATGAAATTTGGTTTAAAGGTGTAAAGCGGGATAAACTTGAATGAGTTCGCGAACCAGCACGATCGGACCATGGGAACGGGGCTTTACGGGGGGTTTTATGGGGTAAAAATTGGTTTTTCTCACTTTTGACCCTCAAAACACAAAATTTCCCGATTTCTCTTTAGACCTTTTTAAAGAGCTTAAAAAAACAAATAATTTAGTATATAAAAGTATTTTTGTTCGATTATTAGTAACAGAGAAAATTGAAAAAATTCTAAATTTAAAATTCCCATGTTAATGTTATGGAGAATATTGTCAAATGTTGTAGTTTGCTTGTTTATGGATATATTTCGATCAAACTTGGCAAATTTATTTATTTTGTACTAAGCTATCAATATTTTACTCAAAAACACACTTTATTAGTTTCCTTGTAGCAGCAAACCTAGGTACTCGTTAAACCTAATGTTATTAAAATATATTTAACTGAAAATCAATTCGGACAAATGGAAATTCGCTTAGTCGGCAGGTTTGCTGCGGCGGGGGTATTATCTATAATTTCTAATAACCCAATTACAGTACCTAACACGTAGGCCTAGTCACCTCTGGTTACTCCCCGTGGACGTCCAAATTTTTAATGTTAACATTTTAGAGGGTTAGACAAATCTTTAGACTCTAAAATGCTGTGGAATCTTCAATTTAAATTTAAGACGTGAATAGGTCAGGTCTATGTGTTAATTTAGGATTTGTTGATTTATATGTTCAGGATTTGGCGTTACCGTACTCATCTAAAATGTCGACACGTTTAACACGTGCCGCGGTCATTGCCACAGACCGAAGTATACATTTGAATCTTACATATTCTATACTGTTATCCAAGTGACAGCCGGTCTATACCGGCTGTCACTTGGATAACACTAGACACTACACACAGACCACGGGCAAAACCCTGTAAAACAGTGATCATTTACATTGTAATACGCTACAATTGTGTCTGTGAATAATTTATTCTTGGCTGTTTCTTTGTTTGTACTTTTTATAACCTTACACATAAACCTTTTTATGTATAAACCTTTTTATACAGAAATTGAGATAGCACGCGTTTTGGCTTTCCTATCGTAATACTCGTTCCATACGATGAAACTAACCGAAACATTTATGATTCTAAGCAGTGTACAGACAAAACTCTAATTTTAGCGAATTTCCCATATAGGGACTAAGCAAAAATTCACCGTAGGTCTCATGGTAAGACACATGTAACACATGGTAAGACTAGACCCGGAACCGATTTACGTTATCGTTTTGAGGATAACTAGAGCAAAAATGATCCGATTTTGATGACATTTTGGCACAAACGTGTAAACCTACGTTTATTCGTAGTTTTATGGGGTGAAAATTGATTTTTCCTATTTTTGACCCCAAAACACAATTGTTTTTAATTTCTCTCCAAACCATATTGTAGAGCTTAAAAAATAAATAATTTTGTACTCGTATATTGAAGAGTTGTTGTATGCCCAACGGTTTGGAGATAATTTTAAAAATTGTAAATTTAACATTCCCATGTTATTCTTATGGAGGATAAATAAACTGTTGTAGTTTGGTTGTTTATGGATATAGTTTAATCAAATTTGGCAATTTTGTTTATTTCATACTAAGCTATCAACATAGTTATCAACATTTCAATAAAAATCACACCTCAATATCTTTCCCGTAGCAGCAAACCTAAGTACTCACTAAAATTAATGTTATTTAGAAATAGGAAATAAATCTGACAATTTTGTGGGAATATTTTAGTAAAAATCGAACGAACCGGGTAAATGGAAATTCGCTTAGACTGCAGGCTTGCTGCGGCGGGGGTATTATTTACATAGATTTTTTGTTCTTGTGTCACTGAATTGTATTCACAGCATTTGTCAGCAACATCAATTTCTGTGTTTTCAAAATATAATGAACTAATAAGTAAACAATTGAAACATAATTCAAAGATTTGAATATAGTCGAGTAAATCCGTAAGACAACCCTAAGAAAATTGCTTTAAATTGTTTAATTGGTTATTTTGACTAAGAATTGTATGCATTTACTAGGGAAACGGTATAAAGAAATCGGAGTCTCGGAAGTCCAAAATTAAAGATGGCGTACACGATTTTGGCAAATACTTGTATACTATTCATTCAAAAATTTGTTTTTTATTTATGAGTATTTTTGCTTGAAACAATCATTGTTGGGGAGAGTGTATCTAATTCATCTGTTGTGTGTCTTTATATTTATGTTTTTAGAAGATAGTTACGTTTCTACATTTCAAATATTGTCAAACATCTAGAGTTGTTTACGATCGCATAAACCACTCATTCGTTCTGCTAGGGCAAGTCGGCTTCTTAACAAAGCAGTTGAGACCGTCCTTCTGCGTAAAGAACTAATACGGTCACATAAACTCCCTTTCTATTTGTCTTTAGAATTGCTATCTAGGACCGTGGGTTAAGGGTGGTCTGTGGTCAATATGATTAGTAGGGTCTAGCCTAGAGATTGTCGTGTTCGGCCGAGTAACATTGCTTTCTTTCAGCTTCATAATATTCTTAAATTCACATTTAGTTTACAACCAAATCAGTTTCGATATAGAAATTCATTTATTGTAGTTTCACTATACAGTCCACTGAAACAATTTGTTCATATTTACATCAATAAAATCATAGTTCAGTTAAAAGTGTTACAGTTTTTATTATTACCAAAATATTGGCACATCACGCGTGCCGCAGCAATTATTAATAGGTGTGAAAATAAAGAACATAAGCTAAAGTTCAACATACCTATTTTATTTACTTAAATTACAAAAATACAGATTGGAATTATTTTCGTGAATTAATGGATCAAAATTTAAAGATTTCTGTGTGTTTGAAGAGCGAAGAAGATTTGAATCTTGCTGTTGACCATTTCATCAAAACAGTTCAAGACTCCGCTTGGAGAGCAACTCCAGACCAGAATAAACATAATTTAAAATCAGGAATACACTATCCAATTGAAATTAATAGGAAAATTGCCGAAAAACGCCGACTCCGTAGAATATGGCAAAACTCTAGAGACCAGACGGATAAAAGGAATCTAAACAGGGCCACTCAACAACTAAAAAGGTTACTGTTTAAATTAAACAATGACAGATTTCAAGATTTCACATCAAACCTTTCTCCATCTGAAGCTAGTGACTACTCCCTTTGGAAAGTTACAAAAAACTTAAAACGTCCACAAATTTGCATTCCACCTATTCTAAAAGAAGACGGTTCTTGGGTCAAAAACAACATCGAGAAAGCAGATGTATTTGCTTCATACTTCAAGGAAGTGTTCAAGCCATATAATATTAATTCAAATGTTGAGCAAGAAATTTTGGAATTCCTCGATTCTCCAAATCAACTTGATTTACCAATAAAATTGTTCACACCATCTGAAGTAGCTAAAGTAATAAAAGACGATTTAAACGGTAAAAAAGCCCCCGGTTATGATCTGATAACAGGTAAAGTGTTGAAAGAGCTTCCTAGAAAAGGAATAGTTTTCCTTACTTTTCAATGCAGTTTTACGCCTTGAATACTTCCCAATACAGTGGAAGGTTTCACAAATTGTTGTTATCCCGAAACCTGGTAAACCTTTAAATCAAGCATCATCGTATCGGCCTATATCTCTTCTTCCTGTGGTTTCTAAAGTTTTTGAAAAACTTTTCTTACTCCAAATTATAATTGATGAAAAAGAATTGTTGCCTTCCCATCAGTTTGGATTCCGCCGAAGGCATTCCACCATTGAGCAAGTGCATAGAATAGTGAATGTAATCAAGGAAGATCTTGAAAATAAACGTTTTTGTTCATCTGCTTTTTTGGACGTAGCCCAGGCGTTTGATAAAGTCTGGCACACAGGATTATTGTTTAAAATTAAAACTTTGCTGCCCCATACATACTATGGAGTGTTGAAATCGTATTTGTCCAAACGTTTTTTTTCAAATTAAATATCAAGATATAGTTACAGATGTGCATGAAATTGAATCAGGTGTACCACAAGGCAGTGTTCTTGTATATTTTGTATATTTTGTTCACTTATGACCTTCCAAGTACTCAGGGTATTACGGTTGCAACATTTGCAGACGACACTGCTTTTTTATCATCAAATCAGGATCCTATTCTGGCATCATCAAACCTTCAGGCTGCATTAGACGATTTGTCTCAGTGGCTACAGAATTGGAAAATTAAAGTAAATGAAACAAAATCCGTTCAAGTTACATTTACTATGTCTACAAGAACTTGTCCCCCAGTAACATTGAATAATGTCATGCTTCCACAATCCAACGAAGTTAAGTACCTTGGTATGCATCTCGACAGACGGATTACATGGCATTCACACATTTGGAACAAACGACTTCATTTAAATTTAAAAACAAACAAAGTAAATTGGCTCATTGGTCGAAATTCAAAATTATCTGTTGAAAATAAATTACTTTTATACAAAATTATATTGAAACCTATTTGGACCTACGGTATCCAACTCTGGGGAACCACTTCCAACTCAAACATAGAAATAGTCCAAAGGCTTCAATCGAAAACACTGAGAAAAATTTTACAAGCACCTTGGTTTGTCACAAATAACGTAATTCATCAAGATACAAAATTACCCTATGTTAAAGAAGAAATAAAAAAACGAAGTGAAAAATACCAAAGAAAATTAGAAACCCATCCAAATTTCCTGGCAGTTAACCTCCTCGACAATAGTGAAGCTACATATAGGCTCAAAAGAGTTAATCCAATAGACCTCCCAAATCGTTTTTAGTTAAACTTTTTAAAAGTTTTTGTATGTTAGTGCACTTGATGGAGTGTAACTAACCCATGTTAAAATGGTTATTAAATTTACTTATTATTCTAGTATAGAATAGATTGTAAATAAATACTTGTTAAAAAAAAATCTCGTTAAGTATTGACTTTAGGCACAAAATGAAAAAAAATCATGAAATAATTTATTTTTGTAAAAAAATACAACCGACTTCAAACGCTCTAAAAAGAATGAAATAATTTCAATAAAGTAAACTTGTATTAGGCAAGCTCACGTATTTCAAGTCGGCGCGGCTCAAACTGCATATATGATTGAAATTAAACATTGTGTGTGTATTTTGAAAATCAATAAATTGTAGCTGGATAACATCTATCTATATAAATAAAATTAGAGTTTTGTCTGTACATTGCTCAGAATTATACATTTTTAGGTTATTTTTACGTTTTATACATTAAAGAAGCCGAAACAAGTCTCATCTAAATTTCTGTCTGTCTGTCTGTCTGTCTGTCTGTCTGTCTGTCTGACACACTCAAGATGGCATTTTACGCAATCTTCTCCAGGAAAACGAGAGTACCTATCAAGACCCAAGTCATTTTAATGTATTCACTGGATTGGCGAGAGTGTCTTTAGCCATTAAAATATGGTCTCACTACTTTGTAATTAAAATTACGGCCGTTCAAAAATGCAGTTTTGTGCGATTTTTGTCAAGTTTTCTTCCAATTTGTATCACATAATCATCTATGAAACAACGAACAGCTGTTCGGATCAAGATTATTTTTTCTAGCTGTCACTGAAATGTTTACAAATGTTGTTTACAAACACCACAACCATTTCCGATCACGTTTTGAAGGCAAATCCCATCCAAGTGAGATTAAAAACGTTTTTATTACATAAAGGATTTAATTAATCGCAAGTGGAATAATATAGTGTAACCGTAAATTAAATAACTAGGCATCATCCAGGTCAGGAACCAGAAATATGTGTATAAAATTGTTTTGGAGTTTTGATACCTAACCAGAAAGAAGACATTGAATCAAGATTGAATCAGTGTTGTATACGGCTGGGAAACTTAAATTTACTAATGACCGTCGCCAATAGCTTAGAAACAATGTTCCACTCATTGACGGCTCTTCAATGGCGGTTGTGTAAAGTGTAAAGCAAAAAATTACAACTGCAGTGGGTGATTGTAACAGAGGTTTACGGATGATGCTGAACTCGATTTTCCAATGTGTCACTTTCTGTTCCTACCATTGACTATATAAAGTCAATAGTTCCTACTCACCGTGTGATGCAATCGCTGGACCATACAGCCAATAGGCCCATAGCCCTTCTCTTGGGTACGTGAGGTACGTATGCTTACCCAATTATTTATAACAACCCTTTCGACAACGATCCTTGATACCGGTACTTTTCCATAGAATACACGGCCTACCTAGGTACTTAAGAAATAAAATTATAAACGTCCAAAAACCCAAAATTGTGTGATTTTTGTCACATTTCCTTATAATGTTAATATATATACCAGCAACCATTGTTTAGAGAATACGTAATCTATTAAATAACAGAAAGTTACGTTGTATAAGGGGTTTTTTTTCAAACTGACACCGATAAGTTTACATTAAGAGTTGTGTACAAATAAAGCAATTAATGGGAAATAACTTTGATTGCCGATAACTTTTTACGAGAAAATCCAAAACCAAGAGATCAATGGCCTTGATTAACGCATATAATTGGTCGGCTGTACTACAGTTCTTAACTGTAAACGTTGGTTTTTGGTACGGTACTGGTTCTTTTCCTTTTAACCTTTAGTAGCAGCAAGAATCATTTTTACGTACCAACACATCACAGTAATTTACAAATTAGTTATCGTTGGTGTTGCACCTTATTTATTACAGGCGTAGGCCTATTCAATTTAATTGATGTCTTAACTGTATAATTTTTGCTTTTTCTGTCTGGATTCCAAAATGTTATGCTAAGAAAACTATAACGCATTTTAGTAAAACATTTATTCAGCAAACCATTATGAATTGTTCAAACACTTTGAACGTTGTATCAATAGTTCGTGGCCTATTTTGGTAATTTTTATTACAAATTACCAATCTAAATCGTCTATAGTAGGCCTACTGTACTTCATTTCATATAACAAACCGATTCAGATAGCATTTCGACAGAATTTCGAGTCATCTCCGGTCCAAGCAAATATAAATTGTTATGATCAAATTTTATGGCATTAACAAAGATTTCAAGTACTAATTTTATATGTACCTTTTTATGCTTAAAGCGTAGCAGATTCCCTAATTAAGTTCGGTATTTTTGTGTGTATGTATGATGGTTACGCATTAATGTCCTTGTTTCTCAATGTTTCACGGAAAGGACAAGAGCGCCTTGATAATGAAAATGTAACCCGAATAAAGTGTTAAATTAAGAGGTTGAGGTAGTACCTTAAATACTTTTAACCATTATGTTATAGTCATTTAAATTCTGAACAAAATTGTACAAATCCCATTTCCGTATATTTACTCTTACCGCTTACACATGATAAAGGTTGTTGACAAACTTATGGGAGAAAGTATGTGTCAGAATGCTGATACCGTTTATTTGGTTTAATCATTGGATATAACATATGGACCAACAAGATCCGGGGGACATTTAATTGCGAAGCATTAGTTTTGGCTTGAAACTGTCAGATACTGTATTTGCGAAGGAATAGTTTTGTCAGCATATCTGAAAGTATGCAAACGCAAACCAACTGCTGTGCTTTATATAAGACGGTTTTAACTGACTATGATAAGATCCCCGTGCGTAGAACGGGCACACAGCTAGTAAATATATAAAAACATACTGAACTGTTTTGTTTATATATTAAAGGAAATATTTTCTTGTATTTTATGTTTACTTCAGAATAAAAAAATATTTTGTTTCAATCTGTTAACTAAGTCTGGTTCATAATGAAGAGCATCCTATCAATACTAGACAACAAAGTGTTTCAGAATAAAAATAACTCTTTTTAGTTTTTAAGTTTGACCATATTAGACTGCAGGACTTATTTATTCCAGAGCAAAGCCGGAATTCTATATTTTTTATCTAAACATCTGTTAACTATATCTGTTTCTTAAATAAAGAGTTTCCTATCAAGACTTGACAACAAATTGTTTGTAAATAGTTGAATGTATTTACCTTACATCATATTTTACTGAATTATCGTGTTGTTTTGGTTACAGTTTGGTGTGATGAAATGAATGTTTGAATGTGATTATTTCCAGTGCGTTACATCACAATATCATGTAATTTACAACGTGTATAACAATTCCGTTGTAGTGTTTTCTGTTGTTTTGTTAACTTTCGTAATTCATCTAAATTTAAAATAGTATGCTACCAGTAAGACGAAGACTGTGAGTGGCTGGAGGAAACGCGAACGTGGCCGCTTGCATCAATCTCCCAATGTATCATTTTAAGATTACAGAGTGGCAACCATCGTGTGGGATACATCTAACCTTGACAAATGAACGTTAAATGTTTACATTGTGGTGGCTTACATTTTAAGCAAAAAAAAAAAAAGAGTTTGGCCGATACAGTTCAATTGTTACTCTTTGGCAATTCAATTCTCGAGAGAACCATTTACCTCATTTGCGGAATTCGCCATACTTTCAGGAACTTATTGGAAACTCCCAATCTGAAATCAGGGCTGTGAGGCTTGGATCTAATTATAATAATAAAATTATTAGAGTAAAATTCGTCAATTCAATTCCGCCTTTGCCATATTCAGCTCTGAAGCTCATTTAGATTAGAGGATCATACAGGGGATCTACAATTTCAAGATCCATGACACTTGAAAGGAAAGATTCAAGATAAAATATGTGGGAAATAGGGTCGCATTGCCAACCCATTTGCCCAATCTTTTAAACTGTGGCAGAAATGTGTAGGGACGAGAGCTCCGAGGAGTTAAGGGAGATTCTTATGTAGATAATAAGAGACAAAATAATTGGCTTTCCTCGCTGCAATGATGCGACCTGTATAAATGTCACAGCTATTTTTAAACCCGAAAACAGAGAACCACCAGACAAAATAAATCTTAGTTTCTTTTTTTCCAAAAACTAATAATGTTAAACGCGAATCCGTTGTAGATCCGTCGTTAGATCCACTTGCTTGCCCTCCAATGTTCCCAACTGGAGACTTTGGTTGGGGCCCCTAATTTAAAAACGCCTAAAACAGAACCTATCGTAGAAATAATTTAACAGTGCTATATTACGTTTCGTACTGGTTTGCGTCAAGAGAGGGATTTGGGATTGCAACATTAGGTCGGAAAAGCTCAGTTTACAGTGTGTGGTTGACATCTACGTTCTCATAGTGGGGACCCACCTAATACATAAGAGATGACCAAAGCAGTATGAGAGCGGATCTATATTAATAGTCGGGTAAATATAGGATATGACCTTAAAAAAATTGCAAGAAAACGTTTTATGGTTTTATTTTGTAGAGTTGGGTTTGCAGAATGACATACTAAAAGTTGCCAAAAATCGGTGCACGAGAAAACCACTAAAATCACAATTTAAAATGGCGGCTTTTTTCAACATTGGACAAATTAAAAAAACATATTTCACATGCATTTGCTATGCACATTTTTCGAGATATTGACTTGGGACCACCGCCTGTATTTATTGAGTGGTTAGTACTTCATTTTGATAGGGAACATGTTTTTGGCCGCCATCTTGGATCCGCCATATTGGACATAGATAATTTTTTTTCAATGTAATGATAGTGTTGTGACACATCATTACCAACTACATTTTTACACTGATTTCAATGCCGAAATCCGTTTTTAAATATCTTTATTCATTTAGAAGATATATACAAAAGAAAACTCTGCACCATACATTTCTTATGGACGTTTCGTAGTTTGATATTTTTTTAATATTATTTTTCTTATATCTCCAGTTCTTATTAACGCTTGTAGTTCGTTCTAGGCTTAAAATATTCAGTAATGTAAGGGCTTTCATTTGAGCTCTTGATCATTAAAATCAGACGAGTTAAAGACCTGCTACGAACCTCAGAACAATATTAAATTTAACTTTTTAGAAATATATTTTTATTAAAAGATTTATAACTTGGGTTGTTAATACGTCACCGAGTTCTTTCTGGTCTCAAATTGCTCAGTAAATGTTTGGCTTTAATTTTATTGATCATTAAACAAAATCTGACAATTTAAAAATGAGCCATGGACCATAATTTAACATTTGAATGTATTTATATTGAAATTTGTCTTTAGTTAAAGACGTATATTCCTAATTCTAAATAACTCCCAAAACTCTTTATAGTCTTAAATAATTCGCCAAAATATTGACTTTTATTTTAGCTATGGATTACTTTCCAGGAGTTATTAGGGTTTGGGATATATGTCCTTAACTAAAGACAAATTTCAAAATAAATAAATTTTAATGTTAAATTATGGTCCATGGCTCATTTTAAAATTGTCAGATTTTGTTTAGTGATTAATAAAATCAAAGCTAAACATTCACTGAGTAATTTGAGACAAGAAAGAACTTGGTGACGTATTAACAACCCGAGTTATAAATCTTTTAATAAAAATATATTTCTAAAAAGTTAAATTTAATATTGTTCTGAGGTTCGTAGCAGGTCTTTAACTCGTCTGATTTTAATGATCAAGAGCTCAAATGAAAGCCCTTACATTACTGAATATTTTAAGCCTAGAACGAACTACAAGCGTTAATAAGAACTGGAGATATAAGAAAAATAATTTTAAAAAAATATCAAACTACGAAACGTCCATAAGAAATGTATGGTGCAGAGTTTTCTTTTGTATATATCTTCTAAATGAATAAAGATATTTAAAAACGGATTTCGGCATTGAAATCAGTGTAAAAATGTAGTTGGTAATGATGTGTCACAACACTATCATTACATTGAAAAAAAATTATCTATGTCCAATATGGCGGATCCAAGATGGCGGCCAAAAACATGTTCCCTATCAAAATGAAGTACTAACCACTCAATAAATACAGGCGGTGGTCCCAAGTCAATATCTCGAAAAATGTGCATAGCAAATGCATGTGAAATATGTTTTTTTAATTTGTCCAATGTTGAAAAAAGCCGCCATTTTAAATTGTGATTTTATTGGTTTTCTCGTGCACCAATTTTTGGCAACTTTTAGTATGTCATTCTGCAAACCCAACTCTACAAAATAAAACCATAAAACGTTTTCTTGCAATTTTTTTAACGGTCCCTATGTAAGTTTGTTTAGTTTGCCTGGACTATAAATATTGTAGGTTAGTTTTATAATTTCTTACAACATAATATTTTCCGTATTTCTATAATCAGTCATAGACTTTAGAATTACTCTTTGATTGAGGGCTTGCTGTTTATGTTTTTGTTGTTTATTTTTTTATTACAAGTTGCAGTTTTGCTCGATTTTGAGCAACAGGTTATCTAGTTAGGTGGTATTCCTCGTAAAGGTGCGATTGACTTGACACCACCAAATAAAGTTTGACACCACCATAAAATAAGTCTAATCATCAGCTGATTCCTAACTCATTTGCGATTGGACTGGTTCCATTACCCAGTTATCGAAACCAATTACGAAAATACTTTTCGTCAGCATTTACATGCATATTTTTGGTTTGTTTAAAAAACGTAAAGAAACAGAAACTACATCTAGGTTTTACTGTTATATATGGATGCTCCATTTACTACTATACCATACTTGCTAGGCTATATTATTTTAACCTTTTTTGCTTGGAACGTAAAGACAGTACCTGTTTCAAATCTTCTCCAAACAATATTGTTTTTCCGCCCATTGGAACTTGTCATAGTACTCACTTAGTTAAGAAATTTATTTCCTGATCAAACCTATTTCATCTTTATTCGCAGGTTATTTTGTAAGAGTAGCCGTTGAGGTTATTTCACTTCATACCAAATATTGATTATATACAATAAATAAAAATTATAGGCCCTATTATATACAATTATATACAAAAATTGATATACAATAAATCTCAAAATTTAAAATGTTAGTTAATTTACAAAGAAGGTGTAGAATAAATCTAGAACATGTGTTTTGAAATATAAACAAAGCGGAAGTTTTCCATCTTGAATCGTTAATTATTTAGTCAACGTGGTTATTTCATGTTAAACGTTAAAAATACACAAATTAGAAAAGTTTCACAGTAAAATAATTTACTTCAACATTCTATAACCCTAAAAAGTCTTAATTAATATAGGTAACCTTAACCCTGGTTTTATATAGTATACAGTATGTTGCAGAATTGACTAGCAAATGGAGTAATCCAAATGTAATTTTCCATACTGGCTTAAAGATAAATCACGATAAAAAAAGTTTTGGAATTTCACTACCGGTATTTTTCCCGCCGTTACGGGATCGAGACCTTTAATTTGAGCCCTCTCCGGTCGTTCTACAACTTCCCAGGTGCCCACAATTTTGACGCAAAGAATCGGCTTGCGTCATTAATTTATAGTTGAGTCATAATTTAAAAAATCCGGTACAGCAGTAAAGCAATATAAAAAATTCAGGCTAAGAATTATGAAACAGTCTTGTTCCCCATCCGTGGGGCAGGACTAAAATTGAAGTTTAAATTTTGATTTTAAAATAGCCACCTAAGTAATCATTCTCTAATTGTTATGGAATATGCTCAGGTTCATTGTTAATAAGTATGTGCAATATTTGATATAATACTAAAATTTGAAGGCTTTACCGTACTTTCAATGTTCTTTATTTTATTGTTAAATATTTAAAAGTTATTGCAAAAACTAATATTTGTAATTGTAATTAATAACATTATAGATTCCGTGCTTGCAATTATACAGGTAGTAATAACGTTTAGTTTTTGAAATCCGAATAGAATTAATAATAAATAAAAAAAGCAGTATTTTCTACCACTTGTAGCTACGGGCCACCAGTTCTGGTTACAATAGTAATGATTCCCTGTGTTGGGAGGGAAACGCCACCGAGCGTCCTTACTCGATATAATGGGGGCGAAAAGTGACGAATTACCCACCCAGCCGTGGCGCGGGGATTTCTGAAGCGTCCGTCCGGGTGAAACACCATTTTGAGGGTGTCCGCGTCAAACACGTCCGGGCTAAACACGGAGCCAAGTGTGAAACCCACAAAAGGAAGCAGGAAGAGGGGCAGACCGAGAACCGCCTTGTAAGAGGTGAGTGAGCTGCGGGAGGAAGTAAAGAGTTAGAGAGAAGGAAAAAAATGGCCCAGAAACGAGTTCAGTGGAGACTGTGGAGCTTTTGTTGCGGCCCTAGTGTATGCCCCCCTCGGGAGGCGGGATTAAAGGAAATAAGCACGGTAAGTCATAAGTTTCACAACATTTTGCAAAAATCAACTTTCAAGGGTTTCGTCAACTGTCCTCACGACTCTGTTAATGCGCTCAGTACGTAAAACACAATGAGCCAAAACCCAGTGAGTCTGCAGAAATTTGTTTGCAGTCCGGTCTTTTCCTTACTTACACACGTCCCCGCATACACTGCTCGCATTATGCCAAGTGCCAGCTTATTTGTCACGATCTGTACTGCAGCATCTGATACAGATTCATTACAGTACTGCTGAAAATGCTAGATTTTCTAGGCTTTTTGTGGCCCAATTCCTTTTTGACTATGACGATGATGCCTTTACCATTGTTGGAGATGTTGACTTTGTACTTGAGAAGTTTTCATTTACATTTTCATTATCACTTTGTATCCTCAAGTTTAAGATCCTACAAAAGACTACAACTTAAAATAACTCGACAGTGATTACAACTTCAGCAGTGGTCAGTTCCTGAATGGAAATTTACGTTCAAATAATGGTTAGTTCATGTTATCTTATCATTATTTGTTGGCAGGAAATTCTAGAATTACAGGAATGGAATACAGAGATGGATAAGGCTGTTTTTTGTAACGAGCGACGTTGAGAAGACAGTCTGTCTGTATAACCATGGTCTAATTGCAAACAATTGATTTGATGCTCGGAAATACAATTGGTTGAAAATTAAAATACCTAATGAATAGTTGAATATCAAATAAAAAAAAAATATTTAAATGTAAAATGGTCACCGTATCATAAAAATAAACGGTAAAATAATCTCAGAACTAAAATATAGATTACTATATAAAATATTTTAAACCCGATGATTAGGCGATAATATGGAACCCACCCGATTAGGCTAGGCAATACAATTAATTGACTTTTGACCTCATTCCACTGAGTCTTTCAAAAAGTGACAATGCAAAAAAACGAAAAAAAAACCTTTCATGTCATTATCTGTCATATGTCTTTGCTTTGGCAAGTAGTTGTCATTTTTTTCATTTACTCATTTGTCAATTAATTGTCATTACGGTCATTACTCATTGTTATTATTGTCATTGTATGTCTTTGACTGTCATCAAGTCATCGTCAAGCAAAGAAGCAAGGGTCAAGTCAAGTCTAGTCCATTGAGATATAGATTATAACTGGAGTCACTACTCTCTGGTTAAACGTTAGAGAAAAACGTGCCACTGTTTTGGCTGGTTTGTTTTTGGTGTTTCGTGTTGTTAGGTTGGCCGTGTGATCGGTTGGTGGGATGCTGTCAAATAATTCCAATCCATTCTAACCTAAAGCCCCCCACACACTACCAGACCAGACCTCCAGACCAGACCGTCTGGTCTGGCGTCTGGCACTTGTCTTAAGCCCCCCACACACTACCAGACCAGACCTCCAGACCAGACCGTCTGGTCTGGCGTCTGGCACTTGTCTTATCGTGTGGGGCTGTCTGCAGACAGATTTTCTCGGACCAGACTGTCTGCGTGTCTGATGGTTGAACCCTCAGACCACAGACGGTCTGAGGTTCCCCCACCACTATTTTTGTCTGGTCTGTGAGTGTGTAGCGCTGTCTGTCAGACGGCCGACCATCGTGACAATCTTCATCCATTTGTTGGAGTTCTCACCACGGTCTCTCAATTACGAATTACGACCGTCTGGTCTGGGAGTGTGTAGAGCCGTCCAAGACTGTCTGGTTGCAGCCAGACGGTCTGGTCTGGAGGTCTGGTCTGGTAGTGTGTGGGGGGCTTAACCATACTATTTATTTGGGGTTATGTTATCCGTTATTTCAGGGACTTGTATCAAAAACTTATTTAAGTTATTGCACGTTAAAACCTCTGTATTTAAAGTTATTTTGAAACATTATAAATTGTTTTTGTTTGATAGTATATAAATACTAACTTATTTACCTCTTTTAAAGCTATGTGGTGAAAATAGGCTAGTCAAGTTTCCTGGTTTGGAGATATTGGTTTAGGCCAATAGCCTTATGGCATTTGATTAAATAACGACCATCGGTTTATGATCTTGTTAAAATGGGTTGCTCTTGCTCGTAAAATAAACAAATAAACTTATATTGCAATCATAACGTTGAGTTGGCAGATTTTTGTTTACTATCATCAACAAAACAGGATGACGCCATCTTGATTTTGCCTCTCTCTCTAATTTGACAAGTCCCACCAACCCGATCACCCGGCCAACCTAACAAAACGAAACTCTGAAACAAAACCAGCAAAAACAGTGGTATGTTTTTAAAACACAGAGTGGTTACTTACGACGGCGCTGAAGGGCCACCAACATTAAAAAAATATTTTTCTTAATCTCTGAGAAAAAACTTAGAATTCTGAGTTTAAAGTCAGAATATAACAAGTGGGCGTTCCACTCTGAGATTAAAGTCAGAATTCAACTAGTGGGTGTTCCCCTCTGAGATTAAAGTCAGAATTTAACAAGTGGGCGTTCCTCTATGTGAAAGGAGTTAGAATTCTGAGATTAAAGTCAGAATTGAATTGTGGGCGTTCATCTCTGAGATTAACGTAAGAATTTGACTTATCTAGTCTCTACTACCACGGCCACCAAGGCGGCCGTGCTACTATACTCTACTATACTCTTCTCACGGCCACCTTTAACTCCAGGCCGCGGCCTGGTAGAATTGGCAACGTTGCAAGTAGAAGAACACAGTAGAATAGACAACAGAAATGATATTTATATTATTTCTTTTGTCTAAGATAGTAGGGATGATAGCATCGATATGCTGATAATATCGTTGCAATAAGAGAGGAACGCCCACAGTTCAATTCTGTCTTAAGAGTTGAATGCCCACTGGGTTATATTCTGACTTTTTTACTAGAGAGGAACGCCCACAATTCAATTCTGACTTTAATCTCAGAATTCTGACTCATTTCACAGAGAGGAACGCCCACTTGTTAAATTCTGACTTTAATCTCAGAGGGGAACGCCACGGCCGCCTTTAACTACAGGCCGCGGCCATCGAACTGGCAACGTCGCAAGTGGTGCTGTGTCACGTGACTGTGTTGTTTACATTTTGTTTGGATTGGAAGCAGCCGACGCCGACAGCCGACGCCGACACGCACTTTTAATATTTTTACACACTTTGCACTTGCTACTTGCAGAATGCAGACCAGACAAGTAAGTTAAGTACAGTTGTATAATCAAGTAGTCTGTTGTTGTTCAACTTGTACAGTACATTATTTTCACGAAATATGCTAAGTTAATTATTATTTCTCTAAATCATTTGAAGAATCGAGTTGTATCAGCAACAATACGTAAGTTTGATTTTGGTACAAAAACTAAAAACTAGCCTACAGATTAAAGAACCAGCTAAGATTTCAGTTCTAATCTTATTGTCTAATTGCCCATGTATTTATTAACTTATTAAGTAAGCCTATTTTGTAGTTTGGTCTAGGCATTGTCTTTATAAATATATCCAACATAGATCTGAAAGTAACAGACATAAATTGCGTCAATTAATCCCTTCATAAAGTTGAACGCAGATAAATTTAAATGCATTTTTTAAAGTAATAATTGAACAACAAAACGACCCTCACGAAAGTATTCGTGCTACTGACCTATTGTCTTAACTTTACAGCATTAACATAGACATTAAATTTCTGATCCATACCGTGTCTGTTCGTTTAAAGCCTATCATTGGCCTGTTCCTGTTCTAAGTTAAGTTAGTACTGTATTCGTGGGTTAGACAAGACATAGCCTATAGAAGCATTACATAGTTATAGTTAGTTTCTCTAAATTTTTGTCTAGACAAGGTAGTATCAGAGAGTGCCTAGGCTAGGCTTCACTGTGGACATCTAACTGATAACCTATTTAGTCTACCATGATCATTTAATGCTTAGGGAATTAAGTTAACAGGCATGCAGGCTATTGGTTAGTGACTGACTTAAATAACTTACATAAAACTAAAATGGCTATTTGCAAGACTAAACAAGTAGACTCACAATACTCACTTGTGAAGTCTAAATATTGTATTTCTTCGACTCTAGGTAGGTTATAAGTTAGCAAATATTTTAGTAAGTTATAGTCTATGTAACTACTTAGTATGATAACTTATTGTCGGTTTATGTCGATTTCTTAAAGATATTTTTTAAGTATACAGATTTGCACTCTGTCCATCTTTTATGCTACATTTCCGTTATTTAACTTAAGGTCACTTCAAATTTACAACTACAATAATTTTTCATTGTTCAGTATCAACAGTCTTTGGTGAGTCGGTGGCTCAGTTGGTAGCGTCCGGACTTCGGGCCTAAGGCAGCGATGCCGTGGGTCCGGATCCTGGTTACTGCCACTAAAATTTATCAGTACAGTTCACCTTCGTACTGTACCGGTTCACCCCTTGCTTTGCTAGATACGTTCCACAGCCAGATCTGTAGTCTTTTTGGATAAAAGAGGCCGCCAACCTCTTACAAAAAATAATAAAAATAAAATATTAAGTACTGTAAATATAAGCTTATAATTTCTGTATAGCCTACGCATAACTTAAATGGAAAACTCTTGTCTGCTACATATACGCTTTGGGTTTAAACAAATGCAACCAAGTGCCAGTAATAAAGTACCATGGCTCCATTTTAGTGTAACTCACTCATATGTATACCAGGTTGAATTGCTGAGCAAGACATCCAACAGCTGTAGGCCTATGTCTACTAGGAGGATGGTGGTTAACCTGCTTGCCACAAAGTTTTTTTTTCATTGGGGGACCGAGCAAGGCAGATTTTGGAAAGGCTAAACCAAACAAGTGCATCTCTTGGTAAGTTTTAATGTAGGATAATTAAATCTTAACCTAAATGGCTTCGCCAATTATTGGTATCAGCCCTAAATGAAAGAGTTGAATTAAAAAAAAAAAAAAAATTTGTCTGGATGTCAATGTATGTAGTAGAGATATCTAACTCATTTATGTTTTACCAGGTGGATTGCTGAACAGCATGGGTGAAAGATTTCTACAACAGTACATCTACAGCAGATGTAACTACAGTAGTAACTAGGAGGATGGTGGTTGAACTAATTGCTACAACATTTTTCCATTCAGAAAAAAATATGGGGACCGAGCAAGGCTAAACCAAACAAATGCAAATGTTGGTAAGTTTAATGAAATTACATCCGTACCTACATGGCTTTGCCAATTATTGGTATCAGCCTAAATGAAAGAGTGAGTTGAAATGCATAAACTTGTTTGAATTTCAATGTAATAAAGATGCAATCTTGTTTTTTACAATTGTTTAAAGGGAACGGAAAAATCAGTTGTTTGATCTGGGTAACTATTATTAACCAATTAAACTAAAAATTTGAACAAAAAAAAATCAACTGCATTTTAATTATTTACAGCTTGCAGGCTAATTAAAAGTGTAATTCAAAATAGTTTTTATTTAAAAAAAGTTTTATTTAGGCCTAATTAATTAGTTAATAATATCTACCTATATCACTAGTGGTGATCTATTAAACTCATTGCTACATTGTTGTCTAATGTTAAACATAGACTAAACATTCATAATAGCTCAATAGACATAACAGTAAATGATATAGCCTACCTAACTTATATAATATCTAACAGATTAGCCTACCTGAGACGGGTAACCATTAGCTTCAGTAGAAATATTTTTGTCTTAGTGTGGATTTATAATTTATTATAATGTCATCATGAATATCACCCGAGATCACAGCCGTTATATTATCTACCGTTACTTACTTACGCACTCCTGTGGCCATTTAAACCCTAGGCGGTCTTTGGCGTCGCCAACCATGTGCCTCCAGGATCCTCCATCTTCTGCCAGCTCTAGGTTTGCTCCCATTCTCCTTAGGACTTTTTCCCAATGCTCTCCTATCCTCCATAGTACCTCTTATCACATGCTTTACTATCTCTCTCTCACCTGTCTTTTGAATGTGGCTCAGCTATCTCAACCTTCTACTTGCCACTACCACAATAGGTACCTATCTAGTTCTCTAGTTCTCTATGAAATTCCCTCAACCCCCTATTTTTTTATTCTCCACAAAACTTATCTTTTATTGGTCCAAAAAACGCTTCTTAATATTTTATTTTCAAAAGTATTAAGTCTTTATTGGGATTTTTTAGTGAAAGAACAAGTCTATAAACCGTATAAAACTTACGTACCTCATCCCGCATTTTCAGTCTTAAAAAATTAGTCTGGGGATGACTAGCTTCGCGTCAAAGACCCATTATCAAATCCACATCAAACTGGGCGACAGAGGTCGTCATCAAAATGTATATATACGAGTCGACACATAAAGCTCAAATTTACACATAGATACAAGCACATTTATATACATTTAAAAAGCTATTGGCCGGCCACATTCGTTCACATACTGGATAAACCGACACAGTTTGTATGGCGGACACGATGGAACTATCCACAGTTCCATCATGTCCGACAAACAATAACAAATAGACACAGGAACTATGGATTTCATTACAATATTAGGCAGTTTTAGGTTAAATTCCCCCTCCCCTAAAACCGTCTTAGAAATATTGTGGACAAATCCATAGTTCCTGTGCGTGAAGGAATGTGGCCGGCCTAAATATAAATAGCTTTTTAAATGTAAGTTAGGTACTCATATCCGTGTGAAAATTTGAACTTTGTGTCGACTCGTGTATATGTACGTTTTGATGAAGACTTCCGTTCCGTCGGATTATAAACTCTTCAATTTGATGTGGATTTGATAATGGGTCTTTGACCTGAAACTAGTCATCCCCAGACTATTTTCAAGACTGAAAACAGACAGAAGTACGTAACATAAATGTAAAAGAAATAATAGTGTTGTAACTTTAATGCTATTGAACATTATAGAACAGAACCAACTTGTTTAATTGAAACAGCTGTTAAGATTCATTAATTCCATTTCTCATAAGGTTAACATGGGAAACTCCAGAGCCACTGGGGCGAAGCCGATTGGACGGATCACGAAATTGATGGTGTATAAACCTATTCCATGAAATTCTACACGTATGTACCAAGTTTCGTGGCAATCGGTTCAGTGGTGTCTGAGTTTATCACTGCCAAATATATATACAAACATCCTCTTTTATACTTTATAGATAATTTCTAGTACTGTAATTGTTAATTAATTAATGCTCTATGAATATTTTTTCTTCTTATTTCAGATAGTAAAAACCTGCCGTTGGAATGGATCGAGTTGATGAGATTTACGCCTTTCATGCCATTCCCCATTTATGTCTTGGAACTTTTCAGTCAAACTTACATCATCATCATGAAAATGTTTAATACATACCACAGAGCTTGCATTGGGTTCCCAATCTGTTCTAGAAATTGCACGAATCCACGCCCTACACAATTCAGGATTCTTCGGGAAAGAAAATGTACTAGTAACGGGTACACTTCCATATCTGTTGGCACTAATATCGAATGAGTACTTTTTATATCGAACGAGTACTTTTTATCGATATATCGATTAATCGATATATAACCTAACCTAACTAATTAAACTATCGAATGAGTACTTTTTATCGATATGTCGATTGTTCGATATATCGATAAAAAGTACTCGTTCGATATTAGTGCCAACAGATATGGAAGTGTACCCCTAGTAACTCCTTCATCTTTTACATTATTTCTATAATTTGATTTGCAAACAGGAACAACACATGCTTGAGGCATCTCAACATCACTTTATTACTTGTACTTCATAAATAGTGAATAACTTGAATAAACATGGTTTCTAATTCACTTTGGTAACTTAATTTTTCCCACTTCACTGGTGAAAATACCCAATATAACCCACTTAGCTCAGTGAAGAGTTAGGCCTATGTACCGGTATTTATCTATCTTATGGAAGGATTATTTTCAAAATACCTATATGAATAGACCAATTAAATAGATAAAATACAAATTTGACAGATATTAATGAATATTAAGTATACGATGATAAGCCTATAGTCCTGAGCAGTGTTGGGAAGTAGCGACGCTACAGTAGCGCGCTATTTATTTTGTAGCGTTAGCTGTAGCTACGCTACTTTTCAAATTTTGTAGCTAGAGCAGTAGCGAGCTACTTTTTTTAAGTAGTTGTAGCGGAATATTAGCTACTTTCCTAGCTACGGTACTTATATATTTCTTGAGCTAGTGATTTTTATCACAACCTTACTCTTAACAACGTCTTTTGAACTAAAGTTTCAAAATAAATTAGGCTTAACTAAAGCCAAAATCTAGACGCAGCTGTTTTATAATTTTTCTTTGCAGTTTTGCATAGATACTGAGGTCAAAGAGTATTGATTATGTTGATGTTAAAGACATTTTTCACTCTCATTCCTTTAATTCGCTACTCTTCTAATTCGCTTCCAGTAGATGACACGTCAACTCCGTCAACTAAGCTAACCCTGTTGAATAACCAAAATATCGCATAATATTCCTAAAGTTAATAGCCTAGGCCTAAGATAGTGTTAGGCCACACAAACATCTTTAAACCCATCAACTATACTAATATCAAAGCTTGTGTTAGCTTAGCTGTACCAGTAGATGCCTATGACAGGCCTGTAGGCCTAAACTATTTGGCCTACCTAAGTTAGGCATATTACTCTTAAAGTTTCAAAAGTGATTTATAATTACCATATCCCCTAACATTAGGCCTAGCTCTAACTTAAATCAGCTTGGGAGACTGAGATTAAATTTTTGTTTGATCATCCTTGTAACTTACCTAGTCCAACCAAAGCCAAAAGAAAAAGAAATAGACCTACTGAGTTTTTAGATTAAGTAGAGGTTTTTCTTTCAAAGGTTAGGGTGAAACTGTAGCTTCACAAGATTTTTAAACACATTGCTAATCAAGGCTTGTGTAGTTGTGTACCAACAAAAATAAAGGAAAACATCTGAATTTTCGTTATTGAAATTATTGAACACAAAGATGCTTGTCATTAACTCTTATTATTAGTTTTATTTGTAAAGTGTACAAACTAAGTTACTGGCTCGGTGTCAACTCAACTAAGTAAGTAAGCTACTGCTACTGGTATAACCTTATCAGAATTTTTGTTTACTAGGCTACTAAGTTATAGTGAGCTTTCTGGACGGCCCTGCTTTCTGTCAAGTAAATCTTGCATTTTCCTTTAACTAGCCTACTAACCAACAGACAATCAGAGTTGCGAGAAGATAAATTATTTTGAACTACAAGGCTGAAACCGGGCTTAACTTACCTAGTTTTGAAATGAGAATTTTTTAGAATAGGATAGGCTAGAGGAGTAGGACATTGGACGATTGGTCACTGGGCTAGTAGGTTAGGGCTATAAAAAACGACTTCGGTTTGAATGTAGGAATAGATTTTCAATTAAAATCGTTTTGGTTTAGAACACTATATGTTTTATATTAAATATTTTAATGGATTTATGATCATACATTTACATTTAAATAAATAATCCGTAAATTACTGAGCTGGTGTCACTCGCTTTCCATGTTATCTTATGGGACTTTCAGGGCTGGACAGCACCACTTGCAACGTTGCCAATTCTACAAGGCCGCGGCCTGTAGTTAAAGGCGGCCGTGGGAACGCCCACTAGTTGAATTCTGACTTTAATCTCAGAGTGGAACGCCCACTTGTTATATTCTGACTTTAAACTCAGAATTCTAAGTTTTTTCTCAGAGATTAAGAAAAATATTTTTTTATAGTTGGTGGCCCTTCAGCGCCGTCGTAGTTACTCCAGTTGAGTCCAGTTATATTATTATAGCTCAGTCTCAGTGAGTGGTCTAGTCAAGTGAATTGACCTAAGTTGTTTGCGTGCTGGTGCACCAAATGTAAGCTAAATTAAGTCTTAAATAAGTTTGCGAGATGTAAAATCTGTAGTTGTTATTGTGAATTGTAGCATTTTGAAATATGCGAAAAGTTGTAATAAAAAACTTTTTAGTGGAAAATAAGAGTGCTTCTACTTACTTGGCTAGGTTATGTTTTAGTTTTCCAAATCCAAGAAATGGCCATTTATCCCAGCAAATCATCCGTATTTTTGTTGGGATTTAGCATTGGGGTTATTTTTGCGTTTATTTTGACTGTGAGCAAAGATAAATTTGGTAGAGTTGTACCAAATAAGAATATTTATTATGCACACACAGCTCTACATAACCCTTCAACTAACCATGAAGAATTTTATCACAAATGGTTGAAAAAGATGAGATACATGACATACAGGGTAAACTTTGATTATTATAGTTACTCTGGAAACCAATCATTAGCTACCTTTTTAGAATCACAACTTTTTAAACATAAAGTAAATATAATGTGTGTAATGTTTGTGAAAAATGTCAACAATGCTTATGCTGCTATGAATACATGGATGAAACACTGCAATCATGTGATGTTTTATGGCCTTAAGCCTGAAAGTTATATTAAAATTACTGTGATGAGGCCAAAGAGTTCCTGGCATTATTTATGTGAAGTAATAAATCACTTGGACAAAAGTGGAAACAACTACCAGTGGGTTTTATTTGTACCTGACGATATTTTTGCAATACCTGAAAATTTAAGATACTATTTGTTTGGTAAGAACTACGAAGATTTATTTTATTTTGGACGTCCAGCGTTTTTGTGGAATGTACACTATAACTTTGCTGGAGCAGGTTATGTTTTAAGTAAAGGAAGTATCAAAGCTCTAAGGTCACTCTTTCCTTCTTCAGAATCATGTGTGAAAAGTGGAAAGTATTGGAAAAACGAAGACTATTACCTTGGTAAGTAGGACTAAAAATGTAGGGTACGGTAACATAAGTTAGCTGTGTCTTTGTGGAAGCAATTCCTGTTTAAGTTAGCCTATAAGTCTTAAGTACAACAAGTTGATAGGCATTAGTTGTTTTAACTGGCCAAGGTTATTGAGTTAGGGGTTTTACATTTTTACCCTTACCAATTTTTTGATAAGCCGGCATGCTAAATAAAATTTCTTGATTACGGACACATGGGATTTTTAAGTTAGGTAGGTAAGTAGTTTTTACACAAATAAGTGCCTAACTTTCTTAATATAGCCTAAGACCTAAAATGCATAACTTAGTGCACATAAAATAGCCTAAATGGGGAAGCTCATACTACTCAACCTATACCATCTAGGGGACCGGTGGGAATCAGGGTTGATTGGGGGGGGGGGGGCGATGTGTGGGAAATTATTTTAGGGTAAAAGGCCTTTTGATGCACTCAACTTAAAAACAGGTAGGCCTACAAATATGTCTAAACCTAATCCAACCAAACTCCAAACAACCGTTACGGTACGGTAAGTTACCAAATAAAGCCTAACTTAGCTATAAATTAAATTAACCCTTGGTTATTTATGTATACCTAACTTAATGGTAAATTAATTTTCTGCAGATAGCCACGAAAAACACTCTTTTAGATAGCAAACACTTCGATGATCTTTTCTCGTGATCACATTGACACACCTCTGGCAGTCTCAGTGATACCGTAATTATTTCCTGGGATCACAGTTAACAATAAAAAAAAAAGTTTTAAAATAAAAATTAAGCTAGAAAATCTCAAAAACACCACTAAACTCTAGCCAAGTTGCCTTTGTGTGCTTAGGGGGGGGGGGGGGGGTTAACTTTTTGCACTGAAATATAACTGGCTCGCCTTCCCTCTAAAAATTACAATGTGGGACTCTAGGAAAAAAGGTTGGAGCATGAAATATTTACTAGCTATGCTCGATAAATGTAATTGATTTCAATCAACTAATTCTAGGCTGTGCAGGCATAATAGTTTTTTTTTACTATCTAGGTTACTTTAAAGATGCCTAAGTAGGCTATAAGATTTCATAATCAGACTTAACTTAAAATCTAAAAAGTTTTATTCGACAATTTCTTGCAGGTAAATTCCTGATAGAGCTAGGAGCACCTCTAATAGACACAAGGGATCAGCTGGGCCGAGACAGGTTCCATATGTTCACTCCAGCCCAGCTGATGGCACCTGGGAACGAACAGATCCTCAACAACTACCACAAGAACTGTCTATATCCAGTTGTTCAGGTGAGTGCATAAATTTATTGGTAGGGTATTCATCTAGTTTAACACTTTTAAACCTAAGCCTGATTGTAGTTTAATGTGGTAGTTTATTTAAGTTGAATCTCACCTACGAGCGCTAATGTGCTTAAAGCGGCATTAGCAGCGTTGTAGCATGGTAAGTTAGCTCAGTTGGTTAAGGCGTTAGGTACACTGACAAGTGTAACATTGAGGTCTTTCTACATGCGCGGGTTCGGATTTTTTTTGCTCTTATTTTAGTTTAATGATGGTGTGGTCCCTGGATCTTCTGAATTAACGTTTAGTGGTTTAAAATACCTTGTTACTGTCCAAAACGATCCCATGTAGTTCGTAGTGACTACAGCTGTTTTGTGCTACAGGAGCACATCTTCGGGTCAGGAGAATGTCAAGCAGTAGTCATTAGATATTCCTCATGGTGGAGTTCGTCTAAAGTTTATAGTAAATAACATGGACACAACTAAAAAACACAAAACTGAACATTTAACACTGGTCGACCAGACGGTAACAAAACACGTGATACGGCACCGGTTCATAGCAAGTCGTGACTAGCTATCAACAGACCAGAATTGTTGCTAGTTGGGGAGTTAGTAAACATGGCTAAGGAAATTGCGGGTTGTTCGGAGTGTGATGTCGATGATATGGAAGAGTGGTTGGAATGTGATAAGAACGATCAAGGATACCAGATAATAACAGATGATAAAATCGCAGTGAGTGTCATGGATGAACAGGAATATGAAGATGAAAACAATGAGACTGCAGGATACAAAGAGGCAGGAGACGAAAGTTTACCATCACATAGTGAGGCGTTTATGTGCTTTGACAACACCCTCAAATGGATGGAGCGGCTACCAGACTGTGATCGTGTACAGCTTCTTGCCGTCCGGCACCTGCGTGATCTAGCTGTGCGGAAACAAGCTTTAATCTCAGTATTTGTTCCTCTACTGTACTTCAATTCAATTTAACAGCTCTATTCTGTCTTAGTTATCCTCAATAAAGTTCATTCGTTGTGTAACACTTTGTTTTTCTTTATTACCATTCTGTGTTCGATTATCCAAATTTTTGATCACCCGAATTGACCCCGGTCCCAATTAATTCGGATAGTCGGCGTTTCAATGTACAATGGAATACTCATTGTACCTTACTTTTATTTTGTAGCCTATTGACCGCTTACAGCTAAAATATGATTAATATGCTTATCTAAATGGAAAAGTAAGAGAGTATTTGTTTCCATAGGGCCAAGATTGCTGCAGTTCTCAATCTGTTACATTCCAAGGCACAGATGCTGCTCACATCTACTTCTACCACTACCTCCTCTACAACTTGCACGTACACTTTCATCCCGGACATCTGGGAAACAACAAGTCTAGGAGATTCACCCCATCTGACCAGGTAGGGTATTGGACACCATTGTTTGTGTATATCAACACATGATGAATAAACTTGAGCAATATATTTAATCTATTTTTTTACTTACTTTCCGTGAGGGGAGTAATAGAGTCATTAATGTATAGAAGGTTGTCATTTACTTTGGTTTTTGTTTCTTTCTTTTCCAAAAGCCCGTATGTATCCCTGGTTCTTCCTATTTACCTAGCTACTGTCCTAAACATCTCAACTGTTTCCTTGTCCCTCATCAAGCTTTATTTCCCCATCTCTAGACCTTTCCTATCCAAGACTTCTTCCTGTTCTAATATCAATAATATCTGATCATTATTCTTGAGCACCTAAGATAAATAATCATACAGAAGAATGCAGGTGCCATCTCTTACAGTAGAAGAAACTGGATACAAAAATTTTGTTCCTTCGATATTGATATTATCGTCCACTTATAAATAATATCCTGTTATTTAGTTTCAGTAAAACAACACCTAAAAACCACAACAAACTGCTGTACTATAAGTTGACTTTTAAATTCATTGAACTTTTAAATACATGTTTTGCACCGAAACACTAATTTTTAAACCACAAAAAACGGAGTACGTTTTTATCTTTTCAACAAATCTAATAAATCCTCATTGCACATATCTCCATTTATTTCAATTTGAGTATAACCAGCTGTTTCAAATTTGTAAGTGTAAATTTCAAAGTATTCAACTGTTCAAATGTAAACAAACATTTTCTCCATAAGAATGACATGGGGACTTTGAAGGCAACTGAGACAGAGCCCTGATGGATTTCAAAGATTTTTTGCTTGATTGCAACGACCTATCTAATGACTTCTTAACCCTTAAACGCGTGCTAAGCGTAATGACATACTCCAACGTATGATAATTTTGTCATAATTTTACAAGTATAGTGGCAACCCTGGTGAGCATAACAGCAGCTTCCTAAAATAGCATATGCTATCATCTGGCCGCAGGGTTGTTAGTCTTAACCGAGTCATTGACATGTTATCACCACCCTGGGCCTGGAATACCCCCACGCGCGTTACCAGTACTGTGTTCTTCTGGGGGTCTAGTGTACCCCTGTGCGTGTATTAGTGTTTCAGTTTTATTATCATAATTAATATTAATAACTTTATTTTTTATAATTTTTATGGTACCTATTGAAAGTTTGCCAAAAAACTTAGTATCTGTAAACCAATTGGATGGAAATGTCCAACCATAGAGTCCACTGATCTAGCCTCCTAGTGCAAAGGCGCGGTGCACTGTCTGCATTGGACAAAAATACCAAATTTTAGTGTAAAACTATCAGAATTATAAATAATAAAGTTATTACAGTAATACTAATTATGATGATGAAACTGAGATACTACTACGTCCACGGGGGTACACTAGACCCCCAATGAACATAGTAGGCTACTGGTAACACAAGCATGCACGTGGGGGTATGCCAGACCCAGGGTGGTGATACTGATAACACATCAATGACTCGGTCAAAACTAACAACCCTGCGGCCAGATGATGTCATATGCTATTTTATTAGGCAGCTACTGTTATGCTCACCAGGGTTACAACCTTTTAAGCAAAATATTCTAATCAAACTTATATTTAAGGGATTAAATAATATTTAAAGTATTTGTTAAACATCTACTTCCCATGTACTTTTCATTGTTAATGATATCTTCAACATCATAATGATAATTTTTAATTGGTTATCAGGTGTGGCAGAGGTTTGTTTCGGATGAGCTCGGACCTGATGTTAATCTCTCTGCGATATCACCAGACCAGTATTATGAACTGTGGAGCAACAAAGTCGACTCTCCAAGTAGCTTCAATGAGAAGTTGAAAGCTTTGTTTTTGGGTAAATCGTAAGATTACATTTTTATTTCACACAATATTTATGTTATGTATGATTGAAGAAGGTTGTATTTTTTAACAATTTCGTAAATTATTAAATCGTCAAATGTACTTTCTAGTCTTTGGCAATCTAAACTTGGAGATTTTACCATCACTTGCATCATAAAGTCTGCTAATGAAATCATATTGTAGGCTAGGCACATTTCCTTACATCAGTATTCAGAGATGTCTATTTTATATTTTTATATTCATTAAAAGTCTAGAATTTAACACATCACAAATTCATGTATGACTGTTTTAGAAGTTATTCATATATATATATATAAATACAATTTAAGGAGTTTTAAATTTACTTCAGTAAGCTCCTACTAATGCAACCTGATTGGTCAGGTCCTGTATTGGTAAGCTTGTTAAGATAAAAATAAATAACAAAATGTATTATTTGGTAAGTATATTAATAACATTGAATTTTATACCTTAAAATAGTGAAAATAAATTATCTTTCCATAAGAATTGCCGAGTAAGCAAAAGCTCAGTTTTTTAATTGTGCTCAACTAACCATCTGCAAGTCGCCAGTGTGATTATAAAGTCAATAGCTTTTTAACGGTTAAAAACTGGAGCCAGCCGCCCCTAGATCATTGTACAACAAATGATCCTGGCGAGATAAATAGTTTATAGTAATGCAGCTACACAAGACTCTTGCATCTAATTTTCTTGATACGAGGGTTTTTCAGAAATTAGGAAACATTTTCTTTGATGTTGTTAGGCAAGCACTAATCTTGCAATATACAGGGTGAACACAAAAGAAATGAACAACTTTAATAAAAGATTACAGGAAAGTTCTACTACCTAGGAGAATGTGAAATACACCATTAGAAAGCTAAGATTCTCAAGTTTTTTCCCATACAGTATATGACAAGTGCTCAGTATGGGATCCTCGGCTTATTTTACACACATCTATTCTAAAACTAAATTCTGCCCAAACTTTTTCAAGAATGGTCTCATTGACACTTTGTACTGCAGTAGTAATGCGATTTCGGAGCTCCATAAGGTTCAATGGCAAAGAAGGAACAAAAACTTTTTCTTTCACATTCTCCACAAAAAAAAGTCACAATTGGACACGGATGGCAGACTGAGTTCTCTCTAATTCTAAAACACAAAAAGACTTTTCTGAGAGCGTTTGACCATTTTTAAACAAATCAATAAATAACATCTTTTGACACATGTTTGTATTGTTGACAGCAATCAGCTGTTTGAGACAAAACTTAAGGTGTTTTCCGAGTCACTGGTACCAACCGCAGCGATGTCAGATCCATAGTTTTCGATAAATTGATGTTCAAAGTTGTTCACTTCTTTTATGTTCACCCTGTATATATACAGACAAGTTCGCCTCCTCAATGACAGTCCAGCCGTGAAAACAGAAGTGTTGTAATAATTGTGCTGACCATTTTCACAATTTTACAGTTTGTTTAGTGTGCTGCAATTATTCATCCTGCTAGTTAGATGTCTGCAATATGGTTTTTGCTGGCCATAAACTTGAAACCAAGAGAGATTTATTGTCAATTGAATGGATTGTAGCCTACAGAAACTGACAATTCACAATTCTGTCCTCCAGAAATGGTGCATTCAGTTTCAAAATGGCGGAACTAAATTTCACGTCCAAAATAGAATTTTTGCATGACAATGACTGTCCTCACTTGGAAAATCACTTGCAAGATCTCTTTCATTCATTCAAATGGGAGTTTCCCCCCAAACACCCGGCAATCCAGCCCCAGACCTTGCTCCACATAACTTTCACATGGTTATCATCACGGTTATTGGTCATCATGATGAAGCCGAGAGGCTCCGATTGCATGTGTCCAGGTTGGGCTCGCAGATGGTATAGGCCTAATTTTACGGCTGATAAATTGAAAATCCCACTAACCACTGTGATAAGTGCCTCAAATTGTTTGGTGAATATGTGGAAAAGTAGTATTTAAAGTTCCTCTTTAATATTTATATAATGGATTTTCTTTTCTTGTTCAAACTTTCTGTACTTTCTGAACAGCCCTCGTATGTATTTTGTTTAGTGATTAAATTTAATTTTCAAGGAAACATAAGTGTTTAACAAGAAATGAAAATTAAACTTAATGAAAAAGTGTTTTAATTTACAAAATAAAAGTACAATAATACATTTTTTAGCACTAAATACAACAATGGACATATAGCCCGTCTGTTTCGGCTGGCGTACCTGGTTAGCACTTGTACAACAATAGCTAAATTGACTAATGTAAACTGTACTCATATTAAGAAAAAAAATAAAACAATTAATTTATTAAAAATTTTTTTTGTCCTAAGACGCTAGGCACGAGCCCGGAATTGTTTTTCACATTACTTCAGGCTAGACCTAGAGGCTACAGAATTATCACTTGGATAAAATCCAATGGTTATTTGGCGGGATTCGAACCCGGGCCCCCAGGAACTGGGGTCCAACCACTAGACCATAATAATATAATTTTGTTTTAGCAGTATTACTAGTTTACCTTTTAGGAAGGTTAATTGTTATGTTAATTAATTTACTGTAGCTGATTGTCAATACCCTCAAGGACTTTTTTTAGGCCTACTTAAAATTCTAGTACACCATGTTTTAGCGAATTTCCCATATAGACAATAAGCTATTACGATAGGTCTCATGGGAAGACCTAGACCTAGGATCGATTTACTTTTTGTTTGGATGTCCCCAGAAATCAAAATCACCATCCGTTCAAATCATTCGTCCATTAGAATGATATTTCAAGCAAAAATCATCTGATTTCGATGAAATTAGTACAAACATGTATGAACGGGGTTTTATGAGGTAAAAATTGGTTTTTCCCATTTTTGACTCTCAAAATATATTAGTGTATTGTGTTATTGTACAGTTATTAGTCACAGAAAGAATTCAAAACATTGTTAATTTAAAATTCCCAGTTTCTTCTTATGGAGAATGAGAAACTGTTGTAATTTGCTTGTTTATGGATATATTTTGATGGAAAGTAAATAAAAGAAACGTCTTATAACACTTAAAACATATATTTAGGCTTATACTGCTACTCACAAGAGGGTAAATATACAAAATACCCCCGTCGCAACAAACCTGCATACTAAGCGAATTTCCATTTAGGTACCCTGCTTGATTTCTACTAAAATATTCCCTATAAATTTTCAGATTTATTTCAATTTTAATAACATTAATTTTAGTGAGTAGTTAGGTTTGCTGCTACGGGAAAGATGTTGAGGTGTGTTTTTTCAATTGAAATATTGATAGCTTAGTATGAAATAAACCAAATTGCCAAATTTGATTAAAATTTATCCATAAACAAGCAAACTAGAACAGTTTATTTATTCTCGATAAGAATAACATGGGAATTTTAAATTTACAATTTTGTTAATCTTCTCCGTAGTTAATGAACATTCAAAACACTTCAATAGACTAAGTTATTTGTTTTTTTAAGCTCTTCAAAATTGTCTAGGGAGAAATTTAAAGTTTTTAGGGTCAAAAATGAGAAAAACCCATTTTTACCCCATAAACCCCTGATCCGATTATGCTGGTTCGCGAACTCGTTCGAATAAATGTAGGTTTACACGTTTGTACCAAATTTCATCAAAATCGATCAATTTTGCTCGAGTTAAGTGTTATTAGACGTTTCTTTTATTTACTTTCCGTAAATTTAATAACACGTACAATGCTGATCAAAAAGTTATATATTTTGATAAAACCTGGCAAATTTATTTGTTTTAGTTGTATACTCAGCTATTAATATTTTACTTAAAAATACACTTTGTTGCCCAACCTGTAGCAGCAAAATTTGTTACTCTTTAAACCGATGTTATTTAAATAGATTTAGTGAAAAACAAATCAGGCAAATGGTAATTCGCTTAGTCTACAGGTTTTATGCGACGGACGGGTATTTATATTTTGAGTTGTTTTTGTCTCTGGATCATTGAACAAACTATAAAAGGTATAGAATTACCTGAGTACTGCCAGAATGATCCTGTTGGTCCTTACGGATTACGCGTTTCGAGGAGCTTAAGTCCTCATCATCAGATCTTGTACAAGAAACACATCTATCACTCTGTCCGTGTCCGTGTTGTATATTTAAACTTTTGACGACCTTCTCGAAGTGATAGATGTGTTTCTTGTACAAGATCTGATGATGAGGACTTAAGCTCCTCGAAACGCGTAATCCGTAAGGACCAACAGGATCATTCTGGCAGTACTCAGGTTATTCTATACCTTTTATAGGGTATTTATAATTTGAATTGAAATTATTGTGACTTGCCTTCACAAGAATTTCCAGTTGTTATTTTATGTTCTAATGAAATTCATACAATTTAATGACTACAAAACTTTAAAAAGTAAATATGTGTTTTAGGTGCTCAAAAGAGTTTTTTTATGAGGTCTTTGAGGAATATAAATTGTATATTGTGTTCCACACAGCAAAAACTTGTATCCTAATTCTTTGTCATATCAGATTTTGTTGTGTACAAATTACTTTATTGTGTGATCCATGACATAAACGTTGTATTTACATAAATTTATACAATATCCAAATATAACATTACAGTTCTATGCACAGGTTTATTTATTTTTTATTTATGGGATTTTTTGTAGACTTAAGACTTCAAAAGACAAACAAAGTGCACATTATCTTCTGGTGGATCACAGGGATGACATTGTTGGTTTCAGTTCTTTTCAAGTTTCAACTTTGTTTCTTGACAACTAATTTGTATAGTTCTTTTTGTAACCCTACCCTTTTCTGACACATCCCCATTTTTCTTTTGATCATCCTCTCCTACCCAGAACCCTAATGTCACAGATTTTTACTTTAAGGGCTGAATTTAGTTTATATGCAATGGTGATAGAAAGTTATAAAGTTAATAATTGTTCAAAAAACATTTAAAGACAGTTTTAACTGTTTGCTTTAGTTTATGCTCTGGCTGTGTCTAAAAGAGCTGCATTGTTAAAAGATTTGTTATTTTTATAAGTTTATTAACAATTTTACTATTTTTATTGTGAATTTATTATATTTCCTTTACTTATTTTTACATTCTCTTTTATAATGTTACCAAGTTGCATGTTTGATGTATTTAGTGAATTTCCCTATAGACAAGAGGCTATTACCTGGCACGGAAAAACCTAGACTCAGGAGCGATTTACTTTTTCATTTCAATGTCCCCAGAGGCCAAAAACACCATTCGTTTAAATTTATATTTAAGGGTCATTGTTGCGTTTGTAGCTGATGAGTACATATTACTGTGTGCTGTTAATTTTTTATTATTGAATCTCCCGTTGTATTAGACATAAGGTGAGCAATGCGTTTTTTACTACAAGTAACATAACCGATGCTGACATTCATCGCCTTAAGACTGTAGTTTATGACCCTAATGCAACTATACAGGGAAAAGTGCAGAAATTGGCTTGGGAGTTCAAAGTGACCATGAAAATGATCATTTCCGAAGGAATTGAGTTTTTGGTGGGTACCCAGATTTCTCACAGAAGACCACAAGGGAAAAGTGTTCATAACCTCCATTTTTATTGCATTAGGGCCATAACCTTCAGTCATCTGGCGATGAATGTCGGCATCGGATATGTTTCTTGCGATAAAAAAACGCAACACTCACCTTATCTCATACACAACGGGAGATTTAACAATTTTAAAAACACAGCGAATAGTAACCATCAGCTACAGAGCTGCAAATGGTGTCATTCTGTTTAAAAATGATGCCAGTAACCGGCGAGGAGCCTTGTTTAAGTGTACACGCAAACTACGGAGCAATATTAGCATTGGTAGAAGAAGAATTCCTAAGTCAAATTAGGTGATGGGAATTCTTAGATTGAAAACCCTGTCATATTTTCTTAGATCAGGGAAAGGGTTTAAAATACTGTGAGTTAACCTATTTAGATACTCAAGATTATTAATTATTTGTGTTTATCATTGTTCTTTAAATCTATAGTACAAAACTGCTTTCTAACTTCTTAAAAACTGTTTATTTTGGGCTGTGACATGGCTCTTAGCAGATAAGGGGGTCACACAGAAATAATTAACATAAGGTGTATGCTTTCATAAAGCATATTCATAAAAGATATTCATAAAGCAACTTGGACAGCACCAAATGGTGTCACAAAGAACCAGATTGACCATGTTTTGATTGATCGTAGACACTCAAGAACCATCACAAACGTTAGAAGTATTAGAAAAGCAGAATTTGGAACTGATCATTATCTAGTCTTAGTGAACATACACCAAAGATTGAACACTGAGAAGAGGAAAACGTCAGATCAAGTTGCCAGGATTGATATCGAATCATTTAAAGACAAAAGAAAGGAGAAAGAATATCAAATTAAGTTAAAAAACCGATTTCAAGCATTAGAGTCACTAAATGAAGAACCTCCCCAAGAAGAAAACACTGTAGAAAAAAGCTGGGAAAACTTAAAAAATTCTATTCACAAATGTGCAGAAGAGGTCTGTGGAATAAAGAAAAAAATAAAAAAGAAACCTTGGTTCGATGAAGAATGTAGTGATGCAGTAAGAAAAAGAAAAGAAGCAAAAGAAATGTGGATAAATAATCAACAAGATCACCTAAAGGAAAACTACAAAACACAAGCCAAAGAAACTGTAAAAATACTGAGGCGAAAAAAGAGAGAGTGGATCAACAGAATATTAGAAAAAGCAGAAGATGATAGAACAGCAAACAATGCAAGAGATTTCTACCGTTCCATTCGTTTCTTTAAAAAAGGCTTCACCCCAAACACCTATGGAATCAAGGATAAAACGGGAAAAATCATAATCCAAAAAGAGGAAGGAATAAAGGTTTGGAGGGAGTACTTCCAAGAGCTTTTAAATGGAGAAATTCAGGAAAAAGAAGACGAACCATGTGAAATATACTATAATGTACAACCCCAGATTACCCCCCCAACATTAGAAGAAGTAACAAGAGCAATAAAGGACATGAAAAACAATAAAGCGCCGGGAGAAGATGGAATAGCAGCAGAGATGTTAAAAGCAGGAAAGAAATACGTAGCAGAACAAATTCACAAACTGATCACAAAAATATGGGAATCAGAAAACACACCAGATGAATGGAAAGAAGCGTTAGTAGTCCCCATACACAAAAAAGGCAGTAAACAGGAGTGTAACAATTACAGAGGTATATCACTTTTAAATGTAACTTACAAAGTATTGTCAAAAATTACACAGAGAAGATTAGAAGAATACACATCAACCATCATTGGAGAACATCAAGCTGGCTTTACCAAAGGAAAATCTACCATAGATCAAATTTTCATTTTAAAAGAATCAATAGCAAAATACTATGAATTTAAACAATCTTTCTACTGCATTTTCATAGACTTTACAAAAGCTTACGACAGTTTAGACAGAAAAAGAATATGGAAAGTAATGGAAAAACAGGGAATTCCAAAAAAACTTATAAAAATGGCCTCATTAAGTGTCCAAGACTCAAAATGTAAAGTAAAAGTGGAAGGACAAGTGTCAGAGGCTTTCTCAGTAGACACTGGAGTGAGACAGGGAGATGGAATATCCCCAATACTTTTCAACATTGCTCTAGAAGAAGCACTACAGAAAGTTAAAAGTTCAGAGGTAGGGATAAAGATAGGAAAGAAAATAAATATTTTAGCCTTTGCGGATGATGTTGCGATATTAGCACATACAAAACAAGACTTAGAAGATCTAGTCAGAATATTGATTGAGGAAACGAAAAAGGCTGGCCTTGAAATAAATGATAGAAAAACTAAATATATGCAATGTGGTAGACGAGATGACCAAGAAGAGGACAATGAAGTCCTGCAGATAGAAAACCATGTTTTCCAAAAAGTGAACAATTTCACCTACCTGGGAGTCTTATTAACAAATGATAATAATGAAGAACTGGAAATAACTAACAGACTCAATGCTGCAAACAGAAGCCTCCATGCATGTAACAAAATTTTGAGCTCAAAGCTGTTATCCCGCAATACTAAAGTAAGAGTTTATAAAACTATAATTAGACCGACACTAATGTATGGATCTGAGTGTTGGGTAATGAGCAAAAAATCAGAAAAACGGTTAGTAACTTTTGAAAACAAAATTCTTAGGAAAATATATGGCCCAACTAAAGAAGATGGATTCTGGAGAATTAGACATAATTTCGAAATAAGAGAGCTATATAAAGACCCAGATATAACAGCTGAGGTAAAAAGCAGACGCATTAGGTGGGCGGGTCATGTCCTCAGAAGAGAACATGGCACAACCTTAAGCAGTGTATTAAGGAACGACCCAGAAGGCAGAAGGCCACCAGGCAGGCCTAAACTGAGATGGAAGGACCAGGTGCGACGGGACTTGAGGAAGCTGGGTAGAAATGAAGACCAGGCGCAGGACAGAGAAGGCTGGAGGCAATGTGTAGGCGAGGCCAAGTACCACTTGGGGTACCTATGGCCACTGCAGTAAGTAAGTAAGTAAGGTGTATGCTTAAACATAATCATTTATTTATCACATTACATCACAATAACAGTAGTTGTTTTAGGCACATAGAAACTCGTTAATCTAACTTAATAGTTACCTAGTTACACAAGTGTATCCAGGAAGGCTATTAATTAACAGCTGTGTCTAAGGAATATTTTAGCCTTGGTCACTAACAAGACTACAAACAAAATCCACTCATCTTACACTCATCTCCATTCATACTTGGCTTAAAATACTTACATTCGTAGACCTATGGTCGCCATTTCAAAGTTAAGTATTAAAAGAATCACATTGTAAAAACTTTCAAATGTATTTAATGTCTTGCTTATTGGAGGTCAAAGTTTTGTTGTTGTTACCAAATGAAAAAAAATTGTTCTTTTTCTTCACTTTTGTAAATTGGAATGTAGCTACAGTAGAACTCCAATTATCCGAACTCCAATTAACCGAATCTCCAATTATCCGAATCGCTTGCTTCAACAATTTTAAAAACGTAAAGCTACAGTAATAAGTTTTGCAAAATATCAAAGAATTGTTATGAAACACATTTACCCAATGTGTAATTTTGGACTTTGATGGAACACTATTGACTTAATAACATGTATAGAACACGTGTACTATGAGCATTGTAAACTGTAAAAATATTCTTATTTCAATTATTATTAATTTAAAGTTCACTTAGTACCAAAAATGAGGATTTTTCTTTAAAATTCCCGGAATTCCGGTAAAACTCCGATTATCCAAATTTTTTATTATCCGAATGGGGTCTGGTCCCTATTGATTCGGATAATCGGAGTTCTACTGTACTGGTTTGTGGAAAAGTATTAATGCTCACTCTTAGTCAATTTGGTGTGTTTACAAAAAGAACGCTAGAAACCACTTAAAAACATATTTAACGGACCACTTTTTAACACTGCAAATCACTGTCTCTGCAATACTTAGAAAAAAGGTTTTTTTACTAAGAAAGAGAATTCTTTAAATCAACAGAACAACAATCTTAAGTTGAAATAATTGTGAAAAAATTAAAAACCAAGAAATGCATGGGGTTTTTTGGTAAGGCCAACAATCATACAAGAAGTAATCCATCTTGTTTATTATATTTTTACTAAGCTCCTTAGTAGTACTGTTCTCTTTAAATTCACAATAATAAATATAGTTATTTTAAGACAAAGAAAACCTAAAACGCAATATAGGGATGGCTATCAATAGGAATTACAAATCAATAGAACAGACATTTAGTTAAGTGTTAACACCATAAAGTATTCATTGCACAACCATTCGTCCACAAAAATATATTAGCAGGTAAAATTACATGCTACAGCAAACATCAAAGTCATGATTTCTAAATTAAAATAATTGGCCACTTAAATTAATAACTTAAGGTTTACATAGTATTACTGTTAAAATTTAAATATGTCTTTTATTTCAGGTTGTATTGAAAGCTTCAAATGAAAACACAACTTACATAAAGCCGCACTTTTGATTTAAATAAAATGTTAAACGCAAGTTGTGGTTTTTAACACAAGTGCAATGGTCATTAAGAAGTCATTCCAAAACTTCCACAATTTATTGAAGATACTTTTTGACATGACCTCATATGTTTAGATAATTTGCAGCAATAATAAACATAAAAAATCTATCACTACTATGATATATAACTATATGATATATGATAACTTCCTTGACAATTAAAACAAAACGTGCAGATCTAAACTAACACTTTCAGTAGTTATCAAATCTAGAGAAAATTGTGCATTCTGATCTGTTGAGATTAAGTTATTCTATTACGAATGTAGTACGTATGGAGCCACTCAGATGACCAACCTAAACTTGGAAGTTGGAAATAACTTTATTCTACTAAACATTTGTTCTAATAAAAAACATAAAATATACAACCTGTCTCTTCAACATAAATTACTAATCTTATCTCATACAAACGATAACACCTAAAACACTTCATCACAGATGTTTATAGAACTAAACAAGCTAGAAAATATGTAGGCTGGCTTTTAATCTATTTTGATATTGTTTTAAGTAGTGTTTCTTCTTATTCTTGTTGTTAAGTGTTTCTTTTAGGTTGTAGTAAATAGTACTGGATAAAAAACTCATGCACAGTCTTTTACTCTTGAGAGCCTGTACAGATGATGAATTGTACGTGGCTTTCACTTTTAAAAAACCATAGTAATTTTTTATATCTCTAATTGACGTATATCAATTCATCAAAATTATGAATCATGAGTGAAATTAATTTAATGTGACAAGATTGCAAATCCGATGGGCTACTCCTATCTAATTTGTATTTGCACCATCGTTTTTATGAAGCAATGGCCATACATTAATTACAGAAATATTAAAACAATATAAATTATAATGTAACATGTTTACTTACATAATATACTTACAGATACATATTTATATTTGAAATGCATACACAAGATATAGGGTGACATTTTATATTTACACATGCATATTCAACATCTCAAAATTGAAGATAAAAGAAATATTTGTACCAACGGACATAGATGGTTGCTAGGCATTGGTCACAGTACAATACTGTATGTATAAACCTTTGAGCACATTTGAAGCCTATCATGCTAGAAATGGTGGTTGTCCATTATTATTAACCCATTCACTTATGATTTTTTTTTTACCCGCCTAGGCCAAAACAAACGAATTTGTTGTGGCTAGTTTCATTCATTTCTGATTTAATTTTTTTTCAGGCAACATTTACTATTTATATGCAAGATATTATTATTTTCTTATTCAAAATTAAATGTAGATTCAAAATATATAAATATTTCCCAAAAAAATATAACTATAATTTTTTATTATACCATATAAAAATAAAATAAAAAAATTAAAAAATTAAAAAAAACTTTTTTATTGGTAATTTTTAGCTACATAGGGCTCATATATGTTTTGGAACTAGTCTATAATACTGTATGACACTTATAAAAACTCACCAAATGTCAAGCAAAGTTCATTTTGGTGTGGTATGCCTTGAAACACTCTGGCATGTGAAGTGCGACAAGGCAGAGCTCACACTCCCATCGGCTGTCACTGCGCTTTCCCTGGGCACTACACACCTTACATCTTCTTGAAGGTGTTTGTTTGACTTCATTTGGAGGAATAGGCCTAGGAAAATGTCCCCAAGTTGCTGCCTGGAGCCTCAGAGGTGTTTCTGAGTTGGATGATCGTCCTCTTCGATTGTACGGTGGCAGTTGTCGCGACTCAAACATTTGCTTGACAAACCTCTCCTTGAACTCACTGAACCCCAATTTTTTTCTGGTTAATTTTTTGAACACTACATAAGAGTTAAAAAGGCCAATGTCCATTATGTAAAAGAAGATCTTCTTGTATCCCTTAGCATACCTCCTCATACTAGGAAACGACGCTAATTGCTGATCCTCGCGGTCAATTCCACCCATTGAACGATTATAGTAGATCACTGGTTCTGGCTTTGTTATAATTTCTTGGGTAACTCTGTCTTTCTTGCCAGTTGATCTTTTGTCAGCTTTTTGATGAAAGGTAGACAAAATGCAAACTTGCTTCTTGTCCTGCCACCTTACTGCTAACATATCGTGGCTATAGGCTGTCTCGTAGTCGCCCAACTTAAGTTTACCCTCTTTGAAGCTCTCTGGCATGTTTGATCTCCACCAGTTAGCTGTTCCAATTACATTGAAACCTATTTGCTTAAGTCTATAGAAGAGAAGAGGTGAGGAGTACCAATTATCAATTGTCAGAGTATGTCCTTTTCCTGCCAAATCTTTTGTCATTTCAACGACTATCGCCTCACTCGTTAACAGCTTTTCCTCCTGTGTAGAATCCCCACTTCCTTCTTCAACCGGTACATTTTCTTTGACTTCAGCTCCAGTATAGATCTTAAATTTAGAACAATAACCACTTCCAGATTCACAACACTTGTAAAACTTTATGCCAAATCTGGCTCTCTTCTTGGGATTAAATTGGACATAGCCCAACCTCCCTCGGAACTTCATAAGACTCTCATCGACAGCTATGTTTTCATCAGGTATGTACAGATGGGAAAACTTCCTGTTCATGTACTCAATAACGTACCTTAACTTCCACAGTTTATCATTCACAGGTTTCCTATTATTGTCTGTAAGGTGGAAAAATGTGGACAGTAGCAAAAAACGGCGGAATGGCATCACTTTACGAAAAAAAGGGGTCTCAGTTACAGCATTAGGCGACCAGTATGATTGTATGGTTCTTTTTTTTACAAGCGACATAAGGACACACAGTGTATAAAAACAAGCCATCTCATCTGCAGTTGTGTCAAACCATTCTGAGTATATAGTTTTTCCTACCCCGCCTGCTTCGTTCTTTTTCTTAATTGTTTCTTTGGCATAATTATTAGTCTCTGTTGCAACATGTTGCCAAAAGTCATTATCAAGAAACGCATTGAAAACATCTAATTCAGAGGGAGCTGAGCCTAAACTTCTAGCCAAACTTGCTCTAACACCAGGACAACCAGTAAAAGGGATTTTATTTATTATATTACTTTCTATGGTACTGGTCCACTGCCAACCCTCCTTTTTCTTCTTTTTTGGTGGAGCTGTATCGTTACTAGTTTGAGTTTTGGACCTTTTAGTAGGCTTAGATGGTTGTGAAATAGCTTTTTTTCCTATAGGCCTACCTCTTCCTCTAGACCTGCCCCTAACAGGTTTACTTTTAGGCCTAGGGTCAGGAAAGCTAGGGTCGTCAGCTTCCTCACTCGGTGTAGGTGAGAGGGCAGGCACGATTGAAGATGCAAGCTGGTCAAATAATTCAGGCCTAATAGGCAAATCTAAATCAGATTGGACATTTGGAGGGGTCATAGGCATATGCCTGCCACTATCTATATCATTTATAGGCCTAGAGTCAGGGAAACCAGGGTCGTCAGCTTCCTCACTCGGTGTAGGCGAGAGAGAAGGCGCGCTCATACTACCGCAGTATAACCGATCAAGAAACTGGACTGATTTAGGCAATTCTTCATCACGTGATGGAGAAGATACATGCTGATCAAATATTTCAGGCCTACTAGACAAATCTGAATTATATTGGACAGTAAGGGCATCTGGAGGGGTCATAGGCCTAGCATAGCTGCAAGAAGGCTGTTCAAGCAACAACTGGTCACTTTCTAATGGCCTAGGCCTAACACAATTAGTATTATGTTCTGGGGAAACTGTGGTCTCATAATCAATAGGCGTATTAGACTTATTACTCACTTGAATTCTGCTCCCTTCCAAATCATCATCATCACTCCAACCACTCTCCTCAAACAAGTCACAATCACTGTCACTGTCACAATCCCCTATAAGTTTTATGATGTCACTTTCATCTAACTCTTTTCCACATTCATCCACGAATACCAAGTTATTTTGAAGACTCATCGTATTATACAAAAGCTTTTCAATTGAATAATATAGTAAAACAAGATACTGTAGCTCAATCTTTATCACGACGAAGTGAAACACGACATGATAGGCCTAATAACTCAGTCATTATAACGACGAAAAAGTAAAATACTGATAAAAACTTACACTAAGTAAATTCTATAACTTATTTTATAAGATAACTACACTTTTCAATAAAATAATAAAGTAAAACAAGGCTCTAACACAATGTTTACATCGTCGAAGTAAACACAACAACGTATCAGCTGTGAAACCAGAGTAGACGTCGTCAGCTGCTAAGTTGCACCATTTCAACTTCAGTTTTTTTGCCGATTGGACTGGACTGAGATGACGAAAATATAACCAAAAGAAAGCCTGGAAATCATAGAACAAGAAGCATATGCGATCTATTGGATTTCTGGGGAACTAACTCGGCACAAACAGGTTTTAATAGCGGACGGCGATTCGCCGTCGCTTCACACAATGGCTAACGGGAGCGCGACGGCGGATCGCCGTCGTTGTAAGCGAAGGGGTTAATAGGTACTGTTTTCAATAAATATATTGAGGCACCAAGACTCTCATAGTCTTTGTTTTTAGCGAATTTCCTATATAGGGAATAAGCTATTACCGTAGGTCTCATGATAAGACCTAGACCCAGGACCGAATTACTTTTTTCGTTTTGAGGTCCCCAGAGCCCAATATCTATATATATGTGTGTGTGTGTGTGTGTGTGTCTGTTAGCGCGATAACTCGAGCAAAAATGATCCGATTTTGATTCAATTTATGTAAACCTTTACATTTATTTCAACGAGTTCGCGAACCAGCATAATCGGACTATGGGAACGGGGGTTTTTATGGGGTGAAAATTAATTTTCCCATTTTGACCCTACAAACATAACATTTCATCATTTCTTTCCAAACAATTTTGTAGAGCTTAAAAAAATAAATAATTTTGTATTTTGAAGCGTTGTTGTATGCCCAAACGTTTACAGATATTTAAAAAAAATTGTAAATTTATAATACCTATGTTTTTCTTATAAACTGTTGTAGTTTGCTTGTTTATTTTAATCAATTTTGGCAATTTTGTTTATTTCATAATAATCTATCAAAATTTCTATAAAAAACACACCTCAATACATTCCCTTTAGCAGCAAACCCAAGTTATCACAAAAATTAATAGGTATTATTTAAATAGGAAATACATCTGACAACTTTAAGGGAATATTTTATTATAAATCGAGCCAGATAAATGGAAATTTGCTTAGTCTGCAGGTTTGCTGCGATGGGTGTATTTTATGTATTTGTTGAATTTAAGTTAGAAAAATAATATGATTTGCACGGAAAGTAAAGAGGTTTAATATAATGAAGCCAAAGAAAACAAGGTAAAGGGATTCCTTTGATGGATTATTTATCGGTACCGGTATCCAGTGAACTATTTTACTGCATCAACTAGCACTACCGGTAGCGCAAAATAGTAGAAATATTTTACAAAATAAGGCAAACAACTGTTTAAAACAGCAATAAAAGATGTAACTTAAAACCGATTAAAATAATCAAACATTAGCTGTTTTGTAAACATTCTTTTTTTAGTATGTGAGATGCAATAGTTTTTATAAGTTTGAATAGTTAGTGTAAGCAGCAAGTAATCTCACCAAACGGCCTAAAAGTGGCTATTTGATCTTTAATTGGTCAACAGCTTCTTCAATTCAAACTTATTTATTACCTATACAAAATATACGTTATTTTGCATGTATTTTGTTAATAGTTGATCAGTAACTAATGTATTTAATATGATTCTTTACAAACACCAGTTAATATAAATATCCGTAAAATATTTGTGGCTGTGGGTCTTGTGCAAATCTTTATCTTTATGTGTTTGATTCTTCTAATAGAAAAATAACTATATGAAAAATAAATTTATAACTTTTGTAATTGAGAAGTTGTGACTAAGAACAAATATTTAACAATAAATTACAATTCTCATTAACTTATAAAAAGAAGTTAACAGCCATAAATCAAATAGTACAGATTTAAAGATAACATTTACAACTTATTGATCTGTTTTATACTTTACTTCACATCTAACTTTCATGATACGCAGACGCTTCCCGCATTATATTATATTCTGTTTTAAAGTCATAGCTATACGCTGAGTCATTTATATCTGCAGCAATTTGAAACACGGCCCTTCGCAATTCTTCAAGTCCTGCTAGATGGGTTTGCTTGGATGATTGTTCCAAAGCTGGGTTCAACACAAATGGTATTCCATCAAGTTGGTTTTGTACATGAGTCCTTGCATTGGTGTCAGCCGTTTGTTGATTCCCTCGTTGAGGCAACACTGGGTAGTATGGTAGTGGTGTGTATGGGTTGGTTGAGTAAGCAGAAGATGGAATCTGAGGATACAATCCACCTACCTGAGGAGTATTGGCTTGAATAATTGTATAACCTTCATCAGAGCCCACTTCAACAGCCTCTATTACCGGTGCTTGTTTTTCTTCTTTCTTCTTTCCACCTAATATCCAGGAAAACGCCATCTGCAATATCAATTTCAATTAAGGGTAATCTAGATAAGGATAAGTTTTAACTTAATGCTAATGAGAAAAATTATGTTTTCAAGTTTTTGTGTTGAGATTCATCTCGACATGTGATTCTAAGACTTAAACAACTTACTGAATGTTAACTTTTAATTATGGTATGTAGAACATAAGATTAGATTAACGATCTTGTGAGTTAAGTTAGTGTTAGCCTTCTATACTGTAAGCCTATGCCTAATAATTACAAATTTGGGCCCGAGTTTGCAAATAGTTACCAGTATGGTCATCAAACTAGCCTATTTAATTTTAATTTAAGAGTGTTTTCCAATACCAATGGATATAGCCTGTTAGCCTACTTTTAGAAACAGAATGGTCCAAACCTTTGACCTTGTCACCATCTAACACATGCGACTTTTTTATAGCATCATTCACTAAGTTAACAATTAGCCTATCCTCAACTCATTTAAAACATTCTATAAGACGAGTTTAAACTGTTCCTAAACACCAACACTTAAACTTTCTTAAATGACTTTTTTGTTGCTGAGGCTTCCTTTGACGCCTACAATCGGATACATATCAGCAATAACCCCTTCCATCTAGGGGACTGGTGCGAATATGGGGTTTTGGGTGGGGGTAAAAGCTCGCTAAGTTACTAGACACCTTGTGTAGCCTAACCTAACCGTAATGTGGGCATGGTGTCTAGTAATCTAGGTAAGTTCAATGGTGTCTAGTAATCTTAGTGAGGTGTCTAGTAGGCTATAGGAAACTGCCCCCTGTCACGATGTTTCCGAGTTTTCCAGGTGTGGTATCTAGTAATAGGCATGGTGTCTACAGGAAGCCTCGGCAACTAAAAAGTCATTTGAGAAAGTTTTAGTGTTGGTGTCTAAGAACAGTTTATGAAAGGTCTTATAGGCTAAGTAAGTTAAGGAAAGTAAATAATAACCACAGTGGCTTAACTGGGCTACCCTAAATATCGATTGAAACTATTGATTTGATTACCTAGTAAACCTTCATTCGGTCAAGAGAAATAATCCGCTTTTAAAGGAACTACTAAAGGCACGGCCTCTCTATTCCACTAAAGAATATTTTGTAGAGGAAAATGATGAATGGATCTCATGACCTACTGCCATCCACAGTCATTACTGGTCAGCGATGGATGGTATAAGGTACTGTATAAAGTTTTCAGCTAGCCTAGGCTAAGTTAGTGTGCAATTCACTCTAGCTAACTTAATTAGGCCTAAGTTAAGTGTAGTAAGTTAGTGTGTTTCTTAGAGCAGGATTAGGTACACATGATAATTCTCTATTAAATGCCTAGGCTAAGTTACCTATTGAACCTATGTCAACCATACTCAACATTCCTATCTATTAACTTATACTAAGCAAGCACTAAGCTGAGGCCTACCTTGAACAATCTCGACAACTTAAATTATTCTTGGAATTATCTTGTATCTCCTAAATTAATAATGTATTGAACCTGCAAGAATAGGCCTAGGTAGCACTAAACTACAAAATCTTGTCAGGCCTAAGTTACCACAACAAAATTATTTTTTTTTTGTATTTAGGCCTAATTGTTACACAATAAGTCAGTACGATAAAGGAATAATGTCATTAGTGTCACTGGAACACTCACTCACAGTCACAGTGTCACACTGACGTCACTGTCACTCACTAGTCAAGTCACAACAACTAACAACACTGACTGAACAGTGAGAGTGAACACGAACACTCAACAACAACAACACCAACACTCAACACTGAACGACTGAACTGAACTGAACACTACAACGAACGCAGACAGTACAGAGGGAGAGGGAAGCTGGCCCGCCCATTCCAGCACACTTTTTTTTTAATGTATACAAAAAAGTGTGCTAAAAGTGTGCTCTTCATAACGGCTATAAAAAAAGTGTGTTCTTCTAATAATTGTGATATAATCAATTGTATTTGGGCGGGCCAGAATCACGGCTGGTCCGAAGGCCCGCCCATTTCAGCTACAGATCTATAAAACAAACCAAAAAACTGTGCTGAAAGTGTGTTCACAGGAATCATTAATAAAAAAAGTGTGCCGCCCCCGTTAGGGCTGGGTAATTTTATTACCCTTACCAGTGAGGTTATTTGTTTAGTAACGGAGGCAGCACACTTTTTTTTATTAATGATTCCTGTGAGCACACTTTCAGCACAGTTTTTTTGGCATGGTTTTTTCAAATCAAATCAAATCAAACATCATTTATTCCATGATAAAAAATTACAAAACAGTATTCTTAATAATAATGGAATTTCCCCACATAGGCGAAGCCTGTGCGTGGGGAACGAGTTATTATCAGACTATCCATATTATAATCTAACATCGTTTTAATAATAATTGTTACACTAACTACTAATTACACATTTACCAAAAAGGAAAAAAACATTTTTACCAGGAAGCCACAGCAGATAACGAAAGTATTATGTAAATATCTGAAAAGTGTAAAGATAGAGACAAATCTATTAAAAAAAGAAGAAAGTAATAATAATAAATAAATGATAAAAACCTAGAAAAAAGGGTATTTAAGGGTACTGTATTTAATAATACTGTGAAAAGCACTGGGACTTGGAAACCATTCATACATCTTCTACCCACACTCACGCACAAACAACACACACTCACACACACACAAAACGCATGCAACGACTCACTACTACAGGCCCTGTACAGGCGGCTGGTAGCCCTTAAAGCACGGGTCACACTAGGCTGGCATCAGCGGCGAATTGAAAGAAGCCGCGACTGTCAGCTTAATGTGACCACAAAATTCGCAGCTGACACTGAGCTGACTCAGCCTGGATTGGTGAGCCGGTGATGCTGGTGCCAGCTGCTGATCACCAGCGGCTGGCGAACAGCCTAGTGTGACCCGTGCTTAAAGGGCCGTCACTGCTCTGTCCCTGTGGGGCTGTGGGCCAGCGGCGAGCCGACTCTCTCTCTCTCTCTCATGCAACTCTCTCACTCACTCACTCACTCACTCACTCTCCCACTCACACAGACAGGCACATCATCGACGACACACGCACACGCACACACACACGCACACTACGAATACAATGACACAAGATAACAATCAATCTGGCCACGGCCTGTTTCCACTAACCATTTATCTACTTGATTTTTATATATTTGCAAACTGCAAGGTTCGGGATACTTTAAACTATTAGGTAACTTTGAGAACATTATTTTTGCAATGTATTGTGGAGAAGTTTTATTTATCGATTTATTCACTTTTGGCAATTGGATACCAATATTAACTGAAAATCTAGTTGGATAGTTGTGAGTTGGTTGGCAAAAAATATATTGTTTATTCTTAAAAATATATATTATTACAGATCTAGTATATAGCTGGGAAATATTAAGTACTTTGAACTCATCAAAAACTGTTTCAGAGGGATATCGAATAGGTTTGTGGAGTGTGCAATCTTGATTATTCTTTTTTGAATAATTTCTATTGGTGCAAGTATACTTTTGTATCCTCCACCCCAGGCCAGATTTCCATATTGCAAAACAGATTGTACATAAGCATAGTAGACATTCTTTAACAAATTAATTGGTAAGATATTTGATAGGTTTGCAAAAACAAAGATAAATTTACGTAGTTTGACCCTGATTTGATTAATATGGCCAGACCATTTTAAACGTCGATCAAATATCACACCTAAATATTTAAATTCACTGACACATTCGATACTTTCACACTTGTCACACACATTGCCAGCGCTACAACTATGTAGTTTTAATTCTAGGTTTCTAGGGTCGTAGTCAGCTCTGAGGGAGATTGGCATATACTTAGTTTTAGATATATTTACAGTGAGTTTATTTTGATCGAACCATCGCTTGACGGTGAGTAAGCCCCGCTCCGCACCTTGATACACCTCCTCCCAGCTATCGCCCTCAAACAGAAGAGCGGTGTCGTCGGCATACAGGAAGATCTGTCCAGCTTCCAGATTAATTTTACCAAGGTTATTGATGTATATTAAGAATAAAAGAGGTCCCAAATTTGATCCTTGAATTACTCCATAGTCAATGTTTTGTTGTGTACTACTCATTCCTAATGGAGACTATTTGGGAACGATTAGAAAGGTAATTTTTAAACCAATTATAAGCAGTTCCAGTAACCCCTATACACCTCAGCTTGTCCAGAAGCAGCGATCTGTCAACAGTATCAAATGCCTTGGCCAAGTCAATGAATACTAAAAGAGGTTTTTTTGTTTTTATTAATTGACTCATGTATACGTTAGTTAGAGAGTAAAGATTGTCATTCAAATTTTTGTCTTTGCTTGTAGATCTGTAGCTGAAATGGGCGGGCTGGGTAATTATTACCCTTACCACTTAGGGGTTATTTGTTTAGTGACTTGGGAGGCACACTTTTTTTTATTAATGATTCCTGTGAGCACACTTTCAGCTCAGCTTTTTAGCATGGTTTATAGATCTGTAGCTGAAATGGGCGGGCTGGGTAATTTTATTACCCTTACCAGTTAGGGGTTATTTGTTTAGTAACGGGGTTGGCACACTTTTTTTATTAATGATTACTGCGAGCACACTTTCAGCACAGTTTTTCGGCATGGTTTATAGATCTGTAGATAAAATGGGTGGGCTGGGTAATCTCATTACCCTTACAACTCAAGGGTTATTTGTTTAGTAACGGGGGCGGCACACTTTTTTTATTTATGATTCCTGTGAGCACACTTTCAGCACAGTTTTTTGGAATGGTTTATATATCTGTAGCTGAAATGGGCGGGCCAGCCGTGATTCTGGCCCGCCCAATACAATTAATTATTTCTGAAAAATACAGAAAATATATAGGCCTACGTCTAATAACACTTGCAATGATATATTTACACTTATACTGTTGACTTACAAAACGGTAAAAAGTGTAAATATATTATTGCAAGTGTTATTAGACTGAGCCGTGACTATTTCCACCGGGCGAATGTCACGACTCATGATCAATGGTTCAAGTGTTTTTTTTATAGTAGGCTAGTTCAGTGTTTCGTTGTTACCTCCACGACCCCGAACAAGGCTGTGGGTTTTGTTCTTATTATTCCCACCGCCCAGCACTTCAGAGGTTGCGTGACAATCAACTAGTTAACCTCGCAGACATTTTTCATCGTTTTAAATCGCCCTTTTGGCACATGAATTATACAAGGTTGTGTATGTTTTTTAATTTGTGCTTAGTCTGCGAGGTTATGGAGTAGTTCAAGTGCGCCACGCGCGCCTTTTGGGGCCCATGTGTGCGGTGAAACTGTAACACCGGAAGAATGGCGGAGAAAGTTACCACCTTGAGGCCTCTGTTGGAAGTTGGAACTCTGGCCAGCCCCTCTCCGTCCATCTTCAACGGCTCAACAGTGTCCTGTACCTGGATAGAATGAAGGAAAACCGCAACTACCGCAAGTTTTAGGCCTAATTAATTATTGATAACCACCGTCCTGGACTTGGAGATTTCGTTATTTGTTAATTGTGCACAGAAATTTATTAATTGTTATTCTTTTCAAATTTTAAATTCTTTAGCCTAGGCTACTTGTTGATTTTTTTTTAGATTTTATAATTTATTACATATTTTATTAAATTTCAATTTTGGGGCCCCTAAATCCTTAAGGTTACCAATTCCAGATGAAAGATATATATATTTATATATTTATTTACTGTTGCAATTTTATAATATTTTAGTAAAAAAAAAAAAAAAAAATAAAACTGATTAAATTTACTTTGACTGAAATTAGCCTATTTGAATTTTTTAAATTAATGTTTGTAAGTTTGTAGGTCAGAGTGGTATCAAAATTATTTAAACTTTAATTGAGAGTATTTACTTCATGTATTGTTGTTAATGTTATTGTTGTGTTATTCTTTTAAATGGTTAATTACAGCTCGTTTCTCTCAAATGGCGTGTTGTTCTTGAACCTCCATCCATGGTTCTCATTTTGTTAAGTAAAGTTTTGTGAGCCGCTCCTCGGGCCTGCGCATGGATCACGCTTCCTTTTCGTTAGTCTGGGTGCAGGCACGAGGGCATGGTTCAAGACGTATATATTTTCTGTATTTTTCAGGAAATTTAATAACACGTACGATGCTAATCAAGAAGTTATTAATTAATTATATCACAATTATTAGAAGAGCACACTTTTTTTTAATAGCCGTTATGAATAGCACACTTTTATGTATTCATTTAAAAAAAAGTGTGCTGGAATGGGCGATCCAGCTTCACGTCACTAACTTGAAGGACAAGACTAGAACAGAACCAAGAAAGAACGGCGCCGGCGCGGTAGCGGCGCGCGGCGGTGGCGTTTGTTTAAGGCGGCTCGGTTTCCTCTGTCAGGAACTGATGAGAACCTCTTTAGAGAAGGAGTGGGGGGCGTGACGTCACTCTGCTCTTTATGGAACACCATTACCGTAACGAGACGATATGATTCCATCGGTGTTCGTGACGTAGTTGATAGCGTCTCGGACTCGTGATCTGGAGGTCCCCGCCCGGAGTTTGAATCCCGCCCGAGACACTAACTTATTGTCCAAGGCTTTGCTTAGATTGCGAATCTTTTGTTAGAATTTGAGGCATTTATAATTTTATTTATGAACAGAACTATTTTTTAAAATTAGTAAATCTTCATTAGATTTTTCATTAACTTATATATTTTCTATATTATCAGCAAGTTTAGTTGGTTCGGTTAGGTTATGTCAGTTTAATTTTATAATAACACATTTTAAAATTAATTTTATAATTAAAAATTAATTATAAGTAGACCTTTATTCGATTTTTAGGCTATTTTATATCTTTTTAGCGAATTTCCCATATAGGGAATAAGCTATTACCGTAGTACTGATGGTAAGACCTGGACCCGGGACCGATTAATTTTTTCGTTTTGAGGTCCATAGAGGCCAAAAACACCATCCGTTCAAATTCATATATATATATATATATCATCAGATTTTTATGAAATTTGGTACAAACGTGTAAACCTACGTTTATTCGAACGAGTTCGTGAACCAGCATGATCGGACTATATGAACAGGGGTTTTATGGGGTAAAAATTGGTTTTTCCTATTTTTGAGCCTAAAAACTTAAAATTTAGCAATTTCTTTTCAAAACATTTTGTAGAGCTTAAAAAAACAAATAATTTAGTATATTGAAGTGTTGTTATGCGCCTGGTTACAGAGAAAATTCCAAAAATCGGTTAATTTAAAATTCCCATGTTATTCTTATGGAGAATAAGTAAACTGTTAAGTTGTAGTTTGCTTGTTTATGAACATATTTTGATCAGATTTGGAAAATGCATTAATTTCATACTGAACTATTAACATTTTACAAAAAAAACACACCTTTTTACCCTCCCTGTTACAGCAAACCTAAGTACTCGTTAAACTAAAGTTATTTAAATAGGGAATTAATGTGATATTTTTAAGGAGACATTTTAGTGTAAATCCAATCAGACAAATGGAAATTCGCTTAGTCTGCAGGTTTGCTGCGGCGGGGGTATTTTATATTATCAGCAAGTTTGGTTGGTTAGGTTAGGTTATGACAGTTTAATTTTATAATTAAAAATTTTAAAATTAATTTAATAGTTAAAAAGTTAATTTTCTAACTAAAATATTATAAAATAAATTTAAAGATTTTCTTAAATCACGTGTGGGACTCTTCCACAATGACCACAATCCACCACTCTTTCGCAGAAAAGGTTCCCATCAGTTTCTGGAACAAGCGGAAAATGAGACGCTAGTGCTAGTTTGTTGGTGAAGTGAAGTGATCAAGTGGATTGGATCTTGGATCAAGTGAACACAGTGAGAGTGAACGAGAGAACGTGCAGAGGTGCAGAATCGAATCAGAATTATTAAAGAATAAGGGAACTCAGAGAACTCATATTTGCGGCGGTTGTGTTTGTCCTTTCGGCCATTTACTTATAGTATTTATTTATTCAATTATTTATATACTTATCAAAGCATGGCTGACACGGTAAGTTGTATGAATTTATGCTTTTTCTTTTGTTTACTGTCAATTAAATTACAAAATAATATCAATCTTCTGTAACTTAAAGCAATGCTCAATCAATACTTTTTAACGTTCACAATCACATGCTCAAAATGTTGTCATAATTTTTATTTATCCATTATTTTAAATCGTAAGAAAATAATGAATAGAATTAAGATTGCTTTAATTGCCATAATATTTTATTTGGTCTATCTACTAGGCAATTGTTTATAACAATTTTTGAATGGTGTCATTATTTTGAATAAGTTACTTGTCATTATTTTTTAATAAGTTAAGTTACTTAAAACTATTTCCCAACAATTCAACATACAGGTCTAGCCTAAGTTATTCTTTTGCTATGACTTGTAGGTTAGACCTAGGTGTACATCTTGCCATCTTGCCTAAAACGTTAATAGGCCTACCATTACCAACTCCTATGTCGTTGCCCAACACTTGTTGGATAGACTGCGTCAAATAAAATTTACAGTAATAAAACTAGGAATAAAAAAAACATTCTTATTCAACCAATATTTACAAATAGAAAACTAGTGATGGCGGTGCATAGGTATTATATGTTCAAGAAGTACTCGCCAGACACTTCCTCAAAAGAGTAGCCTACAGCGGCTCATTTGTGAGTTCGTTAAAAATCTGCATGGAGAAAGCTTTCATGTCTTCAGTGTGAGCATAGGGAAATGATGACGATTAAGGTGACCAAGAGAACCATACTTAGTAACTTAGGCCTATTTATATATCATTACTTTAGAAACTAAATTGTTACCAAAAATTTAAACATCAACAATTATGCAAAAGTTGCATAGGCTATTTTTGAAAACAAATGGAAACAATGGTGCAAACGTTTGGCAATTATTCCTTATCTAAGTTACATTGGGAAAAGATGTGATTTTAATAACTAACTTAAACTTGCGTGAACCTGGCAATAAGTAGTGCACACGCCATAAAAAATCTATTGCTGGCCGTTTTGCACAAAAATATGGCCACGAAATATATTACCGATGATGCCAACAGATAGAGGCCACTTTAACAGACACGACAGTACAGTATCAACATCATGTACCTGGGGAGTAAGTAAGGGGGGGTAAACTCAGTTTAAGTAGTGTGCGCGCCTTTAAAAATCTATTGCTGGCTGTTTTGCGGAAAAATACGTCCGCGAGCCATATTACCGATGATGCCAACAGATAGAGAACATTTTAACGGCCACACGACAGTATCAACATCATGTACCGGTACCTGGGGAGTAAGTTAGGGGGGGGGGGGGGGTAAAATCAACAATAAGTAGCCTAGTGTATTTGTGGTTCACACCAATATTTTAATAATGTCTAGTCTACCTACAGTCTTTTCACGCTGAATCCAAAAATGCAATCAGTTTTTGTCTGAGAGATTCCTAAGTGGCTGTAAAACGAAGGTTAAAATTAAGTTACGACTAAGGTTCATTGAGCGTTACTGATGGTTATATGGTGTGGTCCATATGCGGGGTCCATATACGGATTCATAACTTAAGTTACCGTATGTGGGCTGAGGACTGAGTGAGGAGAGCAAACAGCTGTTTACACTCGACTTAACGCAGAATGAAATCAATTTCGTTCTGAAACTAAATAAGTTATTCAGCTCTTATTTAGGCATGTGGGGAAGGTAGGTCAGGTTTTATGCGGATTCGTGACTGTATTTAAGTGTTAGGTTCGGTTCTAGGTTACAAGTTAGGTTAAAAGGTCAAAAGCTAGGTTAGGTTCGGAAGGTTAATAATAAACCTACTCATTAATTTATGCTACCTCCAGACTGTTTTTGCACAATTCAAATAGTGGGTGAGACATAATAAAATTAACAATAAGTTAACAAAAAAATACTTGCAAGCTTTCTTCATATTGTTATTATATTGTGTTTCATCCACTATTTTAATTGTGCAAAAACAGTCTGGAGGTAACTTAGCATAAATTAATGAGTCGGTTCATTAAGCATTGGGAAAGTTAGTCAAAAATTATAACTAGTTAGAAGTTATTAGTTAGTCCCGTAAATGTAACTGATAGAAGTTATTAGTTGGTTACAGGTACCTAGTTTAAAAAGTAACTGATAGAAGTTATTAGTTGAAAAACTAACTAATAGAAAAAAAAAATAGTTTTCATAGTAAGTAAGCTATTTGTTGGGCAGTTGTTTTAAGGGATTTCGTAATGACACATGTTGGTTACTAATCTATACTACTGTATACATATGAGTAAATTTTGCGCACAATGATTAAAAAACTGCTCCTACAATTTCCTCACATTGCAATGCTATTGAGAATTGCTTATATAATACAGTTGCATTGTATGATGTATTACTAACCAAATTACGATTGTTCAAAAACAAAAGGTAAGTGTTTTACCGCAAAACATTATACACTGATATTGAACTAAAGATCTAAAGGAAAGGCCAAGTACGTTTTGTAGTTTTCGAGGATGCACCGCACGAATTGATGCGTTATTACACCATCCAGTAATTATATTTGCGACGTTCCGCGATCCCAGTGACTTATTGCAATAACGTTCAACAGATAACAGATGTTATGTATCATGAGTTTTATTGATTGAAGCTTATTGTAGACATTTTATAGATTGCTCATCCACATGAAAAAAGTTTGGTAGACTAAATTAAGCTAAGTGCTAAATTAAGCTAAGATAAGTGGATGTCTAACGAAAACGAATTGACTTTACAACTTAATTAACCGTGATAAGACTGAAAATATTTGTAGGCTTATAAGCTCTATTTTTTTCTTCTTGAACAAATCAAACACCTCGAGCAAGCTCGGTCCTATGGTACTTGTGTTTTAATCAAACATTATCACATTTTACATTACTACAACAGAAACAAATGACTTAAAACTTGTCAAATAATGAACATTAACTGAAGAAATGTTTTGACACTTGAGATGATATATCAATCACCAAACAAACATTCCCCCTCCCCACCCCTCAGTGCTTGGGGTGTGATAATGGCCGTCACTACCCTTCCACAGGCCCACTGCATTCCAAAGCAACTGGACTTTGATTTTCTCTTTCCCACCCTCTGCGTTGTTTGTCTACAATGGCGCTGACCTCTCACGGCCGCACGCAACCCTCACTGATCACGTGAAAAAAATAATCAGTATTTGAGTTGCTTCCGCATAATTGGAAAGTTTAAAAATTCTAGCTAGTTAAAAGTTATTAGTTAGTTAGTTTAAAAACTAACGAATAAAAAGATAGATTTAATAGTTGAGAAAATCAATTCAGACAAATGGAAATTCGCTTAGTCGGCAGGTTTGCTGCATCGGGGGTATTATTTATAGATATTTTGATAAAACTTGGCAAATATATTGATTTTAAACTAAGCTATAATTATTTTACTTAAAAACACACTTTATTAGTTTCCTTGTAGCAGCAAACCTAGGTACTTGTTAAACCTAATATTATTTAAATAGATCAACTGAAAATCAATTCAGCCAAATGGAAATTCGCTTAGACGGCAGGTTTGCTGCGGCAGGGGTATTATTATTATTGTAATGCCTCTAATCTACTTGTCTCTGTCGCCATTACTGTGTTTTAAGACGACAAACATTAAGTTATACAAAGAGGTAGAGGCGTTTATAAATTCAACTGAATGTTGATTATGAACTACTTAGCATAATCAGTTATTATTTAGACATGTGAGGTAGGTAAGTTAGGTCAGGTGTTATGTGGATTCGTGACTGTAGATTAGGAAGGTACAGTTTAGTTTGTAATTGTTGTGACTTTGAATTAGAGTTCATAATAAGCACGCATTTGAATAAACTCTTTTATTGAAAGTAATATTTACAACTGCAAATTGAAAAGGTAAACATTGTTTTATATCTAATGACAACAGCTGATAATATACAGTATAAAGAATACTACAATCTCCCCCACTTATTTTCAACTCATTTTGTAACATAGTCTTTAAGGTAATCTGGAGCTTTATGAGTGCGGGTTGAACATCGTACTCGTGGTCGTGGTGATGTTGGTTGTAAGTTCTCTTCAGCTGGTAATTGGACTAATTCTGGAACTTGGATAGGAACTTGCTGTTGCGGAAGTATGGGTACTTGCATTGGGACTTGTGGAATTATGGGAACTTGATTAGGTACTTCTTCACATTCGTTGAAACGAACCTTCTTTACTTGAGTTTTCCGGAGTTGGTCTAGATGACGTTTCAGTGTTCTTCCAGAATCTAACCTTACAATATAGTGAAGAGTCCCTAGTTTCTGTATAATCTCACCAAATGTCCATATATATTTATTATTTTGTGAATACTCCCTAATGAGAACTCTCTCCCCCACATTGAATGTTCGAACTCTTATTATCGAAGGAGGATTCTTTGCCGGATGGTAAGGTCGAAGAGCATCCAGCTTGATGCGGATCCTACGATGAAGATATCGTTCTGCAGGTGATTGTCCATTTGAGAGAGGAGTGGCGCGATATTGTTGAAGAATCTCTTGAACCTTTGTATGTATTTGACGATGGTCATCTTCCAATGCTTTTAATCTTTGCTTCAAAGTCTGGATAGTTCTTTCAGCAAGACCATTTGTAGCTGCATGTCCAGGTGCAATCAGTTTCTGGAAAATTCCATTGGATGAACAGTATTTCTTGAATTCTGCGCTGGTGAAAATTGTGGCATTGTCTGATACCATCACTTGAGGATAGCCATTAGATGAGAAAATGTTGTCGAGAAGAATGATAGTATTAGAAGTTGTAGGAGCATTTCTCAATACTTTAACTTCTACCCACTTTGACTTGGCACACACACAAACAAGAAAGTAGTGGTTTTGAAAAGGCCCCGCGTAATCTATATGAATACGCTCCCAGTTTTCTTCTGGCTCTACCCATGGATGAAGGGGTGCTTTGGGAGGATTGAATTTTATGTGGGCGCAAATTTCACACGATTGGACTAATTTCTCTATGTCCTTGTCAATCCCTTGCCAATAAACGTATCTTCGGGCTAATTGCTTCATCTTTGTAATACCAATGTGAGTAGCATGTAGTTGCTGTAAGATTTGAGGTTGAAGGCTGGTAGGAATGACAGCACGAGTTTCCTTGAAAAGTACTCCGTTGTCCAATGTGTATGGTAGGTCAGTAGAAGAAGACAAAAGTTTCCTTTTAATTTCCCTAAGATTTTGGTCAGCTTCAGTTTCCCGGGCTAGAATAGTTGCATTTAAATGTTCAGAAGATATTTCAAAAATTGTTTCTGAATGTAGCAAGGTAACTTCATTGTTTAGGAAAATGTCTAAGGTTTCAGACTGTTGAGTCACTGGAGCTCTGGATAAACAATCAACATTAGCATTTGCTTCCCCTTTCTTGAAACGTATTGAATAGTTAAACCCTGATAGAAAAGATGCATAACGGAGTAGACGGCTGGAAGTCATGGGTGGTAAGGATTTGCTTTCATGGAAAATTCTTGAAAGAGGGGCATTATCTGTAATTAAGGTGAAGTGAAGTCCATACAGATAATTGTAAAAATGACTGACTCCAAACACGATCGCAAGAGCTTCTCGATCGAGCTGACTGTAATTTCGCTCTGATGGAGTTAAGGATCTGGATGCGTAAGCGATCGGTTTCTCTTCATCATCAATTATGTGACTCATTACAGCTGCAATTCCGGTAGGACTGGCATCACATGTTAGAACGATTGGACGATGGGGGTCATATGGTACTAGAACTCTTTTAGAAGTTATTTCCTCCTTGAGACAATCAAATGCAGATTGACAATCTATTGACCAATGAAATCTTCTATTTTTCTGTAGAAGCTGTCGAAGAGGTGTTGTTTTTGTAGATAGGTCTGGGATGAACCGAGCGTAGTAGGTAACCATTCCAAGAAATTTCCGAACCTCATCAATATTCCTTGGTTGAGGCATATTACAAACAGCTCTAATCTTTTCTGGACTTTTTGAAATTTGATTGTACTTAACCACATGACCAAGATAGTCAATCTGTTCGCAAAAGAATTTGCATTTGTCTTTGTTTAGATGCAAGTCGTTCGCATGTAGACGGAATAGACACAACCGTAAATTATTGTAGCATTCATCTTTTGTTGTACCGTGCACGATTATGTCGTCAAAATAAACTTCAGTCTTTGGTAACCCGTTTAGAATTTGGCTTAGAATGCGATTGAATTCGGCAGGCACGGTCTTGATTCCGAAACTAAGTCTGTGCATCAAGTATGTACCGCGGTGTGTAGTAATAGTTTGAATTTTGCTGCTTGGGGCATCAACTGGAATGTGCAAATAAGCCTTGTAAATATCAAGCTTGCAAAAATATTTAGAGTCTCGCAAACAGTGTAAAACATCTGGAATGTGTTTGATCGGGAAATTAGATGAAACAAGACGATCATTTACGCCTGTTTTGTAATCGACGCATAACCTCACTGTGCCATTTTCTTTAGGAATAACAACTAAAGGCGAACCCCAATCGCTAGCATCGACTTTAGATATTATGCCGGATGATTCAAGACTGTTGAGTTCTTCCTCAACCTGAGATCTAAGTGCAAACGGAACATTACGTTCTTTGGTATACACAGGTTTAGCGTTTTCACGTAATTGAAGTGTAACTTTGTGGTTGGGCAAGCATCCAATTCTTTGGTCAAAAACTGTGGAAAATTCAGAAAATATGTCATCAATTGAATGGAAGGTTTCGGAGACATTGAAAAAGTTAGGTTGATTTGAACCATCATCTATTTCTTGTAGACTTATATGTAAGTGTCGAATCCACACTCTTCCTAGGACTGCTGGACAATTATCAGGAACTATATACATATCTTCAATTGATTTATGGTTTTTGTAAGTAACCTCAACTGTAACTTTGCCCAATGGTTAAATACATTATTTGTATAAGCACGGAAATACACATTAGTTGGGTCAAGTTTGACGTTGAGATTTAACTCATTGAAAGCCTTTTCTGGTATTAATGTAAATCCTGCTCCGGAATCTATCTCAAAACGCATTGGCTTGTTATCAATTGAAACTGTAGCAAAATACTTATGTGAATCGGGTAAATTTGATCGTTCGTTCTGGTCAAATATGTCTATGATATTAGGTTTGGTAACTGGATGAACTTCAGTGATTTGATTTAAGCCTAGCGGAATGTCATCAGAGGTTGAAGAAATGTACTTTGTTGAATTGAACTTAGATTGATTGGTAGAAGACTTATTTTTCATTTGGGTTGAAATGCAAACTTTGGCTACATGGCCTTGTTTCGAACAGGAAGTGCAATGAAGTGATGACTTGCTAGTGCGACACTCAGTTGCGCGGTGATTATTTCTACCGCATCGAAAGCAAAGATCTCCAAAACCTAGGCGATTGAAATCTACTTTTGATTGAGAACGATAAGTATGACCAGAATTTGGATTCTTACGGTAGTTTGAACGACTTCTCTGATGTTTTGTACCTACATTTGAAAGTTTATTGATATCTACATCAGTTGGAATTGAATGCTGATGTTTGTTCAAAGCCTGGGTCTCTAATCGGGAAGCTTCCAAAGCAGTAGCTTTGGTTACAATGTCTTTGAATGAAGTAGTGTCTGATTGTAATAACTGTTCTCGAATCCAGTCATCTTTTAAGCCTCTTATGAATTGAGCTCTTAAAAATGTATCTGAGACTGAAACTTGTTTTGAACATTCACACTGGACTGTAAATTCACATTCAGACAGGTCTTTTTGTAGTGAAGCTATGTATTCAGGAATTGATTGATTTGCTTTTTGATAAGTGTTTAAAAAGTAATGTTGTGAAACTACAACGTTTCTGTGTGGTGAAAGCATGTCACGTAGTGATTTGACCAAAGTAGCAAAATCTAGGTCTTTGATAGGTTTTTCAGGTCCAATTAATGATGAAAGATTATTGTAGTGAACAGAGCCAATTGAAGCGCAAAGAAGTTGTGCTTTTTTCCTTTCATCTGAGATGTTTTTGACAGCAAGATAATTTTCAAAGCGTTCCAAATAGTTTTTAAATTTTTCCTTTTTCTGATCGAAATTTTCAAATGGTTGAATACTTACTAACGTATTACTCTGCTGTACTGGAGGTTGAAGTTGAAGTTTTTCAGTAATCTTCGTTGCAAGTGTAGCTGCAAGTGTGACTTGGCTCTCAGTGAATGCTTTCAGTAGTGCTGTAAATTGTTCTGCATCCATAATGTAAAAAATCGAAATTTAGAAAAGGTTTTAAATCCAAATAATGAGTAGAAATTTTGAAAAACTTTTTCTCGTCGCCAATTGTTGTGACTTTGAATTAGAGTTCATAATAAGCACGCATTTGAATAAACTCTTTTATTGAAAGTAATATTTACAACTGCAAATTGAAAAGGTAAACATTGTTTTATATCTAATGACAACAGCTGATAATATACAGTATAAAGAATACTACAGTAATGAATAAAATTGTTGATTTACGTTATCTCCAGACTGTTTTTGCACTTTGTAAATAGTGCTATAAACACAACAAAAAAATATTTCTAAAATGCTTGCATTTTAATGGCTTATGATCAAGTAGCCTAGCCATCTATAGGCCTTTTCTGTAGATCATCTTTTTAAATAGGCCATTGCCTATGCATTGAAACAAATAAATAAAAATAAAATACAACAGGCAATTAGGCTTAAATGGTTTATGTCATACTTTCAATTCCAACTCACTTCATAGACCCAGCATGCACACACAGACCCGAGATTTAATTTTCTGTGTTGTAATATTATTTTGGCTAGCCCATCAGTATTGAAATCAAATTGATTTATATGGCCAAATTAACCATAAATTACACTCTTGGTGTTAACCACAAGTCAATAATACAAGATTAGGTACCGTTTGAGTACTACCTATGTTATGTGGATTGATTTTTAATAGTTGATTGATAATTTTAGTCTCAACACAAATTTACTCAAGTTAAGGCACTGTTACAGTAAATATTGTATTGTTTTTTCTGTGGATTAATAGGCCTACCATAAGGGTCAAATAAAAAAATATTGTCTAAATTAAAAATGGAACCAGTACCAATTACTCAAATTATTACAGATGCAAGTGCCTGTGCAAGTGATGAAACCCGAGTGCATTAAACAGGAGGAAAGAAGCATGGGGCCTGGCATGTTGGCTGCTCAGCGTATGAACAATATGCATGGACGCCCACGAGGCAGACTACCGAGAACAATACATCGCCCTACACCTGCAGAACTGCCTTTGGAAGAGGCAGCAAAACGGGTAAGTCAACCAAAGGTTTGTGAGCATTTCCAAATCTGAATTAGGCTCTGTGATTCAAATGGCCGACATTTTTGTGAGTCAACTAAAAAAAAAAAAAAAAAAAACAGAACTGCGAGTGAGTAACGGCAATATTATTCATCTCAGAAATTTTGTACTTGTTGATGTAATATCATAAAGAACTAAACTAAAGGTAGAGCAAAATTTAAAACTCATGATAAATAAGGGTTTTCTCTTTGTAGGGTCAAGTACTAACATAATTTTTTTTAACATAATAATTTTGAATACACAACCTGGATATTCCAGGTTGTATTATTCAAAACTTCATTTAAGGTTGTCTTTGGATTTTATTTATATGCATCGCTGGGTACAAGTATTAAACACTTCTAAGGTTTTAAGTAGTAAGGTTTTACTACTAACAAAAGCTACTGTAATATTTGATACCTCCGCCGCAGCAAACCTGCAGACTAAGCGAATTTCCATTTCCCTGAATGGATTTACACTAAAATGTCTCCTTAAAATTATCACATTTATTCCCTATTTAAATAGAATCAGTTTAAAACATACTTAGGTTTGCTGCAACAGGGAGGGTAAAAGTGATTTTTTATGGGAAAACCCCATTTTTACCCCATAAAAGCCCCCATAAACCCCCGTTCCCATGGTCCGATCATGCTGGTTCACGAACTCGTTCGAATAAACGTAGGTTTACACGTTTGTACCAAATTTCATTAAAATCGGATCATTTTTGCTCTAGTTATCGCGCTAACGGACACACTAATATATATATATGAATTTGAACGGATGGTGTTTTTGACCTCTAGGGACCTCAAAACGAAAAAAAAATCGGTCCCGGGTCCAGGTCTTACCGTGAGTACTACGGTAATAGCTTATTCCCTATATGGGAAATTCGCTAATATGGGGTCCAGTTAATAGTGTCACTCTGGGAGGCAGTCTCAGAAGTTGCTCAAATTTTGTTATGTTGGTACGAACTAGGGAAATCAACCATTGGCTTAAATCCTCAAATTGACTTATTAGCTCGAATGGCTCTTTTGCAATCCCACAATCCCATATTCCTCTAGTTCCAATGTACCAAGTATAAGGTACTCTATTTCTTTGTACAAATTGGCGGCCAACGTCTTGCAATTCTCTCATTCAGTGCTACCCTCTAGTTGTATTTCTAGCTCTGCGGTGTTCATACTGCAGGAGCTGCTCAGTCTTAAATGAACGACTCTAAAATATGAGTGGGTACAAAGTTATTGGTGTTACAGGAGATGCAGGCACTTCCCTCCAAAACACCAGTGTCTGTACTGCAGGAGCTGCTCAGTCGCAGAGGAACAACTCCAAAGTATGAGTTGGTTCAGGTGGAGGGAGCCATTCACGAGCCGACTTTCCGCTACAGGGTCACCGTCGCAGATGTCGTAGGTCAGTACAAAATAAAATGATACACTGATGTAACATCGAATAAAATTTAACTCTGAAAGTGTAAAAAATTGGTTGGTAGGGAGATGGTCTGTATTAGGCTGGTACTACATTGGAAGCAGAATTTCTGCTGTCTGACCACTGCGGTCTGAGTGAGCTGAGCAAGGGTACACTCGCACCTGTTTTAGTGCTGGAAAGGAGGAACGGGCCTGAGCTTGTCTGACACAAATCAAACTAATTTGTTTTTCATCCAGTCAGTCCCAGTGGCTAGAAAACTTTGGCCGAGGTTGATGCAGAGATTTCTAGAAAAATAGTTTTGTTGCTTAATCTATAATATTAAAACGAAACAGTGTTTTTTTATTTCATTAACCACTGAACGAACTATTGAATCAACCACTCGACGGATTTTCATGATTTTTGTGTTGAAAGAAAGATAATTTTGAGAGCTAGGGAATGTCGAAGCCATAATTTTAGTTTAGGGTCCCAGTTTTTTAGAAATTAAGTTTTAATTTAAAAAAAGTCTAGCAGCCGACGCTAAGATTCTAAACTAGCTTTTGGCATAAAATAATTTGCTTAACATAACAGCTGTAAACATTCAGCTTTTGTGTCACAAATTCAGCATTTGGATAAAAATGTAAAGACATACTTAGGGTTGACTTATTTATACTATGTGTAATGCTAATCGTTGATACGTTAAATTCTTCTGTAAGAGGATGACAGATTAATCAAATATACATAGTAAAATACTAGGATGTTCAAATTATTTTTTAAAGCAATCTTTGTAATCTTCGATTTGTTTTAGAGCAATATAATTTGTTTTAACTAACAGCTGGTTAAATATAAACTATGGAACTATAAGGTTATTTTATTTTTGTCATTGATTATAGGAAATAAGTAAGATTAGTAGAGATAATTAGACCACAGTTTAAACCACAGTACAAATCGAGGCTCTGTACACGAGTCTTAATAAAAAAGGATAAATGCAAATTATTTTACTGCTCCACTTTTCAAGGAAAGATTAGAAAAATAACAAAGTTTACATGTTTTAATTCTTCATGGTAGCTTTGTTTACAATTAATGTTTGTCTGCTTTAACTTTGTTTGGATTAGGCCCGGAAATACTGATGTCATAAAAAGAAGATCAAGAATAATCATGAATCACGATTTTAAATTACCACCACAACCTCAGCCGGGCTTTATACAAAGATAAACAGATGGATGACATAGATTGAACACAACGTCAACATTGACCTAGGATACTGCAATTAGACAAACCATCCTTTTATGAAATCGTGTTCAGTCGTGGTTACGTTTGGGGGCGCCTATATCAGCGCCCCCAAACGTGAAAATATCACTTTTATTAAACTAACTAATATGGAAAATTGCGATGTACATTTATTCAATGAGGGTGGGTAATTATCAAGGATAGATCTGATAACGGTATGGATAATAAACATTGACAATTACGTCATTAGCTTTACTAGCGTAGCGTGTTTACTTTTTATATTCCTGCTACATGTGACCAGTTCTTTTTTTCAAATGAATTTTATTTGAACCAAACAGCTGTTTCAAAACAAACTGTTAATGTTTTTACTTTTCTTTACGCTTATTTATTTAGCAATTAATGCAGTGAAATTGATATGAAGGATAGGTGTGACAATTAGTTTTGATGTTAGGACACTAAAGTTAAATTATGTGTACTGTGAATTTTATTGGATACTATCGTTTTATTTTAGGTCGTTTCTATTCAGACCTCCTGGAAATTGTGTATAGTAGTTGTATTGTGGTGATAATAATTATGAAAGAAGGTATGCTATGGAAGGTGGTATCGTGGACTAGGTCTATACACTTCCCAATTGACAATTACTCTCTCTACTGTAGCTACTTATAATTAGTGTGCGTCTGTGCGAATCGGCTGCAAATGTCACTTCAACGCTTTTCACATCGTAAAAATTGCAGAATTGCTGTTTTAGCGAATTTCCCCTATAGGGAATAAGCTATTATTGTAAACTTATCGGATTTAAAATGCATATCGTATAGGCATATGATGGAATCAAAACATATTTGGTCACACAACATTTGTTTACAAGATGATTTTTCACATTAAAACTGCAAGAAACTTTGTCTTTATATGTGTAAACTAGCTGATCTGAATTATTGTACACGGTTTTAACTGACTACTGAATTCCCGTACGTAGGACGGGATAACACCTCGTAACAATAATTATTTTTTATTATTGTTATTATTTTTTTCAAGAACAACTGTAACCTTTTTACTTTGCTAATGTTTTTGGTAGATATTTAAATTTTACTAACATGTAAGTTACGTTTAAATTAATTAAAATAAAGATATTCTTGACAGTAATTGTGTTCAACAAAATTAACAGATTTTTAGGATGGCTCTACACAGGCCCTGAAGTTACTTCACTTCCGAATGTTTTTATAGGTAAGAACAGAACAAGTGGGTTGCGGTGAAGGTGTAGATCACGGTCGCATTCAACAATCATGTAAATCAAACACATTGTTGTTAACCAGGCCTAGCGTAACAAACAGTCACGGTGGGGGTGCATCGCGCTGCCATCCAGGAGGTCTACAGCGAAGCTTTTAAAAATCAAACTCATTTGATTTAGATTGATGCTTACCGCGCGGTTTAGCTGGCTACTTCGCTGTGATTGGTTCAATTGTTTTATTAAATCTTAGGTTCAACCTATTGTTGGTGTTGTAAATCGAATGCTCCTTGGTTCTCGTATGTATTTATGCATCTGTTTTTTCTTAAATGGTGTGATGAGAAATGCAGCAGTCCAACTGAGGAGTAAGTAATTCCAGTCATACAATAAAAAGTTTCTGGAGTCATCCTCATGTACAAACAAAATCGATCAGGGTCGTTTTTGAGTTCACTGAAAACGTGGAGGTATTCGCCTAAACTGTTTCTTCACCTATTTATTGGGTGGACTGAAAACCGCTTGTTAGGTAGACTTCCAATTATCCACCTCTTAGTTGCCGCTGAGATTTCATCACTATCCGAACTTGAATCAAACAACATTGCACCAAGTATAGGACTATTTATTTTGATTAACTCCAATAGTCTGAGCTCCACAGACGGCGCCGGTGACCTTCACGCTATGTGCAGTCAGCATCGACCGTGACTTAACAAGTGGCATCCTCCGCGACCTACAGCTCCACCGCGACTCATTTGTAGGCTACTGTTCTTACCCTATGTGTGACAAAATGGTAGTCAAACATTTTGATCGTCATTCTGTGATAATTTTTTAATTTGTCTGAATAGGTAAGCAGGTTGCGTAGTATTTGCTTTGCCTGTGGTCTTCATTAAACTCATGAACCCACTTTCTCATGGGTGTCTTAAGTAGTAAATTGTTGTCCATAAAAAAATTTCCTCGTTAATTTTCCAAAGTGAAAGCAATAAATAAATAATCACCAAACACAACTAGGGTAAAGGAAACTTAGCTCGTCGAGAGCAAACACACTGTATTGTGACTGTGAGACTGACTGGCCGCAGTGTAGGAGCGCCGAGCCCGGCTTCTGGTCTATTATGATTGGTGTTGATTATAATTTGTAAAATCGGTCAGTTTTACTTTATTTGATGACGAGTGCTGTTGTGAATAATTGTGTCGTGTCAGTGTGTTTTCAGAATGTTTGATATATGTTCTTTTTCTCTAAATATCATTGTTTATGCTTTAATTTCAGCAATGGGTATCGGCCGGTCTAAAAAGGAAGCCAAGCATGCAGCAGCAAAAAATGTTTTGGACAAGTTGATTGGAAACACTGACCCTAACATGATGAATTCTATGTCCAACTCTATTAATGACCAGTTATTGTAAGTTTTTAAAACCAATTTTACCTGATTGAAGCTCTTGTTGGAAGCTAATTTAGGACCATGTCAAAGCTCAAAACAATAAAAGTTGATGTGTTGGGTTAATTAATTATGATTTAAGTCCGTTATTTTGTTTGGTTCTGTCATTTGCAATGACTCATTTTACGTTCCTGTTTGTTAGTTGATTGTTTTAGGCTCTGCCAAAAAATATTCAATATTAAAAAAATAATTCATGCATTTTGTTTCATCCATTATTAACAAACTTGAGAAATATGAGTGTATGTTTCATTTTAATCAAAACTTCATTTAGTAAAATTGCTTAGTCCTTAATTAACAATAGTGAAAAAGTGTGACCTTGCCAAGGCAGATATAAAACTGGACTTTTGACATTTCAATTAATTTTAATTGGTTTACAGTTAAATTTATTTAGAATCACTCCCTCACAATCTACTCAGAGCCTACTTCATATGAATTAATTATTTGTAAAGATTAGCTCAAATAAAGTTAACTTTATAATGTAATAATTTACCAGAATGCAGTTTTTTATTACTGTTAATAATTAGCTAAAATTGCTATAACACTAATAAGTTTAAGTTATAAATGGATATTTTGTTAAATGATATTGGTATGAATAAGTAAACCTTCATTCTTAAATAATTTAGGAAAAAGAAAAAATGACCAAGTGAAAAAGGTATTATCTTGAAAATGGTTGAAATACTGATATAGAGTGGGGAAACCCCAGGAAATAGGTTCAAAGTTTGTTGATAAAGTACAGGTTTCTGACCTGTCTTTGCTGGTTTTGTTACTCAGTGGCCTTAGTCCTTTCCACCTACACCAGTTTACATGATAATAGTTCAATTTGACTTACAGTTTATTGTTATAGTTATAGTTTAATATTTATTTCAATTTTCACTCATATTTTGAGGGTAAGCCTGTACATTAAAATCAAATAGGCCTACTACATTATTAACATCACACAATTCAAGCGGAGCTAGTAAAACAGGTGACATTTTTATATCACACAGTAAAATAAAATAAAATAGAATAATAATAACTAGAGGACCCATGCTGATCTGCAGCTTTAAAATAAATATAATATCCGTGAAATAATCAAATTTATGATTTTTGATTTTTATAAGACTCTTTAAATTTATCGAACATCCATTATGCCAAATAGTAAATCAGTCCATTTTTAAGAGTTGTTAGCCTCCGGATTACGTTTGAATATTTATAATGGTTTAAATACCTGCATTCAGTAATCCAATATGCTGCTTGTGGCAACTATAGTTTCGGTTCACAGGGAACCATCTTCATTCCGTACAAGGCGTCGTTATTCACTTCCATATATGAAGGTCGTCATTTAATAAATAAGTACATAGAACACGAACACACGAAAACGCACATTGACACGAACATTTAACATTAAAAATACCAAGTACTCGGGAACATGAGACAGGTGACGCGACCGGGTGGAAGTTGTAGCTCGAAACTATTGTTGCCACAAGCAGCATATTGGATTACTGAATGCAGGTATTTAAACCATTATAAATAAATCAGTCCCTTGACGAGGGTGTTTTTCCTGATAAGCTTAAGTTTGCTGAGATTAAACCGAAAAGGGTGATGTCAACGATCCTTCTAACTATCGTCCTATAGCAATTTTGCCATGTTTTTCAAAGATTTTTGAAAAAATTGTTAAGATTCAGCTAACAGAATTTTTGGAAAGCAATAATGTAATAAATCCGTCACAGTTTGCTTTCCGCCCAGAGCTTAGTACTGAAAAATCCATAACAAAAATAATTGACTGCATTGCGGAAGCCTTGGATGGTTCGCAGAAGACTGTGGGTGTGCTGTGTGACTTATCCAAGGCTTTTGACTGTGTGGATCATGATATACTTTTAGAAAAACTAAGTAAGCATGGAATAAAAAACACTGAATTAAAGTGGTTTGGATCCTATTTAAAAAACCGAAAACAAAGACTTATTTTTAATTGTTCAAGCCATTTTTGAGAAAATCCTTTTTTTTTTGTTATTTTATTGGTTTTTATGAAAAATCAAAATTTTGAAAAAATAAAAAAAAAAACGCCTGTAAATACCATGGATTAGTACCTACAGACCAAATTTCATCAAAATCGGACTACAGGTATGGACTGTAGCTCTGTACACATCCACACACACTCACTTCGAAAACCACTTTTTTGGGTTCATGGGGACCCAAAACGGATACATCCACTCAAAACTCATACTCAAAAATTTTTACGAAAACAATACTTTCTCCATAGGCCTATACTATGAGGGGGAGAAAGTAAAATACGAATTAAGACAAAAGCAATGTCTAGGATATTGTAAATTATTTTTTGAGCTTGTAGGTTGCTGATACATTTAATTATTATCGTTCTTGTGGTATTAAATTTTTAGATTTACCATAATTTCCTATGCGGTGAAGGCACAGTAATCTCATATTTAATAAATGTTTTTTTTTATGTTCTTTTGGTACAAATGATAAAGTTCTTCAATTATTATTATGAATTTTAAAAAACTGGACAAAGGTTGTTCAATAGCTTAAGGTTGTATTCGACAGTACAACAGGTATTTAAACTTTTGATTTGTATAAACATGATCCAATTAAAAATGTTTGATATTTTCAGGACTGGCAACATGGTTTCCCCATACGAAGACAAGATTGGCGGCAATCCCATCGGGCTGCTACAGGAACTGTGCATGTCTCGGCGTTGGCCTCCTCCCACCTACCAGACGGAGCACGAGGAGGGACTGCCTCATGAGAGACAATTCACCATCGCTTGTGTCGTCTTCAAGTTTAAAGAGATTGGTTAGTCAGTATAAACATATTGAATTAAAAACTCGGACCTTTTCCGTTAATTCACTACCAATTTATAACTTGTATGCAGCATAAGTTACCTATTGAAGTTTTTTTAATTTGTCTTGGTTCTTACTGGGAAGTGTAAATTCTTCGATAAAAAAGATCAAAAACCCTTTTACAACTCAGTTACATTGTGCCTACAAGTCTCGAACAGGCTAAATATATTTTATTAGAATAGTTTTAAATTATACTGTGATAGTTTTTAATTATGTAAATGTTTATCTACAATTTACTATCAATTTTTTTAGGAACTGGCAAATCCAAAAAGTTGGCCAAACGTCAGGCAGCCAATAAAATGTGGAACAAGTTGAAGGATATCAATGTGGAATCCAACAATATCTCATTCAATCTTGAAGATGAAGAGGAGGTAACCTAAAATGATCTTTAGACATTGAATGTTCGTCATGAATCACACAGCTTAACAAATTCACAGAGATTTAAATGCCCTTGGACCTATATTCCTCTGAATCAAGAGAAAATAGTTTGACTTTGTTTTTACTATAACTTATTTATTATTCACACAAACAAATTTCACCAAGGCAGATAGATATTATTGCAATCCCAATCAAGCTCAATAACTCGTAGTTGACTTTGTGTCAATATAACATTATAATTAACTAGTGGCTTGTAGGGGCAATAGCCCCTATATTCTAGTAAATATTTGGTACAAATTATAAGCCTCATGGGTTACCCTACCTTGAATTATAATTTATCATTTTTGCATATTATGATATGTATAATAGTTATTACATACCTGCATAAGTAATGCATTTTGATGTCTACTCTGTTTAAAAGAAAAATTCCAAAGGACATGCGGTGTGTTTATAATATATACTTTCTAATCATAATACAACTATGGAACATTTTCCAATAATTGTCTTCATGACTATTAATTAAATATATATAGATTTCTTTAAATATAGACAAATCCACTTAGAAAAACACATAGAGATAATGTCATCATCCAAATTGTAAAATGCTATAACAAAATCTCTCTGAAACAACATTTGTCGTATAGTATCCATTTTGGTCTATTCCTTGGTCTTTATTTGGTTCTAGTACTATTAACATCATCTGGCCTCTTTGCAAATCAAAAAGCAACATAAGTTGACCATGGTTGAACACTGGTTTTTTCAAATAAATGCCAACTTTTGTGAAGGTTCGGCCTTGCGCCACAATTTCACCAAATCAAATTGCGCAATGTACCACAATGAATGCACCCTTCGTTCATTGGTTCTACGCTGTGTAATGCAATCTCATTTAAAAGTGGTAATCTATACACAGGAATAAATTCATGTTCATTCGATGCTCATTTATTCTTCTTCCATTAATATCGTGCCAAATCTGGCGCCTGTTCTCATTTTGAGGAACAATTCCTCTGCGTGGTGGTCTTCCGACATTATACATTATTACTGTGCAAAAGAACAATCCATTGTAAAGTATTCAGTTTAAAAGCATCAAATTGTTTGTTCAACAGATTTTATCTAATTTTCACTTTGTGTTGTTTACTACTTCACTAACAATTTTACAATAACAAAATAATGCACATTCAGGGGTGGTTATATTTTTTTAAATTTATATAATCACAGCTGTGTTTACACTAAATAAAAAGACATAACATTAGATTCCAATGCTATTTAACTGTGAATTATTTTAATCTGTAGCAACCTTTTGGTACATAATTAAGAAAAATGAATATTTTCCCCCAAAATTTCATGCCCAGGCCTTTAAAATGAGACCTCTCCCAGCTTTTTACGGCCTCCCGTTCCCTCACAATTTCATTGTAAAATTTTGGGCTTACGGAATTAGATATATAGATTGCTAATATTCTTATCTACTAATCAATTATTATTAACGGTGATTTGTAGACTACATATAGCCTAATTTGCTATATGATTTGTATTCTTCCGTTAACATTTATCTCACTTGAAAAGCTAAAACATTCCAGATGTCAACTATTGTAATTTTTTAATTTGTCTTTAGGGTTTTTTAAAGGTTAACAGTAGCCTATATCGGATGTGTGCATTGGTTTCACTACTTTTAAACGAACAGAATAAACCCTTTGCTCATAGGCAAAGGGTTTATTCTTTTTTATGTCAAGGACTACCGGTACTTTTTTCTTAGGGAATTCTATCAAAACGTTCTTGATCAGTGAAATCGACCTAATACCTTTATTTGATTGTGCAGATGAATTTTTTCAGTGATGAATAAAGAAGCTTTGAAAAAAAAAAAACAGAGTAGGAGGATAATGCATTCTGAAATAAAAACATGACTTAAGATGAAGAGGGCTTGACTACATTTTAGTTTGAAAATCATAATAAACTTCTATAGGCTGTAGGATGAAAATATTTTAAAATTATCATCATTAATTAAAGCCCCAGGAAACATTGGAAGTTTGAAGGTCCATGGGACAGAACCCTGTTTATGGTTTTAATTTTTTTTATTTAAGAGTAGGCTTATATTTTTTGTGGTATATTATGGTAAAAAACAAATTAAAATTTATTACTCCTTGTAAAACTTCTGACAGCAATAATTACCCATTATGATTGTTCAATCACGAAAATCTGACTCCAAAAATATCTAAATAACAATAAATATTACTAATCAAGTCAAAACATTTTAATTTTTGTCACAGCTTACACAACGCGTATCTCAGATTGGTCTTGAGTACGCTGATCTGAAAGAGGCCAAAATCTCAACTTTGACAACTGCTCATAGTCACAAGGTCTCCCAGTTTCACAAGAATCTCAAATCATCCTATGGTGAAAAGCTGAGTGAATTACAGGTTCGTACCACAGTTGTTCCATCATTTTGAACAACTGCTGAGCTGTTTCTTCATGTTTTCTAATGCCGTGGTAGAAGTTTCAACCACCTTTTTGGTCACTACTCTATAGTCACATTTTTTTATTTCGCTTTTTCAGTATATGAATCCAAGCAGGTTTGCTTATCTCATGCATTTGACCCAACATCGAAGATTTGTTTCAAGTACCTTCAAAGTTCCAATGTTTAGCATTAAATTAATGCTAGAGTTAGAATTTTGCTGTCATGTTAGGTTTATAACCTTAAGAGTTGGTTTTATCAAATTTAACAGTTTAACATAACATGAATATAATTCTAAACATTTCAAAACAATTATTTATTTTGATTGGCCATCTATTATTTCCAAACTCAATTTAAGTTAATACTGATTCTGCTAAAAACTGGAACAATAAACTGGAATGGATGGTTAAAATTTAGTTTGTAAAATTGAATAGAATTGAATGTTAGATTGATAGATTCAAACATTGTTGGGAATGTTTTATGTTTTCAATATATTTTGCTTTCAAATAAGATTGATTACAATGCCCTGTTACTCTTTTTACAGACTGTAGTGCTCAGGAACCAAGGGTTTAACTTTGTCCAGTTTCTACAGGAGATAGCTTCAGAACAGCAGTTTGAGGTCACTTATGTCGACATTGAGGAAAAGTCTGTTTCAGGTAAGATATTATTATTTTGTGGATTAGGTAAGACTTTATTTTAATATGTAAACTAGAATGAATCTGTTCCGCCTCTAACATCCAGCACTTGTCAACAAAATAGTAGTTGGTTCTCTCCAAGACTTGTGCGTCTTGTTTTTTATGTATCGTAGATAAACCAGGTAACCGATAGCCGAACTCAGTTAGTTAGCCATTCCATTCTGGGCAGTCTCAATATTAACAATGTATGTCTCTGGCGTAACTTAATAAAGTTTGTTTGTGCAGTTACAAAATGTGAGTTTAATTACAATGAACCTACTTTATAGTCAACCCTCAAGTATGCATAAATTTTAATGACAAAGTTTCTTACACAATTGTATTTTGTCTTAAGATATTATTCAATTGACTTAATTAAAACTAGTTGAAAGTAAATTGTAAATAATCAGTCAACCAATGTTTGTTTAGCTTTGATTACATAATTTGTATACAATGTGCTGTAGTTAATGATGATGATGTGCCCAGGTAAATACCAGTGCTTGGTACAGCTGTCTACTCTACCAGTGGCTGTTTGTCACGGCTCAGGGACAACTTCCAAGGAGGCACAGACCGCGGCCGCCCACAACGCTCTGGAATATCTCAAGATCATGACCAAGAAATGAAGAGACAACGGACGAGCAGACACGGTGGTGCCACTGAAATATCGTTTCTGCGACCTCGGAAAGTCAAACTTTGCCCACTTTCATAGATTTCTCGAGATTTCAGAAATAACATTTGTTTGTCTTGCACCAGTCTGATCGGTCACTTGGGCTTTAAACACGTCCTTTACCAAAGGACTTAAGAATTCTTTCCCCTGAAAATAATTTTTCCATTTGCTGTTATTAAGTGTACACACTGAGCTTTGCTTGTAGGTGTTTATCCCTACCACTTTGGTAGATTTTTTATGTAACGGGGAAAAATAAGTTTTCAGGGTAGGGCCACCTTGGACAGTCATTTTAACCTTTAACTCACTACTTATTATTTAGGCAGTAAATTGCTAAATTCACTTATTGTGAGAACATACCTACGAATAACGATATTTTATTTTGTAGCTAGTCATTTTGTGATATATTATCCGGTTATGATTGAATTTAAGCGTGCCGAATCTCGAATTCAATTTTGAGTCTTTAAAATGAGTATTCTTCACAAATTTTACTGGCAAGTAACTGTATTTTTAATCAATCCTAAAATATTGTATTTATTTTCAACCAATTACTGAAACACACCAAAATTCTCATAGTGTAGTTGTAGGTACTTATCTTTCATCCTAATCACCATGCCTAAATATAACTCATAGCACAAGGCAAATAAAGCAATAAATAATAAACTGCTTTGCTTAACTTGGATTTTGTATTTAATATCCTCAATTTGGCTACGTTTAACCTATCCTACTCAGATGTTACTGATATCGGTTAACACAATCAGCTTATTCAGCACATGGTTGATTAACAAAATTTTAAGAAGGTATGTCAAAAAACAACTAAAAATCTGTATTGCCTTTGAATTAAATTGTCATTGTCCGTGTTCTGCTTGTAGGTTAGTCTCAAGGCTTGTTCAGATTCCATTTGATTTACCGTTTAAACGAGGATTTGGGATGCGTAAGCTTAAAATAAGATTTGAGATTTGACTCTCAAAATTCGATGAATTTGAGATTCGGCTCTGATCTATCACTTGTATTATCCCTTTGTATATGGTGCCTCATTTCCCTTTAGGCCCTATTTATAATAAGTTTATTATCAACAATTGTTTTACTTAATGGCAGGTCTATTAACTTGGTTAAATTTTTCAAACATTTTGTATTTAATATTCAATTTTGACACTTCTTGTTTAGCTGTAGTAAAACTCATTTGGTAAATACACTAATATGTATCTAGTTTATGTTAAGTACCGAAATTCAGTTGTTACTGTATTTGTTTATAAGGATATGTTTTTTATGCTAACATAATAGATTTTCATTAGTCTACTTAGACAAAGTGTTTACACTTTTTCTTCCACCATGTTTTCATACTTAGTCATGGAAACTGGTAACATGATACTATTTCCTTTATTAGCACTTACAAAAGACATGTTTAATTTAAAAAAGAAAACTTTTTTTAAGTTCAGTTAAAATTTTGAAATCTACTTTGTGAGTTAACGAGGATTGAATTTTCTTTTCAAGATGGTCCAAAGTTTGCAAGCAATGCCGTCGAATTTCATCTACAAGCTATACTTTGCATAGAACTAGTGGAATTTTCCCTTTCTCTCAAATAGAGGGACACTACCAGAAAATTGCAAAAAAGGGAGAGAATGCAAACTTTTATTTAACCATACTTCTTTTTTTGTGTTTTTATATTTTTTGTAGTTTTCCTCTGGTGAGCATAGGTTTTAGGACCGAATATTTGGAAAATGGGCATTATTTTAATGCAAAGTATAGAGGTTGTAATCTTAACATAATATTTTAGATCTAGGTGTCTTAGTGTTGTAGAAGATTTATTTAAAATGTGACACAAAATAATTGTAACTTAGTTTATATTAATATGATCAAACACTATCATAGTTGTAACACAATACTCAGATTTAAAACCAATATACCAATATAACTGCTATTTCTTTTGTTAATGCCAGACAGAATTAGTTTGTGTTTATTTTTTAAGAAAATTTTAGGCCTACTATATGAAATATTATAATTCTAAAATGTACCGTGTTAGTTTTCCTTTTCATTCAATAAATAGGATTTATCATCTCAACATTTGTGTGTGTAATACTCAGATTCTTTTAGTCATATGGGCGTAATACGTTGAGAACACTAAGTGTGTTTGAATAAATAGTTCTCATCACAATATGCTTACTTATTTACCTTAAACGTTCTATCTCTCTCTATTCCTTATTGTAGATTATGCACGACTGAGCTATTAATATTACAAGATGTGATAATTTTTTTGCTAGACAACTTTGTTTAACCACTGACTTAAGACAAGTTTTTGTAAAGAGGTTGGTGGCATAAGTTATCTTATCTTTAATATTTTCCCCGTTCAAATGGGTCTAGGGCATGGGCATGAAACATGTGCCTTTATAGTAAAGCAAGGGGTGAGTGAGCTAGTATGAATGAACTGCACCATATATTGAAAGTGGTGGGACCAAAATGTGAACCTAATACATTGGCATTGGTTGTCCATCATACTACAAACAGGGCCGATGTCTCACCAATGTAAAAAAAGTTGAATAAAGAAGAAGAATGATCTTAGTCACTTTACCCTGGCAATTGAAATAAATTGTACAGGGTGGAAAAATGTCCCGGGACAGTTAAATATTTCAAAAATTAATTAAGGTAGAGCTTCAAAACTTGGTACACAGTTACTGGGTATTAAAATTATTTTAAGACATTATTCAGTGACAACCTACCTCCTCAGGGTGACGGCCCGCTAGAAAAAAAATAAAACCTTAAGAGTAAGCTAGGTTGATGTGGACATTTTTAAAAATTGGACAAATTTTTAAAAGGTCTACAGTAGAATACAACGCCACAAACTTGAACTGACACGGTCATTCGAGTAAAAAATGGCAGCTGTTAAAAAGATATCTTTGAATCTAATTAAGATCCTTAATTTGATGTGCATATCACCTATGCATACGTTTATGATTCTCCGACTTCTAGCGAGCGTGCCTCCCTGAGGAGTAGAAAATTTGAGGTACGAGCCTATTTACCCGAGTTGCGTACTACACTACTTTACCTACTGTACAAAGCTTCTAAGAGAGGTTATGTTTTCGTTTATAATATCTCATTGCCACTGACAGTGATGCAACGACTCATTGTATCAATCACTAACTGCACCAATCGTTAACAATTAAATTGGTAAGCAGCTGATTCTCTCTTAATCCTTGAACCTCATTGATACTTTCCTGTGTTGTTAACAACACTATGCTGTTCCTGTTATGTAAGTAAAACAATGCTGTCATGAGAAACCTTTAAATCCTTAGAACTGAACTGAAACTGCCACTTAAAAACGGCTTTAGGTAACTACTATTAACGCCCAGTAGCTATGTAACAAGTTTTATAGCTCTATCTTTATCACTTTTTGAAAATTTAACTGTCCCGGGACTTTTTTCTCACCATGTATACCTCAACACACAGTCAACAGAACTCCTATGTAATATAGGCTACAAATGATCTTCTTTGAATCTCTTTGAAATTTTTCATTTAAGAACTTCATAAAAACAAGCCAAGTAACACTTGGGAGTGGTAATCATTATTCAATATACATTTTAAATATCATGTTTTTTTTATGAAAAACTGTACAAATGTCCTACAACTAAGGAATACTTCATTTCTCACTGGTACATTCAAATTACTGTTACAATAACTACATCTAAATCAGTATGTACAACATATTTACAGTTCAAAGTTGATCACAGCAAAGCACTTCAAGTCACTAACTCAAACTCTGTCATTGTTACCCTATGTTTGGTAAAGTCAATACACTTCTTTCATCGTGTACTTCTCCACTGGAGCAATCTTGTTCTTTTTGTCAAACCACGGTCTACTGAGCATTTCTTGAATCTCTACAAGACTTTTGTCACTTGTGTTGGGAACAAAGAAGTATGTGAAAGGCACAGCAAAGGCGTTTGTCAAGGCGAAACTCCAGATGCCAAAGTGGATACCGAAGGTGGACTTGACTGCGTAGTATATCTGGATGGAGAGCAAGGCACAGGCAAAGCCTATGCTGTTGGTGAGAGATGTCCCAAGGGCTTTCACATTGGGCGCAAATAACTCTCCTACTACAGCAAACGCACTGTTGGAGAAACCTGGAAAGATTTATTTCAATATGCCAAAATTAGTTATTCATATTATGGGGACAGTTTATAAAATGTATCTCTCTTTTTCTAATGTCTGACAATTTAGAGGACAAAAATTTTCTTTTTACCTAGAGTAAAGGAATACCAATTCAATGTGTGATGTTTGCAATTAGATAAGTGATCAGGAGAAAACTATCTATTGAAATGTAAAAAAACAATAACAGAAAAAAACAATAAATTTAGGTAATACTTAGCCTATACATTCTTGCGGCAATTTTTTTTTCAAAGAAAAAATAAATACATTATAGTAAATCATTCTACACTTTTTAGTTATCTGTTTTTCGTCAAAGTTTTAACGATTACACAAGCCATAGGCCTAATGCTTCTTATTAAAATGTTGCATTTTTTAGGACACAATAATTACCTAGAGAATAGAAGCTGATGTAAGCCACCAAGCTCACCAGAGGGACTAAACTGAAGTTTTTCATGTCGTGTCCGAGACTGATGAGGTAAAAGTGAGTACCAAACACTACCTGCAACCAAACATTGGAACGTCAAAACCAGTTGGGATATCAGTCTTCCCTCAATAGGAATAAGAGTCCACCCTGCCACAAAAAATACAAACCCTTTACACAATAATTATGACATTTCATTGTCACATTACTTTCCTTCATTCTAACTCAAAACCTTCTTTGTTAAAAAGGCAGCCACTGTCATTGAAAGGGATATGACCTGATGATGTATAGTGTAATTTTTTGAGTTTTTTGTACCAATGACACAAAGTCAAGGAACACATTTCCATTCAACTGTGCTTGCCTTTTCAAACAATAATCTTTGAAACCAGGCCCTTGCTGGGACCTACAGTATATATGATTATTAACTTGAAAAGTATATTAATTTACATACCAGGGATAGACAACTGCCGAGGGCAGATATGAGAAGAGGTTTCTTGTAACCAAAGTGGCGAGTGACTGTTGGACCCATTAGTCCTACAATCAACATCAATCCTCCGAACACTAGTGTGCACAACTTTGTTGGGATATCCACCTGTGAAACATTGATTATGTAAATACGGTCAACAAAATAAATGTGCTATAGGTACCGGTACTACATTTTGAGTGATAAGTGATATCAAAACAAACAACTATTTGTAATCTATTATTAAAAGAATTTGTTAGATTTTTGTGAGCAGCAAATCGACTGCGGGTTTGGATGATATATCCCGTAAAAGCCCATTGTCCTTGAAATTGCCCATTGGCTTTTAAAATTTCAGTGTTTGTGCTGAATTCTGTTGTAAATCATCTGAACTTTTGCCAGTTTAAATCAAAACTGATGGTCATGATAAAATTTTGTTAACATCCACCAGAAATTGGGGTTATTGTTACAGTTGGTGATGTTTTAGTGAATTCATAATGTTACTATTTGTATAAAAAGTAAAGAAGACAATTATTTAAGTTAGATTTTGTTTTTTGATAGTGTTTTGTGTTTTCATAGTACATGTTTCATTATAGTTGGAAAAGCTAATTACAAAAGTCATGTTCAGGGTTTGCTTGAAAAAAAAAAATACAAGTCAGTGGTAAGTTAATGATTATTAAGTAAACAACAGATAATTTTCAACTTAACTCAGAGCAGTAGAAAATCGTAAATAATATAAAATATATCTCGGATTTTGAAGTCATAAAGTGATGCCGGCTGCTAGTTATGTAGAAACGCGACTAAGTATGTATTTTATTACCAAAATATGAATAAAGGATGAAAATACAACAGTTTGAGAGGCCTTGTTTAGCTTTGTTACTGGGTAAGACCAGCTGTTTCTGTACCATCAGTTTTCAAACTATCAACAAACTGCTGACAACCTGTCAACTTTCAATTACTATCCAATTATTCAGGCTCTCTATAACCACTGAGCCACCTATTTCTGCCTACTTTGATGTTTGATGACTTTGAGACTTTAGAAGTTATTTAGAGCTACTTCTAAACAACATATAGATTTCCCAAATCATAAAAACAATTACGACAGTAAATTAGTTTATTTGTTTTTTATCAAATGGCTTACCTCAGCTAGATCAAATAATGATTCAGTGATTGACATGATCACAGGGACGCCAGACATCTGAAGGAAGAACAACAGTCCGCAGCTGATATACAAGGCTCGGATACTCGCTCTGTTTGAGAACAGGTCTCGAAAACCTCTCTTGCTCATCTTCATCTCTTCTACAGCTTTCTGTAAACATACATTTTCAATAGATTCAAACAAAAGAAATTGCTATTTTTATGATTATGGGTGTTTTTTAGTAGCTATTTTTATGATTATGGATGTTTTTTAGAAGGGTTATTAAATCTGTTAAATCTACTTTTCACCATACACTTTGTAGCAATGTACATTTTGTTCCTCACCTTACTTATTTTGTTATTTTTGTATTTTTGAACTTTGTCAGACATTTTCTAAAGTTTTTTTAAGAAGTAATTAAGGGTTGTATGTTTTACTGTCTTTTTGTGTGCTTCACAATTATACAATGTTATCCTACTAGACAGTAAGATAATGTCCTGTTTTTTTTTAGAGAGTCCAAAAATGATATACAGTACAATGATTACAGCAACTCATGAGTTAATATACAATGATTTACTTACCTTACACTTACTTTGCACTCATCCAATGCAAATAACAAAACAAATCTTTTATTCAAAAAGCAAAATAATTTGGTCACTATATACTAATAATTTGTTTAAAGATTAAAATTATAGTTCAACCTTATAATAGTAACATAATAACAGGCCTGTACAAAATAGTTTACATTCTGTTTCTTGGGATTTACAACTGTAACTTAGATTGGTATTGGTTACGTTGTGAAAACATTCCTCTATTCATTTTATCCATCCACGAGTTCTTGTACTAAGCTGTTCATGTTTTTTTGAGGAAGATTAGTTATACTTTTATATTCAGGGTTTGATTGGATGCTGAACATATTGGTACAGAGTTTTGGGATGTCTTTTTCTATAGAAAAATATTTCTGTGAATCAGCAAACAGAATTCCTTTTCTAAAAAAGTCAATAAAACATTAAAGAGAAAAATATAGGAAAAAAGAGATAAGGTCTCATCATAGGAGTAACTAGGATGACCCTAAGAGGGGGTTACACCGGGCGTCTGGGTGGTATCCCTCAGAAAATTATTGAAAATTAGACCTGCAAACTCGTGTTTTTTAGCTATTTAGAGACATAAAAGTGATTTTTTAACTGTAAAAAAATGTTTATCGTAAAAATCACATTTTAAGGTCAAGGGGAGTTTAAGGGGGGGGGGGTTTAAACCCCTAAAACCCCCATGGATACGCCAATGGATTTCATACCTCCCAGTAGTTGTGGTTCCCTAACCATTTTCTAAAGTGTGATGAAATCATGATAAAAAAGGAATTAAATGTTAAAAACTTGTTGAAATCAAGCATTTCTTTACACAGTCAACATCAACTCAACACTAACCTGTATCAAATTAACTTCTGCTTGAACCGTCTCCTTAGACGCCCCTCGTCTGAGCCACTGGATGGTCTGAGTGGCTCTGTCTACCTTTCCTCTGGCCAGCAGCAGGTACGGCGACTCTGGTAAGAGGAAGAATATTAAGAGTGCAACGAGCGGAGCAGCAACACTGACTATGGCCAGCCCCACGTAGCTTACTTGCGGCCCTACTGCATACATGGTGAAGTAGCCTAGGGACCGAGATGCCAGCGGTAGAGAGGCTAGGGTCCCTCGTATGTGGGGCTGAAAACATGAAAAATTGTTACAGCTCATAAAATAAAGTAATTAATTAATTTTAAAATGTTCTAAAAATGTGCATGCAAATGTGATGTGGAATAACATGTATGGGAATGGGATTCAAACAGCTTATGACATTGTATGGATTGTCAAATCTAAAGGTTGCTGGTTCAATTCCAAGCGGGTTTATTCAGAACCCAGGTGCCATTCATCATCGCGCTATGAGAATAAAAGACGATTATCAAAAGGAGCAAAACACGTGGGTTAGAAAAACCACAAAATCATTTTACATATAAAGTATATATATTACTTTGGCTATCCTCAAAGTTCACTTAAAAAAAATACCGTCAGTACGTTAGTGACTTTAAGTCAAAACTTGAATGTCAGACGTTTTACCATAGTCCAGTCTGCTGTACTAAGGCTGTATGTGAGATCACACGGAAGTGATAATTAAATTTGTATTTATGACTTCTTTAGTTGCCTCTATTTTAATGGAATTGTGTTGCTGCCATACCTGAACTTAAAACCCTTTTTGCAAAGCATAGGACTATTCTAATTTTATTTCATACAAACCTTTTATAATTATAACATTTGTTTGGTCAAGAACAAGGAATCTTTTACGCAAATATTACCAATGCTGATATTATATCATGACTGTAAGAATAAAGTTCAAGTTCATGACTGGAGGTCAATGCTGATCTCTAACAACATGATTATAGTAAATGTGCATTATCGACTACTTATCTTATTGCCTTGTTTGTACTTGAAATTATTATGCTGCTATAAAAGATGACTTGAAGGTCATACAGAAAACAAAGGAGATGAGAGGCTTAGAAAATAAACATACAGATAAACCTACCACAAAGAGGTTTATTCTTTGTATTTATTTTCTAAAGCTCGTCCATCCATGCAGTTCATCTGTGTTTATCATTTATCTTTTCATTAATAGCCCAGTCAACAAAGCTCAAAATATGTCCCTCAGGGGGAAAAAATGGTTAGTCCCGGATTTTTGCGCAGTTGTAGGGGATACCCTCCTACTGAACAACATACTAAAAGTCCTGACTGATGGGGTGTGAGCTATGGGGAGGAGGGGGGTGTAAATGCACAATTTTTCGGTTTTCTGTAAATATCTCGAAAACGGTGCCCTCCAGCAGTAAAATGTACGTATACAAAAATGAAGAGGATTAAATTTCCAACCATAATGTCCATTACATCGTGTTCCTAAAATCAACACTTAACGAGATACATTGGTCATAAGAAAAAAAAAACATTCAGAGAAACTACTATTATTTTGGTAAAGTGATTGTTTCATACTACATCAAGTTGTATAAACTGATAAAAATGTGCTAAATACTCGTCTATGCAGTACAGCTGTTGAAAAAATTGAGGAGAGGAAGTCGGGCCGGACTGGAAGCTGAGAGACCAAACAGTGGTAACCATATACTATACACTATTATTAAATCAATGAGATTATAAGTTCGTTAATTTAACAAAAAAATAAACAATAATTCAACGGCATTTTGATGGTTGTTTGTGAAATCTAAGTTGTTTACTAAAAAATGTAAACATTAACCTATCAGCTGTTCATATATTATTATTATTATACAGTACAAGAGGGATCCCAAAAGACAGGTGTATTAACATTTTATGCAAGTTTATTTTAGTTTTAATATTACAGTATGTTATTATGGTTACCACTGTTTGGTCTCTCAGCTTCCAGTCCGGGCCGACTTCCTCTCCCCTCAATTTTTTTAACAGCTGTACTGCATAGACGAGTATTTAGCACATTTTTATCAGTTTATATAACTTGATGTAGTATAAAACAATCACTTTACCACAATAATACTAGTTACTCTGAATATTTTTTTTTTCTAAGTGTTGATTTTAGGAACACGATGTTATGGACATTATGGTTGCAAATTTAATGCTCATCATTTTTGTATAAGTACACTTTACCGCTGGAGGGCACCGTTTTCGAGATATTTACAGAAAACCGAAAAATTGTGCATTTACACCCCTCTCCCCCCCATAGCTCACCTCACACCCAATCAGTCAGGACTTTTAGTATGTTGTTCAGGAGGGTATCCCCTACAACTGTGCAAAAATCCGGAACTACACCATTTTTTCCCACTCATTCAGCTTCGTTGACTGGACTATAAGACGGTGGCGTGTGTCTTGTAAGTCAATTATAGATAAAGGGACAAGATGTGTTGGGCAGCTTTGTTACCGACTAATACTAGAAATTTTTTTAGTCAGGATCGTTTATTGAAAGCCCAATGATCATTGACAGTTGGGTGTATTGGGTTTTGCAACTTAATATTACAGGCTTAATATTGACTTACTGAAAATCTATTATGACAATTCCAATCATCTTATACCTATTCAAATGTCCCTGACCATTGGGCTTAAAATAAAATGATCCTGGCTAACAAAATAGCTGATCCTAGTCAGTAACAAATAAGCTACACGGATCCTCACACTTCGTTCTACATTCATCCTTCACTCATATTTGGTTTAAATAGCACATAGGTTGGGCCACCATCTTAATTGGTAATATTTCGTAATGCTGTTAATTGTATTTGTGAAATAAAGGCATTAATTAGATATTGTGTTATAAAACTAATAAGGAAATACTATATTTCACTACTATTTCCTATTTCACTTATTTAACTAGGAAGGAAATACTATATTTCATTTCATATATTATAAATAAAGTTTTTCTGATCTGAGAGACCTGTCTTATGTTGTTTTTATAGACCTGCACTAATAAGTCTCATAATTATTTCTCTTGTTAAATTTGCTGTTTAACCTCATTCACTTTAATCACATATAACTTTCCAAAGATAATGCTAGGCATTTAAAACTAATCAAAGTTTAAGCTTCTGTTTGCCTAGAAATACAAATCTTATGTTTAAAAAAATGTAACGATATACCTTAGTCTAGTGGTATGTCTAGTCTTACACAGTTAGAACAAGGAAACTAATTGCTGTAGTTACAACAATTAAGCCATGCAGACGGCCCATTTGTTAATTATAAAGTAGTTAGATAAGAGAACAGTGTGAGACTTTTGTAATGGGATGAAAAACAAGTTTTAGTTGTTATAATTAACTCACCATTTCAAGCTATCAAACAACATTTGCATTATCGTTATACAGAAATTAATGTCTTTAAGAATGATTGATCCATTTTCATAAATGACATGTGTAAAACACTATTTACCCAAACATATTCTTTTCCAAACAATTTGTATTGGACAGTCAGTATCATCTTTGAACTCTCTTTATGGAATAGAGTTGTCTGTTTATTTATTATCTGTGTATCAGTGGAGTGTGAATGTCTTGCTCAACTGAAGCAAAAACAACTTAAAACTGATTAGTCTGAAAATCTAAACAAATTATATTACAAACCTTGGCAAAATATAGATCTTTAGGTCCTTTGAATCTCCTTGAATGTCACCCTGAGGATTTTCAAGTTTTCAAGGAGCTGCTTTTGGAATTTTAATACTAGTTGGTTAATAGCAACATAAAGAAAATCCACAATACTTATTCATTTTAATTTGCCACACAAATCAACTGGGAATAGAGAATTTTATAAAAATAATAAAATTGTACACTTAAGTTTGGTTAAATCAATTATGGGTGTCACATACTTATTTCCTACACTATCTACGATGTGTTATTTATTCCTTTCCCTTATGCATCCTCAAGCCACTGCAAAGAGTAAGATAACAAGTTTCTTAAATTAATGATTAATTTCCAAACATGCAATAATTTTATACTCACATCTGATAGTTCAGCAATATAAACAGGCAAAGCAGACACGCTCATGCCAAAGGAGAAGCCTCCAATCACTCTGGCACAGTAGAGAACCTGAAATGTCGAAAGAGATTTTCTTTATAATCATCCAAAACAATGTTATATGTCATACTTTTTCTGACTTGATGTGATAGCGTTTAACTTACTCACACATATGGTAATATTATAGTTGTAGGAAACAAAATATTGAAAGTGTGTGATGATGGCAGAAAATATATTGTAATTTTGCTTGAAGAGTTTACAGTATTATCAGTATTTAGGGAACTAGTTTGTTGTATATTAAATATATTTTTGAAATACCCTCAAAACTGGCTTTAGGCCCGCCGCACATTGGAGCGAGGCGAGGTGCAGGCTAGGTGCAGGCGAGGCGCAGCTGATTCTGTAATAAACATATTTAAATGGAGCACCGCACATTGAGCAGAGGCTGCGCGCAGCCTCCGGGCAGCACAGCTGCAGCCTCTGTCAGGCCTCTGCGGCGTTGTAGTTGGAATACAGTTTTCCTGCACCTCGCTCTCGCCTGCGTTGGTTTTCTAGTGTTTTGTGAGTGAAAGATATAGTAATGTAGCATTTAATTCAGATGGCTATATGTTGCTGAGCATTGCATTCCTTTTCATTGATGTCACTTTCAATCAACTTAATGGATATCGTCAAACTGTTGTTTGTTCACACGTAAATATTCTCTAAAATACCGGTCTGGTAGTTCAGTAGTTAAAAAATACTCTCCATGGCTTAATCTTTTTTTCGTGTACGGTAATCACATTTTCAAAACAGCTTTTACATTTTTTGGATAGCGAATAGAGCAAAAAAATTTTATACCCACAATCAGAATCAACAAAGGTCCAAAAAATCGTCCTCCTACTCGCAACGGAAGGACCAAAGCTAGGAAACCTCTGTCCCGCCTCGCTTCAATGTGCGATGACACGAAAAAGTCTTCGCTCCCGCCAGCACCTCGCCTCGCTCCAATGTGCGGCGGGCCTTAAGATATGATTCAATACAATACAAAGTTCTTCTAAATTTCTATACACCTATTCAATAAATAGATTGTTCAAGGCCAACTTTATCTATAAGAATCATATAACCATTCACTAAAAACTTTATAAAATCGGTTGAGGGTTGATGTCTTTGCTCTCACCTGAGCGCTAGAGGCCACAGCCAGCAGAGCACAGCTGATGAGTAGGAACAGTATGATGAGGAAGGTGGTAGGCTTGCGACCCAGGGAGTCTAGAAGACATCCGCTGATGAGAGGTCCGAGGACTTGACCAATGGCAAAGCATGACACAAGCCAAGCCTCGTCAAGCCCCGCAGCGGCTCCCGAGAGGCGACTCCCTGCTTCTCGCAGGCGGGGAATAGCGGGGGAAGTCCACACATTGCTCTCGCCCACACCGAAGTACACGATGTTGACTGAGGACAGATTGGTTGAGTGTTTTGAACAATTTCAAGAACTACTAGGTGTTCCACAAAAGATTAGTAGAATTTCATACATTAGCCACTGTAACGTTTTAACGTACAATATTCTACCTGTGTTTGTTGAATCGGCCATTAGTTTTACTCATAACTGGAGCAGAGATTTTTCATCTAACACTCATTATAACATATTCCACATCATAAAAGATACAACCAGTCAACTATGTATAGCAAAATTAAGTGTCTTATGGATCATAAAATTATGTAACACGAGCTGTTGGCCCGTCCTACGTACGGGAATCGAGTAGTCAATTAAAACGGAATAGTTCAGAACATCTAGTTTACACGCACAGTGACAAATTCTGGCAGTTGTAATGGGGGCCAACTGCCCACAAAACAACCTAATTAACAATTAATTGTTATTTTTTAGTTGTTGACCTTATTAATAAATGTCACGTGACTACCTATTTCTTCCATCCGATTATAGACCTAAAATATAGCGATATGCATTTTAAATTTGATAATTTTACCATAAAATAGCAGTTGCGTCGATTTGAAAAGACTTGAAGTGAGATTGGAGACCGATTCACACACACAGGTATTGAGTAGAGTTGCTACAATTGCATATACCACTTATATATGCACTTACTTACCACACCTTTACCTCCCACATAGCACCGAATATTTATTTGATATCAAATAGCTATCAAATTTTTGACATTTGAATATCAAATTGATATTCACGAACATTCGTTTGATATCAAATAAACGTTCAATTTAGGTTCAAACGTCACTCAATTTTACATCAAATAAATATTCAAATTGAATATAAAATAAATATCAAATTTGACATTCATAAATTTATTGGTAAAATATAATAAAGAGAATATGATTGAATTTACATTCACATTTTAAATATGATGGTGATAAATATTGATATAACATTTTTGACATTCGAATATTAAATTAATATTCGCGAACATTCATTTGATATCAAATAAATGGTCAATTTAGGTTCAACCTCACTTAATTTGACATTAAATAAATATTAAATTGAATATCAAATAAATGTCTCATACATTTATTGGTAAAATATGTTTAGAAGAATTAGGTTGCATTTTTTCACATTTCAAATTTCATGGCGATTAAAAAAAATATCAGTTCAGACTTCTTTACTGTTCTTACCTTGATTTGACTTATTATTCTGAAGTTATAGGTAGTTTGTTAAAGTTCTTGGGTGACCCAAAAATGTAAATATATATATATATATTTCTTATTTGACAAAACATTAACAAAAGTATCACAAAACATATTTGTTTAAAACAAAATTGTATTCAAGGAAAACATTTTAAAGAAAAAAGTTTGTTTGTATGATAAAATAAGTTTAATTAAAAATTATTTAAACACAAATATAAAAAAGATATGTACAATTAAAAAAAAAATAATTCTGGTCTTCTTCATCTCCCAAATGGCCTTCTTGAGTTTTCTATTGTTCCTGTAAAAGAGGTTCAACAGAGTTATTTTCTAAGACAGCTATAGATAAAATATAATATGTTAGACAAGGGGTCTCCAAACCTTTTTCCTCGGTGAGCACTTTTTTGTCTAAAAACGCCACCGATTTAGCGACTAAAGTTAATTGTTCGCTACTCTATCGAATCACAACATCATCTACTATCGATGCGATTGTAGTTGTCGTTTGTCACAAGGTAAAGGCTTTTTGTGATACGGACGAAATGAGAGCATTCTATTATAAAATTAAAATGTCGTAACCTAACCAAATTAACCAAACTTGCTGATTGTGAAAAAATTGAATTAAGGTTTACTACCGACAAAATGAGAGCATTCTATTATAAAATTAAACTGTCATAAGCTAACCTAACTTGCTGATAATATAAAAAATATACAAGATAAAAATTGAATGAAGATTAGATTTAACAAGGTTAGGTTTGCAGCCATGGAGAATGTAAAAAGTTTTTTTGAGCATACGTCAATAGTATAGGATAAAGTAAATAAGTTTGCCAAATTTTATCAAAATCTATCCAAACAAATAAACTACATAGTTTCCTTTTTTAATACATAGAGGATACGCGTCCGGTAACCGGACGTGGATAAGGCGTACGGCAATGACGTCATGGGGTTGCGGGAGCCTGGAACGCCTTTACCACAACAATACAATGACCAGCCATCGGTGTTCGTGGTGTAGTGGATAAGGTGCTCGGCTGATATGCAAGAGGTCCAGGGTTCGAATCCCATTGATGACTTTAACTTTTTGTCGAAGAGTTTGCATTGAATACCATTTATTCTTAACTGTACATCTTTTATTAGAATTTTTGGCATTTATAATTTTTTTTATAGAGAAAGAATTTCACCTTAATTCGATTTTTTCACTATCAGCAAGTTTGGTTGGTTAGGTTAGGTTATGACAGTAATTGCCGGACGTCTAATCCACGTCCGGTTACCGGACGCGTATCCTCTGCCTTTTTAATAATCTAAAATATAGTTCTGTTCATAAAATAAAATTATAAATGCCTCTAATTCTAACGAAAGATGTGCAATTAAGAAGTAATCACATTCTAAGCTAAATCTTTGACAAAAAGTTCAATGATTTTTTAGTGAGAATAGGCTATAAAATTTGACACTTAAAATGTCAGCTAGTTTAAGATTTCAATTTGTAGTTCTGCCAATTAGAATCAATTAAAAATATATATATTTAAATTAATCTGCCGCTACTTTACTACTACTAATATTCCCCTAGGCCTATTGAGAAAAAATTAGCAAGTGAGAGACATTTACTATGTTCCTATTTAAATACGTTAACCTGCCAACTTGGAGACAGGGTATTGTACACAAATTTTGTTGAATGGGGAAGAGACAGTTAATTGCTCTTAATTATGGTATGAGCCGCGAGGTAAATAAATATCCCATGGCTGAGCCTGCATTCATTGACAAAGTTCTCTTTTTACACCTCAAGGAAATCACGTTCAACAATGAAGGGTGTTGCTAGGATTGCAAAAGACAATCACGGCACCGTCGAGACTGCAGTATAATATGCTCGTGAGTCTTGGCGAGATCACGGGAGATGATCACGATATAGCTGAGACCACCTGACCACACGTGTTTACGCAATCGTGGGAGAATATAATTGGTGTTTGCTATAAAAAATAATAATTTTCAAAAACGTATGCTGGCTTTCTGCTGGCTGGAATAAAACTGCACGAGGGCCGGATGTAGCCCACAGGCTGTAGGTTGGAGACCCCTTCGTTAGGCATTTTTAAGACCTATTTTTTTACTATACCTGTACTTTATAATTAAATTTCTCGATAAGGCATTGAGTTCTTGACAATAAAGAAAAAAGAGATGGATAAAACCGCAGATTAAGTTTTGCTCATTTGCATAGCCTGTCACTGAAAATTCACAATTTGAAAAGAAAACATCACAGTAGTTAGATGTCGGCCTAATCTGTTAATTATAATAAAATTTAAGTTCTATATTAGGTAATTAGATAAGCAATCTTTTCTTTAACCTAAATTATAAATAACACAATAAATTTACCTTGCATCAATCCTAAACTTTGCTGGGCGAAGCCAATTCTTGATTATAGTAGCAACAACATATATTTCCATTACACCACGATCCTAGTGTTCTTGCGTACCGGTACTGCGTCTGTATAATAAGAGATTAGTATTAGCACTAGAATTTGTATATATTTTAATTTTCCTGATCAACACCCAGGATAGCCTACAACTAGGTACACATATTAAATTGTTACAGTACCTAGTGAAATCTATTTTATATTTTGATGGCATTTGCTTCTTTTGAGTAGCCTTGTTAAAGCTAAATCTAAATCTGAAAATTGAAAATTTTGACCTAGGTAGTGGTAAAAGTAATCCTCAGTCACTTGAACGGACAAATATTGGGGTGAGCACTGACTGAAATGAGTGCAACGGTCGGATGTAGTTTGGTGTGTGTATAGGCCTATGTGTGCATTTAAAAAAATTCAACTAATACAGTTTTCTTTTACACAAGTTAGCACTGCCGGAATATTTATATAGTGTAAATCAAAGACTTCCTATATAAGTGGGTCACAAAAAAGAGAAACTCTCTTAACTGTGTGAAGAACCTTAGGCTACGTTATTACCCATTAGGTACCTATCATGAATTAGGTTGTGTTTTGGTGGTAGAGCCTAACTTATCTACAGTTCCTAAGAGAACCTGCGATATATTATCGGACGGTATATATATCTGATTTGATATTAATATTGCAAAACCAATTCACCTAATCTGCAAATCATAACTCAATTTGATGTTTACATAGTGAAAAAACATAGGGAACGATGTATTGAATCGGATAATTATTGATATATAATGTTATTCATCCGATAATATATCGCAGGTTCTCTGCGGAACTGTACCCGTTATGGCAAAAAAGACATACACAGTCATGACGAATCAAACAGAAAAATTGAAATAAAAACACCTAAGATTGAAACTTTATTTTAACTTTGAGAAAACCTAATTGAAATATATGTATGTCTACCTATTATTAATGTCTGATTGTAAATAAAAAAAAAAACTTACACAAGATAGCTGGCTTCAGATGCAGATTGCAAAAGAAAAATTTATTCCTCCTTCCCAGCCTACAGGCTGCTAGACAGCCACTTTGTCACTCGGGAGAATTGGTACCGTAGGCAAATTATTCACTGCTACCAAATAATAACTTCCACCAAAGCTGCAGAGTTATCAACTGAAACAATGGAGAGAAAACTACTTTGAGTTAAATTCATGCATACCTTTCTCTGGCCTAAATATGGATCAAGATTAGTTAGGCCTAATCATTGGTTGGTAAAGGAAGCAGACAACAACTAAAATACAAAAGACTAAGGACAATACAGGGGTAGACTTTCGTATCTGTTGTCAAAAACAACCGAATGAAAATATCGATCGTTATAGCCTATGTTCATTCGGTTGTTTTTGACAACAGATACGGAAGTATACCCAAATTCAGTTTAAAAGGAAAATGGATTTCAAATAGGCTAGGCTATTTCTTTTATAATACCGGTAAATTGTAACCTGGTTGAGGTAGAATATGTTAGGCCTAGGCTAGCCTAAATTAAGTTAACTTATTCTTGATGATGAATTTACATAAACTTAAGTTAGTGACTGACGTAAAATATAACCCACATAACTTAGTAATATTTCAAAATTAGCCTAACAAGGTATTACAACACAGTATGGTATTCCATTTGCCTTGTAAACCAGTAAGTTAGTCCTACTTACTAGCCTATATATTGAACACTATTTTCATCCGGAAGTTGCCCTTTGAAGCTAAATAAACTACTGGTTCAGTAAGAACTAAGCAAGCCGCCTAACTTAGTAGCTTACGCCTAGGCCTAATTAGTATGCAGAAAAATACTTCCTCTAAAACAGATTGCCTATTTTGAGGTTTCAGATTTATCTATTTATACTTAAGTTAAGGCATTAGGAATGATAAGTTGGCCAATTTAATTTGTACAGTAGCTTAACTTAGGTCTAGGTAAGGGGCCAAGGCCTAAAATACGTCTAGGCCTATGTTACTAGGTATAGTGACTTATACTTACATACTCCAAGGATCAAAACGTGAAAAGATGTTCGGTGTAGGTTATGCCAATACCCAGTCACAAAAATAACAACTCTAAACTAACAGTGACACACACTAAACAAAATATCAGCACACTTAAGTTAACTGATTTGAGGTTATGTCTTGTTCTTGAATCTTGATACTCTTGTTGCTTCCATAGTTTATTTTCACTACTTACTACTTACTTGTGTAGCCTACTCAACAAGTTAGTTGTCATAGGTACATTTTACATAAATCGTGTACTTTCCCTCAAAATGGGCAATTTGTTGGTTAATAAATAAATAAATCCACACCGTGAGTAAACTGGCCACCACTGGTCGCGCGACGGATTTTGTAATTTGTTTTGTATTGTAATGTTCTGTTTTGTTTGCTGAGTTAGGTTAGAATTAAGTTGGTCTTTTGTCTTCAGTCTTCCTCTCTTCCTTTCATACGAATGGGCCAAGTCAAGCTCAAACTAGATACTTAACATATTTTTAGAGTTATATTACACTTAAAAAAATTTAAATTTACGTTTGGTTTAATTTACTAGTAAAAATAAAATGATAACTCCAATCGTTAAGAGTTTGACTTTTTTATTAATAAACAAAACTTTTAAAAAAGCTGTGTTTCCTATTCACTCTTCTTGAAATGTGTAGTAAGCCTAGATTCAGAAAAATATCAGATGTTCCAACAACTCCCCCCCCCCCCGCGAAAAGTCAAAATCCATCATCAATTAATTAAAAATTACAGTGTTCAGTGTTCCTTCCTATTATTAATTATTTTGAGATAATTGACCTCCGACCTCCATGCTGGGGACTAATTCTTTACTCTAAAAAATTTAAAAAGTTAAATCTAAAATTTTTTTAAACTAGTATATTTGGAAATTTTCAAAGAGAAAATCAAATTTTTAACATTAAGAATATTTAGATAATATTCTAAATTTGATGTTATTTGACTTTGATATTTTGAAGATACAATAAATATTCAAAGTTTGACATTGTTTGACTTTGACATTTTGAACATTAAATGAATATCAAATAAATATCAAATTTTTGATTTGACATAGTTTGATATATTGAACGTTTATTTGATATCAAATAAATATTCTGTGCTATGTGGGCTCCGTGACCACAGACTGACTGGGTGGCCAGAATCCTCATGAAATGAGGATTCTGGCCACCCATTCTTTTCCATCCCCTGCCTCTTCTAATTTAGATCCCGGTCTGAGGATGTATTTCATAGCTTGTTCTTTCCACTTAATTCTTGGTCTTCCAAAGTGGTCTTTTATCTTGTGGTACTATGGAATATACTTTTAAAAGTTGATTTATCTTCTATCCACCACGCATAGCCTGCCCATCCAAGCCTTTTACTTCTGGAAAGCACCCCCTATATCTGGGTGTTTACACATTTCTCTTAGCTCTCTGTTTGTTTTTATCTCGACCTCTGTTATCTTGAACTGGTCTGTATATTTTGTCTGCACTTTTCAATACTACGGGGAGAGTTATGGTATGGTATGAGTCGACTTTGGTTTCTACTGCACCTTGCAGCTCATTGGACAGTTTTATAGAGACCTAGGCCCTACTACACCAATTAACGCTTTCATTACTAACCAAAATTATAGTATGACTCACATACATTCGGACATACAGAAAAAGAAGAATCAACACGTAACCCTCTTATATCTTAAACGATTAAGCAATAAATTTCTGAAAAAAAGATTTCCCAAATATGAGATGCAATTTCCATGGCAGAAACTAAATAACTAACTTACAGAGTTTGCATTTACGACAAAACTTAATTAAACTGTTTGAGATGTGTAGATCAAAATAACACATTTCCTGATAAAGCAGATCCTTCACGGTAGAAAAAAAAAACTAAATTTTAAAGTGAAATAGTATGCAGGCCAACACCGAAGAACAATATTTTTGTATAGAAACAACTTGTAACATAAACATTTCAATGACAGTTTATAACCAGCTGTTAGTATATCCAGCACTGAAAATATTTTGAATTGCTAGCGTCGGCTGCTAGACTTTTTAAAAATTGAAACTTAATTTCTAAAAACTAAAACCTTAAATTAAAATTATGGCTTCGACATTCCCTAGTTCTCAAGATTATCTTTCTTTCAACACAAAAATCATGAAAATCGGTCAAGTGGTTGATTCAGAATCGTGAAATAAAAAACCCTGTTTCGTTTTAATATTATAGATTTGTTTATAAATCCTAAGTACTGTACCCTGTTTTTAGTCATTTTTGGAACAGTAAACCACTTTTAAAGTGCACCAAGATATAAAAGGAAATTTAAGTAACAATGGAAAACAGTAGGATTATCAGTAGGACAATATTTCAAATAGAATAGTTTTTTTGTAAAACATGTTACACAAATTTCCTAGCAAAAATGAGCTGATTAATTAATTTTGAACTCATCTAGCCCATGAAGCCTAATGGTAAATTCGATCATGAAATCATATGTGTAAAAAAAGTGTTACAATATTGTGGGAAACACGTGAGGAAAAAACCAATAGAATTCCAAGATCCCCTGAAACTGGTTGCAGGACTCGTAATTGACCAACCAGTTTGTGGTCAAGACCAAGGTCACAGGAGGATCCCTGACCCTAACTTTGAAACTAGGCTTATATAATGTTAATTGGCTGTGCAATCAAGGTCATAGTTTATTCATATTTTAATTACACAATTACTTATTCTTGGTGCAGTTAAATGAATGAGTTTATTTATTTGAAATACCTATAATACGATATTTATAAATAATTTCTGAATTTTATAATTCAAATTACCAGGTACTAAATTAAAAATATACTGTGGGAAAATCTTAGAGTAAGCTGCACCAATTATCAATTATTTTATACAGGGACGCCACCTATGTGCTTTACTAAACCCAAAATATAAGTGAAGGATGAGTGTAGAATGGTGTGAGATGATATGTGTTGCAAGGGAGTATGTTTTATCTATGGTGTTGCTTTGTGATTGACTAAGATCAGCTGTTTCGCTGTTTCATCAGTCAGGATCATTTAATTTATTTAGCCCAATCAGCAGAAGCAGCTGGGGTTGTTTATTAATCTAATCACAGACCAAGTTAAATGTCATTGCTTAATTTGCTCTCAACGAGTGGAAAGATGGGAACCAAATGAATAACAAATTATTTTAAAAGAGTCCAATCTCACGTAATAGACTTAATGAAAATCATTAAAAAATATATTTTTAGACCTTCCATAATTTATTAGAACATAAATATGATACCTATTCTAAAGCTGGTTTTGTATAAAATATTTTAGTGTATTTTAATTTTTCCATAAAAGGGAAAATGAGAGAAAGTACAATTTTTAATAGCCTACTGCGGAATGTAAAATTGTAAATGGAGAATCTCGATTTTGTATGTGATCTAATATTCGAATATTTATATAATCATAACTCTTGCTGCAGAGTGCACAGTACGCGCCCAGAATAAAATTCAAACAGAAATTAGAAACATTTAAATGTAGAAACTATACAAAGAACAAAGATACCTCAATGTATATACTCACTTATTAAGGCGCTCAAGTAAAGATTTCTATAACTGATAGACTGTTCAGCTGCCATCCTTTATAATGTGTCACCTCCTAAAAAATGCATTGCGTAAGATTAATGACGATAAGTAAACCATCGAGTTGATGTTCTTTTACATAATAATTGGCTTGTTTCCAGATTTCTAGAATGCAAGTGACATAGTACCTTAGCTAGGATGTTCAAAAGCAAGTTTTTGTCAGCAAAATTAATTGCACTGAACTTCAAAATGTCACCAAGGAAAATTCCTTTCAGTTTTCCCTGGGAATCTAAGTATTACAATTAATTAATTTTTGCTTCAGTGTGATTACACAACCAAAGCGCCAATTAATGATGCATAGACGTCCAATGCACCAAAATACTTCAAACTACTTTTATTCCATGCAGTATGCAAATATACTATAGTTATACGTTCTACCTTTTACAATTTACAGTTTAGTTTTTACAAACAGATTTTTACAATTGACAGTTTAGTTTTACAAACATATTTTTACAAATTGACAGTTTAGTTTTACAAACATATTTCTACTACAAATACAGTTGATATGACTTTTCAAGTAAAATTGTTGTATACGGTAAATATATCTAAAACCTAACAGTGGATAGAAAAAGCGTTGACTAGAAACAAAAAATTACTAAAGGCAGAAAAATACCTAGTGTGTTTGCAACATATTGTTTATACCGTATACTCATGATATTGTTGCAATCGAATGAAATGCAGTCTATTGTCTTTGGTCAATGGTAGTATCATTAAAGTCAATGGTAGTTGCAGCAAGGGAATCATGTGTCTCTTAAAGGTACTTAAAACTATTATTTTTGTATCTTTTCCTTCTCTAACACATCCTATGTGAAGTTGTCATAACCCGTGAATTAAATAAACTTCCTCACAGATTTGCCATCCTTATGAATCAGCCTGAAAGTTTTGCGGTATGGTATATTAAACTTGTAGTATTGAGTAGCTTGAGTTTGTTGATATTTTCTATTTATTTATTTTGATTTTAATGGTTTTTGAATAGTTACGACTAAATAAAATAGAACTTATTTAAAGTATTGCTTATCTTCATATGTCTATTGTAAAGTACTGCTTCGATGCCTTTTGCATTTTATGCTTAATGGAAAATCAAGCATTTCATTTAATTTTTCAGGTTTTGTAACCAACGAGTAAAGGGCAAATTCACATTGCAAAATGTACAGCGTACCCTTAAACTGTTGGGGGAGAAACATTGGTTGACAAGCGCTTTCAAGGGTAAGCGTTCATGAAACAAATATAAAAACAAACTCTAAAAGTCAAAACTTTTTACAAGAGCATGGGAATTCTACTTGCAGTAACCAAAAACAACGTACATTAACATCTGTACATAAAACTTCAATTTAAGATATTTAGCGAATTTCACCACGAACACAAATTGTATAGAAAATAGGTTGGAAAGACAATCATTCAAATACAACAACTTATGTACCAGACTACTGTGAGTTTAGATAATTGTAATTCCCCTGCCATTGAACCGATCTCGGGTATCCCTGAAGTCAGAAATGTTAACAGCAGCAGCCGTAGGTGCTAATTACAATTCAATGGACACCTTTACACCTCAGAGTACCACGTAATTCTATCCCGATACATTAGTTTATCTCCTTGTTTGATTTAAGAGTATACTATAAAGAGTGTAATTAATATAATTTTTGTGAAAGTTGCTAAAGGAAAAGTAGACCAAGTTGGGACTGGAATTCTTGCCAAGTTCCCCACAAAACCAGTTGTTGAACTGGGACTTTGAGACAATCGGTCATGTTTGCTAATCTGTCAAACAAGATCGCGATTTATATAGTAGTAGATTGTTCCTTTTTAGAATATGATTACGTAGTTAAAAAACTTCTCCGATTTTTATTTGCCTTCAGTTTATACAGTTTATTGTAACCATTGTAACATTATCATAATAATCAGCAATGAGAGTTCATTATATGTGTTTTATGTTACAGTTGTATTACGAGAAAAACTGCCACTCTGAGTTATTTGGCTGTCTTTGAAATTTCGCCTGAAATAGGCCTAAGTTTAAAATTGAAAAGGCAAAACAATTAAAAAAATACTTTTGTTTGATTCTCGTATAAATCCTCCGTAATAATAATATAAAATCTGAAACATACATCGTAGGCTGTTCACGTGTAATTATTTTTGGGATTTAAGATTATGGTTACGTTTTCCCTTCCCATCGAGATTCTTTCCGATTTTATTTAAAAAACAAATTTTAGGAAAATAATGTTTTATTCCATCATAAACACAGTATTGTACCAGTATTTTAACCCAATGTCGTACAGTAAATGTATTCATTAATGTTATTAGCCTGAATCATTTTTTAGAAAACATATTTATGATGAACACTGACTTTCTACAATTGACATAATATTGATTTGAATACCTATAATTTGTTGAAGGAAATTCCATGATACAAAAAAAAAACATTAGTACGCACTTTCCAGGGATGTATTCCCAATCAATGACCGGGTAATGTGAAATCACATTTTATGAGATCGAAAACGGATGTTGATATCCCATCCACCCTCCAAAATATGAAATCACGTTTCTAATATTTGGGGAAGGAAACTATAGGAACATGTTATATACATTTAACTTTTTTAGTACCGTACACCAAAGCTTAACATTGTCAAACATACCATGGTATAACTTGGTATAATTACGAAATTAACCTAAAATAAACCTTAAGCAAACGACTTCCACCTTTTACAGTTACGTCAAACACCACGAAAGCTGTAAAACTCATTAGGAGATGAACTGCAAAGTTGACAGAGATATGGCACGTAAACAAAACCTTAGCCTTTCGTTGTGCAACCAAGGAAGGTGGATCACTTTTAAACCTAGACGTCACGTTTTAACAAGCGGTTTTGAGGAAATCCTCTTCAAAATAGGGGTTTAAGCTGCATTTCCGCTATGAGATTGAGAAAACTCAATAGTGTTTGAAAATACGTTGAGAGTTAGTCATATAATGATTGAAAAATAGTTACTGTAACAGGAAAGTTTCTGCACGCAATGGTTTATTATTATTATTATTATTTGTTGTCATGAGAGCCGAAGCCCCCTGACTGCTTACCCGGTACCTATCCTTCAGGACATACCCGGGCCCCATGATGTAGGCCGAAGCTTACGCATCAACCTTTAGCACATCATGGGCGGATGACTTAAGGTCATCAGGCTCGCCGGCTGCCGAAGCAGACCCTTCGGAAAGAGGGTTGCCCCTCAATCCTAACCAGGGATTCCGGCTGCTTGTTTAAGCGTCACTCCACCTGGGTTCCACTAGGTCGGAACCTAGAGGTCCATAGTAGAGCGCCCCGACGCATTTAGTGCAAGCAACACTCGGGACCTATCTCATCCCTGACAGGCAGAACCCGCCATCAATAGCCAGGAGGAAGGGGACCATCAGCACGCTGACGGGGGGAACCCCAACCTCCCATTTACACCGCTGCCCGATCGAGGCCTTACCCATTGCTGGGAAACCAGAGATAACCAGAGCGATAGATCCCCAGATACCCCTGGCGGGCTCGGACCCAGCACCCGATCTACTTCGTTTGCCCGTCAGACCCAACATCACTGCCAGGCCATCAGGGTTTCCCAAAAGGAGGCAGGTATAGAAGTGGGACCCACCCGGATGAACCTATCCACCAGAGGTGGCGACACCCTTGACTCAATTGAGGTTCCGGGAAGAACCCCCCACACTCAAGATAACCATACCGTCCGTGCTCAGAGACAGGGATAGGTTTGCATAAGTACCTACAAACCGTTGCCCTCACACTGCGGAAAGTTACGTTGCCCTTGAGTGTCCCCGTGAGCTGCGGGTACTTGCCCGTTTTCACCTCCAGGAAAGGTTACTTCCAAAGTCGAGGATTTGCCCACTGAATGCTGGTCGCACACAACAAGCAGGCCGAAGCCCAAAGAACCACAGACACAGGTAGGTTAGAGATTATGATGTACTTCCATCTCTCCTAGAGCTAAACACCCCTCCATCCTGGATAAAGGAATGTCACTGGGACCCGATGCCCAGTCGACCATGTCTGTGGCCAACTTGAAAATGCCGATACCAACACGGAGCATTTACCTCCCCTCTGGGGGCTAGGTATTTCACCTCCCAGGACGAGGCTACTTCCAAAGTCGAGGATATGCCTCACAAAATGTCAGTCGAACACAACAGGTAGGACTCAGTCACAACCACAGTTACAGGTAGATGAGGAGAGGCGGAATTAACGGCGTCACTGAGAGCTAAACACCCCCCCCACCCTGAATGGAGGGAATGTCACTGGAGGCTCCCCCTAAGGGGCTGGCGCTTACCAGTCGTCCATAACTGTGGTCTACCTGAAGTGCCGGGTCTGACACCGGGCAGTTACCTCCCCTCTGGGAGTATTAACAATTCAACAACAGTTGAAACAACATTATTAGCGTATTAACAACAGTGTTCTTTAAATGGTTTGCGAAATCATTACCTGTAGAAGAATCATCACGCTTGCAGTCATATAGCATAAGTCTGTCATTTATCGAGCACGTAAATAAATACGGCCAGAAAATATACGATAACATTTTTTAATTCTAGAAATGATAATACAATTTAAACAAAAAATGTATCCTAAGTTGGGAAAAATAACATTCCCTAGTTGGCATTCAAACGAACCACAGCACTATCAGGCTGATCATTACTAACGGCAGAATAATGTTTACTCACAGTATCCTAAGTTTAATGCTTAATACGAAGAAAAGGAACCAGTTACAGTTACTTCTAGTTTAAACTATAATTTCGAGCAATGTCCACAAACGAGAAATGAACGTGGTCTAAAATTTGACTCCATCTTTGCTTCGGACCAATTATACAATCGAGCTTTATTTCGGCATGTTATTACAATACTACCAGTGTTGGTTTAAGGGTTAACTTCACATCAAGGCCAAGAGTTCGAGGCCCGCATAATGAACAAACTTCGATTGTTCTGAATGAATTGGTTGTAGTAATTTTGACAAACTATCTCATTCGTACATTCTTTTATGTGTTTATGCTCTACATTAGACCAAAAATATATTGTAAGTTACTGCCTATCGAGTCATAATATCTAGCCAAATAAAATTCAGTGTGTTTGCTTAACAGTACAGTGCAGTGTCCTTTAAGATTTAATAAAAAACTAACAGCACCCGATGCAATTGACATCCCAAATTCCCAATGAAGAATAAGCACATAAACTTCTTCTTCAAGATCAAACGAACAATGCAATATCAGATCAAGAACAATATGTAATCAGATTTTGTTATGCACCAGCCGATTAAGTTTAGTTTGTTAGGTGTGAAGTTCTGGAAGAAAAAGTCCTGTATGAGTTCAAAGCTGTTTTGAAAATATAATTTTTAAACCTCAATCCCAATATTCCAAGAACATACTTTTTTGGATTGAAAGAATCACTGTCATCGTTCTCACCCTTTAACGCTGAAGACACCCCCCCCCCTTATGACACCCCCCCCCCTTATGACACGTTTTAAATCAATCAATATATTATGAACATTAAATTAGATTTAGAACTATGCATTTGCTTGACTCCTTGGCTGATTTGCTTGTCGACTAACGTTTTGATTTCATTAAATTCTGCCAGCGACTTGGCAATTTCGTCGTACTGTAATGAGATGCCAGGAACGCCGCTGTTTGATTTTCTGCGAGCCATAATTATTGAAAGCAAATCACTTGCAAACGAGATTTCATGAACTGGACATTTTTATCTCGGCAACTGGATCATCATCCTAATTACCTTCGTCGTCCGCGTCAACCGGTTTGCTCCTTTCTGAAAGTGACATTATTTATTGTAATTCTGAAGATGCCACATACTTATCTGGCCAATTCTAATCCAGCTTAATCTGGCCACTGTTAAAACCCGTTCTTTAAATTCATCTCTTTATAGTTAAAAACGTAGTTTGAAGTAAATAATGCAAGTTACAAGGAAAATGCTGTCTTAAAACCTACCGATAAGCATCCATTTATAAACAAGTCGTTCAGGGGTCGGGGTTAAGATTCTCATGTGATAGAAATCATCACGTAAAACTAAACTAAGAAATCGTTGTATCATTGACTATAAACCCTAATCAGCCTCACGCACACCATCCAGTAGTACTCAGAGTGTTGTTTACAGATCTTAAAAAAAACAGCTTACTTGAAGTTTATGGAAATATTAACTCGAGACATTCGGCACAATTTTTCACTGTTAGGTAAGATAATACTAAGGCCGGCCGCACACTCATGCAGCATTTCACCTGAAGCAAGTGTTGCGAGGCAAAATGTTTCGCTGGGTACGAGCGCTCCATGTATTTCATTGGGACGCCGCACACTGATCAAGCAAACGTTGCGAGGCGCCTCGCAACGCTTAAAACATTTGAGCAGTTGCTCGACGAATGGATCCCATACAGCAGTGTGCGCTCAGCCTCATAAAAACGTTTAATAATCTTCATTGCTAAATAACTTCTTCATTAGTATTTTCACGTATTGGCACTAGTATACGATTATAAAAAATATATTTCTTCCTTAACTTTTCTATTAATCTATACTCGCGCTTTAAACATTTACAAGACGGACAATAAAGTTATAACAGCTATCGATTTCGATCGGAAACTACCTATAACGAAAACTTTCGGAAGGCGCATTTTTATTACATTCGGTCATGTAGTGTTTGTAAAATCTAATAGGCTACCTTTTGAAAAAACAACAACATATTTTTATGATAATAGAAACGATTACAATCTGCTCCTGAAAATCGTTCATATCTCTTAAGCTCAGACGGAAAGTTTAATCTTGAAGAGGGGGAAGCAACAAATTGAATACGGTAGGTGTAAACATTCCACTCATTCGTTTACTCATTTATATAATTTGACCTATGACACAACTTACACAGATCCATTACAGCTCATTAAATAAAGTCTCGTATTTTAAACTCAGCTTTATTTACACAAACCTTAAAAGCCAATGGGGTGAAGACGTGATGAGGGTATATTTTGTGTTAACCAATAAAAGTTACATCTAAAAGTCTATGAGTAGGCCTACGGTAATAGCTTTAATTTGATGCTATTTAGCCTATAGGTTTATGTATATGTGTTCAGAGTTAAGGAACCCTAATAAAACTGAGTAATTATTCAATAATATATCCAATTGATCTAAAAAGATTATCAAACTACTCTTCAAAATAATAGGCCTAAAGCTAAAACAATGAGGTCGATTGGGTAAACTTATTAATATTTTTCTTAGTTATACATAATTTTACATACCGGTACCCCTAAACACAAATAAAAAACTCTACACTAAACTATTTTGTTAAGAAAAAAAATTAAAAAAGTTGAATTAATAAAAGTGAAACAGTGCTTGAAAACCTAAGCACGAAAATAAAAATAAACTGATAAAAAAATTGTAAAGTGTAAATAAAATTTTAAAATGTTACGACTTTAATCTGAACACTAAAAAAAAAATTGAACAAACAATCTAGAAGAAGCCTTATTTGAAAAATTATGCTGTAAAACCTTAACATTCTTTTAACTACTGAAAAGGAATAATTTCAAAATTAGCAAAACAAAAATTTTTCAACAATATTAACTACAAATAGTAGAGTAAAAACTAACCTCATATATAGTAAACAAACTTCAGTGGTCCATGTGTATAACACCAAGCTACCACAACACTTGTAGACTACCGCACAGCTGAGCACCGACTCCACTACCACTGTCACTGTCCACTACCACGCGGTGGTCTACTACAGTAACAGTGGCTAGGCCGGGGAAAACCAGTTCCGCAGAACACGCGGGAGTTGACGACAATTTCCCCGGGAATCTCAACTGACCTATGAGTCAAGTGGACGCCGATGACGTCTACCAGCTAATCCCAGGGGTAGAAGTGAGGGAGGGGGAAGTACGTCAAGTCTCAAGGGTAGACGACCCCTACGTCAAGCGTTTTTTGTCCAATTATGGGGTGGGAGTTCCGTTAGGGGTTCCAGCCTGATTCTATTCTATTCTTCGTGATGTTCCAATCCAGAGAGCTGAAACCCTACTGGACTGAGGCCTGATGCTATGCTTTGTCCTAGCTTGAAATGAAAACACTATCTATCTCGTTGTAGGCTTGCTGATGCTGATTGGTTTATGTTCGCCAAAGAAAAAGGGTGTCGGTTTGAAATTATAATTGGATTGAGCTGCTTAATTGTTTTGCGTTAGCAAAGTAAAACAAGCTGGAAGTAGTTTGAGATGTTATCTTTACATAAAGAGTATTTTTGTTTTGTAACTTAGTTTGCTTTAATAATAACTAGTGTACATGTTGCAATTATAAATTCGAATTCGAGCAATTGCAAAGTATTACAGGAGTTATTTCAAAACGAATAACAGTCATATTTACAATGAATTTAAAAGATTCAACTCAAAGATTACCGGTGTGTAACTGAGACCATGTTTATCTTCATTATTAATAAACCTAAAGCATTCCGGCCGGTTTTCTCCTTCTCAAAATGCCTCGCTGTACAGGCAACACAGGTCATTGATAGAGGGCCAATTTTGAACGAAAAGTTGTTTTGGGGTAGTGTTAGGGCGCATTTTAACCTAATAGTTGAGCCTATACGTGTCACTGTTCTGTAGCTACGGTCGTTATCACGATTGCGCCTCCTGTCTATGTTTCATTGTCGTAGCGTCGGAGGCATTTAAAAGAAAAAAAACAACAAATAAACAAATTATATCTACACAAAGCAGCGATAAATTCAAAAATTTAAGTTACAATCATACTAACACGATCTGTCATAGCGACACAAAACAACGATAAATACACAAATTTAAGATACAACCATACTAACACGATCTGTTTTCGTTTTGGGGGTTATGTTTACACAAACTCAAATAGTAAATAAAGGTACTCAATGCATTTCATTGAATTGAAAAATAAATAACAGCAAATTAAATTATACAGCTGATCAAAATGTAAACAATTATGTTCTTCATAAGGATAACATGGGAACTTTCAAAGCCACTGGGGCAGAACCCAAGGGACTTTGTCAAAAATGTAAGGCCAGTTTGCAAATCTACGCGACACGCTCTTTCCAATGAGACGTCAATGGATAAAATCGGTTAAGAAATGGCGGAGGAGTTCAACCGACAAAGTTTATAGATGCAATATGACGAAAAATATGATGTACTATTTTACTTAAGAATTAAGTAGATGCACTGTTTTATGTCATAACTCAAACTCAACTCACTTTATTTACATTTTTTCAAGCATAGAATAACAAATAAACATATGATTATAATTAACAGAAATCAACAGGTGTTATGAAATAAACTGTTCTCACAACATCCTCCCTTTTAAGTTTGAAAGTTCTTCAACCAGCTTGGTTTGTGTATATTTCCATAGATAAATCATACTCCCTTGTGTTGCTTAGTCTATGATATTTCTCTTTGGACGGTTGTATGGTTCTGTGTTGTGTGTTCATGTTTTCCTCTCTTAAATAAGGGGCAAGTTTGAGATGGAATCGATTTCTTCTCACATTCCGCTTATCGGTTTCAACAATATATGAACGAGGGCTGTCCAGGATTTTCACAATTTTGCCATGTAAGGTTATAGTCAATGGTAAGGTCCACAATCCAAACTGGGGGTCTCCTATATGAAGAGGATTCAGAGTTTGCACTTTGTGCCTTCTATCATAGTTGTATTTATACTTCTCACGATATGTTTCTTCTCCCTCCTTAAGATCCTTTAGATCTGGTTTTCCACAAAGCAAAATAATTTAATAAATTCCTGAACAACTGCTTATTTATTTACATTAGCGGGATTGAAAATAAGCTGGAAGTCATTTTGAAAGGTTAATATTATTTTCGTTTTCTAGCTTAGTTTGTTTTGTAATCATGCACTATGACGAAATAGTTCATCACACGGGCAAAAAGTGTCATTTTGAGTACAGTAACGCGTATAGGCCATAACTCCGTTTACAATATGTAGGCGGTTTTTGGGAAGATCAACTCCACGTCTCTTGATCCTACCAATACAACTAACATACACGATACACAAAGAAAAAGGTGGCGGGGGAACTCCCTCCTAAATTTTGCGAACGGACGGTTTGTGAACGGATTTTCGGTTTCTTTTTTAATGTGTGTTTTTTGCGTAGCATTTGATAAAAAAATATATGAATTGCTTTTAGACTACAAAGTAATGTGATAAATATTTTACGCCAGTTCAAAAGAGGCAAAGAGAAGATTTTACAAAAAATATAGAATGGTATTTATTTTGATTTTAGGAAATTGTTTCATTTCCCCGACATTGTTTGTAGGTTCCTTCCCTCTTAAAGGCTGAATTGGATTATTACAGACCCAGAAACTCTACCAATCTTGTGTCTTGATAAACAATAATCATTTTAGCACAAACCAATTTAACAGCATGATAATCTGACCGTGAAAACATTAAAGTTTGACTTGTTTATGTTTAAAACGTGACACAACGCAAAACAGAACTTAAACGAAAAAAAATAGAGATAAAACACGACTCAATGCAGAAACTGTTTGGTGAAAAATTAACGAATATCTGTAAGCCAATTATTGATTTTAAATCGCTTGTTGAAGCTAATACAGAATCAGATCGTGATCTGTATAGGCTGTATTTGAATATTTGTAGGCCGATTGTAAAAATCGACGTTATCTAGTCTAATGAATCCAATCCAACTTACAGATTACAGCAGCAATATGACGTGGATCATACACCATCATACATTAAATCATGTCATTCAATAATTATTTATTGAATTTGCAACCTTTGAGGCTATAACCTCTCTCATAATTTGACATATGTCTGTGATTATGTGACGTTATGAAATTTACTACAAGTTGCTTTGCCTTTGCTTACAAGTTCGTGAAGTTTTGCACAATTCTGCAAGACTAACATTGGAACAGTAATGTGGTAATATTTTTGGATAAGCTGATAAACAGTTTAAATTCTGTTAGGCTATGGAAAACCTACTTTCAAAATAAAAATAAAACATTCTTAGGATATAAAACATAATATCTAAGAGTTAATGTTTAAACTTAATTCAAGACATTGACAGATGTTCTGCTAAAATACCGATCTTTCATACGCACAAACTCTTTACCAAGATTAACCGAAGAACACATTATCGTGTTAACCATGGCATATGTGTCACTATTTGCTGTCATAGTATGACAAAAGATACATTAAAAGAAAAAAAAACCTTAAAGGTATCATTAATCTGACACATCCTACTTTTTTTCTCCCATTAGCTTGTCAACAACCTTTATCACGAGTAAGCGATGAGAGTAATTAACTATGATATCTAATAGGTAAAATCACAAAAGTTGGATTTTAATTTTTGAGCTGTAATTTTTACAGGGAGGGGGTTGCACTAATTTGTCTGGAATTAATTATAAGGACCATAACATACAAATTTCAATCAGAGTAGGTTTTTTTCGAAAAACGCATTTTCAGTTTTTATGGTGATTTTATGGGAAAATAAAATACAAAATAAAAATTAAAAAAGCCCGGAGATACTATGGATTAGTACCTACATGCCAAATTTCATCAAAATCGGACCACAGGTGTAGTCTGTAGCTCTGAATACACACACACACATACAGACACACACACTCACACACCCACACTTCAAAAACCACTTTTTTGCGTCCAGAGGGACCCAAAACTGATATATTATCCACTAAAAACTTAAACTCGAAAATTTTGACTAAAACAATACTTTCTCCTTATACTATCTATAGGGCCATGGGGGGGGGTTATAATGTAAAATAATGCGTGTCCTCTGGTCAAATTAAAATAAATTAGAAAATAAGAGAAAACTTCTAAAATCATCAACCTCTCAACACCTCAACAAACATCTCAACCTGTCGTACAAACACAAATAACACGCTTCATATTTTACAATAGGACGAAAAGTCCTTAACGAGGAGAATGATCTAAAACCAATTTTCAAACAGTATGGTTTCAAGTCAAAACCACAAGTCCATATCCAGAATGATTCCCAACGTCAGACGAATGATGACAACATTGTTATCAGCAGAGGGGTCGTTCAGATATTGGCCTTGACTTTATCCTTCACTGGTGAGTTGAACTATCTTGGCTAATGTGGTAAAAAATGTAAACACTGCAATCAGAAAGTCCAAAAGGGCGCTAAGCGGAAACTTCACAATCATTGACTTTGAATGCGACCATAGTAGACATCTCATCATAACGTAAATTTCGTTTGGCATTGAGGGTGATGTCGATCAATTATTCTTTGTTATTTAGGTGTAATTTTTCCAACGCCCAACTTATTGCTCGGATATTAATGACAGTTTACAAATCAGAAATAGGAAGAAATTTAAAAAATAACCTTGTTATTTAATAATAATACTATTAATACCGTACTAATAAAGTTGATAAAATAACAAATTAAAATACCAAACGTAAAAAAAACATTCTAGGTACACACATTGCAAAATGAGTTTCGAGTTTGTGAAAATGAAATTATAGTTTTGTTAGGTCTATTAATAATAATATAATATCTGCTGGCTAAGACAGGACAGTTTAATCAAAAATCCAATGGTCAAGGATAGTCGTACGCAGTCCTTATCCTAATTAATGTTAATTGTCAATACAAATCATTTATGAAGCTCAAAAATATAAACTTGAATGTGGTTGAACCGACTAATATTTATCACCAATACAATATATCAAGTTCGAGTTTATAAACGGTTTTGTGATTTGATTGATGCCCAATCTTTTTCATGAATACTAGTTAACATATCAAATTAAAATATACCGTGGTTGATGGGTGAAATTGTTAATTTATTTAAACTAGAGTTCGTCCAGTGGTCGAAAGCTCGGCCAAAAATATTTAATGTAAAGACTATTTTCACCTCGCGCTTAAAACATTTGTTTTGACTTTCTGTTTAAATTTTGTTTTTTCGTCACCAGCATGGCAACCCATAATACCCATGTTAATTTCTTTAAACCTCAAATTCATTATTTTAATTTATAAAGGGATTCTGCATATCTAGAGTAAAATATATTTCTAACAGTATGCATAAATTTTCCCAGCGATGCACTCGAGCTGAGAAAAAGGGTTATAAAGAAACATGCTTGCGTTAATATATATATTTATTAGTATGCAATGATTCAATTCCTTCACGTATGATACCGTAGGCAACGATGTACTCGTAATTTTAGTTTACCTAATGTATACAATTCCGAACTCACAGCCGAGTTAGCAATGCTTGCTAACTTAGCATCAGTTGAACTGAACTACGCTGGACGCAACATTTATAGCGTCAAGTTTTCCTGTTTCAAAAATTTAGCTCAAGCAGGCTTCGATTTGTTTTATTCTTTCATTTCAACGCAGCGCACGTCTCTGTTGGTGGTGACCTTGAACTATCCAGACTATATAATTTGCGAGGGGAGAAATTATTTCGCCTACTTTTATAGTAAAAATATTATGAAATAGATTATAATATTAACTTTAGATAATTTCAGTTTCAGTGAAAGGAAAATAATTTCGTCCTATTCAAAACTCTGATGCTTACTTATTGTGTGTGCTCTATACCGTATAGTCAATAGACAATAATGAATGGTTTTATAAAGATTTTTTTGGTTTAATAACACTGAATGTGCTTATGTTAGCGGAATATTTCTATCTTATTTTAATGCACATTTTTTCAGCCAACCCTTTGTTCTTTGTTTATAGTGTCACGGTGTCACTGAATCATAGTAATTTAGTTACTCCGACTTTAGTCATAACCAGCTGATTCTAGTCATCAATAGCTTTCATCTAATTCATTCAACATTAATCCTAATTTTCCCCTTAACAATATTCTATCCTTGGTATTGACAAGACAAATGGCCTTAAGCTGATTTTAGTTAGCCCATTTTACTCTACACTCATCCTTTGTCCATTTTTATCCTAAATTATAAAAATATCGTATGTATCCTGTTGTAAAACATATCTTATCTAAAATCTAATGTAGGCTAATGTTTTGGATAAAGTCAAACACATTGTGAAGGGAAATTGTGATCTAATAATTCTGAAGACTTGGACTCAACGGTTTTGTAACAAGGTTTTAAATTTACAATTAATCGTGAGTTGAAGAAACTGTTCTGACTAAAGAAACGACTATTCCAGTTCTCAATAATGCTGCAAGACATCTCATCCCACAAATTAAACGCTCATATCAAGGTTGGAATAAGCATTGTGTCCCTGTCGAAATGTAATGATTCAATGTTTTTTAGATAGTCTTTAAAGGTCAAGCCCAATAACAACAATGTGTCACACTTCAGATGATGCACTGGGATCACCCCAAGGTTAATTTGTTGCTAAACATCCTTGGATGTAACGGAGATTGAGTGTTTATTGTGTGAATGCAATTGTAAGAAATTGATAATAGTGTTTTCTCCTTCCACACACTAGACACCCATTCCACGTGTGTAAGTGAGCAATTTGAATATCAATTATTTTTCTAACGATATATTTAACATATTCTGTTCCTCACAATTAGTCTCATCTTCTATTAACTGAGACGGTCAAGTAACATGTTATCAATTTTTACTTAGTTTATGTCCAGTAAACATAAGCTATTTTCTCTACATAATATTCTTTAAGGAGTCACTTCTAGGTCCAAAAGATTTCCAAGACAAAATTAATCTTTATGTATACCGGTACTTATTAGTCCAGGATCTGAAGGGGGTAGAGTATGAAAAGGGTGATACAATTTTATTTCTGATTGTTGTTATAGGCACTATAGTGATCACGAAAACACATGTTGTTGCCCCCAGCGTGGTCGACAACCCGGGGCGGAGGGGGGCAATATGGCGGAGGGGCGGCGTTTACTAAAACGCCTATAACTCGAGAACTATTCTAGGCAGAACATTGCAATAAACGTCAATTTACTCATAAAAATACTATCTTTAAAAATGTTAGTGTGTTGAAATTCGTATCTTTGTTGGTTTTTTAGATATTTTATATTGAAGCTAAAAATCAATATGGGGTTATGGGGTAAAAATAGGGTTTTCCCATTTTTGACTCTTAAAACATAAAATGTCACAACTTCTTTCCAGACCATTTCATAGAGCTTAAAAAAAGAAATAATTTTGTCTATTGAAGTGTTGTTGTATGCCCAACGGTTGCGGAGATAAAAAAAAAACTTTAAATTCAAAATTCCCATGTTATTCTTACGCAGAATACATAAGCTGCTGAAGTTTGCTTATTTGTGGATATATTTTAATTAAATTTGGCAATTTTGTTTATTTCATACTAAGCTATCAACATTTTAATAAAAACTCACCTCAATACCTTCCCTGTAGCAGCAAACCTAGGTACTCATTAAAATTAATTTTATTTTAATAGGAAATAAAACTGACAATTTTCAGGGAATATTTTAGTAGAAATCCAGCCAGGTAAATGGAAATTAAATTAGTCTGCTGGTTTGCTGCGGCGGGGGTATTTTTTTAAAGCAACCAAAATTACAAGTTTCAAGAGACACTGTTTAAGGATAAACATAGCTTTATGTTTGTAGGTCTATGAATAAAAAAAAATATTTGATGAAAAATCAGGAAGAAATTAGAGGAAAACTGTTCTTTACTTATTCAAGGCCTACAATTAAATCTATATATCTAACTAGCTGTAACCCGCGGGCTTTGCCCCGTTTAACTTCTTAATTTTCAAGATTATCTCGTTCGCATGGCTCAATCACGTCCTGGTTGAAGTTTGTTCGCTACGCTCACTCACTTTTAGGTTGGAGCTCGTTGGCTACGCTCACTCATCTTTACGTTGGAGCTCGCTCACTTGCCCTCAGGTTAGCTCGTTCGCTACGCTAACTCGCCTCCAGGTTGAAGTTCGTTCGCTACGCTCACTCACCTTTTGGTTGCAAATTAGCTGTTGTCATAAATGTAAAAGAAATAATAGTGCTGCACCCTGTTGGTAATCATTGTAACTTTAATGCTATTGAACATCGTAGAACAGAACCAACTTTTTAAATTGAAACAGCTGTTAAGATTCAATAATTCCATTTCTCATAAGGTTAACATGGGAAACTCCAGAGCCACTGGGGCAGAGCCCAAAAGGATTTTTGAACTAAGAATATGCCTATATGTTAATCGGGAATGTGAGCTATCATCATGCCAAATTTCAGCCCAATCCGACCAGTATTTTTCGCGTTCACTTGTCACAAACATAGGCTACATCCATACATCCAAACTTTCTCATTTAAAATATTAGTAGGATTCCGTAAGCCCAAAATTTTACAATGAAATTGTGAGCAAACGAGAGGCCGTAGAAAGCTGGGAGAGGTCTCATTTTAAAGGTCTCGGTATGAAATTTTGGGGGAAATTATTAATTTTTCTTAATTTTTTACCAAAAGGTTGTTACGGAGTAAAATAATTCACATTTAAATAGCATGGGAATTTAGGTCATGTCTGCTTAGTTTACTTTAAAACATGTGGTTTAACTTTATTTAAAGCATATGGTAATGTATACTATTAAAAAGCTGAAATAGACTTTTTCCCAAGGTCTGGATTAGTTAATGGAGTACGATTGATTGTGTTCGGTATGTCTGAAAAAATTTAAAGTTAAAAGTAATTACTGGAGTAGGCAAAGGGAACATATTTTTTATGCCAAAAATAAAACTAATATCTACAGATCCTAATATTACGTTTAAGTTTACAAGGATTCAATATCCATCGAAATTAGCTTTCACTATTACTTATTATTAAAGGGCAAGGTCAAACCTTCACAAAATTTGGCATTTATTTAAAAAAAGGGAAAACCCGTGTTTACCCATGTCAACTTTATGTTGCTTTTAGCCAGGTAAAGCGGCCAGATGACGTTAAAATAGTACTAGAACCAAATAAAGACCAAGGAATCGACCAAAATGGATATTATACAACAAATGCTGTTTCCAGAGAGATTTTGTTATAGAATTGGCATTTTACAATTTGGAGGATGACATTATATCTGTGTTTTAACTAAGTGAATTTGTCTATATTTAAAGAAATTTATATATATTTAATTAATAGTCATGAAGATTATTGTAAATGTTCCTTAGTTGTATTATGATTAGAAAGTTTGTATTATAAACACACGCATGATCAGTCTTTTAGAATTTTTATTTTAAACATAGCAGACATCAAAAAGCATTATGCATGTATGTAATAACTATTTAACACATTACAATATACAAAAATGTTAAACGATAATTAATTCAAGGTAGGGTACGGTAACCCATTAGACGAATAATTTGTACAAAATAATTACTGGAATATTTATATATATTATATAAAGGGGCTATTGCCCCTACAAGCCCCTAGTTTAAATATAAATGCTGGGACATTTCATTATCGTATGATGAGCTATCAAAGTGTTGTAGGTTATAAAAATTATTTAGTAAACGGCACCCCCGCCATATTGCCCCCCTCCCCCCCCCCCCGGGATGTGGACCACGCTGGGGGGCGACAACATGCGATTTCATGATCACTATAGTGCCTATAACAACAATCAGAAATAAAATTGCGTCACCCTTTTCATGCATACTCAACCCCCTTCAGATCTTGGACTATATCATCACACAATAGTTTACAAATAAATTCCAATGTTATTTTGGAACTATTTTGACAGAATGAATTCTAACAAACAGTGTAGAACACAGTATCTTTTTCAAAATGATAAAGGTTTGGTAAATACATCCTAATATAATATAACAGTTTAGTATTAGTTTTATAAATATTGACAAAACTCCTATCTATGTACATTGTACTCCAAAAGATGTTATGAGTTAATAAAGAATTTGAATTTGAATTTGAATTTAATAGTACATTTCAGCACTAGGGCCTAAACCTAAAGTGACTCTTTTTGACCCGAGGTCAAGTTTTACGATCAAGGCGAAGCCGATGTCGGAAAATCAGCGAGGGTTAAAAAGCCACCTTTTGCCCGTGTGGTAAACTATATTTTTCTTCATATTGCATCATTAATTAGCAAACAAAGCTAGAAAACAAAATAATTGTTATGTAAAGAGAACCTCTAAAAACGACTTCAAGCTTTCTGCCAATACAAATAAGCAGCTGTTTAGAAAGTGATTTAATAATATCATCTATTACGATTGTGTTACAGGTCCCCCAAATTCTTTTAACAGGTCTTTTTTCAGAATTTTGTTTATAATAATTTAATAAGAGTGAAACATTAAAATAAATTTTAAGCAACGTTTAGAATACCAAATTTTCTGATTCCATGTGTGAACTGATAAATAGTATGGTAACTAATTTATACAAAAGGTTTTTTTTTTATTCAAGCTAAAGTAATTTCACTAAAAAACACACTTCATTACCCGTAACTTCCTTGTAGCAGCAAACCTAAGTCATGTTATTTAAATAGGAAATAAGAAAATCTATCATCTATATATTAATTTGAAACTGTTTTTCTTTGTCATAGCTATTTTGAGAGAACGGCTGGTCGTAGAAACTCGGTAGGGGTGTCTAAAGAAAGGTCTTGGTTTGTAGATGAGCCATCAAAAGAGAAACGTGGTAAATTCCCTTGGGGCTCTGCCCCAGTGGCCTTTAAAGTCCCATCCCATGTTATTCTTATGGAGGAAAACGGGGTTTTTGTCACAGCTAATTTGAGAGAACGGCTGGGTGTAGAAACTTGGTAGGGGTGTCTAAAGAAAGGTATTGGTCTGTAGGTGAGCCCTCAAAAGAGAAACGAGGTAAATTTCCTTGGTGCTCTGCCCCACAGGCCTTTAAACTTCACTCAGCATTTGTATTTACATTATGACCATATGGATAATTTTACACTACCAGCTATTAATGAACCAGCTGTTAATATTAAAATTGTATTCAAAGGTCTACTGAAACTGTCAAAATTAAATGTTTACATTATTATTTATGATTTTAAATTGATTCTCCACTGCATGGCAAGTTTTTTATAGTTTCTACAAAATGATGAATTTATGATTAGTTTCAAATGTTTTGTTCAAAAATCTATGCTTTATTGCTCTTAGAAAATTTTAAATTATGAAATAAGTGTGACATATCATTTTCAAAGGGACATATAATTATTCCTTATCGGGTTATCTTATATATATTGTAAGGTTGAAATTCAAGAAAGAACACCAGAAATTCATTTATTGGTATGAAAGTTTTTGATAATCGGGTTGAAAATTGTGTCATGGATGAGTAACTTACGTTGAGGATGAGAGCTGTGTTCAAGTTTTGGAATAGACTAACTACGGAGTATGTTTCATCTATGGTTTTGGTGAAGCAGGTGAACTAATGTCAATTCAGGTATTTAAAAAAAAGTGTAGGCCTACAGGGTTTTTACTTTGATGTACACATGTAGCTAGGCCGAGCAATGCATCTAAACCTCACTACATACAAAACATTCGGAAACACAATCACATCTCATCGCATTTGCATGATTTGTTATCAAGGCTGGACTAGGTTATGGATTTGGTTCCGCAAATGTTCAAGATTTGTGATCAAATTTCCTACAATTATGGTTCATTCCATCCACGAAAAACATGCACAGCTTTATGTGGTCGATATGGCCAGGTAAAACTACCCCATAAGTTAATGAATTATCAAGTAAGAACAGGATGATTAAATACATGGGTCGATGTGGTAAGAGAAGGAATTAAAATTGCTTAGATCGAAGTAAGAATGTTACTGCTATCTGGAGAATCAGATATTTTTATCAAATACAAAAAAAACTTATTTAAATGCTGATAAAATTCTGTATTTTTATGACCAAAGATGAAGATTTTACTTATAAATCTGGATACAATCTGAATGATTTTTCTAAAGCAGATGGAATTAGTTGTTAGTAATAAATATTGACTCTTTCCGTAACATGATAGACTAATTATATGAACTCATTCTCCCATATAGTGAAAGTGGCTTTGAAATGAAACAAACTCATGAACAAACAATTATAAAGACTCCTAAAAAACCTTTTGGGCAACCTAAAGCCGATAAAAAGGTAGGAAATATTGTGTTAAACGAATTCAACAATCACGTTTTTTAGGGAACACAATCGTCATACTTATTATTATGCTTATCCTCCCTTCATTTAACTAACATTTTAATGACTTCACTCTATCCATCGCAGTTAGCTGAATTTACATAAAACCTCAAGATTAACCGTCGATTTCGACGGGGTTCCACTAGTTATAAGTGAATCTGAAATATCTTAGTGAAAATTCAATCGGGCAAATAGAAATTTGTTTATGCTGCAGGGGGTATTTTCTCTTTGCATCACATTTCATTTTTAACCTAAGCCACAACCATATGCACCTTAATATGAGGATGCTCGATAAACTTAACTCATTATTTCTGTGTAGTCCTATATAGTATAAAAAGAAGATGCTGCACCCCATGGTGAAAAATATTGAAGGATAGCATAGAATTTCTGCAATAACAAAGGCAACAAAAAAGGAACATAAAAATAAAATAGTCTTCATCACTCTTCAAAAATTGTCAATTTCCATACACCAAAAAACAAATAGTGATCAGCTGACTTTTCCTGACATAAACATTACTTTCGCTGTACAAACAATACTTTGCCTGACATTAACAAACATTAACATGACATTAACAAAGTTACAACTGAAGATTTAATTTTTTTAAGTTTGATGAAGTAGTTTTTTTCATCGTAATGAAAAGTATTGTTCAATACTCGTCACGAAAGTCCCATTTCGGGCCTCGTCTTCGACTCGCATGTAAAACGCTATCTCGCTCCAAAATGCTTTTGTGACTAGTGGTAAAATATACTATTTCTTGTTCTTGTCCCTAGAAAAATAAATATACATTAAAAAAAAAACTTTAGTTTCCTTACTTACCTTATAAGGCATATTGTAAAATGCCAATAATTACTCGTACAATTTTGTGGTGTATTTCCTTGATGAACTGAGAGTAAGAGATGAATCAGACTTACCAGGATTGTATATTGCTGTTTTCCTCATTTGTTTCATGTAAGCACAACACTCAATAAGAGCTCATATATTAAACGACCAGGAAACATGCTATTTCTTCCTAGCTATTTTCAGCAGCTCTATTAGTACGGTGCAACTAGCCAAAAAGACGGAAATTATCCAAAGTCAAAGCTAAATTTTGACTCCAAACCGTTCAATGACTCCACTACCATGTAATGTATGGTAAAAAGTTACACCATTTTGGGCCAGGTTTGGTGGCGAGGGGGGTGGGTTTGAAATTTAAAAGATGTTGGTTTTTTTTTTGGGGGGGGGGTTCTGCGACATGAGCTTTGGGGGGGATGGACACCCCTGGCAAAAAGTACTTTTTAGCGAATTTCCCATATGAGGAATAAGCTATTACCCTCATGGTAACTCATGGTAAGACCTGGACCGGGGACAGATTTACTTATTTTGTTTTGAGGTCCCTAGAAGCCAAAAACACCATACGTTAAAATTAATATATGTATGTGTGTCCGTTAGCACGATAACTCGAGCAAAAATGATCCGATTATGATGAAATTTGGTACAAACGAGTAAACCTACGTTCATTTGATCGAGTTTGCGAACCAGCATGATCGGATAATGGGAACGGGGGTTTAATAGGGTAAAAATAGGTTTTTCTCATTTTTGACGCTAAAAAAATTAAATTTTTCAATTTATTTCCAAACTATTTTGTAGAGCTTAAAAAAACAAATAATTTAGTATATTTATCATGCGCCTAATGGTTACGGAGAAAATTTCAAAAAAATTTCAATTATAAATTCTCACGTTATTCTTATGGAGAATAAGTAAACGTTTGTAATTTGCTTGTTTATGAACATATTTTGACAGAGTTTGGAAAATGTATTTATTTCACACTAAACTATTTACATTTCACCCACAAAAAAAAAACTTGTTTACCCTCCCTGTTGCAGCAAACCTAATTACTTGTTAAACCAATGCTATTTAAATAGGGAATAAATAAATGTGATATTTTTAGGAGATACTTTTTAGAGTAAATCCAATCAGGCAAATGGAAATTCTCTTAGTCTGCAGGTTGTTGAAAGCGAGAAATGCAAATTATGTTAACAGTTAACTATGCTTAATGAGATTCAGTTGATGTATTTTTGTCCAATAACATCATTAGAGCTTGGCCAAGAATTCACAGCTGACCCCTCACAAATAGACCATCACACCAGCAGTTCCTTCTCTAATAGTTTGTTTACTAAACTAACGTTTCTCCTTCTTACACCTTCATTTTTTCTCCGAGCGCGGGATTTCAGTCTACTTAGAGAAATATTTTTCTTCAATAAAGCGTAGACTATTTGAATTTAAGATTTTTGTGAAATTGAAGTGTTTCTTAACATATTCCTACCCTAATTCTTATCTCATTTTAAGTTTCCCAAATTATAATTTTACTAAAAAACATAGCTTTTGGCAAACCTATTTCTTTACTAAACTCAATAAAAGTGAAAATAAAAACCCTGTTATTCCAAAAATTAATTGATAGTACAAACAGTTTTTGACCTCCTACAAATCTTTGGGAGCTAAACTCTCTAAGTCCTTAAATTATCAACTCTTATTCAACCCTGGCTCTTCCACTAAGTAGTAATTATGGCTAATGAGAACTAAATTTTAATAATCACACAAAAGCTGAACCATATTTTAATAATGAATGTGAAGAGTTTCCTTGTTTTGCCTTCATTCTTCTATTCCGCAATATGGAACGCTCTGAGAAAAAGCTAAATAACAAAATTAACTAAGCTTTGTTAAGTTTTAGACAACAGAATGTGTCAAAAATAAATCTTTGTAGTAATGGATTGTAATAATTAAAGTTCCTAACATAATACATAAACAAAAGAAAAACTAAACAGAAATTTCAATAAATAAGATTTTTATTGTCACTCCTAAAATTTTCAAAATCTATGAGAGAGCCATTCACAAAAGGCTATATGAATATTTAGAGACAATGGGTTTGTTAGACGAATCTCATCATGGTTTCCGCAAAGGGAGATCAACTGAGACTGCAACAGCAGAATTTGTTGAAACCATTTAAAATTCAATAGATGAAGGTGAAACATGCATCTGCAAATTATGGACCTTGAATGGTTATTTGTGTAACTAGTGGGCGAAGTCGCACTCGTGTTACACATTGTATTTATTTTCCCTACAGTTACTATAAATCATATAAATAATTAGTAGTAATATAAAAAACATTTGATAGTGTTTGCCACAGTAAGTTGTTGGAAATTCTAAAGAATGTGAGAATTAACAATTATGCTTACTATTGGTTTCAATCAAATAAAAAAACAGAGCTCAATATGTAGAAATATCACTCTTATGAAAACATAACATAAAAAAATCAAAAATGGTATAGCTAAAGGGTCAATTTTGGGTCGCTTAAGCCACGTTTACACGAGACCAGTTGGCGGGCAGGTTACTTGCCTTAGGTAACTTAAAAACATTAGAGGCAAGTAACCTGCCCCGTTACCTGCCTGCTCTACTGCCTCATATAATCACAACTTTGCTGTTCATAATCTACTTGGTTTGAACCTAACTCTAGTAAATCAAAGGGAGAGCAAAATTATTCTTTATGCAGATGATTGAAACTTAACAAACAGATAAGAAACAAAAGTATCATTATCCACTGACTGTGGAACAATTTTGCAAATTTCAATGATATTTGTAGTCTTGCTGGATTCACCACCATTCTTGGATATATTGCTAACTTTAATGATGTTCGCGACATCATTATTTGATTCTAGAAATTTGTGACAGCATCGCCGACCGCGGCAACAAAGTTGTACTAATATTGAACAAATTTAATAATTTCTTTATTTAATTTTAAATAGACACATTTCTTAAATAGAGGGACCATACTTTACATGAAGCGAAGAAGAAGATTGAAGAACTTACAAAATGAAAATAATCATGATTCAATTTGCAATACTCACGACTAAAATAGTTTTTTTTTTCAATAATAATCTTTTTTGTGGGGAACAGATATTTTTGTTCGTATGTTATTTATTATAAGAGATTTGTTACAATTCCTAGTACATTTTTTTTTATTTCAAAAGCTTGATAATGTAGGCTAAAGACAAATGATGTAGGCTAAGACTTGATGGTGTAGGCTAAAGACAAATGACCCTACACCGTCAAATTTTCTGGACATGACAGTTAGACAGGCCACAAATTACTTTAGAAGCTTTTCATATTAAGATTTTTTGTGAGGGAGAGACTTTTCCCTGACCCTTGCTTGCTAAGGGGTTTAAAACAAATTTTCTGCAGTAAACCTTTAACTGATTAGCCTTCAAGGAAACCTTTAATTCATAGGCTAAAAGGTTTAAACTTAATTAATAAAACAGCAATTGTGTTACAAAACTATTTATTTTAACTACTAAATTATAACTGAAAGACATAATATGTAAAACTAAAAATATATTTACAGACCTACACAAAATATCATCATGCTCCCAGATTGAAGTATTTGAAGAGTACAAAATGTTTTGTGAGAGGTAAATGTTGATTTTTATACAAAAACTATAAAAATTGTCATAAATGAACACAACTTCGAAAATAAGCATTTTTTTCTTTTACAACAGTGTATTTGAAGATATTACAACTTTTGTTGTGAGTACAGTAAATCGCTTTAAGAATTAGCCTGGATTTGCTTGAAAAGAAAATTCTTAAAAAAACAAATACAAATGAAAAGATGATAGACAGACAGGCTTACAACAATGAACAGAATCTTATAAGGTAACAAGCGGCAAACAGGCTAGAAAGAACAATAACTTGAATGTTTTTTATGTAGCCTATGCCTAAAATAAGTATGTGTTTAGACTGACTGTTTGCTTATGTAGGCTACATTCTTAGGCATTCATTGACATTTATTTACTCAACTAACGCATGAGCCTCGTTAACTAAATTCTAAACAATTTATTATTATAAATTTACCAAATAAATTGCAACAAATTAAGTAAACAAATAAGAAAACAACATTAAAATGACAAGACATTATAACAAAAATAAATGTTTGAAAAAAGGTTGAATTTTAACTTAAAAAACTGAAGTCGTCATTAAAGACAAATTAGTAGTTTTTTGTATTTAATATGTCAGAATACACAGTTTGAAATGTAATTCTGTATAATTTCTACTCCTGATTTTCATTGACATGAACTGTCCAATCTTGTTCATCAAAAACAAAAAGTAATGTTAATTTTTACAAAAGAGATCTTTATATACTCGTCTTTAGGAAATTAACAGTTTCTATAGAGCTAAGTAATAGTCAGGATGAAAACATTTTATTAACACACAAAGAAGTACTACAGATGAATCTTTGTAAAATTGTTTACATACCTATATTGTTCAATATTTAAAAGGTTGCCAAAAAGTGAGTTACCTCTCAGGCAGAGTGTTTTTTGCATTGGAAATTGCAATTATTTCCATTTTGGATTTGATTTACACAGTAACTTCAAGGCCTTCTCAGACTCAATATTGGATCATAGCTTTGGGTTAGGATTTTTCTCTTCTGGGTTTCATCTGTCGTGTCCTGAAAAAGGAAATATCACTTTAATGAAGAGAATTTAGACTTAAAATAACAAACATATACACCAACCATTGTGATGACTTAATGGTGAAATATTTTTTTGTCAAATACTCAGTAGTCATATTCTGGTTCTAAATTTCTAACAACCACTAAACAGCACTGTACATAATACCTATTAAAACAGGTCTTTACTAATCTTAAAAACAAACTTGTCCACTGTAATTAAAAACATATAGTTTTTCAAAAATATTGAGGAAAACAGTGAATTTTCATAAAAAATACAAATAAAAAGTTACAGGCCTGCATGTTGATTTATTTTTAATACAAACAATATCTGTGTCAGAAACCAATCGGTATTGGGGAGTGAATATCATCCTCCCTATCACAGCAAACCTGGAGATTATATAATTATTTTTGCTGCTAGATTGTATTTTGATTAAAATATATGTATTTATAATTTAAAGATTTATGTATTTATAATTTAAAGATTTACGAGTTTAATAATGATGCAAATTACGAATGAAGATAGCATCAAGTGATCAGGTTTTCTAGAACACAGAACACTCTGAAGTGAAATGTTTAGATAACTAAAAGTATAGATGATATTTTGATGCTTATGTATTTCTTAAATAAATTACAAATAAAAATGTTTGTCTATTGTCAAGATAATATAACGAATCTGAAAAATAAATGTCAAGTACTTTAGACTGAACTAGTTATTGACTACCATAAATGTTTTGTACATTTTATATGTTTTACAGATATGATTTATTGTTAAACTATATAAATCCTGTTATTTAGTTTTAAATACATTATCTTTATTAAACTTTTCAGTTAGGCTATATACTGTACATCTCTAATATATATTTTTTTGTTATTATTAGTAAAGACTTAAAGGACTGTTATTAAAATATGATCTTTAAGAGTTTTCAGAAATTTGTAGAATAGCTTAGTTCAAATTTGTTCTGATGTACGAAGACAAGACATTAGCTTGCAATGTAAAGGCTAAACCTACTGGCTCAATGTAAAGCTATTGACTATTATTATAGTCAAGTGTAATGTTTACACGGCTGGGAGAGAACAACAATGGTGATACATGTCTCCAGAGGAATCTCTTTTTATTAGCCTTGGGTTTTGTAATGATTTCACAGAGATCAGTCACAAGGACCGTGAACTCAGAAAGGTAAGACAAACTACAACAACCGAGGACTTTTTTTGCATAATATTTTAGGTGATGTACGATTATTAATCAAACTAGTTGCTCTGCCCGTGCTTCGCTACGGGGTGAGAATGCAGAAAAGAATAATTCGGTTTTACTTTAAGATTTTATAATCTACTATAAAAAAACAGTTACAACACACTTACCAGGAAACATATAGGCAACATATAGGCAATAAGCTCAATCGTGCTTATTGATTATTTAAATGAAGATCTCTTAATGTATTACTTTATATAGTGTATAGAATTTGAAATATATGCAAAAGTATAACTCATTGACCACATGGCACGAAGAAAAGATTCTCCTTGTAAACAAATTAAATTAAATAACAGAACAGCATTTCTGACAACAGCTGGAGTTTCATAACAATGTTTGTTTCCCATGTTAATCTTATGCAGAAATACAAAACTTTAAGGGCTCCAGAGCCTCACTCTCTAATTATTTTCCGAAAAAGAAAGCTTCCTGCACAACTTCACGTTACGCTCTTTCCAATGACACCAAAAACATGTCAATCGGTTCAGTAGTTTCGGAGGAGTAATTGTCACAAAAAACCTGCTTGCGTATTAAATATGTACTAGTGTTCCTGTTGCTCGAATTCGAGCAATTTCTAAGTATTAGAGGTGTTATTTTAAAAGGAATAACGTTCATAATTTCTGATGACTTTAAAAGATTCAACCCAAAGATTATGGAAATATTCAAGATGTACATAACAGAATATATCAATTTATCCAGGCTCTCTCGCTTTTTTCCATTGTAATATTTACGCCAACCCGAATTCAAATAGTAAATATTTCATTTCAACCAAGTCAGTAAATTTTTGTAGCAAACTGTAAAATTAGCAAACTTATTGACTGTTTAAAATTAACATATGTTCTTCTTCTCACTTTTAATTTCTGACAACAGCTGGAGTTGCATAACAATTTTTGTTTCCCATGTTAATCTTATGGAGAAATACAAAACTTTAAAGGGCCCCAGGGCCTCACTCTCTGATTATTTCCCTAAAAAGAAAGTTTCCTGCACAACTTCACGTTACGCTCTTTCCAATGACACCAAAAACATGTCAATCGGTTCAGTAGTTTCGGAGGAGTAATTAGTCACAAAAAACATGCTTGCGTATTAAATAAGTAAAAAAGAAACTTTTCTAAAATAGTTAACTGATCATTTACTAAAACTAAAGAAAGGCATGGCCGAAAATACTTAGGGGTTTGTAATTATTAATCTTCACTATTAATATACAGAAGAACCTTGATAATTCAGACCCTCTAGTATTCATGCTCAACCCCATCCCTCTAGGTAAAAAAAATGCCTAAAAGAAAAAGTATGTATACCGTAGGTACAGTAATTAATTAACCCCCGAACTGCACTACTACAATACTATAGTTCGGCCACTTAGAAAGCGACATGCGCACTAATGCTAACCAATTCTAGAGGTCGCTTTCTAAGCGGCTGAACTAAAGCAAGTGGTATCCAATCTTGGAAATAAACACGGAACTCACAAACCATTTGCTCATAATTAAAGCCATCTTTGAAGGAGCCAATGAGGACAGTGCGGTGTTGCCAAATCTAATAATACCAGCTGATTTGAAAAAAAAAACTGTTTAGATTATTTTAAGTACCTGGGGACCGAGCTTTGCTCGAAGAAAATCATAAGTTCACTCTGAAAGCAGTCTTAGTATCGGAGATACATAAATCTGTTCCCAAACTCCACACGGCTCGCCTTTACAACGTCCTACACCATTTCCTACGTCATGGACCTGTTTCCCTCCATTCCCATAGCACTTTAAGATTGTAGATACCTTAATCTAATCGTTATTAACAGTTCCCACACTCCGGACAGCTCGCCTTGATTCCACTTCCAACGTAGCGGACCTGTTTTTCTCCCTTCCCATAGCATTTCAGAATTGCAGATACGTTAATCTAATCGTCACAAACAGTTCCCACGCTCCATACTAATCGCCTTGACTACTTCCTTCACCACTTCCTACGTCGCGGATCTGTTTCCCTCCCTTCCCATTGCATTTAAAGATTGCAGATACCTTTATCTAATCGTCATAAACAGTTCCCACACTCCGGACAGCTCGCCTTGACTACTTCCTTCACCACTTCCTACGTCGCGGACCTGTTTCCCTCCTTTCCCATTGCATTTAAAGATTGCAGATACCTTAATCTAATCGTCATAAACAGTTCCCACACTCCGGACAGCTCGCCTTGACTACTTCCTTCACCACTTCCTACGTCACGGACCTGTTTCCCTCCCTTCCCATAGCATTTTAGGATAGCCCATACCCTTATCTAATCGTCATAAACAGTTCCCACACTCTGGACAGCTCGCCTTGACTACTTCCTTCACCACTTCCTACGTCAGGGACCTGTTTCCCTCCCTTCCCATAGCATTTTAGGATTGACCATACCCTTATCTTATCGTCATAAACAGTTCTCACTCTCCGGACAGCTCGCTTTGACTACTTCCTTCACCACTTCCTACGTCACGGGCCTGTTTCCCTCCCTTCCCATTGCATTTAAAGATTGCAGATACCTTAATCTAATCGTCATAAACAGTTCCCACACTCCGGACTACTCGCCTTGACTACTTCCTTCACCACTTCCTACGTCTCGGACCTGTTTCCCTCCCTTCCCATAGCATTTTAGGATTGCCCATACCCTTATATAATCGTCATAATAGTTCCAACACTCCAGACAGCTTGCCTTGACTACTTCCTCCACCACTTCCTACGTCGCGGACCTGTTTCCCTCCCTTCCCATTGCATTTAAAGATTGCAGATACCTTAATCTAATCGTCATAAACAGTTCCCACACTCCGGACTACTCGCCTTGACTACTTCCTTCACCACTTCCTACGTCGCGGACCTGTTTCCCTCCCCTCCCATAGCATTTTAGGATTGCAGATACCCTAATTTTATCGTCATAAACAGTCCCCACACTCCGGACTGCTCGCATGTACTACTTCCTTCATCACTTCCTACGTCACGGACCTGTTTCCCTCTATTCCCATAGCATTTTATGATTGCCTTTACTACTTCCTTCACTACTTCCTACGTCACGGACCTGTTTCCTTCCCTTCCCATAGCATTTTAGGATTGCAGATACCTTAATGTATTCGTCATAAACAGATCCTAGACTTCGCACTGCTACCCTTGACTACAATGTATCGAGTAATCTTAAGTATAATGTTTGCTCAATATTAACAAGTGATGTTTTTCCTTTTGTACTGTATTTGTAATTTGCTAGTATACTGTGGGTAGTTGGCTTATTATGAACACATGCTACAACTTCAAGTCTTTTGTTTACATTTTCCTTGTTATTTAATTCAGCCAACATGGTTACCTAGCAACCCATAAGACTAATGTTAAAAAAATGTGATTTTCAGTTTCATTTTTCTATGTAATTAGATTTTTGTTGGCAGTTCTTACTGCATGAAACTCGTTTTTAGGCCAGAAATGAACTATTTACAACATTTGAAGAAAATCGTCGGAGCCGTTTTCGAGATCTTTGTGCAAGCAAGCAAGCAAGCAAGCAAGCAAGCAAGCAAACATTGCTCGTATTAGAGTATAGGATTAGTGTTGAAAAGTAGTGAACGGGTGATTATGCAACATCGCGCTAGTCCAGTCTTGCTATTGGCTGCTGCCAACTGCAGGCTCTTGTGGCCCCTAGTATAATTTAGCTATAGCTCTTTAACAAATAAAGATATAAAAAACATTAAATGCAAAAATTGTAGCTAATTTTATGGGCTACAATATAGTATGTGGTGAAACCCATGTTGCTATTTACAATTTTTTGAGATAGCAGCTTTTGAAACTTCAAAAAGTTTGAAAATGTGTAACATAAGTAAAATGTTAGGAAAATGGTTGAAACCAGAGTTTTTTTGAAAGCTCATTAAGCAATTAAAGTGTTTCAAAATTTCCCGTCTACTCAGTGAAAAGTTGTTCAAAAGGTCTATTTTTTGTAAGTTTTTGAACACCCTGTAAATAGGGATAAAAATAATTTTAAGCTTTTCCCCACTAAAATACTCAAGACTCAAAGACCCTTAAAATTAGGTATAACTCTACCCCCCTTTACATTTGAAAATTTCCCAAAAACCACCCCCACCCCCAAAATCTGCCCTTTTGGGTGCTTTTTTTGTGAAATTTAGAAATTCTCGGTAATGCTATTACTCTAATACGAGCAAAGTCTGTTTGTCTGTCTGTAACATATATCTCAAAATCCAGCAAAAGGATTTTGTCAAAATCTGGAATTAGGAATTTATAGCCTTTAAAACGTGATTGACAACAGCCACTACCTCAGGAAAATTTGTATTTCGCTACACAACTCATTTGAAAAATTCATAAATTCAACATTGGCCTTATGGGTTGTCAAGTAACTGTGTTGGTTGAACAAAATAACAAGTAAAAAGTAAACAAAAGACTTGTACATGTGTTTATACAAGGCCCCACTAGAAAAAGCAGACCATGCTGCAGGATCCATGACGTCACACTAGTGGATCGATTTCATTGACAAACTCATTGCCATCACCATTCCCATATGTTTTAGGTAAATAAACAAGCTGGCTGTTTGTAAGATTTTAATGGTAAGAGTTTAGTACAACTATCCACCACTGTGACGTAGTGTTGCGCTACCCGCGCTGCAGCATGGCCTGTTTTTTCTAGTGGGGCCTTGGTTTATAACAAGCCATCCACAGTATACTAGCAATTTATAAAAAACAGTACAAAGTGACAAACATCAGTTGTAACTATTGAGCAAAGATTGCAACTGAAGATTATTCGATATAGGGGAAAATAGAGCAAGTCAGTGTTGATGAGTGATAAGTGTGTTGGTGCCGTTTGAGTGCAATGGCGTAAACTCAATGTTTCACTTATTTAAGGGTAGATTTTACAACTATGTTTATGCACTTTTTAATAGTTTACATAATTTGGACAGCTGTATTCATAACGACTTTATAAAAACTTACTTGATTTATATTTAACATTTCTTTTATTTGTTTTTATAACATAAGAAAAGTGTATGATTAAAATAAATTAATGTGTTGGGTTAACATATGAAAATGTCTATCATAATATTGAAATTCCACTAGAACTTAAATTAGTTGTAAAAAACGTGAGTTTCCTTTATATTGCTGTTACAATCGAAATAAACTGTACTGAGCTATGGCTCGGTCTCCCAGTACTATGTACTTATGTAGTTAGTACCTTTGACTATTGATACAACTAGACATTCCATCCCCATTCTAAAGTTGTTGCCAGTTTTAAAATTAAAATCGTTGTAGTTGATGTGAGCCACCAACTGATTGTGCTGATCTAAATTACTAATTTCTGTCGAATACACAAACTTTTTTACCAATTCCAACTAATGGAATGACTTATTGTTAGCTAGCAACTGTTATGACCCATCATCTTGGTCAGCAAAAAAAGGTAGAAAATAGAATTTCAGTCTTAAGTTAATGCAGTGTCTCTAATATCTAAACAAAAGACAACATGGTTTTCAAGGGTTACTAGACACAAAGTTACTTTTCACATTTAGCAAAATTTTATTTACATAATTTTTAAAATAGTTCAATACATCAGGATTCCAACTATCCAAATTAAATTAAGATAGTTAAATAACATTTTGTTCATTGGATGAAACATTTATTTAACTAGAAGTAACACAAATGGAAAAAGGTAACTTTACAAATCACCAAAGAAATATGAAATTTTACCCACAAATAAGGAAATGCAAATGATCACATTTAAATAAACGATCAAAATAGCTAAATAATTAATTTTTTCTGTATTTAAAAAACAGGTTTTTACAACAAAGATTTAAACTATTAATAAAATTTAGGAATTTGGATCGTTGGAATCCTTTTGTATTTTGAATGATACGTCTGAAATGTACAAAAACAAAACAAATTCAGTTAATTAACAATACAGTTGGCAGTTGATTTGATCAAAAACTTATTGTTTGTAGAGCATGTTTATATCCATGATGCCAGTAAAAAAATATAAATGCAAAGAAATAAATGCAATTTTAGTTAATTTTTTACAAGGATGGTTTCAAAATATAAATAACTTCAATTTAGGAATCTTTAAAACATTCGCTACCAAAATATTAGATCATAGAAAGAAAGAACTAATAATAGTTCACAGATTTAAGATTTTATTTAAATGTTTACCTGTTTTGGAATCAACCGATAGTTTTGTCTCTTGAACCAAGTTACTAGGCCTAAATGCAAGTCTCTTAGTGCCACAGACCTAAAATAAGTCTCAAATATCAGTTATGCTTGGTAAGCTATAGTTACAAAATGTGAAGTTAGTCTAATAAACTCAGAAAAACAATCCACCCTCAACATCAGAACACGTTACATAAATGGTAGCAAATGTCTTTAACAGTTTATGGTTTAAAAAAATGTACATTATTTCACTTCACTGCCAACTGACTAAAGGAACAATAATTTGTGTTTCCCTCCCATCGTGGAGTTGGTTAACTTTTCAATAATCTCTAAATCTACCTCCAAAATTTCTCCTCCAAGGTTGTTTATGTGACTGAGGGTATCTGTTGAAGGAACGGTTGTTAAAACCTGAAAAGAAAATTATTGGTTATAGCATGAAACAACTATAAAATAATGATGACCGATTATTAGAAGAAAATTACGCTTAGTGGCTAACATGTGATATTTGTTGACTAGTTTATTTAATGAGTGTAGGTAAAATATCAGCAGTTAGCAAGTTCTTTGGAAGCCCTAAACCTGAACTGAAGAAAGAGAAGTGAAACAGGTAACAATAAAAATGTAGTGATTCGTTCTACTGGCCAACCAGGCGCAGTTGACTATAAGATTATTAGGCATTCTATTTGACCATATCCAAGCTAATGTTGCCAGTTATGAAGTTAAAATGAACAAAGCTGGATTGAGCCACCAAAAACATGCCCTGATGTAAATCACTGAATTGTGTCCTTTAACAAGACTTTCTAGTTAGGCGAATCAAAAAGGCCAATTTAGTTAAACTACAACATCTTTTATGACTATTTTTATAGTACAAAAATCTAAAGAAGAAAATACAATTTTGACAGTAGCACACTCCCATCAGTGGCTTGTTCAACTTTAATCTATTTTAATTTAAATTACAATAATTTGGTCGGTATAGATCGGATGACTTAAGTCTATAATTCCACCTACCTCTCCACTTGTTGCCAGTTGCGTAGTTAGCTGTGACGGCCATCTCTGACAGTTGAGGGTCTACGTGTTGTTTGGCCTCCTGCAGTACGTCTATGAGGCCCTTCGCTTGCCGCTGGTTCAGAGAAGTGAAGAAAGCGTAAGAGTTGCCCAGCTGGTCGGATCTGCCTGTGCGGCCGATACGATGAACGTAGTCCTCTGAGTTCTGTGGATAGTCGTAGTTGATCACATTCCTCACGTCTTGCACATCTGTAAGAGGAATATGTTTAGTTAGGAGTGGTATCAGATTAAACATACAGTGTTACCATCCTTACGGATCAGCTGAAGGCAATTTTAAGGTTAGTTCTGTCCAGTTTCTGAGGATGCGTATGTTGTGTACTAAGTTTCTTGTTATTTACCCCATTTCAAAACTATTTTAACTTTTTAATCATATAAACCAGCCATTCTCAACCAGTGCTCCCCTTAGGATAGATTTTCTTTTTATTATGTGGAAGGATTTCAGGGGGCCCTCATCCTGTGTGAAAGGATTTCCGAGGAGCGTAAGCGTTTCTAGAAAGATGATTATTAAAAAAATTAATTTTGGATTGTAGCCATATGAAAAATTTAAATTTAATAAAATTACCTTTTCGCAAATAGAGCATAGGGTAATTAATTACAGAGGGATTTGAATGCTGCAATGCAATATTACCTATATATGAGCTTAATATGGTGTGTGGGGGAATGGGGGTCGGGACTTAAACAAATTCAGCATTTAAAAAAGGGAATAAAAGGATTTAAATAGATTTTAAAACCACTGTTTGTCTTTTAGCGTTATTACCAGAATAAAGCACAAATAATATAATCCTCCATATTTTTTTCTGGCCAACCTCGCAGAGTAAATATTTGTTGGTAACGATTCTCCCTGAATCTAATTTGCTCTTCATTTATGACTGGAGCATACTCCGTAGCATATTCTGACCAAAATAATATATAAAGGTCTCGTTCACTGTTAGGCAGTTCTAAGACATCATATTTAATTAGTGATTCACCCTCAAAATGACAGTTGGGTGAAAATAATATTACCAAAATCTTTCTTATTATTTATTTTACAACTACGGTAATCTGTTTATCAACCAGAGAATTTCAACATCTTTTCGGGGATAAAATCAATGAGATCTATAATAAAGTTGATGACTTAAAGTAAATGTTTTAATTGAATAAAAAGGTAAAACTAAGAAACATTAGGAACATACCCAAGCCCCTTGCTGCAACATCAGTTGCCACTAAAATAGAACTTCTTGAATGGCGGAACTCTGAAACATGTTACACAAAATTAGTTAAAACTGCCAAATATAAAATATTTTGTGTAGTTACTTTGGAAAGTTAAAATAACCCCACTGATCCTTTTGGTACTAGTAGCTATAGATTGCTTATAAATTATAATCATTTATTATATTTAATGAATATTTTGCATGATTGACCTAAATATAAAAAGAAACTGTTGCGTCTAATACTTGTCTGCTGATTGGTTAAGATTTAAGAAGTAGCTCAAAGCCTCATGAAATGCTCAACTCACAAAAGAACCCAGCCTCCAATGTCATTTCAAGAGGACAAATCTGCCTGCTCTAAGGCTGGGGCTCCACTTGCCGTAAATCGTCGCGCTGCAAATTGTAGCGCGCTACACGCGACAGTTGGTGGCTCCACTAGCAGCAGAGTACGAACTACAATCTGCAGCGTCCTCACATGCACCGTGGCTCCACTAGCAGTTTAGTGTAGCGCGGAGGTAAATTTGACCCTGGATCATGCCGCAAATTAACATTCGTAGTCTTGTTGTTATCAGTGTACTTTTATCAAGACGACGCCGATCACAGCATCCGAAAATGTTGGATCCATCCAATTTTAAGCAATAGAAAGTCCGAAGGGATGTTCTACACATTGCATACTAAACTACAAAAGTATTCAGACAGTATCAACACGTTTGAAGAAGAAGAATACCAAACTAAGAGAAGCAATTGGAGTAGGGGAACGGCTTTCAGTGACATTAATGCAATTTTAGTGTACTGAATTTTAACTAATTAATTTTATACAGTGAACCCTCGCTTCATCAATCCTGGGTGTGTCGAATTACCTACTCTTACTTTAATGGTCATTTTATCTCTATTTCTATTCTATTTCCATTTTTATTTTTTATTGCACTCATTTACCCTCAGAAGTAATATGTCTAACCAAAGTAGGCCTACGCTGAATATCAATGAGTTTCTTGAGTTTTTGTTGTACATATTAATAATAATCTAAAACAACCATTAGGAACTTTTCATTATAGGGCTAATCATAACAATTTGACGACTGCTGCATTTAAAAACAAATTGAATGTGTTTACGTATTTGCTTCTCCAATCACTACTGTATTAATTTATAATATGTATAAAGTAGAAACCCCCTACACAACCTCTATAAAACAAGATCCCCACACTCCCGATATAATAAGTTATACATTTCTAATATAATAATTTCACAGTCTATAGTTCAGGCTCCATTGATTACAAATCAATCCACAAAAATCAAAAATTAAAATCTAAGGACACTAAAAAGTCGATACTGATTGTAGCGTGTGTCTCGTGCCTGTATGCTGGTCGGTTGTACGTACACTTTGACGCGGCACTACAATCTACAGCTAGTGGAGCCACCTGTTCGCTGCAAAATGTAGCGTGAAAATGGTCCGAGTTCCATTCCCGCGCGACGCTACATTCTACGGCGCGCCGTAAAATGTAGCGCGCTGCAGACTGTCGCTAGTGGAGCCACCTTCGTTTGATCGCTGCCTTCCCATTTCTTCAACTGACCAGCTACAATTTGCAGCGCTGCAATCTACGGCAAGTGGAGCCGCGGCCTAAGACAGGTGAGCCCTTCATGAGTTGCATCAAATCTTGCGTTTGGACCTGACTTGTGGCTAGGTCAGGTAGGCGGAAAGGTTGAATAACAGAGAATAATAAAACAGTTGTGAAGATGTAAAATATATTTTTAAATTTAGAAAAATTTATAGATTATGAGGTCATTTGTTTGAGAGAGTCAACTCACCTCTTAATACGTAATTTCTCTCAGTTTGAGACTTGTCCCCATGAATCGCCATGGCTTTGTACCTACAACACAAAAGAAGTTGATCTTGAAACACGTTTTTAAACGTATATGTAATGAAATGTACGATGAGAGACCTTTCAAAACAGTAAATCAGTATTCAGAACAAAGGTGTTTAATACTTGGTGTAAATAATAAAAATACCCCCGCCGCAGCAAACCTGCCTACTAAGCGAATTTCCATTTGTCTTAATTGATTTTCAATTAAATATATTTTAATAACATTAGGTTTAACGAGTACCTAGGTTTGCTGCTACAAGGAAACTAATAAAGTGTGTTTTTTTGTAAAATATTGATAGCTTAGTACAAAATAAATAAATTTGATCAAAATACAAAATATATCCATATACAACAATTTACAATATTCTCCATAAGAATAACATGGGAATTTTAAATTTACAATTTTTTTAATTTTCTCCTTTACTATTAATCGAACAATAATACTTTTATATACTAAATTAATTGTTTTTTTAAGCTCTTTAAAAAGGTCTAAAGAGAAATTGGGAACTTTTGTGTTTTGAGGGTCAAAAGTGAGAAAAACCAATTTTTACCCCATAAAACCCCCCGTAAAGCCCCGTTCCCATGGTCCGATCATGCTGGTTCGCGAACTCATTCAAGTTTATCCCGCTTTACACCTTTAAACCAAATTTCATCAAAATCGGACAAAAATTACTCAAGTTATCGCGTTCACGGACGTATATATATATATATATATATAAAAAAGTCTATATATATATACATATATAAAAATTTGAACGAATGGTGTTATTGGCCTCTGGGGAAATCAAAATGAAAAAGTAAATCGGTCCCGGGTCTAGGTCTTACCGTGCCACCTACGGTTATAGCTACTTCCCTATAGGGAAATTCGCTAAAAGTTAAAGTGCAAATATTTTGTTTATATAACTATTTTTTACATATTGTTTATACTTGTCTCTACTTTGAATGATTTTAAAAACCTACTTGACTTTTGAGTGGTACTGTGTTGAGTACTCATAGAATTTGACAACACATTTAAAAAAATATTTTTGTAAGTATAAACATAAAACATGATTAACTTATATTACTCACCCCTGTCTTGAAATAAACCTCGCAACCTCATCAACCTTTTGTTTGGTTGCACAAAAAACAATTGTTTTTCCAACATCTTCTTCCGAAAATAGCTTTTTCAACAGGTTTCTGAGCCTGTAAAATATATACATTGGTAAGGATACAAATAAAAAATGCTGTACTGCTTAGGATCTTGTCTTGTAAAAAATATCTTCACTACCTTGATTATTGGGATTTTAATCAACGGTCCAAGCTAAAAAAACCTAATTTTAAATAAGTTAGTCAACTTATCTTGAGTAAAAGTAAGTCAGTAAATTTACATGGCATTTCACCTATCCCACCTTCCAATTATACTAAAATTAAAACACAACCACCCATCTCCGACAGTGAACTGCCTCTTCAGAGGGCCAAACTGACAACACGGTTGAGACCAAAAACAACAATGCATAATATAGTTTTACATTTTGTTTAAATAGCTTCTTTCAGCATTGTGTTATTAAAATTTAAGAAAAGTAAATACAAAATTTTCTAACAACATTATTAAAACATAAATCTACACCTATAATGCAAACACACAATACGGTAAAATATAAAAGATGGTACAGTAAGTGGTAATTTCGATTGGACACTCCAATCATAATCATACCCAATAGGCAAATGGCATTTTGTTTAAACAATTACGTTATTTTGAAATTGAGTTATCAAACATACATTCAACTTATGTGTTTGATACTTACTGTACTAACCAATTCGTACTTCAAACAAACGTGGAAGGTATTTATTATTTGTAATGTATTTGTAAATACAGTTTGTACTCTTCTCAATCATTATTTCTTTGATACCTATCAAATACAGTCTACTGTTATATAAGGATTAAACATTATAAAACATAACAGACACACTGTTTTGACCTACTTATTTTCTTTCTCGTGTTCCTCACAGACTTCCACATGTTGAGTGATGTTGTGATTGGCTGACAGTTCCGTAGAGCCGATGTTGATCTGTACATAATCCTTGAGGAAGTCTTTGGCCAACTGCCTCACCTCCTCGGGCCATGTTGCAGACCACATCAGCACCTGTCTATCTGGCTGTAACAGCAAAACACCCTATGTTTGATTGCATATCTTTTTGCTAGGAACAAAATTATAACAGCAGAAATTTCACCATTCATTACATTTTTGTGATCTGTCTTGTATATAATGTACACGCCGAAGATATTAAAAAACAACTAAAGTATAACAAACAGTTGGCTCTCAATAATCTGAAATTTCATAGTCTGACACACTCGGCAGTAATCCTAAACAACACAATGTATAACTATCACAACTCATAATCCTCATGATCTTAGAGAATGAGGAATCTCTTTTTGTTACGCTTAAAATTATGACAATGGATTTTTCATGTGATAAATCATAACCCTTTATTGCAAAGCACTGGTCCAAATCTTGTACTGTCTAACGCCACAATTCAATGGTTTAACCCTTTCATATTCCTAAAAATTAACAAAACTTACCCTGATCTGCTCCATGATAGCTCTGATCTGGGGTTCAAAACCCATGTCAAGCATTCTGTCAGCCTCGTCCATGACCACATACGTACAGCGCTTCAGATTGGTCACACCTACAAGCAAAAATGCTGATAAATCGGGAGAAACATGATAGAAGAAAACGTAACACAAAGCAATACTCGTCCACTCTGCCAAAGGTCTCCAAGACACAAGAGGTAGCTAAGAGGTAAGCAGGTTTAAGAGTTGACAAACTATGTGGTATTCAGCTTGCTAAATACAATCAACCAATTCAGACAAGTTAAGTTGCCCTTAACCTGCCGTATCTTCCAAATACAAACTTTAGTGGCAAAAGTAGTTGTACCATGGTACCTGCAGTGTTCCATCATACCACACGAAAATATCATGTGACTTGGTACTCAATGGTTCACAGAAAGGGTCAGATAACACTTCCTAAGGTCGGATAATCGGGACTCTAATGTAATTATGTACTACCACAGTCAACTAACCTCGCTCCAGGAAGTCCAGAAGGCGGCCAGGCGTGGCTATCACTAACTCCACACCACGTTCCAACATCTGCGCTTGAGGTCCGCGGCCCGCACCGCCGTACACACAACAAGACTTCAGTCCAGCCGAGAAGTCACGTGCCACTTGTTGTATCTGCTGCGCCAGTTCTCTAGTCGGCGCCAACACTAGTCCGATGGGTCCGTCTCCGGGACGCAACGGTTCTTGATTGTTGATGTGCACTGTAGCTGGTAGGATGTACTGTGTGAACAACACACCAGTGAGGTTGCGTAAAATATAACTTTTAATAGAATCTAAAATACCAAGGCTTTCCATTTAAAAAAAGTGTTAACTTTATTTAAACTGAGGGAAGTCACATGAAAAAGAGAGTTGTTTGAGTATCATTAAGCTGTAATTCATCTTAACCGACCATTTTATATTTGAACTTAGGTCGTCAATAAATTTGGATGGTCAAATCAATATATAACTCTTGCTAGTATAACGTTTATTGTTTTCTTACAAGAAACGTTAAAAAAACTGTGCAAAAATGACAAAAATTGAGCAATTAACAAGTGTGGAGACACAAACAATTTAATTCCTGGAAAACTTTCAGCTATAGTTGTTATCCTTTTTCACCTGAATTCTTTGGTATAATTGCTACTAATCAAAGTAAATAGTAAAAAGAAAAATAAAATAAAAACAACACTAAACATTAGCACAAATAACTTAACCCTAGGAGTGCCCCATGCTTTAATAAAAGGGTATTGTGTATATTTTAACAGAGGTTAATTCTGGTGGAAACATAACACACTACAAAAAATTTGATTTGCAAGCTACTTGATGATTTCTATGTTTTGATGATAAATCAACTCATGATGTAAAATTGAAAGTTGAAAGCTTACATAAAACCTACAGAATACAATATGTATTTTTGTTGAAGTAGTCCTTTATAACAGGCGTCTCCCACCTTTTTCCTTGATGGTTGCATTGTAAGTTTTTGAAGGGAAGGTGTCATATTTCAATATTATTTTTTAAGTCATAATTCAGAGCAGAAAGTTAACCCCCTCCTCATAAACCTATAGAATCGTTAATTAATTAAGAGTTTAATGGTGTTTTTTGGGATTTTCCTTTCTGTTTTTCCTATATTACCTTATACATATAGGCTTTATATAGCTTGTTGGTTAGCTAAAATTCCAGGAAAAAAATGGAAAGTGAGAGACATACTCTACTCATATTTAAACATGGTAGCCAGCTAACATGGAGACTGGGAATTGTACCAGAATTTTGTTTAATGGGAAAAAGACAGTGAATTACACTTGAATCTGGTAAGGTTGGGAGTACCGTCAATTTCTATGACCAATCATCCACTCATTAATGGCGTAATATTCTCTTTTAACGTCGCATGGAAATCACAATCACCTTTGACGAGTGTTGCCACGATCATGGTATTGCCGAGACTAAGTGGTATGGTCACGAGTTTGCCTTGATCTTAGGAGACGATTACGTTTTTGCCGAGACAGCAAGAAAGGGCAATAAGTGTTATCGCATTCACGGGAAACGGTCATGGTATTGACAATACTACCAGAACACAGGTGGTCGTGGAAGAAAAAAAGGTGGCGGGTATTTGCCATAAAAAGAAGTTTATGTCATAGGCCCGCTGGCTGTCTGCGGGCCAGGAGAATTGTGCTCGTGGGCCGGATGTGGCCTGCAGGCCGTAGGTTGGAGACCCCTGCTTTATAATATAAAATCATTGCTCTATGACAAAAACACACAAAGGTAATTATAACATTGTAAAAAAAAAAACACAATAGTAGTAAGAAATAAATTTGAGCAAAAATAATTATTTTAGCCACCAGTGTCGACAATTTGAAAACCATTAATTGAATGCACATCCAATAACAATAAACCATTAATAATTGAACATTACTCAAAAAGTAACATTAAAGATAATTTCAAGTATAAAAACACAAGTTTAAAGAGGTATATCAGCTAACATTCTATAAAACAATGAATTGCCTATTTTTTTACAAAAATTAAGGGACATTTTTAGAGGCACTCCTAAAAGCAAGTTATAAGTGGTTTATTTTCTACAGTAAAAAAATCTTCAACACATTAAACAAAAACATATTTTTAGATTTATTAAAAATATTGTAAAGACATAATGACAGATACTTAGAAGTTATGTATTTAAGAACAGTTTTGTACACAATAGCATTGTTAAGAAGCAGAATACCTACAACAATACAATCAATAGAGAAAATAAAAAAAAAATCTAATTACTCTGATGGTTAAAAAGATAACAAAAGTTGTCTGAAAAGAGACATTGAAAAGAGAACATGATTCAGAAAAAAATTTAAAAATTTAAATTATAAAATTAGATACCATGAAAACATATTTTTTTCAACAAATTAGCTCCTTTTAAGGTACCTCCTGTTTCTTACCTAAAACCTTCTACAGTAGACCCCCTCTTAACCAAGGTCGGTTAAAACGGGCAATCCCTAAAAACTTGAAAAAAATTAAGTACTATGCATTTGGAATTGTATATAATCACTTTTCTGAAGTCATGAGTGTATTATTTACAAAATAAACTACACTTATCTCCCTTTTTCTTAAATTATTGACAATAGAAAAGTCACAAACTAACCCAAAACACTGGAAAGCCAAATACTTTCAGTGGAATAAATTATCGTCGTAGGCCTGAGTCAATGAAAACCCTGTACCTTACTGATGTTTTCCAAATCCATCGTAATACAATACAGAGCGTATTGACGAAATTAAATATAAAAGCAACCATTTTGTTACGAGACAGGATGTTTATTTATATCCTGTAGAGTTTAGTGTATTGTTTTCATTGCTAGCGTGGGAGCGGAAATGCCGACATTTCAAGAGGCAGACAGAACTGCTCTCAAAACAAGATCAGTTAAAACAAACTGTAATATTTTACGAGTGGGGGCGGATAATCCGATAATCAGTTGATGCGAGGTCGGTTAGGAGGGAGTCTACTGTATACAAATTTCCAATTTATTAAGGCCTCCATGTAAAAATGAGAAAATACCAAACTCTAAAGATTTATCTTTGTTAACTTATGGTTTGGCTGTTTCAAAAAATCAACATTAAAATTTGAATACACCAAAATCTGAAATATTTGTAGGCATCAAATCAAATTTTAGATTGTTTTGTAACAAAGAAAAAAGATACTTAAGGGTTACTGATTTTTAAATGTTATGCATTTAATTTTTTTTTCTATCTCTTAAAACCTCTATTTTCCTAATAGACCTAATCATCTATTTTCATAACAAAATTAATCGAGTTTACCAATTATTCAAAAAAGTGTTTGCATAAAATTGTCATTGTTTAGTCTTTTTTGTTTGAATTTTTTTTGTATTTTAAAGTAAACAAACAATAAATTTAAGTAAATGAATGGTTTACCTTACGAGAAAGCCTTGAAAGAGATCCGCTCATCCCACTCCTTGCCTTTGACAGCGTCTTTCAACTTACCACTTCATTTTCCCGACTTCAATGGTCACATCAACTTCCAAATCAATTTGAGATCAAAGGACCTTTGAATTGAATCTTCATCGCTGGCATTTTTTTTACTTTGGTTTGTTATAAACTGGTGTTAAAAAAAAAAAAAAAAAAAAAAAAAAAACAGAGCTTTAAGCTGCATTACAATTTTTTTTTAAATTTTTACTAACATTCCTTTAAACATTGGAACTAGAAAAATGTGAAAACTTCTATTTTATGGAGAGAAAAAGCTCAATGTGTAAACAAAATTTTGTTAAAAGAAACGATTTATAGGTTTAAAACACTAGCTTAACTTGATTTTACAATATTTACTTTTTTCTGTAAAATCTTAAAATCAATCTTTAAAGTTCATTATAGAAATTTAATTAATCTTAGGCTACAGAAAGCAATAATATTTATTTACATCAATTACAATAGCATTTGAGTATTTACATACTTATGAGAGGGACACTGTGTTCAAAATTATAGACCAGTTAAACAATAATATTTGGACTGAAATACTGTGTAAACAATTTTATTTATACCAAGTAGTTCAAGGATAATTTTTAACTTCATTATATTCTTTCCTATGGAGACCAGTAAACATAGTTTGATTGAATTGACAAGCCTCTTGAACAATATTTCAAATGGAAGGCTATATAATAATGGGGGTTTTCTTGCAATGTGGGGGGATTTAAAACACTAACTATTTATTTGTACACAAAAATTTAATACACCTATACTACAAAAGTACAAATTTTACTACTTTTACAAAACGTATGTACAATTTGACATGGAAATGTTCCATGAATACTGGTAACTTTGATTTGGTACAAATCTCAATGATAATTTCTCATATCTAACTGGTTTTAATTTAAACGTTATTGACACTGCATTTTAAATGCTTAGTTTCACAAAAAACATTTAATAAAGGCCTTAATAATAATTTACAGTAATAAGTACTTTTTCAATATTTTTCAATTAGCCAAGAGAGCATTTTAAGTACCATTATTTTATGGACCGAAGCTTCAGAATTGGGGATTTAAATCCATACAATAAGTTAATTATGAAGGAAAAAATACTAACGTGAAGGATCAAGTTTTTAACAGCTGATAAAAAACTATGATACTCATTTCATTTCAATCATTGGTTTGGCGTTGAGACGGCAAGCTATACGGACTTATTCAAATTTATTTATCGTTGCATCCATATTTAGGATTAGTGAGGAGCGTTTAAGTATCCTTCACCTCAATTAAGATTCATCTTAAACAGATAGGACCTACCTAGATAGGACCAAAAGTACTGATACCTAGTTTGCTTGTGTCTGGGGGCAGTTACATGTATGTTTTATTTTTTAATTTATGTGTGTTGTTTTGTTTGTTTGTCATTCGTTTTTCTACTGTTGCCTTCTATTTCATCTAATTTGTTCCATATAGCATCAAGGTCTTCTTTCCAGATATCCTTTGCTGATTTTTCTTCAAGGGCTGCAAGTTCAACTTTCTTCTGGTCACAGTCCTTCAACAATTCATTGTTCCTTTCTTTTGATAATGACCATAAGCTCATGCCAAGGAGATATTCAAAGTTTGGTCCACTTTCCTCATTATCTGTCGAAATCGCCTTATTATCTTGCGATAATTTCCAAGACTTAACGGGGTCTGAGTCGTATCCTCTCTCAATCAATTCATCAATTATTGCTTTCCTATTTTTATTTTCTATTGTAAGATTTCCATTGCATTTCTCAGTAACAAACCTCGCTTGATTAATAAGTTTTTTTGCTTCAGCATCCAACAGACTGGTCAGGTATGCTTTTCTTTTCTCATAGTATTCCAAACGAATTGCGAAAAACTCTTTTAAAATGGTTTTTACATTATCGTATCTCTTCAGAACACTGTTACGATCAAAAAGGCACATACTTGAGATGGTTATGTTGGACTGCAGCTTAAAGAATTTGTGTAGCCCTTCACTGTAGTTCAGTTCCTTGAGTTTTTCAGGTGATAGTTTGATTACAAACCGCACCGATGTGTCTGTGTTATATTCCTTGTAGCTATTGATAATGGATGGTTTCTTATCACCATCTCCGTTCAGCATTACTTCCAGCACTGACTCTTTATAAGCCTGAGTCCATGTACCAACAGGCAGTTCGGTGATCTCCACTGTATCAGGTTTTACTACAGAAATATTACCCGTGCAGACATAACTATCTTTAGTAAAAACTTTGATATTTCCTTGAAAATCTTTGTACCAAGGTATTAGCTTAGTTGGCTCCTTTCCATCCATCATATTCCTAATAGCTGTGATGATATCTCTAGGATTATAGTTAGGTATTTTAGTCATCCAACCTGTTCCGATACCACTTGCACCATTCACCAACACTATCGGAATCACAGGGACATAAAACATTGGCTCGATGCTTTGATTGTCTTCTTTTAAATAAGTAAGGAGGGGATCATCATGCGGGTGAAAAATCAGTCTGGTTAAAGGACTCATCATTGTGAATATGTATCTAGGGCTAGCAGCATCTTTTCCTCCTTGTAGTCTTGTACCAAACTGACCTATAGGTTGAAGCAAGTTTATGTTATTACTGCCGACAAAGTTCTGGGCCAAGTTGACGATAGTTAGCATGAGAGACACTTCGCCGTGATGGTAAGCAGATTGTTCAGCAACAGAACCCGCCAGTTGTGCTACTTTGATTTCACGCTTGTCACTGCGTTTCAAACATGTGAAAAGAACCTTTCTGGACCCAGGCTTCAACCCATCGACTAAATTGGGAATAGACCTTTCATTGTCAAGATTGCTGAATAGTACAAGTTCTTTGTTGACAAAATCTTCATACGTAACATCCTTAACTGTTTTAGTATACAAATAGTCTTCTGGAATACCATCTTCTGTTCTCTTTTTGCTTCTTGCCATCCAGTCAGTGAGCCATTCTTTCCGAGCTTCTACCATTTTTTTGCTGAAAGCCATTTCAATTTGTTTATCATCATTGACACCTCCGTATCTGAACATTATTCGATGACGTCCCAAATCTGAGAAATATTCTTTGGCTTCTTTTGATGTAGATGTACCTAATCCTTTATAATATTTAACCTTATATAGGTGTAAATTTTTTACACCCTTTTTCCACTCATCGAATTCAGCTAATGAATAAAAAGACAAAGTTTGTGTTCCTTTTGAGGCCTTGATGATTGGGGTGATGAATTCTTCGAGGAATTGAAGCTTTAATAATGATGGCCAATTGGAATGGATAAAATTGATTATCAATCCTTTAATGTGGGAACCATCTTGGTCTTGATCTGTCATTATCATTAATTTACCATACCTTAAACTCCTCAAATCATCGACTGTCTTGTAAACCTTTTTGTATTGCAAACCAGTAATTTTAATAATGTTGTTTATTTCTTCATTTTCCAGTATTTGCTTGTGAGTAGCTTCTCGTACATTGAGCAACTTGCCTCTGAGGGGAAATACACCGTATTTATCTCTTCCAATGACTCCAAGACCTGAAACAGCTAGGGATTTGGCTGAATCTCCTTCTGTCAATATCAAAGTGCAATCCAGTGACTTGCTTGTTCCTGCATCATTTGCATCTTCTAGTTTGGGTATTCCTTTCAGTTTGTTCTGTTTTTTACCACTCAAAGCCCTCTCAAGTTGACTTTCCTGCTCGAATTTAGCCCAAGATTGAACAGTTTCAATAATACCGGACTTGGTAATTTCTTTGATGAACTTTAAAGAAAGACTACACTTAGAGCCAAAACTTTTGGGTTGAAGTGTCATGGTTTCCTTTGTTTGGGAATCAAATGTCGGGTTAACAATAAGACAGTTGATGAACAGCCACATGTGGTTTTTGATTTGGTAAGGCTTCACATCTACTCCTCTTTTCTTCTGTTTGAAAACCTCCATGAGCTGTTTGGTGATCAGTTCAGCTACAAGATCTACGTGACGACCACCTTTGGTGGTTGCGATGCTGTTGACAAAACTCATGTGGCGAAATCCATCAGGAGATACAGCCATAGCAACCTCCCACCGATCATTGACTCTCTCATAAACTATCTTTGCTTGGTTGTCGTTTAAATCTTTTTTCGTCTTTACAAACAACTGAACGTAATCTTTAAAATTTGTCACAGGTATAAGATTTTTATTTAGATACACTTGAACTCCATTAGTAGAAGCTGCAACATCGTAAGCTCTTCTCTTCATCAAATCTAGAATCCCTTCATCCAATTTGTTCATTTTGAATTTGCGAAGATCTGGATAAAATGTTACTTTGGTGTAATCTTCGTCTGCACTTGGCGTTATTATAGGTTCTGTTTCCACTGACATGTTATTTTTCCAAGTTTGTTTAAAACAAAGTTTATACTCAGAGCTGCAAGTTTCAACAGTAAACTCTGAGCTGAAAATATTGCACAGTTTTGCTCCAAAGCCATTCCTTCCACCCGTTACTTTCTGCTCCTCATCATTGTAGTTAGAGGATGTAAGGAGATGTCCAAAGATTAACGTTGGAACATACATTTTCTCGCTTTTATGCACCACCACAGGGATCCCCCTACCGTTATTCCATATTGAAACCATATTTTTCTTAGCATCTATATCTATTTTGATACAATTTGTTTTAGGATCTCGCTGTTTGTTATCAGCAGCATTTACCAGAATCTCATCAAAGATTTTGTACAAGCCAGGGACATAAGTGATTTCTTTCTGTGTCATCGCTTTGGTTCCAGGGTCATACACCCACATTGTTTCTGTGACTGGTTCCACAGATCCTATATAAGAATCAGGTCTCAGTAAAATGTGTTCTTCTGGGGACTTCTTCTGATACATTTGTTCAATGCTGATTTCTTTGTCTTTATCATCGCCACTTCCAGAATTTCCACCATTTGAGTTTTTCCTTTTTTTACTAGCCATGTTTGAGAACTGCCTGATAATTGGCTTTGACAGTGACGGCTGGAAGAAACAAATTGTCGGATACAATTCCACAAGGTAAAAAAATCAGAGATAATGATCAATGAATTGTCTTGACACTTCTCCTCCCCCTTAGTGATATAAAATATTGATCTTTTCTTCTAAATTGAACTTTTTTTATTGGTTTTTGTAAATAAGTAGGTTGATTGAGACATACTATAGGCATTGAAGTTGGCTTAGCTCAACTGTTTCCTACAAAAAGATTTGCTTTGGACATCTCTTTTGAAAACTAATGTAAACACATGATCGTCTTGTGACAAATTTCTTCTTTTTGTTGGTCTATCTTCGTCTTGCATTATGCTATACATTATAAGCTTCTTTTAAAAATGTTGGAGCGTTCTTTTTAACATTACTCTTGTTTCTTAATTTGTATATTGTTAAAAAAGTCACTGCCAAAGTTCAAGCTACTTCCTGTGCTTTCTGAACCAACGATAGCACATGAAAAACATTCATACTAACGAATGGTAGCCTATTTATCCAATATTTGTTTTATATATAGTCTCTAGTTTGCCTGCTTAGCAGATTTAAATTACTTTGTAATCAATGGCTAAATGAGCTTCTAGCCAAGCATGGGTTGCATTATAATTGAATTGTTCAGGCCTTACTTTTATTGTTTTTTTTACCGTAAAAACACATTAACGTCATTAATTTATTTATTGCCTATCTATAAATTCATTTTATTTGGAAACAATTACTTCACACAGTGGGAACATTCAGTGTAACGAAAGCTATTGTTCACCTGATAGGCTACTGTATCTTTTCTTCCTGGAGAAGAAATGTTTGATAGAATAAAATATAACCATGGCCTGATTGGCCATGTACGTTGATTGCAATTTTTTCAAAAATTTATTGATTACACAATTTAGAAATGTTTATAACCCTTGTAACATATAAACACTAGCTAATTATTTCCTATCCCAATATAAAATGTCATTAATTTATAGTCCAAGTTATATTTTAATCTAAATTTTCATCAAATTTTATCTAAAATGGCTTATAAACTGAACACAGTCAGACTTAAATTTAATTTAAAAGCCAAACCATTATATATGCATTTTATTATATGACATTTGCATATTTTTGTGATAATAAAATCACCAGTAGCTTCTCCAGAGAGAAATATTGTGTTGATTGTGTTTTGTTGAGCTCTGATGCACAAGCTCTGAGTAGAAAACTCTTAATTGGGTCTCTTAGCCTTTTTATAATTTATACATTGATATAATGATTATTAGCCTATATCCTAATTGTTAAAAGATCAAGTTTAAAAAAACATTTTAATGGTCAAAACTATATTTTTGTACTAAATCATCTAGACGACAACAAAAACTATTCAATTCACTTAAAAGTTTTAAAAGAAAGAAATTACGAATGGTATGGTCACTTAAAGTTCAACTAGCCCTATTTATCCATATAATCTTTTTACTATTTTATTTTGTATAGCCTAGTCAACTTTGCTTTCTGTTAAAAAATATTTAATTTGCGATTACAAAAGTGCCCTAGTAGTATTTTACACTTGAATTTGTAAACATTTTTTTTTTTTGTAGAAGGAAAGCCATTTTTAACATAATGAGCATTTTATAGTCCGTGAAAAGAAATGGTTTTGATTCATGCGTATGTTGAGTTGAAAATTAAACTACGTCCACAAACTATGTTAAAAATGTTAAACTAGTTTGCTAATGATTCGTTTTGTGATGATTGATATATAAAATATCCGTGACACTACTAAGTGGCTCAAAATACGGTTGACAAATTAAATACATTTAATGAATTTATACAGTTTAGTTATCTATATTACTCAACTCCATTTTTACAACAAATAAATTCCCCCTTGTTAAATCCCACAAAACAAAAAATAACACTGGCCAGAAAGGTTCTAGATCCACTTTGGATTGCTTAAAATTTAGCTGCACAGATTTTGTTTTTAGAGATTTCACATGGGGGAGGAGAGCCCATGACTAGTTTAGTACAGCCAAACCATAAGAAATTATAAGCTAGCTTGAAACATGCACAGTCCTAAAATACTTAATGAATTCCAAAACATGCTTATTGACTTCAACAATATAAATATAAACGACCATGTCACAACCGTACGTTGTGTAGGCCTATAAATAATATTGATTATTACTTCAAGTTGTTATTCTTTCCCAGTTTCCATTGAACTTGATTATTTTAGGTAACTAGAGTGGAATATTTGTAAAAAATAATTTAAATATTTTAGTCTTTATGACTTGTAGAATGAAGATAAAAATGTCTTCCCTGGAAAAGAAGGGGAAACTATAAAAAAATTATACCTATGTAAAATTGGGGAGGGATAACAACTTGATGAGTTCCTTACTTGATAGAAGACCGTAAAAGGTTTCCAACACAAAACCACACACGATAAACAAAAGTAAGCTAATTGGCACATATCAATAAACTGGCAAATACACAAAAAAATTTTCTGAAATGAAATCTTGAGTTTAGAAACTACACACAAAAATGATGTGTGTGCAATTTAACAAATGTTGTAGAAAATATAAAAGTTTCAGGTTCATTGAAGGAAGTATTTCATTATTTAGTAAAAAATATAATGCATTCTAAACTTGCAACTGGTACTGTATTAAAATTTTTAATATTTAAAACTGTAGGTGCAACACAGTATCAACTAATGCCACTTTACCATGGATGATTTTGCTGTTGGAAACCCTCTAAATCTATAAAGCTTAGTTTTTAAAATCTCTTGTCGACTACTCACCCCCAAAGTTTTCCCTGAACCTGTTTGTGCAACACCAACCATATTAAGGCCACTCATAGCTATTGGCCAACCAACCGCCTGGATTGGTGTCGGATTATCAAAGCCAATTTTACTGAAACAAGCAACAAATATGAAATAAAACTGAAACTGTCAAAAATTTCATGATGGACAAAAGTGATTTCTCACCAATAAATCAAGACATTAAATGTCTCGTCTATTGTACATGAAATTTGGTTGCCTCCCCCCCCCCCCCAAGAAATAACTGAAATTTAAAAACTTAACAACTTAACAATGTTTTGGTTTAAATATTCTTTGCCAGACTACACAGTAAGCAGCTTCTTTCCAGAAAGTTGTTTACAGAAAGGGACTGGTGAAGTCAGCCAGAGTATGGTAAACTTACGGGTCACTTTTGGAATACGCTACAACAATGCTATAATGTTGACGGAGCTATCTCCCCCCTTCCTCAGCACGTACAGACTTGTCTACCGCAACAATGCAAATGGTGTTGGTGTGAATCACTTTGATTGGCTACAGTGATGTAGCCAGGATTTAAAAATAGGGGGGGTCAACCGACCGGGGGACCAGGTAAAAGGGGGGTTAGGGAAAAAATTTAAAAATATAGGCCCTAAAACGATCTTGTTTAGCTCTCTTGGCATTGAAAATAATCAACCCCAACGTCAATACAGTATAATTATATAATTTTACATTTAATTTAACAAAAAAAATATTATATTTAAGACCGGAAGGGGGGGGGTCCGGACTCCCAGGACCCCCCCTCCTGGCTACGTCACTGTTGGCTAGCACCATCGTGTGGAGTGATCATTTACTTATTAACCTTTATTGGAAGTTGCATTAGAATGGATAATATTGTGAAATTCTATAAAATAATAGTGTAGCTAAGTAAGAAAAAATAGGCTCAAATCTGCTGTCTGATAATATAAAATACCCCCGCCGCAGCAAACCTGCCGTCTAAGCGAATTTCCATTTGGCCGAATTGATTTTCAATTGATCTATTTAAATAACATTAGGTTTAACGAGTACCTAGGTTTGCTGCTACAAGGAAACTAATAAAGTAGTGTGTTTTTAGTAAAATATTGATAGCTTACTATAAAATAAATAAATTTGCCAAGTTTGATCAAAATATATCCATAAACAAGCAAACTACAACATTTTACAATATTCTCCATAAGAATAACATGGGAATTTTAAATTTACAATTTTTTTAGTTTTCTCCGTAACCAATAACCGTACAAAAACACTTTGATATACTGAATTGTTTGTTTTTTTAAGCTCTTTAAGAAGGTTTAGAGAAAAATTGGGAAATTTTGTGTTTTGAGGGTAAAAAGTGAGAAAAACCAATTTTTACCCCATAAAACCCCCCATAAAACCCTGTTCCCATGGTCCGATCATGCTGGATCGCGAACTCATTCAAGTTTATCCTCAGTGTTGGGAAGTAGCGCGCTACAAGTAGCGACGCTACAGTAGCGCGCTACTTTTTTTGTAGCGTTAGCTGTAGCTACGCTACTTTTAAGATTTTGTAGCTTTAGCTGTAGCTAGCTACATTTTTAAAGTAGTTGTAGCGGAATTTTAGCTACTTTTCTCGCTACATTAACATTTGTTTGAGATAGTGATTTTTATCATAACCTCAACCTTACGTGAAACAACCTCTTTCCAACTGAGATTTTCAAAAAAATTAGGCCTACTTTCTCGGCTTCAAACAGCTGGTTGCAGCCGTTTCATTCCCTATTACAACGTTGTGTGGACATAGAGGCCATTAAATGAGTGTTATCCACATTTTTGGCTCTCATTTCCTTAATTTATTACTCTATGATTACTGTCAGATAAAATAAAATCGCTAGATGCAGACGACGTTTAAACGGTACCGGTGACAAGAGAAGCTATTGAATTGAATTGAATGCTTGCAAGTGATTGACAGGACACAGGGGAATTAGTAATCAATTTAGTTTCTTTATTATATCGATAATGCTTCAACTTGGGGTTTAATGGAAACCAACACACCTTGAAATAATGATAAAGCTGGTCTATCAACCTTTGCTTCAGCTGTTGATTGTGGTTTATCATCACAAGCCCTTCCTTGGTTAGATTACGAAGATTTTTCAAAGGTTTACTAAATTAGCAAAGAGGAAATTACCTGATGAGATTTAAGATATGCCTAGACTACATGATAATTAATTGTAATGAAAAAATCTTCATATAACATGAAACTTACATTGAAAAAATAACATAGTTTGCTCCTGCTAACAGCTCTTGTATATGACTGAGGCTATGGTTTAAGACGAATACCAAGTTCAATTATTATGAATATATCTGTTTAGTCCTTGCAAGAACAAGCCTACTATAGCCAACTTGTTACATAGCCAAGTAGGCCTACATGTTATTTTTACTTTACAAATTTCATCATGTTTAAATTAAAAGCCGATTTCAGGATAAGTTGCTGAATACTGTTTTCTCTACCAACTAGGTTGAAGCACAATTTGTCCTATGCATAATGACAATAAAGGACGATTTCTTGACATTGAAAAGTGTTATTCGTAGAATAAGTAATTTATCACTTTAAAAGTTATAGCAATGTTGTTTTTAACATTAAAAGTAAAGAAAGGCAATAAACTCCAATTTCAGTAGGCTAGGCTCTGTAACACAAAAAGTATTTTTAAATAATCTTTTTGCAGTTTTATTGGTCTTAATTGTTGATATAAAGCATCTATAAATGAATCTATATTAAATTAATAAAATTAGCTTTTAAAATATAGTTTGGTTGTATGTCCTTTGAACTTAATGAAAATTACATTTTAAGATGCTTAAAAATAATGCAATAGGCCTATTTAAAAATAATTACTAAATATGATGGGATACCCAACTATTTGGTTCTGTTGTTCTAATGTTAGGTTTATAATGCCAACAAATTAAATACAATCTAGGAATAATTTGTTTTCCAAGTAATGTTAGATACAATACTGACATTTTTTTAAATGTTTGTTCAATAAAAATGTAGTTGCAATTAATTTTACATTTACCTAATGTGCGTGGAATAAAAGTTAACGTCATTGGAAAAGTAGCTAAAATTGTAGCTGTAGCTACATTTCATTGTAGTTGTAGTTGTAGCTAGCTACTTTTTCGGAACTGTAGCTGTAGCTGTAGCTAAGCTACTTTTTTGGAAATGTAGCAGTAGTTGTAGCTAGCTACATTTTAAAAGTAGCTTCCCCAACACTGTTTATCCTGCCTTACACCTTCAATCCAAATTTCATCAAAATCGGATAAAAATTACTCAAGTTATCGTGTTCACGGACACATATATCTATACTATTATAAAAAAGAGGTGGTGTCTGTGTGTATGGGAAAAGTAAACGCGAAAACTACTGGTCGGATCGGGCTGAAATTCGGCATGATGATAGCTCATATTCCCGATTAACATATAGGCATATTTTTATCCCAAAAATCCTTCCGGGCTTCGCCCCAGTGGCTCTGGAGCAAAGGTTCCCATGTTAACCTTATGAGAAATGGAATTAATGAATCTTAACAGCTGTTTCAATTAAACAAGTTGGTTCTGTTCTATGATTTTCAATAGCATTAAAGTTACAAGGATTACCAACAGGGTGCAGCACTAGCATTATTTCTTTTACATTTATGACAACAGCTAATTTGCAACCAAAAGGTGAGTGAGCGTAGCGAACGAACTTCAACCTGGAGGCGAGTGAGCGTAGCGAACGAGCTAACCTGAAGACAAGTGAGCGTAGCGAACGAGCTAACCTGAAGGAAAGTGAGCGCAGCGAACGAGCTCCAACCTAAAGGTGAGTGAGCGTAGCGAACGAACTTCAAAAAGAACCGAAATTTCTTAAACCATGTCCTCACTCATAACTGCTATAAGCATTTGATACTTATATGCCAACCCTGTACGAAGGACGGGTACTCTGCTAGTATATATATAAATCTATATATATACCTATATATATATATATATATATACTAGCTGACCCGGCGAACTTCGTATCGCCTAAGTTATAGGTTTCCCCTAAGACAGACCGATGGAAAGAAAGTACCGTTACGTTTAATTTTCAAGATGATCTCGTTCGCATCGCTCAATCACGTCCTGGTTGAAGTTCGTTCGCTACGCTCACTCACCTTTGGGTTGGAGCTCGTTCGCTACGCTCACTCACCTTTAGGTTGGAGCTCGTTCGCTGCGCTCACTTGCCTTCAAGTTAGCTCGTTCGCTACGCTAACTCGCCTCCAGGTTGAAGTTCGTTCGCTACGCTCACTCACCTTTGGGTTGGAGCTCGTTCGCTACGCTCACTCACCTTTAGGTTGGAGCTCGTTCGCTGCGCTCACTTGCCTTCAGGTTAGCTCGTTCGCTACGCTAACTCGCCTCCAGGTTGAAGTTCGTTCGCTACGCTCACTCACCTTTTGGTTGCAAATTAGCTGTTGTCATAAATGTAAAAGAAATAATAGTGCTGCACCCTGTTGGTAATCCTTGTAACTTTAATGCTATTGAACATCATAGAACAGAACCAACTTGTTTAACTGAAACAGCTGTTAAGATTAATTAATTCCATTTCTCATAAGAATAACATGGGAAACTCCAGAGCCACTGGGGCGGAGCCCTTTTAAGAATTTCGAAACGGGAAATAGTTTACGTCCGATTCGCATACCTACAGAATTTACACACCAAATTTCATAACGATCGGTGAAGTCGTTCCGGAGGAGTTTGCAGACAAACACTGTGACACGAGAATTTTATATATTAGATATATATATATACATATATAAAAATTTGAACGAATGGTGTTTTTGGCCTCTGGGGACATTAAAATGAAAAAGTAAATCGGTCCCGGGCCTAAGTCTTACCATGAGACCTACGGTAATAGCTACTTCCCTATAGGGAAATTCGCTAAAAACAGGTAGGTAGGTAAGGGCATCAACTATTGGATACTGAAGTAGACATCCCATATATATGGACCAGCTGTCGCCAAGGTTTTATTAAAAAAGCAAATATGCAGGAGTGTGAGCCAGTCACAGAATGCGCTAGTGTTTAAAATTCTTTTTTACACCTTATATTTTGTTGCTGAAATAGTTGATGGGTTATAACATTTGCTATAGCTCACAATAAGTCTTTCTATCAGTTTGGCTTGGTAAAAAGTTTGTGTATTCATTAGGAATTAGTATTTAATTTAGTAGATCAACATAATCTATTGACTAGGTACAAAGTTCTTCATAAAGAACACTGGCGACAACCTTAACATGGGGATGGAATGTCTTGTAGGTATTAATAGTCAAAGGTATGGGTTAGAGTAGGCTATTAGAAATTTTAAGTGGCAAAATAATATAAATATTAGTAAGGCTATTGTAATATATAATCAAGGCTTAAGAGGACTAGATTGTTTTAACGGTGTTGGCTGCACTGTACCAATGCCGTGACGTCATTGCTACCTACCAGATTGCCCGCTGAACGGCTGTCTAACGTCATCCATGCTAAAAGTAAGTCATGTTCTATGTTGTGCGTTATACCTAAAAGTAGTGCAGTTCTTTATACATTTCATTGGCGCAGTCGGTAATTACGGATTTCTTTCTATGGATTAAAAAGTAAAAATCTTTTCCGCGAGTGTTAATGGGAGACAAAAAGGACAAAGGAAAAGGATCTACTGTGACGAAAATGTCAGGTATTGGGAAGGTGGGAGAGTTTAATCCCCATGAGGAAGCCATTGAGTCGTATTTAATGCGTCTCAAACACTATTTCAAGGCCAATAGTATTGAAGATGGTAGTAAAGTTTCAGTGTTGATTACTGTTCTGGGCCCTAAAATATTAGCAGTTTTGTCAGATATTGTGTCTCCTGACGAGGTGGATAGTAAATCTTATGAAGATTTGTCAAAAGTATTGGTCAAACATTTTTCCCCAAAGAAGTTAGTAGTGGCGGAACGATACATGTTTTATTCCAGGGTACAAAAGCCTACCGAAACTATTTCTGAATTTGTTGTAGCTATCAAGCATTTGTCTAGTACTTGTAAATTTTCTACATTTCTGAAAGATGCCCTTAGGGACAAATTGATTTCTGGAATTAATAATGAGGTGATACGACAAAAATTGTTGTCTGAAGACTTAGATTTTGAAGAAGCTCAGGCTTTGGCTCTCAGGTTGGAACAAGCAGAGAAGCAAACAGGTCTTTTCAGTTCGAAACAGGATGTTAACAGTTTGAGTATGAAACGTGGTAAAAATGTTTTACCTGCTAGCTCTTTTAATAAATCCAATGTAAATGGTTATTTTAAACCAAATATGGGGTTTAATGGGAGGAATAAGTGTTACAGGTGTAATTCAGTGGAACATAAAGCTAATGATTGTCCATATTCTAGTTACAAGTGCAATGCATGCAATATGGTTGGGCATTTGTTCAAGGCTTGTAAGTCCCGAAATAAATTTAACAAGCAGAATTCAAAGTCCAAGAGTGGAAGATTTGCCCCACACAAGGTGCATCATCTTAATTTGGAAGAGGAGGACCCTAGGCCTAGGCCTAACTTGGATATAGTCAAGGAGACTCGGGACTTGTGTTTGTACAATCTAGGCCTATCTGACGGTACAGAAGCTTACAAGGTAAGACTAATGATAGAAGATGTAGTTGTAGAAATGGAAATTGATAGTGGATCAGCAGTATCCGTGTGCCCGTCTGAGGTTTTTGCGGAAAAATTTCCTAATGTGGAATTAAATCATGTAAATTTGAGTTTATTGACATACACTGGTGGGGAGGTGCCTGTGCTAGGCCAAGCTGATGTAACTGTAAAATATAAAGGTCAAGAAGTTATGTTGCCCTTATTGGTTGTGAAAATGTGTCGTAGGAACCAGCCTATGTTGTTGGGAAGGAGCTGGTTGGCCAAGTTGAAACTTGATTGGCGTTCTATTTTTTCAGTAGTATCGGAAGTAGGCCTACAGAGTAGGCCTAGTAATCAAATTAATTTGACTTTGTCTGAGCCTAACCCTGTGAGTAGTGTATCAGGACCTAGTTGTAAGGATCAACTGAGTAGGCCTAAGCTTAGCAGTACAACTGAAGTTGATGTGCAAACGTTGAAAAATAAATATGCTATGGTATTTCAAACGGGAGCTGGAGAAATTAAAGGGGTTACTGCTCACATTATTCTTAAAGACAATGTAGTTCCCAAGTTTTGTAAATATAGGCCAGTGCCTTATAGTTTGAGGGAGAAGGTTGAACAAGAGTTAGACCGAATGGTTAACGATGGAATAGCCTATAGGGTTTCCAGCTCCGAGTGGGCTACACCGTTGGTGACGGTTCCTAAACCAAATGGCGTAAGATTGTGCGCCGATTTTAAGGTAACGTTAAATCCGGTGCTGCAAACAGAGCACTATCCGCTTCCGCAACCGGAAGATATTTTTGCCTCGTTGTCAGGATGTACATACTTTTCAGTAATCGACCTCACAAATGCCTATCAGCAGTTAGCAGTAGCAGAGGAGTCACAACCTTTGTTAACCTTGACTACCCATAAAGGACTTTTTAGATTGAGACGTTTGCCGTATGGGTTGTCGTCCGCACCGGCTATTTTTCAAGCAGTCATTGATCAGATTGTATGTGGGTTACCAGGTACCGTAGCGTACTTGGACGATGTTCTAGTGGGAGGCTCAACACGTGAAGAAGCTTGTAGTAGATTAGAAAATCTGTTTCAGCGTCTGATGGATTATGGAGTTCGGGTTAACGAGAGCAAGTGTAAATTTTTGCAGCCTAAGGTTGAGTATTTAGGCTATGTGGTTTCAGCAACGGGAATCAGCCCCCAGCAAGGGATTGTGTCGGCTATTCGAAATGCCCCGGAACCGAGTAACAAGGATGAGTTAAGGGCCTACATTGGGTTGATTAATTACTATGGAAAGTTTATTTACAATTTGTCATCAAAAATCAGTTGTTTTTATGATCTTTTGAAGAAGGACGTCCCATGGAAGTGGACCAAAGAGTGTTCACGCACTTTTGAGGAAAGTAAGTCATGGGTTCTTGACTCCAATATTTTGGTGCATTATGATGTGTCTAAGCCACTTGTTTTAACGTGTGATGCTAGCCCTAGGGGAGTGTCAGCCATTCTGTCTCATATGGTCGATGGAGAAGAGCGGCCTGTAGCTTTTGCGTCCAAAACTCTTAGCCCTAGTGAGAAAAATTATTCCCAACTACACAAGGAAGCATTGGCGTTGATATTCGGGGTAAAGAAATTCCACAAGTATATTTATGGTCGTAAGAACTGTGTGTTACAGACGGATCATCAGCCGTTAGCGGCAATTTTTGGAACAAAACGTGGTGTACCTAGCCTAGCTGCGGCAAGACTTCAGCGATGGGCTCTTATTCTGGCAGCATACAATTTTGAGGTTAAATATCGAAAAGGGGTTGACTTACCCCACGCTGATGCGTTATCACGTCTACCTCTTCAAGATGATGAATCGTTGGAATTGGAGGATAATTATGTTTCACATGTTGAGTCTTGTGTTCAAGTAATCAATTTCTGCAGTGTGAGTGATGATTCTCCGATTACGTCTTTGGACGTAGGAAGATTGACGGACAAAGATCCATTGTTGTCGAGGGTTCGGGACTTTGTTTTACATGGCTGGCGGGAGGTTCAAAATCCTATGTTGCTTCCATTTCAGAGGAGACGATTGGAGTTGTCAGTGGACAAGAATTGTATCTTGTGGGGAAGTCGGGTGGTGATTCCTGAGATGTTGAGGGAGAACGTTATCCAGATGCTCCATGAACAGCATCCTGGTATAACCCGGATGAAGTTGTTGGCTAGAAGCTACGTTTGGTGGCCAGGTATCGAAAAATCCATTGAGGAGACAGTGGCGTCTTGTTTTGTATGTCAAGGCACGAGAAATGCCAGTCCTAGAGTTCCATTGCATCAATGGCCGTTAGCCACGGAGAGGTGGCGCAGAGTTCACATTGATTTTGCAGAAGATCCCACGTCAAGACAGCAGATGCTCATCCTAGTCGATAGTTACTCAAAATGGATTGAGGTGTTTCTGATGAGCTCTACATCTTCCTCCAAGACTATAGAGAAGCTTCGGACTTTGTTTGCAGCCTATGGTTTGCCCGAAGAATTGGTTTCTGACAATGGTACCTCATTCACTAGTCTCGAATTCCGTGAATTCCTTAGGAAGAATGGTGTCAAATTCACCCTGTCCCCACCCTATCACCCGGCATCCAACGGAGCCGCAGAACGTTCAGTTCAGGAAGTCAAGAAGAGTCTGCTGCGCCAGGTCTTGAGTGAGAAGCGCAGTCAGCCTACTTCTTTACAGCATAAGCTAGATAATTTTCTATTTTCCTATCGCAACACCCCCACTTCAGTGACAGGCGTGAGTCCGGCTGAACTTTTCCTACGCTGGAAGCCTAGAACTCACTTAACAATGTTGAAGCCAAATTTGCTTGATGAGGCCAGGAAGCAACAGGAGTTGCAAAAACGGGCAGCAGATAAACACAGAGGCTCTGATAGGTCCTTCAGTGAAGGCCAGCATGTGTTAGTAAAGACGGTGAGGCAGGAAAAAATTTCTTGGGTTCCTGGCCAAATTGTGGAGTGTAGAAGTCCAGTAACTTATCTTGTGAGGGTCCTGAATCGGACCAGGTTTTGTCACGCTGATCATCTAAGACCAAGTCAGGTGGAGGAAGAGGAAATATTGGTTAGAAGAGAGGAAGTGCCAGATCCACCGGAATCAGTGACCGTCAGCGTGTCGCCGGAGAGAGTATCTCCAAGTCGGCAGAGTTTGCCGTCATCGCCAAGTGCCAGAAGTCCACCGTCACCCCAAGGACGGAAGTCGATGGAAGAGGGGCAGCGTCCAGAGGTGCAGTGCAGTCCAACTCCTGTGGTTAGAAGATCGCAGCGGACTGTGCGCAAACCAGCTAAACTGGACTTGTAAGTGTGTATACACACGATTCAAAAAGAAGAATTTTTAGTTGATTATTAAAAAAAATATATATAAAAAAAAAGAAGAAAAAAAAATGGAAGTTAAAAAATTGTTTGGTTTTAAAGAACGTTTTATGTTGAATTAAAGTTTTATAAGAAGTTTTAAGTTGTGGGCCAACTATTTTATAAGGGTTGGCGAGTGTAATATATAATCAAGGCTTAAGAGGACTAGATTGTTTTAACGGTGTTGGCTGCACTGTACCAATGCCGTGACGTCATTGCTACCTACCAGATTGCCCGCTGAACGGCTGTCTAACGTCATCCATGCTAAAAGTAAGTCATGTTCTATGTTGTGCGTTATACCTAAAAGTAGTGCAGTTCTTTATACATTTCAGCTATGTTAGTCTACATGTCTAAACAACTAGACTGGGACTGAGACAGTGGTGTCGTCCTGTAATCCAGATACTAGGAGGTCCCGAGTTGTGGATATTTATAGGCATGCACTGTGAATGCGATACTCCCTGGTGTGGATTAACGCCCGCAGTAGTGAGTATTAAGACTATCCACAGTACTATCCTGATAATTAGACCAATTCGTTAATACCAAGGCAAAAATGTGGTTCGGATTCCATTATAAACTGTAGGTCCCTTAGTTTCCATTAGCTGTATGGGCTATTAATTAACAGCTGTGTCGGCCTTAGTCACTGACAAGACTATAAGATCACGCCACTCATCCTTCACTCATATTTGGGTTAAAATATGCACATAGTGGCATCCCCATCTTAAATAATCTATCCATTTATAACTAGCAAAAAAACTTGTTACTGTACTAGTAAAGATGGCAAAAAGTATTGTACGCAGCCAAAGGTTTCTAACAAAACAAAACAATGTAGGATAAAACTGATAGGCCTACTAGGATAAAAATGAAAAGGAACACATTTTTACTAGCCTAGGTGGACAAATAGGCTACATAGGGTCTGTTCTCTTCTAAGGAGATTAATTAGAACTAAACCATAGGTAGTATGCAAAGCAAACACATGTTTCCGAAAACTATAAAACTTCTATGATTTGGGTTATACCTAGAAAATTATGTTGAGAGCTCAACTAACTTATTGCATTAACCTTAAGTTAATTTGTCACACTTACTGTACTGTATCTGCAACATATTTTGGAAAGTTTGCCTCCTCAAAATGTAAAATTGGCTTTGGAGCATCACCATACACCTTTATTTTATGTGTATCATAAAACTTTTTCAGTTCTTCTACAGGCCGGTTCTCCGTATTCGGGTGAGGTTGATAAAAGTTTTTGCGAAAAGTGGTTAGTTTACTATTTTTCCAATCAGGTGGATTTATATTGTCCATAGGTGCGTAATTGTTGTTCCTCTGATTCCATGCTCTGGGACCCTCAAATTTACGAGTGTAAGAGCCTGAATATTCATCCCTTTCCCACCGGTCACCTGTGCCGTTGTCATTAAAATCATGGAAGTCCTCTCTTTTTCTGGCTGTATAATTAGGTCTGTTGAAGGACCTGAAAATAATTAAAAAATGGGTTATAGATTTTTGCAAAGCCCATTTATGTACTAAAGGCAAACCTCAACATGTACTTAGCTTTTCTTTGACTATTTTTAGAAAAAGACAGGTCTTTTCTTCTATTCCTATGCTATATTGATATTCCTAAAGTAGTTGAACAGTTTTAAAATTTAAATACAAGTAGTTTAGTTGAAAGTTTGTTATTTTACCCAGTTTCAAGAACTTTTAATGTAATTTACCTTTTGTCTTCTAGAGTCGCCTTTAGTTCTTGCCATTAGTGATATAATATATAAAATAACGAAAACACACACACAGTAGCATGAAAGTCAAGGGGAAACCAGTAATTTCGTTGTGGGTCTTTTTATTGAATTGTTTCTACTGACAACAGAGCCAGATTTCCCAATAGGCCCAGGCCTATGGGCACAAGCTAGAACAGGGGGCACACCACCAAGGGAAAATATCTTTTTTAATCTATATATATATAAAATCCACTGTATGTTTGTTTGTTTGTCCTTTATGGACTCCGAAACCACTCGACAGACTGTAATGAAACTTTTAGGCATTATTAAGCATTATTCAAGGATGGTTTGAGTGAAGTTTGGTCCAGATCCGTCAAAAGAGCTCCGCCCCAGTAGCTCTGGAGTTTCCCATGTTAACCTTACGAGTATACTCATATTTAAATGGAATTAAAGAATCTTAACAGCTGGTTCAACTAAACAATTTGATTCTGTGAAGTTCCAATGTATGTTTGTATGTTTGTCCTTTATGGACTCCAAAACCGCTCGACAGATTGTAATGAAACTTTCAGGCATTATTAGGCATTATTCAAGGATGGTTTGTGTGAAGTTTGGTGCAGATCCGTCAATAGGGCTCCGCCCCAGTGGCTCTGGAGTTTCCCATGTTAACCTTATGAGTACTCATATTTAAATGGAATTAAAGAATCTTAACAGCTGGTGCAACTAAACAATTTGATTCTGTGATGTTCAATAGCATTAAAAAGTTAATAGGTTTACCAACGGGGTGCAGCACTATATTTATTTTTAATTTATGAGAACAGCTAATTTGCAACCAAAAGGTGAGTGAGCGTAGCGAACGAACTTCAACCTGGAGGCGAGTTAGCGTAGCGAACGAGCTAACCTGAAGGCAAGTGAGCGCAGCGAACGAGCTCCAACCTAAAGGTTAGTGAGCGTAGTGAACGAACTTCAACCAGGTCGTGATTGAGCCATGCGAACGAGCTCATCTTGAAAATGAACGAGCATGTGACATAAAACCACAATAGGACAGGACGACGTCTGTCGGGCCAGCTAGTATATATATAAAATCCACTGTATGTTTGTTTGTTTGTCCTTTATGGACTCCGAAACCACTCGACAGACTGTAATGAAACTTTTAGGCATTATTAAGCATTATTCAAGGATGGTTTGAGTGAAGTTTGGTACAGATCCGTCAAAAGAGCTCCGCCCCAGTAGCTCTGGAGTTTCCCATGTTAACCTTACAAGTATACTCATATTTAAATGGAATTAAAGAATCTTAACAGCTGGTTCAACTAAACAATTTGATTCTGTGAAGTTCAATAGCATTGGAAAGTTAATAGGTTTACCAACAGGATGCAGTAGTATTATTATTTTTAAATTTATGACCACAGCTTATTTGCAACCAAAAGGTGAGTGAGCGTAGCGAACGAGCTTCAACCTGGAGGCGAGTTAGCGTAGCGAACGCCTATTCCTGGGTAAGAAACATATCCAAATATCATACATTTATATCGTCCGGAAGTCCTTGGTTGGGTACTCACGCAGTCGCCATTTTTTTTCACTTATTAATTGTTTTCTAAAATGTTGTAAAAGATACAAAATTGAAACATTGCACAAACATTTATGACAACTAGACAAAGCTACAACAAAATTATGACAATTTTTTAAATTCGTTAATCAAACTGACAGCCATTTAAAATTTTGTTTATTAAATAACTCAAAAACCTTTGATTTTACAACAATTTTACAAGAATAACTTTTTTAAGGCAATTTATATCAAATCAATTGACTCCTTCGTTTATAAGATTGGACGAATATTAACTGAGACGAGGTGTTAGCCCGTCCTACGTACGGGAATTGAGTAGTCAGTTAAAACTGTGTACAATTCAGAAGAGCTGGTTTACACGTATAAAGACAACTTTTCTTCCAGTTTTAATATGAAAAATCATCTTGTAAACAAATGTTGCCTGACCAAATATGTATTTATCCCATCTTATGCCTATACGATATGCATTTGAAATCCGATAATTTTCAATGAAACAGCAATTGTGAGGATGTGAAACGCGTTTAAGTGAGATTTGCGGCTGATTCGCACACTGATTATAAGCAGCCTACAGTAGAGAGAGTAATTGTCAATTAAATAGTTACTAGTTAGCCGCCCGTGCTCTGCCACGGGAATATTGTCAAATCAAATAAAATCGAATCAAAATCATGTTTATTTCAGTAAGTAAATACATTGTTACAATACTTTGCCAGTAAAAATTTCAGAGTTATGCAATGATATAAATAAATAAAATAATATACTAACATAGTCATTAAATATGAAATGCCTCTCACATAGGCTACTACCCGTGCGTGAGAGATTTCCGCTATCAGGAAATAATAATATTAGAAATTGAAAAAAAAAATAGATAAAATAAAAGACATTAATAATTAACAAATACTGTTTATCTTTGTATTTTATTTAGGGACTGCTTTTTTATATGAAGTAGAACGGATAAGTTGGGCCCGTATAAACAATTTATGTTAATCAAACCAATATATTAGTTTAACCAAATGAATGTTTTAAATTAATTCGAGTTACATTTGAAAAATAAATGGTGTATGAACTGCACAATGCTGATAACCTAATAAGCTACTTATGCTATGGAGATAATTTGTTATTTTATATTCCTACATTCGTTGTTTTCTTGTTCATTACATTCGTTGAGCGGAATAAAGATAGTAATTTAAATCACGCATCAGCAGTTGGCCGCATTTCACGGATCTTTGACCCATTCTGTAAGTAACAGCTGCGTATACGTCGTATAGGCTATAATATAAAGTTGGGCATACTTTGGTTCAATGTTAGAGGGTATTAACGAATCCGATGGTAAACGGAGCCCCGGATCTTAAAATTATATAGGCCTATACTACCAGAATGATGATTCATCTAAGTGAGACTTATAAACTCACCATTGCAAATGCAGAGTTGTAAGATCTTATATTATTCAAATAGTTTTTTTGTTTCTTTTTTATTTTATTTATAGCCTATGTAGTCCATGTTGATAAGATTTTCTTTTCTATGAACTCAGAATGTCGATAAGGAGCTAATTTTACCTTCCCCTTGTGACAACATAAGGAGAAAATACTTGTGTCGTGTCCCTGTTAGTCTGTTCTGACTCTAAATTCATAGATTTGCAGTAGTAACAAATCCAATCTAACGACCCCAATTCAAAAGAGTAGGCGTTTTTTTAGGAACTTCCAGAGCACATTTAACACCATCACTGTTATTTACTTTTTAGTTCCATGGCTCCCCACGTTTTTTTCGTTCTGGTTGTCTCTTTACGCACAGTTTCCACCTTTACTTTTTCTTTTTGTACTTTTCACACCCTGGGGATTATGATAAAGTTGTATAACACTGTAATGACCCGAGTCAAATTTGCCTTTAAACATCAAATCACACACTTTTTTCGCCAGAACCAAAATCGTAAGTCACAGTTTCTCAAGCAACTTCCCTGTGTGCCTACTGGAAAAAATAGTTAGGGTATAGTTCACTGATAAATTGTAGTTCTACATATCCAGAATACTCGCCATCTTGAGAAGGTAAAGATTGGTACTACTGAACGTCAAACACTGATCTTAAGTAAGATTCATCATCACCTACAATAAAATGTTTGTATGTTTCCCACTCATTAGCAATTATCTGCACACCTTGCAAGTGGATTTCCCCATGATTGTTCTGGTGGGATAAATGATTTTGATCGGAACAAACAGTTTCCGTCCCCTACTTTCGGTATAATTTCACGTTCCATCCATTCCCTAACTCAAACTCAATTACCACTTTCCTTTGGATCATTTTGCATGAAAAGTAACACATATTTCGAAAATACAAATTTATATTGTAGTTACACGTATTCGTAATCGCCATCTCCAGAAGGTAAAGTTTGGTACTGCTTAACGCCAAACACTTACCTTGAGTAATATTGATTACCTATGATAAAATGTTTATATGTTTCCCACACATAAGCAATTTTCTACACAACCTGCAAGCGGATTTCACTATGATTGTTCTGGTGGCCGTAGGGAATAAATTATATTGATCGGAATAAACAGTTTTCGTCCCCTACTTTGGGTATTATTTCATGTTCCATACTCAAACCTTTCGTCCCCTACTTTGGGTATTATTTCATGTTCCATACTCAAACCTAAAATCAATTAGCACTTTCCTTCAAATCAGTTCGCAGGAAAACTAATACAGTATACGAAAATACAAAATTTACACCAAAACATAGGCTACAAATATTGTTTAAATAACACATTTTGGTATAATAAGTTAACAAAATACACTTTTCCTTGATCGAAATTGTGTCTGTTTATAACAGGAACTTCTAGATTAATAATTACATACCGAAAGTGAGGTTATAAAAATAATAACAAATGTCTGACAAACATTAAACAGCTGACAAATCATTTATAAACTGTGTATTATAATCTTCCATAAGAATTGTATTGACTCGACCTTTGAAGGGCTGTAGTGCTTAGCCCTTAGAAAAAACGTAAATTCTAAGGAAGTTCGGCAAATCTATGCATTATATCCTTTAATTTGAGACATACATCTTGTAGATCGGTCCAGTAATAACTGAGAAAACAGTGTTACAACTGTGTATTAAATATATAGATTTTCCTACTCTTTCCTCAAGAAGTCGAGCAGTAAAATCATTTGCATATCCTTTTCATTTAAGACTCGTGTACAGAGCCTTTATTTGTATTCAGCAATGGTCTTAATTATCTCTTGTGGTCTAGTTATCTCTACTAATCTTACTTATTTCCCATAATCAATGACAAAATCATAGAGTAAATAAAATAACCTCATAGTCCAATAGAATATTTTTATATACTGTTACTTAAAACATATTAGATTGCACTAAAACAAACCGAAGATTACAAAGATTGCCTAAAAAGATTATTTGAGCATCCTAGTATTTGACTATGTATATTTAATGAATCTGTCATAATCTAACCCAAGAATTGAACGTATCCAATTATTAGCATTACACATAGTATAAATAAGTCAACACTACGTAAGTCTTTTAATTTTTATCCAAATGCTGGATTTGTGTCACAAAACACTGAATGTTTACAGCTGTTATGTTAAGCAAATTATATAATACCAATAGCTAGAGTAGAATGTTACCGTCGTCTGCTAGACTTTAAAAAAATTAAACCTTAAATTCTAAAAAACTGGGACCCTAAACTAAAATTATGGCTTCGACATTCCCTAGTTCTCAAAATGATCTTTCTTTTCAGCACAAAAATCATGAAAATCTGTCAAGTGGTTGATTCAGAATCGTGAAATAAAAAACCCTGTCACGTTTTAATATATAAGATATGACAGCTCTAGTAATACGTGACCGCTAGAGGTTAGTTTTAGTTCATGCCGAGGCATGTGGCTAAAGTCTGCCACAAACATGCAACAATACGACGAGTTTGTCTTTAAAATTAAATATTGATCTGAGTTTGCAATAGGGTTTTAACAAATTCAAAAGGTACTCTCCAAAGCACCATTTTACTTGTCATTCTCTCCTCAGGCTTGAGGCTCACTAAATTTGACCGGAAATATAGGTATGCTTGGTTTTGCTTGTTCAGTACAATTTAGATGCAGTATACTAACCAACACAAGTAAGACTTAACATCACATTGCAAAGTGTACAGATTGTTTTTCATGTCTAGTTTTTGTTGGTGTCACTGGGCACTAGTGTCAATAAAAATTTGGTCTATTAATAGGGTTGATTTTATAAATCAACTTCTTGAAATTCAATTAATTATATTTCAACTTCTTGTAATGTAACCAGGGGACGAGCTATTGTTTATGGTTAGATCGTTTTATTTGGCTAAACAAGATTATAAATAACTCAAATAACAAGAATTCTCTTTAGCTGATCCATAAGGATGACATTTGGGAATAGGCCTATGTTTAATCTATGATATCACGTATTGTACATTGTTCATGTTTTTTGGCCTGAAATTTCAAGCTACAATAGCAATGGATGCTTTGTTGCAGGAATGCTCTCATTTTGTTTCAGTCTTACAAACTCGAGCTCACTATTTAATACACAAGTGTTTAAGGCGGCATTTTGTTAAGGCCAGAACAGAACCAAGGGGTATAGTTTCTTAACTGGGCTACGCTAATTTCGTTTCAAACTATTGAATTGAAAATAGTGATTATCTTAATAATCAATATTTTAAAATATAAAAATTAAACTAGGGTATCATAACCTATCCTAACCAACCAAAATTGCTGATGGTGAAAAAATTGCATGAAGGTTTAAGTACTAATTGAATCGATAGTTTCAATCGATATTAGCATAACTTAGCCCAGTTAACACATTCGCTGCTGAAAACCTTTAAACAGGCGCTCGCCAATGGCGGCGAGGCCCGGGCGGAGCCCCGACGCGCTAACTGAATCAGTGATCGCTATTGGTATTGAAATATCTCAGTAAGACGAATCACAAAAGAGCAGTGGTGATTGTTCTGCGTTACTCCGAAAGACGTAGTTCACTGAAACACCCAAAGGTAGCAGCACTGCCTGGATCAATAACCAGAGTCTTTGTAGTACGGCTCGAACTGAGAAAATCCCCAAAAACGGGACAAAAGCACTGCCAGACGGGATTTTACGGGCAATTTTTTTACCAACCTACACCAGAATAAAGCTCGCATTATAAGCTACAGGCTGGTAAAGATTACAACGTTCCCCGACAATGGCTGAACCACACTGATCCGGCAAACAATGCAATGCGCGCTCCCCCACCCGTGGACTCCTCAGCTGAGACGCGCGGGATCCACCGGTGGACCCGCCGCATTGAATGTGTTAAGAAACTGTACCCGAACCAAGTAAACTTAAATTCTTTAAAAACTTGCCATGATAAAATTGCATTGTGGATGAGAGGTGTTTAAGAAATTAACATATAGGCTAGGTTAGGCCTGATAGTTTTTTTAGTAAAGTAACATTATCCAGACTGGGGGTGGAAAGACTATAGGGCCCAGGTGCACTAAATTGCTGAATCTTTCCAAAGGTAGGCTACAACTGAGACCTAAAAAATTCTAAATTATTTCAAGATAAACTGAGGTCTGGGCTAAGCTCAAAATACCTACTTTGTAAGTTATGGTCGCCATTTAATAAGAAAGTATTAAATATTAAAGTAAGCTTAACGGTAGGCCTACTTGGAAAAGGGAAAATCCTTTTTAATGTAGGCCTAAGTTAGCTTAAGCTTAACATTATGTTTTAAGAAAACTAGGCCTAAGTTATTTTAAAGTAGGCCTAGTGGGATTTAATTAATAAGGAATAAGTTACTAAGGTCTAAATGAAACAAGGGATTTATATAGCCTACCTAAGGAATAGTAAGTATACTGTATTACGTTACTAGTCCTGAAAATAAGTGTTTACCGGACGAGTGTGGTTGTTCCCGTACGTGAGTTACGTACGATAGTTTACGCCATAATACTACTAAATCTGTACAAATCCTTATATATTTCCACCAACTAAAGGACTAAAAATCACTAGTCGTAACCTCTAAGAAAGTTTATGTTTTTGTTTATAACCACTCATTGCCACCTAAATACAGTATTATCAGCTGTTTAGTGTCCGGTAAAACTCATTAAAGTACAGTAGTACGCAATGAAACCCCATTTGAATAAGCTGGCGGCAAACAGCTGGACTAAATTATTTTTACGCCACACTACATTATTTTGACGAACTTCCCACGCAAGGATTTAGTCCAGAAAACAGCTGTTTGCCGCCAGCTTAATCAAATGGGGTTTCATTGCGTACTACTGTAGGCCTACTGCAATGAGTTTTACCGGACACCAATCAGCTGATTATACTGTATTTAGATGACAGTGAGTGGTTATAAATAAAAACATAGTGATTTTTAGTACTTTATTTGGTGGAAATATATAAGGATTTGTAGGGATTTAGTAGTATGGCGTTAACTATCGTACGCAACTCGTCCAAAATGTGTGTACCGGACTCGTATGGTAATCCCCTACTCGACTTCGTCTCGCACGGGAACAACCACACTCGTCCGGTAAACACTTATTTTCAGGACTAGTAACGTAATATACTATTGAGCTACTTATGCTATTATGCAGCTTGTCAACTAGGTACGCTTGATAAGTTAAATATCGTTCATTTATAAATGAGTTACTTACAAATTTCTTGCTGCTGAATAACCTGATATTTCATTTCTGATAGCTCTTCCACCATACCTAGCTTGGATTCTAGTGGCAACTTGAGATACAGCACCTGAAAATTTCAAGAAATTGTTTGAAGATCGCTAACTAGGTTATATGTTCATAGAAATGTTCACACATAAAATAATAACTTAGTCATAAATTGGACTATACTTACGAAACATTACTAGGCGGTGTTGGTAAATGATAAGTATTATCACCGGTCAGTATTTGAAGTTCGCGGACAGGACATAGGATTGCACGAAAAGTAAGTGGTAGGCGAATGGAATTTATAGGTTAGAATTTAATTTCACATTATTTTCTCAGTATGTAGTATGTGTGCGGTCGCGGTCTGCTGAGTAGTGAGTGCTGATGAACATGAAATTTGATTCAGTCTCACTCAGTCTCAGTCCGATTCAGTTCTCTTTTTCAGGTCACTTCAGTCTTCAGTGTTCAGTGATTCAGAAAAATTATCCAACCATTTATCCAACAATACCAAGATGAAATAGTTATTTGTGCAACTAGTGAGAAAAGTGAGCAATTGACTCACTCGAGAGAAATCCTTACTCACGAGCCATAGGCGAGTGAGGAATGGTTTCTCGAGTGAGGCAATTGTACTTTGAACTCGAGTTGCACATTATACTTTTCCTACAGTTACCATAAAACAAACAAATTAGTGAAGAAACATAACCTATTTTTACACAGAAGTGAACTTTTAAAACATTTAATGTGAAGTGACAAATACAACAATACAACAGCTGACCAGCTGATTTACAGCCAGTGCTGCCAACGTATTTCGCGCGCATACGACGTTGCCTGCATTTTACGCGCTCACTATTTCGTGCTTTCACGTTGCAAATCTGGGGCCCTATTTTTGAAATGGTTGACTGATGAGTTGAGTGTCGAGTCATTCTATTTCCAATCGTTTCGTATTTTTGAAACGGTTGACGGTGGACTTATACAACCAAAACTACTCAACACCTATCGAGCTGTTGAGTGGAGGTTGACTGCACTTTCTTCTTCCTCTCTTTCGGAAAAAAATTACTCTTTTTGAGACGACGCCATATTGTTTTGTTATTGCTTTAATTTACTAATTGCGATTTAGAGGTTATGTATTTGTTGTCAATGTATTAGCACCCAATTATGCGATTGTTTTCTGTAGAATAATCGCATTTTAATTTTATTTACTGTGTCAATACTAGACTATTTAATCAAGGGTTTTAATCTTGTTGGAATGTTTGAAATAGACTAGGCATACTAATTGAACTTATTATAAGATAATTATTGTTATTAGACCTATGATTTAAGGTATTAAAGATTGTGGTAGAGAGAAACAATATCATAGTTTGTTTCAATACAGTACCATTCACCTAATAAAGGGATCAAATTAATTTAAGTTACGATATGCTTCCAGTGCAATGGCAAATGGCCGCTTTAACCTAAATAAAAAACAATTAAAAATAACATAAAACAAACCGATGAAGGAAACTAAAATAAGGTGATGTGTTCCGAAATAGAGACGAAGAAAGCAATTAATAATGTATTTAGGATGAGTGTAGGACCTAAAGTAAAGTGCAGCCTATGCCTAAACTTATAATTAGCTACACCCTAAAACAAACATCCATAGTAAATTTTATTTTTAATACTTAAGTTTAGCCTATATAAGTTAAGGTACTTTGCAATTAAATTAAGCAAGACATAACCCATTATAACCTCAATCTCTCAAGAACGGAGTTGACAGTTTACCTCAGTGTCTCGAAATATGGCAGATTGGATTGAGATTAGCTGCCAGATTTTAGAGTAAGAAGAGGTTAAATCGAAGTCCGCAAGAACTCTGCATTGTGATTGGTTCAAAATGACGTCATCTGAATTTTTGACGGTCGTATGCTCTACATTTCCACCACGAGTCTCTCAACTAGTGATTCCCAACTCGCTTCCCAACTGTTGGGTTCAGTGTTCCCAGATTGGCCGTAGTCAAATATCGTACACGCGGTCCTAAATTATCGTATTTCACGAAAAATTATCGTACAATTTTAAATAACAATCGTAACTGGCTTGAGTATTGAAATACCTAATAGACTTATATATTTTTTTATTATAAATCTCAAAATCGCCATAAAACCATATTATTTTTAGTTTTGCACGTTGTAATCATAGTAGGTAACTGATATTATGTGAATATTTCTCAACCTCAACACAAACACTACACCAGTATTTTCCTTCCACCATGCACTCACGGCCACCTTTAACTACAGGCCGCGGCCTGGTAGAATTGGCATCTCCACAAGTGGTATGTTGTTCAGTGACAGACGTCCCATAAGATAACATGGCAGACAGGTGATATCAGCTCATTAATTCACACTTTATTGATTTCAATTTAAATTTATAAACATAAATTTATTAAAATATTGAAAAAAAGACATACAGAATTGAAAACCGAAACAATATGAATTAAAAATCTATTATGTACATTTTAAGCGGAGTCAATATTGTCATAGTCCAGTAACCAATATTTCGTTAATACACAAATACCATTAGCTTTGCTTCACTTCCAAACAAAATAGCTGTTACAACACCTCTTGTGATGTTGCCACTTTGAAGGCCGAGGCCTGGAGTTAAAGGCGGCCGTGCGTGCACCCGTGCACCATCGATCTCTAAAATAGAGATCGATGGCGTGCACTACTACACCAATAATTCGCCAAATGGGCGAGATTATGTACGGATGGTCTGTTCTTATGGTAACAGACTTTCTCGTGGTGTAGGAGAAGCAGAAGAAGCGAAGCAGAAGCATTCAAGCAGTTTAGAAGCACATTTCATGGAAATGGTTTCGTTTTAATTTTATTCATACTAACAGTTAACTTATAGTTTTCATAAGATTGATTTTTTATGTATTGATTTTTATATCCCATCTCTAATAAATACTGAGTTTTGATTTAAAACAGCAAAAATGTTTCCAAATTTTTGGGTATAACCTCCCAAACCAATTTTGTAAAAGAGTACTATTCAATTGCCCAAATTATCGTACAAATAGCATTATCGTACGGTGACGTATCGTACATCGTACGGGAGGCTAAATTATCGTACAAAACGATAATTATCGTACGTCTGAGAACACTGGTTGGGTTTCAAAAATACCAAATCATGTTGTTGGTTGAGTTGAGTGCTGACGATTGACTCAACTGTCAACCATTTCAAAAATAGGGCCCCTGGAGTGAGACAAAGTAATTAGAGTGAGACAATGTTAACATTGTCTCACTGATGAGCGAATTGGCCACTTTGCTTTCTCAAATCAGTGAGAGAACATGTACATTGTTAGGTAGGTAACTGTAGGAAAAACAAATTATTAGTCACGTAATTGGATGTACTATAAAAATGCAGTCAATGGTGAGTTAAAAAAAATTGTCATTCGACTGGAATGGAACATATTAATTGAAGAATATTTAAATATAAATATGTATAATAAGTCAGGATAAGGAAATCTCTAAGTTAATTGGAGATACATTTTTCATTTCCACCATCCTGCAACCCAAATAATAATTTAGACGCTTCTTCAGCTTCAGGTGTAAACCCATGGTGGAAGGGTGTGAACCGTTAATGAAGCTGATTGATACTAAAATACTTTATACCGGACTCGATGTCTTTTATTTTTTACCGACATTATCGGATAGATTGGTGGTTTAGGCATAGATTGAATTCTAGTTTGTATGCCATAAGGACATTCAGGGTGGAAAAAGTGGCTCGTGCCTTCAGGCCTTCAAGCTCGGCCAACGACTACAATGAATTTTAACTACGTAGTGCCTTTAGACACAGAAAACATACTACTTTTTCTGTGCTTTAGAAGAGTATTTTAGAATGGCTTTTGTCATAGACTACCCAAGTAGCACACATCGTTGGCCCAACGTTGGGAAATGGTCGGCACGGTTGGGAAATGGTTGGCAGGAATTTTAACGATTTAACTACAGAGCCACTGGGGCGGAGCCCGAAAGGATTTGTGAGATAAGAATATGTCTATATGTTAATCAGGAATGTGAGCTATCATCATGCCAAATTTCAGCCCAATCAATCCAGTAGTTAATTGTGTGATTTAAATTCAAACAAGCAAACAAACAAACACACAAACTTTCACATTTATAATATTAGTAAGATAAACTTGACCATTTAGCATAAATCCACATAGTTTGGTAATTACTTAACCAATGCATAAATGTAGTAGACAGTGTACACATTGGATTCTAACTTGCTGTAAAACCTAGACAGCTGATTTTACAAAATACCAAAACAATAAAAAATCATTACTGTCATTGGCATTTTTATTTGCAGTTAATTTACAAACGATTACTGATAGAAGTTTTAGACGGTTTGAGACAGAATAACTTGGAGTTTTTAAACAGTTTTTTTGTTCGTTTATCTTCTTTAGCGTTACAACATTGACTAGTTGGATTCATAAAATGGTCAAAGAAACAGGATATTATAACATCCTTGGCGTCAAACCCGACTGTACTTTAGATGAGTTGAAGAAAGCATACAGAAAACTAGCTCTCAAATACCATCCGGACAAAAACCCAAGTGAAGGTGAGCGGTTCAAGCAAATTTCGCAGGCTTATGAAGTATTGTCAACCCCAGAGAAGAGAGCCATCTATGACAGGGGTGGCGAAGAAGCATTGAAGGGAGGAAGTGGAGGTGGAGGATTTTCCTCTAACCCGATGGATATATTTAACATCTTCTTTGGAGGTGGCAGAAGAGGGCCGGGTGAACGGAAATGTCAAGACGCTGTACATCAGCTCTCAATATCCTTAGAGGATCTGTACAAGGGTTCCACGAGGAAACTGGCAATCGAGAAGAATGTTGTTTGTGAAAAGTGTGAAGGTCGTGGAGGAAAGAAAGGTGCCATTGAGAAATGCGGGACCTGCGGAGGCTCCGGAATGGAAATCCAGGTACACCAGCTGGGACCTGGCATGATGCAGCAAATACAGCGCATGTGCAGCGACTGTAAGGGCCAAGGAGAGAAGATCCCCATCAAAGATCGCTGCAAGACGTGCAACGGGAAGAAGACAGTTAGAGATCGAAAAGTCCTCGAAGTCCACGTCCTTCCTGGAATGGTTGACGGTCAAAAAATCACGTTTACAGAAGAAGGAGACCAAGAACCTGGGTATAAACCTGGTGATATTGTTATAGTACTGGATGAAAAGAGTCACCCCAGGTTTAAAAGAAAGGGAAGTGACTTGATCTTTCGAATGGAAATTGAGTTGGTAGAATCCTTATGTGGGTTCCAAAAGGTGATCCGAACTCTAGACGACAGGAATCTTCTGATCACTGTCATTCCAGGGGAAGTAGTAAAACATGGGGATATCAAGTGCGTTATAGGGGAGGGGATGCCTCAATATCGTAATTCGTCCGAGAAAGGTAAACTTATTGTTCAGTTTAGTGTAAATTTTCCATCTGTGCTTCCACCTACTGTGATGGCGCAACTGGAGCAGTGTTTACCACCAAGGCCTCAGCAAGACGTCCCTGAAAATGCTGAAGAGTGTCTTCTGAGTGATATGGACATGGCCTCCAAATCTAGAAGACGAGCACCCAGAGGACAAGAAAGTGAGTCAGAAATGCCTCAGGTCCAGTGTGCAGCTAGTTGATTGATTGGCTGAACCAGTTGTTATGATTTACTTGGAGTTTCTTGTTGTTACCGTTTTATCATTTTTAGTTCCTTAATAAAATGAGTTTAGTAACAATCTTCCAATAATGTATCTACTGGATCTTCTTTTTTAACATAACTCTACTTCTGGATAAAATTGCCCAACCAATTGACATGAAATTTATGCAGGTTACGAGAAATCATATTTCAAAAACAATTTCCAATCGTTTGAATAAAAACCCTACCAAATAATTTTAATCATACAAATAAATAGAAAAAAAACATAACAAGAAGAAGGATCAGTAACAAATACAAATCAGCTGTCTAGGTTTTACAGCAAGTTAGAATCCAATGCGTACACTGTCTACTACGTTTATGCATTGGTTATAAGTAATTACCAAACTATGTGGATTTATGCTAAATGGTCAAATTTATTTATAGTTAAGTATATTTAACATGCAAATAAAGATTAAAGAGATAAGGTTTTTAATAATAAAACATTTCTAGTTTTTTAATATATTGCACTTAGATTTTGCAACACCTTATATACTATAAAATATTACAAATGCCCCTAGTTAATCATTAGAGTATGCACTGATTTATTCATTAATCAATTATGCTTTGCATTAGTAGGTTACCGTTAGATATTGGAAATACCATGAATTAAGTCAATCCTGCACGGATTAGATACGAAAAACTCCCGAATAATGGCAAAGTTATTGAATTACTACTAGAAGACAGTAAGCTCTTTAGTCACCTATGCGCTACGTATGCGTTGTTATCAATAAATTTAAACAAGGAAAGTTTAAAAAGTTTGATTGTGAGGCAGCGTTCTTATCACAGTAACGATACTTCTTTTATCAGTTACAGGTTTAGGGCGCTACTGCAACAGCCTAGGGATTAATGCTAATATTTTTAATCGTTCTTATCCGGTTCTTATTCGCTTCTTATATTCCACATTTTTAATAAGGTTGAGTAGACCGGTGCCCCATGTTCAGAGGGATGGCGAAAGTTATTAAGTTGAATTTAGTTTTACAGTAGACCTATACTTAAAAAAAATTGTATACAGAAAACTAAATTCTCGTTATATTGTTACTTAGTGATTTTAGGGCCAACAAATCTTAATTCTGTACAGTAAATGTTTTAGAGCTATTAATATTATTTAGTTGTACACAAAATTTCATCATCATTTTTTGTGGCGATAAGAACGAGCGGCCCCTCCACAAGTTTGTTCACTGGACTCAGGCCCAACAAGCGTCTACCTATGCTATACGCTTTAGGCACAGACAATAATACTTTAATGTTAATAATACTAATAACAATAATTAATGTTAATAATACTTTAATGTACTTTAATGTGTTTCGGTTGTCTGTGCTTTAGGCTGACTGATCACTTATTGCAAACGAAAACACTGGCCCACTGAGCTATAATTCTAACTGGAGGTAGCACTGAATGTCAAAGATGCGTGTCGCCAGCCGCCATGTTTGCGTGAGGTGGGTGTCCATAAGAAGCCATATTATTGCTATAACTATTATTATACTTGGCTTAAAATACCTACTTTGTATGGTCACCATTTCAAAGAAAATTATTAAAGTATTAAAAGTATTCAAGTATGACAAAAATACTCACTGCTATACCAACCTAGTTATAAGAAGCCATGTTATTGCTATGGTAAGAAAACTTACTGCTATACCAACCTAACAAAATCAGCGACTCGCTTTTGACAGACTTCTGCCATGGCAGTGCTACCTCCAGTTATAATTTTAGCTCAGTGCACTGGCCACTAAAAGAAAAAGAAGAACCTCCTTGTTGACGAGTGACCATCTCTTGGGATACCTCGGAATGTGATCGTGACGTCATAGACTAGTTCAAGTATCGGCCAACAACCGGATGGGCGGGATTAGTTCGTAATCGTATCATAGGGGCCCGTCGCTGGTCCTTGTCCCGGTAAACCTTCCCAAAAAATCCCAGACAAAGCTCGCGGGCCCGATATCACAGCCAATGTTTGTCATGTTAATAACTGACTATATTTCTGAATTCATGCAACGATGCAACCTTATATTATACAGAGGAGAGGGCGGACATACAGTACCTAAAGTGAAAACAGCGTATAGGACGGTCGTTAAAAGGTTAAATGTTTTCGGGGAGAGAAAATAAGGAGGAAGGTAACAATTCGCAAAAAAATCTTTTGTCCTTAAGATGTCTATTTAAGAATGAATAAATTTATTTCCGCCTGCAGTCACTGTGGTCCTAGCCCTATATGTAGCCTACTACGGTAGCGTTCGCTGGGTCTTATGTCTTGGTATATTATGTAGTTTGAATATATGTAGGCATACCATTTTCTGTATATTGATAATTATGGTATTTTTATTGACTGTGTTCACATCCCTACCTATGTTATATCATTAACTTAAAACTTGAAAAATGTGATTTGAGTTGGAGGTTCAGTGTTGTGCTCTCTTAAGAGCTATTTGGCAAATCGCTGAAAACTCAGTCTCTTCAAGAGTCCAAAGTACAGTATCCCAAATAGCATACCCCATAAGGATCCTTGTTATGTACATTCCCCAAAGGTTCGGCGTGATGATTAATAGCATTTTAATGGTATTTTTGGCTAAACACCTGCATTGTTGCTCTTGCGTTTTTTCAAATACCTTAATTGGAAGGTGTTCAGACACCACAATATATTCAGTTTTAATGACTAATACAAATTGCTTCGGTAAAAGATCACGAAGAGAATTATACATAAGTAAGCTTACTTTTTTTTATCACTTATTAAGATTTTACATAAATTTGTTACTTTATCTGAAGGTGATTAGAACAAAGGAAACATGGAAGAAACCTTTAACCCCAAGTTCTATGTTCGTTTTAATTATGTGATTAATTTCACAACTTCACATGTGTGTGAACATTATCTGCAAGTATGGGTTTGTGACGATGTTTATTGCAAATTTTGTAATTTATCTGAATTGCAAATAAATGTTTTATTGTGTCTTATTTTTGTCTGCATGCTAAGCCTACTATTATTCGGCATATAAGAATAGGATATTATGTTAAAATGTCGGCTGTGTATTTTTTGATGAGTAACTCATGTTACTGCTGCTGCTGTTATTTCAAATATTTTACTTCTATACAAGTTTAAAAAATAATTTTGAAAATATTTTTCAGACAATCTATGCCGCACTAACTAAATTTACTTACTGAACATTATCCCAAATCATAGATCGTGATAAATTTGAGCTCTATTAAAATAAATTATCAATTGATAAGAGTGTGAAATCCATTTAGATAACAAGTGACACGAAAACTGTGAGTTAGTAAGGTTCATAGCATAATAGTGATTTTGCTAAATACAAAATATTAGCTCTTTTATAAAACACATTCAGTTGATAATACAAAATAATAATTTGTAATGAACATCAAAATGATTTTAAAATTTAAAAATACAAATGTAGGTACCTATTCTATGTAAAATACTGTACTTATTATACTGTAGAATTATTCTACCCACAAAAACAGTATTAAGGAAATGATCATATCAACTTTGCTTAATTAATGATTAACCAAATTATTGGATTAGGTAAATGTTTGTCCAAAGTAAATACAAAAGCTTACCTTCTTCTACACGTTGGTGTGATTGAGATATCCCAAACCCGTCATTGGAAGCTGATACCTCGTACTTTTGAGCCTGGTAAGCTGGTCATAAACAATTTAGGAACACATAATTAAACACAAACAGTTAAAAGAAAAAACACATAAGAAAATCACATTTCTATTGAACTCTAATTGATATTCAGTTTAAATTATTTTTTATTTCACATTTTCAGAACTTTTCTTAGTGTTTGCCAATTTTTAAAGCTAAAAGTTAAGTTAAACCATAGACCACATAAGTAGGTAGACTTTTTTATTCCGTTGTAAATTTAGTAGTTATATTATCTTAGGTTTAATTTCATGATTTGTGCTATAGGCTACTGTTTGGTCATATAACTAGAGGACGAGTTATTGCTTATGATTAGATTGTTTTATTTGGTTAGGTTTAAAATTACTGAAAAGGAACAAATTGTAAACAAAACACGACCTCTACAGTGCACAGGCAGAGCTAACAATAAAATTGGCTTCGGCTGTTCTGTAAGGATGAGAAATCTATTTAAGGAGTATGTTTGATCTATGGTTAAACACAAGAAAACACAAATTATAGGCTACAAGAAAATATATATTAAAAATAAATTTAACAAATTTACTTAACACTTACCATAATTAGGTTTACTGGATGTAGCAAACTGTGAAGCTTTGCTGTAAAAAAACAGTTCAAACAACAACGTTAAACACTTTTAAACAATCTGTGTTATAACCAGTATACTTTTATGCAAAAAGTTAATAGTTATACATAGTTAATATCAGCATTGACTTTTGTAGTAGTTACGTTGAACCATTGTGTTGATAAAAAAAATATATATATATAATTATTTAAGTTTTTATGTATTGATATATATTATGATTCATTTTAACAATGTTGTTTTTATTGTATTGGATTCAAGATTTTCTGAAGAAGGTATACATATAACTCTGAGAGAAGCATATATATATGAAAATATTCCTTCAAGAAATCAGTAGGCTCAATTCATAACTTTTGACATGTTGATAATGTTATAGTTTATCTAAACTAGTTAATGGAGAATCACAATAGATCTATGCTTTACAATATTTAATTATGTGACAACCTCATCTTCAGAAATAAGTGTAATATTTCACTGTGAGTAAAAAGGTTGTTCATAAAAAAACATAGTCTTTTATCATAGATAAACTATTACAGTAGTTCATCTATGGTTTTGCACCCAAATACATTTTTTTATGAAAAAGGTGAAAAAGTTTAAATTGGGCTGTGTGACTAAGAACACAGTTCACTACACTATTATTTTAATGGTCCTTTAATAATATGTCAATTATCTATTAATCAGTTAGCAAAATAAATTCCCTGCTGTATATTAATTGCTCATATGCTTAGTTCATTCATTGGTCGATAAATTATTAAAAACTAGTAGGTGCTGCATGAATTTTAAGATGCAAAAATATAGTAGTCTGTTGTACATTTATTATTTTGTTTGTTTATCAGGCAATTTTCCAACAGTTGAAGTTTTCTGTTTCTCATCGAACACATCAATTTTCCCTTCCAACTTCTTATGACCCTCTTCCATTAGAGAATACAGTTCGTCAGTCCATCCCAGCTTATCTGCCATAACTTTAGTTGCCTCATCACACTCACTAATCCACAGGACATCTTTGGAGTTCTTAACCGGATCAAAATCTACTTTCCTCGTACGTTGGGCATTTCCAAAATATTGCATGTAGACATACTCTTTGTCTATGTTTTCCCGGTTGATCACCAGCCGGGGGCAGTTTTTGAAGTAGTTGTAGAAATGAGCGAAAGGTAGAATATTCAGAGGAGTTCCCATGATGATAAGGAGGTCAGCTACACGGTAATCAGCCTCAATTTTGGTGAAGAAGTGTGATGGCAGCAGTTCTCCCAAGAAGACCACGTCTGGCAGCACATACCACATACACTGTTTACACCTGGGGATTGTGTTAGCGAGGATAAGCTCCCTCCACCAGCTGTAGTAGTACCTCACTCGACACAACATACAGTGTTGTATTCTAAAGGATCCGTTAGCCTCTACCAATTTCTCCTGAGAGACTCCAGCCATCATGTCTAAGCTGTCAACGTTCTGTGTGTAATGCCGCAGCAACATTCCCTTGGTCTCCAGGAGTTTAATAAAATAATGAGACAAAGTCGGTTTGTACTGCTCAGGGAGAAGGTCTTTAAACAGGTCTATAAATCTATGAGGAACCAGTTCGTAGTTTTCTTTATGAAACAAATCTTCTGGTCTGTACACATTTCTGTTGAAAAGTCTGTGATAAAGATGAGACTGTGGAGATCGGTAGTTGGGTATCCCGGCACTGGCGGAGAAAGCAGTCCCGACCACCGTCACTATCTTTTTAAAACGTCCCTCCTTGATCATAGCAATGATGTCATCAAAGCTTAAATGGGTTTCTTCTCCAACACTGGTGAAAGCACACAACCAGTCAAGGAAGTAAACCCTTGTTCTTGAGATATTTAACTACGTAACTTAAATGTGCTTGTGATTATGTTATTTATAGTATTTATTTAGTCAATATTATTTATTTACAAAAACAAAAAAAAATGCAATCAAGTGAGTCAAGTGTCTCTTGAGAATAGCTAACTGAATGGAAACAGAAAACTATTTTGCTCTGGGGTTGTTGATATTTTATAGCCTATCTTATTAACCATACACAAGTACCGGTATTCAAAAAACATCAAACAAAAATAGGTAGCCTACTTTTATCAGAATCTTAGATACACAATAAAAAGTCGCATAAATGCTATCTTTTCTCACAATTCTACTCTCTGGACTTGAAACAGTGTTATTTGATCTTTTATGTATCAATTATAAGCCCTTGGACTATTAAATTTTCTCAGACAAGCTAGAAGAACTCTACCCAAAAAAACTCTTCAATCTAAGTGGTAACAAGTCAGTCCAACATTCGAAAGGGGCTGCCTTTTTGCATCATCATTAAATCATTATATCATTATCAGATTTTTTGAGATTCATTCCACTTTCCCACAAATCAATCAGTTAGCACTACCATAAAAAATATTCAATAGTTCAAAAATGTTTTTAATTTACTACATCAATAGTTCAAATCAGGGCCGTCCCTAGGGTTGGTGGCGCCCGGAGCAAACGTTTTCTTGGCGCCCCCTCCCCCCCCCCAGTAATAGTCACATTCACATATTATTTTAATACTATGTTAATAGAAATAGCCGCTGTCCGGTGCCCCCTAAGCCACGGCGCCCAGGGCAGCTTGCCCTGTTGCCCCCCCCCCCTTCGGACGGCCCTGGTTCAAATAGCTTGTGGTAACAACATTTTACTCACATTGGTTCTTTCCTTTCTTCACTCCAGCTGACACTGACAGATTCTGGAATAATATGCAAATGTGTTGTTACTGTCAATTTAGTTTTACACTTAAATCAAAATAATTCACCATTGAATGATTTTGAAACAATTAACATTTCCCGATTTTTGTAAGTTTGGATTTCAAGCCAGTAGATCGACTGTATATAGAGAGAGTGCTTATCTTTTCCAGATGAACTTTGGAAGTTGCATATGTAGTACTGTACCTTTTTTTCATTAAGCTGTTAAAAGTGTACATTTTTTAGGTGTATTCAACTAACATTCAAAACGTACTTAATTTATAAGCTTAGTTTCTTTGGATAATAAGGTTGATAGTACCTTGAGCTGCCTTCACTGATGTGTCAGAATTGGTCTTAGCTTGTACCACTCTGGCGCTTTGTCTGCGATATTGTTCATTATCTTTCCATTCCTTCATATACTGCTTGTAGGATACTCTTGAAACTCCCTCTTGTTCATTATCTCGCTCTGTTACCCCTGATTCATCATTAACTGGAAAAGTGAAATCAGTGCAACAACAAACACATTTAACACATAAATTAGGCCCACTTGTTCAATTTATCAAATACTTTGTGTACCTACATTTTAATATGAATATCATATTAATATGAGGTAGGGATGTGCATGGTGGTGTAATGGAGTGAGGTGACCTGTGTATAGCTTTGTAAGTAACCAATTTGGCTATGATCAGCTGTTGTTCATCCAGGGCCATTTATTAAAAGCCCAATGATCAAGGACAGCTGGGTCCATTTTGGAATTTTATTAAAAATCTCATGACTTTTTCTCTAAATCGAATCAGTGATGGTGATAGTCTGATTGATTGTTAAGCGAAGATAGAATCACCCAGCACCCAGCCATTGGCTCTACAGGTTGTGTTATGCTTCATATGAAAACTGTATCTTTGAACTACATTTAAAAACAAGTTCCATAAGCATAATGACACTTGTAACACTGTCAAATTTGAACACACAAAAGGAAGAAGAATTTTTTTTGTAATATCCTGGTTGCCGTCATTGAACTCGTAACAAACAGTCCTAGTAATATTCTAACCTTTTGTTTGAAATTATTTTACTTTGTTAACATGTTTTCAATTTGTGATATATGCTACCTAACTTAAAATTAGATTAGTAATAACTAAAACAGTAAAAATTAAATATTGTTATGTAACATAGGGTAGAGGAAAATTAACTCCAAGTTACCTACCTTTTGAAACTGTTGGACCCTCAGATGATGATTTGAAAGGTTCAGCAAAGGAAAATTCACTTCTTTGGGTAGCTGGCTTAAATGGCTCATCAATTTTTACATTTTCTGAAAATATTGTTTAATTACAATAGTTAACAAAAAATATTTTATTTTTATTTGTACACCAGTTATACTTTTAGTCAAGGGTACCACGGAAAATATTTTCATGGGGGCAAACCGATATCTTGTTCCAAGATCCGAAAAAACCCTCACGTGCAGAAAATGTTTAACTTGTATGAAATGCTTCAAAATGCATTTTTAGACCGTCTAAGAGCCAGGATTTTACAATACTTGTTTGTTTCTACAATCTTTGTGAACAATTTTAATTAATCAAGACGAATAATATGGATAAAGAGATGAAACCTTTTATTAATTTAATAATGAATAGCAAAAATATCTGTCCTCGGTTTGTGTATTGTTATGAACATTATATCACAAAAATATTCCTACACAAATTGATTCAATTTTTAAAGATTTTAATTCGCTTGATTAATTTCTCCCATTCTTTTCTTTATTAATTTTCACAATCAACTCATAAACATGAGCATATCTAGAAAACATTTTTAAGGAGGTTTTTTTCTTCTTTTTGATTAATTTTCAGTTCACACAATTGGTGTCTTTTTGTCTCCATCCCCTCACACCTTTGCACATATGTTAGTCCATTACCTCCTATCTCATTTTGATAGTAGTTGTTTCCAAAGGCATCGCTTGGTTTAGAAACTTCTTGTTTCTGGAAGTCCAAGGGGTTGATCACTGGATCCACAACCGATTGTGAGGCACCGGCACTTTCTGGCATGCAGTAGTAGGTCACCGGAAGATTCTTATGACCTTAAAAAATATAAAATGATTTGAAACAAATCAGTAATCCAATAGGCATTTATCCTAGTGAAGTTATTTTACTAGAAAGTTAGTGAGTTGAATAATTTTGCAATTTTGTAGAATCAACATTAAACAGTTCAAACCCTCCGCTTTCTTTTAAATAAATAATCACTGCAATTAAATGTATTCATAAGGCTGATTATGCATGAACAATACTTTTTGGTACCGGTAGCTCTTATTATGTTTTTATCCTGTAAGAAAATGTTTCTTTTTTGGTGGTTGGTAGGTCCTACTTCTATTTTTGTTATTGATCAAATTAAAAATAAGTTTTTGATTACCGATAATGTTTAAATAGGATATAAGAATGCCATTTTTTTAAGTATTGAAATCATGGTTGTAGGCATATTTTGCTTCTTTTTTACAAATAATTGACGAATAAACCTGAACAAACAATATTTTTATTTTAACTAAGGTTATAATGATTAGTTTATCAAATTTTAAGATTCTTTTATAAAATTAGCATACCTGATATTGGAATATTCCCCATGATGATGAACCAGGGGCAAACACTTCAGAACAAATGGACGACCAATTGTTATCAAAATGCTAACTTATATCTATAATTACAATTTAATTGATCATCATCACAAGAGTTCAAAAATTATTGGAAATTCCAAAGATAAAATTTTTATTTAACATGGTCTCTTTTTTTGTAAATTACAAGTTGTTTAAAGTTACTTAACACAAAATATTCATAAATCTGTGTTATCTTAATAAGATATCAAATTGAGTAAATCATGTGTAGAACTTAATCTTTAATAATGTATTAATATTTGTTGAAATATGTTTCCGTAAGGTTTCACAAAGTAAAATTTTGGCAACAAAGTATAAATGTGAATGAAGTCAACTTAACAACAATTAAGCCATTTCAAAAATGGACTTAAATAAGGCAATTAGAAAGTAATCATACTAAAAATATTTTAAATCGATACAAGTTTGTTTATGATATTGAATTTTTTATTTTTGGATGATTAAAATCATTACTAAAACAAAAGTTTAATCAAATCTCCTGACAATTTAACAAAATGTCTTGGTAAGTAGATCCATTTGTTACCACTCAACCAATAATCGAAGATTTTCCTTTTACATATCACAGGAACACCATTAGATTACATTTTTCCGATACGGCTGCCATATTTGGGTGCATCAGGATATGAGTAAAGTTCCTCGCTGAACTTTACTTTGGTTCTTTAACTCAAGGTTGGTTTTTTAATCAAGGACATTGGCAATTTGGGTAGAATCCAGTGACACATTGCATAACACATGTATACAAGCATAAATTAAAGAGAGTAAAGACAGATTAAAAAAGAGTAAACCACTCCCTTTAATCTTTGATACTATCATTGTACTACCTACATGAACGTGACAGTATGAGCACCAACTGATAGCTGATCTTTACATATATGTGACAAGTATATGTCCATTTAATATACCCTACCCCCTACCCCTGCCGCAGCAAACCTGCAGACTAATATTCCCAAGGAGCACTTACACTAATTGACAATAATATTGAGAGGAAAGGTAATACCATTGACTAAACACAGATGCGAACTGGGAGCGTTTCATAATCTCCAAATTTCACAAACTGCCTCACCCATGCGAACTTCTGTGTATAGTCAATGGTACTGATTTATTATGACCTGTACTGAAAAATTCTTCAGATTCTTTAAATTCTTTGAAATCACAAACCAGTATTGTCAATAAATATATATTTTTTGTCTTAGGACACTAAGCACAAGCCTGGAATTGTTTTTCTCATTAGTTCAGGCTAGACCTAGGGGTTGCAGCATGGCCCCACGCTATCGCATGCGCCCCGCGTTTTTTGTTTTAAATCTTACAAGTATTTATTCTCTCTGCATATTTATAAATTATTTTCTACTTTTTTGCAAATTTCTCATACGGGATTACCATCAATAACCATACGAGTCCAGTAAACACATTTTGGACGAGTGACGCACGATATTTTACGCCATACTACTAAATCTGTACAAATCCTTATATATTACCACCGACTAAAGTACTAACAATCACTAGTCGTAACCTTTATGTTTTTGTTTATAACCACTCATTCCCATAACATGCAGTAACTAGCTGTTTTGGTGTCCGGTATATTACCATGGATAAAACATACTCCCTTACGTTACTAGTCCGTTACTAGTGTTTACCGGACGAGTGTGGTCGTTCCCGTGCGAGAAATTCAATACAGTATTTGACTATATTTACTGTTCATTCTTACAATATGTAAACGTTGAAACTTTGGAAGCCAATAGGGCATAGCCCAAGGATAATATGAAAATAAAATGATTTTATATTGCATTGTCATCCATTTGTGAGCTATGTTTCACGTTTTAAGTCTCTAGCTCATCGGAAGTTAGTTTAAAATCAATTGCAAAATTTGTACCGAACAAGAAAGTGATATAGCAAATAAAAACGTGTTAAAGAGTATTCGTCCCGGGCCTAGGTCACCCATTCAACATGCCACCTCCTTCCACCATGATGCCACCTCCTTCCACCATCATGCCACCTCCTTCCACCATGATGCCACCTCCTTCCACCATGATGCCACCTCCTTCCACCATCATGCCACCTCCTTCCACCATGATGCCACCTCCTTCCACCATCATGCCACCTCCTTCCACCATGATGCCACCTCCTTCCACCATCATGCCACCTCCTTCCACCATCATGCCACCTCCTTCCACCATGATGCCACCTCCTTCCACCATGATGCCACCTCCTTCCACCATGATGCCACCTCCTTCCACCATCATGCCACCTCCTTCCACCATGATGCCACCTCCTTCCACCATCATGCCACCTCCTTCCACCATGATGCCACCTCCTTCCACCATCATGCCACCTCCTTCCACCATCATGCCACCTCCTTCCACCATGATGCCACCTCCTTCCACCATGATGCCACCTCCTTCCACCATGATGCCACCTCCCTCCACCATGATGCCACCTAACCCACATACGGTTCTTCCTTTATACAGGGTGTCCCGGAACTATCTACCAATATTTTAGGGCATTGCTCCTGGGTAAGAAACATACCTAAATATCATATTTAAATTGTCAGGAAGTCCTTGGTTACTCACACAGCCGCCATTTTGTTTTTTTCAGTTATTATTTTTTTTCTAAAGAATGGTTAAACATACGAAATGGAAACTTTGCACAAACATTTATGACAACTAGACAAAGCTACCAAAAAATTATCACGATTTTTCAAATTCATAAAACAAAATGGCGTCTACTTAATATTTCTGTAAAATCAATGGTTTTTGAGTTATTTAAGAAACAAAATTTCAAATGGTCGCCATTTTGTTTTATGAATTTGAAAAATTGTGATAATTTTTTGGTAGCTTTGTCTAGTTGTCATAAATGTTTTATGCAAAGTTTCCATTTCGTATGTTTAACCATTCTTTAGAAATAAATTAATAACTGAAAAAACAAAATGGTGGCTGTGTGAGTAACTAAGGACTTCCGGGCAGTTTAAATATGATATTTAGTTATGTTTCTTACCCAGGAGCAATGCCCTAAAATATTGGTAGAGAGTTCCGGGACACCCTGTATATAGGCCTAGATAGATAGATAGATAGGAAAATTTGCTAAAAAGAAGCATGGAAAGAAAAAGGAATAGCCTTAATTCCTTCATCCCTCGATTTAGAATTTTGATTAATATTGTACAGAATTCAAAATTTTATCATTTAATTTTGTATTTTTGTGTCTACACCTGCTTTGGCCTTTTTTACTTGCTTTTTTACAACTTTTTTTAAGGAAACGGTCCAAAGCAAGATTCTTATCTCACATCTTATACTGCAAAGAGTGAAAGAGTGCAATGTTATCAATACTCTTTGGAATGGCTATCAGCTGTTTGTGCATTAATCAGCTGTGTCAAATGTCAACGTCGCGTCGTCCGTCAACGGTATCAAAATAAAACAGAACCAACAGAAGCAGAACTAGAACACCATATCACGTCATACTCAACAGCAACAATAACAACGTAAAGATACTCCTAATTTCATTCCATTAGTGAACCCATTTCATAAACAAATTTTCAGTTTGTCTTTTTTTTGTGGATTTTGCATTGGAGGAATGTTCTCATTCCTTAGTACCTACTCAATAACAGTTATAATTTAAATTGGAAATCAAGTTGAAAAATCTCTGTCGTCACCTGCTCTTTGAGGTTAGTCTAGCAAATGATCGGTAGATTTATTATTTTATGCGATCATAATATTGTAAAGCAGATGTATAGATTTCCTAGGTTGAAATTTTAAGAAAATATTGAAGCTTTTTCTTTGAACTGCACAAATTCTCATGATGTCTTCATAGGCCTTAGTTAAAGCAGTATCTAGGCCTACATCTAAGTAAACACGTCACTTTTCAAAAACCAGATTAAGTAAAAATGAAAATTCTACTTGTTGGAGGTGGAATTACAAGTGCTTTAACTGGAATGTGTCTTAGAAAATTATTGCCGGATTGTAATATCAGCCTGTGGGACAAGGCAAGAGGTGCGGGAGGCAGGATGGCCACAACTCGATGCTCTTTAAACCCGAGCTGTACAGCTGATTTAGGCGCCCAGTACATCACAACAACAGAAGAGTACATGAAAGCAAATGGAGATGTATACAACCATTTAATATCTGAGGGAATATTGGAACCACTTAAATGCCACGTTATTGGAATGAGGCATCAAGACAACACAAAAAACTTTGTTGTTCCTAATGGCACAAGTTTTCTTGTAAAGAACATACTACAACAAGCTAAGATAAATGAAACAAAATTTTCTCACCATGTCTCATCAATAGATCTTGAAGATGGAAGGTGGATAGTTGAAACAAAAACAGGTGAAAAGGATTACTTTGATGTCGTTGTCTTAACTATGCCAGTACCACAACTGTTTCTACTCGAAGGGTCAGTTAAAAGAAGCATTCAAAGTCTTGCAGAACCCTTGAACACAGTTACCTATAGCGCTAGATATGTGTTGGTTCTATTTTACCTGGAAAATATCAATGAAAACTGGGGCGCACAATACATCGATAACAATCCCATATTTAGATACGTTTCCATAGACAACATAAGGAGAAATCAGCCAGAAAATCTCTGTGCTGTAGTTTTACATTCTACGGTCAGCTTTGGAGCAAAACACATTGAAGACTCAATTCCAGATATGGAAAAAGTGTTGGTTTCTCAGGCAAAAGTTCTATTTCCCAACTGGCCTGAGCCTAAAGCAGTCAAGTGTCACAAGTGGAGATACTCGCAAGTGACAAATACTTATCCAGACGCTCCTGGTTGTGTGTTGGTATCTTCTTCCGCCCCATTGGTCATAGGAGGAGATGCATTTGCAGGTTCAAAATTTGACAATTGTATCCAATCTTCAAAATCGATATGTCAGAAAGTTGTGGAAGCTCTGGAAGTTGGTAAACTGTGAGTAATTTGTTTGATTTTGTAAATCTTAAGGGAAAATAATGAAGGCTATGACAATTTGTTAATACAGTAGAGTCCCGCAAACTCGGCACTCGATAACCCGGCATTCTGGATAACTCGGCCATCACCTGGCTCAGAAAATTAGTGATTTCTTGAGTCCAAGTTAATCATGGACTCAAGCCACCTTAATTCAAATTATTCGCAACTGGTACTAAGGATTTGTTGTACTATATCTGATGACTTAATTCTGACTTCTAATATAAATATAAAAAAAAAGGCGGTTATAAAATAAAGCTTAAAAACTGAATTGTTCTTATTTTTAACCCTAGTTCCCGATAACCCGTCACCCTTCCAGTCCACATTACGCCGAGTTTGCGGGACTCTACTGTACCACCCTGCAATATTTATAGTCATACGGTAGTAATAAGTTTGTTTTCATTCCATTTCATAGGGCTTGTGCACTTTTTTTTAAACACTCAATTATTTCCAACTACCTTTACAATATAGCCTTCTAGCTTTTACCCGCCGCTTCGCCTGCAATGGTATTACCATAAATATTATACAGCATAGGAAATAAACAGAGTAGGCCCTATTACAATCATACCAATGCTTATCTGTAGTGGCTTCGCCAAAGATCACAAAAAAAGATATTATCATTACCGTATTCATTGTGTCACGCACCGTTTAAAAATTTGTTAAACAAATAGGCCTAAACATTTTGAATCTCCTCTCTACACAATAAACCATTTGTTTAATCTCCGACTAAAAAATCTTATACAACATCTTGAAACTGAAAATGCCGTGACTCTTCAGCTTCTCCAAGTATGGTTCTTTCATAGCTGTATCGGCTCTTATAATAATGGTAAAACTTTTCCACCAGAATAACACCTTCCAGCAGGCTCATCTTTCCATTTTAATGCTCTGCAGTATATACACTCTCTCTGTCCATTCAATATATTTGTAATAATTTGTACCGGTAATGTCTATAGGCTAGTCTATTGTTGCGTGGTATTCCATTTATCATTTTCAAACACACACCAAGTATCAAAGTACTGTATCACTGTTGAACGCTTGTCAAAAAAGCACAAAAATTAATAGTGCTGCACCCTGTTGGTAAACCTTGGAAATATGAACTATCATAATACCAAATTATTTAGCCCAATCCAACCAGTAGATAATGCGTGATTGAACTTCAAATAAACAATAAACTAACACACAAACTTTCACATTTATAATATTAGTATAAAGTATGATTAGTAGGCCTATCCTTGTATATAATACGTGAAGGCGATTTCTACGAAACACTACTCCTCCGTTAATAATGGACGGATTTTTACAAACGATGTGTCAAAATTAAGTATTTATTGTGTAGGTACCCCCTTTCACCAATTCCTGTAATAAACGTCCTCGGGCTTTGCGCCACGGGCCATCAAAATACAAATGTGTTTTTTATGAAGAAAAGATTTTGTTTACTTAAACAGACGAATAATTTGTAGGCTATTAATTACAGCTGTTCATAGTAAACACATGATACACAAAGAGCGTTCGTTTTCAGTTTCGATAACTGGAGTGGAGTGATTGATTACATTATCTTTGAGTTTACCCTTTTAAGTTATCGGAAATAATTATGACTGTTATTCGTTTTGAAATAACACCTGTATTGCTGGAATTCGAGCAACAGGTGCACTAGTTAAATATTATCAGTTGTTGTTGTAATTAGTGATCCTCAACTTATTTAACTTATTTCTTTTATTTTAATAATTTAAAAACCCTATTAGAATGTATAAAACTTGACTTAAAATTTTGCAAAAAAAATCCTAATGATTTCACCTATACTTCCCTATAAAGTGAATTTACTGTTACCGGTATATTTGTTAAACTTTCATATCCCTAATATAAGTTACTGTAATGTTTTATATTTTGGAAGCAGACCCAAATCTCCTAAAATTGGAAACTTGATAGGCCTATCTTTACAAAAATAGATATTTATTTTTCTTAATTGCCAGTGGATAAACAATGTTTTTTTTTGTTTTTTCATTAGGTGTATAAAAATATAAGTTTTTAGGAGTACCTTTCACCACGTGAGCCCACAACATACAGCTGTCTGTGTGAAAAGTATGCATTTTGTAAATTTAAACCGGTGATAGTCAGGGATTGACCTTGTGCCTTATAATGGTGATTGCGAAAGCAAGACGCAAAGGAAATTGTAGTCACTTGAATTCAAAGGGTAATTCGAATGAAATCATTGGTATTTTTGACATTAAGACTAATTCTCCTTTAAACTTACCACTGATGATTGTTGCTTTGATCAAGTTTGGTGTCATTTTTTTAACCGTCAGTCTAGTTCCGTTGCACGGCTTGGGTGGATTTAAGTTTCGCATTAGTATTATTGGAATTCCTTCTTTTAACGACAGTAATCTGGTGGGTTAATGACAAATTGGGAGGCATTTGAATACCTGAAATATCACGCACGATTATTATTCACTTAATAATTTATCTTAGATTGAGTGGATACAGAAAAAAAGAAAAAATATTAAGGCATTGCCATCCCTTTTATTGTTTATATAATACTTTGATAAAGGTTTTTACTTTATATGATTACATATTTAATAGTGGAGAATTTAAACGTTGTTGAATGCACTGGTGTGCTGCGATTGGGGTTTAATATATTTCGAGTATTTGGACTTAAACTAAAGTTAAATAGTTTTCTGTGCTATATAATGTTAATTGTTGTATAGAGAATGAAATACATGCATGATACATATTTTATTACGAAATACATGCATGATACATCTTATTGTTAGTGTAATTTTCTTATTTTAGTTTTCAAGACATCACAGACCGAAGTGTTAAGCCCACTTTAGACATGCGCCATTCGCCAAGCACCAAACAGCGACTCGCTGAATCGCGAGTAGTGAATAGGTGTTTGTCTATTTGGCAAGCAGCAAACATTCATGCTTGTGTTTTCCTGTTCATTGCACACATCAAAGTGAACGAATATTTATGCTATTCCCAATATGAACAGTTGCTCGGAAAACAACACATAAGTGAAGACGTCTACTTGTTAATTGGCGAATTAGTAAGACAACTAGATCACCGAATGTAAAATATTTCGTGCTTCGAGAATGGGGCATGTCTGGAGCCAGCTTAAGTGAATTTCAATGAGTCACTTATGGAGTACTTACTTCAATGAGTTTATGGACATATAAAAATGCCTACTCCATGTAAGCCAGATATATTTTCATCCTACTAATCATAAATTAGATACAAAAACGTTTTTGTACGTTCAATAATAACGCTTACAATTGTTGTTGCTGTATTTGTAATGCTAATTCATGTACTTATTTGTCTCAAACAAACCGTTGTATGTTTTTTATACTCAATGTTTCATGTATTTTTATATCACTTTTGTACAAAACACTATATTTTGGCAATAAAATGCTTTTACAGTACTTTTATTTTGTTCAGTTCCTAGTTCCTTTTTGTGTAAAATCAAAAGAAAGATAAGCCTTATCATGTTTAGAAAACAAAAATAATAATAAAAAATTACTCTGTGGGGACAATATTCTTGACATGATGATACTACATATAGAAATTATACAAGTGTATAATGATAGAGAGAATTAGAGTGTATAAGATTGTTGAGTTGCTTAAAGTCAACAAAAACTTTCACAAATGTCAGCAGTTCTTTCTAAAATAAAACGGAGACGGGAGCTTCTTAATTGTCAATATCCATGAACAGCCGGCTCTTTGTGAAATACTGTATTTATTCTTGTTTTTTGGCGAGAGTTGTAAAACTTTTGTAATTTTTTTACAGCTCTAAAAAAAATAAATGACTTGTGCAAAATCCATGCTGCTAAGTTTATTCAGGGACAAAGAGAAAACTCTTGTTTGCCAAATCAGCAATATATAGAAATTATACAAGTGTATAATGATAGAGAGAATTAGAGTGTATAAGATTGTTGAGTTGCTTAAAGTCAACAAAAACTTTCACAAATGTCAGCAGTTCTTTCTAAAATAAAACGGAGACGGGAGCTTCTTAATTGTCAATATCCATGAACAGCCGGCTCTTTGTGAAATACTGTATTTATTCTTGTTTTTTGGCGAGAGTTGTAAAACTTTTGTAATTTTTTTACAGCTCTAAAAAAAATAAATGACTTGTGCAAAATCCATGCTGCTAAGTTTATTCAGGGACAAAGAGAAAACTCTTGTTTGCCAAATCAGCAATGGTTAAATGCAAACCATGCTTGGTTCAAATTTGCCTTGGTAAAAGGTTGACGGGTAGAAATTTGGTATGCTCATTCTGATTAAATATTTTTTTCAAGTTCTATATTCAAACTTCTTTTGATAGGTAGTGTGGACATTTTTATTACCACCACATATTTCATTACTTTTTAAAAACTTTATTTGTTAGCAAAACATACAATCTGTTGTTGAAATGAAATAAATTTGTTTATATTCTTATTATGGTTCTTTTATAAGATTTGACCTAATTGTATAGCTTGAAACTTGAAATACAAGCAATGATGGAAGGTTTTATGAACTACTTTGAAGAGCCATATCTCTCAAACTGTTTGGTCTATAATCAACATTTTGGTCTTAAATTATTAAATTATTTAATGTACTTTTAAAATGATAATAGTTGTTTTCTATGAAAAAGTTATGCTTCAGGGTCAAAATTGGACAAATGTAAAAAAGGTGCGAAATTCCACGGATTTCTAAGCTTTTTGGGGGTAATCCGGAAGGCTGCCGAGGTCGAAAATTTTGATTTAGCATCTTGGTACTATCCCATACAACACACAAAAAAAAACCTACTACCCCTTTTCATGCTAGGTAAAATGCATTACAAAAGGTTACTGGATTATCTCCACTAAAAATAAAAATTTACAAAAATCCAAAAATAATTGCCTGGAGATTCCATGAGTTCTTTGGGTTGGTATCGTCATACCAACTATCATCAAAATTGGTGTATTCTGTAGCTATATGTACACATATACATATGCACACATATTTCACTTCAAAAACCACTTTTATGGGCTCCCCTGAACTCAAAACAAATATTTTCACCCTAAACTAAAAATAATCTTTTTTAATACTTTTCCACATACAAATTTTTCTTGTGGGAGAAAGTAAAAATCTGGAGCTTTTATTGTATATTTTACATTTCTTTGTTATCACACATTAGCTATTTTCTTCATCAATCCTAGTTCGCCTACTTACTTTGAATCTATACATAAACTTAATTTCTTATTAAAAAACACACAAATGTAAAATTAACTCTTCTATGTATCAATTTTAAGGGGATATTATCTCACCAAGAACTAAATGACTTGATTTGTTAACTCTAATTACAACTTGATTTGATTTTTACCAATTAAGTTTGCAAAACGTAATAGGATTGCTTCATTTCAGCTAGTTATCATTTATTCATCAATTGACCCTTTTCTTATGCTGAAACAGTTCAAAGTTTTTATTATACATGTTTAATTTCATTCTTCTCCTGGTTATAGAGTTTGGCAGTGACAATTTTCAAAATGATAGTGTCCAATTTTCACATTTTCTTTAATGGAAAGCTTCCAACAAACCTACATATTGCACCATATAAGTTTAACTATTGATGGACCTACTGTTTTAAAACCACATATATTTTGAACAAAAATTATGATGGCTATATTAGAATATTGGCAATGTTGATTATATTAATAATATGAGTTGGGAGTACAATGAAGAAATGGCAACTGATATTTTAATTAATTACAATATTGTGGGTCTCATGAGGCTAAAAAACGTTCTGTGGCTTATTCATGATGACTTTGTGGGTAGTTTTAACTACGGTAGTTAAATCCCTATTCAAAAATACCCTATAAAAGTATCAAAATAACATTAAAATATAAACAGATTTATGAATGGGATTTTAATTAAGGGTTTGTTGTACAAAAGTAATAGTTTAATAACCATGTAATAATAACATAATACAGCTGTATATATTTACAATTTTCTAGAAACTAAAATACTATACATTTAAACATGGACACTTAAACAAATTCTTGAGCTTAAAAGTTAACCTAATGACGCTTTAAGCACAGATGTAAATGATTAATTTAAAGATAAATATTTAACTTGTAATTGAACTAATTGAATTTGTTATAACTGTTAGAATTTCCACTAAAATATTCCCTTAACATTGTCAGATTTATTTCCTACTAGCAGAGTACCCGTCCTTCGTATGGGGTTGGCGTATATAAATAAAATGCTTATTGCAGTTATACTTGTGTTTACAATGGGAGAGGACACGGTTTAAGAAAATTTGGTTCTTTTAATTTACGGTATGATATAGTATAGCACATCTACCATAGCACCTAAAAAAAAACTTAAATTTTAATTTAATAGTGTTGCACCCTGTTGGTAAACCTTATAACTTTTTAATGTTATTTAATATCATAGAACCAACTTGTGTAGTTGAAACAGCTGACAAAATTATTTTATTCCTTTTAAATATGAATAAAAAGTTAACATGAGAAACTCCAGAGCCACTGGGGCGGAGCCCAAAAGGATTTTTGAGATAAGAATGCATCTATATGTTAATCACTGGGAATGTGAGCTATCATATCACACCAAATTTCAGCCCAATCAGACCAGTATTTTGCACGTTTACTTGTCACAACCATCCATCCATACATCCAATCTTTCTCACAACTTATAATATTAGTAGGATTTAAATAACATTATTTTAACGAGTACTTAGGTTTGCTACTACAGGAAAGGTAATGAGGTGTACATTAATGAAATGTTGATAGCTTAGTATGAAATATACAAAATTCCATTAAAATATATCCACAAACAAGCAAACTACAACAGGTTTAATACTGCCGTTATTCATCTTGTAGAGGCACGTGCCAAACAATGACAGAGGATGGAAGAGGGATGGGTGGGGGTTTCATTTTGAAACAAGTTTCGTTCTGTTTTGAAAACTACGTAGGTACTATGGAGAAAAAAAATCAGATTTACCGAGGTTCTTTCTAACAAGGTTTGACTGTACAATTTTTTCTTTTTCAAGCACTATAAAATGGTTTAGAAAGAAATTGGGAAATGAAATGTTATGTTTTTAGGGTCAAAAATGGGAAAAACAAATTTTTACCCTATAAAACCCCCGTTCCCATAGTCAGATCAAGCTGGTTCGCGAACTTGTTGGAATACATTTAGTTTTACACGCCTGTGTGCCAAATTCCGTAAAAATTTAATTTTTGCTCAAGTTATCGCGATAACAGACATACATATGATTTTGAACCGAGGGATTTTTGGCCTCTGCGCACCTCAAAATGAAAAAGTTAATTTTTCCCGGGTCCAGTTCTTACCGTGAGACCTACGGTAATAAAAAGCTTATTCCCTATATTGGAAATTCGTTAATGCTATATGTTATTTATCTTTATTAGTTAGTTACACCAAAACTAATTCAGTATCGATTCACTGTCAAAACAAACAGGTGTTACTGATGATGTATTAACTACTTGGCCTGCTTTGATCGTTTGAATTTTTATATTTTAATTAATTAGTCCAAATATCAGTAGAGGGGTATTTATTATAATATAATATTTAAAAAGCAAATCCTGGTCAGCCCCCATATAAGAAAATGTGCAATTTAGCATAATATGCATGATTATAACCATATTTTTGATCAGAACTATTTTCTTCTCTAATATCTGCAGACAAAGTTTGTAAAGGGGGAATGAACAGCTTTTTACGACTTATTTATCCCTGAAACTCGTATTTTAAAAACAGTTACAGTTCCTGTCATATGGCAAAAAAATTTTGTTTCAAGCTTTGTAATATGTTGACTTGGAAATGTTCAATAAAAAGAGGCTTGATTGACCTGCCCTCCATAAAATATTGTCGTTTGTTTACTCCCAATGACATGCTATTTTTTTCATCAATCAATAATTTACAAATCAGTCATAAATTGATGGTGTAGTTCAATTACAAGGTATTGTTATAATAACATGTATTTGTATAGCTATAATTTTAACAATTTCAACTAAACTCATAAATATTTGTAACAATACTATTAAACTATAATTGATACAAACTAAGTTTTAAAGTCTTATTACAACATAACTGATATGTACATAACAACTTAACATTATTTTTATAAGTACCTAATTATATTATGGTGTGTAATATCATAAGTTATGGCATTTTATGAATAATTACTACACAAAAACACAAACAGTTATTTGATGAGCTATTTACAGTAGACCCTAACTGACCCTAATAGCTCCGAACCTAGGTCGGATAACTCAGAGGTTGGTTAAAACGGTTAAATCCCTTAAAACCTAACAAAATGAAGTGTTATTCTTTTGGAATTATATAATCATGATTATTTTGTATAATCATTGTTAGAAAAAATAGGCTCCCTTTTCCTTTTCCTGATTTAGAGTAACCCTAATCCTACGCTCAAACAAGTGTTTTTCGCTCGGTCAGACGTAATTAAGGAGAATAATAATAAGGACAATAAGGAAAATCATTATTTTGATGTTATCTTTATTATGTCTCGTTCTTGTGACTCTTTTTCCCTCAAGTTTTTTTTCACTACTTCAAATGTACCAAACTGGTTGGTTAACTAACAGAAATCTTGAACTTTCCTGAAAAAAATAAATAATTCTCTTTCCTTTAAAAAATTCCTGAAAAACATAAGTTTTTGGGATGGATACAAACTTTGGCCTATTCTTAGTTACATCCTGTGGAGATAACTGTATGGTTCCCATCGCCGAGCGCGAGAGCGGAAATGTCGAGATTCCTAAAAGCGGCGGTTAAAGGGAACTGTTCTCAAAGCAAGGTCGGTTAAAAGAAACTAATATTTTACGATCGAGGACGGATAATCCGATTATTCGTTAATGCCATGTTGGTTAAGAAGGGGTCTACTGTATTTACTCAAAGTCGAAAATAAATCATGTCACAAATCACTTTATTAGAAATTCATATTTAACGTTTTTTGGTAATTGTTTTTACTGAATCTATAAATTGTTGTATAATTTATTTTATTTCCGCTAGTCAGTTTTACTAAGGATTAGAGTTTGTTATAAAATATATTTGTCTAAAAATATATTTATTTTTAATAGAATCATTTTTTACCATATAATATAGAAGACATTTTTTTAGAATTGCTGATATGTTTTAATATAGAAATATTGAAGCCAAAAGTACATGTTTTAGAAAAAAAAACCATTAATAACTACTCCATTCCAGCTACCTAGTACCCTTACATTGAGTCTTTATTTAAGATTGCTTAGACAAGGTCATGTTTACACTAAACATAGGCTATTTTATTTTAATGGCAACCATGATCACAATATACTGTAAATAAATCACCTATGTACTATTCAGTATTACCGACAAAGGTTTTCTTATTTAAATAATAAAACTAAAAAAGGAAACAAGTATGGCAACGTATTTACAGTAATAATTAATGTTAAAATTGTTTAAAATAAGACCACTTTGGTTATATGGATAAACACATTGTTTTTTTGGCTTTTTAAAATAAATGACAGCTTTCAATTATTTAAATATTCAAGAAGTATTCAAATAAACAAATATTCAAAATATTTAAAAACATACTTATAAATAAAATAAAACACAAGTCTTCCAAAAAATTGTTTAAACATTTATTTTTTATGAATAAAATTTAATCTATGAATCAAATTCAAATAGCACTTTATGAAAGGTAATATTTTAACAGATCTGAAATATATATCCTTGTCAAACTAAACAAACTTAAATCAAATTGTAGAAACTACATTTTAAAACTAAATAACTTTATTCAATAAAAAATCATTTGATCCATTTCACATACTACTCAACTACAATCAATAAAATGACACTATTCACGTAATAGTATTTACATTATCTACAAACAGCACACTTATATGGCAGTGCTATAAATAAAATCTTTGTACTTTTAACGGAATACTCTATGAATAAAACTATGATGACTTGATGGGCATATTATAGGAAACATCGTTACAGCTGCTGTCCACGCTCACTTCATGAGTCCATAGGTTAAAGCTAATGTTTTGATTTCCTTCGAGAGGTGCGGGTGAAAATCACATCCCAAGGATGTAGTCCACCGGTGTTTCTTTGGGAGTTTGGAAGGTAGGTTGCGGCTAGATGCTGATTGAACTCGGTTTGAGTTCTAGAAACTGGAAAGGAACGTGGAGACTGTGATTGCTGTGCTCGACCACCAGATGTCCTCGACGAGGTGACGCCCCCACCACTACCACTGTGTCACCCTTCAGTAATGATACTTCTCCCGTCCCGTCCTCTGTAACAGTCAGGTCATGTAGAGGAAAGAGTATACTTAATTGACTGATTCGTTGGAATGGGCAAGTTCAGTTGTTCTATCTAACAAAATTGTAAAAATGTACGTTATGAATTTTTAACAAACTAAATTCCCAAATTAAAGGTTTGTCTTACACATTTTACAATCGATCATTTGTTATAGCTATTGCACTCAAAGATCACAACCTCAGGTCCAAAAGCAACAGGGTCTGAGGATGTAAAGTTTTCTTATCATACCAAATTGGAGGCTACTATCCCTTCATGAAACCCATAAAGTTTTTTATTAAGCCTTTTTGAGTTGCTGCATTTTCATTGCTTGTACTGCGTCCAGTGTTACAACTTGAAAAAGGTAAAATACCTGTTTTAAAACTACTGAAAATGTGCAATATTAATGAGATATGTTAGTGTACAAATACTTCTTACAGTTATTGCAGTTTTTAATTATTATTTCAACATTAAAAGTTGAGGAAACTAAAATAGTCAGATTAAAAGGCGCCTTTATTACCAAAACAACCCATTACCACTATTACCAGACTACTCATAGTCACCCGGAAAGATTGTCACATAGCCAGATATTTGGTTGGATTATCTAAATAAGGAATCAGAACCTCTAGTATGTGTATACAAGTATTCAAGACTAAATAACAAAGCTAATAGTGTACCTTCCCTTCAAAGAAATTTTATTTTATTGTATATTTTAATTTTAATTGAAAGTAACTGACACTTAGCGATGCAATACCTGGGAAAGGCATTTTCATGACGCGGGTCTGAGGGTAGCCCAGTTTTGTGTTCCCCGCTACTGTGTATGGTCTGCTGGGCGGTACTGGCGGAGGCCTCTCCTGCAACATTACAAACACCAGTCTAACAATATGGTAAACATAATCAAACCTGGAAATGTTGACTGCCTTCAAGAAAATAGAAATGAAATGAAATGTTAATTTTTGACACACACAATTCAATTGTTGATTCAGTAGATAGCTGGTTTGTGTATATTCCTCTTTGGACAGTTGTATTGTTCTGTTTGATGTGTATTCTCAGACAAATTTTGTTCACTGTTTTTCTCTCAGGGGCAAGTTTATTATTTTTATAGTCAGATTGTTTCCTTCTAGGATTTTTTTCTGAGGCATAGATCTAAACCGCTGCCATCATGTACTATTTTACTCAAACTCAACTATCTTTATTTTAACTTTTTTCAAACATAGAATAACAAATAAACATATGATAATAATTAACAGAAATTAACAGGTGTTATGAAATAAACTGTTCTCACAACGATTACCTGTTGTGGAATTGTAACTGTTTTGTTTTCACTATTTTAACCAGGGGAATAATAAGTCAATAAAAAATGTTTAACAAAGAAAAGTCTAGGTATTTGTAGTAAAAATTATATAGAGCTGTTTTTCACCGTAAATTTCCAAGTTTTCTTATAAATATAATTAACCAAAGTGTCATAAAATCGAAAGACATCTGGTTTACAACGTGATATTGAATTAAACCTTGATGTAGTTAAGAGGCAAAAGCATGTTTCTTTAAACCTTTTTTCTCTGCTTATGTGCATCACAGGAAAAATATATGCATACTGTTGGAAAGATATTTTCGTGTAGATGCGCAGAATCCCTTCATAAATTAAAATAGGCTCAAAAATAAGCACAAAAATGAATTTTTTTTTTTACAAGGACCTTATGGGATGCCATGCTGGTGACGAAATAACAACACAATAGGTATATACAAAAAATCTAAACAAATGGAAGAAATTCCAATCACATGAGTTTTTTACAGCGTAGGGTGAAAATAGAGAAGTCTGTACATTACTTAATTTTGGTCGAGTTTTCAACCACTGGACGACCTCTAGTATAAGATTATTAGGCTATATAGCCTTTTAAGGAAAAAAAACTTGTTTGTGAATAAAACCTCAATAACACCTTTTATGATCACTGTTGTTGTGGTTTAACTGTAATTACCATCAAAAGAGTCTGTGACTAACTAGTGCTGCTGTACGATAGTTTGGACCTAGTAACACATTGAACGAGAATTATCTGAGCATAGCCCTGGTGTAGCACCATCTGTTAGGAATTGTTGACGCCAGTCGTCAGCTTAAATATTTTTTACTCCTCAGTCTCCAAGCACAGATAGCCTGGGTGGCTAGGGTGTGTCACTTGGCCATAGTGGCATTCGTCTGCTCGGGATCGAATCCCGTCCTGTGTGGCAAATAGTATGTGACCTGTGTGTTTGTAGCGATAAACTACAACCACTGAGGCATAATGAGGTGTTCATAATCCTTGGTTTAGACAGACACCTCGAATCATCGGATTGAGCAAATCTTTGCTAAGTGGTTGTTTATAAACATGCATGTTTTGCTACTTTTTAAAAATTAGTAGTTTTTAGCTACTTCCTCTTTATCCCTTATAGATATCTTGGAGATTTCAGTGAACAACAATATATTGTTGCATAACACTCAAAGGGTTGAGCTGTGTTTACACAGAGCCATAGTGTTGGCTGGCAAACTTGAAATGTACTAGAGGTAGGTAACTGCCTCCCTACTAGCCTCTCGTCACGGTAGTATGTACAGTAGTATGTTTTCTGTGCTCTCGTATACACGGCTTAAGAGATACTAAAGATTGTGCAAACTTTCTTCCTCTAAGAACCTGGAGTTCAATTTTCATAGCGAAGACTATATAAATGTTCAAAAACTCCACAATTAGCCATTTGGTTTTCCCAATCCAACTTAAGGTACAAATACATTTTTAATACATTGTTAACAAATACTCACCAAATCTAGTCCGAACAGAGTGCATGTCTGCTGTATCATTTTCTGGTCGTACTTCTCATTCGGGTCTGGTGGGGGTGTGCCAGCAATGGGCTGGGGGCGGGGGCGGGTGAGTGTGGCGGAGGGCGGAGCAGCAGGTGCCCCTGTCGTCCTGCTCAGTACACCTGCACACAATAGTCATATCACAATCCAATTACATATTTTACAGGATTAGAAATTAGGTAACCTGTTTCCGAGCCTTGATGTTGGGACAATTAATGCACAAAAACACAATTGGATGAGTAAATAAGCAAAGTTGAAATCATATCTAGCATAATTTCGCTGATACAGTATAGTAAAGAAAATCATAGGTGGTGTACCCGATCCTTGACTTTAAAATCCTACAGCCTCTTTAAATAAATTAAATCTGGACTCTGCTAATTCAACAAATAAGTGTAGTAAACATTTCACAATTTTTTTTAGTTAACATTTTTCATTTTCGTCCCGGGTTCCAATCCCGCCAAATCACCAATAGATTTTATCTAAGTGATAATGCCGCAACTCCTAGGTCTAGCCTAAAGTGATGTGAAAATAATACTGGGCTTGTGCCTATGCGTCCTAGGACAAACAAATAAAAAAAGTGTTTAATCCGAAATGGGTCCAGTCCCAACCATTTCAGACTATCGGGACCCTACTGTACTATGGTATAGGGGAAGAAAGTAAAAATCAAACAATAGACCCAACACCAACCCAAGAACATCTACATAGTTGTACAGTAATATAACCAACAGCATAAATACAACCCAGTTCTCACAAACCAACTTTTTAAAATCTCCTTACTGGTACCCTGTTTTATCAACTGTTACTAATGAAGTAAATAAACATATAAAACAAGCTATCAATGGATACTGACCTACAGCGGTAGTAGGGGTTGGATTAGATGCTTGATGCAGCTCGAGGTTGCGTTTGAGTGTAGGCCAGCGCCGTCGTAGTCGCCAGCCACGCCATGTAGCTTGTATCAGGACAGCAGCTCGATGTCTCGTCTCCCACCTCAGACACTCTAGCTGCTGACGAACACCCTCACTGCAACAACATCCCAACATTTAGCGCTGTTTAGATTCTTCTTCTCATCCTATTGTGAATTACTATTTTTGGTTTTAATAGTTCTAAATTTTGTTAGGTAACATAAAACATAAAGTTACATGGTACATCCCAATGCTGCAAGAGATAAATAACGCCCTGTCATCATCTTAATTTGATTGTTTACTAAATAAATGTTAAGGGTTACTGTTAAATACATACAAATAAAAAGTTTTCAAAGTCTTGAGGAGACAAAGGATAGGATAAGCAGGCTTTACCTTTAGAAATGTAGGCATCACACTTCACTACAGTAACACAGAAGAAAACACAATATAAACACTGAATATTTCGAGGCCACAACTGGCCCCTTTCTCAACATTGAGGGTCACTTTAGATAGTTGAAGTCTTTCACTCTCATCATTAATTATTAGTCTCTTTCAAGTATCTAATGTGACTCTCAATGTTGAGGAAGGGGCCAGTGGCCTCGAAATATTCAGTGTTTATATTGTGTTTTCTTCTGTGTTACTGTAGTAAAGTGGGATGCCTACATTTCTAAAAGAAAGCCTGCTTATCCTATCCTTTGTCTCCTTAATTCTCAGGCAATAAGCCTTTCTATTCAAAACTAGTCTTCAAAGTCTATATTAGTTTGATATATTATATTGTTGTATGTGGGGAAAAGCTAGATAGTTCACCAATTATTTTGCTTGCCAGAATATTTAACACCACAATACGGCTGCCCGTTTCATCCTTTAAATGCTAGTAGCTTTTTGACGGATAATTCCAATCTCAAAACTGAACCCAGTTGTCCTTGGATCACTGAGCTTTTCTTTAGTCGTATCTGACTAAAGAAATAGGTAGCTGGTCTTGGTCTGTAAGCAAGTTTTAAAAGGTCACTCTATCTACGAATGTCAAATGAACGGGTTATCTCATCACACAATTACCTGAGGAAAATATGCCTCTTTCCAAAGGCCCAACTAGTGCTGACTTGACTGATGGGTTGCTTCAGCTCGTGTTTCTCTTCTAGACATTGCAAGATGAGTCTGCAGTCTTCTGTTGTCCGCTCCTCACATCGTCGCAGCTTCCCCCATGGTGCCAATAGCCGATATCTAGCGTTGAACGCCTTGAATCTCATTCGATGTGGATAACCTGAAATATCCAAGCTGGATTACAATCATACTCAAGTATCAAAACGTTGATGATGATTTAAATGGCTGACTTAAACATTTTGGAATTCATATATCCTAGCCCAAGACATGTTTGTTAATGATGTAAAGAAAAAAGGACGCAGAAAATGTTTTGACGTAACTGATACAAACAAGAATCGGACAGAGCAGGGCACTTTCACTAGTACCTGCACTTGCTTTGACTAAAAGCTGCTGCTATAGTGTTTACTCCTCCAGGCTTTAGCATTGTTGGTGGCCCTTTCATTCTCCTCTCACTAAAACCACTGGTCTTTGAATGTGTAACAATTGCATTGAAACAAAGACTAAATAAAAGTGTTCTCTGATTACTTGTTCTTATGCACCAAAATAAATGATCAATAATCAAATAATTTTAATTATAGAACAAATTACTCATTGATTCTTCAGTTAGAGTTACTAGATTGTACAATTACTGTAATAGTTTTGTTTGTTGCACTAACCTCCAGCCATCAGGTTGACCGTTTCTAGCACCTGCAGTGACCGAATCTGCCGCATTACTGTCGGCTTGTCGAAGCGACATGGCACCTCATTAGCATTCGCTCGTAAACAACGAACAAAGTGTGGTCTTGCATGCACTAATGTTCGCAGCAGGTTGTCCAGGCGAGTATGAAAGTCTTGCGTTAAAGTTGAAACTGGCTCATCTCCATTCAACCTGTTAGTGAAAGAAATTTATATTAACTTTTGTGAAGGCAGCCCTCACATATTGAAAACTTATCTTTCATTCTTAACTGATCTTCAATAAACTAAACTATCAGATGTCAGGTACTAAGAAGAAGTTGAAATACATGTTAGGCCTACAAAAACGTTGTGCTTTGTAGACCTAAACCAACTTTTATCTCAACTTTACATATGAGTTGAAAAAATCATATTGCACAACTAATTAATTATTACATTTAATCATTACTGTTGTTGGACCTGAGCTTCAAAACATGATGAAAAATTATTTTATGTACTTTTTCATGGCTGCTTCAACAGATATACATACAATATTGATCGCAGCTAACTGATTTAAGGTTTTAAATCACTGCTGTCCTTAAAACCTTTGCTCTACTGGTCGCCATATGCGACGATGTGATCATTGCCATGGACCGAGATATACATTTCAATGCAACACATAGTCACTTGGTAAACAGGACATGCAGACCACGGGTGTAGGGGTACAGTTTTCTATGCAGTGATGCAGTAAAGTAAAAAACAGTTTTGCCAACTATCATGATGTTACTAACCATCATATCCACAGACTAAGTGGTATTTGTGACAGACATCCCTGTAGACCACTGTAGAGAATTCAGGGCCTTCAAATTGACCGTTACGGAGATATAAGCTTTTTAATAACATTTGACAAATTAATGAATATTTGAATGAAAAATTTAGTACTATTGCAGTAGTGAATGTGTTAAGTCTATTGGTGGGGTTTCAATGTGTTTTTAAGTTTAATTAGAAACTCCTGTGCATTTTCATGTTCAATTTTCAATTTTTTCATTTGTATTTTTATGCTTTCTACTTTCACTTACATATCAGAATGTGACGTTGGAGAGATTCTAAAGCTTACTCCTCGTGGTACAGTCTCAACTGAATATAAAGCTTTCAGCTCACTGCCAAACAGATGAGTGGCAAACCCAAAGTTGCACGTCTGCTTGTGAAAAACTGCGACCAAGTCATCTGGCACCACGTCTTTGTTGGTGTCTAAAGCAGAAACAGGTTGTTTTTTTAAATTGCTAAATCTTATGGACATAAGCCATTACTTCCTACATTGTGAGATTGGTTTATATCAGTATTGTAGTAAGAGAAGGGATTAAACTGTCAACAAATGTTTGACAACGTTGCAAGAGTTGGCTGCGGAAGTATTATAAAACAATAATTTTTTTGTTCTTACATACTGACGACCAGATGGCTTGCTTTAAATTGATCTATGTATTTGTAGGAGGTAGTTTGTGAGTCCCAGGTCGTTGGAGACATGGAGCTTAAGGCATTTGACTTTTGACAAAAATTTTGACAATTTGACTAAAATTGAGTTTGAAAGTTATTTTCATAAATTGAGATTTTTCCATGCTACTGAAACTCTTAGGTTTCACATAGAATCTTATATTGTGTACCTAGAAAGTCTGTCGCATCGTAGATGACTTTGCCAGCAAAGTGTTGAATGCCAAAAGTTCTAGGTTCGATGGGCTTGGATTCGATGAGCCTTGGGTTTTGTCTATGTTGTGCCTTCACTTTCGCAATGTAAGACTCAGACGATCCTCGAATGGAACATTCTACATCCAACATGCTGAGCAGGCCAGTGCGCTGTAGGAAACATGGGATCAGTTTAGTTCAAAAGTATAATTTAAAACACAAATTATACAATATAGTTTATTAGGGCTCTACTTTAGGAAAATTCAGTGAAATGATGTGTACATAAGTGACGCCGCTGAAGTTAGACAACACACGGGGACAACGATATTTAGTGTTTACGATAAATATTTATTCGATATAATTCGAATAATATAATATTATAATAACGGCGCTGCAGTCGCCTCCGCCTCCTCGTCGAACTTGTATAATACAACAAACTGCGACATGGTTTCACTGCATAACCTCCTCTGCATGCATTTATACCACATCCAAATATTTTTATCTTTCCGAAAGAGAGGTAATGGAACCCCGTTCCACCACGTTACGCCGCAAATCAAGCACTGGAATATAGGAGTGCCCCATGAACGCCAGGTAAAATACTTATGTTCAAGGGCACTACCATATTGCTAAACCTACAGCTGTCAAGTTTTCAGCAGTTAGATCACATTTTGCTACTTACCAAGGATGATATGAGATCTATGCACGGTACGTTGTCTACATAGTCCACCTCAACGTCACAATGGATTCCCTCATCCCGGCAAGATTCTATACTGGATTTGAAGATGTGGGTGTTGTAAAAATGCTGCATTGTTTCCGCACACAAGTTGATGCACAAGTGCTCTAGCTGGCTGGGCTGAAGTAAGAGGAAAGCATTAGTGATGACATTGATTGTGTATCCAGCATGGCTTGGATATATAACTTTAACACCTCAAGACTCATCTAGAGAAACTCATAAAAATACCTTGAACTTTGATTTCACCAGAAGGAATTTTAATAAACAACGACCCTGATATCTGATCTAGTACATGACTCTTCTGTAGTAAAAGGGAAAAAGCCGTAGTAAGCCAAGCCTCTTAGTTTTCTGAAACCTACTACTTATTCTGAAAACTACTGTACTGATTCAAACTAAATACACCCAGAATGGTGTCATTGATCTATTCATCATTTTACTCACTTTAGGGTCCTCGAAGCCGAACATGTCGAGTATTCCGATAAAGCCGTCGGTGGCATGCCTAACTGCGTTGTTAAGAGCCGCCATGGATTTACTGGACTTGGAACCAGCTGTTCCAACTGTGGATGCATGCTGACTAGCGACCTAACATCATTATATACATTATATTTCATTATTAACTATGTTAATGTAATATAGATAATATATGTATGTATCAGTAAAATGTCAATCCTAAATAATGTATCCATTAAAACTATGAGGGAACTTATGCCAAGATAATGCTCAGGTAGTTGGTACTACCCTGTTGAACTTTAAAACTTTAAACGTTCAGTGTCTTATAATTTTTTCATCTCTCAATCTACTAAAATAGTTAAATAATTTAAATACAGAAAATAAAATGACAAATGTAACAAACATATAATACAAAATGATCAACCAATACTCAATAGTGTCTGCCAGAAAGCATGGGATAAAATACCCTACATCCAGTAACATTTTCTTGATTCTGACTTTTACATTTTAATAAATTCACTGACAATTATATATGTTTCAGTGGCGTAGGGAACTGCGTTCCCACCCTTTTTTCAACAGTAACTTACTATGAATTAAAACCTATTTGTTAGTCAGTTCTTAGATAATGGTGAGTATTCTCACACTGGACATTTTACAACTACACCACTGATAAATTTGTCAGGTATATAAAAGTAAATATGTTTAAAGGACAATAAAGATTCTTATTCTTAAAAAGATTCTTATTCTTATACTTGTAGCTTTAGGACTGTAAATATCGGGAGGAACTGTGACACTACGATTGCGATCTTGGGATGAAGAGTAAGCATTAACTCACTTAACATAAAATCAACTGGTCACATCAACCTATTTACAGTTACACTCACCTCTGCTTGGTTATGCACAGACTCGTTGGAGTCCGAGCTCAGAGTGCCGAGAGTAGACCCTAGCCTCTTTAGACTGTTGGCCCTCCTGACTATGGTAGCGACCGTGCGGCAGTAGAGTGCTTTGGCTAGTGAGTCACGAGTCATGTTGGACTGTAGACAGAATCAGAATATTATGAACTAGTCCATGTGATACATTGAATCATTTGGTATGATTCTTTTTGAGACTGCATGTTTTGAGAAGGACTTATGTGATCTTAATTCAGATTTCTAACTGGAAATAAATATACTGTTGAAGCTTACAGTGGAATATATTACACAATACGAGTATGACTGGCAACAGACGAGACGCTTGTCTTGGACCCGAAACGCACAGGTAAGCTGAGCAAAAATCAGAATCTGATAACAATGTACCTTTTGTTAAAGGTGGTTAGATGCCGCTTAACCGTTGCCCCACCCCACATGAACTGGTTTCCGTTCTATTCTGTAATAAATTGTACTATAGTGTATAGTATTATGATTTGACAAGAATTGGCTTTGTCATTGAATTAGTATATGGGAGTAGCTGCGGCTTTCCAGATGCGTTGCAGTAATCCATTTCCAGGGAAAAGTTCTCATTAAGATTGGAAGTAAATAAATATATCTTGTACATTAAATCCAGTCTTTACACACCATGTTGGCATCACACCAATCCAACGACACGCTCATCTTCTAGGATCAAGATTGGACAGTCTACTTGGTCAAGATTGGAAAGCCTCATTAAGATTGGAAGTAAATAAATATATCTTGTATATTAAATCCAGTCTTTACACACCATGTTGGCATCACAGACAGACTTGACAAGTTGTCCTCTAGCGTTGTGAGTGCGCGATGTGATGCCTCGGAAGAGCGCAGCCGACGTCACTCCTAGCAATCCCGATACAGCCGTCAACTCTGTGTCTCCCTTGACAGTCACCTCTAGCCCTCCGCTGTCTACAAACTGTACGTTGCCAAGCAGCAACACTGCGGCCAGCACTCTGACAACGTCCAGGAACGGAATACCCAGCACTCCTGTAAACCAAACACTCAATTGTTAGATTAAAAGTACCTGTTCAAGTTTTAAGCACAACATTTGAACAAACAATTTTGAAGCTAGTTAATATTGAATTAATTTCTGAATTAATGTAATATAATAAATCAGAAAGTACTGAGTTTGTAAACAACCTATGGGTCATTTATAGTGTTCCCTAAAAACAGGAAAATGTGAAAAAATATTTAACGAATACATCCTTAATGCACATGAAATTAAATACTTGACGGTCTAAGAATGAGTTGAAAATGACAATTATCAATTATCAATTATTTCAGATGGAGACGCCACTATGTGCGTATTTTAACCCAAATATGAGTGAAGGATGAGTGTAGGATGAGTGGCGCGATCTTGTAGCCTTGTTAGTGACTAAGGCCGACATGTTCCTTAGACACAGCTGTTAATTAATGGACAGATATGGTGGAAATGATAAAATGGTGACAGGACTGTGATGGTACTGTGCTAGCAATGTTTTGGCACTAGCACTGTCAAACCATAGATAACACACCCCAAGCCCTAAATGGTATTGCAGGGGGTTTTTTAAAAATTGGTAGGATCCCTAATAAACAAAAAAATGATTATGATGTAAGCATAGCCTCCTCTATACAAGCGGCGTTGGTGTGTGGCAATGTGGCAACAGCATGCCTATTGCCGTGGTAATAACAGAAATAACAAAAATGTAAACATAAACATTGTCCATTATAAATTAGTGCAACAGCGGTTTCGGTTTGCCGGGACAGCGTTGTTGCCACTTTTGTCTCGCCGCAGCCTTGTGTATTAGGGGAGGCTATGGTATTAGTCCTTCTCCATTTGTGAAGTTTCATTGACTGGTGAGGCCACCAGGGTTTTTGATGTGTTGTCAGACATGGTTGACAACTTTGACAGAAACTGTGTGAGTTAGAAACTGTGTGTGTCAGAAACATTGTGTATTATGAGTAAGCAGTCTGTCCCAGCTGTTGGTAAGAAGGGTAGTTGTTTGGTTGTTGGTTGTTGTTTGTTGGGATGTTGTGGGGTTGGTTGGTACGTTAGTTTGGTGATTGGATTGTTTGATTAGTAAAGGAGCTAAATTTAAAACTGGTTGTCAGTCTATAAGGTTAAGATCAGAAAGTTAACAAAAGCGTTTCTTACCTAAACAAGCTTTCCACGCCTGAAACCTAGCGGCATCATCAGCTTCGTCTTGCCTTGTGTCTCCGTGTTGTAGATAACACAAATTGCTTGGAGAGTAGCCTTCCAAGTTCAGTTTTGCTGAAACAACCAGTCAGTAGAAATATAAATATAAATGGTATAAATTGACCAAAGAAAATAAAACCACAAGCTTCCTTTATCATCCTTGGACACGGTTTGATTTTGCTAATAGTACAGTTAGCTGCAAATCTAAGGCATAACATAATTTGATCACAGAATTTTTGTAATATGACTGTCAAATAAGCAAAGCAACATTCCAAGCAAGAACGACTCAGATGCCATTTGTCAGCACTGGCTATCAATAATTGATGATGCCATCCAACAGAAGGTCATTAGATGGTAACAACAGCGGGGTTTAGACCTCCCTTTAAAAACTTTTATAAATGTGAATGGAGGAGATACACACACAAACAAAAAAATTGCAATTTAATTTAAAGTCTTGAATGAAGAGTACTAAGACTGTATGACTGTATGAACAAATTTTAGTAATAACTAAACCTTAAGGTCAGCATAAGTCTAAATGGGTTGGCAAAAGGAAAATTATAAAATAAACCACTAATTACCTCGCTCTTCTGGCGTTAGTCCAGCTAGCATCTGGTAAAATATGTGGTAGTTCTTTTCATTAGGAAGTGGTCTTATGACTCTGGTTTGATCCAAGAAGTAGCAGTGGATCTTGGTGCGATACAATGCTCCGTCAGTTACCTGCACCTCTATGAAATGACCCTGAACACATCACATAAACATAAGAGTGGAAACTCACTCGCAATTTTAATCAAGGATTGTTGGATGAGAATTGGTACAATTTATGCTTAAGTTTATATTAAGTAGTCCTTTTGACATGAAAGGTTGATGTACAAAAGACAGAAACTGTATTTGACAGCAACAGATGATGGTGTTCATATCTAACAGATCAAAACTTTCAGTCTAATCAATCTGACATTGATGACACACTTACAATTCGACTAGATTCAGAGTTTGAGGTTGTTTTGGCGGAACCAAGGGATCGCAGGACTGTGAACGCCGCAGCGAGGTGTTTGAAGGCGTCCGTCTCCGGGCCTCCACCCGCTACGTCGAACAGCTGACGTAGGAGGAGCATAGAGGCATAAGTTTTCCCTGAACCACTCGTCCCTAATGAACAAACAGTATAAAGAATAAATGTTAAACACACTTGTTATTACTGAAAGCAGCAATACATCTTAACTTGCTTATCATAAGCTTGCCTAACTTAAGCTGATTACTCTTAATATGATAAGGACAGTCAGAATGCTGTTTCTCTAACCAAGATCATTTATCAAATCCAATTTGATAAATCCTGACAAGTTATAATTACAGTTTCAAAAGCTTCTGACTTTTCTCAGGATCAAACTAGTTACCTGCTTAACCATCCTTTCACTTCACTAAGAGAGGAACACATTTTGTGTCTTAAATTGAATGAATTCTGAATTGAGTGAGATGATGATGAAGTGTAATTGAGTGAGATGATCTAATAGTTACTCAAAATCAGCAGTTTTCAGCTTGCAAAATTACATTAAAATCCCAGTGACCAAGGACAGCTAGGTCCAATTCTAACCTTGGAGCACTTGTCTTGGTGCTTTGGATTTAACTTAAAGGAAATTTTATTTTGGTTTTATTTTATGAAAATTTGTTGCATTGCAAGTACTGTACAGTGTGCTACGTATTATCACTCATTATCTTCATATTCTTTGGTGGCCCTAGAATTTCTGAACGATGCTCTTTAAATACTCTAGAGGTTGAATAGTTATAATTTCCATATGAATAATTCGGCCAGGTTCCTGGAGCCATCAAAATATATATCCCACACCACTCCTCGTAATTAAAATAAACATTACCTAAAAGCAATCTGACGCATTCTTTCTCCCATTAGCTTAGTAGGAAACTATGGTATTTTATGGGTAGAATCATAAAGGTTGTAATAAATCTTGAACCATAATTTTTACAGCAATGCGGGCTGTACCATTCTGTTTAGACTTATAATCACCATCAAAATACAACTAAACTTTCATCAAAATAAATAAAGAATTTATTTAAACATCTGATTTTCTTGTTATTTTGGGGTTTTTAAATGGGAAAATCACATAAGCTACAATACATTTTGAACCTTAATTTTTACAGCAATGGGAGTTCTACCGTTAAAATGACTATATCATACTAAATTTTTATAAAAATCGTCTGGGGTATTTTTGAGAAAAATCTATTTTATTGTTATTTTATGGGGTTTTGTGGGGAAATCAACATCAAAAATATAAATTTAAAAAAAATGAAAAAACACCTGGAGATACATGGATTAATCACAACATACCAAATTCCATCAACACATCCACACATACAGACAGACATCCACACACACACACAGACACAGGAATCACTCGCTTCAAAAACCACTTATTGGGGTTCAGGGGTACCTACCCAACACTTATATATTTACCAAATACTCAAACTCAAAAATTTTGACAAAACATTACCTGTACTTTCTCTATATACTATATATAGGGGGATGAAGTAAAAATATTTGATTTTTGTTATCAACAAATTTATTAGTTCTTACCTGAAAGAATAATGGCCTGGGGGTAGCCAGTCTCACTTTGTTGTCTCACCGCTTCCTGTACAACCCTTAGCAGTTTGGGAGATAGAGACACTCCCCTGGTGCTGGTCAGGGTGAGAGGGTTACGTATGTCAGTATAGGGGTTCACCGATAACAGGATAGGTCCAACATTGGTCTGAAACAAGGGAAGTAAATGTAGAGGTTAAACTAAACAGTGTATATCTTCTAGTTTTCATTAGGATAAGTTATTTGGTAACTAATTGGTACCATAGATTTAACATGCTTAAAGAACAAATCATGTAGATTTGAAATCAGTTTTGACGGTGCTCGATTTCTAAAAAATGAGGTGCGGGAACTGTAACCTATTTAATGTGATTAGTATCTATGCACCTATTTGTGACAATATTTTCTTCTCTTTTTCTGAAAGAGAGGTATTGGAACAGGACCCTGTTCCTAAACAAGCTTTGAGTTGTCCTTAGATCAACAGAAGATAATTTTTAAGTTAGTCGTGTCATGATTTATGTAGTGTTTGTTTTAGCTTTTATTTAATATTCGAGTGTTATTAGTTTTAAAACTACTTTAACTGAACTCGACAATATATTTACAAAATATTGTTGCCTATCTTATTCTTAAGAGTAGGCATAAAGATAAACTCGTAATCTCCACCCAAAATAAGAGAGTGACATGACAATACTGGACATAAGTAAAACTGCCATCAGTCACGGCCACCTTAACTGCCTCTAATCAAAACAGCAGTTACCACTACTTGCGACGTTGCCACTTCGAAGGCCGCGGCCAGGAGTTAAAGGCGGCCGTGCATCAGTGCACTTTAAAGGTGAAAACACGGACGAAACACACAATATACTTAAGATTTTAATATAGGACGAGAAGCCTACTTGTACTATTCATAGTCAGTTTTGGGCCTAGCTGGTTTTGATCTGGTGTAAAGCCTAGGCCGGGTCGCGAACTCTGCCCCTAGGGTCTGGGTAACGGAACTGCGTCTCAGCTTCACAACACAACGTAGAAACTTCACGGCGGGCGCCCACTCGCCCACTTCATCACTTCAATCACTTCATAGTTCATAGCACTCTGCTTCAGAGGTTAGGGCTACCGTTCAACATCAATCTGGGGCAGATTCGCTTATCGATATTTCTGTCGCTCACAGTTTTGTGTGAATAGTGTCGTATTTACATTTTGGATGGAAACACTGGTGTAAGCGTAAGGTCTACTAAAGTAAGCGTAGTCTACTTTTTAACATACTTCACAAGTGTTCTTTAGCCATGTGAAAAGTCGACGTTTAGCTCAGTCATTAAAGATATAAATAAGGCAGAAGTCGGAAGTAATTTTGGGGAAGCTGGATTTTTCTAAGCTGTTAGACCATGTTGAGATGAGTATTTTCCCAATAGTCCCCACTTCTCCCCCTTGTGCTTTCCTCTCACCCCCCCTTTTTAGATAAATTTACAGTCTCTTAGAAAATCAGCTATAACTTTAAAACGGGTTAGGATAACAATGCAATCTTTTGTTAATCCTTTTGAACTCATCCGAGGACACTAGACTGTAGCTCTGAACCGTTTTAACATTGACTTTAAAACACTATCTAGTTTATAGTGACACTTATAGTGTTTATATAGTCAATGGTTTTACTTAGGTAATGCTTAGTCAGTAGTTGGTAGTAGGCCTACCACACGGGGGCGTAGTTGCTTAAAAAAAAAAAAAAACTATTCAAACTACCCACCCAGCAAATGAATCGGGGAAAATGTCTCGGTGTTCTATTGCAGATGACTAAATGGAAACACAATAGCCAGACACTACTGACCGGGAATACTCCAAAATAAACAACAGACTTATCTGCATGCTACAGCAATTATAGGCTATTTACTTAATAGGAGACTGTAATGTACACCCAGGTAGGTGAGCGCAGCTCTGTTAAATAGTGTCGACAATAAATAGTGTGTGTGTAAACATATCAAGCCTATAACCGATCACGTCGCACCATATAATAGCCAATATGATGTAATTGCTCCATTACGCGTAATACCCATCAGGAAGACTGGTTCCGAACCCGTTGCCCACCATCAGTATAATGTCTAGGTACCTATATAGGCCTACACCAATCCAGATGGCCGCCTAGTTCCCGAGGGATGAAATATTCCCGGTATCAGCCTACAAGACACTGGGCGGCCGTATCATTAAAGTATGGGATGTAACTGCGGTCCCAGCCATTCTGTGGCGGTAAACGGCCGGTAAAACAAAATGAATCATGCAGCACGCCACGCCGAGGAACCGGTTTCCCCACACCCTGTAGAGCGCTGCTGCTCCCCTGGAAGTGGAAGCAACGATCACGCGAGCCTTCGGACATCATCTCGCATCTCGTCTTCATTCATGCTACTTGAACTGTCAATGATTACATTTGTTTTATTATCTCTAAAAGGTTCGGTCAGAAACACATTTCATAATACAAAATTATGGGGGCTTAAATCACAGTTTGTACACGTACACGTTGTTGTTTCACATCATACACAGCTGTTTGTTTATAGTAAAAACTTAATGTTAGACCAGCTAGACATGAATCAAAGTAATGGACCCTTAAGAACAATTATTTACAATCGCTAGGACTTTTGAATGATTTCAGTAACAAAAAAATCATAAAGAATACCTCAGTTATTAAAATATATACTAATTTATAAAAGAGTAAAGTTAAAGGAATTATCATACTAGAGTTAATGAAATTAATCCAGACATCTTATACGGTAGCTATTTTCTGAATTTTGATAGACAATACAATCTTGTCTCTATGTATGTGGTATCTCATAAATGCATTGGAAAAATAATACTATTGACTCGGTGACTATAAAAATATTTAAAAGATTGTACATAACGCAACGTTAATTTGTTGCAAATAAAATTTGATACAGAAACGCCCGTGTTATAAGTTATTGCCAAGGGTATAGTATGTTCCCTCTACTGCATGTCAGTAAATCAAGAGCGCACACCAGCATTATGTACTTGCCAAGTTGATTTATCGGATTCGTGACCTACCTGAACCAAATGGAGAAAGATCATCTTGTATCTGGGTGGGACGGCTGTCAATGCCACGGGCAAGATGGCGGCGACACGTGGCGTGCAGGTCAGAACATGCACGCGCACGCAGTCAAAGCCGAGGAGCCGCGGGTTTCTCTCTTCTCCGTGGTCTTACCATAATCACTTACCGCGGGCAAGACCCTTCAAATTCGTATTATGAAGAATGTTTCCTATCGAACTGAGTTAATCACAGCAATCACGGTAGCCACCGAGCCTCTAGTTTACACGTGGCTGCGGGACATGTTCCCAGACACGCCTCATGCCGCCAGACGTAATCAGTCGGCTACCGATCCCTAATGTGTAAAGTAGATTGTATTTCATGACTTCAAAAGTAGATTGATCATGTCTTCTTTTGAAAATGAATCAATGTTGTTTTGAGCACATCAATTTCGGCTTCCTGTTAAGAACTGGGGGACCTAAGTGAGTTTAGGATGTTGTAAAAGAAAATAAACTATTTTTTTACGTTCAACGACGAAAACATTTCAAGTTAAAAGTTTGATGGCACTTGCGTATCATACCAACCACACATATAAATCGACTTCCGAATAAGATTTTAAATAGTTTGAATAACAAAATCTTCCTAGCCCAACCCAACCTGACCTAACCACCCTTAGGTTAGGTAGGTTAGGTTATTATTAGGCGTGGTCGGTATAAGTTTAACAATTGCCTTGCTATCGGGCTATGGCCTAATCTTTTGTATCAGCATCGTAGCGATGGCACGTAGGCGAATACTAGTAGGCCGGACTACTAATGTGAGTGAATGAGCTCGTAACACCCCTTTTACCTTTTACCTCTTCTTTCTTCGCTACAATCCTCAGATCGGGGAGTCGTCAAAATTTCTCCTTCTTCATCCTCTTGGCAGCCTTTCAGCTAGCCCAATATAGGTGTGTATAAGCACAGACAATGGAGTAAACCATTAGAGTATTATATTGTCTGTGGTATAAGTGTGTTCTTGTATGTGTATTCCTTTGTTGAGTAGTATGGTTTGTTTATAAGGTAATTTTTTAGTGTTTTTACAAATGTGGTATGATTTGAAATATTTTTAATTTTGTCTGGTAGGATATTAATGTATTTAGATCCTGTGTATGTTGGGGTGTTGCTGAACTTGTTTAGTCTGTGTTGTGGCAGGTTAATATTGTTTTTGTGTCATGTGTTGTTATTATGATATTGTGATAGTAGCCTATGTGTTGGATTGGATTTCTTTGCTAGGATAATGGTTTCTAGGATATATTGTGAGAAAACGGTGGGGATTTTGAGCTGGATGAATAGGGGTCTACAATGTTCTAGGTAGTATGCCCTATATTGTTCGTAGCACTTTCTTTTGAAGGATGAGTAGTTTGTCCCCTTACACACATTGCCTCAAAACGAATTAAACCAAAAGGTATACTTACATAAAGTTGGCTGGCGCTAAACCTGGCGTGTAAACATTTGAGGACTGCATCCTCGGTGAGTGGCCCAGCCAAATGTATGAGATCCTCAAGCTCGGCACAGCCAACCGGCCTCATAGCAGTCTTGCCCGTCGTGTCTGCAAACAAAAATTTGTGTTATTATTGCACAATAGTAAATCATGTCTAACAAGAACCTACTTCATAAAGGCTACCCTTACTTAAATTAGGAGCAAATTATTCTTTTGTAACGGACTTATGTGATGGAAACGAGTTTTTACAGTACATGGTTGTCGGTTGATACAGGAATGAATCTTATTACCGATGCTGTATTAACATTTCTACATCTTATACTTCATTAGTAAATTGATGTCAATGACTATACCATTTTTAAATCACATAAAATGTACAACATTAATTTAACAAAACTCGGCTGTGGATAAGCTCAAATTCAGAGTAGGTCTAGGTCTAAAGGAGGTTCATCAAAATATTCAACAGCAAAATATTCAATGGTACGTTACTCCTAAGGCGAGTCACTAGTTATGTTAGCCTTGCTTCTTTTATCTAGGCTTCTAACAGAGATTTAACTTTGCCTGGTAAAATAAAGAATTTTTCATTTCATTTCATTTCATTTCAGATTTTGTTGTAGATGTTAATGACAACAGTGCATATTGGAAATGTCTAGTTGCCTTACAGTCTTACTCCGTGCTCAAGGACTGCAGAAAGGTAGATGCTAAACTACATACTACTGTGTATTACACCATTGACTAGGTATATAGTCAATGATTGCACCCATTCCATACATATTATTAATTATGATAATATAACACATAAATAATTTGCATGTAGGCCTAATCGGTTGTCCTATTTTACATTTAGTTAAAATGAATGTAAGTTTAACTGATAGCAGAAGTGAGACCTCTGATCCGAGAAACAAACAATTTTTGGCGGAGTATTTTTTTTAAACTGTAACAAAAAATTAAATCTCATCAAAAGTGGTTAAAGTACATACCTCCAATAATGGTAGGCCCGTTATTGGTCGCCTGGGTTACTGGCACAGGTAAAGGGTGTGGTTGGTGGTGTGGCCGAGGAAAAGTGGGGGGAGCACCACTCGTTGGTTGGCTAAGTGGTGTAGTAGTGGGGAGAGGTGTTGTCGTATTGGTTGGTATCGTGGTAGTGGGAGGTGCTGCTAACACACTATTGGGCTGGCCCTGGCCCTGAACATGCAGTCTGTTTCGAAGAGTCACCAACTCCGTGCTCAGATTGCGGAGTCTCTGTTGAAGATGAACCGCTTCATTGGATGAGGATGCATCTGGAAAAAATAGGAACATTGACAACATCTTTTAAAATGTTCGTAAATACAAGATATTGTAATTAGAAAAAAATCTGACCCATAATATAGATGAAGTAATTTTAATACAGTACAGTATTGCTAAATCTATGACCAGTATCCAATAATCAATAAATAATATTACGTACTAGAGATAGAAACGGGAAAAATAATGCACAAATGGCATAATATGATAAAGCCCGAAGCATTTAACAGGAAGACGTCACGTAATGCAAATTGAAGTGTATAAGGTTTAACGAAGAAGATAGTCTACGATCACACAAATATTCCCTACACTCATTTAATGCTTTAAGCTGATTCATTATTGATTGCCATCCAAGAACATGCCTAGTCTACTTTGAGAACTCCGAAATGCAGATAAAAAGCAAGTTGAACAGTAAAGATCGAGGAAGAAAAAAAATGTGTTACCACAAAACAAGCTTTGCTCTCGTGTCTACTGCATTATGACAACTAAAAACAGTTGGGATATAAACCCCCTGTTCGAATTCAAAAATGTCGAGAAATATAATGATCTCACAAGCTACAGGTTGTACAATTGCAGCATAGCTCCATAGGTTGCTCCATAGCTGCATGTGCTGCTCGCTCCGCCCATCCCCACCACCATTCCCCATGTCGAACAAGTCGCCTGAAAGCGAACTATCTTGACGGTCAAGTAGTATGTGAGTCGTATTCATTATTTGGTTTTACATGACGTCCAACGCAACTGCAAAGCAAATAACTCGTCAAAAAGTGGGTTCTCGTATTCATCTATTTAATTCAAAAGACCAGAGAGCCATTTAGCCCAGTAAAATTAGACTAATCGGGTGATATAATTTCCGAAGAGTTTGAACGTTGTTTAGACGTTCCTTTTGTTCGTTGGATTGAAGAAAATAAAAAGTCCTGATGGGTGGGGTCGAGCTTGACTCTAAATGTGACTTTTTTTAGTTTTTAGCTTATTACATCGGAATCTGTAAGTTGTATTGAAAAGTGTTAGATACACAAGTTAAAGCTGACAAAATTTCCCACAAAAAGATTCTACGTACTTTTGTCGTAAGACTTAGCCGTTTAGGGCTAAAGGATAAAGAAAATAACATGGTCGTTTATATCGTTTAAGCTAGCGGATCCAGGGGTTCTTCAGGGTAGTCCTCATTCAAGGAATCGTCGTCTACTGGAGGGTTATTTTAAGTGCACGCTCCCTCGCAGTTTCCGCACATTGTTGAGCAGTGGATCCCCGCTTTACGGCACCCACAACCTTTTGTATAGATACAAAATATTGTTGTGAGGATAACAGCCGGAGCAGCAAGATATAAGGGGTTGTAGATGTCGTTCGGTACCCTAATCAGTTGGCGGTATTTTCCCCAGCAATTCTTGTACTTGCAAATAAACACAGTATACTCTCTACGATTGTTGCTGAGCAGAGCCTTTCGTTTGTGGTAGGTAGAGACGGGAGGTCTGCCTTCAGCCTAGTGAGTGGTGGATTTGATAAATGCGATGTATCAGTTTTTGTCCAGATCTTTTTTCTCAAAATTTGTTCACTAGGATCATCCACTCACCGGCTGTCGAGACTTACTTTTGCGTCGAAGTCGAGCTGTAAAATATGTTGCAGATGGTATAGAAACTGGTATCCCTAATAAAAAAATTCACAATTAACAACTTGCATTTTCTGAATAATGACGAGGTGGTATCACACCCACTAAACCCTGAATTAACAATATGCTTCTGGCAAAGTCACATCATTTCTGTAATTCAACTGAGGAATACGTTCTGCTTTATACTTTACCTTTTCCTGGTATGAAGAATATAATTTCTTGCTCGAGTGGAGCTTATGCAATCATCAGTACCAGCATTGATGAACCTTCAACCTGGCTTATTTTTGTCATTACAAAGAAAGTTTTCTTGCTGTACAGTCACTGTAATTTCTTCAGTGAAATCAATGTCGACTGATACGGTCTTGTTGGTGGCTCGTCGTTGTTGTTCATCATGTTTTATGCTGTTGACAGTATCTGAGTAACCATCAAACACAACAGTGCAGCACACATTGGTTAATACAACTGAGAACTGAGATACATGCGATTTAAGTCCGTTTCACAACTTATGAAGCTCATAGTTTGGACATAGTTGTCCCTAGGGCTAAAATGCTTAGAAGCTTTTTTTTGTATGGAATTTTGTCAGCTTTATCTGTTGTACAGAACACTTTTCAATATGACTTAAAGATTCTGATACATAAGCGAAAAACTACCCTTCCCTTGGTCAAGCTCGATCCTCACCCATCAGGACTTTTTATTTTCTTCAATCTAATGAACCAAAGAAAGTTTTAACCAAAGTTCCAACTCTCCCTGAATTATTTCACCTTAAGGATTTTTTTTTGTTTTATTTGACTGGGCTATGTGGTTTGACAAAAAAATTGTCGAGACATTTGATTGCAAGTACTGTACAGTCAAGTTACTATCTCTGATGACCATTGCACATTTAAATCTCGCAGCCTGCATGACAAATAGTCGGTTAAAAATTAAAAAATGATGTTATGTTAAGAAAATTTATTTTTTCAGCAGACATGTATATTTTTACATTTTTCCATTGTCTGTTGGATGCACTGTATTTTATGTTAGATGCCTGTAAAAATATTCACAATCAAACTACAGCCATTTAAGAACCACTTTACATTTTATGGATACGATAAGTTATGGGATTTGTCATGAAGAGGAACATAAAAATTTGCTGATGTTAGTAGTTATAAGAGGAGATACTTTTACAATCACGGGGGAATAACCGAGAACTAAAAGCAGGTTTTATGTCCTACAATAACCATAGAAATGATCAGAGGAAAAACAAGATATAGCTGCGAAGCCATTAGATCCACATTCCTCCGCCGCATGTGGCGGTCACAGAGTACGAGTCGGGCCAATATATTGTCCTGGAAACAAGATACGATAGTACCCGCAACTCATGCAATCGCCTACATTAATAGCGAGGCATAGGCTATTTAACGGAAATAATTTAGGCAAAACAATTTGTACACAAAAAGTTACATTTGATGTTGTTGCGCTAAAATGATATTTTGCGCGTCTTATCACAAGTTTCAACGTGAACAGTAGAACTATGTAACAAACTTTGCTATAAATGGTATAAACGCCTGACTATGACAACCTTTCTTCATGTCGTAGAGGTATGCCCAAAGCATGAGTATGGTGCATCACTTTGGTGTTCTAACCTGTAGCTGAGACGCAGACGATACCATAACCAGTCAGCTACCAAACTGTTGAACGTTGTAGTTGGGCTTGGACAGCTTACCAATTTTGACAAACCTTACAAGTAAGTACCTGGATTAGAATAAATGAATGAAGATAAATATGTGGCACAATGATCAATCGTGAAAACTAATCTTTTATTTCCTTAGTCGATGCTAATACCAAGACCAAAACGAACAATACAGCAATTACCGACTTCTATCACTGTTGTGGCATTAGTGATGCCAAAAAAGCATCAAACATGACGGTGCAGATCGGTAGCCGAACATTCCGTAGAGAAATTAACTGTTGTTAGGTTGGTACATGAATAATCCTCTTGTCTGTTGCCAGACAACATCATTGAGAGCTGTCAAATCGTCCCGTCTTTCTACCTAACTTCCTGAAACACAAGAGCCTAGTCGTGCAAAGAGCTCTTTATTGAATGCACTGTTCAGCTTCATAGCTACAATCATAGCTTCATAGCTACTTAGGCTGAGTAGCAGACTATTATTTGCAAGAGAGTTGCCATCAGCTAGAAGACAACTAAACTATCCTACTCAGATAAATCAACAGCACCAAATATTTCCAAAGTTTGGGTTTAAACTCAATCACCAATGTCAAAATTTCAACATAGCTTACAAGTGGAAAAGAACAACGGGCCTGGATCCCTCAGTATAAACCCCATCAGCGTTGCATAGTGGAAAAAATGCCGATGAAGATAATCTATTTTCAGATACTGAATCAAATACAATATTGAGTTTCAGGTCCATCCTTCCTTGATTCATAAATCATTTTGGTTATCAAATCATCAAAAATGAGGTTCTCATATTTTTGGATGAAACCGTAAAATTAATTCCCTGTAGGTAGTTTACACTTCTGTATACATTGAACTTCTTCTTTCATTGTGTTTCAGTGAGTGACGAGCTCATGGGGGCTTTCATAGAACTTTGGGGCCGTTGGTGTTAAAGCTGCGACACTGTATGCTAGATTGAATGGGGATAGCCCAACTCCGCACGATGGTCATATTTTGGATGAATAGTTTTATGGCCCCCAAGGTTCCAGTCCAACTCCGCGAGGTGGCCAAATCAAATCTCTACGCTACCCACCACTCTTTAACTTTTACGTGTGCTCTCAGATCCAGATGCTATGTAGTGTTTAATATAAAATATTCCATATATTTACTGGTGTCCCAAAAGTAATACTTTTAGTTACTTTGTTCATGTGTCAGGTTAGGTTGGGTTAATAATTATGTATTGCAGACTTTGGAACATATAAATTCAATGAGACATAACTTACTTACTAGTAAACTTTTTTTAGTTACAGTACAGTTCTCAAAGACGTAGGCCTACATTTATACGAACTTAAAACTTCAAATACAAACTCTCCAAAATTGGCCACGGCACGGATTTGGGATAAGCCCAGAAGCTGTTTGTCTAATCTGTCAGTAGGCCTACTTGTGAGCAAGTACTGTACTATGAACTTCAAGGCGCAGATTGTCCAATGAGTATGCAAATCCAAAGGGTCTTCAAGATCCGTCTTCTGACATATTTTCTTTCAGGACTATATTCAGTAATCTCGAACTTGGTGGGCTATGATAATGAAGTGTTTGTGTGCCCTAACAAATGCAGCACGCAAAGATTACACGTCGACAGACCGGTTTCAACCCTAAGTAGGCCTACACCTGACCGCGAGGTCGCCGACAAGTGCCTGAGGCTAGAGTCGGTCCCTCCCCCGACGTTTTTGTCCCCAACATTAGGGCTCAGCAGGTAGCCTAAAACCAGCCAGGAATGTGACTTGTCTGAGTTCTGCTTTTCCTCACTCTGCAAAGGGAGATTATTTGCATAAAACTGTTAGGCAAATAAATTCAATCAGTTTGTTTAACTTGGTGACATGATGGAAAATTGTATCAACGAGGGACACTATTTTCGGAATATTTTGATCCAATGTAATGTCAAACGTTATTCGTTCATAAAATGTTGTTCAAAACAGAATTTAACACGAACAAAGCAAACTGCCAGCCATACCATAGATTCCAGTTGTATCATGATCTTGAAGGTACTTTCTTTAAAGATCATGATTTTTGTTGTTGTTATTATGTGTATTATTGTATTGATAGTCAAAGATAGAATGCTGGAATTCTGACCTGAAGATATTCCGCAGCAAGAAACTGATGAAGAAGAATTTCACTTTAACGAATCGTTCTGACAATACACACAATGTAACCTAAATCTTTATTTGCCTTTCAACCATATTAATCCCATTTCCTTCTAGGTTTAGCGAAAAAAATTACGCATGTTCAGACCTGGTTCAGACTGCAGCCTCACTCCAGTTGCGTCATTGCTAGAGACTCCGGCAAGGTTCACACCCACCTCGTAATCAACTGACTCGTGGCCCGTGTACTTGTCTTGTACCGTGGCTTGCAACCTTGCAGGACAACGTCCTCCGGGTGACTTACAACCAACACCGATAGCTAGACGTGTCTTTAAGATCAGAACTGATATTGTAGGCGACCTGGTTGCCACATATGAAGGAAAACAGGCTAGATAAGGCACAGATAAAATTAGTCTAACATTGGCGATAAGTGTAAGAAATCCGTAACTATGTAAACTGTAACACTGTAACATAAGCAGTAAAGGAAATTTTTAAACACTTGGTTTCTTTCGAGATAGCTAATGCATTTTTCATGTAGGGACGAATCGTCAACATCCACAGATTATCCGTTTCAAGTTTCTAGATCAGATTCTGCCATACAAATTCATGTCTTGGAGGCAGTTCATATTTTTGACCAGGAACGATGGACCCGTTCCAGATCACTTTTGAGATTGCTGATGAATTGTGATAATCCTTAATATGGATATCTCATAACAACATGGAATTGTTCTATATCACAACACGAAAGAGCCACCCCAATTAGTGGATCCTTCGTTTTAGCATTTATTTATTCTATGGTTTTAGTTAGCCGTTTTATTGCTGTAAAAATGTGTACAAGAGGCAAATAGTTGGCTGTTTATCTGTGATTAAGCCACGAAAGTCAACACAGCACGCTTCACCGACCATGACGACGTACGTGCCTCTCGTGTCCAACGCCTGACCGGCATCTCAAGTGCCCCACAGCTTGCTTTGTGCTTGGAGCCCCATCAAAGAATACATTGCACCAGAACACAAGTGAAAATATATCAACTGTATTAGACAAGTACTATACTTACTGGGGATATAATATCCTTTTGTAGTTTAGGATACCTTTTTGGGGCCGATTGAAAAGATTTTGTCCCGTTGTCTTTAGAGATACTAGTCCTGGATACTAGTTATAAATGCTTAAATTCTTAAAAAAAGCTTAAATTCTTTAATCAAACTGTTTCTTGAGTAATGCCGGTTGTTGTTTAATACTGGAGAAATTGTGTTTGACTTATAAAAACAATAGTTATTTGTGCAACTAGTGAGAAAAGTGAGCAATTGACTCACTCGAGAGAAATCCTTACTCACGAGGAATGGTTTCTCGAGTGAGGCAATTGTACTTTGAACTCGAGTTGCACATTATACTTTTCCTACAGCTACCTAACAATGTACATGTTCTCTCACTGATTTGAGAAAGCAAAGTGGCCAATTCGCTCATCAGTGAGACAATGTTAACATTGTCTCACTCTAATTACTTTGTCTCACTCCAGATTTGCAACGTGAAGGCACGAAATAGTGAGCGCGTAACATGCAGGCAACGTCGTATGCACACGAAATACGTTGGCAGCACTGGCTGTAAATCAGATGGTCAGCTGTTGTACTGTTGTATTTGTCACTTCACATTAAATGTTATATCAAAGTTATATTAAAAGTTCACTTCTGTGTAAAAATAGGTTATGTTTCTTCACCAATTTATTTGTTTTATGGTAACTGTAGGAAAAGTATAATGTGCAACTCGAGTTCAAAGTACAATTGCCTCACTCGAGAAACCATTCCTCACTCGCCTACGGCTCGTGAGTAAGGCTAGGGCCACACTTGGCGACTTTGTCGCGGCGACAAAGTCGCGGCGTCAATGAATGAAAGTGCGTAGCGTTAAATTAAATGGAGGCGGCCACACTAAGCGACTCGCGACCAGCGACCACCGGCGACAGAAAAATAAACGCGACCGGGAGCGTTTTTTGGTCGCGGCGACAAATACGCTCCCCATGTTATCTTATGGCACCGGCCACACTAGGCGACAAGTCGCTCGCTCACACCCCCTTTGCTGCTCTATTTTCATATCTATATTATTTAGTTTTGGACTAGCATGGAAAATATGCCTTTAAAATACAAATATTTTCATCGATAAAATAAGTGTCGGCATGTTTACATGTGCCCTGTAGCATTATATGAGATTCAACTCGTCTGGTATAACAGGAAACCAAAACCTCGTGTATTTTTCAAATGTCGTGCGTCGTCTTCAATGTCATTAGCTTGACAAAGCTATACACATAAAAACATACTACAAAAAGTTACAATATCAAAAACGCCATCCATGAACAATGATGTTTCAGGTAATTCGCTCCATACCTATGGTTTCTCATCCCTTTAGCGAATTTTCCATATAGAAAATAAATTATTAAATTTGCATGGACCTAAGCCCGGAACAGACTTAATTTTTCGTTTTGAGATCCTCAGAGGCAAAAACTCCCTCCGTTCAAATTCATATATATAAGTATATATGTATCTATATACATATGCAGTGTATATATTTTATGTTTATATGGGTCTATGTGCCCATTAGGGCGATAACTTAACCAAAATTGATGAGATTTTAATGGTATTTGGTACAAATGTTTAAACCAACGTTAATTCAAACAGGCTCGCAAATTAGAATGATCAGACTATGAGAGTGGGGGTTTAAGGGGCTTTAATGGGGTATAACATTAGTTCGTTATTATTTTTGACCCTAAAACATAAATTTCACAATTCCCTTCCAAACGGTTTTGTTAGCTAAAAAATAAATACTTTTGTACATTTTAAGCGGTGTTGTAAGCCTAGCGGTTACGGGGATAATTTAAACAATTGTAAATTTATAATGCCCGTTTTTATGGAGAATAAACTGTTGTAGTTTGCTTGTTTATCAATATATATTTTTTTTATGAGGAGGGAAAATGCTTTTACGCACACAGGTAGCCAGCCTGTAGTGTGAGACTCCTGAGTTTATCACAGACTACTCACTAAAAAACCCCTTCTACTCTGTTAGACACAGACCTGGAATTGTTTGTCACATTACTTCAAGTCAGGCCAACATGTGACCTAAGCCCACAGGGCTCGCACCGTTTCTGGCATTATTTACTTTTTTGACCTAAACCGCATCCCGGTCGTGGTCAAGCTTCTTGGCACGGAGAACACCCTGGATGTAAAGTGACACACAGGTCCAATTGTCCTCACCCTCCATCATCATCGGTATGACCGTGTCCTCCGACAGCAGTCCTACGAACTGTTGAGCCTCTAGGCCGGGGCCTTTCCCAATGCTGGCAGTGGAAAAAAACAAACAAACCCCCAAAACCACAAGGGGTTTGTTTATATATATATTTTAATAACATTTTGCAATATTGTTAATTTCGTACTAAGCTATCAAAATTTTAATTAACAAGCACACCTCATTAGGTTACCTTATCTGTACCAACAAACCTAAGCATAATTTTAAATTAATCTTATATAAATTGGAAATAAATCCGACAAGTTTAAGTGAATATTTTAGTGGAAATATAGCCAAACAAATGTAAATTCGCTTAGTCTGCAGGTTTTTTTGCAGTGGGGGTATTTATATATACAAGAGATAGCAACATTAAGCATTAAACAGTGATTTGACGATTTAGACGTCCACATTGGTTTTAGAAACATAATTTAACACTTTTATTTAGTAAACATTGTATTCCTTTGTTGCAGGTAAATGGTTAAAAACTATTACGTGACCAAGTACGAAATATAAAGAGGCACCGGTGCACGTACAAAAATACTTTAACTATATGATTTAATTTGTAAGATTCGCTTGAATTGTATGATACTGCAAATAATAGTAAAAACATCAATGTATTCTAAGATCATCCAAAAACATACATAAACAGTCATAGATCCTTATTTATTTCCATTATCAATGACACTATTTTAAAAGTAAATATAACATCTCGAAACTCTATTTTTACTGGTATGGTAAAAAGTAAACTGAAAGGTTGAAATTGTCGCCTATTGTGGCCACCCCCAGCGACTTTGTCGTTGCGACAAAGTCGCGCGAAAAAAAGTCGCCGCGTCAAAGTCGCCAAGTGTGGCCCTAGCCTAAGGGTTTCTCTCGAGTGAGTCAATTGCTCACTTTTCTCACTAGTTGCACAAATAACTATTTCCTACAGTTACCATAAAACAAATAAATTGGTGAAGAAACATAACCTATTTTTAGACAGAAGTGAACTTTTAATATAACATTTAATGTGAAGTGACAAATACAACAGTACAACAGCTGACCAGCTGATTTACAGCCAGTGCTGCCAAGGTATTTCGCGCGCATACGACGTTGCCTGCATGTTACGCGCTCACTATTTCGTGCATTCTCGTTGCAAATCTGGAGTGAGACAAAGTAATTAGAGTGAGACAATGTTAACATTGTCTCACTGATGAGCGAATTGGCCACTTTGCTTTCTCAAATCAGTGAGAGAACATGTACATTGTTAGGTAACTGTAGGAAAAGATTTTTTTACTAACTACTCCTACATAACAAAACTGGAAACTCTGATCGGATCTGCCAGAAGTCATTTTATCCATAACAAAACTATCAACATTCGACAATCATAATTCGTGTTTGGATTAAAATACGCTCAATTGCACCCCAATTTATCGATTGGTAATATATGCAATTGATGTACTACCTCCAAACACAACACATCAGATTCAGTTTTTGTCGCAAGAAACTAGTACATGCCAAAAATATACTACGATGAATGAAATGAAGTTTCCAATGAATGAATTAGTGTGGCGAAAAAGTAACACTGCATATAATATTTGCGAATTTTAGTCTATTTACTAAATGTTTCTACTTTATACGATGAATTCTGCAGATCAGAGGTGCCAAACAAGCCCCAAATAAGCTCATGTTTAGTCAAAATACCGGCCCATGACCTTGAAATGGCTGGAGAGGTCGCCGACCGCGCTGTCCTTCCTCTAACTTTCTCCATCTCCAACCATGCCACATCCGGGTCCATGCAATCTGGGCTTACGTTTCATTTGTTTGGTCTTAAACGTTGAATGTTGGTTGATTGGTCGATTCCCCTAATACAGTTTGATACAGTAAATCAATTTACAAAGTTACAGCGAAGATTGATTATGGACATTTGGTTTTGTTTACCATACCAGAAAATTCCAGAGCGATTTTCGCTTATCGAGGAGAGCAGGTCGTTGTAGGGTGGGGATATAAAATGTCATAATTCATCAGGAGGTATAGGAGCAGTATTTGGTAGAGTGCTCAGGTTGTTGCGGAGGCGGATGCGAAGGAGCAGTAATGGGATTCTTCGCACCCCGGGAATGATGACACGGATATGGATCACATGGTCTTTATAATTGATGTTTTAAGAAGATGACCTGGTTAGGTTAGGTTAGGATCAGAGGTCTCTCCTCTCTATGCCTCCTTTCCGCTCTCTCAACGACGGCCACTCCAAATGGCTTAGGTCCATAACAGCACTCGTCAAATATTTGAATGAACATGCCATCTCCTTCCTACGCCTTTGCATATCAACTACAGTACCTCGATACTTAATTGTAAAATACTAATTGTTTGATTCTGAAGACTGGAGAGAATCGGCCAAACACAACTTCACCCAGGTCAGCACCGAGAGCCGGTTGCTCAAGTCCTCGGTGTATTTGCATTGAGAAATCGTGAACAAGATGATAGATAAACTCTCCGCGTGTAGGTCATGTTGGCGCAGTATTTATCGTCGCTGGGATAGCTGAGAACACGTAACTCGCATAAATGCCAGCATAGACAGATACTAACTATTTGCCTGTCGACTGGTGTGGATGGCCAATGAAATACGCAATTCCATCTAAGTGTCGACTGCATACCTGCTGGAGTTATGCTATCGTGTATTAATTATTTGATGGAGGATTCAATCAGCAAATTCTGTTGAGGTTTCTTATAGCGAATATACATTTTACCGTTACAGTATGGGTTGAGTAAAATCTCTAGAAATTATGGAGGTGTTGAAAACTGGGAAGGGTGGCAAAGTGATGGGACTAACTGCTTATTACCGTACTAGATACTTTCGTTATGAGCTCATGGTCCCTTTTCCGTGCGAAGGATTAACAAAACGTTTAATGCTGCGCCATTCTTTAAGCTGACTGATTCTCTAACAAAAATTATATAGGTTTATCGCTTACCTCTCAGTAGATAAGGTAAACAATGTCAGGTCTGTTTCTTAAATTATACGTTAGCTCTCAAGATGGCGCTATTTCGTTTTCCTATTAAAAGTGCACACGTTGCCGAGGTATTAAACTATTTGGTCGGTTTCAATTGGGTTAGTTTACAGTACACTGTATAGAACTGGCGATATATCGAACGCTTTCTACTATCAAACAGGGCAACAAAGCAACGATGAACTACACTCGATATGAATCGATCAACGTTAGAATACAATTCTTCGCAATGATAGGAAGAGCCGACATCAATAGAAGTTAACAAATAAGAAAGATGCATAGCTGATCTCGACTCCAGCTTATAATTTCTTACCATTACATTAGACTAATATTACTACTGTACAAGCAAACCACAGTCACAGTCAACAGCACAAGTTCCAGCTCCTATCACCTCATAACTTTCAAAACTTCGACGGATAAACGTTACATACATCAACATTAAAATATTATCTCATAGCAAGACACCTTCACAATTTCCAGGCAAAAAGGTAATAAATTGCAAAAAATTAAATAAATTTGAATTCATATATTCATTGTACAGGGTGATTCAAAAAGGACTTTGCAACTTTTAAAATTCATATAAATCTTATTAAACAAGGTACAGAGCTGGTTTTGGTGTTGTATTAAAGGAAAACACTTCAAGTTTTTTTACCTTAAACTAAAGATGTTCTATGTGACTTCCGTTGGATTTTGGGAAAATTATTAGGTAGAATTATTTAGGTATGAAAAAATAGTGAAAACCGTTAAAAATGTGAGAGAAAGTTACAAAATTTTGAAAGTAGGGCGTTTTTTGACAGTGAAGGAGTGCGATACACCCACTTCTTGATGTGCTAGGGAGTTGAAATTTCGCACACTTGTAGTTCTTGGTCCCAAACCACCCATAAAATTCCAAAAAGTCGCATTTTAAAATTTTAACCCCCCCAAAAGTCTAAAATGGCGTACCTCTGAAAACGACAAAACACGTTTTTTTCAAACGGCTATAGCTTGAAAACGGTAAGAGCTATAAAAGATTTGAGGAAAAAACGTAGGTTCGGAATTAAATTTCCTACAAGACACTATCTATGCGTTTTTCGAAAATCGCACTCCTTCACCGTCAAAAAACGCCCTACTTTCAAAATTTTGTAAATTTCTCTCACATTTTTAACGGTTTTCACTATTTTTTCATACCTAAATAATTATTTTCCCCAAGTCCAACGGAAGTCACATAGAACATCTTTAGTTTAAGGTAAAAAAACTTGAAGTGTTTTCCTTTAAAACAACACCAAAACCAGCTCTGTACCTTGTTTAATAAGATTTATATGAATTTTAAAAGTTGTAAAGTCCTTTTTGAATCACCCTGTATATTTCTCGGGACATTTTCCTCTTAGCTGAAACAACCCCGACTTTTCCAGGAGATCGGGGGCATCCGTAGCTGCAGATAACCTGTTCGTCAAACATTTGATATGAAGAGGAATCATTAAATGTGTACTAGAGTTAACTTTGAGCGGCGTCCGAGTACGACATTAACTACAATAGACTCCGGCATAAATACAGCCTAACGTACGAGACGTATGCAGATGGCCTATTGTATGCTGATGGCGGTAGATTCCTGCTACAACCTCCCTCCAGCACCATAATGGAATAGCGCAGCTACATGTTACTCGGATAAAAACCGTGCCGTCATTGGTGCACGTGCGTATAATTATCGCATACAGTAAGTCAAAGTGGGATTTGCATAGGACTTGTTTGGGACTATTCAGAATCGAGAAGAGGAATAAAATACAGTAGTGAATTTCATCAATGGAACTGCATCACTGATCATTCATAGGGATAAACTACGTGTTTCTTGTAATAGTATTTTTCATCACTAACACCTAAAGCAATTCATTTTGACATGTCCAAATCTAATGATCGAGGCGAAGCTGAGGTCGGAAGGTAAGTTAAGTGTCGAAACGATGGTTTTAGGTCTTGCGATGAACTATGTTATTTCATATTACCATGGATTAATGAAGTAGACTGATATTACCCAGAATTTCTTGAAGCTAACTCATTTAAAAACGAACAGAAAATTGCCCAAGTAAAAATTGTATTTGGATTCAATCAGTTTAAACTGTAGGTCGCTGGTTCGATTCCAAGCTAAATTGATTCTGGGCCCATATGTAATTTGTCATTTGGCTATCAATCAATGAAGTTATCCAACAAAACTTTGATGGGTTTGGACTGCTTTCTAAAGTCGTTTGAATCCAATTGGTGATAAAAGTGCCACTGGCGTCGAATCAACACAAGCAAAAAGAAGAAAAAGGTTGACACTAGATAGTATGCGATCAGGGTTTCGACCGTTGCCGGATTCAAACGTTAACAATGTCAAAGCGTTGAAAAGAATTGACGAAACATATCTTTGTACACACAAGAGTCCAGAAAAACGAAGTCGCCAATAGATGACAAGTATAGTAAAGTGCATCAAAACTCAAACTCAAACATGAAAATGACCTCTATTTTAACAAACATAAATCGTTATTTTCTCAAAAAGTAATAACTAGAAATTTTTGTGTCTCCAATATAACAAAAAGTCGTAACATGACCAAGTTTTGGGAAATTTTCATTCAAAAAGCAAAAAGTTATACAGTAATAGCGTACATAAACAAACGCACGAGCACGAGAATCAGAAAGCAAGCGAAGTAGCCGTTATCTCCTTTTCTAACAACAATTTCTCCATCCATGTAGTTCAAATGCCTTCGACATTTCCAACACACGGTTGAATGTGTGGAGTTAACCACTTAATCAGATTCAGTCAACTACTTTGAAATAAATCCGTCGGTCAGGGCGGTAGGCAAAATGGCGTCCATCTCCATTATATTAATTATACAGCAGCAACACAGTAGTGGATGTGAACTCCTTTACAATGCTAATCCCTGACCAATCAGCTAGGGACGGTTTTAATTGCATGAGAGATGAGAGAACGCCCGAGGATCACTGCGAAGCTGCTTAATGTCAGAGACCATCAGACTGAGAGTATTAACACTCCAGAGGTCTTTGATGTTTGAAAACAGCAGTCAGCTCACGTCTATAACTGCGAGATGCTAGGAGAAACATTCGAATGAGTAATTTATGTACAGAGTAGTTTGCTTACCATATCTTTGAGCTGGTTGACGAGACGTCAATATGACTTTGTCCACACACACACACACACACACACACACGATTGTCGTCATCAACGCATTGACGAATGCATGAAACACAAATTTAATCAATATTACGATTTTATTGTAGGATGTGATGTATTTATGTGCAAAGGACATACCGTACATATACTCACAGTAGACATCCTCATCCTTCAGTAAAATCCTAAGATTGATTGAATGTGTGTTCCATGTAATTCTTAACCCCAACACATTTTATAGGACTTATTTATTGACAAAATAGGCTTTTTCTAAAAACATGTTGTAACAATATAGTAATCACTTTTTTGTTAGGCCTACAATTTGAACTACAGACATACTTTTGCAATGCGTGTAACAAGTATGCAATAATAAAAAATAAAAATAAACTGGCTACCAAGTGCGTATGTCCCTTTTATTGACTAAACAACATACATTGAGCATTACCTACCCTTACGTACAAATCCATAACTACTATTACGTCCCCTTGGAAATCAACCCTACCCTTACATCTTGGCCATAATGTTGTTGAGGAATCCTTTTGCACGGCCATTCATGCACCAGCAAACCAAAAAACCAGAAATAAATTAGATCTCCAAATCGTATTTCAAGCGAGAGCAGCAGATTAAGAAATAACCACGGTCTGCCCCGTTGTGGCTGTTTGAGCAGCAAGGTGGAGCGAGGCGGATGATTGTGGTGTTAGCGTTACGCGAGCTAAGATAAATCGTAAGCAAGTGGAGCTCTCGGTGCCCTGTAATGAGGTGATTTAATATTCAAAACAAGCCATCGACCATTCAATTAGCGGGATCGACTGAGCGCTCGCCCACCCACGGCCTATGACTACGGTCTATCCGTGAAGCGTGTGGCGGCGATGAGATTGATTTCGTTGATTTACAAGTAACATGCTTTCTTAAGTTTAAGAATTGAAAATGTTTCAATTTTAATATTTCTTCAAGTCTCCCCTAAAGACTATTGAAAACATAAGATTGCAGTTGTATACGACTCCAGAAGTCATACAACCAGAGATCGTATTGAGGCAAGTGACGAATGGGCGTAGAATGAATGAAATTACAGCCTAATTACTAGCTAAGATCTGACGGTTTTTTGCCAGGTTTATTTATTAAAATCCCAATAGTCAAGCACACACGCGTCCAGTTTTAAACTATCAAAAAGCTAATGACTATTTCGGTTTTCTACGTTCCTATTTCCTTATATTCAAAGACAAATACAAGTTTTTTTTTCTTTTGGAACATGATTTTAAAAAGAACTTATTTAATCAAATATTACTTTTGAAGAGCTGAAATACGTGGTTCAGAATCAGCCGGTTGGCAAGAGTACAACTGAAACTTGACAATAGAATAAACCCTAAGGAAAACCAGGATAACTTAGTGATGGTTCAATCAAAGCTGAGCTATATTTGAACAATGATCCTGACTAAGGAATCAGCTGGTGTAAGTTAATGACAAAGATTATCTATCCTGCATCATAGGGTGTAGTGGGGTCTTACTCTTTGAAGCCAGAATTCGCACAAATCGGTCCCAAGAGTTACATAAATCGGTTGAAAGCTATCCCTAGCATGATATTTCGGTTGATTAGTCTTTTAGGGGTGTAGATGGTTCGATGATGGCTGAGCGGTCTCGCATCTCCAGCCAGAGGACATCATTTTAGAAAGAGAGTTTCAACACTGCCTCAGTCAGATCTCATATGCAACTCATGAGGAGTTCACTATCCCACCTTCCCACTTAAAAGTGGTATTGACAAGGGGTGGAGAGCTCAGATGGATAATCCATAGAGTACAGGGGCGACAAAATTATTGTTTCGCAAAAGATTCTCGTTTGAAAGATTAACAAAGTTATAATACAATTTGCCGCAATCATTTGGGAGTTCCGCCTAGCGGTGTAAGCTGTTCAGTGTAGCCCGAGGAGTGGAATGGCTGTAATTTACAAATGATTCAAGTGGCGCGTCCACGATAGCGCTTTATTGTCTTTAATTATTGTTGTCGAAGAATCAGCATTCGAGACCCGTCCTCAGAGGCGCTCCTTGAATACATAAACGCTGCCCTTGCTTTCTCACAGAAACCAGAATATTGAGGAGAATTACAAGGCAACTAATTACATAAAATGTTTTGCAAAACAAACAAACATAATAAAATGTTCAATAATTTGTAAATTTGTGTAGAAAATGGATGAACAATGTAAAATAGGTTATAAAGAAAGATTCCTAATAACTAGAATTTTTTTTTTCAAAAATATGTATTTAAACAAATTGTAAATCTATATAATTTCTAATCCAAATATATTTAACGTGCTAACAGTTAGAAAATATTAAGCGAGATGACACAACAATATTTTTTCCAATCAAACGCATTTGAAATTGTTTGTAAACTCAATTATATAAAATACTGCATACAAATTAAAACTAGTTCAAAATACCATGTACCCTATGCGAAATATTTTTTTCAATCACATGGATTTGCAATAATTTGTAAAATTTATTATTATAAAAAATAACTATGAATTGTTACACAAACTCAAAACAATATTCGGAATAGCCTGAAATATTTTCGTTGAATTTCATTTCACTTATTTGCCAAAAAAGTCGTAACTATGTCAATACACTACTAGGAAGAAAATAGAAACGGCAAGCCTAATATGATAAAACAGGGTTTAAATATCATACCATACAAGGTAATGTAATACTATTCGAATATATTTTTTAACCCTTGCATTTGAAAATGGTTTTAATCAATCTAGAAAATGGGTTCGATGATATACGGTATGAACAACACAAATACTAACTCAAACTTACCTCTACGATTCAAGCATCGTAAAACATGCTTAACGTACCTTTATTGTTCCAGCAGTTATATAGTTCTGGTCGACGTGGTACTCATTTTACAATGCAGTTGTTTATACAACAGTGTTGCAGTCTTCAGACAGGCAACACTAGTGAAAGCCTCTGATAGCGTTCATATTGCTTCCGTGAGTGGCAACAGTAAAACTAATAGTAATTAATATTACTAATTCATTACTAATAATGATGTTTTATAGTCGCGGGTTTACATTAGTTATGTTTAAGCAAGATATTATGGCAACAGCTTTGCTTTGCACGCAAGGGTAGATATTGTACGATGTTAGTATAATGAGTAACAACTTTGTTACTGTTGGCATACATTAGATGTGTTTAAATATTATTTAAGTGGTATGCAAGATGGTACATCGTTGGTTCACCTTTTATACAACTATACATTTGCTATTCCTTCTATCAAAGGATTTGTGTTTCCTTGAAATTCGTAATGTTGATGTAATAAAGGCTAACCTAGTGTACTCCAATATAGAAACGTATTGTTACTGTGTTATTGGCAATAATGTACCAGTTGTTCTAAATGTAGGCCTATAGCTGCCGAAAAGGACATTTAATTCCATCCTGTGTCTATACACCGCCACGAAGCACTAGTAAAACTACTACAAAAGTAACTGTCTTATAATCCCCCATTTATCCTTAAGTATTCAAAATTAAGATATACCAGCACGACTTACCAGCGCCTTTGCCGCACGCTGTTCAACTACCAACTACTCTGTACAATGCACAATAGCTCGGCCTCCAGGACTTTATAGGGGAAAACACATAAACCAGCAGGGGAATGTCAGTAGTTAGATGCGGCCTTGAGGTAATTAGTGTTTAGGCCGTCGGCCGCGCCACCTCTGTACCTCGGTCATTAGGATTGATTCGGAGATTAGAATCAGGACTGAGAGCGAAGAGTCCGAGGCTTGACATGGGAGCCTGTTGATTGATGTTCACACGTGTACGACCGAGACCTGATGCAAGAAAGATTCGTCAGGTCAACGTTTGATTCAAATGAGTCCAGATCATCAAAGAATGATTAGTTCATAGTTATCATATTTATAAGGACCGTTTCAGAATCTCTTTTGGTAAAGCGGAAGCGTTGATGTTTCATTATCTAAATCTGCAAACTTTTGCATAAGAGTACTCCTGCTTATAAACATAGATTTTCTCACGTTTAAGCTGAGAACTAATGTACAAAGGAAGGTTAACGATTTGATTACTTTGAGTTTAGAGTCAAAATTATTTAAGACAATAATGTGTACAAAGGGTTTGATTAGTGTTCTTAAGACTTCAGTTTTGGTATAAGATTATATTTCACGCTCGTCTATCTAGATCACATTAGAACATATTATGTCTCTGCCAAAACTCTGCCAATTTATCAACATCAAGTTACACAAAATATAATTAAATACTGGAAGATGTGGGGGCAAATGACGTATTTTAATACCGTGTGTTATTGCAAAAAGAAATTCATAGCCTATTGAATGTTCATGTGGAAATTCTCAGTGTGGAGAACGTGAATTCCGTATTCTTTTCATCTGAATTCATCGGCCTAAGCACGGGACTATCGGCAAGAAATGCTCAGTGAATCGGGGGTACACCAGAAGAAAGCTATTTAGCGTTATCCAACTCTCAATTTGGGTAGGCAGTCACATCAAGGAATGTTCCATGTAAACGAGCCTACTTTTTTGAAGAAAGTATGTTTGATAAACAGAAACTTAAAATCCACGTGCACAGAGTCACTTGTACCAACAGAAACTTTCAGTGATGATTTGTTAAATCGATGTTACTATACACTATAGTTACTGTTACTGAACTATAGTTCGCGAGACAGAGTGGTATCGAAATAGTGATGAATTCCTCCAGTGTTCTCAAGATCTTCGCCAACCATAATGAACGCTCACTCTCGTGGATGATCTATGGAGTTTCTCTCTGCTCGCAGTATGCATGACAGTTGCCGAAGTGACGAAGTGTTTGCAGGGCTCGGATGTCAGGCTGTTGGTTATCCCAAGCAGCATCCCACGGTGAAAGGTGAGCCCCTGGCGCCGACATAGGGGTGGCCTACTTCTACATTTTTTTGTAAAACGCCTCCACTAAGTCACTACTAGCTGGACCTAGCGGGTTGAGTTACTTCTTATTTGATGGTCGGATGGTCCTGCTTTAAATGTGGTAGAACAAATGTTATCCCCTAGGTAATCTTCGCATTAAGATACGCACCATGGTGTTTCGGCGTCGTACGAATCCAATCGAATCTAATTTAAAGATTGTACGTCTAACAAGATTTAGAATTAATGAGGAAATCAAGGAGAAAGAAATGGGTCAAGCTGATACTAGAGTAGTTATAGTTTTCCATTCTAGTTTGTATCAAGGATTCAAAAAGTAGTATTATATTCTTAATTTGCACTAATCAGTCAAACATCCACATGGTTACCTATTCGTTTTATGATGCTATAGTTAACGGTACCGATTTCATTTTAAGAATTGAAAAATGTTATGCATAGTTCAAATATTACGTAGATGGCAAGCCTCCAACATCAACCAAGGTAATGAATGGCTTTATAAAATGAACAGACTCAGAAAATTTCAGAAAAACAGATTTTATATTGTTCATTCTACTCTCGTGATTGATTCATATACAACTAAAATGCGTAATTCAAGAGCTGGGTTAGTCATTAAGTTATAATGTTGAGGATAAAATGTTTCGTTATACTGCAAAAAGCGGATGTTTTCAATGCATTAAATGCGATGCCAAAGTACCTTGTTTTATTCCTAGAATCCTAGGTGTAAAAAGAGTCGGATGGAGCCAAGAAAATCAGCTTTTTATATTAAAATTACGTCTGCTTACATTGATGGAGAATCTGCATTTAATGCCGTGTTACCTAGTATGCTGTATGGTCAATGCTAGTACTGTATACTGTGTCTATAATTAGGCTGAAGAATTTAATTAATTATAAGTTAATCAGTCAATAGTCAAAGTCAAACATAATATACGATATTTCTGTTTAACATTTCTGTTTTATTGGCTGCTTCGAGAAATACGGTGCAGTAGAACGTAAAAATAACAAAATAGTATATAATAGATCGAAAATGTAGCACTATTTTTATCCTACCTAATTTTCCAAGCTCGGTTTGGTTTCGGTCGTCAAAAATCGAGCTCGCGTCAAAAAGAATCGCTGTATAAGCTCTAGTGATGACGACGTTTACTATTTTGAATCCTAGTAAGGAATGAAACTCATACAATTTGCCCTTGTACTGTATCACATGACTTGTAGCATTGGATTCAAAGGGCAGAACTTGGTGGAGACAAATCCTCTGGCAGAGGGTCAAACAGCAGAATATTATACCACAAAGCCTGTTGTAACATTGGTCTCAAAGAGCGTAACATGATGGACAATCCTTCTGACAGCGGGTTTCCAAACAGGAACACAACAGTAGACTCCCAGGAACTTTGTGTTTGGAGAGTGTTTAGACCGTGAAGTAGTGGCTCTCGCAGGTAGTGTTTGTGAGTAGTCGGTGTGAACAAGGAACGCACAGACGGTCGAAGAGTGAGAGAGAGGGAGAGAGATAGAGAGAGAATGAGAGGACGACTTCTCGGAAACGAGGCTGGATGAGCGTTTGACGACGCCGCTCAGCCCGCCCTTGGGTCGCCCATATCTCCAAAAGCCCGGGCTGGAGCTTACCACACAAGATCACACAACAATGTGGCCTGCAGATGGGAAATACGGATAAAGGGAACAACACCCGTGATATTACACTAGGAATGTAGACAATTTGTGCAAAATGGCAAAACAGGGAGGAAAAAATACAGTTACGTAGGGAAAATATACAACTGAACAATGTGCTCATTAATAATTTGATATCTTGGTTTTTAGTGATGCATCTCTATATAAAAAACGTGTCATAATAGTTGGTATTATCTGTTGCATTTTCTTTTCAGTTTAGATTTGAATGATTTCAAGTAAATACAGTAAAACCTCGCTAACTCGACAATTTTTGGACCCAGAGGCTGTCGAGTTTGGGGGTTGTTAATTCATCCAGAACATTGACATTTTTAATGGGTTTTAATACATTAGTACATAACAGACACACTTGTACATAAAATGTATTACTTATTAATACATGAGTCTTTTTAAATATTGAGTAAACAATCTTTAAAGAAATGTTGAATACTCGATAAATAAAACTTGGAAAGTCGAGCAGAATGGGAAGACAAAGCCAGCTAGACGTTTGCTCTGTCAGCTATTGACTGTCGAGTTACCGGGTGTAAAGTTAGTGAGGTTTTACTTCTGTAATACAATGTTTTCTGAATTATTTGCCTGGACAAGAGTTATCAGTACTGAGTTAGGCACGATGAACATTTTCTGAATGTATATTGCAGTATATGGAAGCAATATTTGGACCATAACGGAAAACGGATTTAATATTCTTGCAAATAATTCATCTCAAATTTATTTAAGATACCACCAACAAACATTTTCGCGTGCTATTACACCTGAAACGGGTTTCTTAACAAATTATGTCAGGGAGTAATACAAATACATATATAAGCGAATAAATATGAGGCTTACCAGTGAATGGAAGTTGATAGTATAACATATCCATACCTGAAAATGGAGGAGAAATGTTAGTATTTAGTAGAGAAATGAGCGAGCAGCCAAAAACTAATCTATTAACAATAATAAAACACTATTAACTTACAGTATCTGGTGCGTAGTAAGTATTTTTGTGTAAAGTGTTGCGTCTTTATTTAATTACTAGTGTACATGTTGCTCGAAATCGAGCAATTGCAAAGAAGTACAGGAGTTATTTATAAACAAATAACTTGTTTAGAAACTAATAACAGTCATAATTTCCGATTATTTTAAAAGAGTGAACTAAATAGGTAGTTTTTAGTAGTCAACTAATGGAAATACTCACAATTTACATAACAATCCTATTCCAGTTTAAAGAGTTAATTTATAACAATCAACCTGCCAATGGACGGGAAAAGGCAAGCTTACAATTTAAGTCTACGTAAAAAGGCTGTCAAATTTTATAAATTACCGTACTTAAGTTATTTAGCCAATTTGTAGACAATAAGGTGTAGGCTACTTTAAACTCTACTCAAAAACTGGCAGAACTGAAATGGTGTTATTTATCACATGCTTACTCATATGCCAAATCCTTAAAATAAAAATTTTATAATTTATATCATTAAACACAAACCAACATCCAAAACTATACACATCGTTAATTTACACATTGACTGTTTACAATTAACATGTGTTCTTCTTCTCACTTTTAATTTTGCTTCGCAACGAGAAAAATCTGTTTCATAATCATTGAAAATAGATTTATAATAAATAATCTATCATAAAGTTTACGATTAAATAAACCTACCACATAGTTATTTTATTTTTCTGGATCAGCTGTCTGAAATTGTGAAATAGGCATTTGACAGTTCTGGTTGTTTACATTTAAATGTCAAAGCAAATGTAAACATGGTGAATTTTCTCATGCTTCCATGAAGAACAATTATTAATATTTAATTTCTGACAACAGCTGGAGTTTCAAAACAATTTGTTTCCCATGTTAATCTTATGGAGAAATACGAAACTTTAAAGGGCCCCAGGACCTCACTCTCTAATTATTTACCTAAAAAGAAAGTTTCCTGCACAACTTCACGTTACGCTCTTTCCAATGACACCAAAAACATGTCAATCGGTTCAGTAGTTTCGGAGGAGTAATTGTCACAAAAATCCTGCTTGCGTATTAAATAAGTATAGATAAGGTTAAAGAACTTTGATTAGTCGCCTGTTGATGGTCATTTGTTTCGAGGCCTTCTAAGGTACTCCTAAGAAGGTACCTTTTACAAGTACTTTTCCAGTACTCCAAGTACTTTTTCCTTTTAGTCTTTAACAAGCGCAAAAATATTAGGCTTAGGTAGTTTGAATGCTGGAATAAAACATACCAAATCCTCCACGTTAAAGCAATTGAAAGCTATTCCATGTCAATCGTAAATATTTTGAATGAAATATATTACTTCCAGCCAACACGGTTTAGTCTGCAAACAAGGGTGAAGGACCTACAAGTAAGAGCTGAACTATCTACGCAGTGTGCAATACCCTCTCAGCAGGACAAGATGGAGGCTCGATGATGAAGAGGACAAGAAGTAATGGTCGCGTAAATCAACGTGTAGAAGTAGAGCGCGAGACCAAAGGTTGGTGCCCTGTGCTATACTGTACAAGTACACAGACAACGATCTACACAACAGTCCACTATGTCTTATAATGCTTTCCTTGCAATCAAAAGGTCGCCGGTTCGACCATTAGAAAAGTCAGTGTTTTTTTTTTGGATAGTTCGAAAATGGGCCATCTTGCTCTTGATTCTTGGGCTTTAAAATGGTCCTGGCTCATGAACCACACGTGTCCGGTCCAAGCCGACTTTCAGTAGAATTGATTTTTGGAACGAGCTATTGCATGGAGCCAAATAACACCTGTCTGTAAGAATTTCATGGCTTCCTAGAATATTACGCTTTCATGCACAATGTATCGTACATTGCAAAAGATCAATTTTCATAAACCAAAACATTTTTGGATTCTCATACTTAGCATGGTGTTTTCCTCAATCTGCGAGCATTTCGACAACAAATCTCAAACATCCTTTACGATTTACTTGAAACAAATTAATAATAGATGAACCCAATACAACATCACTATCCAGGAAAATTAAAAAAGCCGAAGACACAACAATAAGTCTAAAAAGTGAAATGCGTTAGCCAAGGGAGAGATGATTGACGGACCAATATTGTCCAGTACGAGCATACTTGACATTCAGCGGCATCAGAAGCACGTAGCCCCGTTTTGCGGGAACCGGTTGTTAATATCTTCATAATCAATAAGCCAGTGCAGTCAAGTATCGTGTTACTGCAGATATTATGCAATCGCATCAACGCCTGCATCAGCCACCCCTATAGCCCCACTAGTGTTACAGCATATAATATGTAATCGAATCAACGCTGCGCCATTGTGGTTATGAACTTTGTTATTGAAGCATTGCCAGCCAACCCAAAATCTACAGTAGACCGAATTTAACCACAAATAATTCACAATCATATCAACGAATGTACCATACACCTGTACAGCTATAAGTAGTGTTACTGCAGATATTATACAATCACATAAACTCCCGCATCAGCCACCCCTATAGCCACAGTAGTGTTACAGTATATAATATTTAAGAGTTTCATACGTTAATAAAACTTTTGACCATGTGCTAAATGAGCCTTAGTGGCATGTAGACGATCTCGAAACCTCTACACGTACCGGTCACGCGCCGACAACCGTGCCATGCCGTGGGTGTAATGCTCTCTCACGATGTGATAATCGCTGTAGTTCTAGTAGGAACCTCTATGCATTGTAACTAGATTGTATGGCTATGTGTTTTCATTAGTTTGTCAACCACAGATCAATGTAGCAAGTAGAAAAACTATGATTCTAAGATGAAATCCTATAGATAATTTAAGGGTAGAACATAATGAAGTCATGAATATACTTAGAACGCAGTAATAATTATTAATGTCATTGCTTAATTGTGAGTACAACTGTAAAAATATATCCGTCAATAGTTGTTTGTAGACTTTTTAGAGGGCATTTCGCATGAGTTGTTGCTGACGGTTACGGGAGACTTTAACGAACGAAGTCATGAAGTAATCGCGTAAGGAAATTATTATTTTTACGGTACGGATTTGCTCTTGCTCGCTAATATAGTGATAACAGAATAAAACTAAATAAAACAGCACCAAACCAGGACAGGGTTCAGTTTCAAACCACCAAAAGTCTTGCAAGACCGATCTTGAAACCTTTTTGATTTATAGACGAGCAATATAGCATTAATTTGATTCATAACATCCACAGTTTATTTATTTGTTCCATTTTATATAGTTTCTCTAACTTGTTAAAACTCACATGGTCACGGAGGGAATTCCTAAGTGTTATATTGTAAATAAACCAATACACTCACGTTAAGGATTGAAGTTTGCTATAGAGATCGAGACTTATAACGTCTCAATCTCCCCTATCGAAGAAATACACAAAGTGTATCAGACGAGACACATAGTTTCTCTAAGGAAAAATGGTTACATTTCATATCAAAATTTAAAAAAAAATATTGTTAAGAACTGTATGTGAGAAGTAACATTAAAATAGTCCCGGACTCCCCACCTGTTCAATACGAAACACTTTCCACAATCAGGGTCACCACGAACGGGATCAAGCGATGGCACGGGAGTCCCCTAATCAAAACCAGACAAATTCCTGGCCGGGGCAGTGACCTGGACTAGGCGGCTCAGCTCCATAATTAAAAGAAATCCAAATGTAGTGAGGCGGCAGCGCGGCTACTCGGCTGTTATTAATACTGGCCAACTGTTATTTATGTGACCGGTCCAAGCGACCTTTCTTCACACAGCAAACTATTTTCCCCATTGGCAAACGATTCGATGATAATTGTTTGTACTCCGATGAGTGAATTTGATTACTTCCTAATCTATATGACCTTTGTAACACGGAATTGTTCAAAGAAATTTCAGAGCAATAAAGTTTCAAGTGTTGTCTCCGAGACAGACATGGGTGAAGTAAAGGGTAAATTTTGAATCAGCAAAACCCCAAATTGTAATCAAGATAATCTTGACACAATCATGAGAGATGGGCTGGGAACATCTCAACAGTCGGCGAGACCGCGAGTTGATAATCACTGAGATCAGCGGAGGAATCGTCACGTTCGATATTAGAGTCTGCAGCAGAAACATCTTGCGGAGGCTACACCGCTTACTTCCTCTTATACTTCACAGTACGAATGACAGCAGTTCATTTATAGATATCTTACAGGGCCTCCTAAAGACTTATATTGCACATCAAGAATGTCAAAACATCTTTCTACATCTACAGTGCCAAGGCAACGACATCAGTGTATTGACAAACATGTTGAAGATACCCTACCCTAGAGGATCGAAACCTCTTTTACAGGGCACCATCATTCTATAATCATTTTTAACGAACTTAAGATGAGATTCAAGAGGAAATCGTCCTAGCCACAGGGAAATCAAAGCTTATAAAGTATTTAACCCCACCTGTATCGTCTACCACTGATTTCAATTTTAACACCCTCAGCACTTCAAGAAAGCCATTTCATCATACTTGTTGCACATCGGTAAGTAGTCGGAGAAATATAGGATATGACCTTAAAAAAATTGCAAGAAAACGTTTTATGGTTTTATTTTGTAGAGTTGGGTTTGCAGAATGACATACTAAAAGTTGCCAAAAATCGGTGCACGAGAAAACCACTGAAATCATAATTTAAAATGGCGGCTATTTCCAACATTGGACAAATTAAAAAAACATATTTCACATGCATTTGTTATGCACATTTTTCGAGATTATGACTTGGGACCACCGCCTGTATTTATTGGGTGGTTAGTATTTCATTTTGATAGGGAACATGTTTTTGGCCGCCATATTGGATCCGCCATATTGGACATAGATAATTTTTTTTCAATGTAATGATAGTGCTGTGACACATCATTACCAACTACATTTTTCCACTGATTTCAATACTGAAATCCGTTTTTAAATATCTTTATTCATTTAGAATATATATTCAAACGAAAACTCTCCACCATACATTTCTTATGGGCGTTTCGTAGTTTGATAACTGTTTTAAAATAATTTTTCTTATATCTCCAGTTCTTATTGACGCTTGTAGTTTGTTCTAGGCTTAAAATATTCAGTAATGTAAGGGCTTTCATTTGAGCTCTTGATCATTAAAATCAGACGAGTTAAAGACCAGCTATGAACCTCAGAATAATATTAAATTTAACTTTTTAGAAATATATTTTTATTAAAAGATTTATAACTCGGGTTGTTAATACGTCACAAAGTTATTTCTGGTCTCAAATTACTCAGTAAATGTTTGGCTTTAATTTTATTGATCATTAAACAAAATCTGACAATTTTAAAATGAGTCATGGACCATAATTTAACATAAAAATGTACTTATATTGAAATTTGTCTTTAGTTAAAGACGTATATCCCCAATTCTAAATAACTCCCAAAACTCTTTATAGTCTTAAATAATTCGCCAAAATATTGACTTTTATTTTAGCTATGGATTACTTTCCGGGAGTTATTAGGGTTTGGGATATATGTCCTTAACTAAAGTCAAATTTCAAAACAAATACATTTTAATGTTAAATTAAGAACCATGACTCATTTTAAAATTGTCAGATTTTGTTTAGTGATTAATAAAATCAAAGCTAAACATTCACTGAGTAATTTGAGACCAAAAAGAACTTGGTGACGTATTAACAACCCGAGTTATAAATCTTTTAATAACAATATATTTATAAAAAGTTAAATTTAATATTGTTTTGAGGTTCGTAGCTGGTCTTTAACTCGTCTGATTTTAATGATCAATAGCTCAAATGAAAGCCCTTACATTACTGAATATTTTAAGCCTAGAACGAACTACAAGCGTCAATAAGAACTGGAGATATAAGAAAAATAGTTTTAAAAAAATTATCAAACTACGAAACGTCCATAAGAAATGTATGGTGGAGAGTTTTCATTTGAATATATCTTCTAAATGAATAAAGATATTTAAAAACGGATTTCGGCATTGAAATCAGCGTAAAAATGTAGTTGGTAATGATGTGTCACAACACTATCATTACATTGAAAAAAAATTATCTATGTCCAATATGGCGGATCCAAGATGGTGGCCAAAAACATGTTCCCTATCAAAATGAAATACTAACCACCCAATAAATACAGGCGGTGGTCCCAAGTCATAATCTCGAAAAATGTGCATAACAAATGCATGTGAAATATGTTTTTTTAATTTGTCCAATGTTGGAAATAGCCGCCATTTTAAATTCTGATTTTAGTGGTTTTATCGTGCACCGATTTTTGGCAACTTTTAGTATGTCATTCTGCAAACTCAACTCTACAAAATAAAACCTTAAAACGTTTTCTTGCAATTTTTTTAACGATCCCTATGTAAGTTTGTTTAGTTTGCTTGGACTAAAGACTAAGTTTGCAATAATAAGGGCATTCATTGTTGCAAATATTATTTTTCGTGTGTTTTAACACTGATATAGCGTTTTGGACTTTGGAATTTGATTTTCGTAACTTACTTCTTTGTCTATTGTCCTGCGTAAATAATTTACTTTCGTCTTCAAAGATGTTTATGAAATTCCTTAACTTGCAATTGCCCTGAAGTACAAACAAGTTGAACCAAAACAGACAAGATTTATGAAAACGACCTCATTACATCTCATGCTATTCAAACCCAAACCCATCCATCTTCTCTCTGTTGATTGAACATAGATGAACAAAGACCTGAAAAATAACGCGTGTGCGTAGCCGGGGGGAGTCGTCAGGACGCGGTTTGACGCCGGCGGGAGTCATCATGATGCGGTTTGATGCCAGCGGGAGTCATCAGTGACTGTGCAATACGACCACGACACAGAGGCAATTTGCGGTCGACATTACCGACACCTCTGCTGCAAATGATACTACATTCCTACCTGCAGACCAGATCTGTTCGGGACATCGCAAATGGTCTTTAGTCTGGTGGTGATGAAATACAAACAAAAGTTCAAACTATACCGAGTTTGCTCAGGCAGTGCGATTGGAGCTTGACCCTACAGTAGATTCCCTCTATCCTGGACCGAGACTAGTCCGGATAATGCATTTTCCGGTTAAACCGACGTTCCTTCAAACTCGTGTGAATCACTCGAAAATCAAACAAAATATGTTACCTACCTAAATTTCGAAGAGCGTTGTATTCACACGACGTGACTAGTCCCAAATCTTTCCCAGTAGAAAAGTCGTTTCAGTACGACCCACTTCCTACCGATCTAGTCCGGTTTAACCAATGTGATCATAAAAATTGTCCAGTCAAAGAGATGTCAGTTCTGCCGAGTTTTGTCCGGCAAACCGATGTCCGGTTGAAAGGTAACCGGATAAGAGGGAGTCTACTGTACCTATGAGGGACTCACGCACGCACACTCAATGGTTTGTCCTATATCTTGCATCTGTGTATGTGTGTAAGGCCTGCATGAATGTGAGTAGGACCGAACCTTCAGCTGGCCGCACTCCATACAAACAGAGTTTTAGTGATGCTAAATAGGATAGTTTGCAGTAATGTTTGGCACGGATATTGGTAATGTTTTCTCATGCATTAAGCCATCTGACTAAACATCGGACTGGATGTTGCTGAATATAAATTGAAATCTTATCTGACTGACTTTGCAGGGGAGAATAAGATGAACTTGGACAAAGACAACTCCTCTTTTATGGTTGTTTCTAATTTATGAAAATGAATAATGATTTACATTCCCAAATACTCAAGGGTGAAACTACGCGAGATGCCAAAGCCATGTACAGCACTGACAAAATAACTGTGTTAAGTGATTGCTGAATATTAATTTGAGTCTGTTGACTTCGCTTAGTGATACAACATGAACGATGAACTTGACCAAAGACAAATACTTTTTTACGGCAGTTCATAATTTGTGAAGATGAATGCCTATTTTCAGTCCCAAAAACTATGTGAAACTCCAGAAGGAAATTACTCGAAGAGAATCCATGATGGGCGAGGGCGAGGGCGAAGGCGCTTGGGCGTGCGTGCGTGTTGGCAATTACAGCGATATCTTCAGCTAGGGAAACGGACAGAGGAGCGCAAGTCGTAAAACTGTCAACCCCTCGGCCGAAGAATTCGTCGGGGTAGGACCAAGGAGCGCAGAGGTGCTTGCGCTCCTTGGTCCTACCCGTGCAAGGAACTAATCCCCTACTTGCGAGGGTTGAACAAGACAATGCTTGAGTCGACCCTGTGACAATGTGAGTAAATCCCATTAGTCGCGCCTCACTGACTACACCATTGATTCAGGTATATTTTTCTAGTGCAACTTATTACCAAACTAATGTATCAACAAATTACCAGGCCGTACACTTTCACTTTCGAATTTAAATTGCAATATACAAGCTGATCCTTCAGTTGAATGTTAAACCACATTTAGATTTTTTTTATTTTATAAAAATGGATTTTAAATAGGCTACTTTTTAATAATTGCGACTTGATTAAGGTAGGTGACTTTAGTCTTCATGGTGTGGATCTAAAATCAATGAATGGAAATTATTGCAAATTAGTAAGTTTATTCACTTTTAATAACTGCTTTAAACAAACATAATCTTTGAAAATAAAGGGGTATTGCACCGTTAGTTTTACCTTGGAATAGGTGTTGAACCCTATTAAAATGCGCAAATTTGCAATGGGACCCCTCGCTATGAAATATAGGCTACTAATTTTTATGCAGGAATGGTTTGTAAAATCCTTAGCTAATTTAAATCCATTAATACAATTAAATGCTTTCGACGTGTACCCACCATTGATAAAAACAACCTGAATTTTTAATCTTAGTTTTATAGGTAAATTCAACAGACATAAACCATCTCTTCTTTATGATATGTAAAATGCGCATATCCATTGAAGTACTTTATTTTTCCATTGATTGATAAAAAGAAAAGGTAATACAAAACATACGTACCAATACAGTATATAGTTGATATACTTTGCAGTTTCTCAGGCTCGAGAGCAAGGATCGGAGTCAGAATTTTACTATGTATATTGTACTAGCTGTAACCCACGGGCTTTGCCCCGTTTAACTTCTTAATTTTCAAGATTATCTCGTTCGCATGGCTCAATCACGTCCTTGTTGAAGTTTGTTCGCTACGCTCACTCACCTTTAGGCTGGAGCTCGTTCGCTACGCTCACTCACCTTTAGGTTGGAGCTCGTTCGCTGCGCTCACTTGCCTTCAATTTAGCTCGTTCGCTGCGCTCACTTGCCTTCAGTTTAGCTCGTTCGCTTCGCTAACTCGCCTCCAGGTTGAAGTTCGTTCGCTACGCTCACTCACCTTTTGGTTGCAAATTAGCTGTTGTCATAAATGTAAAAGAAATAATAGTGCTGCACCCTGTTGGTAATCCTTGTAACTTTAATGCTATTGAACATCATAGAACAGGACCAACTTGTTTAATTGAAACAGCTGTTAAGATTCAATAATTCCATTTCTCATTAGGTTAACATGGGAAACTCCAGAGCCACTGGGGCGGAGCCCGAAAGGATTTTTGAAATAAGAATATGCCTATATGTTAATCGGGAATGTCAGCTATCATCATGCCAAATTTCAGCCCAATCCGACCAGTATTTTTTGCGTTCACTTGTCACAAACATACATCCATACATCCATATATCCATACATCCAAACTTTCTCATTTATAATATTAGTAGGATTTGTGTCAAAATGATGACTTTTTATGTGGACAATTTTGTACTATTTCGAATCCCATAGATTTTTTCCAAAAATACAATACGGGCCATTCTCAATTCATTTCACATTTCTTAGGAGGTAAGCTTTACTTTTTAATGCCAATAGTGATAACATAATATTACAAAAACAAGATTTTACAAAGGAAAAATTTTTTAAAGTTACTTAGCCAACACTTTATATGGTAGCATGAATCAAATTCCATATAATTTTAAAGTTATTGCAATTCCAAATCATCTTCCTAATTTAAACTCAATTTGTATTACTTTCTTTTAGTTTTCGAATTAACATCTATATTTGGCGTTTATGTTGTCACCATGTAAAACGTTTGTTAAATGACACAAATGATGTATAATATAACATTGTCACCACAATGTCTAAATAGCAACATGTCACAACGTCAAACAACATAATTCATTGTTACTAATGTTTGTAGACTATAGGCCTAAAAAATGTTTAAACTGTAGGCCTACGGTTTGATGTTTTTCAAAAATAACTTTGTTCTCGCTGGATAAATAAGTTTGATTATTTTGCCCTGAAATAATCAGTTAGCCTTATTTAGATGAAACAGTTATTGTTAATTTAAAGAAAAATCACAGTATATTACATTGTGGGTGCTGACTAATGGTGCACTCTGATTAGGATTTATTTGCCCCAATGAAATATTTTTACCCACGAATCTGTGACATTAGTTAGAAAATGTACCAATTGCACCGTTAACATTAACCGAGAATAGATCTTTCTTTAGGAATCTGCACCGGTAACGAATTTGTAAAATTGGTCACCTTATTAGATGATGTACAGCAAGAAATTAAAAAAAACCCACGTCACTGATTGTAAGTTACTCATTACTTATTATCTCTTATTTGATTCTAGACTCAAAAGTTTATTTTTTTATAATAGATAATTTACTTTGTAACTGGTAACACTACTTGAATAAAGACAAGTTTTAATTTTTGTAGTTTACTCTTTTTTTAGAATTCCTTTTAGCCCTTTACTTCCCAGAATTATGAAATTTAATAACAAAAAAAATTATTGTGAATTTTATTTTTATTTTTTGTATTTTAAGGCTAAAAATGTGTTTGTTTTCAAATTTCCCTCATAGAATTAAAAATTAGAAATATGTATCCATATGGATACCATGGAAACCTAAAGTACCATTGTTCGCTAATTTTCATACGTTAATAATTTTAATTTTACTTTGACACTCCCATAGTATCCATATGGATACAAGTTTTTTTAAAGTTGTATCAAATTGAAAAATAAGTTACTTGTTCATCAATTAAAACAAATTAATTTAGAATGAGTACAAAAAGACATAATATTATGTAAAAAACTTAATTACAATATCACTAGATGGCATCATAAGCCATTCGTCAATTTCTTCATTGTCATTCATCTGTAAAACACATCATTATTATATTTAATGATTTCTAATATCGGACTGAATCAAGCATTACAACACTTGTAGGCCTATATTTATCATTGTGCAGACTTAAAAAAACAGACTTATATCAAAGAAAATACAAAAGAAAAACAGTATCCATATGGATACTATGGGAACACAGACGACACGCCATAGCTATTATTAAAAATAAACCTGTATCCAAAAGGATACTATGGGAACATAGAGGACTCTTTAAATATTGTCAGCATACTCTGTGTTCCCATAGTATCCATTTGGATTCAGTTATTTTATACCAAATATATAAAAAGTAAGTAACAGAAAACTATAATTCTACGTATATTTCAGTAGCTAAAGGTGCAATGAAGTGAAATATAATTTTTCCCAGCTTCGTAACTAGTTATAAACATAAAAAATCTTATCTTGAAAATCTTAAATTTCATGATGTGTCAAAAACCTGGTTTGCATCACTTTGAAATGATATTTTTCTTCTTTTCGCAGGCTTGCCAACACTAGGAAAATTAAAAACCCTTTGTAATAAGCCTAGAAACAAAATGCATAGAGGTAGGAGACTCAAATCTCTATCTACAGAGAGGTAAAAAAATGAGAAATAATATGTATCCAAAAGGATACTATGGAAAGTAAAGGGTTAGAGTATGTGCCGGTTATTGTTATTTGAATTTAGCATTAAAATAGAGTAATTATGTTTATATTTATTGGTAATCCGGAGGCTATAAAATCTACTTAAACGATGCTTAAACCATTACTTTGGAAATACCCAAGTAAATTCTGATTAAACAAATTTGTGCTTGTTTAAACAGTTGGGAATAATTATAGGATCTTGAGGAGTAAATGTTTTCATTAGATACACTTTTTTGTCGGCAATACAACAGTTAAAAAAGTAAACGAAACAAAATAATCGATTTATTTTCAGATATTTCTAACTATATACTTTCAGAAAAACCTAAGTAATTCTTATTCAAAAAGTATTTTTAAATTTAAACAAAGCCTATGTAAACAACACTACTTTTTGAAGTAAATTTAGCCCAGGAACATTGTCATTTGGCAAATATCACTTTCAGCAGTAGGCTCACCCACCTAATCCGGAAATGCACAACATAATATAATGTTGTTCTTAAGAATTAATTAGTTTCAAGAATGGTATGCGTTGCTCCTAAATAGTACGAACGTCCGGTGATAATATTAAGTCATTCAATATCCTAACCTCTATCACGAGAGAAAATGTCAGGTGTTTCCACAGGACGGAGACGAAGGTTGAATCACGGGTCGATGATCAAAACAAATCACGTAGAATCATGCATGCTATAAGCAATTAATAGTCGTCATGCCTTCAAAGCTATTTCAAAATTGTATAAACTATACCTGCAAAACAAAATAATGTAAACATTTGATAGTTCTGAAACGCAGAGAGAAAGTTTAGCTGTCTCGAATAATCTAATATGATTTTAATTATAATAGAATAATGCAAATTTAGTTCCGTACTATTTAGTGATAAATATTTAATTTTTATTAAACTGCACTTAGAAAAATATGCAGTTTGTCTGCATTGAAAATGGGCTTATTAACGTAGGACAAAAACCAACTGTTTTTAAGATAACTACTTCAACTTCGAATGCATAATACAGTATCTTGCATTGTCTCTGTTAACATATTTATAGTTTCAAAATTACTCCTTACATTTTTATTTTAAAGTAGTGTATTCAATGAGGCACGACTAATGGGATTTACTTGCAGGGTTGACCCAGCCATTGTCTCTTTTAATCCGTATAATTAGGGGATTAGTTCCTTGCATGGGTAGGACCGAGGCGCGCAAGGTACCTCTGCGCTCCTTGGTCCTACCCCTACGGATTTTATTTATGACCTCCCATTAGAGCAGGTATTGTGCGCTCCTCGGTCCGCGAATCCTTCAGCTAATGACTGACCGGCCATGGGAATCGGAAGCCGTTCTCATAATTATGACAGCAGCGCTATCTGCTAAATATCCGGCGTAACTGACACTTGATACGATAAAAACACACCTTACACGAGTTTGGAATTTAGCGCATTTAAATATAAAAACTGGTCAAAAGGAAATCCCAAAGTGTTGCGTCCATTTGTCAAGAGCGGCTGCAGCATAGCATATCGGTAAGCAGATGAAGATTTGCATTTAACAATTCTTCAGCGTTATATTCTTGCTTGAAGAGTTTAGATTGATAAAATGGTATAGCCTACGACTTTTCAAGACACCTCTGGAACAACGTTCTGGAAATTTTAGCCATCGTTCGGTTTCAGTTTATGTTCAATCAAAGAATATCGTGGGTTTAGTTCAACCTAGACCAAAACAGGGTCTATAAGTAACGAAATAGATTAAGCAAACGCATAAATGATGAATATACACTATATCAGTGATATAACGCACCAATTGTAGTAACCGTCCATGAAAAATATAATAAGTATTCTGTTTCCTCAGAAGACCACTGTATCGTTAGCCGAGTGGTTATGTAATAGTGCCAACTTTCAAATATGAATAATGCTAGGATAATGCTGAATAATAATAATAATAATAATAATAATAATAATAATAATAATGATGATGATGATGATGATAATAATAATCATAATAATTATAATAATGATAATAATCTAATATATAAAATTCTCGTGTCACAGTGTTTGTCTGCAAACTCCTCCGGAACGACTTCACCGATCGTTATGAAATTTGGTGTGTAAATTCTGTAGGTATGCGAATCGGACGTAAACTATTTCCCGTTTCGAAATTCTTAAAAGGGCTCCGCCCCAGTGGCTCTGGAGTTTCCCATGTTAACCTTATGAGAAATGGAATTAATGAATCTTAACAGCTGTTTCAATTAAACAAGTTGGTTCTGTTCTATGATGTTCAATAGCATTAATTACAAGGATTACCAACAGGGTGCAGCACTATTATTTCTTTTACATTTATGACAACAGCTAATTTGCAACCAAAAGGTGAGTGAGCGTAGTGAACGAACTTCAACCTGGAGGCGAGTTAGCGTAGCGAACGAGCTAACCTGAAGGCAAGTGAGCGCAGCGAACGAGCTCCAACCTAAAGGTGAGTGAGCGTAGCGAACGAGCTCCAACCCAAAGGTGAGTGAGCGTAGCGAACGAACTTCAACCAGGACGTGATTGAGCGTTACGAACATCTAACCTGAAGGCAAGTGAGCGCAGCGAACGAGCTCCAACCTAAAGGTGAGTGAGCGTAGCGAACGAGCTCCAACCCAAAAGTGAGTGAGCGTAGCGAACGAACTTCAACCAGGACGTGATTGAGCGATGCGAACGAGATCATCTTGAAAATTAAACGTAACGGTACTTAAATTATAAATAGTCAAAGGCAAGACAACGTCTGCCGGGTTTTCCATCGGTCTGTCTTAGGGGAAACCTATAACTTAGGCGATACGAAGTTCGCCGGGTCAGCTAGTAGTAATAATAATAATGCTGAATAATCTGAATTCAAAGCGGGGCGATTCTATAGTCCAAGGTGCCTTTTGTAATGGGCTGTCAAAAAAGATACTACCACCTATGTTTTATCTATGGTACTACATAACAAAAGAACAACGCTCCTCAATATCCATAAATCCAGCACTGTGTCTCTAAACTGCATGAAATACCATCCAGTGGATATATACATCTCAGGGTTATATCTTGCCTTTAAACATGTATAAAATACCATATGACGTTTTTTTCCACAAACATTGACGTTGCTATGAACACCGTTTGAATATTACTTGTGACTTTTGCGACGAAATGATTCACTGTACCTAGTGAGTGAAATCCAGAGCGACAAATATTTGGAAACGAAAAATTTTAAAACGCGGAAACGTTGATCTGAGGGGTCGGCGCGGCGGGCACCGACCATTGAGGAGAACTGCTATCTTTGGGCAACTGTCAGGCAAAAACGGGGCTCGAGACGTCCCAACGACCTTGCTCACCTCCAAAAAACAGACCCGTCAGACAAAGGTTTCATTGTAAATTCTTTTCTCAGAATTAAAAAGAAAGGAGAAGGAATTAAGCTATATGACGCGGACCGGAGCCCATTATAAAGTGCACCAAATTCTGCAAGACGAGTTTCTGTGGTCAGACACCTCCAGACGACCTTCCGTCGCCCGTGAAGTCTTCTGTTAGTACCGGAGGTGATTCTTATGACGGAAATACAAAGAACTCCCAACAGTCACTGTGTTTACGACAATATGTGCAGCAATAGGGTTTATTTAATGATTGTATGATGAAAGAATAAGGCTACAAGCAAATAAATGTATAATGAGAATACCTAATTGGGGAAACAGAATGTCATTAATGTTAGAAATACCATACCAACAATCGATCACAAAAGAGTTCATGATTCCCACCTTACTGAAGGTACAAAGAGTTGACGACGTAGCCAGATGTTCATCAAGGTTAGACTAACGAACCAATGATCGATTAGATAAGAGTTTTATAATGACGATATATGGTGGGAATTACCATAGATAAAAGGAGTATAGACTTCTTTTAATCTATGGAATTACTAAATAATGGTTGCACTGACAAGTGTTTTCAACTGACAATCAAGCTCACCGTTCCCTGTTTGGAACTGAGCACTGCTGTCGTCGATCATTGGGCTACTAATAAATGGTCCAGTCTAAAGAAAATTCTGGTTTTTGTTAGAACTTTTTGACGAACCATCTATTTACATTCTACATCTATTGATGTTACAAATACACAGATAAAACGATGGTCATCACACTACATTCACTGAATAAATAGGCCTAATATTGTAAAACGCTCTTTGATGTTAAAGTACATCTTATGAAAGTTTGTATAAACATAGTTAGAAGTACCTGTCATTTTCCCAACCGTCACTCACTTAGTCCCTATCGTAGAAGACGACACCTGATCTAGAGTCCCACAGTACACTCATTGCTTTCATCAAACTCAAACGGACACTCAACACAACTTCTCAAAATCACAATATTGGAAGTCTCGGCAAAACTGAACCCGCCTTGTTACGCAGCCTGCCGCGAGAAAACTGCATCTTCGCGTTCGCGGTCTCGTCACAACTGTCTAGAGCTTCGGCTAAATACGTCTGCTATGTAAATGCTACATACTACCCGAAGGCTGATCTACTTTCCCTCTACTTAAGAGCAGAATGGTTCTAGCATTCGCTTGATACATATTCATCGTTTTACTAAATCATTCAGTGGTGTGCGATGTTTTATGAGCGGTTGAACCCTTAAAAGATCATCATCGCTAAGTACCTTCACTCGCCGTTTTACCACTTCGTTATGCAACCTATTTATCGTGGCTGGCTGGGTACACTCCAACAAGTAAAAGTTAATGTTAAACTATGTGTAAAGGCCTACTTGAGTGAAAAAAGTGGTGGGAGTGGTTTCAATGGTTATATCTGTTTGCTTAAATATGTTAAATGTGAGTGATTGAAACATTAGTTTCGTATACCTGTGGCTCTGGCTTGATTTGTGATTGCTCACTTATCCCATTACTCACAAGGTCTTTCTACTTACTTCGCCAGACATAAAGACATTAGTCAGTGATCTTCTGACTGAAACGTTTGTGGTAGCAGAAACATGTGCAAAGATTCGTTAAAACCAAAGTAAACCTTATTTAACCGTAGAGGTAATACGACACTTAAAAAATAAACAAAAACTACTCTCACAATTAATTTGTGACGTATTTATTACGACATACTGCAATATACATGTAACTATCAATTTTAATGTTTTACATGTTGGTTTAACTATTTCGAGTATTGTGATTGAAAAGTATAAATCATACGAAACCTTTCTAGGGATTCATCATCGACTTAAGAAGATAAGGAACCTTAACCTTACATATTACTCTTTATGGGTCCCTTGGAGGCTCCACACTTGCTTGAAGGGAGATAGATGACATTTGAATCAATTATTGCGTGAGGGGCTTTTATAAATTTTAAATTATTCTTAATATACTAAAATATATAATATGTTATAAATTGAATTTAAGTGAAGATAGTTACCAGAAGGTTATTCTATTTTATAAAAAAAACACATTCTCTATACAAACTGACTGTTTGGTAATGTTACTTTAAAGAAAATAAACACATTTCTTTTCTCACTCAGTCTTCTATCACTATTAATTCACGGTTTGAATATCACTTTTCTCCTCAAAAGTGGCACGGCAAGAGCCTTACAGGGTTTGAGGGACTCCACCACGAGTATTCTTTGGGATCTCCACGATCAATTCGAAAATACAGCTTTCCTATACCAGTACCATATTTATTTATTACAAAGTATTGTGTTATAATCCTTCATCAGTGTAATATTCTCTTATTTCTCGTAGTAAGAACACAGCCACGCTAGCACGAGTCTCCCGAGTCTTCGTGTGTGGCATCCTCAGCTCTAAACCTTGCCCATATTGCCGTGGGATAAGCAAATGAGGAAGTTGCGAGATACTTCGGTGGGATCGATCTTATCTGCATAAACCACTGTTATTTTCTTTTCATCTAGCCGATGACATCACTACCCTCATTCAAATGACCGAGGCTATTGTTTGGCCCGGACGATTCATTTTGAGAGCTTGACCCCTGGATAATGTTATTCGCCCATAAACCAAATTCCACAGGCTTCCAAAAAACAGTTATCATTAGTGTCCAGTACGCAACGCAATATGTCAGAGGTTCTATAAATATTTTTATTCCAAAGCAAAAATCGTAAGAAAACGTGCTATAAAAAGATTTTCTAAATCGTCCAATCAACCAAGAGACAATAAATATTTATGATCAAAAAGACATGAACGAAATGGGATGCTCGATTTTGAGTGGTTTTTGACAGTACTAGTATAAACGTTTAAATTAAGGGAAGATTTGCATTATTTGTAAGCAACTACATAACATTAAAAAGTGCCATGCAGATATTTCTTGAAATAATAATTGATAAACAATGGTATCATGGATACTGGTATCATGGATAATACCTGGTAAACGAGATTGGGTTCACAAGTTTCAGTAGTTTAGTTATAAAGGAGCTAAACCGATCAAAGTGTAGCCTTATTGAGTTACAAGGAAATATCAATGTGCCTGGAATTTGAATAGGCTGAATAAAATGTGGCAGTTCACAGCTCTACTGTACGAACTTAACTCCGAGAAGAAAGACTTACATCCTAGAAAGGCCATAAAACTTGCTCTGCTGGAAACAATGCCTCCTTGTAAACACAGCCTCGCAACACAAACTAACTGTAAACCCCGCTGCAGCCTCTCAGTGGCCACATGTAACACCTTGAAGACCACCGGAAGGTTCATCGCACTGTGTCGTGATGGTGAATTAATAAGCGCGTGTACGCGAGATCGCATCGTGTTAAGGCGTAGATGTCATTTGGAGCAATTATCCTGATTATAAAGCAAGTGACCGCGCTGCGCAGACAGCGTCTCATCTCCACTTCGGACATCTTCGATGATGCGACGTCGTGCAAGAAAAACATTATCTCTTTGTTTGAACCTCCTTGATGAATATTCACTCACCAAGCTGCCTGTTTGAGTAAGTTCAATGATTCAACCATTATTCACACGACTTAACCAGTTCCTTGTTCTCTCCTCCCGCACCTGTTGTCCCTTGAGGATCTTGAACAGTTTACTCCAAAATATCTAGCGAATCACTTTATGATGATGATGATGATGATGATAATCATTATCTTCTCGTGACCGTCGTCCCTCCAGAGTGTCACCTTGAACCCCCCCCCCTTCCTTCCACTCTAGGCTGATTGCTTTATTCTTCTTCTTTTTGTCGGCGATCCGTTCCAGTGGCGCGACTCGTTTGGATGATTTATTGAACTACATTTGCATTGGCTTATTTGGATGTAGGAAATAATCCATCATCGCGTTTGAATTAGTCGTTTTAATTTCTTCCCTGATAAACACGAAGGGTCAACGCTTGATCACGTGGAGGATTGGAGTTAAGTGAAAAAATATCTGCCACATCAGTGTGAAAGGACGTCGCCTTGAGGAGTTATTATATGGCACCTTTGACTGATAATACAGCAGTATCTTCAGTATCGAATAGTCAATGGTATTAATTTATTAGGCATTGACTCAAAGAAATTACTATGTTAAGTTACTAAAGAGACTATGGTAAGATTGGCATAAATCTAGCTACTACTGGTCCATCCTTTAAATACGAAATACACATCTTTCAGGAAATATGAACTTCAAATTATTTATCCCAAATGTATATCACGGACAGATTAAAAACCGTTAACGTTTCGAACTTATTGCTAAAAACCAAACTGAATCTTACGTCGAAATGACATATCAACAAAACAACTCCCTGTACCGCCAAAACAATATATGAACCCTATAACACCATCCCACCTACAGGCGTGACAAGCATATAGTGTGTGTGTGGGACGTTGGTATACATGTTGCACAGTACATGGACAAAGTCGGCGAATGTTTTTACTCTGTGGAGAACGTGTGAGCAGAGCATGACTTACTCTATGGAAAGCAGAGTTGCGTCACAGACGTACACGACCGACCGACTTGGGCAACACACGACTATAACTCGCTTGTAATTGGCGCTTTGTTAATCAGCTGAGCAGTGAGTTAAAGCGATCGGCTGCTCTGACCTTTCAACTCGCTCTCACAGCGGCCAGACGATGTATGGATCTGCTGCGATGCTTTCTCCTAAGCTCATAAATGGGCTTCTGAACTGGGCGCTTGCCAGCCAAGCGGCGCAGACTCAGGAGTAGGAAATGATTCTGCCATTTCACAGTTAAAGCTTGAGGTTGTTGGAAGCATACTTTGTTGCGCTACATTGTTCAACAAAAGACAACACGAAATGTATTGTGTTTATCACATTTATGGCCAGATTAGGGTCTTTGAGCGTCCACTTGACATCCATGTACGTATGTAGACGGGTAGTATGCAGTAAGGGGTTTCTTGAGTAGACAATTGTAATGGTCTCATAACCTGACGATACATTAAACAAGGAGTCTTCGATTGGAGCCAAAATGAAGTGTAGTCTGATCTCCAGTCCGTGCTTTAGAAAGGCACGGACTGGAGATCCTTAGTAGCCTTAGTAAGGGCAGGCTAAAATTTTAGAATTGTTGATAATTTCTAGGAGTTTCAACCAGTGTTTAAATGCCATCAATTTAATTTGAATTGCTGATCATAAGGGGTGGCTGAATCTGAAAATTAACTTAATAACATACTTCAATTCAAGAACAAGATGTTCAGTTCAGATCAACCTTTTCTTTATACCGAGTTCACCTATTTAGGATCATAACCTTAGAGAGTTTTCAATCAAAAGCAAAATAATTTAGTATATTTCCACTTCAGTAGCCAAAAGTCAAAGATACTTTGCACCCAATATCGCTAAGGAAACAGCTAAATAGTTAATTTTCAAATGCTCCAAGTTCTAAGTGATGGGAGCATAACATATTGAGTGCATACAAATCAGTAATCGAGAGGTGACTTTAACGCGCGGGTTAACTGAGTGCGTGTATCTTAGAAAAACTAAACGGTACTAAGTTCTTAGGCAATGCCTCCATTGCCTACATGGTTCTGTTCTATGCATTTTGACATCTGCAGGATTGTTGAAGAACGTGTACGGTAACCTTATTGTCCAAGCGTGATCAAATTCTTCTCTCTCCATTTTCTTTTTAATTGAGTATTTTTGCGGCCAAACAGGAAGTATGTAGGCCTACGCAAACCTCTATTGGTGTAGTATGAGATATTCTATCACAAAGCTTTTACATAATATTCCTTAAACCAACATTATTGTATATTATAGTATTTAAAATAAGATACAGATACTGGTACCATGGCAATGCCATTTAAAACAATAACATTCAGTTAACATAATAATAACATTCTGTTTTTATTAACTATACAGTAATCGATTGGCCTTCTACTATCCAGACAAAGTATACAACTTTGTCAATTAGTTCTTCAACTAATAAAATTTTGTCTGTTACTCTTCTGTAGTCTACTCTTCTTCTAGTCTTATAGTTTATGTATGAAGATATTTTACTCACGTAAAATGTATTTTTTTAGTAACAAGGCACGATTTCCTGTAAGTTAAAGCGTTTGTTTATTAACACTGGATTGCCTTACATAAATTAATAGACTCTACAGTATCACAATTTTAAGGGAAAGAACATGTTTAACAGGTGACAACCCCCCCCCCCCTCTCAGCAGATAAACATTTCCTCGTGTTCAATCCAAACTGGTCAAGACAACCGGGCCTTCTACACCTTACCTGAAAACATTATGGCTTTGCAAAAAACAATCAATCATTGCATCGTGTATAAGCCAGCTTTATTCCTCTATATTCTATCAATCGGAAACATATGAACTCATGGTTTGTAATGTGTACATTTGATTAGGTAATACATTGTCACCAATCAACGGTCATCAGACTTAATGAACTCCAAACATCCACTCACGATAAAAGTGCTATACTAACAGAACCACGATATTGGGTTGGTTAACATGTGCACCGTTTCAGCTACACTCTACCACGATAAGATTTCGGATCTTACCTTGTAATTTCTTCTCCGTCTCCCAAAATTTCTGCAGTTCGGTGAAGTACTTGTCCAGTATAAAAACTTTGGAAAGTCCAAGAGTGGCCATGCTACTTCTGTCACATGTCTCTCAGTCGCACTTGACACTCACACGAGTCCGCGGCACAAACACTGTAGACTCATACAGCACGGACGACACCGACACCGAGTAGGCGCATGCGCGCTGAAGTTCCGACTCCAACTGAACTACGCAGGCGCACTGACGACCTCTCGGGAACGAGTCGCGGTACCAAGTGAATCACCCGCGAGAGCCGGTACACGATATGGCCAACTACATTGAGGAACGAGAAGCTATGAAAGATATATCATTACTGTATGTTTTCTGGTAATACAACCAAACTGTAAAGCACAAATAAACTATCGAAATATATTATTTTAAAAATAAGGAAAATATTTCACCAACACAGTGCACACGCTACCAACATTTAACACGCAATAAAACATACTTAAATTTTTAAGTGTAATATAAGAGGTGCAGTCAACGGTAGGTGTGTTAACAGGTACAACATCACATCTGTCTGTGTCTATGTGTTTTCGTGCATGGAATAACACATATAATTCAAGAACTATTATGCAGTAACGATAACGCAGCAAAGGTTGTGTTTAAATGTTTAAATTTGTTCTTAGTCAATCAGTTGCCAATACAACATTATATTTTAAAAATATGCTAAGGTTAAAATGTTTCAAGATAGGTTAAATAATGTAACATAAAATAAACATTAAATCAAGAAACCGATTTCTACTAAACCGAACCAACCCTAAAATTATATTTAGTTGTTCTACAAGGATAATAAATCCATCGAGTTTGTTTATTGTTTAATCCATGGTTGAGCCATAGATAAAAGGAGTATAGACATGAAGGACGATTGGTACGTTAATATTAGTGTTCAAACAAAAACTGAACGACCGAATCACTGAACTGAGTTGTTCTTTGACCAGAGGATCGTTCCAGAGACAGACGCCCACGTGACCACATTCCTCGCTTCTCATTGGTCGGCTGGCGCGGTAGAAACAGGTTCTCGCTCAAAGCTTCATCAGGTCGTTTTCAATTTCTCCCCCCTGTCCCACTCGACTCTTTCTCTCTCTCCATCTCTCTCTACATTTGGCTCTTGCCACCCCGAAATGAGAAGTGAGTTTAAAAAACAACTCCGACGACTTCCCCGGGAGTCCTGAGCTCCTGGCTTATTCTGTCTTATGTTTTATAGATCCTTTTTGTTTGTATTGGTTTGAATAGAGAATTATTGTAATAGTCGAATCTTTATGATGAAATTTAAGTTATGTCACTAAACATATATGACTCTCCACAATCAAAGATACCATCTGATAGCACAACTTATACTAAACCATGGCGTTTTTTGATGTCCATCCGTTATTTTAATAACTCAAGCGAGAAAATACAATCTCAACTCTCTGTAACTATGTTCGATTTGAACAAAGAATTTATTATACTTCAACTTCAGTATAGTATCCAAAAGTCAATGGTACTATGCATGCTATCGCTAAGGAAACAGCTAAATAGTTAATTTTCAAATACTCTAAGTTCTATGTGATGGGAGCATAAAATATTGAGTGCATAAAAATTAGTAATCAAGCGGTGACTTTAACGCATGGGTTAACTAAATCCGTGTAGCGATAGTAATCAATTGGTTTAGGTTCATGATTACTAATGTTAGACCTCTTTTAAGGGAAGAATATACCTAAAACATTAGTAGATAAGTGTCATACTCAAGCCTTCGCCAATTAAAAGGTTATCAATTAATAATGTCATCTAACAATATATTGAGGTCAGAGAGTAAAAAGAGACACAATGGCTTGGACAGTTCTCTGAAAAAAACTTAACCATCATCACTTTGCTTGGAATAAAATGTATTGTTTGTCAACTCATAATGAGCATTGCCTTTACAAACTAGAGCCAAATTTGTCTTTGATCAGTTACATTTAACGACAAGTAGCTTTAATTTGATTTAATTTGGTCCAAGATTTGAATTGCAACTTGAAACTGCTGATTTAAGATATTTTCAACAGAAACGTTTGGAAATAGAGAAATATTAAATAAACTATCTATCTTTTATAGTTAAGTGCACATTTGAATACTAAAGCAATCTATTCAGCCAGTACAATGGTAAATTACTCAATATGACATGACCACAGATTGAGTCCGTTGAATGTTGTAAACTGGTTAACATTTAATCCATTATTATACTGTGGTATTTTGTTTCATGTAGAAAGAGTATGTTACTATTGGATGTATTATAAAATGCAAACAGGAATTACCAAGGGGTTCCAGTGCAACTAACAGTGGCTTGCTTGCTGTCTTGGGAGGAGGTCTGCCTCGCTGTCAACAGCACAATAACAGTAAGGCCCGAGGTCAGGCCACATTTAATTAAATGCTGAATGCTTTACGACACAAAGAAAACGCACTTTATGAGCGGAACCAAACGAAAATGAGTGAGCCAAGCAGTGTCCAGCAAATTAATATGTTTTCGAGCTGCCGATTGGTTTGGTAGTTATTCTTATACAAAAAAGGAGAACAAATCTAGATGACGTATCAAATTAAAACTCGAATTATAATTGATTACACAACAATCATATAAGTAGATTAGGAGTGTGTGTTTTAATTGTGTATTGAATGAACTTAAGGAACAAAAATACGTTTTTGTAGCCCTAGGGAAGGGGGGCGTTTTTCGGTCCCTCGAAGAGTCAAAGTTTGTTTTCCAGGACAACTGTGTTCTATGTGTTTGTAACTAAAAGTTACAATACGTTACTATACAAAACGATGTACAGTAAAGTTACAACGAGTTCTGAAAAAAACATGCTAACAAATATGTGTGGAGCCCTCAAAATTCATCCCTTGATCCCTCTAATGTTATTTTTACTTTTGACACATTTGCCATAAAAAGCCTAATGGCTTTAAACCTTGTGTAGTTTGAAAAAATGTTTGGTAAAAGAAGGTAACAGTTTCCAGAATCGTTAAAAGACACAAATGTTGGTACACGTAATTGTAACTTAGATGATTTTAAATTGAAATGTGAGGGTTTCCCTAGATGCTCAATGATGCTGTTCTTAGTCATGAACATTTTTTGGAATACACAAAAAGCTTAAAGAAAAGTGCGAGGAAGCTATTGAAATAAATAACTAGCAATCCAAGCAAACATGAACTAAATCAATTAAAATGTAGTGGAGTGTGGAAAATGACATGAAACACAATTATTTTTTCATAATAATGATACGAAATAATTAATTTTGTCAATCGTATAACCAAGATACCGCACTTATAGTTTCCTTGTACAGATTATATACAGTAGTTGCCAATTGAGCATGTTATAGATCTGACGATAGAATGACCTTATTCATAAATTGCGAGAGCTTAACAGATACCCCGTTACAGTAAATAATTTTCTCAATGCCAGATTTGCCAATATTTTCCCAAGCAGATCTCTTAGCCTAATTCAGCTGTTTGAATTCAAAGATAGATAGCAAAGATAATATAGTATTGACATGTACTTTAAGGTTTTAGGTGTTTGACACTTGTGAATTACAGCATGTTCCGGAAAAAACACGAAAATATCATGATAGTAAGAAGCTACCCTTTTGTAATTTAAATAAAATAGTTTTTAAATTGAACAGTTTTTCATAATTTTCCGGAATATGCTGTAATTTAAAAGAAGCAAACAACTGAAATCCTAATCTGGTAGGTAATACAAACAAAAAAGTATAAGTCATAAATTCCCACAGAGGGGGAGGGTTTCATATTGGTGGCTCGTGGTCTAATAGGGATACTCCTTCACTTTTCTCCTTACAAAAACCCTTAGAAATTTAACTCTTTTCCTTTATTTTGATTCTCTCCAAGCCCAATATCAACTCTTGACTTCATTTGACCATCAAACTTTTATACGTTTAGATTTCACATGCCATTGTCCACTCTGCTGCTTGCCACTGCTGACTATCATTCGAAACGACGTACCCTTGATTTTCGCGTGGTTTTACAACGGTGCCTCGTATAACAAACATGACGCATGGAGTCCTGAGAGGCCAGATAACCTTCATTAGCGTCGACCCGGCGGAGGTAACGGTGACGATCTGTCCAACTGTAGACCCATCTTGCTCCTTCCCGGGTTTTCCAAATTAATTCTAGCTTTTGATTTATCACCCAAACCGTGTCCTGGGCAATATATCATGATTACGCAATGTTGTGGAATGTATTCAAAATTGATGGATTTTAATCTGTGTAGAAACAACGTTTCCATGAACATTTGGGAACGTTAATCATTTTAGAAAGGTATGTTAGCTCACCTGTAATATATAAGTGTGATTAACCTTACCACTGAGCTGAGTAAATTTTTGCATTTAGACATATCCTTAGAAAAATCTAACTAATTCAAAGATATATTAATATAATTGACAAATCTAAACTTTAAGGAATCATACGTAGTGAATAAAGTAGGACCTTTCCCCTGAAATGTTTTTTTTTAGGAATTGTTATTAACGATTACTACTGTTCACAATTTCACAGTTAAGCAAGTTATTTTTATATATCTAATACATATATAAACTTTAAAGTATCATAGAGAACAAATATGATAGGGCCTATTGCCTATAAAACAGTCAAAGCTTACAACTGTTTACAATTTCATAGCTAATAAGTGAGTAGTTGATAATAAATGTATTGATTGAAAGTATGTAAATGTACTTAGACAATAAAACCTAATTCAAGATTGTGCAAATTTAAATCACATACAGTTAACTAATGTATGTGTAATGAGCAATGATAAAAAAAAAACTCTTGTAGGGCCTGTCTCCAAGGGAACTTACAACTTATAACTTACATCTGATAGCAGTTTAAACAACAACGTGTTGGCAATCAGAAAATACGGTGGCGCTAGACGCATATCAAAGATCTAAAATCTGTCTCCAGAAGGGGAATAAAACAAGTCCCACACAATGTGACGGGACAATAGGTGGACAATGGGTATTGTGGACGTCTATTGTTGATGTAGGTGGCTCGGACCCGCACCGCTCAAGGCTAAGGTAAAACGGCCTCACACTCTTTTATAAATTGCTTTCATACGAAAGAGTATATTTAATAACTATAAAAAAAAGAATATCCCAACTAAGCAAATCATAAGCAAATAGTGTCTGCCCGTGAGGGCATCATTTGTGGTGCAAGTTACTTGATCGTCAAGGCACTTGAATGTAATTTAAAATGAAATATATATATATATATATATATATATACGAAAAACTAGTTTTCCGACAAAATATTTGACAAAACTCCAGCCCAAAGCTTATCCCGCATGGGATTGAATAAATAACCCTCATATTTGAAGGCTAGCACGATAACCCTACGGCTAAAGGCAAAATTAATTAATTATTAGTGTTACTGTGTTTTTGTCACATGTTATGTATATTTATAAGCAAAGCAAAAATTTATGAAATTTGTTTTCACTTTTATGTTTTTAGTTCCAGTTTTGACCTAAGTCGTCCTGAAAACCAATTTGGAAAATTACATATTTTTGAAATTTATTATTTATGTTTATCCATAACTCGAAAAACACTGGACCAATTCATTCAACTTGGCTCAAACACATAGCCACTGTACCAAAGATTTGACATAGGCATATTATTTTGCTTTTTTGTTGATATTTTTACTGGGAGGTTCACCCATGGTTTCTATATGTGGCGCATCCATGGCATCATGGAAAAAGTCCCCATAACGTTACATAGTTGCCTAGTTACATTTTGATGAAATTATTATTTTCATTCTGTCCCACAAATGTATGATGAGGGTCAAAGAGAATTGTATGAGTGAGAAGTGATGAAAAAGTCCACATAACGTTATATAGTTGCCTAGTTATATTTTGATGAAATTATTATTTTCATTCTGTCCCACAAATGTATGATGAGGGTCAAAGAGAAATGTATGAGTGAGAAGTGATGAAAACGTCCACGCAACACAATTATTAAAGAGAATGGTTATCAAAGAGAATTGTATGAAACTAGTACAGTATTGGCAATTGAGATGGAAGCCTAACTGAATATTTTAACACAAACATACGAGGGTTGTGTGTTTTTAAAGAGTGAGATACATTTTGGGGCTCTGTTATTTACTAAGGCCAGCTGTTTCCTTAGCCAAGACTATTAATTAAAAATTAAAAATTAATCCAGTCGTCCACCAAACCTTTGCAGTGATACAGTTCGATCAGTCGGTCGTCAGTTTTTAGCCGTGCACGTGCCTTAATGTTTTCGTGTCGTGTCCGTGTTTTGTGTTGTATGTACTATTTATTAAACTTTGACGCAATGAAAATGAAGAAACCACGTAAACAATGTAAATATGTAAATAGCTCAGATTAGTGTATGATGACTACGCACCCGACGATGAAGTTATCTCCGAAACGGCCGTAGTGCTCTATTACAGGATTGCGAAGACTGTAAGTAACCTTTATATTTATTAATTAAAAGCCTATAATGGGCTGGGAAAACGATTTTCAGAGTTAGCCAATTCTATCATCCCATCTCGTGTTTGACATCTCAACATGCATAACGCTTTATGTATTTTACAGAAGAGTTTAATAACTATATTAATCTCTTTAGCGATCTCCCCCGAAACAAAATAATATATACTAGAAAGTCAATAAATTTAAAAATATTCAATTGATGTGAATAGTTTTTTTCTAACTATGGACTTCCCTCTTTATACCATCTTCTTTGCTGATATATTTTTTAGTCACCATTAATTGTAACTGAAACTATTCAGCTTTGAGTCATTAAAAAAGATGAAGGCATTTAAATAATTTTATATCACGAATTAATTCAAAAACTACGGCCTCATAAATAAGTATCCCATTAAAGCCGGAAGGCCGGGCTATACGGTCCCGAGTAATCGCCCTTCATAGTGTGGTCTTCCGTGGTTATAGTTACCATACAATCGAATGGGCCCAAATTGATTGAGGGTCCGGGTTCCAAATTGATAGCGGAATACTGTTGGCACTAAATATTATGGATATAGCCCGAATTTCCCTCAAAAAAGAATTTTTACGTTGGCCTATACCCATAAATATGGAGACTCCTGAATGTATAAGCCTCTAGGGAGGTATTCGTGGTTAAGTAGGCTCTGTCGTTATGAGATTGCTATTTTTGTTGATGAATTGACGCAATATTTGTCAAAGTGTTGTGTTTTATGTAACTGGTACTAGGAAGCCGAAGTCTCCGCGAAGGATTATGCCAGGGAGTCAAGCTAAAAGTAGTAATAACTTTACATAATATAAGTTGTTCAATTTTTAAATTACATTATTTAATTTGTTTATGCATTTAAATCTTAACTCAAAGTAAATTTTGGGTTATATATATTATTATGCTTCAATTGTTTTGTCTAATGAACAGCGTTCAATAACTTGTTCAGAGTTTTTCTTGGGCAAAACGTTCAGTAGCATGTAACTCAAATCCCACGTCACAGCGTCCTTCCACGTGTGACAAAACTTTGTTTATATTTACCACTTACCATCAGATTGCCTGTTTTATTTATTATGTTTAAAGAAGTTAAACAAAAAGGGTTTTAAAGGATCAATACATTTATTGAAATTAATTTTTAATTAAAATTAAATACATTTAGAAGTTAACAAAGCAATGAATGACTACCTCACCTCCCACAGGATAATGAGTTTATTGTAAGTTACAGCGACTACCCTTGTCAAAACAGCAATTTGAGCTTGTAGTTTACCTAGACTTGACAGCGTTCTTTCGCTGTCAGCTGAGCTAGTGGCTAGGGACAGACTGATTTCAGTTTCTAATGTATTATACTATAATGTATTATAAGGCCGGATTGACTCCGGGTTATAAGGTAGCTTATTTAACATGGACATTTCTACATTTATTAGATAGAATCGTTAAATTCTTTAACACAATATGTCATTAAAAATATAAAGTAAAATGTAATTTAATTATTAAATGGTAAAATTTCTCAATTTCATTTGTAAATTAAATAATATGTACTAAAGATATAAATAAGAAAGTTGTCTTCATTATTTCATTAAAAATAAATCCTTATTGGCATTACTACTTATTCGAGCTTAATTAATAATTTACAGCTTTTCATAGTTTAGGGATCGTTTCTTTAACATTTCAAAAGACCATTGATAAAGCACAACAATATTTCTTAAGTTAATAACAGATGTTAGTGATGCTAATGATTTATTGTGAGTAAAGATGTAAGGATGATTTGTGATTTAATTTGAGAAGATTGACCTAAAAATTGTTCATTTAAATTTAATAATTAGTATTTTAGAAACTTCATGATTGAAATTAAAAATGTCAAAAATAAAAAAAGATACGTAAATAAGGAATATGGAGTTAAACCACTATGTGAAAATGTTATTCGAATTTTTTTAAGTTTTTCTCATGTCAGCATACACGAGATAAAAAATTAATCGAAACCAAATTGTGATTTCCACTACTTACCAGATTTAAAAGCCATAAACGTTTCTACAGTATAAAGGCCATAAAGGTTGAATTTTGTTTCTAAAAGAGTTAGCAAACTGTGTAACTATTTTATACAAAATATGTAAAGATCAAAATGTTCACATTTCGTGTCACTTTCCCGTTGCAAAGCACGGGTACAACAGCTAGAATAAAATATATTAAAACAACATGTAAAATAAAATGAAAAATAAAGTAAAATATAACATATTATTGGCCCTGCCCATTAGTATATGTTTCCAACCTTACTTATTAAATCGACGTTTCTGATTGTAGCTCTCTGTTTTTTGTTTATGTATTACGATATATACTTTAGTCAATCATTGTTACATATAAATTACTCAGATCTATACATTTATACATCTACTAGCTGTACCCGCGGGCTTCGCCCCGTTTAACTTCATAAGTATTCGCATGGCTCATTCACGTCCTGGTTGAAGTTCGTTCGCTACGCTCACTCACCTTTAGGTTGGAGCTCGTTCGCTGCGCTCACTCGCCTTCAGGTTAGCTCGTTCGCTACGCTAACTCGCCTCCAGGTTGAAGTTCGTTCGCTACGCTCACTCACCTTTTGGTTGGAAATTAGCTGTTGTCATATATTAAAAAAAATTAATAGTGCTGCACCCTGTTGGTAATCCTTTTAACTTTTATGCTATTGAACATCATAGAACAGAACCAACTTGTTTAATTGAAACAGCTGTTAAGATTCATTAATTCCTTTTAAATATGAAAAATCATAAGATTAACATGGGGAACTACAGAGCCACTGGGGCAGAGCCCGAAAGGGTTTTTGAGATAAGAATATGCTTTAATGTTAATCGGGAATGTGAGCTATCATCATGCCAAATTTCAGCCCAATCCGTCCAGTAGTTTATGCGTGATTGAGCAACACACACACAAACATACACACAAACATACACACAAACATACACACAAACTCACAAACTTTCAGATTTATAATATTAGTAAGATACTATTAATAGGCTAGCATGTTTCTTTAAAACCTTTTTTCTCAGCTCGTGTACATCGCAGGGAAAGTATACGCATACTGTTAGAAAGATATTTTCTTGTATATGAGCAGAATCCCTTTATAAATTCAAATAGGCTAAGCAAATAAGCCCGAATATATTAATATTAAAGCATGTTTCTTTAAAACCTTTTTTCTCAGCTCGTGCACATCACAGGGAAAGTATACGCATACTGTTAGAAAGATATTTTCTTGTATATGAGCAGAATCCCTTTATAAATTCAAATAGGCTAAACAAATAAGCCCGAATATATTAATATTAAAGCATATTTCTTTAAAACCTTTTTTCTCAGCTCGTGCACATCACAGGGAAAGTATACGCATACTGTTAGAAAGATATTTTCTTGTATATGAGCAGAATCCCTTTATAAATTCAAATAGGCTAAACAAATAAGCCCGAATATATTAATATGCAAGCATGTTTCTTTAAAACCTTTTTTCTCAGCTCGTGTTCATCACAGGGAAAGTATACGCATACTGTTAGAAAAATATTTTCTTGTATATGTGCAGAATCCCTTTATAAATTCAAATAGGCTAAAAAATAAGCAAAACTATATTAATAGGCAAGCATGTTTCTTTAAAACCTTTTTACTGAGCTCGTGTACATCGAAGGGAAAGTATACGCATACTGTTAGAAAGATATTTTCCTGTAGATGTGCAGAATCCCTTTATAAATTCAAATAGGCTAAAAAATAAGCAAAACTATATTAATAGGCAAGCATGTTTCTTTAAAACCTTTTTACTGAGCTCGTGTACATCGAAGAGAAAGTATACGCATACTGTTAGAAAAATATTTTCTTGTATATGTGCAGAATCCCTTTATAAATTCAAATAGGCAAAACAATTAGCACAAAAAATGAATTTTAAACCAAACAAAAATTAACATGGGCCTTATGGGTTGCCATGCTGGTGACGAAATAGCAACAAAATATAAACAGAAAATCAAAACAATTGGACGAAATTACAATCACATGTTTATTTACAGCGTGGGGTGGAAATAGAGAAGCCTGTACATTACATGGTTTTGTTTGTACATTACATTTTGAATTTTCGACCACTGGATGACCACTAGTATATTTAAAACGAACTACAAATATATTACCAACCTGTTAGAATAATACATTAACCTGCTAATACCTAATTCACCAGAAAACTGTCCAAACCTTAAAATCATGTGGCAAACTAAAGTTATATAGTTGTTTGACTAATAATTTCAATGTGAAACTGCCTTTGAGTGGTTCTGTGTTTTTAAGGCTGTCTAGAACCTTATAAACCTTAGCGAGTTATAAATTAGTTTAAATAATTAAGTTTAATTTTTTCAGGGATAACTGATTTTTGTATTATTTGTATGTCCTCATGTGGGTGCTCATAACGTAGATGATTTATTACAGTGAGAGCGTCTGTCTTACAATCAAACCATAGTAGCTAGATGGATCGGAGGGTACCTAAAGCATTAAAGAATGTTTGTTGTACGCAGTTGACCCGTACACCGGTAGTTAAAAGCACCCAGGCGCATCAATGGCGGGCCTAGAACGTTATAAATTAAAATGACCGGAGGCACAACATTAAGCCCCGTGTACACGTAGCTAGTTTACTAGCAGCTAGTATTCGCTGCTAGCACTAGCTGGGCACACTAGCGCGAAAATTCCCATCTACACGTGGCTAGTTATTAGCGCTTATTATTAGCGCTAGTCATGTAGAAGTGAAGTGTTCATTGGTCGCACAAAATGAAAATGTCTTCTGTTCCCTTTAATCGAAATGTTTTGAGACGAATTTTAAGAATTGGTGTACAAGAGTTGTGTGAACATGAACTTAATCTGTGTGGGTTCGAAAGTGGATTAGGAGGCGAGAACTTCTTGGTGCGTCCAATCCTCCAAGAACTGGCATTGGGAGACCAGAGTACTTTAAGTTTTTGAGAATGAATGCTTTAAAGTTTGAAGAACTGTTGGAACTAATCACTCCACTGATTAAGAAAAATGATACTGTGATCACTGGCGTATGGCGAGTGGCATTAGCACTAGCAGAAGTGCAAATGCCCCGCTAGTACCGCGCTAGTTCGCTAGCGCTAGTGGTCACGTGACCACCCCCACCACTTATTAGCGCTAGTAATATCAAACATGTTCAAAACGACTAGCAGCGAGTAAAATGCTAGCGCGCTAGTAAATTTTTACGCTAGTAGACCGTTTACACGAAGCGAATTTACTAGCGCTAATCAACTAGCTGCTAGTACTAGCCTCGTGTACACGGGGCTTAACTTTTGGAATGCGACACCCGAGGCTATCCCCTCGTCAACAAATACCCGTGACGTTGACCTGGGTTTACTTTGGGTCGAAAACAAACAAGGGAACAAATAATTTGATCATTTCAATATAAAGGGCCTCGTGTACAGAACAAATGTATTTGACTTGAAATAAACTACATATGAAAAAGGGGAATAAATCATTTGACCATTTTGGTGTACATTGCCTCGTCAAATAATACCTACTGCCATTGAATAAAGACCGAACTTAGGTCTTCATTATGCGCTACTACTGACATCGCGTCGCCCTGAAGTACATTAGATAATTTTGTGTCGAAAACCAATACAAGAACAACTCATTTCATCGTTTTAAAATATGGAGTGTGAATTTGTCGTCGACCAAATACTTTTGCGTAAGATAACACGCTGTATGATAATTGTACTGTAATAGCTCGTACTTTGCAATTGTAAAACGCAACCACATCAATACTGGACTAATGGAATTATACAATCACTTCAGGACTGTTTTAATGGCTCATGTTAAGAAACTGTACTCTGTTGCAGGGGTATGGTTGCACGGGTAGCTAGCACGTGCGGTCACTGCGATTTGTGTTGGTCTGTGACCGCATGACCGCACAGTTCGGTTATGTCTACCGCAGTAGTTCATGTCTGCGGTCAGGTGGGCGTTGATGTTCCACACAGATGGACTTGGTCCCATTCCAGTATGCAAAGTTCTATTATGTCCCAAATGCTGGGAATAGTTGTGTAAAAAATTCTTAATCTAAAAGGACATGGATTTGGATAGTAAATGAAGGTTTGTAGTCTATGCCAATGTTTGAGGACTGGAACATGTGTCAATCGATTCAATGACAATTTTGTAAATAGATATAAGCTATTGGTCAATTATGAATGCTAAATTTATGAATAATCCAATTCATAAGAAACTGTCGAAAAGAGAGAGGAAATGATACTTCGAATCTGAAACTTATTACTTAATTACTTTAAGTTTTAATTATTTTGACTTCATAAGAACCTGCGGAAAAGAGATTAGAAGTGGCCCTCCAAAAGTACAATTTAGGACTTTTAGAGGGTACGGAGAAGACATTAAAGAACGGATATCCAAACTAGCAGATCAGTATTAATACCTCATGAGTTGTGTTAACCGTCTTCAAAAAGAACTTGTAGAAAGGTAACAAAGTGATTCCCCAAATCAGCAGCTTAGACCAATCCTTGAAGTTTTGAATAACCGACTTGAGAAGAGCGAGATAACACTGGGCGAGCAACTGCCCAAACCTCTACTGAATATTTATACCTTTCAAATTGAATCGATTATTTAAATAGCCCTCATCATGTTTTGTCTTTACCTGATTTGCATTCTCCGGCCGTAACGGTGGTGGAGACGCTCGTTTCATAGTTTATACGACGCACCACAATCGATAGCAGTGGTTTTTTAGCGTGTTTTTGTCTCCCGGCCATAAATTTCTCAATTCTTTTTCCTTTAGTAGCAGAGAATTACCATAAATTGGTTGTTTAGAAGTATTGATATTGTTGTGAGATATATACCTAATGTATACAATTCTTAATAAACAATGGGAAACTTCTAGATTATCAAAATTTTGTACGTTATTTAGTGCAACTGATCAGAACCATCGGTGACTTGGATTAAACATACTCCCTCGTGGATACATTCCATCGGTATAGTCTTTGCTAAAAATGGTATTCACTACACTTTTATTTTGAACATAATTCTTAATATGGCAATGTATAATAACTTATAGTTGGCTTTTTTATGTTTGTTATGATTCTTTTGTTTGCATTTTTGTCGTTATCCATTACCCCACATGTGATCTTAAAAACCCAATGTTAAAATTGTTGTTTTTCAAATTAGTAAATGCTTAACAAAACGTTTGTTTTCATCCAACCAATTGATTTGTTTGCCCCAAAAGCCCCTTATAATTTGGACTTTCAATAAAACTCTTTAAATGGTTTTCGAGATAAATATTGGAAACACACAAGCAGATATACATCACATTGTTTACAATTCCACAGTAGGCATACACAGGTGGTAGGCGCACAGTTGCGTGGTGGGATGATCGGGATAAGCAGTTCCGTTAGTTGGCATTCGCGCAGAGACACAAATTCCAGATGGCCTGTTAACACTTGCTGAATCGATCAAACTTCAGAAGATTACGGTTTGCACGTCCGTTTTAAAATTTTGTCGCTAGTCTTTTTTGGACATTTCAGTCAATTAATCCAAGAGACGAGATAAAGGAGACGAAATAAGGTTACAAAATTATAATTATTTATTGGAAAATATTCTCAGCCAAACACTCGTCTGAGTTAGAAAAGAGTCAGTGTTAGGGTCACAGTATTTGTTTTAGAATTATAAATATAAAAAATATAAAAATATAATTTTGTTTTCAGTACCTATAAAAATAATCCATTACACAATAATAATAATTACAATCGCATGCTCTACATTAGATCAGATGGATTATAAAGAAAAATACACAACTTATGTTACAGGCAAAGATTTCTAAGAAATCTACTGTCTACTTAAAAAAAACTCTATCTTTGGGAAAAAAATAAATATAATCAGAATAATATTATTAACTACTGTAAGGTATAGTCGAATAAAATACTTAAGTTGTAATAGAAAATCATTTGATTTATTAATTACAGGTAGGAGGAAATTACCTAGTACATAATACGTACTGAATATTATGAATTTCGTTTAAGATTTGGAAAACGTAATGCAAAATAAGTTTTCTCAGTTAAGGGTAGTGGTATCATATTGATTAGCTGAATAGGTAAAGTTCTCGCCTACTAATCAATAGGTTGCCCGCTCAATCCTGAGAATAGTCAAAAGCTTTTTTCAGGGTTCGTATCTGAAATCAGCTGGTTTCCATCATTGGACTTGAATACATGGTCTGGATGCAGAAACAAGAAAATATTCTATAATCCTAATTGGAAAAAAATTAATATTGCTTGATTTTTTTTAATAGCTATATTAATTTTTTAAATACCTAATAATTAATCGTGATTGGATGAAGCGTTACTTTTAGATTTGTTTACTAACCTCAACTGAAAATGAGCGCTTACTATACGGAAGGGGTGAACGCAATATGATTGCAGGATACAAATTGCCTATCAGCGCCTGCACAAGTTTATTGGCTCTGGTTGAGTTTTGTCTCGTAAATCTCAAAATACTCAATGATTACAATGATAATGATTACATTTTGTTTTGAATGTTTGAAATTTAACATTTTAAGCTAGTACTGGAATGCTCATCCCTAATACATTACTTGACTTTAACCTACAATTTATATAGTATACAATAATAATTTATCACTTTACGTACTAATTAATCATGTTTTATATTTTATATTTGTTAGCCAATCTTATTCTCACTAATATTTCATCTTGTTAGCCATTGATTCACAAAAGTATTACTGTACTATCAAGTTGTGATTAGTTAAAATGGTTTTAAAATGATCGAATAGCAAGAAACAAACGCCTTAAAAATCAACAAAACCAAATTTATTTAAACTATATGTCTTTAAAAAGGGGTTTTCACCAAATAAATCGATCTAATCATGATCCATAGCTTGTCGTATGGCATTATAATCTAACTGAAAAGCGCGGTATATCTATTGTCAATGGTTCGAGTTCTACCTTTAAACAGAATCAGAAGTCTACTCTGCAATGTGTGAAATCTATGTTAAAATCTCAACTTAAAGGAAATACCTACTTGACCCTAGTGTATCTAGTGTCAATGGTTCAAGTTTTGCAGCTTAATAGGATGATAAATGGTATATTTGCACTGTTCAAAGTCTATTTAACAACTCAAATAAAATTGAAATTTCTACGTGGCCGTAGTTTGAAATAAAATGACTAGTCTACTTTCAAAATTCATGCCACAAATCCAACAAACTTGTCTGCAGAGGGTCTAGGTACCTAGGGGATATAGTCACCGGTTTAAGCGCCTCTACTGGCGTATTGGCTGAGAAGTCTACTTGATATACTCGATGTAACGGCAACTCCAATTAAAATTGCCACAGTCTTTTGTAGTCAATGACTCGATCTACGATGTACACTTGACCTAGTGTATCTATAGTCAGCGGTTCAAGCTTCTCCACTAACAAGTGCAGTGTACCCGGGTCCCGGACCTTGTCACGCATTCTACTCGCTCTCTGCACGATAGACAGTCAATTATAGACACCACGAACGCCATTGACAGTTATAGACTGTAATGAGCGCCCAACAGACAGACATTACATTACCATGCGATCTGATACTAGGAATTCCTCGGCCATTGAAACGCTACGACCGCCAAACAATCCGATTGGCCCGTTAGGAATACATTTGAGTGGTGACAATCCGACGCTGTTAAATACGAGTAACCATTTACACAGGATTTCACCGCGTGTGTTAAAAAAAGTTACAACCACCCCAAAACGCTAGTTTTATCCAAATGTTTTCCAACATTTTAAGTGTTTACGAGAGAAATTTGTCTTTCGCAAGAAGTTGTAAATATATGCTTACATCACTTTTACACCGGAGTAATGACAAAATGTGTGAAAAGAACTATGTTGCCAATAACAACCAAAGTCTTAACATTTTGTCGTAAATCCTGTGTCAACGTGGCTCAGGACTTGCACTAAGAAACGGCTCCATCAACTTCCTCCTTATTGTTGGAACTATCTTAGTTTTAGGATAAACTAATGTTAATTAGCTCAGTTCAAGGAAAAACATATTTTTATCGAACACTGTAATTGTAATTTTTAACCGACTTCCCCACTACCAACAAAAGGAGGAGGTTCTCAATTTGTTTGTGGCGATGTTTTTTTTTTCTATGTATGTTCACCAATTTCTCTGTGATTCTTTTACCGATCAGTGTGGTTCAACCACCAAAATAACCAGGAGAGTTTCTATTTGGTACCTTATATATTATGTTTAAGTATAATATTTGTTTCGGTGAAAAATTCTGAAAACCTTAAATATTCAACATTTATTTTGTTTACATTTGTGCAGATTGTTTACTTTTGTACAGAGAAGGCAATAAATAATAATAACATTCCTACAGCTGTTAGTTGAAACCATTTAAATGAAGCTACGGAAACAGTTGCTTCATATTGATCAATAAACTATTTCTTGCCAATTGCCATGGAGCCTAAATGAATTACATTGAGAAAAATGCATTTTGTTTTGGTTACTGTAAAAATTGTATTTTAACGTTTGACCTGATTTGTTTATACAGTAATTCTGTTTTTATTAGTATTGAATATTCTGTCTTACAAAAACATATATGTTTCAGTGAATAGCTGTATTATATTGACAAATACAGGTGTATTGTGAAAACATCAGGTGTATATCAATACTATTATACCTGCTTCGGAAAGTCCTAGAGGAAGATGATTTGCAATTTCGACTAGGCTATATCTTGATCAAACAAAACCACCTACATGGCTTGCACCACTTTTAGCTGAACCAATGTTTCATATACATATTTCATTTGCAGATGTGGAATGTGTATTAATATTCTCTACCCAACATATCAATACTATTATGCCTGCTTCGGAAAGTCCTAGAGGAAGATGATTTGCAATTTCGACTAGGCTATATCTTGAGCAAACAAAACCCCCTACATGACTTACACCACTTTTAGCTGAACCAATCTTTCATATAATATTTTCCAAAGGTACTACACGTGTTAACGACCAATTTTTCACTTTTGAGAGATATTTTAGTGCTGGTGGCTGAGGAATAACTTTCATATTGTTCCAAAAGGCTTGAGACGTTAATGTATTTCTTTTTATAAAGTATAAGTACACCGATTGCAGGAAACGATGATGTCTGACATTTCAAGGTATCTAGAAAAGACAATTAGTTTTCTATTAGGCCTAATGTAATGGACAACTCTTTCTTTCTTAAGGAATATCTAAAAATGGTTATTTTCCTACAGTTACCTAACAATGTACATGTTCTCTCACTGATTTGAGAAAGCAAATTGGCCAATTCGCTCATCAGTGAGACAATGTTAACATTGTCTCACTCTAATTACTTTGTCTCACTCCAGATTTGCAACGTGAAGGCACGAAATAGTGAGCTCGTAACATGCAGACAAGGTCGTATGCGCGCAAAATACGTTGGCAGCACTGGCTGTAAATCAGCTGGTCAGCTGTTGTACTGTTGTATTATTAAATGTCATATTAAAAGTTAACTTCTGTGTAAAAATATGTTACGTTTCTTTACCGATTTATATGTTTTATGGTAACTGTAGGAAAAATATAATGTGCAACTCGAGTGCAAAGTGCAATTGCCTCACTCGAGAAACCATTCCTCACTCGCCTACGGCTCGTGAGTAAGTATTTCTCTCGAGTGAGTCAATTGCTCACTTTGCTCACTAGTTACACAAATAACTATTTCATACCCATTGATTATGTAACCTGAACAGGTGACTCAAAGCAGTTTTAAAATAATGATTGTTCTGTGGAACTTTAGATTGTTTCAAACAGTTTTGCTTATCAAAAAACCTCAAGTAATTAATACATAAAAAATTATACAGTCACTAAAAATCATGAAATAATTTATTTTTGTAAAAAAATACAACCGACTTCAAACGCTCTAAAAAGAATGAAATAATTTCAATAAAGTAAACTTTTGTATTAGGCAAGCTCACGTATTTCAAGTCGGCGCGGCTCAAACTGCAAATATGATTGAAATTAAATGTTGTGTGTGTATTTTGAAAATCAATAAATTGTAGCTGGATAACATAAATATATAAAAAAACATACTGAACTGTTTTGTTTATACATTAAAGGAAATATTTTCTTGTATTTTATGTTTACTTCAGAATAAATGAATTATGAAAATAACACACACAAATGTTCTATATGAATAGGAAAATAATTTAGTTTGATATTATGATAGGGAGAAGAAGCTAGTTTAGTATTAAAATGTTACTTTTCCAAGTTAGAAACATTTAAATGCGTTATAATCTTTTTAAAGATACTCGTTAATACCACTATAATGCCGATCTCTGATTACGGTAATAAAATAACACTTAACGCATAACTATGAAAAAGAAATGCAGATTAACACCTTTAGTTATAGCTCAGAGTAATAAAACAAAATTTTTATTTATCACTCTGAGGTTATAGACAGTCACCTGCAATATGGACCCCCTCTTTCAATTTTGTATAAAAAATCATCATAGAGCCGCGCCGACTTAAAATATGTGAGCTTGCCTAATACAAAAGTTTACTTTATTGAAATTATTTCATTCTTTTTAGAGCGTTTGAAGTCGGTTGTATTTTTTTACAAATATAAATTATTAATATTTGTAAACGTCGACCTTATTGTTTAAATTCATTATGGATTAACAAGGAAAATATACACAAAATAATAAAAAAATATGCTTGCAATAAGCAATCAATCTATACCAAAACATAGCAAATATTGTACAAACGAAGAAGGATTGGGATAAATGCCACTGCGTAAATAATACAAAACATGTATAGCATACAAGTTGCTGGACATTGGGGTAAATAACACTGATTAAATACGTAATTTACTCATTTCTATCAGACAAATTAAATAAACAATCATATCTACCTTTGTATGTTGGAATTTAAACAACACGATTAAGGGGTTAGTTGTAGGCCTGGTAGTGTAGTTTATTCATTTATGTACACTCACTAAATTGTTGTTACTTAACATTCTAGTTTTGTAAATTGTTTTTATATGTGTTCTCATGTAACGCAAAGTGCGACGTTGGTTATATAATGTAAAACTATCCACAGCCATTAGGATATTATCCATATGGATGATAAATCTATAAGGCAGTGTTTTAAATCTCTGTCTTATCATAAACAACCATCGGTTATATTTAAATCATAACACTTGATAAAACCAAACTTTGTGTTAGCCTACGAAAAAAACGTAGCTTATTACTTTAATACTTACTATCTGCAGCCATATCTGGGATTCCTCATCAACAAGAGATTGCTTTTCATATTTTCACCATAACAAAGTTAAGATTAGATTTGTAGTGTTATCGATAAAAATCAAGTAAACGTATATTCTCAGCCCGTAACAAAAACGAACACTCAACAGATTTTGCACGCATTTATAACAGGTTAACAATGAAATACGCACAATACGAACAATAAAACCCCACAAACGTGTTAACTAGACAACATTTTTGAGTTGAACCAATGTTCTCACGTCGCGAAATGGAACTGACCGACGAGCGACCAGTCGTTATGTGGTTGTGAGAATAGGAAATAGAAAAAAATCGGTACAAATTGGTTCTGAACAGTTGCTCTAACTGTTTCGGAGTAATTCCGTCGTGCTTTATAACCTTTGTACAGCCAATCGTAACTGGCAGTCGAGAAGAGGTTTTGTGTGAAATGACTTTACTGTGCGCGAAGCACACTTTTGCAAGTTTCTAAGCTGGTATATGTATACAGGATGTGTCAGGAGAGAGTAGAATTAATTGAGATGACTTGTGGAACATTGTTATTGACTAAGATCAGCTAACTCTTGTGCTAGGGTTATTCATTAGAGCCCAATTTCCTCAAGGATATCTTGTTGAAATAAAATTTGATTACAACAACAAATAAAAACAACAACTGTTATCACTGTAATAGATGTCTAGTAGCACACAGAATCCACATGAGGTATACAATGTAAGGTCAATATGAAAGGCATACAGATACTATAGCGAATGGTTGACGGTTGAGTAGTATTTGCGCCGAGTAGTATTTGCGCCGCGTAGCACCAGCGCCGCGCCAGCTAATTAAATGCGGGTTAGCAGTTTTGACAAGTTAACAATGGCGGAACCAATCAACTGCACTAATAGGATTATTGAGGACTTATGTTCCTACCACATTTTACTTTCAGCGTAAAGTGGTTGCATGCTGTCACCTCGTGACCCATGCTAATGGTTATACATAATTTTAAATCTAATAGGCCTAACTGCAAAATCGGTGCCACCAAAAATATCTGCACATATCGTTCACTGGTTGACAACAATACACAGTTACACTCCGCCGTTTCAGTATAAGGGCTACCTAAAACCAATTAATTACCAATAGCTCAAAAGAGAGGAAATTACGAAAAAAAATAGTTTGTTTCTGTATCAGCAGGTTTGGTAGTAATACATCGCGCTTCGTGAACCCTGGGAATTGAGACAGGCCTTATATAAATTTAAGTTTATCTTAAGTCTAGAAATACAAGTACATGTTAAGTTTACAAAATAACTCTCTAAAACGTGTAGTGGCAATACCACAAAGATACCCCACTTTAGGCGTTTTTCACCATAAAAATAATATGGGGATCATTTTTTTTGCCACTAATTCCAAAAATCCTGATCTTTGCCTACATATCCCTACATATAATCCTCATATACTATATTCGAAATCAAGCTAAAAAAGCTAATTCTTTCATTTACTGACCCATTAAATGTAACGTACAGTAGGTAGTAATATGACCTCACTTTAGGCACTTTTTCTCCATAAGAATAACATGGGTGAGTTTTTTTAGCCATTTTCTAATGACCCTGCTTTCGGCCCTATAAAAGCCCATGCAAATGTTCAATACTATTGTACAACTCAATAAACATTACAAATTCCCATCCATTCCCACGAATATTTAAAAAATCATCAACTTGACAGTGCGAGGTTTGCACGTGAACTCGGGCGCGCTCCCGGCCTGCCTATGCTTATCGCTTCTCGTGCGATTTTGATTAAATTTGGCATGAATGTGTAAGGTTGAATCACCTTGATTAAGTTTACGAACCACCGATATCGGAATGAACCCTGTTGTTATTTCCCTACACATATAGGTATAATATAAATAAATTAACGATACTTACGTCTTCTGTACCATAATGTTAAATACGCAAAAAATGGATGTTTTTAGAGAATTCCCTATAGGGAAGTAGCTATTACCGTAGGTGGCACCGTAAGACATAGGCCCGTGACTAATTTACTTTTTCATTTTGTATAGATTTATATACGTGCGTGAACGCGATAACTTGAGTAATTTTAGTTTGCTTGTTTATGGATATATTTTGATCAAACTTGGCAAATTTATTTATTTTATACTAAGCTATCCACATTTTACCAAAACTCCACTTTAATAGTTTCCTTGTAGCAGCTAACCTAGGTACTCGTTCAGACAAATGGAAATTCGCTTAGTCGGCAGGTTTGCTGTGGCGGGGGTATTGTCTGTTTAGTTTAGCTAAGTGTTAACAAACAATGAAACTGTGTACCTGATACCATAGAGTTTTTTGTGAAATAACTTTTCACCCGTTTTGATTAACCAATGTTTTCGATGTAGGTGTCCTTGTACATCTTATGATATAGCAAGTGTCATTTTGGGCTTGCCCCCCCCTCAAGTTATTGATTTATTTACATGGTTAACTTTTTTAGAACCTGTAATTATGACAAACCATTTTATAATGGGGTTTTATGTATTAACCCGTGATCCTTCACTTCGATGTATAACCTTTACATACCATATGGGTCTAAACTATATAACGTTTTAATCACCAGTGGTAAAAAGCCTTTTAGTCCCTAGGGAATACAAGTCAACTGTTGTGAACAGTTGTAAATGTCAATTGTAAGCAATTGCATGGTTCGAAATTATTTATCGATTCATTTATTCGGTTAGAGGTTTCAGAAAGGTTTTATTGTAGCGTATTGTTGCATTCTTATCAATTGTGCGACATATCGATGATATAATGTACAGTAGGACAATTGTAGTAGACGAAATGATTGAAAATTGAGCCCTTCTTTGTGGATTCTACAATGTTCATTCTGCTAAATTCTACTCGAAACTGACAATGACAACACCATTGAGTGACCAAAGGAAACATAAGGGAGTGGGTTACTACGAAAGGTATGGGGATATATACCCCTAGCAAATCCCCTTAATACCAATATGCCAAGCTGTTTGCATTCCACATAGGAAAACAAAAGCCCCCCTTTCTCCTAAATTAGTAATGTGATAAGTAGAAAATGTCTACTGGTTATAATAATTATTATAGTTCAGGAAAAATATCTATACTAACACAATACTGCATGTGGGGGTGGGGGTATACAAGTGTTTGATATTTTTTATGTGCAATAGTGCACTACTAGTACAAGTTAATTAGGAGTATGGAAAACGACACTATTTACAAGCAACTCAGTCAAGTGTAAGTAATATGGCCCTCGTCACTTCTGCATCATTGAACTAATCAACCTCCGCGGCGCTGGAAGCACGATTTAATCCGCGGCGCAAATGCTACTCGGCGCAACTGCTACTACACGATGGTTGACGCCCCATCCGCTCAATACATGTGTTGCGGACGAAAAGAAGATATTTTTATTCTTGGAGGAGATAAAAACTGTTGAGGACATTAGCTTATTCCACTGCTCATTTCCAGACCCAAACCTTTGACGATAAGAGTCGTTTTAGGTGTTTAGTTTGTAAGCTTTTCATTGTCAAACCCCTTTAAGAACCATAATGGAGAAATAAGAAAAAAATTGTCCCTATTGATTTAGAAATCAGTTCATTATACATAATGAAAAACAGCATGTTATGAATCTCATAAATAAAGCCATGGCGATGCGCGGTTAGAAATGCTCAGTGATTAGTTGAGCCGAGAATTGTATCGAAGCAATTAAGCAAGGCGGAGCAGCTAGAGGCGAATGTGTTGGTATGTGTGGCACGTCCTCACACATACAAACACACACACCTGCATTCGAACACACACATACAAACTTGAAACTTACACACACATTCGCTAGGGACCGTCCCGACGCGGCGCACACGCACACACACAAACCTGCATTCGCTAGAGGCACGTCTCAACCATCGTCTCAACAACACACACACACAAACACAAATAACGCCGGGCAGTTGCACCAAGTCTAGTTGTACTTCGGACAAACTCGTAGACGGAACCGACAAAAACCCAGCAGACTCTGCCATCGACCACAGACGGAGAAATGTATGCAAATGTTATGTACTAGTAGGCTCCATATCTCTACTTATGATCTAGAAATAATTGAATCTGGTGTCAAAATAATGTAAAAAAGTGGTTTGCGAAGAAAAAGAAGAGGTTGGCAAAACATTGTTGAGGCTTATTGTAAAATACGAAACCTCTGATGTCTGTTGAATGTTGGTGAAATTTAAGTGCACTAATGTAGACTAAATATTTCTCTCTTATTTTATTGTACAATTTTCGATAGTTTTTCTTGCTTTTAGTATACCAGGGTAAACACAACCGTTTACACAATTTGAAGGATATTGTAGTTACGTTTAATGGATTTAACAGCCATTGGTTTGTGAGTGTTAATATAACAAGAAACAAATACTAAACCTCAAAACGCCCAATACTTCAATCGAGAAAATTTAAATCGTGAACACTACTCTCATCTATTTTATAAGAACGGTAAATCTATAAGGGTGGAAGTTCAATGTAAAGGTTAACTTACTCCCTGACTTGTATATACTGTAATAGTTATACACAACTCTTCATGGGCATAACACTTGATTTTGTGTTTTGGTGACGGTTATATTATTTATGTTTCATCTAGAAAGCATTTAGCATTGACTGTTAAGAGTCAGCATTCAATAATATCGTATTCTTTAGTGGCTAGGTAATGCTCATAGGGGATGGAATGTCATCTTACATTATTAAAGCTGCATTTCACTGATAATCCAAAAAGGATTAAATACGTGCTCACTCTTTATTGCAAAGAGACACGATTATTAATCGATTATGTGTTATTTATCTACAGTGCCCTAAAATATTCGTTTTACCTATTACTGTAATTGACTTCAAATAAAAAGTTCCAAAATTTGTTACTCGTTTTATAAATAAGCGTAGCTACTAGCTACATTTTAAACATTAAATCATATACAAACAGTATTTTCATAGGTAAATCAGCACCACTCTAATGTCTTACCATGTAGCCTAGGATTAACCGAAACGTACAGATAGAAAAACTAAGCGGCACAGTTTTAATTTTGTTTCTTAATTAAGTGGTGGTTGTGTAACAATTTCATACGACATTTTTTTATTTATTTACAAAAATAACACTTTTTTGCCCTCCCTGTTGCAGCAAATCTAAGTACTCGTTAAACTAATTGTATTTAAATAGGGAGTAAATGTGATATTTTTGAGGAGACATTTTAGTGTAAATCCTATCAGACAAATGGCAATTCGTTTAGTCTGCAGGTTTGCTGTTTTTAATTAGCTTCTGATGCCAGCCTAGAGTGACCCATGTTATTTATTTTTTTAATAACAGTACATTGTGGTCACGATTCAATATTTACAACTATTCAGAACCTGTAGAACACATTTATAAAGTGATAACAATGCTCAGATAATCCACAAACATTTCTATAAAATTTTTCTGGAAACCATTACAGATAAATTATGTCTACTTAAAAAATAAAATTAGAATAAGGTAGTTTATTGAAAGGAGTATTTATTTGTTACTCCATAGCAAAGTTAAGAACCTCTGCAAGACATTTCTCTGAGTCTTTCAATTCCATCCTCGTAATAATTAGGCTTCCTGTATGCAACATACTGCACTTGATATTCCTCATCGAGTTGGTCTTGACCAGTCCTTAGTAAAGGTATGTTGCTCTGCGTCCTCACACTTCTCTTCCCAATCTTCCAACTCCTAGTGGCTTTGCAGCTTGAGGGTCCAAGGCTGACTTGTTTTCCACTCTCGAGGGTCCAAGCTTCACTTTCAGGGCTTTTCATTGCTCCGGTGATGCACGACTACGATTTTCAATACCCTTTCTCGCTGTTCAGACCCTGCTTTCCTCCCTACCACAAGCCCCAACGCCAGGATGCTGGAGGTGCAGGAGTAGGGAAAGTGTAGGAAGGCTCAAGTACTCGCGGAACCAACACCCCGACACTTCCAAGAGGTGGTGGAGGTAGCCCCTTGAATACTTCACCCAATACCCAGTCAACAGCAATCCCTACATCCACACCCACCAACACCGGACGAATGCGACTCATGGCTTACTAGTTTACTCTAAAAAGAGGGACTTACTAAGAGAATTGTTTGTGCTGTTGATTGATTGAGAGTTCTCAATAAAATTAATTATCGCCACTATGGAAACATTAATAATAGAAAAAACATGCAAATACGTTGTATTTAAAACCACTTTAAAATTTGAACTCAAGTAAAGTGTTGACGATGTCAAGCGTTACAATTGAAATATATTTTCTGATAAAGACTTATTAATAAAATTAAATTTATGTTTCAACTTTTACTTTAGTAAAACTAGCTGTTACCCACGAGCTTCACCACGTTTGACTTCATAAGTATTAATAAAACTATTGATTGGGTAAGTGGTAAGTTAAGCTGAAACTAGTGTACACGTTGCTCGAATTCGAGCAATTGCAAAGTATTAGGGCCTACAAAACAGAATACAGTAATACAAACAAATAATCACACCTGATTTTAATAAGGTAATAAATTGAAAGATTAACAAACAAATAAGTACAGCTGAGGTATTTTTAACATTAGGTATATGGACAGTTCCCTTTAGAAAGGAATTAAAAACTTAAAGGGAAATTTATGAAATAATGGATAGTTTTGCGCGAGGATTCTCGTCATGACGAACATTTTAAGTATATGGTTTATAGGGGTGTGACTTGTTTTCTCAAAAGTTCATGGGTACTTTGGGCTTTATATTATATGGATTTGCAAGTATAGCTTTGAAATGAAATTAAAAAAAAAAAATGTCTGATTGTGTTATAACAAATTATACAAAAGCAAATGGATTAGATTTTTACCTCCAAGAAAGCAGTCATGTACCTCGAAATTGTACATATAGATAGAGAGTAGAATTCAAAATTGTCTTTTAAATTTTGATTACGACTCACTAGCAGTGATTTTAAAATTGTCTGTATTTATAATAAAATGTAAACAAATTATGTTTTAGCAAATTTCCCATAAAGGGAATAAGCTATTACCGTGGGTCTTATGGTAAAAACTAGGTACGGGACCAATTTTCCGATTCTGATGAAATTTCTAAATTTACTCTAACTAGTTCGCAAAATTAGCATGATCAGACTACGGGAATGGGGATTTATGGAGTAAAAATTGGGTTTCCCCATTTTTGACCCTAAAAACATAACATTTGCATATTTCTTTCCGAACCATTTTGTAGAGCTTAAAAAACATATGGAAGTGTTGTTGTAAGTCTTTAACTCTTTTAACTCTTTGTTCTTTAACTCTTTTGGAGATTAACTAAATTGACGTAGTTTGCTTGTTTGTGGAAATAGTTTGATTTAATTTGGCATTTGTTTATTTCATACTAAGCTATCAATATCTCTTTTTAAAAACACAAATTTACCCTCCCTGTGGTAGCAACCCAAGAATCATTAAAACGAATGTAACTAAAAAAAACACAAACCTTACTATTTTAGGTGAAATATTAATGTGAAAATCCAACCATGTAAATGTAAATTGGCTTAGTCTGCAGGTTTGCTGTGACGGGGGTATTTAAATTTAGAGTTGGAAAACTCAAAAAAACTTTAGACATTTTCCTTTGAGAACTGTATCGTTTAACACCACTTGTTCTCGTCTTAGTAACAGTTATAAGTCTATTTTTGTTTTTACTTCATAAAAATAAAATAACTGTGAATTGTGTCAGACAGTAAAATGAAGTTTATAAAGGTATACACTAATCTTATAACGTATTTTTATTATCATATATTATACAATTTTATAAAATGTATCTAAAGGTAGATCAAGAGCGATGCTCAATGCATATGATCAACTTGAAATTCCTTTATTCGATTTCCATAAAGTATTTTATTTTTAAATCAATTTAATATATTTATGATATATCAACATTTAGATGTACATCGCATAGAACTAGAGAATATAATATTTTTAACCGGCACAAAAAGTCCAAAGAAACCATTTATATACTTGCAATTGCTACAGTCAATTTTTGATCAAATTCATAACTAAAACCCTTACACAGATGAGAGATTATTAAACCCTATCAACTGCCTGAAATATAAATAGAATTGTATCAATCGAATAAATGGAATAAAACCATAAAACCCAGCAACAGAGCTCGGTGTAGATGCGCACACATTCTAGCGGACAACTGTTGAACTACCAACTAACTCATAAACAACCCAACTGCTTCTTTCTCTCTCTACTAGAATGCGTTGCAAGCTTTGAATACCTTCAATCGTAATGTTTTATCTCAAAATTATATTTTACCCCGAATGAACTGGTAGGTAGAATATAGAAAAAATGTTACATTTTGTTTTTATTTGTTGTAGTTTGTTTACATTAAAAACCAATCAATATTATTAAAATACTCTCATGAAACTTTGTAAACAATAAGACTTTTTTGTTTTAAGATTTAACTCCACATATTAAACACCAAAATATTCGTCTAAGTGTCTAGATCTGCAAACTGACCTTATATTTAAGTCCCTTCGCCTCTGTCGCTCTGTCCCAGTGGCTTTTAAAGTTCCCATGTTATCATTATGAAGAACATTTGTTTACATTATGATCAGCTGGATAATTTAATTTCTGTTAATATTTTAGTTGAAATTTAAGGAAACGTGTGTTACAAACATTTACTGACTTAGTTAAAATGAAATATTTACTATTTGAATTTGGGTTTGCCTAAATATTACGCCAACCCAATGGAAAACCGAGAATGCCTTGACAATTTGTTATATTCCGAAAGGAAAACTAAATTAACACTGTGCTGTTGCTACATTGAGCAATCATTGATTTGCAAAACTATGGAAACATATGAAAGTCATAGAACACCCCCAAGTAGAAGAAATAGAAATTATGTTTTTTTTTTTTTAATTTATAATCGTTGTTAAGGACAACCTAATGCGGCTACGAGTGGGAAACATTTGTGGAAAATACTAAAAAATAAGATCAGCTTTTGCAATATGATAAGATATTTACAGGGAATGTTGATTACAATATCGAAATGTTATTTACATTGTGAGTATTCCCATAATTTTTGAGTCGACTCTTTTAAAGTTATTGGAAATTATGACTGTTATTTGTTTTAAAATAACGCCTGTAATACTTCGAAATTGCTCGAATTCGAGCAACAGGTTAGGCCTAACTAGTATGATACATAATTCAGTAATCGGTGGTTCAACATTACTACGTCCATTCTTGTTCTAAAACTGGCTACAACCACAACCTTTGACTATTACAACTTTAACATAACTAAGTACTGTGTTTTCCCCCGTTTTTAAATTCACGATTTTCATTGAAATGTGGATACAAGTTGTAAAATAATGATTTATAATTTTTAAGCAATAATAAAACTAAATTTAATCTCATAGAAACGACAGACTGCTTAAAAACCATAGTAACGTTTTTCAATTAAAAAAATATATAGTACCTGTCGCTATACTGGGCAACATCACAGTACTAAATTAGCTTAAAATATGAATCAAAATCAAAATAATCAACGTATGAAGTGCGTATTTCCGTTTCGATGTCTACGTAGGATTCAAACTTCAAACGGCCTTCATAGAAATAAATTCGGCGTTATAATTTCCATGACAACAAACAGAAAATACAAATTGAAATTGAAATTGTTCAGGTTTCACGAAGGCAACAATTATTACACTGCCCCACTGCTATGGAACACTGAATGTCGTAAAACATTGTGTTTGACTTTTTCTTTGTTAGAAATAACGTAGCCTAACTCAGTTCAAAAAACATAAAACTAAAAAAAAACTTCGAAGAGCATCGAATGATAAGTTATATATTCAAGTAGTGTTGTGTATGTAAGTAAGTCCTACTGGGTAAGTCCCCGTGCCCAATGTCTATAGATTGGTTGGTTTATGTAAGTATACTTGTAAATACGAAGTGTCTGAGGTAGCTCAATACGTTGCCTACCAGCCGCCACACTCCTCTCTATTAAGAAGTCTTATGTCCCCTGGTAGTGAATGTGTTAATACTTAAATGTTAATCAGAAAACGCCCCAGTGAAGCTTCTTTTCCATTTAAAAGAACACGCTGAGAAGGCGCTGGCGATCGCTGTCATTTCTTCAAGGACTTATCACCAACATTCGCCGGCCAATTAGATTACAATTTTCGTTTTTGCAAAAAATTATCCTGAATAAAAAAAAAACAGTTTCCATAGTAATAAAGTTGTATTAAAAATTTACACTTTTTCATTTTGCATCTTTGTAACAGTTAACTTTGGCAAAATATTTAATAGTTTGATTTTCTTTTAGAATTTGATGCCAATTATTCTTGTAAATGATTTTTTTGTTTTTCAAAATATTAAAAAATAAAAAATCCTACAAATTTAACAAATTTTGCCTCTACTCCCCCTCCCCCATTCCAAATCCGACGCTCAAAACGGTTTAACTTTGGACCTAACACTACAGAGACTATATTGAACAGTTTACACACATAGCCAGCTAAATAAATATCTGTACATTATACACACCCAAACCTATTCAATTCAACTGATGAGCATTGCTTATCAAATAACTGATAACATAGAATCATTTCACATTCCTAGCAGAATGCATAGATATGCTTCGAGTAAACCGTTCAAGAATAAGTTGATTGGTTGGTTAATAAATCGACAACGGCGCATGCGTAACAACCGTATCGAACACGCATTGCGCAAGCCGATGGCGCAGGTGCGAGTAGAGAGAGAGAGATGGGAAACATAATGCTACGGCGTTTGTAGGTTATTTAAACTATGGTAAACTGCACGGGTTTAGCGTCCGGGGTGTGCATGGTTAATGTCATAACCCTTACACAATAAAGGTATTCACAGGGATTCGAATGTGGGTGACAAATCATTTGGATTTCATTTATTAAAATAAGTTGTGACACTACATCCAGGTTATATTTGTCGTAAATTTTAGAACAAAATGAACGTAATTGGATTGAGGCACTGACATATGGCCGTTGTGTCACAAACAGCTACTTGTTAACCAAACTTAACCGTAATGACAACCAAAAGCCTAGCATTTGATTTTATATAAAATTTACGAGGAGAGAATAGCATTTGTACAGCAGAGCACTAGAAAATGTAGCCATAAACACTAAATAAATATCGTTTTACTTATTCCTTATAAGCCTTGTTTTAGAGACATATTATATCACAAACATATAATTTGAACAACACGAGAGAAATATGATTTAAAACCAACCCACCCATTAAACTTAAAAATCTACATCTGTAAATGCTGCGCGCTAATATTTCAATCAGTTTCCAAACGGTTACCCTACATGTGGTAACTCGTAGAAAGCATCGATGTATAAACACAATTGTGTTTATATATGGATGGTAGTAAGCACTACAAACGTGGATAAGCAGGTGGGTTTAAGGAACACAGTTTTTGCCAATTTTGATGCGTTAAAACTAATTACAGTAAATTACATGGGGACGCGGAAAGGTCGCCCCCGGAAACATCACCCCCCCTACGTCATATTGACGTCAGAGACCGGGGGGTGATGTTTCCGGCCGCGGACACTCAATTTCAGTTGCAGCATGCACTCGTCGATATGACGAGTTATTTTTGAGTTTGCGTATTAATTAGATAATTATATTCACTTATCATATACAATTACCAGATGTTCTGATTAGAATTGATGTTAACCGGATACGTTAACCCCGATCGTTTTCAAAATGCACACCCCGGAAAGGTCCCCCCCTGCCATGATCTCCCCCGGTATACCTGCTGTAGGGCTTGGGCTCGTGACTCGAGCCAGCTATTGTTCACAAGGGTAGAGACTGTCCCATATTACCACCGCTCGACTGAACTCGCAAGAATGGAAAGGATTTGGTATTATTACGCAAATGTTGTGGATATTAAGATAAATACAAATTAACACTTTGATATTGTGCTTTCTCTAGACATTTCTCCTTAATTTTATACATCAAATGATGTATAAATTACATATAGTTTTTTTTCCGTCAACGTATAAAATGTATTTGAAACACGTGGAAATGAAATAAAATGTTTATAGTAATAGTGACAATTAAGTAAGGAATCAACTCGTATTAATATGAGCATGCTTCAACCACTCAACATCATAATACAGTACACACTTTGACAAACATATTTTCACATTTCCTAATTCTTAAATTGTAAACATTGAGCAATAAATGCTGTATATAATTTTTATACATTTAAATAATTGTCTGGATTTTATGGTAAAATAAATGCATTGAGAATATTCCTGATTTGATATTGGTGAAGGACTCTTTCCCGTAAAAAGAATTTAGAAAGTAAATATTGGTTAGTTTCTTCGGCAATAAACAGGAAAAAGCTCACACTGTTTACGTTTGCGTTGACAGAGAAGCAAGCAACAGTGTCACATTCACTTTATTTCATGATTTCACACTGCTGATATTAAATAACTAAATTGACATTGAAGTAGTACAGTTATTCCATGAACGGTCGCCCATTGTTTTGAAAGTTACACATTTAAATCTACCTGTAGTTCGCAGAATATTAATACGTATAACATAAAAGTTTGCAAGAGAACATCCTAAGTATAGTATCCACTATTCTCAGAGTATTGATTTATGGAATTCGTCTGTAATTTGCAGACTATTAATTCGTAGAGTACAACTGTATTTATAGCGGGAAGTATTTTTTTGTAAAATAGCTTAGACTTCCCCACTTCAGGTATCCCTCCCAAGAATACCTGAGCCAAATACGTTTGTTTAACATAGTCAAGGGAAAGTTTAGTTAGTTATTTACTAAAGTCAGTTTCATCTTTTTACCATAATTCGTACATTAACATAATTCATAATTATCAGTGTTATCTAGCCTATGTACTTAATTAATTTGGAAGGGGTTAATTTGTGAACAGAACGCTTCATTAAGTTGTAAACAGATTTTGAAAATGTTAATGTAATTTGTAAAAAGTATACTCTGAAGTTGCACTAACAATAAAATCAGCTCAAAATATGGTAGGGGATTTTCCCCAGTGTTTTCTAGAGACCTGCTACACCGGTTCACATTTTTATAACCCTCGAAATTTTGGTATATCGATATAGACTACACACATTCTACAAACATGACATAACTTTCATGGCATAAGCTTATAGGCCTACTTACACAGATTTGATTTCAGACAAATCTTGATTTTACCCAAGGGTAGAAGTATTAGAGATGTATAGTTCAAATCAAATCTACAGATTTCCTGAATACGAAGATCCGTTACGGTAGGAAAAACAACATTTAAAATTGAAACAGTATGCGGGCAAACACCGACGATCAATATTTAAGTAAACTACTTGTAACATAAAAACGTCAATGACAGTTTGAAACCAGCTGTTAGTTAAAACAGCACTGAAACGACTTTAAATTATTAGCGTCGGCTGCTAGACAAAAAAAATTAAACTTAAAAAAATTAAATCATGGCATTGACATTCCCTTCCTTAGAAAATTATATTTATTTCAACACAAAAATCACGAAATCGCGAAAGTGGTTGATTCAGAATCCTGAAATGAAAAAAAAAAAAACTCTGTCACGTTTAAAAATATAATATATCACAATTAATTGCACACTCTAGTGGAAATCGATGAAACCCACCCCCCCCCCCCCATGAATTCTTGCTTATCCGTTTAATTTCCACTCTTTGCGTTTTTGTACATGCCAAGTCAAGTCTTAAAACATTACATTTAAAACAATTGTATTAAATCTTACATAAATTACAATACACGTTTGTAACAAATCTCATTAAACTCGCAGCGTTGTTGCCTGAGTTACCGCGCTCACGGTCACATATACAGGGTGACCAACTTAGGTTGGGCGTTTGTGTATTGTTAGTTGTAATGTGTTAGTTAAGTTTTTTTCACCTGAGGACGGGATCAGATTCCAGATTCCGAAACGTTGTGTATTGTTTTTTACATTCGTGATGGAAAATGTCCGCAATAAACCTTTGAACAACATATACAGGGTGTATTTATAAAGTCCCGCATGGGCTTAATATTTTCAAAACGGCAATAGATAAATCAATAAGATTTGGTACATAAAAACCACACCTAAAAACAACGTTTTAAAGACTGTCAGTTTTCTGTCATATAATGGGGACATCCTTCAAGGAGTCAGAAGGAAATCTTAAATAAGAGCATAGGTTGATATTTACAGATAACCGTAGGCATATTCTACAACTTAGTAAAACGTTATTTTTTGTATTAAAGCCATTTTTCATTTAGGACACAAATGATTTTTCTTTTTGCTTTCTTTATTTGTTGTGCTCTTGGTCTTTAATGTTTATCAGGTTTTTAATGATTTATTTGTTGCCAAAAAACAATTTAAGAAAATATATTTAATTATTTACTTACATTATTTTTTACGTAGTTAAAATGACTAAGTATTTGATTTGATAATTTGAAATATTATCAACATATTTTTCAACCTTTTCCCATATAAGAAGGTGTCCAAACACTACCAAATAGGTAAAGGTACTACAGTAGCAAAATGTGTATTTATAAAAAGAAATAAAAATAAGAATAAGAAACGAAACACACAAATTTAAAGTGCGTAACACAAAAAATTTATCTTTATGCTTTTTTCTTCTTTTTGTGCTCTTGATTTTGATTTTGATATATTTTATTATTTTAAATTATATTGTAAATGAAGTTTGTACCGGTACTGTATAAATTCCTTGACACTTTGTAGAATATTAAATTGTTATTCAGTTATATTTTTGTATTTTCTTTCCATAATTAAAATGTATAGGCCTAATAGACGATTTAGTACTCATTGTGTGTATTTATTTCTCAATTTAAGTACCTGTCTTCCAAACTTTGTTACAAAATCCTAAATTTGTGTTAGCGAATTTCCCCTATAGGGAATAAGCTATTACCGTAGTACTCATGGTGAGACCTGGACCCGGGACCGATTTACTTTTTCGTTTTGAGGTCCCTAGATGCCAAAAACACCATCCGTTCAAATTCATAAATTTGATGAAATTTGGTACAAGCGTGTAAACCTACGTTTATTCGTACGAGTTCGCGAACCAGCATGATCGAACCAAGGGAACGGGGGTTTATGGGGGGTTTTATGGGGTAAAAATTGGGTTTTCCCATTTTTGACACTAAAAACTTAATTTGTGATACATTAATTGGAGTATATACGAATGTTACTATCGTTTAAGCGATGTAATACAAGTTTACAGCTCAACATTTCAAATTTTGATTACACATTAAAAATTTGAACTCACGTATATTTTCCCCTTAGTAATTATGAAACATAATTTTGCAAACTTCAGTAGCAAAAAGGTTTTCTAAACATATACATCTTATAACAAAACTAATTTATTGGTATATCAACACTGATTGCAAGTCCTCTTCTCGATTTAAAATGATTCTGATATTTTGATTATACTTTCATTATATTTTGACTCTATTCCAGTGATATGAAACTAGCCTAGGCTGTTTCCGAATTAAGGTACTTTTTGGCATAACCTTTAGAATAGTATCATTTACATATTTGTAATTACTAACAATTAATTATTTCGATAAGTTTAAGGGATTAATCCCCTAAAAGATATTATTATGTTTATTCTTATTTAATAATCTGTTTCTAATTTTCAAATTATTAATTAATTCGGGGCCAAACCTGAAGCAATGCGATTCATTTTTAATATAATTAGAAATTATTCTATTTTTTAACAAATGTGTTGCTTAACAATTACCATAGGGTGTAAGGTAAGTTTACTGATGTTGATAAGTATAACTACCATTTAATGCAACAGAAAAAATTGTATACTTTACACATTATCGTTGGTTATGAATTAAGTATAAAAGAATCATTTTTTAAAGTCAATCTTTGCCCGCATTATTTAGTTGTCTTAGAAGTTCATACACATCTAAATCTACTGATTGATATTCCACCACAGCGTCTGCAATTTTCTTCTGTGGAAAAGCTGTTGTCCAAGCGACAATAATAATGAACGAGCGGCCGACCCTCAGAACAATGGACTGAGGAGGACGGGCAGCAGGTAGGCTGCCGAGCAGCCCAGCCCTACTAGGGGTAGCGTTTCAGGGGGGGACGATTCCGGGGTGTACATAGGGGATGCCTTGCCGGGGAAGACCTTTCCGTTTCTACTTGTTTGAATTAAAATTAATAACATAATTAGTTCATATCAACTAGATTTTGATAAATTACTTGTCAAGCCCTTGGGGGGGAACGATTCCGGTCGCGGACATAGATTTTATACCAGCTGGTTGTCTGGTTTCGTGACGTCACGTTTAGCCTGGGGGGTGATGTTTCCGGGGGCGACCATTCCGGCGACCCGATTGTCCCTAACAAAACACAATCCATCACCCTCTTCGCTTACCGTCACACCTACACAGTGTATTATCATAACCTGTTCTAAACATACTTGATTACTTTTCTAATTACTCAATTTTCCAAAAATGTTTAATGAAGTTAAAATCGGAGCTGCTTTTGATGTTACGTGAGAAAAGGCGTAATGTCTTACCCATGTTGAACAGTTACTTTGTAATTAACATGTTTATTTTGAATATCCACCGAGGAAGAAGCATTCTCTATACGTTGACATTTACTCATATTTATACAACTTGTATATAAGAAATCAAATGTATATGGTAGTCGCAAAATGTTATATGTATAACTCAAATCATGGACGCTGAATTCAGGAGCTATATTTTACCTAAATTTATATTCAATATTTATGCTAGTTTACATTTTCAAGCGTTAAGTCATGGCTAATGTTAGGCCTACTTGTATTTTTAGTACTACAAAGGACGTCGGATCAAAAAATTTTTTGATTATTACATGACGTGTTTTGGTAAAAAAAAAAAAACATTTTTGGTCGTTTTTCCGCGTTATTTAGTTCCTCTTAAAGTTTAGTTATTTAGTCACACGTGAAATTTAGTTTTCCTGTTTTCGGCTTTGCCTCTCACATCAAACTTGAGCGCGTGCCGGAATACGCCACTTTCGGTACTAGTAATAATGGAATATGCTGTTCTAGGATTATGAGGATAAGGATATGAACATCAAATCTAATAACAATATAACAAAAAATAATTTAGTTTATAAGCTGACATTTTGACCATACGCATAGCTAAAGACGTACATCAGCTTCCCTTAGTTTGCGACAGTGAAGCTGTGTCTGAGGCGGTCTAGTGTCTTGTGTTCAACCAGACTACATTCCTTATCCGACCAGTAATTGTTGAGCTTCTACGACCGCCTGTCTTTTGTTGTTTGTGTTGCTTGATTGTTTCTAAAACACGTTTCTAAGCTAGGATAGAAATTATTGTGATTAAATACCGGTAATTCTGCACATAAACTGAATAAAGGTTGATTAATATTGGATGAAACTCGTCAAGTGTAACTTGAATGTTATATGTTCGTGATGTAACATTTCCATCAAGTATTACTTCAACCTAAAAAACAACCATCATCAATAGTATGTGCTTAGGTACCACTTACTACTTTAGATCCATACTTAGAGATAAACGTTTCTCGCTTATTTTATGACACATTTTACAGTGAGCACTTTGCTCTTGGGCTACTGGTGGACATGTAATTGACAAATAGATCATCTTTGCGACGACTCGCAACACTTTGTTTGTAAACTCAGTAAATTATACCTGCAAAACTAAACTCACGTGTTATCAACTCGTTGTGTGTCAAATGATGTAACTTACCTAAATCTACCTACAAAAATAATATAAATAACATTTTGTAAACGTTAGTTTCTGAATAAAATTAACTTCACCTTACTCTACTTGGGACCAATCCAGCAACCCTAATATTTGAAGAACGGAGGTATATGGAGTGTGTCGATAGCAAACTAATTGCACCCACTGAAAATTAAGTTGCACCTAACTCAGTAGGTTAAGATTTTACTCCACGTGAAATCAAGCCAGCAATCTTTACATTTGAATCAAAGAACTTCAACCCCAGGCAATCCAGACAGCATAAACTTGAAGAACTTAAAGAGGTATACTCTTTGTAGCGAACTTCAGTATGCCCTATGTTTCCAGATCGACGGAGGGCCCAATATAGTTACTGGTAGCTCGATCACAAAAATAGAATCTGGAAGAATCGAAACTAGCTGATGATGAAACCAGCTACTCTCAGATTTGAAAGTCAGCACTAACATCACTCGGCAACGTAGACAGTAGTATATGGGTGACAGAAGAATATTGTATTCCTTGCAACAACATTTGAGTATGTTTTCTGTTTCCAGATCCGTGGAGGTGTGGGGTGTGTCGTAGAGCGGGTACCGGGGGCGTCCTCCGGTAGCCTTGGATCAACGGAGAGACGCTCCCGGAATATATTAGCAGATAAAAACTGGGCTGGACAATGGGACAGACGACTCAGGGCCCGCGACCATCAATCTGCCTTTGTCGGCGTCAGATTAGCGAGGCATACAATTATGGTGACATGCGACTTGCCGAGATGCATTCCCTGCACTATTTGCATCCGCGACACTAAATACCTCTAAGTCTCCTAGGAATCCGCAATGTCCTTCAGAATCCGTGGCATTCCGCGCGTGATAGAGGGGGTAATAGTTTATTGAGAGCCGATGCGATTTATCTTGCATCTTGAACTGAGTATCCAGAATTGTTTGGATCGGGGTTGAAACCGAAAATGATGCATTTTATAGTTTTATTGGGATTTAATAGGTTTTATGTTTGATTTTAGTAGTAGTTTTGGATCACGATCACGATGAGGTGGGCTGAGATAAATCAACTAAGATTAAAGTAGTTGCAATAAACTAAGACGACGACGAGTTATTTGATAATGACTTAAGGTTAATCCGAGAGATTAAGTTAACTGATACAGAATTCATTTATTTTTAGCTTATCCACCATATTTGAGAATAAGTGTTCAAAATTCAAGTAAGTTACTATAGTCAGCGAGAATTAAGCTGGGTAACTGAGTCGATATAGTGTTCGCCCGGTATTCAAGAGGTTACCGGCGCGATCCTGAGAAAAGTCAGATGCTCTTTAGTCGAAATGGACCTAATAGTAGCTGTATTTGTTCATCGGGCCTTTGCTAAACGGTCCTTGTAAAATAAACAAATTATTTGACTTGGTAACAAAGTGGATATCACATTCATTCAACAAAAAACTCATCTCTTATTAAACACCCTAAAATGCACATCCTAGCCAGGATAGCAAATTCTTATATAATGAAATCCATACGATATGTCCGTGATTGTATACGATGCTATACCATGTTATTATAATGGAAGTTTAGAAAATAAATTTCTCCACTATTGAAATTTTCAAACAGTTTTCGTTTGAAATAAGCATGCAACGTTAAGCTGAAGGGGTGTTTAAATTCTAGCTCAATCCAGAACTGACCTGAGCGTGACGCTGATTGAGAGGCAGCTCTGGTGGAAGGCATCAAAGTTTGACACTTGAGGGCTGCCAGTCTCTCCCGGTAGCGACAGAAGAAGTCGGGTCTAATGCGGTACTGAGATAAGAAGTCATCACAAAGTCTCAGCACCGTCAACAGCTCCAAGGAGGCCTCCTCGTACGTCTGGTCAGGCAGCAGCAACATCTCTAGTGATCACTAGGTCTTTGCATCACTAACTTGTCAAATGACGCCAGCAAATCTAGAACTAGTTCACTGTGACTCTTCATATCACTAATATTGCATATGGTAACGGTCTACACCACTAGATGAATACTTTTCCCATCCAAACGTGTCTTCTAGTGTGATCGCCTTTATTACTGAGCTCCCCACATTGTCACTAGCGTTTAGCTTCGACCGTCTATGGAAAGTGTTACTACCTACATCACTATTTGGGATGTCCTCATCTGGCATAAGTTGCAATTACATCATCACTGCTTCCTTTTACGATGTTCACAGTTCACTATCACTAGAGTGTCATTAACAACAGTCTTAGGCCCATCGTGGGGCGTGGTGTGTTTTTGATGGCTGAGATCACATGTTGGTGACGCTTGAGGTCCTGGAACATTAAAAATCGTTTTAGTTGAGGAGAAATAAAACCTTCACAATAAGTCTATAGTTATGTTACATGTATTCAACCACCTATGTGGGTCTTAGTTGGTTAATACCCAATTAGTTATTTTAGGTTAGGGATCAGTAAAACCGTGCGTTAAAGTCTCTCGAAAGTATACACAAACAGAAGAAATTTCGTTTTTGACGTAAAAATTCAAAATTAACTAGGGGAATTGCTAATTACCTGTTGCTGTGGTTGTTTCAGTTATTTAAATACATATTTCCATCATTTGAACATAATAAAACAATAATTACGCTGGTGGGTAGTTACGATGTATTAATAAAAGAGCAATGGAAGTTACTTAGCTCAAATTGAATCAAGAAAACATTAGAGACTCATGATTTTAATTGTAAATTTGTATTACATTCAATAGTCTAGGTAGTATAGAGGTAGGGGGTATAGAGGTAGGTCATAGAGTTCGCGTTTGGATCTGAAGTTTGCTGGATCAATCCAAGCGGGGTCGACTCTGGACCTATAGATGCCGTTGGTCATTGGGTAACCAGACGAGGACTTGGACCGTTCCCCTATGAAAACGTAAAACATTTCAATAATTTAAAACGCCTTCACAAGATAATACCTACAAAATTGCTATTTTTATTAAGATTGTAAACAAGAAGGGCAATGAAACCCCAAGAATAACGTCGCCGATATTTCTCGCTAACAATGTACTCCAGGATGCAATGTTACGCCAACCTTCACATCCAGGTGACACAGAAGCTCCAACGAGTTACAACGACAAGCTAACGAGGAGGCAATTGGGAGATTTACAGTGTGGGAGGGTATGTCAATTAACAGCATTAACGAGCAGTAACGACCAACGATGAGTCATGGCCGCGTGGGCTACGAGATAGTCACGAGCTGGGTCCACGAGCTACATACATACCCGGGATAGTGGAAACTAGAGATGGCTCTGTGGGGGCAATGATCAACTCCACTGAGAACAACACACTAAAGGTAAACCTCCTAACTCTGAAGACTTTTGCCTTCAAAAAAACACAACGTGACATCAACGTTAAATTGTAAAATCCTTAAATGGGTGATGAGCCTACTGGCACTGTTGTTAGAAAAGCTAAATAGTTATTAATTATTTTACAATTCAAACCTAAACTAACGTAGCCTTAACCAGCTACAAAGTTCCTGAATATGTAGTTTAACTTCAATATATCATTATGCTGTATAGTGGAAACCAGATATGGATTTCTGATAGAGTGTCTGTTGGTGGCAGGACGATTGCGACAAACTTAAATACTTTTAAAGGACATTGCCTTGATTGCCTTTATGCAACAAATCTGTTGTATTTCGCTCCTGATTCGAAGAATATTTTTGCAATTCAAACTGAAACTAATCTAAACATTGTCTAGCTACAGTTTTGAAAAAAACAATGTAACTCTTCTCCAAGATGTATAGTTTTACATATAGTTTTTATATAGTCCTTACTCATGATTGCATAATTAAAATAAGACAAATAAAAATTGAGGATATACTTTTATATATGTAAGCAAAACCTTTTAATTTGTTGAGCTTAGGTTCTTGCTCAAACCTAAGCTTGTCTTAGTCGGTAACCATACTAAATATATCGGATTTATATTTTTATTCCACAATCATACAAAATACGAAGCCAACTTTTGGTTTTAAATACAAAACAAGTAAAATCGTTCTCTACGGGTTAAAAAAGGTTTGAAATGCAAACGCTTTTTGGATTGAAAGTGGTAAATGGAGTTCTTGGTAGTGATAATCGTATCAGAGCAGTGCGTTGATGTCTCCAAACCAATTAACATACATAGGGAGACCGCGCGCTTGCCATACCACCATAACGCCATACCACCACAACGGCATACCACAAAACACCATACCACCACAACTCAATAACACAACAACTACATACCGAAATACAAAATATACAGTTAGGACAGATTTGTCAACACGTGTCTTTATTTACAAGCGTACCACTACCACAGTTACATTCTAGTATGTAGACCTAGTAAAGCTCAAATAATTAATGTTTAAACTGCAGATAAGAATAAAAGGTACCAGAACTTAATTGACAAATTTCTTTAATTTTGCTTTAAGGTCCTTAATTAAAAAGGGGCATTGAACAACACCTTCAAATGTTATTAGGTTGATTGTCTGATGTTTCACCTCATTATTTCATTATTTCAATAAAAGGTTAATAAATGTTTCAACAATAATTATGTTAATTAGTGACTTTTTAAAGGTTCAGTGATTTGCAAGGTTTTCCAAGTTAATAATAATAATAACAACAACAAATCCTGCCCAAAAAAATAATAAAATAAAAAAATAATAAAAAAGTTAAGCTAAAAAAAGTTAAATTGATATCTGATTCCTTCGATATTCTTATTAAAAAATTAGAATATTTTATGAAATACCAGTTAGAATAAAAATACAACACAATCTTTAACAAGCTGTAAAGTTGTGTTGTAGTCAAGGATTTTACAAGATATGATTAGTCACTATTTTAATACTGTACCATCTTGGGAATTTTAAATGATTATTATTTACATTTAGTGGTAAAATAACATCTTTGCAACTGATAAGGTGTTGACATTCTGGAGTCTAGACACCCGGTACATATTGCACTTCAGTCTTCATACGAACAAGTGGGTGTCTAAAGGAGATAATCTCCCTGACAGATGTATCCTGAAGCTGCATCGGTAGCGGTAGGTGTGGATGACACGCGTTTACGGTATCACAAATAACTATCAGTACACTCGAGATGTACCACTCAGCATCCGCCAGCGCACCAGATATTGGGTGAGTTACTGACATTGCAAGCTACAACCATCTCTCAGGGGAACTTGTACATTTGTGCTGCAATGTAACTGACAGGTGAAAATGAAATTGTCCTAGAAGACTACAAGTTGACAATTAGCTTTGAAAAGGGACTGAGAATGAGAAAAAGAATGTGTACATACGATAGGCTACTTTAGGCGATTCACTAATAGGAGATTATATTAGATTGTACTGCGCCAAAACACCAGAGTGCTTGTTTTTAGGCGAAGATGATTGAATTTTAAGTCCTGAATGGATAAAATGAAAGCGTTGTTCCTTACACAAACCAGCGGATTCTTCAGAAATGAACCGAATAAAAACCCAATGTAGATCCTTGCTGACCTTGATGGTCAGATGGATGTAGTGTCGAACCATCAAGGAGCTACTGACTTTTCTCAGGATGGAACCCGCAGCTTTACGACTAGTAGCACTAAAACCACTCGGTCACCCAGCTGTAGAGAATATCGGGTAACAAAGACAGCGTGTTGTAGCGTAGGAGACGGAGACGAGATGGTATCATGGTGGAGGACCGTGTCTTGTACACATACTGGTCGTGGTCGTGCTCTAGTTACAACGTGGGTCCTGAGATTCTTGTGGGTTTGGACGACTGAGAGAAATAAACTTATACGATTTCCATACTAATATTTCAATTACTGCTGATAGTTCACAACCAACCTGAAATGGTAAAATTAGAATGATTTGCTTCAGTTACACTAGTTACTGTACTTTAAAGATTTCCAAAAAACTTTAGAAACGCAAATTGGTAGTTGGTAGTTGGTTGGGATTTGGTAGTTATTAAAAGGTTATACCGTCATATGTATACGTTACACGAATACTTGAACAGAACCGTTATACATCATAAACATAAACAAATTACGCTGCTGGCCCGAATCCTATACTAATAGCATTAACTATTATCAGATTTATCGTAACAGTTCAGGACATTTGTTTAAAGTATCATCAGATGTAGACGGTTTCATTTAAGCCATAGTAAATAATGTTTACGTTTGGTCCTTTACACCATTGCCTTCTGTAAACTGAAGTAGGCATTCTATCTATATATACCAGCTGTAACCATTTTTTTTTTTGTTGAAAGAAGAAATCCCAGAGTATACCACTGTATAAGATTATATTTTCTTCATTATCTTGTTTTATTATAATAGTTTATGTTATACAGAAAATGCTATGGTTCACAAAACAGTTCGCTTTTCATCGATGAACCTGGACGTCAATATTCTCTACAGCTAATTAACGTTGTACAAACTTCTACTGAAAGTTGTTCTTTTCATTGCTTTAAAACAAAGTAATTAATAAAAAAAAGTCAATGACCAACGATCGCACAAGGCTTCTTCAATACTATCCAGTAGATAGCCTCGATATGTATGTTTGGCTTCGAGACTCCTAAAACTAAAAAAGTACAAGAAGTACAGAACCGAGGGTTTTCCTACTGCTACAATATGATGATAGATTTTATAACTTCTCCAAGGGTAAATTCGTTAAAAGGTCATTGATACAACAAACTCACTAAACGCAATGATCAGATCGATCTGAAAGAAGAAATAAACAAAATCAAAAACAAATATAAGAAAAAATATAATTATAAGTGATGGTAAATATACTATAAATAGAGGTATAAATAGATGGTATGATACAATAAATAGAGGCGATTTTGCGTATCTGTTTATTCCTTGTGAGCTCAAACCAACCGTATCGACAATCTACAGGACTAAAATTCTACACTTTTAGTATTGAGTTAGATCACAAGCCTGGTTAAACACATGTCTACCCATGTACTTGTTTTCCCTCGGGTCCGATGTTTGCCTAAGATTTCGTAGTGGAGCTTTTGTTTTTGTAAGTAAGGGTTAATTGATATTAATTACAACAAAGAAATATCCTTAATGTTTATATTTGCTGTGTGAAATGAAGATGGTAATTTTCTTCTTCCACATAATTGATTGAATTGAACCAAATCTTATTTTTAAATTCAGTCAGTACAACTAATTGAGGTTTGTTTCCGTAGTTATATGTCTGCGTCATAAGCCCGTCGTGAACCAAGGAACAGAACAACCTTAGCATACAACCCTATGGAAATTAAATATATTCACAAAACGCATTAACCATCAATACTACTAGCACTATTGCAGTGCATTTCATAACGCGCAGATAAACTCGTTTGCAAGTTACTGTCCGAGAACACGCAATTCTGGATTGTTTATTTAAACTATAACTCGCAAATAATAACAAAAACCTGTGCTCGCCAGCGGTACGCGAGAGTGCGATAAACAAACAAAGCAACACCATGGGAAATTGAGCACGAAACTCGGGGTTAGGTTCGGTCGGGTGTGAAAAGTACAATTAATTACTACTCGAGACAGGCTAATTAATACCTTGGCAGGTGTTTGGAGTCTGTGTTTGCATGCGGAGGGATTCAGGTTTAATAAACCACACAAATTTGTAATTAAGATGAGAATACAAGTCTTCCAAATGTTTGGGCCACATATTCGTTTTAGAAGTTCAAGCGCCCCTTTGGTGTTTAATATCTATAAATCATGAGAAATAACAGTCGATATCCCAATTTTATAACACTAAGGATTGGTAAATATTGTTTAAATTAGCTGGACACAAAAATGAATTGAAATCAAAACTGCTCAGAATTAATGTAGATAGTCTACGTCAATACTGTAAAATTTCTGTCTTAAAGAGTTGAAACATTGACTAGGTTGTAGAATCTGAGCAGAAAGTAACAGAAACAGAACTTGGCAAGAACAATTTACAAGCAACAACTCTGTCATAGCAAATCTTAAAAAACATAAAATGCAAATAAATTAAATTAAATTTGATTTAAAGAATCATGGTTGAAAAGTCTTAATTCGTGTAGAACTATTTGGTAAAACGGCCAGCCTTGGTACGTAAAGGGCCTTCTGAAGATGGACTATATCAAGACCGAAACGATAATGATTCTGTACAAAATTTCAAGACCTTGAGTTCAACATTGAAGCATATAAAATATAACTTAAAAAATATTTAGAAATCAAAATTAGGTATGTATATGGATTTATATTTCAGAACATAAACATAGGATATCCAGTCAAAAAGGTACTAGTTTTTTGTCTATATCAATTAATTCTATCAAAACAGATATAGATGTTGTAAAACTGTACAGTACGATGATTGTCTGTTCCAGCTAATTGTACCACAACAGGTATAGTTGTTGTGAAATTGTCACTTTTTATATAGCACGATGATTGTCTGATAAAGCTAATTGTACCACAACAGCTATAGTTGTTGTGAAATTGTCACTTTTTATACAGCACGATGATTGTCTGATACAGCTAATTGTACCACAACAGGTCTAGTTGTTGTGAAATTTTCACTTTTTATACAGCACGATGATTAGTCTGATCCAGCTAATTGTACCATAACAGGTATAGTTGTTGTGAAATTGTCACTTTTTATACAGCACGATGATTGTCTGATACAGCTAATTGTACCACAACAGGTATAATTGTTGTGAAATTGTCACTTTTTATACAGCACGATGATTGTCTGATACAGCTAATTGTACCACAACAGGTATAATTGTTGTGAAATTGTCACTTTTTATACAGCACGATGAGTGTCTGATCCAGCTAATTGTACCATAACAGGTATAGTTGTTGTGAAATTGTCACTTTTTATATAGCACGATGATTGTCTGATAAAGCTAATTGTACCACAACAGCTATAGTTGTTGTGAAATTGTCACTTTTTATACAGCACGATGATTGTCTGATACAGCTAATTGTACCACAACAGGTATAGTTGTTGTGAAATTGTCACTTTTTATACAGCACGATGATTAGTCTGATCCAGCTAATTGTACCACAACAGGTATAGTTGTAGTGAAATTTACAACACTTTTTTACAGCACGATGGTTGTCTGATCCAGCAGGTTTAGTTGTTGTGAGATTGTCACTTCATGATCCCAGCTTCTGTTGGCCGCAGAGTGCCCAGTTGAGCACGATGATCGCCGTTTGTGTCTGATCGTGAGTCAGTTAGCACCGCTCTCTGAATCTTTCGTCGCGCCATTCAATCTCCACGACCTCTCTTACTCAGCGATGTTGTGGAATTGAAAATTACACATGATGAGAATGCTGAAGATGCACAGTACTCACGGACGCTAGATTGTTGGTGGCTTCAGCTACAAATGCAGTTGGTTTGATAACCCCGCCGTGTTATTTACTTGGCTGCAGATGCGGTAATTGAAATCTTATCTAGCCTGGCTTGGGACGGATTTCTGATGCATTATACCTTTGACTATTAATACAGCTTGTAATTGTTGAAATTAAGCTGTATCGTAGCCTAATGAGACTAAAACAGTTTAATATAGCTTACTAATACCAAATAGTCCATTTGAAATGTCACGTTGATAAATAGAACAGCGTGCAGCGTGAACATGTTTAACCGAAAGCTTATTGCAGTCTTTGGTGAAATTGTAATCCTTTGTTTTTAAGAATCGCAAAAGTATTTTTGTATATCTAAAAATAAAACCCATTATAGTCAACTGTACTAAATGACTTACTTAGGATAATTTCATCCCTTGCGTAATTATTTCCGTCATATTTAGCCACTATTATAACCATGGCTTAGATAACTACGCAAACTATCTGCCGAAAACATCTATATTGCTTATGGTTCTCCTTTCTAAAAAAAAAACTCAAAAGAGGGCGTACAAAAAAGGTCTGTAGTTTTCTGAATCCGTCACACCTCCGAGATTCAATGTCCAATGTCCCCATTGCCTGAGACCAGAGATAGCACAGCCGGATACCTAGTGAACATTGTACCACTGTAGGGATCTAGCTTCAAAAAGCAAACATATATTTAAATATAACTCCTCAATTTTTCCATTTTCTGCCAAGGTCACACTACGTCACGCACGCCAAGTTCCCACGGATAATGAAATACCTCGCTAAACAAACGCGCCCGCCCCGTCATCGCACGACGAATTGACCCACAATCTGCGCGTGATTCCTATAAATCCGTATTGATAATTTGGCGGGGGAGGGGAAGCACGTTCGCCGGTTTGACCCCAGGGTCACTGATAATTAGGGGCCTGGGAACCCCTCCCCCCTCAGGTGCGCTACGTGCTACGTGCTCTGTCGGGAACGTGCTATTAAAATGTTGGTCCACACCAGAGAATCCTTCCTATATGGGTGTAGGGTTTGTATTAAAACTCAAAAGGAATTTAGCTTTTATTTTCATGGATTTATACAATTCCGGGCTTGGAGCAATACAGAACACTGAAAGACATCAGTCCTAAAGTCAGTCGAACGCTCAAACCTGTTGGCATTGGCCAACAATTCACCAACTTCTTAAGGAGAAGAGTTCAATTACAGGTCAAAATTTAGATCAAATTATCAAAAATCTATTAATAGCATAATTGTCAAATATATGCCCATAAAGACATAACTGGGAGGATGAAAGTTTGTAAAAGTTAATACAGAAAAGAAAATGGGAATCTTAAAGTTTCAAAGATTTCTTTGGGCCTCGTGGTTAGTTTTGAGAAAATACTTCAGAGCCGCCCTGTAGTTTAATGGAAAAGAAATAATAGTAAATTGACTAGAAAGCCAAGTAGTATTACCTAGCGAATAAAGTTTAAAGTGCTCATTTTAGGGGAATATCACCCCTGTGAGATTTGAGCTTACAACACAAAATCTTATTCATTATTTAGGAATTCAATCCCATGTGATGTGCGTACGTAAGTTGAATTAGCTTTTGAGATAGGTTAAGTAGGTCTTGTTTGGGTTTGTCTATTTATATAATGTCACAGATTTGTACACTTTGCGTAAACCTTGTGGATTCTCTGCGGGTCTTCAGCATCGACAAAGAAAATGTTGGTGCCTTTTTCAAATTATTAGAAAGACATAAACCCCAAGTTTTCAAAATCCTGATAATGTAGTTGCAACTGGTACTACACAAAAGCAAGATCACGCAGGTGATTTGAAAGGAAGGGTAAATGACAAAATTACTTCCCTCACATCTGCAGAAGGAAGATCAACGGAAGCTGTGATGGCATGCATGGGTGCATCTGGACAGATATTCCTTCCTTTAATTATATTCTTCTGAGTGAACATGATCAACTAATGAATGGGTTACCGCCAGGCTCGGTCAGCATGGCATATCCACCAGGTTGCCACAGATTGCTCATAACATCTTAGAACAATTTTAACGTCTTTAAAAAAAAAACGTGATTTATTTACTTGATATGTTTGATAAAATTGATTTATTGATTTATTCCTCTGTTACTTTTCTCCAATTATTTTTTATATACATTGGTCATGGCGAAATGCTGGTTGCTAACAATAAAGTAAAATTTTCTATTAGATTCCTGAATACTATTCAACAACCTTGCATCATGCTTTTTACAAAATCAAGCTTAAACATTGGTGGATTGTAGAAAGAAGTTGTAAGCCAGTCAAGTGAGTGATCATTGATCAGTGATCGGTCGGTGAGAGAGCACGACCTCAGCTGTTGTAGAGTGAAAGCTGCGATGGTCGTGATAACTGATTGATCAGCTAAGAGAACCGTTTCACTTCACCGACCGTTCTTCAGAGCAAAAACTTACAGAAAGTAAGAGTGTTCCTCAACCTGTGATAAAATAGCACTACCTATATATGGTGATTTCACTCAACAATCATCTTTATTTATTTATTTATTTATTTATTTATTTCCTCTCAACGGTTACACCATTTTACAAATACATGATTTGTTACATGTTGTGTCTAATAGTCCACAAAATATTAAGCAACAGTACAACAGTAACTACTTTAACAATAAATATACAATAAATAACAAACAATATAACAATAACAACAGCATAAAGAAATGTGTACATATTAACAATAATAATATCAACAAATTTTGACTAGATGCATGAGATTTGTTGCATCTTGAGATTTGTTCGGATATTTTATCTCCAAGGACATTATGAACAACTATAAACATGTTGACACAAGAGCTCATTTTGAGAAGACAGAATAGAATACTGACAACTTCCCTATCTTAGCATTTTCGAAGACTTCTTCGTAAAAGTAAAAAAAACACTGCCCTATGTCTTGCTAACATTAATTTCATGTTTTTACATCAGCTAAACACTGTTTTTATGTCAGTGACGAACGTATTAGGTGTGGGGAGATCACCAGACTATTTCTAGCCCTTGGTAAATTAGCCAAAGAGTAAAGTACAAATTGTAAAATGCATCCTAAAACGCGATAAAACCGTTAAAAGTCGAAACTAAAGTCCAATTTCACCAACTTCACCACTTCAAATCATTTTTCAGTTGTTACATTAGGATGAGAAAGCTCCTTACATTTATAAACTTAGCTATAACCGAAGCTTAAAAAAATATGGACAACACAGCAGCTACATAACTCTCAGAACCCTAATCAGGGAAAGTACTGTTCCCAAGATGCCGCCCTGTGGAACGCCCGCGCTTCTCAATGCTCCATTGGCGAAGGCGGTATCGCACCATCGCGATCGTGGAGAATGCATTATTAGCAGACCATTAGCGGCAGACTCTTCTTTTCTACTTGTTTGTAAAAATATCGTTCAACATCAGACGGTCACGTTTCAAAATGACGTAAGCGTGTCACGCCCCCCGCCGTAGGGGACCTTGGCTCCCTCGCCGCCCACGCTATTGTAATTTACGACCAATCTTATGTTTTATCACAGATTAGAAAGATACACTTCATTTGTCTGGGGATTCTTTTTTTGTTACAATGTGTGCGAGTTTATGGGAAGTTGAAACTTTGTCTCTGGTACGATGATTTTAAAACTGTAAATTGTTTAGTTGTGACCCTTTACTTTACTCAGTGATTGGCACAAAAGAGTTATTTTAATGCGTATAAAGGTTAATCAGCTCGATAAGTTCATGACAGCGACGCACACACTTGTGTATTGTAGAATGAGGTGAAATGATCTGTGTAACTCTGTTTCTATGACCAAGTTGATTCTTTGCCATTACCAATTTATTAAAAACGCCACGATCTTATCTTATCTCGTATAGCTGGACTGTGTTCAGATTCAAACGATCAAAAAGCTACTAGCTTATCACAGGATCAAACTGGCGACCTCTTGATTCGTAAACGAGCACTACAACCTATCAGCTACCTAGAGAAGCCTCCTGCTATTGGATCACACTTGTTGATCTATGTAGAAATTATATAGTCATTTCTTTTCTTTTGAAGCACGGGTTTATGAAAATGGTTACGCAAGTGTCCACTAAATCCTCATTATTCTATCCAAGCTAATTTTATTTTAATTTATAAAGATTTTGCTTTGATTGTTCGGTTACAAAGATCTTCATTTTAATCAAGATTTTAATACGCTAAAACTGATAGACACAACTTCAACGATTCTAATTTTCCCCAATTCTAAAACAGAGCCGTTTATTAGAGACTTGTAATTTTTAAGCGAAACTGTAGTCAATGGCTTAGGTGCCTTCTAGCATTGCGAAGGCCACATATCCTTTCGTTTCTTATTAGTTTTTATTTGGAGACATATACTGTAGGCCTAAATACAAGTAAAGGGAGAGCTGAACATTTTCTCAACTCCATTTATCTTTGGAGGCTAGAACCATACCTTTTATTTATAGTTTAGTTTTATAATTGATCGATATATGAAGTGAAACAAACCTTTACACAGAAGAGATAATGTATCCATTCCACATATCACTTGTTTCAAGGGTTCTTTTCACCTACTTCTGTCTCATTTACCATGATTTGTTTTCTGAGGACAATGAGATCTCGTAGTCCACCTGCCGCGTCTTGAACTCATCAACTCTTTTCACCATCGACAATAACTTGAGGTTGAAAAGAATAATCTCATCTCGAGGACAAGGTCGTGGCACAGATTGGAGGCGGAAGACATCAAGAAGAAAAGAAGAGTTGATTGATTGTCTTCTTGATTAAAGAAAGGGGTGAAAGACTGAGACATTCTCTCATCTGGGAAACTTATTAGGCTATTGATTGAGTGTTAAAAGCTTTCTATCAGTAGATTTGTTTGACATTTATGAGTATTAAAGTTAAGTGCTTGTTTGGAACCCCCTTGTACTCAAGTCAATAAGGAACACGAACTTATAAGAAAAACGTGGCGTAAGCCTAACACCCACCAAGAGCATACTTCTAATGAAAGGCCTTGACGTAAAATTTCCCAGAAAAATAATAGTTTTTTGAAAACCCCTTTTCTAATGGCACGAACCTTAATTTAAGAGTCAAACAAGTATACAAAGGAACTGATGAGCAGAGTCAGGAGCACAACTGGATATATAATCGTATTCAATTCTAAAACTACCTTGCATTCCTATTCAGCGTAAAATCTTACCTACGAGGTGTTGTCTCAAACATAATTATAATGGTATCTTCTGAAGAATTTAAGCAGGGTAATTAGTTACGTTTTGACAAGTGAAGTACTTGTTAAATAAATCTATGGCCTAACTATCGATCCCTAGACTGAAACTAACTAACCAAAGGAACTCGTTTCACATTGTCTTCTACTGCATTCTTCGTGACATATAAACAACTTCCATACATTTTCTATTATTTACAACAACATTCTCAATTAAAATATACGCTGTAGTTTTACCTCGGTCTGTTGAACAAGACCGGCAAAGCGGCCAAACAGGATGATCTGATCTAACCTGGAGGGAACAACAATGGCACTTACCCGCTCTTTATGGCTACATGGGCATCGTTGATAGCACCAGAGAAAGGCAAGAACTCGCCAACGCAGAATACGAATACATGTACATGTGTACAAGGAGGGCATTAGTCAATGGCAGTATATAAGTACAAGAGTACTTACATCGGAATATCTGTCGAAAACAAGTGACATAGATGGTATGAAAACTGCATTGCTGAATTTGTTAACAAGCACCAAAGGTGATGTACTTTCCAACACAAAAGCTCATGTGAATATAGGTTCAGGGGTGCAGTTAATGTCAGAGTTCGGATTGAGTATTAAAACCAAAGTACAAGATCTGGTGTAAAAAAACTGGCTTTCTGAAAATGGCTTTACCATAGCGCCAGAAAGAGACATGAACTCTTCTGTATTCAACAATGTTCTTTTCTATATAGATATAGATACCATATCGATGGAATATCTACATCAGTATTTAAGGCAATGGATTTATGAAGGGCTAGTTCCTGCTACTCACTGAGTTCGAGATTCAGTTCGAATATCGTTAAAAGCTGAGGAACGTCATTTTTAAATTGCGGGACACTGGCGGACGCTGTAATCTAATCTCTAATGTGTAACGAGTGTTATTTTGGCAGTCAGCTGGGGAATGGTCAGTGTTATCTTGAGATTATCTCTAGACAGACGAGATACCCGCGGCGGTGGCAAGTATGGTCATCACTGGCAGTTAAGATGTTGACATAGAGTAAGATCGCGTCATCCGCCTCCAGGTAGCTGCGGGAGGCTTCCTTACTTTGCAATGTGTAACAGACTCGGAAACATTATACGGTAGTGGAGTATGTTAAACTACACGTTTGGTATGAATGGAAGACACGTGTTATAAGCTAATTTATTAAAATCAAACTAATCGAATAGTCAAACACACCGAAATCGAATAGTTGGTATGGTTTTTCTAAGACCGATTTGTTGAGGATGTTGAGGAAGACGGAAAATGAGCAAGGGTCGAGCCGACACTTCGGATCCGTGTAACAACGTAAGACGGATGTTAAAAAATTACATTAAATAAACATTTTCTAAAATGTTTATAATGTTTGGTTATGGATAATAGTTAGTTAAACACCTAAGTACATTTTCAACACGAGATCATGTTTAACGACCGGAACCGAAGCAAAACCCAGGCTGGAAAATGAGAGAGGGTCGTGGCTACACCTTGGGTCCGTGTGACGATTTATATTTTTCCTCATACGACGACACAATCCATTTTAAGTACGAATAAAACTATCACAAACAATGTCCACTGAAAAAAACAACAATTCAGTAAAGCACATGTTGCAAAATCCACCCCACATCAACATCTACATAGCAGCTTACTCTGATCTTTCCCAACAAGAAACACACATAGGATGTAACAATAACGTGAAATCTTACTGCACTATTTAAAGGCATGACTATTTCTTTGCCAGTCCCACTACCTACCGTACAAATTCTAAAATTGGAGTATGGTTAATTTCTAAGGTGCCAAAAAATCTAACCATCGCCTTGATTTTTTTCCGTTATACCCACAAGGCCGGAAGCCACGTAGTATAAAGTGTGGAGTGGTAGGAGTGTGCGGAGGCGGTCAGGGTATGGTGACACGGTGGAAGTGTGTCATTCCAAATAGAGGGACACGAAACAAAAACTGGAAACTGGAATGGATTAACCATACACAATTGATGACGACCAGAGTTCGCTCCCGTTGGAACAGCATTTTCTCTCTGAGGTAGTTTTGGCAAGTTGGAAACGTTGGAAGTTGAGAGAAGTTCTAGGATGGAAAAAATGGGAATTGGTAAAAGGAGACTCTAAACTTGTAAGGATGAAGAATTACAAATGTTAAAGTAGTTCAATAAGTATACATCTGGTTATTCCGCCTCTTGTAGTAATACAGTTGTGCAATTATATTGAGCGATTCGTATCATTCTGGTAATCAGGATATTACCTGAACAAGTCCTGAGATAATTCAGAAGCTATTCTATGTTTCGTACTCAATTCAGCTGGACAGTTATAGTTGTTCCTAATCACATGGGATTTAATAAATAGCCCTGGATAGATAAGCAGATGGTTTTAGTCCTCTTACTCACCCTTCACACATTTTCTACTTAATATGTGCGCTATGATGGGATATGGTGTCGTTAATATCCAATCTTATCATAGGATGATCACTTCCTAGATGAGATGCTTAGGAGTAGAATCAGTGAAGCAGTATACAAAGTAAAAGATACGAGCATCCTTGTTACTGATCTTTACATAGCAATGGACCAGCACGAGAAGAGTACAGCTTCACCAGCAGCCGGTTGTCAGTAAGAGTATAATAGAACACCGTGTAAGGTGTGAAGGTAAATTCTCCTCACGCGTCACGCTTGTACAAGTGACAACGACATTCGTTACGCTTTGTGTGACGGTCAACAATGCCTACCTCAACCACTCGTCTACTGATGTATGGCTAGGATTCAGTTTGGAAGTGTATCAACCATGTTTTACTGGGGTGTTGGTGTTGGCACCGACTTTAATTACTGAGAAAAAATTTCTGAACCTATACTGAACCCATAAAATCTAAAGCCACAGCAAAAAGACGCCCTTAAAGATTTCTACAACTAAAATGACAACCAACGCTAACAAAATGTGTATTAACAACCCAAGTGAAAAGTATAAACGTAAAGCTACTGAGCATTCATCCACCAAGGTCTAGGCTACATGTTTAATTCTACAGCCATCCGTTATCCCAGGGTTTCCTTCAGATTGAGTGACAATTCACCCAGAGCACCAATCCGATCAACATGTCACAGTCGATTCTATTTAAATCAGCTGATTTCCATTCTGCTTCTGGTCTGTTCCTAGTTTAGAGACGTACTACGGCTTGTTTTTCCGTCCATAAAATGTTCTACAAGATAACAATCGTAGGTTCTAACGTTGGCAGAAACGATGGATTCAAAGTAAACTATGGACCAACGCTAACTCTAAATGGATGGCTATATCTTTTGTGTAAGGTATTAACATTAGAACAGGATGAAAACATAGGTCGTGCGTCTCTTGCTTTGTTACTCAAGTAAACCCGTTGATTCTTCAGTCAGGAACATTAGTTAACAACTAAATGATCAAGGACGGCCAGGTCAAGTCACGAACCTTCAAACATCCTGATCAAACTTTTCTTGAGATTTGCCGATGAAGGTTGTACCGCTGACTTTGAATAGTGCAAGTAGACTTCTCGTACTATTGTTAAATCTGGAGTCTGTTTTGATGTACATTTCAAGGTGTAAAGTCTACTAAATGTTCCTCAATTTTTATTGGTAAACTATACGATCTATGAATTTATCTATGGGTTGTTGCGTCTATTAAAAATATTGTTTAAGTTTTTAGGTTTTATACCGGACAGAGCTAACCTAAAGGTTGATAATTCTATAAGGTAATATGGTAGTTCTAATACTAGCTGCTTCTTGTGCCAGGGCCATTTGAAAACTTGGTCAACATGGACAGCTCGGTAAATTTTCAAACTATCAAATTTCAAAGTATTGATAAACAAGAAGCTATAACACAAAAGGTATCACCTCACAGATGAATCGATATTGAAACAATTTGACACCTAATTTCGTCACTCATAAAGTCTAAAATAGCAATCTTCCTCAAAGCTAAACAACAGTTTGAATCCATCATTTTCTTTACTATAAATACGTCATAACAAAAACATGATATATCGATTGTCAACAATGATTTCGGCTCTCAAGTAACAGTTACAAATATTTACTCCAAATCAATTAAACGACAATTTGATTCCAACTCCAGCATTTTTACACTGTACTACTTTAAACAAGTTTTTAGTTCGGTTTGTTAAAGACATTACAGTTTTTAGTATCCGCATTCTCGTGCCGACAGCTACCGCCGACAAAAACATAGTTTCTGTGACGAATGTAGCTGTCACTAGAGAGCGATCGTGAACAGAATCCCAACTAGCAACAGCACCGTAACCTCAAACCACTGGTCTACAGCTAGTCAAACAACGAAGTACATTTTAATTGGCTCCTTAGTGAGTATTCAGTTTGTAGAATAATAGAATACAGTTAATAGAATGCAATACTCCACGCACTTTTTGGAGGGGAGGGTAGGGGTAAAGGGATGAACCACTCACGATGATTGTTTAGATTTAAGTGCATGTTAGAGTATTCACAAGATAATTATGATATTTATTGTGTTGTTTTAAGAATCGGTCATCGGACTGATTCTGAGAGAAGGCGTGTTTTTATACTTCGAAACAAGACCCAGCTGTCCTCCATCGTCGGGCTTTAAATAAAAACCTTAAGGAACCCACTAATGCTAAAGTCAATAGGAAAGGTCTGCTGACTGACTCAGTCCATCCTATTTTCCTACTGCATAAATTACACAAGAGTGAAGAGCTGTCTTTAAGTGGTGTTGATGATAATTAATGTTGAAGTATTGAGTATTTTCCATCACTTGCTGTCAGGACAAAAGATGAATTTCAATTATATTCAATAGGTATACCGTGTGTTTCTAAAAGATCCCTCAGCTAGCAGAAGTTCATTTCAGTGCAGACATGGTTTTTAAAGGTATTGTTAGAGATTTTCAAGATTATTTCCACTAAACTCGGTAAACGGGGTATAAAATAGGTTTAACCAGTGATTTGATTGATATCATTAATCACATACGTAAAATATTTGGTTTTAATAATCACTATCGCGAATCCTCTCAACTCTTTGGTGGAAACAACCGAGCACAACAACTCGAGCACGTCATGTACAGCACCGTTGGAACAGGTCAAAAGGACTTGCCGGGCAACTTGTATCTTGTATGCTCCCGTGAAAGTCCTAGTGCCAGCATTTGCATGTACAGTATGAGTGAAGCTATTGGCTGCTAGACATTAAAATCCTCCCAGCACGCCACCTTATGTACCTGCCTGAAGAGGTAGCCCAATTCATAATTTTGGACCAGTAAACTATTTCCTGAAGCAATGGGAACTGCCCAGTTCGTCTCCAACATGTTCATAGCAAAACTTTGATGGCGTCAATATAGTAATCAACGCACTTCACGAAAATCGTCTTCAACCATATGACCAGTATCGGTTACGATGAAAGTAGGCCTACATGGCTACATATAACAAGGGAGGACAAAGACGATTGAGAAGCTGAGACAAAAACGAGGAACCGCGACGACATTCTCTGGCCGGGTTTTTACCGCCTGCCAAACCATATCCTAAACTGGGCCCTATCAAAACCATTATGGGACGCTCAGGTTGAGTTGATGGAACGACTTGGGGACATCCAATGATGTCTTATGAAGACGATCTTGAACGCAAAGGGGTCTAATATTTTATTTTACGTTGTTTAACACACGTCATGTTCCATCTAGTGTTGCACGGTACCAATCCCCCAAGTGGCCAAGGTTCGGAGGCCCTCCATTGACAATGTTGTTGAATCCTCCAATGCAGTTTGTATAAAAGCAATAATAAGTTGAGCTGGAATTTCCGACTTCTCTCTCCTCTTGACGCTGGGTTACCCATACCAACTGCCAAAACTGAAGGCCGAATATTTAGCTTACTAATTAGTTTTTCAGTAAAATTGTATTCACAGAAAAGTTTGTTCATATTATTGTTTTCAACGCAGCACATAGACAACGCAACTTGACATGAGGTCGTTTTTGGTAACCGAATATCTGTCAGTGAGCAATATTAAGAAAAACATAATGTAGCGTTTAACAAGAATTACTTTTAAATGTCAAAACTGAAAGTTGCTGTATCTCCATTTAAACTTTGGTGAATATTGTAAATGACCCCTAAGAGAGGTTTTCGTGTACGAATCTTTTAAAAATAATTTTATTAGCTTCATGCAATCTGTTGTGTTGGTATTTCATTGTTGAGTGATCTATGTAATCTATCATGCCAAGATATCTTCTTCACTATAGTAAATCTATTGTACTCTCAAATGTACTATCCATCACACAACCAATGATTGAATTACCGAAATAATCTTTGAATATATAGTTTCACATATATAATAAATAGCGATGCCAGAAGAGTTATTCCTCCTTGAAAATATGTGAAACCAAGTACAGCCAGCAGATCATTCCAATTCCAGACTAGTTGCACAAAACAACCTAACACGGGCTGGCAGCTTCCAGAGAGATTTGCATTGCAATTATGTTCAGAGGTAAGTAAGAGTGGTAATTAGGTGAACCATTAAACGTTTGAGTCAGAACTCCATGAAAGGCCATTAGTTAACACTTTCACTACCAAGAAAGGTTACAAGTTTATCAGGGGTGTAAAAACCTAAACACGTTTGTAGCATATTGCAATTCTATGGATTTCAAAATAGATTGTTGTTATACAGAGCAAATATAGCGGTTTCCAATACATTTGTTGCGGGGGAAAAGTTATTTCAATTCCTCAAAAGGCAAAAGTTTTAAATATTTTCGGTTTTTTAATTTTGTTTTTGCCGTTGATTTTAACTAATAAAATAGTTGTGATTAAAAATACATGTTATAACATATTTATTCGAACCCATCCGAGTTGCATCGTGTTACAACACACATATTTACAAACAAATTTATATTCAGATCAGCCAAATTGAAACGTTAAAATTGATTGAGTTATTAATTGATCTTGAAAATCTTTTACGCCACACTACATTATTTTGACGAACTTCCCACGCAAGGATTTAGTCCAGAAAACAGCTGTTTGCCGCCAGCTTATTCAAATGGGGTTTCATTGCGTACGTCTGTACTGCAATGAGTTTTGCCGGACACCAATCAGCTGATTATACTGTATTTAGGTGGCAGTGAGTGGTTATAAACAAAAACATAACATGACTAGTGACTTTTAGTCCTTTAGTTGGTGGAAATATATAAGGATTTGTACGGATTTAGTAGTATGGCGTAAACTATCGTACGTAACTCGTCCAAAATGTGTGTACCGGACTCGTATGGTAATCCCGTACTCGACTTCGTCTCGCTCGGGAACGACCACACTCGTCCGGTAAACACTTATTTTCAGGACTAGTAACGTAATATACTATTTCGTTTGGGGAGTAATAATATTTAAAAGAGCTATTGATTTTCAATACCCAAATAGGCTACATAAATGACTACATCAGTAGCACGAGTATGTGTGCGTATAGCTAAACAAGATGATAGCAATCTTGAGATATAAATTGTAAACATAAGGAAAACACTCACTTTCTCCTAGTTAGTTTAGGGAATGGTGCAGCATGTAGACGAATAGAACAGGGTGTCATATATATATATATACAGGATTTCCCACGTAAGGTGTGTCAAATTGATTACGGAAAAACGATTTAACTTACAAGGACGAAACAAAATTGTTATAACAATTATCGCTTAGTCTGCAGGTTTGCTGCGGCGGGGGTATTTTAACGATTTAACGAAGATTTGAAAAGAATCAAGTCGTCAGTTGCAGATTGATGTTAATGGACCCATCGACAGTCATATCCTGACTATGAATGAGTCCATTACGAGGATGGGCAGACATGAGTGACGCCCCCCGAGTAGATGGGCGCACCTACTCGGTCATCAGACAATACTTGGCTATTATTGTGACCCTACTTGAACCTGGTGAATAGTGATGAACCATTGAACGCTGACCTATTGACTACATGACATAACGTGATCACAAGATTGGCGGTGAAAACTACGAGGTAACGCGTTGTGGATTAATATTTTGTCTAACGTATAAACTCAGATTGAAGAGTAGTCGTCTCCCCTTTAACCTGTGGTGTTATCACGCTCTGTTACTATGTTCCGGGTATCTGAGTATTTTCTTCATGTTGTATGTTGTTTTTCTGAACCACTGATGATAAATGTATATAATGTTACACCTTATATATATTTAGCTGAGTATTCTAGGATTCCAACTATGGTACAACTTGAAAAATACGAAATCTTCGGTTCTGTCTGTTAACAGTTTTCCAGTTTCCACCAAAATCTGGTACTTTGGGCCAGTTTTATTATTGTAATAAATCCCCTTAAGGAATTCACCAACATAGGCTAATGGTATCTTCTAAATTAAAAGGACAGCTAAAATGTAAGGTATTTAACCCAAAAAGATACAATTCTTTAATTTCAAATCTTCATTGTAGCTATTTAGTCACAATTGTATCAAATTTGAGAAGACTGTCATTTAAAACTGGGTTAAGACGGTTTCCTCAAGTTTTTGCCATTTATATACCTTTATAAAACAATATTCAATACGGTTTTATATAATTTTACTGACCAATTGCTATTTTCTGTAGTCTACTTAAGTTTCAAATAGCCTACATGTTTCAAACTGTAACTAAGAACATTTAAGACAATGTGTTTTACTGCTAACTTAAGGTTGCCGTTTTTATGAAGGTAAAGATAACCAATTCAGTAAGAAGGCTGTTAACGCTGAAGACAGATTTGAACCAGTATCACGTGAGAGTCCTAAAACTCCAAAAGAATCCCGTGTCAATTAAGATTTACTGCATCCGCCCATAATACCCCACTTAAAAGCGACGTCAAAGCTGCTATTAAATGATTAATTTTATTCTCTTTTAATTTAAATCCATTTTGGTTTTGGAGTTCTATCATAACACATAGAAGATATTAAGCAGCCCTAGAAGACGATATATAATATATTGATAGACTTATTATGTACCTATTTGAAATTTGGCAGTAATTTTGAAGCCTAGGCTGTAAACTGCCTGGTTAGCAGAGTGGTTGTAATGCTAACCTCCGAGTCTGAAGGCTGCTGGTTCGGTACCAAAGGGGGTCGATTATAAGCGCAGATGACATTCGCCATTCAATTAACGACGACGTCTAACTGAAAGTTGACGTTAGATAGTAACGACATCAGGTCTTGGACCGCCCTTTACAAAAAAGTAAAAAATACCAATAACATTGAAACGCACAAATATAAGATAAAATGAGATTTTAAATAGATTAGAAATCACCAAAACATTAAAACCACATAAATTTTTTTACCTTCCAAAGTTTTCAACTAATGGCAGTTTTGATTTAAGGATGGCCAACGCCGCCTAATGATGCAGTAAAAGTAGTAGGTAACGTATGGCGACGATTTCACTGAATGGGCGATAGTTTATCTAAATGTTGTCTAACTTGTCTGGGTAACGTGTCTCGTAATAATTTTCGGAGGATTTCTGGCGCAGCGGGACACTCAAAATCCCGAACTTTATATATGAAGATCCTCCGTGGGGGGCGAAGGCTTTCGCAACGACACAACTTTTGAGTCCTAGAGTATTGTGATGACGTTAAAAATCGTCATAATGTAATAAAAAGATAGATTTAGTTTATGAGGATTTCCAAAGTTACCTATCTGACAAAACCTATTTTACAAGTATAGTACATACAGATTTGCAAAATTGGTTGCATATTGATAAGGTTTAAGTCGAACGAATTACTAATCAATTTTTAAAAATAAACCTTGACCTCCCTAGCAGCAAACTCGCGTAGCCTAATTGAATAATGCCTATGATATAATTTGTCTACCGATCTACAACATTGTCTTGTATATCTTCAAAGGTAAAATCGTGAATGATAAAATCGATTAACCTTGTAATACAAATTGACTTCTTATCGAGTTTCGTGCTACTGAACCTCCATTGATGCATTGACGTGTCGTATTATCGCGTTATCAGTGTTCCTCCTCGATTATAGAAATAATCTTTCATGTATGTAGTTTAATGTATAATATGGAATCCATAGATTCTTTCTCTGAGGTTATACTATTAAACAACGATCACATAAGGCTATTAAACCAATTAACCAATGGAAAGAATAATTTTTTCGTAGTTTTAGTGCTTAGCTATGTATTATGCTTATTGTTTACAATGTGAAATAATGCAGTTAGCAAATACTATTAACAAAAGTTGTGTTGTTAAAAAATTAGACAACCAAAGTTGATTTAATCTCAAAATCCACGGTGCAAAACACCGTATGACCTTAACACAGCATAAAATTATGATTGTATTGTTCCACTCTCACGGCCAAATGCGTTGTAAAGATGCCATAAAAAATAAAAATGTGAGAATTTGCAACATAGTACTATGTCTCCGCCCCCTTTGAGAAGTTATGGTTGAGCCTAATGAGAGCAAAGTAGGCTTGATGTTTGCCGGTTTATTCCACAATGTTTGCTAAACTGTGGGAAATTTGCTAAATGCATTCATTAGTGTAAATAGTTGTTCACTAAAGCGTAAATGGCCTTGTTTATGTTAAGTTTACATAAATCAAATTAGACTGTAATCTTTCCTTTGCTTGGATTGATGTAATGTTTGGATTTTTACATTTTACTTCGTTGGTACGGGTAGGTGGGTAGCATACTATAGGTGGGTAGCACGACACACTATAAAACCGTTATGGTTTTATTGTTGTAAATATACATGCATTGCAGCCATTAAAAATATTTACAGTATTCAATAAAGCTCCTGCATCGATTATACCAGCTCGCCTCTGGCTTTGCTTGACTACGCTTAGGCTTGAGGCCCATTTGGTTGGTTATACGAACAATTCATTCATCTCGTCTATCTGTTTCTAATATTATAATTTTATAAACATGGAGCAGAACATTAGATACAACTTTGTAAATGTTTTAGCGACCTGTATACCCGATATTTTTTTAGATAGGAACAAATCTAAGCCTTTTCATTCTACACTCATCTTTCGTTACTACTGTTCGAATCATGTTTAGTTTAGATGGTACCTTTGACTATAAATTATGAACTTTGAATGCTGCAAATAGACTGCTCATTTTATTGTAAACCCCCAAAGCCTCTTTCAATGTATTTCGTGTTGGTGACGTTTTAGAGCTAATGTTGACCAAACGAATGGTTCATAGAACTATGACCTATGTTCATGAACACTACATAGAATTGGTACATATAAATGTAATATTTACCCAAGTAACAAAAAGTTAAACCAAGTGCGTCGCTCTATCACTTAACTTATTACAAACTTACGCCATCGTATCCCAATGATGCTTATCTTTAATACCAAAAACCACTGAAAGGGGAAAAGCCTCACCTGATAAAAAGGTAATCCAAATCCCTTTCTGGAACCACAATCCACTAAACACACAACACACTCCACTGATGGCAGACGCGGCTTTTAGCGTATCTTCTCTGCGCGTGCGTAGTACATCATAGTCGGTCACGGCGTCGGCGCGGACATCCACCACAACACTGCAACATCACAATGCCGGCTGAATTACTGTGGTTTTACCTGACCGAAAACACTGAATCAGCAATGGTGTGAGGGAAAGTAATTGTGTAAATAATATGTTGAGAGAATTAATTGGTCCTGGGAGAAGTAGAACTTTGCCATTATTTTTTCCTGGGTGTTCTTAGTTCATTCTTGAAAATGAAATAAAAAATATACAAGGCTAATTTTTTTTCATGAATGCATTAAATTGTTATGATTTTAGTTGTGGCCGGTTATATAATGGAATAAGCTTAGATCATGTGAGTAAGGAAAGTGTGATGATGTAAAGTGGGGGTTTGTCAACTTTTTTTTTAAAAATCTGGAAAACACAGTAATCAGATTATTGTAAGCCATTGTTTATGCGTTCATCATAATAAAGTATGAAACCCCGGAATAGGACGCATGGGAAATAGAAAAAGAGCAGTTTTTTTTATTGTCTGAGTATTTATTGTCATTTCCAAATCTAACACCATTTCAATAACGATATTTGTATGCAATTATTTTTGGTATTTTATGGTCTGAATCCTGAATCCCCAAATAAAAACAAATGCTTCTCCTACACACATACAATTATGAAATAAAAAGTACACTACGGGACTTGATCAGTTTTAAGTGTAAGTTAAGAAAAGTTTGGTTTCGTAATCAAAGAGTAATTTTAGTTTGTTTTACCCCACTTAACAATTTGAAAGGAAACAGAAGATCAAGTATTTCAAACCCAAAAAACGCAAAGAAAAACGTAGGCCTTTACAAGTTTATGTTCATACCTAAATTATGTAACCAAATGTAAACTGCTTTATTTCACCTACGGCAAATGTTTAGTTATGTCAGTAAAATTATTAATGTTGGTTTTACACATGTAAAGAATCAGATAAAAAACACTTAGAGAGGGGGTTTAAGTATTTTGAACCCTGAAATCCACAAGAAAAGGAACTTTTCTTTTCACACCTAAATTAATAAAACAAATAACCATACATCGACCATTATTTAAAAGAAAGGACACCGATTAGAGAGCATGTTAATTTTAAACCCTGAAATCTAAAATAAAAATTAGAGAGGTTTTATTTTCAAACAATAAAACCCCAAATAATAATTTGAGGTTTAGGCCTAATTAGTTTGTAAACCCTGAAATCCCCCAGATCAACAAGACGCGATAACAATTAGAGAGTAAACATAAGGGTATCTTACCATTTACTAAGTTTTGTCAAGCATCTTCTCAGTATTTTCCGTAAAGTAGTGCTCACCCGGCGAGCAATTCACGTGAAACATAACCTCAAACTCCGCACCACAACAACGTCGCTGCCGCCGCCGCAGACCGCGCAAGACTGATGGTTTGATGCACTGCGCAGCGAGAACAACAGCTTCCGCGTGCGCAATGAAAATTAACAATTTCAGAGAAATAATGTAATTGTATCAAATGGTTTTGTTAAGGCTCTGGTTTTTTAGTGGAATAAACAGTAGATTTCATTGGTTTCTGTAACGTTCTGATTGTTCAATCAGTTTTAACATTCTTGGAAGCATGATAAGATCATTGCTCAAAATCGAGTAAAATTAATATATTCTCTCAGATGGTACTTAACATCTACCTAGGTCCAAAATATAATGTTGTCTAAATTGCAAGTGTACCACTGAAATCAGCAAAACCACTATTTATTGGTATTGTAGTTTGTTGGTCGCTTCAAGGTTTCGAGAGAAGTTTATGAATGTAAGGTTAATATTACTCATTATGTAATGGTGGAATAAGAAACAATTAGCCCTACTTGGGGTTTTAATTCTTAACGAATTTGTGATCAGATCGTTTTTGAATAGTTATTTTGTCAATCGTAACATTTTGACAACCTGATAATTGATAATTAAAATCTAAGACAGCATTAAGCCTATAAACTAAATTTAAACATTATATTTTGACTAGCTCACCCCGTCGTGGCTTCGCTCACGAAAATTTGTGAAAATATGTGACCACTCAAGTTAAATTAAACTAAGAGAGAACTTCTTCATTTACAACATTAACTGTCATTCTACCAGGAGCTTTGGACTGCTCAGCTCACTCTTACCACCTACTGTACATAATATTTTGGCCAGAAAACTATTCCCGCTGTATCTGCTTTACATAGGTTTACATGCTTAAAAACCTTATTTTCCAATAATACTGTCAGATCTCCCATAACTTGATTGGAAAATTGTATGTCAACTTAAAGTAACATTAAGTGACATAAAAACCTTGCACGATGTTTTATTGTGGTTTCTATAACCCAATAAGAGCCTAAACAGTTACAGAGTCTATAATGTTTTTTAACCAAGCAGAATGTAGTCACATAAATGTGTCTTTATTAATATGTGGCTTCATAGTATGCATTTCCTAACGAAAAAAAACATAACAAGCTAGTTTTTACATAATCCACCAAAAAACGTGAACTGGGATAGTAAAGCAGCATGATAGTGCTGTTTTTTGGGGAATTTCTTGGGACTCAAGAGATTTGACAGCCTAGGGATGGAAGTGATTAAACTTATGAAGCAGTCTGATCTTCTCTCTTGAGCACCCATTATAAATTATCACAAAGTAGCCTAGTGAGAGAAGACGGCAGATGCCATCCCTTATATTAGGTGAAACTCGATTGCAAATAATCGTACCTTTGACATTGGCGGATATTCTCGAAACATTAAATAATACTGTTATTTAGTTGCTGAGAAACAGATTTTAAATACTTCAACAAAATGGTTAACATATCTTGATTTTTACATTCATTTGACAATTACAAAATGCAGTAAAACACACATTTTCAAGCCACAAAATAATAATAATACAAATATTTTCATTTCAATCAAGTAAATACAACCAGATGTTTATAGTATAAAATTTAAAAAAATATTCATATGTTCAAATGTATACAAATCATTTCTCCATAAGGATAACATGGGAACTTTAGAGGCCACTGGGGCACAGCCCTGATGGAATTTCTTGAAAACAGTTCTCTTATTGAAAACCTAGATCCTAATTTGAATCTCCATGCCAATTCCTGAGTTTTTTTTATGTTTAGTACTTTTTAAGATACGATCAGTGAGTCAGTTAGTGGTATTTAAGTAAGAAGAGAGATTTGACTTGGAGTTGATCAATATGTACAGAGATCCATATGGTATTTTGAATACTAAAAACTATTGATTTACAATTAAAGGTTTTGAATAAATTAGAAAAAACACAATAATTATATTGTAGTTGCATTTTACTTGCGCTATTTTTTTCTTAGAGGGCCATGGACCTTTAAACTACAAAGCTACCTTCATACCACTTTTGGCGCTACTGAATGATAAAAGGCAAACGAATTATAAAGTACCGTAGTTCCCAAGACAACGGAAATAATTAATAACAACATGGCGTGATGACAACAGTTAGTTCTGGTTATTTATTGTCTTGTAGATATGTCAGCTGAAAACAGCTGATGATGGCCAAATTAGCCTGTAAACAGGACCTTCAGTTGTAGTAGGAGCTAATTATTACATTCATCATCGACTTTGAATGAATAGAGCAAGTACCCTGTAGACTTCTTACCCCATTGTAAAATCTGAATCCTGTTTTCATGTTGTTGACGTTTGTAGAGCTTACATTTTTCTCTTACAGTATTTAAGAGTAGATATAACAATAATTTGCATTGATGCCTATAGAAATATCTTTCAGGGGGGCAAACTAGTATCTGCTGGCTTATCTCTAGCAGTCAGGGGAAAGACTTCATTAAAAAAATCAATTTTAATGTCAAACTCTTTAAAAGATTCTTGTTTGATTGAATACCACTGGAATCATTTAAAAATAAGGTTTACATTATATCCATCCCTAGAATCTGTCTAAAACCTTACGGAGCATAAGTGAATTTTAAACTTAATTTATTTTCAGTAAGTCCTTTGCCACTCTCCCTACACCACTGTGACAGGGTCCATGCAGTTCATATTCCACTTTTTGCTGCATTGTAATAACAGAGGGTAGGCACTCGATTATGCCATTTCAGAATTTTCATATTAATATCCCCCTTGAATCTCATAAATAAAACGCAAAGTATAAAAAGTAATAAATTCAGTGCATTCTTATAATTTCAGGGAGTTTGTCCAGCTTCACAAATTAAAATTTTTTGGAAAAAAAACCCTCATATGCTGGTAACGATTTTCTAAAATTTGTCACTGAATTCATAAAAAAATAAACTAAATTAAAGAAAATTCTAAAAGAGCATATAATAAATCTAGCATTATATTCTTCTGATGAATTTTCCACCATAGTATTTTTAAGTATTCTGACACTATTCACTGTACTACCAATGTACATGATTTACGAATAAAGATGTTTTAATATGAATATACAAAAGTGAATCTTTTAGTGGAAATTTTTTTTTTTAGATTTTTTATTGATGTAAAGTATTTTGCAAATATAAGGTATTTGTTTCTATTTTTGCTGAGTTTGCTCAAAGTTCCAAGCCCAGTATCTAACAAAAGTTAATGCGTTTAGTTGGGATTTTTAACCAGTACACAACTCAAAATGAAAATGAAAACCCTCTATGGCAATTCATAATTGAATCAAATTTTAGGTTTTTGTACAGTACTTAAAGACGGTTTGTCTGACGCTTCTAACATTTGCAGTCTTCTCCTACATTTTTACACAGGGAATATATATGACTTGTTTATTAATAATTAACTTTAAATATTTTAGTTAAAATTCAATCACGCCAATTGAAATTAACTTAGTCTGCATAATGGCGGTGGGGGTATTTATTTTTGGTAACAACATTTCATATAGGCCTACATACTGTATGTAAAAAGGTGTATTAATGGAAAATAAACCCTAAGTATAGAACAATTTTTTGTTACTTAAGCTCTTGACATGTCTAGGGGTTAAGGTTAACAAAGTAAAAAATTTTAAACACAACAAAAGACCTTTTTATTGTATCTATTAATTGTTTACATACCATTGGTAAGTATTTACAAGACAGTGTATAGTTTTTAATGAATATATTAGTTTAACATTTAGGATACTTACAGATTTTATATAATTTGTCAATTAGATCAAATGATGAAAGCAAAATCATCCATCTGTACTCAAGGGTTTCGTAAAAGTAAGAAATCTTTTTTAGTTTGGCTTGAAAATTTTTTACAAATCATTATACGTTATCATTATGAAAAGAGCTGATGAAAGTCTAAAACTATTTTTACTTTGTTTAAATCTGTTCATGCATTAAATAGAGTACAAATTTTTACAACTGAAATTTGAGCATTAAGTTATGTTTACAAGATTTAAAAAATCGCTGTTTTGTGTTGATAACATTAAAACAATTTCTAAAGGATGTAACATAGGCAACAAGAGCCTAGGTTTTAGTCTATATAATTAATTCTCTGTATTTTTTCTAGCTCTTGTTTAAAACACAAGTTGTAAAATACCGCACAATTTCTGATTTCCTATTAACTGAAGTTGACAAATATTTGATTTATGAGCTAAATGAAGACCATAAATTAATTAATATAATATTAATATTGCCATTATTTAATATTGATTGATAATTTTAAAACGCAAATTAGTTTCTTTGAGAGTTTATTTCCATTATTTTATATCCAAGTTAAAATGTTGAAATATAGATACTCAAACACTAAATGTAATATATGAGTACTGTACAATATTTTAATTATGAATACCAAATTAAACAGTTGAATGACATCAGTTTTAAATAGCTAATGCAGAAACTTTAACCCTAGAGTGGTGTCTTGAAAATTATCACACTAGTGTCTTCAGTCTGTGAGACCATTTAATTTTTTTCTACATAGCAATAATCATTAAAGATAAAACTGTGTAAAATAATTTTTCCTTATGTTTATATTTTTATGGGTTTTAATGTGAAATAAAACCCCTCTGAGTATTGGTAAAATATTTTTGAAAAAACTAATACATTTATCAAAAGTTGATTGGTAAAACATTTTTTAAATACTGTTTTTAAATTACTAAAGCCTTTACTGATATATTATGAAAGTTTATGGACTAGTTAATGTAAAATAACATAAACCAGCAGAATGCTGGACCAACCAATTATTTATATAGGTACTACACGTACCCGATTTGACTTGGTAACAAGAATAAAGTACAGTAAAACCTTCATCAATACAATCTTGGCTTAATCTCTATAGCCATTTGATACCAGATAAAAAAAAAGTCATTAATCTTTTTCAGTCATGCGCCTCTGATAAAAATTTTAAATATTGTGGTCTTTTAACTCCAAACAAAATGGTACAACCCCCAAAGGTTGTTGCAACTTTTGTCATTCCCCCCATGAGGTATCATAGGTTGTTCCCATCCCACCGGGTTGCTGACAAGTTAATTGGTAAAAGTATGAGTGAGATTAGTCTTGAGAAGATCCTTTTTCATATAAATGTAACCGGCTAAATGTGTAGGGGGGTTTTTATCTTCGTTTATCGTTAGGTGGTGTAATTTCCCACGTTTCGTCTTCAGGAAAATTACATTACAAAAAATTATTTTATTTTATTCTAGGACACAAGGAACCAAAGTAGTACCAATTAATATGGGTTTACTGTACATTTTCGCTTACCTATCGGTACTAACTAATTAAGTACAGTCATTGACTATTACGTCTACATACTTAACATCAAGTTGGAAATGGAACTTGCATTTATGATGTCTACTAAGCAATAAATAGTAAAAACACGTATCTTTGAGGCAAACAGAAGTAGAGGAATGTATAAGTACTTTTTTCATGTTTGCTACTAACAACCCACTAACAAGAACATTTTATAAAACAAAACAAGCAAGTGCATAAAACGTTTAAAAAACACAAAAAGTATATTATTTTCTTTGGATATTATTGCAATTTTGTAGGCCTAAAATAAAAAATAAAACTTTTTGTTATGCTCTTTGTTTAGAGCTTATACGTTTCCTGGTGGAGCCTGGGGGTAGATGGTTAGAGTGGACCGGTTTTGTTGGGGTGGGGGTACGCAGAAAATCAGTCTGCGCTCTCACTCTGTCCTAGCAACATCGCGGATACAATCTTTTTCAAAAACATTTGGGATGCCAGTTTGATTATCTTTACACTTAATTTTTTTTATTTTTAAGTTTACAGTGGTGTGAAAATACAATTTTTTCTTGTATGTTTAAGCCATAGTTTCTTTTGATAGTAATGCATTATTTGTAGGCCTACTTGTTTTTGCTCACGAAAAATCTTTGGCTCATTAAAGAATAAAGAGTAATTTTTGAAGTATTAAAAATAGCCTACTCTAAGTTTTAATAAAGAATTTAATAAAATAGCTATCCTCTGTTCATAAACATTTTTATATTCCTCTTAATGAGGTAAAAATTTAGATATTTATTGAAAATACTCAATTTTTGTTATGGAACCCTTAATTAGCCTACAGTACATTAATATGATCACACAACTCGTGCAAGCAACCTGAACCGCATCTGCACCATTGTCCGAACTCCGAAAAATGTCTTTCGTCAGACTAGTAGCCGAATAGGACGAAGACGTCAACTTCCCCTCTCGCGCTCAGCTCCCCACTTGCCACTACAGCCCCTCACACACCCAGGCTTCACAAAGAAACACACAAACTCTACAGACCTTTGAGGTCCATTTGGACAGCAAATGTAAGGAAAGACACAGCCAACCTCTTAAAAAAAAATTAAACATAGTAAATATATTTTTGGTAAACAAATTATTTTTAATGTATTAGTTTGAACAAGTATTATAGGTATTATCATTGACATCTCTGTGTAGATATAAAGTCAATGGTATTATTATATAATTAGGGCAGCATAACATTATGTTTCAATTAATTTAAAAGTCAAAAGATTATGTTTCTGAATCATTTAACGCTGTAAATTTGTTATACTGCACTGCATATTTTAATTTTGGCTCCTAAATCAGCCACATAGATTTGCCTTATGTTCTACATCCAACATATTCCTGACCAATTAAACTAATAATACTGTGCTGAATAAAAGTGGTGAGGGTGTTTTAGGAGATTATCTCGACTCATCAAACTTCAGTCTTATGATTAACAACAAAGTAAACACTAAATACTACACTAACAGTTGAAAGTGCACAGGTTATCACAGTTATCAACTGGTGGTGGGGAGAGAGGGATCACTGATGGCGAAATCCTTATCACAGGTGAATGAGACAGTGAGGGCGAACCGTTCACCCGAGGTCACCGGCTCAATGTGGTGAAGGTTCTCCTTCCCAGAGGTGAACATGGACACTCGGCCTGTCAATCGGAATAGGAGAATTAATTGTGAGTCAACCTATTGGAAACCGAGGATAGTAAATTAATATGGAGTTGTTAAGTGGACATTTGGAAACATAAGAAGGAAATATGGCTTGCATTATCAAATCGGGATGGACAATGGGCAGGTTAGGAGAAGGCGCATTAACCACATTCAGCCAAGTTTTTCAGCCAAGTTTTTAATAGATGATGTTTATAAAATTCCAAAAAGTAACTTATTTGTATGTTTTTTAACTCTGCTCTGTGAAATATTTGTTTTTTCCAACATTTCTTCTTAGTCTGTTTCGTGGATTGCTTGCTTTCTGATCTTTGTTCTGCATGCACATATTTAGCCACATGTTTTTGCTTTTAAGGGCCCCATGGATTGGTCGAGGATAGAAATAATTTTTGAATTCTATCGAGACCCCAGTAAATGGTCTAGATCTTGCCCAGACCGCAGGAGATGTTATTGACTTTGCCGCGATCGTAGGAGACCTTCGTGGTTTTACCACGATCGCGGAAGATATTCTATGAACTCGTTGTAATATGACAAATTGATAATTTTTTTTTATCATTATGTTCTAAAGCAACCCAAGGTCAACATTTCCCATCCAACCTGACCTGAAGTAAAAAGGTCTGGTCCTGAAGACCCTAGCTTTTTACTAATGTTTTTACTTGTTATGTTTAAGTTTTCAATCACATGTAGGCTATTTATATGCCAGTAGCATGTAAATGCTTAAAAATAAAATAAAGGTGTCAAGGTAATAGAAGGTGTAGTTTGAATAAATACTCAAAGATTCATAAGATAACTGCTTGTTATACATTTTTATAAAAACATGAAAATATCTAAATGTGTTTTAAAACTTTTGAACTTATTCCCAAACACCATGCCATTAGATAGACAAAACTGTTTGTACACCTGGTTTGACTGATTAATAGCATGTTATTAGTGAGTTGGCAATATTTTCACTGAGTTCTGAACATAGTTTCTACTTTTAACCACACACTACTTTTAACGGTACACAGCAAAGTGGCCATTCATTGAAAAACTACCTACATATTTCAAATAATAAAAATTGCATGATATATTTATATGAACTTCTAATAATTGTACAAAAAAGTAAAAAAAAAAACACTCTATAACCTACAGGATAAATTGTCTATTAAATATGTCACTCAAAGAAAAAACTGTACCTTTTGGACAAGAATTACACAATATAATTTCAAATATTGTAGTAAAAATTATTCCTTGTCCCAAACAGGGCAGCGTTCACAAATTGAGGAAATAAAACTTCATTTTAAAGTCAGTTTGGCCACAGCTGCTCAACCCTCAACCAAACCCTCAAGATAAAGAAATAGAGGTAGAATATCAGAGCTGAGCGGCTAAGGTTTTTGTGCGGGTACCCGCTGCGCTCTACTATTTTTTTATGCACTTACGTACATGTATGATCTAAAGGCCGCTTAGCTACGCTCTTCAATACACTCTAGCCTCTAGTCCTAAGAGTGTGTCACTGTCTCAAATAATTTAATAGGCTAATTAATTTAATTGCTTACTTTTGGGATTCTGTGGCATATTTTGCATCTATGTAAGATCCTTCATCTTGTGTATTGCCTTCCAGATTACTTCATGAATGTATACAAGAGGTTAAGTTACCTTGATTCTGTCCATTAGTCGTCATTAGTGCGACCGGTTTCGATGTCTATGGCATCATTGTCAAGCTGAACGTAAAAATTGCTCCTACAACTAATTTACAACACCATTGGTGTGGCCATGCATTTTATCGTTTTTTGTTTGTGTACGTGTTACGTGTTTTTCAAGACTCATGACAACCTCCTAGGAGCGATTTTTACGTTCAGCTTGACAATGATGCCATAGACATCGAACCCGGTCGCACTAATGACGACTTAAGGATTACTTGGACAGAATCAAGGTAACTTAACCTCTTGTATACTATGTAAGATAACGATCCAAACCCTGATCACATTTTGTTTGACCTTACCTTTCCTTGGTTCTACAACCACAGTGGAATTGTTAGCTTCTAAGAATATGAACCGACCACCTTTGAAGTCCTGTTGGTAGTTGTTGAGGTACAGAAGAGACGTGTAATGGAAAGCATCATAAGTGTCCTGCAAAACCAAATGGTTTTCTATTAATATTACAATAGTCACATTAAGAAAAGAATATGTTAATTCATGTTTTTGTGTGGCATACTGCTCCTTCTTCCCAATGTAAAACTGGACATATTTAGTGACAAGGGATAAGTCACACAGTAACAAAGGTATTTTCTGTGACTTGTCAAAAGCATTTGACTGTGTTAATCATGAATTATATTTTGATCGAGCTTTGCCTCTATGATCCCTGTTAGTGTGTGCAAGTGTTTCTTATGTGGTTTTAAAAAGCCGCATCATTCTCTTCTGTATTCTCACACCTTAGGAAAACATGGGCAGATCAACTAGTACAGTTCGGCCAAAGATTCTGTGTGCGCGACCAGATCTGGTTAGGTCTTGGTCAGGGGGTTTGCGGGGTACTTTTGTGAAAACATTTTTGTTTTGCTACTCACTCCCCCCTACCCCCAGCACTGCCAATAGCCGGTGCCTGTATGTTTTAGTTTGGCTAGTAGCGAACCGTCCAAGTGCACAGAAGTTTTGGCCGAACTGTAATTCTTATATGATTTAAGTTAACTCTATCAACTTGTGAATCAATTTCACTAACTTTGTTATGAAAAAAAAACAGAGCACACAAATTTTACATCACCTTGTCAACGTGGGGATGCCAGTACTCGTCATGGATGGTGACAGGAGGCAAGTCAGTCAGCTGTGAGAAGAAGGTTGGATGAGTCAGATACAATGAATCAGCTGATATCCCAAACTGATGAGCCACAGCATGTTGAATCTTAGTCCTCACCACCCTGTCAAACACCCACTTCTACATTACTACTACCAAACAAATTACATTACTACTTCTAGATTTGTGTACTATAATCTCTCGCAAACTGTGTATACATTAGAAAACAGTTCCAGTCAAATGCTAAAGATAACACAACACATTTAAACCATAGCCTCTATTTTCCCTCGGGAAAGGAGCTTCATTATCGTGGAAGAACTAATAAACTCTTTCTTTGGTTTCAATAGGCTATACAGTAGTTAAATTTGGAAGATTCTGCAGAATGGAGTTTGAGTCGAACAAACAAGCTTATATTGGTAGTGCCATCAGAAGGATTAGGATATTCAATTTCAAAACAAATTAACGGCATATATACTGTAAATATTTTGAGTAATAAATACAAGGTTGGAGTTGTTTAAGTAAGGGCCATTTGTGCATATAGTTCTGTAGTTCCATTTTTATCTTCCTGATTAGTTAAATAAGGGATAATAAACTTGATCCGGAATGAAACTGTACCTATAAATAGCAAAGTCCTTGACTGAAAAAAGTTGCTCAGTGTCGTTAAGAGTGTAAACATTGATGAAGTTTCTTCCGTATGACAATGCGCCAGAGTGCAAGTCCAGTATTGTTGCGCCGCCTGCTGGACTACCTCGCGCTAGGCCCCGACGTCCAATATCTAACAGCTGTTCAGCTTCTGCTGCTGTCACCAGACGATCGGACACATGCCTTCCACATCTCTCAGGTACACAACCTAGGACATAGAGTTAGTCTACAGTAGAACCCCTTATATCTGGCATCGGCATAACAGACTTCTTGTGATAGCTTAAAGCTAAACATAGAGGTGTGTGAGCGGCTAAATTTACAAACCCCGCCTCTCTACAAGCTCGAATGCAGTCAGAAATTTAAAATCGAGCCATGCTTTTACTATCATGATTTAATCTAAATCACAGGACTCGTCTGCGAAGATTGTGTAATTGAAAACTCACACATTCACTTAGACAACGATAAGTTTCAGGGGAGACAACGATGATATATCCGCAACTGAACTTCTAGACTTCTAAGCAACATAGGACATACACAAAAAAACCGGATTAAAGCCTCACTTGAAAATAATCATCGCCCAAAATTTTTTGAGGGTAGGCCTACATCTAGAAATATGAGTCAGTTATCTTACTAATATTATAAATGTGAAAGTTTGTGTGTTTGTTTGTGTGTTTGAAGTTCAATCACGCATAAACCACTGGACGGATTGGGCTGAAATTTGGCACGATGATAGCTTACATTCCCGATTAACATATAGGCATATTCTTATCTCAAAAATCCTTTCGGGCTCCGCCCCAGTGGCTCTGTACTTCCCCATGTTAACCTTATGAGTATTCATATTTAAAGGGAATTAAAGAATTTAGTCAGCTGTTTCAACTAAAAAAGTTGGTTCTATCATAGACTAACCAACAAAAGTAGACTTCTCATCCCATTGTAAATTTTGAAGCACGTTTTTCGTGTCTAGTTCATGTACGTGACACAAAGGCGCTAGTGTCGATGAAACTTTGTTTCCGTTATTTTAGGGTTAATTTCTTGATTTGTGCTTTACTAATTGGTTATATAACTAGGGGACAAGTTATTGTTTATGATTAGATCGTATTATTTGGTTAAACGAGGTTTTAAATGGCTGTAATAACGGGAAACAAATTGTAAACAAAACACGACCTCTACATAAACCGTACATGAACTAACAATAAAATTGTCTTCAGCTGTTCCATAAGGATGAGAAATCTACTAAGGAAGTATGTTTTATCTATGGTTCTATGATATGGAAAAGCATTAAAAAGTGATAAGATTTACCAACAGGGTGCAGCACTATATTTTTTTGCATTTATGAAAACAGCTAATTTGAACTAAGCAGCAACAAAAAACTGTGATTCACAATGAGAACGGTCAAAGTAGAATTGTTTACAGTTATGTTTATGTTTTTCATTTCATGAATAATTTGTGATATTTTGTGAATTGTTGATAATTTATTTTTCTCTATTGTTTAGGTGAAGTGGTAGAACATTATGGCTATGGTCACAGAAAACGTACACTATAACCCAGAATGCCAACCGCATGGTAAAAAGCATTAAGTTTTTTGAGAGAGCTTTGCCTGTCAATCCGTAGGCAGCGCCACCAGCGTTGCTATGCTATTGCATGGCAACGCTGGTGGCGCTGCCTACGGATTGACAGGCAAAGCTCTCTCAAAACGCTTAATGCTTTTTACCATGCGGTTGGCATTCTGGGTTATAGTAGTACGTTTTCTGTGCTATGGTAGATGTGTAATACTATAGAATACTGTAAATTTAAAAAAGCAAATTTTATCAAACTGTGTCCTCCCTTATTGCAAACGCAAAGCTTTAACTGCAATTAAGCATTTTATACTTATATTCCAACCCCGTACGAAGGACGGGTACTCTGCTAGTAACATAATAAGTCTTACAAAAATGTTTTCAAATTTAAGAAATAACTAATAGGCTAACAAGGAAAATATCTTACAGCCTAGAAGTTCTTTTACTGCTTTTTACAAGATTGATTCATTCTGACTTGTCAGAGACAATTAAAATTTTTTGCCTCAGTTTAAATAGCTTTAACCTAAGAATTATATTGTAGATGTTAAATCGTTTTCAAGGTCAAGGCCGGATTTCCCAATAGGCCCGGTAGGCCCGAGCCTATGGGCACAAGGTCCCAGAGGGCGCACGGCCGAGAGTAATTTTTTTATACCTAGGCTATCTAAAAATAAAAATAAATAGTCATAGTTGATCAAAAAAACTCCAAAGCATTGTGATTCTGAAGTTCATAAGAAGAAATAATTGTTATGAAATATAAACTATATTTTCAGAATTACGCATCAATTTCGTTACAAAATTGGTAACGAACATTGGTTATACGGGAGTAGGCTGTAGGGATTTTGACGTTGACGAGCGCCCAAGGGGTACGCATCGTATTGCCACTGCACTGCCACTATGCTGGGTCGGGCTCGGCACTACTGATTAGAGTGATAAGGGGCGCATACGTGCAAGACATGACATTGTTACAACCCTCACATCACAAAACAAAAGTTATTTATTAACTAATCTTTTGATTAGTTTACAACTATCTGCAGGATCAAGTTAAAATATATAAGTTTTGTTGAATATTAAAACAACAATGAATTATTTATACCTTTAAAACTAACAAAAAAATATTAATCTCAGTTTGCATTCAATTTTAGAAAAATTCAATACCCTCCAAAGCACCATTAATGCTGTCATTTTCTCCTCAGGCCTAAGGATCGGTACGGTTGGCCGGAATAATGCTCTGTTTTGCTTTGGAAATATAACCTAGATACAGTATGACCATGGATTAAATATAACTCAAGTCGACTTCTCATAACATTGTTAATTCAAAATGTGCAGTTCATGTTGGTGACACTGGACGTTAGTTTAACTTAATTTTGTTTCTATTATTTTAGGGTTAGTTCTATGATGTGTGTTTTAATTTCTTGTAATATAAACAGGAGACGACCTGGATTTTTGTTTATATACATATACAGACTCTCACCTGGAAATTCGGTCAACTCTTCGGAGTAATCAGCAGAACAGGGGAAATTTTGACCTCTGCCCTGAATTAATTCTTTCTGTGATGCTAAAATTGTTTCTTTATGACTTTTAGAAGTGAAATATACAATTGCCAGCGTTGCCAATATCATTACTCCTCTAGTGAACACTCTTTGGTTTTGAAAAGTTGGCATAGGTCCAAACTTTAGCCCAGGGGGCTTACTTCTGAAACATATAACAACACTATGAAATGAAATGAAAATACTTTTTTATTGAGGCGAACATTAGGTCCACATGGTCCTTTCTTTCAGTCAACCTCTTATACTAAATATAAACTAAACGATACTGTTTTATAACACTTAATAAAATTATTAACAAAATAATAACTAAAAACTAAAGTGATAATCTTCGTCCCTAAACATACGCATCCACACACATTCACTTCAAACCATGAGTTTAACATAAACAATTGACATTTGCCAAATAGCTACAGCTGTGACTTACATTTCATTTTAGGCCTACAATACCGGTACCCACAGTAGAAAAACACAATTTTGCTAGAAAGATTCAGTGTAGGCATAGGTATAGGCCTATATTGTTCTATAGAGCCAACTATTTATTGCCAGAATTATTTGTACACACTTGTGCAAGTTTTAGCTTTATCTTCTATAGCCTAATTAGAAATAGGTAGGTATGACTCCTCGATTAATACAACTGTGCCATCGCCTATTGGTGACAATGCCAATTGCGGTAATATTGTGACTATTTTCGATGGTCTCGTGGAGATCATCACCGCCTTTTGCAATCGCGGCAAAAATCATGTTTATCCATCACAATCTATAAAATATCATTATCGATTTCTAAAATCACGGAATCATTTATCGTCTTCCTCCACGATTGAGGCCAAATATTAAATATTACTGTACCCATGGTGATATGAACATTACCATAGTCTTCCGCTATCGTGGAAAAATCCTAGACGTATCCCCCGGTCACAGAAAAAAATCATCATCTTCTTCTTTGATCTGATCGTGGCAAAAACCATAAATAACATCCTCACTATGGACATCATCATCGTCTTCCAGGATGGTGGCAAATATCAAATATCTCTCGAACCCGCAGGGAAATACCATTGTCTCCAGCAACTAACTTACGGAAACTTTCTCATAGTTAGGGGTCTATCTGCGATTGTGGCAAACACTTTAAAATATATCCTGCAGTAAGATATATATGCAGTAAAATATATCCTGCAAGAAAGATCATCATTGTGTCCAGTTATCACAGAGACTACATTTGCATCTGCAAACATGGCAAACTCCTGGATATCTTCTGCGGTACCTAAAGGAAACATCATCGTCATCTTCTGTGATTGTGGGAAAATATTGAGCGTCTCCCGCCATAACGAAAACAGAATCACCATTCCCCACGATCGTGGCAAAATATGAAACGTCTTCTGCAGCGGGGACGTTGTCCACATCTTCTGCGACCACGTGTGATAGTTAAATGTCAATTAGGCATTTAATTTGGCAATTTAATATGCTCCTCGGGTAATCCAACCTGTTCACTGTTCCTGTAGAGGGCAGATTTCCAATTAAGGTTAACTTATAGGCTACCATTATTTTTTACAAAAATCAAAATTATTAGGTGAAATCAAATGTTCAAACGTACAAGAATATGTCAGTGTTCATCAATGTTCATAAATCTAGGCCTAACTTAATATAAAATTATCACTTAGTAACTTAAACCTAGGCCAGTAAAAAAATGTCTTAACTTACGTGTCCTCTTCATTCTTTTCCTCTTTTTTCTCAATTTGTTGAGCTTTTTGGTTTAGGTTTCCTCTTCGTCTGACAGGTTTTTCTTTTAGTTCAGATTTCCCCATTATAGTCGTTTGGGTTTTTATGTTAAAATATAGTTATTTAATAGCTTACTGAGTATTCCCGAGAACCGGTACTAATTTTTTTTAAGTGCTTCTGTCAAATAGGAAGATTAGTTAAGCTTTTTTTGCTCCAGTCCAGCAAATTTAAGTTTACACCAGTTTACACAGACACACACAGTGGTAATATTGACAGCACAGCAGACGATCAAACTAACCAATAATATGACGAAACGAAACGTAAACAACGAATATGAACGGTCGCGATGGGGGGAGGACTCGTAGTAGGAACGATGACGTCATTACTTAGTTCAAATTTGCTCCGCAAGGGGCGCGCCAGACGGACAGCCGAGTGGCAGACGCCATTAACGCTTCCGCTTCCGATTTCCGTTTCGGATTGCCGCAATTTCTTTAAGTCGGATTACGGTTACCATTTTTGTGCGTTCCAACTGTATTTGTAGTTTAAACTTCTAAGGAATATTGTTAGTTATCTTGAAGTAATTTGTGTCCAACAATTAGTTGTTCCTAGAATGACTTTGTAAAGTCTATAACAATCGCCAGGGCGAGTGTTTTATCATTTTATTGTCTAATGTTCTGACATAACCTAACATTAATTCGACAATTAAAGATTTTAGGAAGTAGGCTAATTAAGCCTATTTAAAATTTATTTCAGTGACTATCTTCTATCCTGATCCTGGTTTCCTGAAATTACTTTATACTTTTAGGTACAACATACAAGCTTCACCAATAGCCTACCTACACTACGGTAATTACTTTTGTATAAAATATTAACTCACTAGGCCTAGTCACTAAAGCCATTATGCACATCATTAGCAAAATTAATTTAGGCCTACATGTAAAAGCACCTTACAAACATTTATAATCTGTATTTTAGCCTTTGAAAATAATCAATGAATATAGGCCTAAGTTATATTTATTGGAACGTAGGCTATGTGTAAAACCATTGTAAATGATTTTCCATAGCTTTCCACGTTTGCTGACGATGCAACATTTTTTTAAAGTCACTTTTCAAACAAAACTCAACTTTATCAAGTTAAATTTCTTATTTTTTAAGTTAGCAACAATAAATTAACGTACCAGTTCTTGCAACTGGGTAACTTTAACACTATAAGTAAGTTAAATTATAAAACCTTTTTTAGGTCTAAGAAAAATCCTTGTAACTTAGGCTAAGTTTTAAACTTAACCTTACTCAAGATTATCTGTTATTTCATAAATTAAGGCCTAAACGTAGTTTTAAGACAGGTAACTTAGGCCTATTAAGTTATTGGTATAAAGGCTATAAAAAAGTTTACCCCCAACGTAAACTTAAATAATACCTACTTTTTAAATCAGTTTATTTTAGCAAATTTCCCATATAGGGAATAAGCTATTACCGTACTTAAGGTACTCATGGTAAGACCTGGATCCGGAACCGATTCACCTAGAGGCCAAAAACATCGTCCGTTTAAATTCATATGTATAGTCCTATATATATAGCCTATTATAATATAGACCTATGTCCGTTAGCACGATAACTCAAGCAAAATTATCCGATTTTGATGAAATTTGGTATAAACCTACATTTATTCGAACGAGTTCGCGAAAATATAGCAATTTCTTTCCAAACCATTTTGTAGAGCTTAAAAACAAACTATTTAGTATATTGAAACATTATTACATTATTACCATTATAACACATTATAATACATAACATTGATACATTATAACATTATTACCTAATGGTTACGGAGAAAATTTAAAAAAATTTAAATTAAGAATCTCCATGTTTTAGCGAATTTCCCTATAGGGAAGTAGCTATTACCGTAAAGTGACATGATAAGACCTAGGCCCAGGACCGATTTCCTTTTTCATTTTGATGTCCCCAGAGGCCAAAAACACCATTCGTTCAAATTTTTATATATGTATATAGGCCTATTTATATATATATATATATTGATATATGTCCGTGAACGCGAACTTGAGTAATTTTTGTCTGATTTTGATGAAATTTGGTTTGAAGGTGTAAGGCGGAATAAACTTGAATGAGTTTGCGAACTAGCATGATCAGACCATGGGAACAGGGTTTTACGGGGGCTTTTATGGGGTAAAAAATGGTTTTTCTCATTTTTGACCCTCAAAACACAAAATTTCCCGATTTTTCTCTAGACCTATTTAAAGAGCTCAAAAATACAAATAATTTAGTATATCAAAGTGCTTTTGTACAGTTATTGGTATCGGTATTACCGGTAGTTACGGTTATCGGTAACGGAGAAAATTCATTTAACTATTTTATACTAAGCTATTAATATTTTACAAAAAAAAACTCACTTTATTAGTTTCCTTGTAGCAGCAAACCTAGGTACTTGTTAAACCTAATGTTATTTAAATAGATATGATTGAAAATCAGTTCAGACAAATGGAAATTCACTTAGTCGGCAGGTTTGCTGCGGCGGGGGTATTTTTTATGGAGAATAAATAATCGTAGTTTTCTTGTTTATAATCATTTTTTGATTAAATTTGGAAAATGTATTTATTTCATAGTAAAGCTGCATACTGTATTATCATTTCACAATAAAACACTTTTAAACCCCTCCCTCCTAATCTTTCAACTAATGTTTTTTAAATAGGGAATAATTTTGTGACATTTTTAAGGAGATATTTTAGTGTAAATCCAATCAAGCAAATGGAAATTCGCTTATTCTGCAGGTTTGCTGCAGCGGGGGTATTTCATATTTTCAATAACTTATTATTGTTCTTGATCAATATAGACAATAAAAAAGTTAATTTACCTTATGTTCGCCAATTGATCGTTGTAATTGTCCTTTACAACAGGAGATGCATTTCGGTGATTAAATCACCATTCTTTGTTTGAAGTTTATTTGTTGGTGATGGTGAGGTAATGTTGTTCAAAGGATTAATTTATTGGGGACTTTTTGATAACAATGATTTGCATGTTATTGTATCATAACTTGACTGCTATCCAGTGCATATTTTTTGACTGCTACTCTCTATAGTGTATTCAAACTTCAAACTGTATGTAGTGTATTCTAACATGTGTTTAAAACTTCAAGACGCACAAGTAATGGGGAAGATGAATAACTATCATATATAAAAGGACTGACAATAGGGATATAAATACCGAAATGCATCTCCTGTTGTAAAGGACAATTACAACGATCAATTTGCGGACATCAGGTAATTTAATAGTTATAACTGTAGCCTAACTTATTTGATGTTTCATTATTATTCTCCAATAGCTAAAACATCAATGAAGTTTTAAAAGTGAAAGAGATGGCTGAGAAAACCTTAACTTACTCAAGTTGGGATGGATGAGCACTGAAAATCAATTCACCGAAACAAAAGGTAATTACTGTAAGTTATAGGCCAATTATGAAAATATTTATTTGTTTAGCCTATGTACGTTAAACAAAACTTAGGACTCACTTTATTGAGACAGATTTGCGGCCATTTTGCATATCTAGTCCATATCTCTGGATCTAGTCATGATTATTTTTATCTTGAACGTAGTAGGCAAATGTAGAACCCTAGCTAAGGGAGTATGTTTTATAAGTTGTAGAACACCATTATAATCATTGAAGATGCTTTGTATTGGATGTTTATCAAACTGCCTCTTGAAACAAAGAATTTTTCTCAGTTTGTTTATGACTACACCTAATTGAAAATCCAATTGGCAGGTTAGATTGGCTCAGTGCAGCGAAATTCATTGTCATTCTGTGTTCGCTTGCAGAGTATTTTTCCAAGTCGACAGGTATTTTTAGCATGATGATGAGTGGGGCAACGTACGGGCCTGTCTAATCTGCCACTGAAAGCAGTTTCAAAAAAATAAAGGCAAAAACCAATCTGTTAAAGGAAATAACATATTAATTTGGAAAATATGAGATTCTGCACGTCTACAGGAAATTATCTTTCTAATGGTATGTGTAGATTTTCGCTGTGCTGCACACGAGCCTAGAAAAAATGTCTTAAAGAAATATGCTTGCCTATTAATATATAGATTCTTTAAATTTTAGGATTAAGTTACAATAATCTTTTTAAGCATAATTCATAAGATATAATAGAAAATAACCGTTTTTGTCAGGCCTCTGTGGTTTAGCCTCTATTAGGTAGGTTTTTCCCACCATTTAACGAAATTACCACTTTCATGTCTGTAATTTCCACACTAATTTTTAGAATCATTTAACAATCATATATTTTAATTTATAACTTGATACAAAATATAAAAGGATACAATTTTGAAAGGAAGGGCTTAATGTTTTGGCCAAACACCTTGAGAGAACAGAATGGGGTAACTTCATCATCTCAACACTTTGTATGGTAGTCAATCTGTTTGCCTTTAATAATTTGTTCAGCTCTCTAAAGACACACACATCTACATTACACACATCTACACATCTACATATACATTGGTTTTATGTAATGCTTATGTAACATAGTGTTGTTAGCTTTTTAACAAAACTTACTGTTGCCAGTTGATTGATGGAGTGTGTAGAGCCAAAAATGGATAGTGGAAACTCATTTAATGAAGAGAATGACCATGATTTTGGTTCAGACAGTGAATCAGATATTAATTATCACTTTAAAGTAAAACCTTTACAAAATGAATCTGCAGATGAAACAAAAAATGTAAGTATTAAAGTATATATATTTTTAATTTTCCTCTCTCTACCTACCTTAATTAATTTTTGTAGCTATTTACCGGTAACTCTTAACTTGAGGATCAGAATTCTGGATGCGCTAGCAGAGACTTCCTCTTGATCGGACACCTTGGTACCAAACTCTTGTCGGATCCAAAAAAGAGTCCAGTCAAACCGGAGTCAGTAGGAAAGAATTATTTTGTGTAAAAATGCATTTAAAAGGTTGCATAAACTATCAAACTAGAAAAACTACAGGCTACTAACTTAATATATTTTTAAGGTTTAAGTTACAACAAAATAATACAACTCAAAAGGAACAAGTTGTGATAAGTTGCTTGTTATTTATTACTAGCAGCTGCGCAGTAGCAGGTCTGCTGCAACGGGGATATTTTCAAAGCATTTAATATTAGAATTAAAGCACTGACTCTCTAACAATGTTTCAGAATTGTGGACTTCAAAACAATGACAAGCCAAAAACAAAGTTATGTGATTTTTGTAAAAATAATTTCTCTTCAAAAAACATTAATTTGCACCAAAAATACTGCAAGAAAAACAAAGATGCGCTTTCTGTGAAATATAGTTGTCCAAAATGCAATAAAGAGTATAATAGGAAAGAATACTTAAATGCTCATCTCCAAGTGTGTTCTGCTCTACCACAAATTGCTTGTAATGAACAAAACTGTGATTTAAAAACAACCAGCAGACTGGCCTTAATCAGACATTTAAAGGCCAAGCATGGTTTTGCAGACAAAGAAATGTGTTTTGAGAATTTTAACGAGTTTTTAAAATGGAAATGTGAGGAAGAAGAGAAGTCTTTTTCTTATTTTTCCCAACAAACAGGGAAAAAGCGCAATAAGGACATATATTATAAGTGCCAACATGACGGTAGCTCAAAACCGCACAAAAAAACTGGAGAAAATTCTCGCCAGTCGAGTAAGAAATTTAGAAGAGGCCAGGTCAAATCTGGCTCACTGTGTACTGCAGAAATTACAGTATCAATTGATAAAGATTTGTCCTGCATAGTAAAATATTTCAACAGACATTCACACCCTCTTAACCCAGAAGATTTAAAATATCAACCGCAAACAAAAGCCACACTAGAATTCATTGACCAACAAATAGCTCTGCAGGTATCACCAACAAAAATAGCAAAAAACATCAAAAACTCATTAAACACACAGAATCGTGAAGACCATATCAGTGATAAAGCACAATTGATAACCAAGAACCTGATTGCCCAAAGAGCCAAAAGATTGCAAAAAGCTTTACAGTATGACAATGATGATGCAAAATCTGTATTTTGCTCTGTACAAGCTCTCATAAAAAATGATCCAAATCAAGTGTTGGTCTACAAGCCCTTTGGTCAAAAAACGGTAATAGGCCCAAAAGAAATTGATGATTTGCCAAATTCTAATGAATTGTTTATGTTGGGGATTCAATCGAAAGACCAACGAGAGCTTATGGAAAAGGAATCTAGCACAATTATGGTCATAGATGAAACACACAATACAAATCAGTATAAATACAACCTATTAACTTGTCTGGTGAAAGATCAACATAACACTGGATGGCCAGTTGCTCACCTCATCACCAGTAAATCAGATGCTGATACATTGCAATATTTTTTCAAGACAGTAAAGGAAAAATGCCAAAATGTCCATGTCAATTGCATAATAACAGATGATGATGATGCACTTATTAACGGCTTTAGGATGGGATTCGAAGAGCAAACGCGCCATATTTTGTGCAAATGGCATTTGGATAAAATTTGGAAAAAAAATATTAAGAAAATGTGCCCCATAGAGCTGCAAGACGAAATTTATATATTAATAAAGTTACTCTCTGACACTAATAATTTCGAAGAGTTTGAAAAACTCACCAATGTTTTCAAACATCTTTATGAAAACCAAGCACCAAAATTTTACTCATACTTTGAAAGCTGTTCAGAGCAGAGAAAGAATCGAAAAATGGGCCACATGTTTTAGGCAGTTTTTTCATGGAAATGTCAACACCACAGGGCATGTGGAGTCCTTTCACAACCGGCTGAAAACATCTGTTTTAAAAAGAAAACCCAATAGAAGGCTAGACGACTTAATACGAATTTTGTTTGAAATGGAAAATGATGATTTTTGGGAAAGAAAAAAAGTTAATCTTTTGGGTTTCAGCAAAACCAGGGTCTATGATGAAAGACATAGAAAAGGAATTCAGATACCTGATTCAAACATCAAAGAGGTCAAACCTGAAAAGGAGTGGACTGTGTTTAGCTCTACCAAGCAATCAAGTCAATATTGTGTCAAAAAAATTGCCAGTCATTGTAATGCAGACATGTGCTTTTTTAAATGTGGCAACATGTCTTGTAGATATCTTTGTAGCCATTTATACCACTGTTCTTGTCAAGACCTTAACCAACTTTGCAAGCATATTCATAAAATCCACTCACTAGTAATGAGAGAGGTGCCTACATCAAACTCTGTGTTTGAGAGGTTGTCAGAGTCCACTTCACAAGGTCCTCTCAATGTAAAAGAGAGTAGGTTTTGGGAGAGGGATGAAAAAGAGTTTGAAAGGAATGTGCACGAATTGGTTGATTTGTTTAAGTCTGGAACTTTATCACAACATGTGTCAAACATGGTTTCATCTTCAATAAAGTCTCTTCTAAATAAATGCAGAGCTCTCAATCAAGAAATAAATGTACCTGAGACAAATATGGTACCAGCTATCCAATTTACTTCTACAGAAAAACTAAAAACACAAGCATCCCAATTGAAACCTTTTTCAAAGTTGAAGAGAAAAAGACAGAAGACAGATGCCTTTGGATCGGCTTCACCTTCAAAGCGCCAGAACTTGAAGCAAATATTTTTACAAATGACAACCAGTGACAATGAATCAGAATAAGAATGAAGATGATACATTAATTGAGATCTTAGCATCAACAGTTCTTAAGCAGGTACGTTTTATTCATGGACGAGTAAGAGAGTAAATCTCTACTTGTCTAATATACACTTTTTCACTTATTTATTTAAATAGAATGAGATTAAGTTTCAGTTATAACACCTTAAAGTAAATATCAAATAACATTCACTCAACCCATTTTGCTAATTTTCCCCCAAGTTTTCAACAAATTAGGAAAAAATACAAGTACCGGTAGTACAGTCAATTTTGTTGCTACTATCTAAAACATGGCTTAGGGCGCAGTTTCTGGGTGTCATTCAAAATATTTTCAAGCACATGATTGTTTTTATCTTTTTTAGTATAGTAATACAGTAATATAGTTTCTAAACTTAACTCCTGCAACCCCTATTTTAGGGTTAGGGGCATAACCCCCAATTATGTGAAAAATCAGTTAGATGTCAGTAAAATCGGCCAATGCTCATTTGATTGTTTTCAAAAATAAACAAAATAAAAGTCTGTGGCCAATTACTTTGAGTTTTTCTCAGTTGAAGTTGTTACATAGCCGTTGCGTATGATAATCTTATACGGTTATCCTAATTCCTCAAATGTTTACAGATTTTCAGGGTGTTTGCGGATGGAAACACAATCAGTTCTAAGCAATATTTTAAGCAAACTTTCTACTAGTCCCAGCAATAACAACAACACAACAAAATCAAATGACATTCCTAAGGACCTGGTTACAACGGACAATTCACAACCTTCAACTGCTCAACTACCCTTGAGACGCTCTAAAAGAACCGGCATCAACAAAACTTTAGGTGTAAAAAATCTGCAAAATTGTTAAGATAATACTAAGTTAGCACGTAATGTAAAAAAAATTTAGGCTGACTTCAGACACAGCAGGGCAAAGAAATAGTGAAATTGTAATACTATCTTTAAATATTCAATCGTTAAGGAACAAATTAAACCATCTTGAAATCATTCTTAACCAAACCCTGTCAAATATAGTATGCTTAAGTGAGCACTGGCTTAGTAATGAAGAAATTAACATTTATGTCCCAGAAAATTTGGAATTAGGTACAAATTATTGTAGTCAATTTCCACTGATTCATGGAGGTACTGCAATTTATGTCCAACGTTGTGTAAATTACAAAAAAAAATAGATTTGTCTGATTTCAGGTTTAACTTTTTACTTGAGGTATGAGCAGTTTGATTGTTGGATTATAACTTATTATTTTTATCTGTTTATCGCACCCCTGATTCAAGCTTTATAGAGTTCCATTGATATTGGAAGATGTTATATTATTTGTTTCTTTTCAGCATAAGTTTTTCAAGTACATCTCCCTGGCTGGTTATTTCAATATAAAGATCTTAAAAGTTCATTATAAAGAGCGAAAGCATTTTTTGAATTTAAGATAATTTGAATTGTTCCCAAACAATATCAAACCAACCAGAAAAACTGCTTGTTTAGGCAATATTTTCACTAATAAATGTCAACAATCAAGCCTTGCTTCACTGTTCACTGTTCCATTACTGGGGAGGTAATAATATCAGATCATGTTGGAGTGGTTTTAAAATTCTTGATTGGTAAAAATAAGAATAACGGTTGCTTAGATAACAAAGAGGATTCTTACTATAGGAAGCATTGTACCACCAACAAGACTTGAAAATGTTGTCAATAGGTTAAGTAATATCGTAATATCGATTGGTCTACCTTGTATTCTATTAATGACATAAACTTAGCTTTTACATTTTTTCTTAATTCTTAGGGTTTTAATTTCAGATTTTAATTTGTGCCGTCCTGTTGTAAATGTGAAAAGTAGTAATATTAAGGTTAATATTAATTCTAGTAATATTAAGGTGAATAATAGATGTAATAGTCGGTTTACTACTACAGAATTGGAGTCAATGTGTAAATATCGATTGGTCTACCTTGTATTCTATTAATGACATTAACTTAGCTTTTACATTTTGCTTAATTCTTAGGGTTTTAATTTCAGATTTTAATTTGTGCCGTCCTGTTGTAAATGTGAAAAGTAGTAATATTAAGGTTAATATTAATTCTAGTAATATTAAGGTGAATAATAGATGTAATAGTCGGTTTACTACTACAGAATTGGAGTCAATGTGTAAATATCGATTGGTCTACTTTGTATTCTATTAATGACATTAACTTAGCTTTTACATTTTTTCTTAATTCTTAGGGTTTTAATTTCAGATTTTAATTTGTGCCGTCCTGTTGTAAATGTGAAAAGTAGTAATATTAAGGTTAATATTAATTCTAGTAATATTAAGGTGAATAATAGATGTAATAGTCGGTTTACTACTACAGGATTGGAGTCAATGTGTAAATATTTATTGTTATTGTACGACAAATGATTTTAGTGGTGTCTGTATTAAATGTGTTCTTTACTCCAGTACTTACATTACAATAAAATCTGACTTTATTGTTATCATACAGTATTTGAATTTATTATTTGTGCTTTCATTATGCTCAAAATTGTTGTACACACAATAACTAGCATGTTTTGCAAACTATTAAACAATAAATATAAAGGGTGTTTCAAAGATACGGCTATACAAATTCATATTTTAAAAGCAAAAATGAGTCAAACATGTTGAACAAAATTTTTTAGTTTGGCTGTAGTTTTCCATTTTTTTTAAATTATTAATAATTCAAAAGTTTTAAAGGTATTTTTATAAATCTTGGTAGGCCTATATACTTTTGAGTTTCTGACTGCAGTATTAGAATTTTCTAAAAATAATTTGTATTCAAAGTCAAATTCAATGAAAACTGCCTGGATTTAAATATCCACCACATGAAATGTTCACATAAGTGTGTGTGTTAAGTCTGATAAAAAGTATTTTTTGGAAGATAATAGCTGTAAAATTAAAGTATATAGAAGTTTCAAAGAAGTTTCTCCAAGGGCTTTTGATTTACCTACCTATACTACCATTCAAATTAAAATGCGGGACAGCAAAAATGTATTTTTTGCAAGGCAGTAGAAGACTGTCTGAAAGTGAAACGGCGGTAGGCCTCTTTCACTAAGCGAAGACACCTCTAACCCTATGCGGGCACCCTTAAGAATAGTTCCAGGCTTATGCGTCACTGTGCAGTTGTGGGCTCATGTGCCTGGTCTAAAAGATTCTTCAGACTCCATAAGAAGGCACTCAGAATTGTAACGTCTAGCAAAGCTGACGCCCACTGTAGACCTCTTTTTCACGTGTCTGGGAGTTATGACATTGATCAGCCAGTACGTCTCAAACAGTGTTGTACACATGAAGAAAAACTTAGTTGATTTTAGCTTCAGGGGTGACCTTCAAAGCTGCAATACTCGTAACAACTTGATCTTCCCATCCCATCGGCTCAGTAAGACAGCAAATAGTTTCCCCACTCTGGCCATAAAGCTGTACAATAATCTCAGTGTTGAAACCAGAAGCCTACCAGTTAAAGCGTTCATAGCGCACATGTCTAGGGAGTTGAAGACTAGGCGCCTTTACTCTCAAGTAATTTTTTGAAACCTCTGACTCAGTTTGGAAATCATGATCCACCGCCTTGTATATAGTCAAAGTTTTAATTTTTTATAACGCAATCTATCCAGCTATGGCTGGGCAACGATGAAGGTAAGGGTAAAATGTGAAGATCATAGTAGCTCACAATTCCAAGGTAAACTTACTAACAAATAATCTTTTGGCGGTGTAATACTATGCCTTATACAAATAGATTTTTTAAAGGGAAAATTCAGGACTATTTTAGTTCTGTCCGATTTCATCCAAACAGTTTAGATGGAATTGGATAGGAAAAAAATATTAAGAGGAAATTATAACAAGAAAGTTTGTATGAAGCACTGTCTTTATTTCAGTAAATACAATACAAAGTTTTAACAATTTTACTACTGTTAGAATCGGCTCCGCATTACAAGACAGTAAAAAGACGGCAGCTCCAGCAATACCCTGGTGTAACAATAAACATCATGAATCAAGTAATATTGTAATACCATAACATATTTTACACACATAGTACAAGATTACAGAGCATCTATCTATATATTAATAGGCAAGCATGTTTCTTTAAAACCTTTTTTCTCAGCTCGTGTGCATCGTAGGGAAAATCTACGCATACCGTTGGAAAGCTATTTTCCTGTAGGTGTGCAGAATCCCTTTATAAATTTAAATAGGCTCAAAGATAAGCACAAAAAATAAGTTTAAAAGTTGTAAAAAATTAACATGGATCTTATGCGTTGCTATGCTGGTTACGAAATAACAACGAAATATAAACAGAAAATCAAAACAAATGGAGGAAACTCCAATCACATGTTTTATTTACAGTGTGGGGTGAAAATAGTTAAGTGAGTACATTACATATTTTTGGTCGAGTTTCGACCACTGGACGACCTCTCGTATCATTTAAACTTTGACACAAGGTCAAATTTATTATTTTAATGGCAAAATTGCTATGGATTCATTGAGACCCTATTGAAGTAAAAAAATTCATAAAATAGCCTACCCGGGTATTTTGGGTATTTATAAAAATCTAGCGAAATCAATTGATATTACCGGGCCCGAAATAATCTTGTTACTATTATTGTGTTACATTTAATAAAGTAAATAAATTGTTACCCTAATACTCAAAGTTTGTTAATATTAAGGCCTAAAAAATTTGGTACTCAAGTTATCACGCTCACGGATACAGGCCTAACTAATATAAGTTACAGGAAGTATGTATGTATACATACATATACCCTATGGACTCCAAGACCGCTCGACAGGAACTTTCAGACATTATTCAACGATGGTTTGTGTGAAGTTTGCTTCAGATCCGTTGAAAGGGCTCCGCTCCAGAGAGTTTAAGGGGTCCAATCTCAGCAACTACAATGTTTACAAATAAATATAATTTAAAAGCATAATGTTTACTTTCACCAACTCTTTTATAGGTTTGAATAGTCACAAAATGTTGTATTAAGTTATGATTTGAAATAGTGTCACTCTGTTTCCACAGAATGCAGCACAGAAAACTATTTTACTTTTGGATGAGTCCAAATATATTAAATCCCAATCGCAGTACACTTGTGTACTCAACAACATTTAAAACAACATTCTCCACTATATGTAAACACTAGCTGTACCCGCGGGCTTTGCCCCGTTAAACTTCTTAATTTTCAAGATGAGCTCGTTCTCCTGGCTCAACAATCACGTCCTGTTTGAAGTTCGTTCGCTGCGCTCACTCGCCTTCAGGTTAGCTCGTTCGCTACGCTAACTCACCTCCAGGTTGAAGTTCGTTCGCTACGCTCACTCAGCTTTTGGTTGCACATTAGCTGCGTCATAAATTAAAAAAATAATAGTGCTGCACCCTGTTGGTAATCCTTGTAACTTTAATGCTATTGAACATCATAGAACAGAACCAACTTATTTAATTGAAACAGCTGTTAAGATTCATTAATTCCTTTTAAATATGAAAAATCATAAGGTTAACATGGGAAACTCCAGAGCCACTGGGGCGGAGCCCGAGAGTCCGATCAGAATAAAAACAGCTTAGTTTTCCTATTTAATGCCCAAAGAATCAGTGTACCAAATTTCAGCCTCCTAGGTAATTGGGAAGTGGGAGAATTAGTGATGAGTGAGTGAGTCAGTCAGTCAGTCAGTCAGTCAGTGAGGGCTTTGCCTTTTATATATATAGATAAAATGTAAAAACCTTTATCAAAGTAACAATAACGGATGGCAATGTCTTAATATTTTTATCTTTTGTTATATACCCACACAACCTAACATAAATTATTAATTGAATAATAACTGTGCATGCTATCTCAGGTATTTATTTATTTATTCATTTATTCCAACGGTCTCTCCATTAATAGAATTTTGTCAAACTATGAACTATACATAAGTAGCAAATAATATTGAGGTATTCAAATGCCTCAGAATTTGTCATTAAGTCACCACATTACTGTCAAACTTAAAACCACCCAAGGTTTGCAACGGAACCAGACTGACGATTAAAAAATTACACCAAACTTGATCGAAGCAACAATCATTAGTGGACAGTGATAAATTTAAAGAAGAAATAGTCGTATAGGCCTAATCCCAAGAATACCTACCGATGAATCCGAATTAGCCTACCCTTCGAATTCAAGCGACTACAATTTCCTTTGCATCTTGCTTTTGCAATCACCATTATAAGGCACCAGGGCAATCGCTGACTAGCAGTTTAAATTTTAAAATGCATGCTTTTCACATATGGAGCTGTCTGTTGCATGGTATTAACACCACTCACATGGTGTTAGGTACTCATAAAATATATTTAACTTATACGCCCAGTGAAAAAACAAAAAACATTGTTTATCCATAGGCTATTAAGTAGGCTAAGTAAAATAAGTAGGCCTATTCTATTATTTTTTTAGCTAGGCCTATAGCCTAAATTTTTATGATTTATCGTGAAGAAACAAATTACGATTAAAAATAATAGTTGTTAGCGCAGCAATGCGCACCAGGTAACTGCTAGTATACATACCGGTATATAAAAATTTAAACAAATGGGGGCATCAAAATGAAAAAGTAGGCTGATTCGGTCCTGGGCCTAGGTCTGTGCCACCTACATTAATAGCTAACTTACTTCCCTAGGTTTATAGGGAAATTTGCTAAAAACTTTTAAAAAATAAGTTACGGCACTGAAGACCATTTTAAACCATCTGTCATAAAAATTGATGAACAAGTTTGAATTTGGTAATAAAAATTTTTTAAATCATCCAGGCCTATACCGTAGCCAATTTATGAATTTGTCAATGCATTTTGTTAAATGTCCTAATGGAAATTTTCTTTAGAGCGTTTAAGTTACCATACGTACAATTACGGTGTATACTTAGGCCTATAGCTCGGCCGCTTAGAAAACGACCTCCTCCAGCATTGGTTTAGCATTAGCGCGCAGGTCGTTTTCTAAGCGGCCGAGCTATAGGATGAAGAAGAATGAATTCACTTCGTCCTCTTAAAGTACGGTCAGGCCGAAACAAAAGCAAAAGGGGATAAACTTATATCTAGCCTAACTTAAACCTGTTCCTGCCAATCACTTAAGATGATTTAATACATTGGTGCTGAGAGAGAAAAATAAAACGAACGACTAACCCGACAGGCAACAAGCGGTTCTCGATCTTGATCTTAGCCTACTCCTATTTATTTATTAATTAAAACTAGATTTAACTTACAAGATGACGGAGGCTGAAAGTTCTAAATACCGTTTACCATCCGGTGTCTTCTCCACAATCCAGGGATCAGGGAATCGTCCCATTTTCTTCCTGGGACCAGGGTAAAAATGGGTTTGTAGGCCTAAAGTTTCACGCCGATTATTCTATTCATGTCTCAGGTGTGCTCTTCAATGAAGTCGGGGACTGTGTAGCCTAGTATGGCCTATCTGTTAGTAATTAGAATTGCTTCAGTTTGCTATTGAAGGTGAAAGGTTTTTTTTATGGTTTTGTTTGAGTTGTGGTGGTAATAAATTGAAGAAGAGCCAGAATAGTAGGCCTGTTTTTGAATTTCTGCATTCGATGTTGTGGCAAGTCTACGTTAACTTATGTGTATGTGTGTTGCGGAGGTAGTATGAATGAAGTTCTGATACCCTAAGTAATAAATTAATTAATTCATACTAAATCAAACTATGAACTAAGTTATGACGTTATAACTAATTAATAAGTAGCAAATAATAAGTTAGTGTCAGTGGTAACTGTAATCTTACAATAAAAATAAATAAACAATACTATTGTCTTCTGCTGGACTGCTGCACCGATGTAAACAAAAGTAAGGTAAGGGTGATGACGTCATCGTCATAACGGTGTCGGCTGCCTGAGCCTGACTAGAGTGCTGCCCGTGGAACAAATTTGAACTAATTAATGACATCATCGTCCTACTACGAGTCCTCCCCCCATTGCGACCGCGAATCTGAAACATCAACAGTCAGCTGAACAACAACAAAAATATGACAAGAACAATTTCCAGGCTGGAAAACAAAAAAGTTAAACAAAATCTATCATAATAATGATCACATACGTATGATCATGTAACCAATTAATTATATTGATTGGACAAATGGTAACTTATGTAATTCATCTAATTTATTTTTATATTTTTAAAAGTGAGTTTTCAGCAAATATAAGTCATTAATATAAAACTACAGCTCGATGTCATTGAAACTGTTTCAGCTAATATTAAAGTCGGCAATCAATTAATTATTAAAATTAGTTGATGTTTGTTTACATTAACGTACCAATTCTGAATTCTGATTACGATAGATGGAAACAACTTGACTGAGTGTTTTTAGACGTTTCATCATAGACTAACCAACACAAGTAGACTTCTCATCCCATTGTAAATTTTGAAGCACGTTTTTCGTGTCTAGTTCATGTACGTGACACAAAGGCGCTAGTGTCGATGAAACTTTGTTTCCATTATTTTAGGGTTAATTTCTTGATTTGTGCTTTACTGTTTGGTTATATAACTAGGGGACAAGTTATTGTTTATGATTAGATCGTATTATTTGGTTAAACGAGGTTTTAAATGGCTGTAATAACGGGAAACAAATTGTAAACAAAACACGACCTCTACATAAACCGTACATGAACTAACAATAAAATTGTCTTCAGCTGTTCCATAAGGATGAGAAATCTACTAAGGGAGTATGTTTTATCTATGGTTTCATCTAGTGATTAGATGTATGGGTGATTAATTAACAGCTGTGTCTAAGGAATAAGTTGGCCTTAGTCACTAACAAGACTAAAAGATCGTGCCACTCATCCTACACTCATCTCCATTCAATTCATACTTGGCTTAAAATACCTACTATCGGAACAGCTAATGCCAATTTTATTGGAATTTTATTTTATTTTATTGGTTCTGTACGTTGCACTGTAGAGGTTGTGTTTTGTTTACAATTTGTTTTTCGTTATTTGAAAATTAAAACCTCGTTTAACCAAATAAAACTATCTACTCAAAAGCAAATAACTGGTCTCCGAGCCAAAACCAAACAGTAAAGCACAAATCATGAAAATAACGCTAAAATAATATAAACAAAATTTCGTCCACACTAGCAATCATTGCGTCGACGTACATGGACTAGACACGAAAAACGAATGAGCTTCAAAATTTACAATGGGGTGAGAAGTCCACTTCTGTTTGTTACGGCTAGAGCCCTTAGGGGATTTAATACTATACGAGTGCGTGGTTTTGTTCCAAATCAAACTAACTTGATCCTTTGTTTTTGTTTACGACGGTCCAATGATCTAGAAACTCTTGAATAAGAAAAGAAATTGAAAATGAACGAAATGTCCTCCGGTCGCGATGAAATCGTGAGCGTCTTTTGGGATTGCGTTGAAATAATCATCGACACTCGCGGCTCGCGATCGCGGACAACTAGTTCATCATCAGGAGAGTAGTACTCTCCTGCAATTACGACGAAATATTGTGTATACCGGTACGTCTTGCGTTTGGATTAACTGTCATCATCTGCTTCGTCTGCCGCGGTTCGCGCGGTAGCAAACGAAATCGAGGTAATCTTTCGCGATCGTTCACGTTCACAGCGAAGTACGGTAGTAGGCCTAAGTTTTTGTACTGTATACTGTAGTTCAGTTCGTGGCGAAAAGTGAACATCTGGCATTAATGCGGAGATCATGACGGATCGTCTTCTGCGGCGAAATCGTGAACGTTACTGTTACCTGTTACCTTACTACGTTGTTGGGAGAAATCGTGAACATCTTTAAGGTCGTAGATAGACTTTGTCGATATCTCCCGTGATCGTAGTTTAATCATAATTTTTTTATCAATCTTCGTTATACATTTTTAATCACATGTTATTTATTTTGTTTATTTATTGACTGTTTGTAAATGCTTAACTCTTGTCTTAAGATGTATGTTGGTAATTCTTTAGTGAAGCCTTATTCTGTTCAGGTATTAGGCTAATTTTTATATCATAATTTAATCCAGTCGGAGGTGGAATAGGTTTAGCTCTTCTAGTTTTTGTGGAAATCAGTGGCATAGCCAGGATATCGTTTCGGGGATGAGGGGGGGGGGGCAAACCTCCAGGAAATTTTGGCATTCTAAGGTTCTAAAATGAGGTTTAAAACACCTCTAAAGGCTCTAATGCAGAGAATAAATGTACTAAAGTTACCTTTAACTGTTCAGAAATCATCTGAGCAATATCATCTTCCGCAGTGGTGCTTTGTCGTATTCTGGGATCACTGCAAAATCCTGAATATCTTCCTCAGTAATGGAATTACCATCATCATTTCCAGTGGGTCACAAAAACGTTATCGATGTCTCCCAAGATCGTGGAAAATCACGAATATCTCTAACCCCTATGGTCATGTGGAAATTATCGTAATCATCCGCTAATTGTGGCAAAATTCGTCTGTTCATCTCCCACAGCCATGTGGACATCACTATCACTGGTCGTCTCGGTGTGGACATCATAATCATCTCCCCCAATCACAAAAACATTTGATCATTTTACACGTCCATGAAGACATCGTCAATGTCTCCCACGGTCAGGGCAAAATAATGAATGAATATATCCCTCTCAGAACGGAAACATCATCATAGTCTTCCGCGATCACGGCAAATTTCTGATCAACTCCCGCGGTCACGTGGACATTATCGTTACGTCTTTCGTGATCACCGCAAAATTCCTATCATTTACTGCAGCTGTGCAGACATTAACCATCATCATCTCCGGAGGTCTCGAAAATGTTATCGAAGCCTCCCGCGAACATGGAAAAATGAAGAATATCTACAGCCCCCCACGGTCATGTGGAAATTATCCTAGTCTTCCACGATTGCAGCAAAATTCTGATAATTTCTCGCGATCATGTAGGCATCATAATCGTCTCCCCCAATCACGAAAAAATGTTGATAGGCCTCTTTTCCCGTGTCCATGAAGACATTGTCATTGTCTTCCACGGAAATGGCAAAATAATATCTCCCCCGGAACGGAAACATCATCATAGTCTTCCTCGCTCTCGGCAGTATTCTGATCACCTCCTGCGGCAGTGCAGACAACATCGTAATCTTGCGCGATTGCGGTAATTTTACGATTGTCGCAAAAGTATTTGGTATCGGTTTCGAAATCTACTTTTGACAACCGATTCTCAACACCGATAATTTACCAATGTCCAAGTATCGGTGGTTTGGAGAATTGGTATCAATAAACAACACATCCCTGATATAAAAATAATTTGGGGGGGAGGGGGGCTACCAAGGCAAGTGTTGCCTTGGTAGCCCCCCTCCCTGTATACTCCACTGGTGGGAATCTAATAAAAACATTGTAATGTTAAAAGGAATAAATTGAAATAAGGGGACCTATTTGGTTTACACATTTTAATAGTGTTCAAAACTAAATTCCAAGTCAAAAATAATAATCCACTATCCTTTATTACTTTTCATATCTTGATCTATACCATAAAAACTGAAGAGTGATTTACCTACCTCAATCAGGCTGCAATCATCATAAAAGTAGACTATTTAAAATCCATTTACATAAACTGTTTTGTCAGCCTCTTGTTTACAGCCTATGACTGTGGTTAAACATTCAACTGAAGGATCTGCTATTAGATTACAATTCATATTTAAACCTTTATTAAGAAAGTTTTTTTGGCAACACTGGATCTTTAAAAGGGATCCATAGAAATAATTAAAATGCAGGGGGGAAATGTCCTTGAGGAAATAACCATCTTTTCTATACAAGTACAAAATACAGTAGTTTAGTTAGTCTAATTAAATAAAAAAAAAGTTATTTTAGACAAATAAAAACATAGAAGAGGACCATCATGATTTGCTAAAATGGAAAAACTACAAAAGAGTATAAAACAAATTCCCAAATTATTTTTGTTACTGTTTATTTTTAACAAAGTTCATTACAAAAAGAACACATCTCACAAATCTTACAGTCATTAATACTGGACAAGGAATTACCCATCAAGTAGTATTCACACATAGTTTACAATTTGTATTTGTATGAATACACACCTTTCATTAAAATCTCAAAACCTTTAAAACCTAATTGAATCATGCCATTTGTTCAGTAGAGTGCTGAAATACTAGGTAGGTATTCATAAAAAATCTACTATTGTCTAAAATATTGATAGTTTACCAAACGATTTTCTTCTTTTGCTTAAAAGTTCTTGCAATAAATTTAAAAAAAGTATTCAGTGAGAGTACAATGAGGATTAACTCAACAACAATGAGGGTAAATGAGGATAATTTGGGTGTTTTAAAATGCTCAAAACTCAGCATATCACTAAAACCATGAAAAGAAACTTACTGTTAATTGTGATTGGAGTTTTTTTTTTAATTCTTTACAACTATAATCATACACATGGCATCATTTTAACAGAAAAGTCAAAATATGACATAAGTTAGTTTCAAAATTTAGCCTTTTTAAATTTTCAAAGTTGATTTCACTGGAACATTGTAATAATTTAACAATGTAAACGGGAGTAGGTATGTTTTATCTATGACGTTACATACTACCAGATAATAATAATTTACTTGTCATATATTCAAAGGAAAACAGCTGTTTTTAGTTCTCTAAATTGTCCGCAAAATCATCGTTTTCGGGTAACTTAAATTAGGAAACAAATCAAAAATATCTATGGTAAATTTTTCGGTTTTCTAACCTTAAAATTGTATTAGTACATTTTGGAAACGCTGCTAATCAAAAGATACTTTAAGTTATGTTTACAAACAACAGAAATGTAAACATTGATGACGGCTTTGTCTATCCTCAAATTATGTGGTTCAGACGATTAGATGATTTTACGATTAGAAGGTTATTTCCAGAGTATGATGTTAGTTGTTCATCATACAGAGCGAAAGTGTCTTTTTGGTATTTAATCGTATTTCCAAGCTTGGCTGCGCCTCACTTGTAAAACACGATTGCGTACTAAAAAGAGCCACTTTTGGTTCTAGTGATGCAAACTACTATTATAGAAAGTACTTTGATATGTCTATGATATGAAACTTTATTAATTTGGCAATCTCCATTAAAAGGCACACTTCATAATTTATTTGATAAGTCCTTTTCCTTAACAAAATCTGGTAACTAAACATAATATATTCCTCGAGTTAGCTCTACTCACAAGACGACGAATACTCAACATAATTATTTACATTATAGCACAAGACATACATACAATCTTAATAAATACAGGACTTGTTAATGCGAAAAAATACCGTTTATGTACAGTAAGGGTTCAGAAAAATAAATTTATTGGTTGCTTAAGGTGAAAAAATACTCATAAAAGTCGCAGTGGAGGGGAATGATTACGGTAAATTTTGGACTCCACTTTCATAAAATTCATGTGCGCTAGGAACTTTTCTTTGCTGTATCTGTGTACATACCTGGGGCGGAAGTAAAATAAATACTGTAGCTTTATTTCTGAAAACATAATAATCGGTAAATTATTTGTAAAAGCAATATTTGTAGGCTAAACAAAAAGCTAGTTTGTAAAAATTCATAATCATTCCAATTCTGAATAATGGTGGTTAAAATTAGCTAAAAAGTTAATTTAAAATTTCAAGGGCGGATTTACTGTACACAAATACAAAAGAAATTTTAATTATTGTTTTCTTATCGATAATCTTAATCTATTAGAACATTTAGACAAAAATAATGACAGACCATGGCAAATTGACACAATTAGCACTAAGTAGACATAGAGTACGAATAACTTACATAGTTAATAACATCAGTCTTATACGTCATATTTCTATAATTACAATAATTTATTGCTAGGTGTTATTACATATCTATAGATAAGCTGTAGCAGCCATTGTTCGAATACATAAGTTCAAAGGGACCGTCGGGTCGGAGCCGAGCGTAGGTAACATCACACGGAGCGATGGCAAGCGAGAAACAGTGACGATCAGATCGTAGGTTCAATGATGTCTCCGTCGCTCACATTTTACCACACCGTCCTGCAAGTACAAAAATGATTAAATACTACTGGATATGTATGGAAACAGAAATTGTGCACTTGAGAAATGTACAAAAATATGTTCAACCAATGTTGAACGTAATGAATGTTATTGTCATAAAGAATGACAATAATTTATGTCTTAGGAATAAAATAAATTAAGGAATAAGGTACTTTTACAAAACTAAATTACCCAAGAAAATAGTTCCAGGCCATTGATAGTACACATTGATAGTTCAAAACACAATGATTTATGTTTTGCTCCTTCAAGGGGGATTCTTCAGAATGATGAATAAATGAAATGAAATGTTTATTCGTCACATAAGTTTACAAGATTGTGATTTTCACATATAAACATATGACATGTCAATACCACTTTACAATCTAATAATACCTTATGCTAAATTCTTTGTTTTTATCAATCCATAAAACCTAAAGCTAAGTTTTTATAAAATCATCTAGGGAATAAGGACACAAGAGAATGAGATAAGATTTTAGTTTTCTTTTAAAGGATGACATATTTTCTTCAGTTTTAATTTGATCTGGGAGGTTATTGTAAATTTTCCTACCCATGTACCATGGCGATCCTTCATACAGAGCTGTTCTATGCACAGGATATTGAAGATCATTCCTGTGTCGGGTGTTATATTGATGAGTGTAATTTTTCAACATAAATTCCTTATAATTTCTTTTTACAAAGATGCACAGTTGAAAAATATAAACTGCATAAATTGTCAAGAGTTTCATCTGAATAAAAAGGGGGCGGCAAGAGGAACGTGGTCTGGTATCAGCTAAAATTCTAACGGCAATTTTTTGTAAGATAAAAATATTCTTGGTAATGGGGGAGCTGCCCCATGAGATAATACCATAGGAAGACCTAGACATAAAATAAGAATGATACACAGCAAGAGCTGCATGCAAACCCGAAGACTTATAAACCACCCTTAGACCAAACAGTGCTTTTGCTAGAGACAAGCTAATTTGTATTTGATGATCAGACCATTTTAGATTTTCATTTATGTTTACACACAGGAATTTAGTATTTGCAGAAGATTTTATGGAATCACCTGATTTTAGTTTGATTGTTATCTCACCTGCCTTCAGTTGTGGATTATGGAAATGAAGAAGATGAGTTTTGGAACAGTTTAGATGTAGTCCGTTTTGTGCAAACCAAGTTATCATGGAATCTAAATCTCGGGATGCAATGTTAGTTGCAGAAAAAATAGAAGGTGCTCTTACTAGCATTGTTGTGTCATCAGCGAATTGAATAATTTTGGAAGAAATTGAAAAAGACAAGTCATTGATGTAGAGGATGAACAGAAGAGGCCCCAATTTAGATCCCTGCGGAACACCATGGGTTACTGAGCTCCATTCAGAAAAATGTTTGACACCGGATTTATCTTTGATGACAACCTGCTGATATCTGTTAGTGATGTAACTAGAAAACCATGAAAAAGATGATCCAGATATCCCATACAATCTCAATTTCTCCAAGAGAATGTCATGCCTGACACAATCAAAGGCCTTAGACAAATCACAGAAAACACCAAAGGTTCTCTGTGATCCGTCCAAGGCCTCCACTGCCTCAGAAACTAGATCGACTATTGCATCAGACGTGCTTCTCTCCCTCCGAAAACCAAATTGATTCTTGTTCAATAAATTGTTTGATTCAAGAAATGGAACAATTTGTGAGAGAACAACCTCTTCAAATATTTTTGAAAACACAGGTAAGAGAGCCACTGGTCGGTAGTTTGAAATTTCTTCCGAGTCCCCCTTTTTAAATATAGGTATAATTTTAGCATACTTCAATTTGTCGGGGAAGACTCCTGTCAGCAGTGAAATGTTGATAGAATGAGTGAGTGGTTTTATAATTGAAGAAGCCAATGATTTTATTACATTTGTAGGAATTTCATCCCAGCCAGTTGAACTTTTATTCTTTAATCGATTGATGCAGGAGATAACATCGGATTCAGAGACAATCTTAAATTCAAATGCATGTGGGACATTTAGAGTTGCCATTTTTGCTTTGGCTATTGAATCTGCCACCGAAACCTGGGACTGAAACTTATTTGCTACACCAATGAAGTGATGGTTCATGCAATCAGCTACTTTTATAGGGTCGTCAATAACCTCCCCATTAATTTTGATTCCTAGACAAGGTTCTGTTTTACAATTTGTACCGATTTCTCTCTTTACAATGCTCCATGTTGTTTTACCTACATTATCACTATTCTCTAACAAATTTAAGTTGTACCTCATTTTGGCTGCCCAAATTACTTTCTTAAAAACCTTCTTGTAATTTTTAAAGTATTCTAAGAAAACAGGATTTGTATTATTTCTAGAAATTTTATAAAGCTCCCATTTTCTTTTACTGGATATTCTAATACCTTTTGTTACCCATTGATTATTTCTCCCATTTGTTGACAGAGATTTCTGTTTAATTGGGCAATTATTCAAAAAAGAATCATAGAATATTCCAAAGAAATTATTGAAACTACCATTAGAACTAAGGTTTGACATGCAATTAGTCCAGTTCTCTTCAATCAGACCGTTTAACATACCAAGAACGTTTTCCTTCCTTATGACCCGCTTCGACAAGTATTTTTTACATTGGTTAGGCCTTATTTCATTTCTTTGACAAATTACCTGACCTAAGTGGTCAGATATCCCAAAGTCCACTACTTCACAAACCTTATCAATACTATTTACATTTGAAATTACATTATCAATACAAGTGGCTGTAGTTGGTGTTATTCGAGTATACTCCTTGATCATGGCATTGTACCCAAAAGACTGAAACAAAGTTTTAAACCTAACACATTTTTCATCATCAATTTGCATGTCTATATTAAAATCCCCACTTATGTATATTGGACACAAATGTTGTTCTGCCTCAAGGTGCTGTAATAGTTTTTCAAAGCTTGAGAAAAAAATCTTTAGGTTTTGGTCATTCGGAGTCCTGTAAATTACAATGTATATTGTTTTGGTTGACTTTTCATTACTCATTGTTTCAATAGCAGTGCATTCAAAAGCTTCTTCAATTGCCATAGAATCAATATCTTTCCTTTCTTTAAAAGTGATATTATTTTTTGCAAAAATACATACCCCTCCCCTACTTTTTACATTTCTGTGGTAAACTGAGGCTAGCTTATAGGAGGAAAAACAGTTAGGCAAATGAACATCATTTGTATCCATCCAATGTTCTGACAAACAAACAATTTCTGGTTCAAGTTTTAAATGATCTAAAGTAACTTTCAAGACAACAAATTTACTTAAACTTGATCCCTGAATATTTAAGTGAGTTAACAAACATTTTTTTAGAATATTTTTTTTATATTTTACATTAAACTTTACATTTTTTAATTGTTTTGGCTTATTTACACGTTTATCTAAAGCTAAGTTACATACACTTGGGTTGCTGACGTTAAGTTTTTTTGAAGATCACTACTATTTACATTAGTATCTACACTACAGGTACTACTTTTATCAAAAGACATTTTGTCAGTAGAGGTTGTTGTCACACCTTCAGTTGTGTTGACCGTGATGTCTGCTGAAGCACCACTTCCTGACTCATCGGTTTTGTTCATGGCATTAAAGATGTTAAGTTTTATTTTATTTACAAAATCATTGTAAGAAAGCCCACTTCGGAGAGTTCTGGAAGAGTTCTCATCATTCACTACTATGATCACTTTGGCATTTGTCCTTTGTTGCAGCTGGCATATTCTGGTTACCATGTGCTCGACAGGAACATTATCCCTGACACAGCCCGCTGGTGAACAAACTATTAACTTTTGGCCTTTCTGTCTTACGTCCTGTTCCAGAGAATCAAAAGCTTTGTCATAATCCCTGATGTCTGGTTTACTGTAATATTTAGGTTTGGTTACTAATCCATATACTGAAACTTTGTTAATTTTTTGATAAGTTAGGTGTGAGTGTACAAAATCTGTTGTTAAGGGTTTCTTGAAATGTTTTTTAAATGCTGTCGCTACACCTGCACTCATGTGCCTGTCACTGTCAACGTCAGCAGAGATACAGTGAACAAAAGCTACCTCTTCTTCATCTCCTAGCTTGTGTATTGCGGCATTCATGTCTGCTTCGACAACAATGACAGGGTCATCGTCAGAGGGTAGTCTCATCTTCTGTTTGTTGACTGTGGATGGATTGAAGCAGCAGTCCTGGAGTGATTTTAGAATTTCTTCAGCAATCTTCCTTTTGCCCTTCTTGTTGAAGTGTAGACCATGGTTCGTGTATAGGTGACGAGGCAAAAGATGAAGTTCTAGCAGTTTATTGTTCCCCTTTGAGCAATTCATTTTTGCAATTAGCTTATCATTTATGTCACTGATTTTGTTGTCTAATCTCGGTTTGTCGTGGCGCATAGGCAGTGAGGCAAAAACAAGGTTTGTGTTTGTGGTACCTAACAGCAAATTATCAAAGTCGCTCATCAGACTCTCCATTCTTCGGGTTTCCACATCATTGGTCCCACCAATCACCAGAATAAAGTCATTTTTATTAAAATCTTTTGAAAGGTCCTTAACATCCTTTATAACGTCAGCTAATAGTGCTCCCGGTTTTACCATTGCAGACACATTTAAGTTAGTTTTATACTGCACAAGATTGCTCAGACCTCGACCATGGCTATCAGCCAATATCAGTAGTTTAGATTTACATTTTAGTTGTTTATAAACAACTGGCTTATTTTTCTTTGGTCTAGTATTAGACTGGAATGCAGGCGTTTTCTCATGTAAAATTTGTGCATCAGACACGTATTGTTCTGGTACGCTGTTGTTTTTGTTTGTTGAGGTTTCATCACTCTCTTTGGAGAGGACTGTAAACTTGTTGTGGCACTCGGTAGATGGAACTACCGAGCTTTTAATGCTTTTATCACTTCTTATGAAGTGCCGTGGTACAAATACTTCCATAGCATTATATCTCCTAACAATTCTACCTATATTCATATTCTTCTACAATGGACTCCCTCTTTCCGGACTTACTCTGCTCTGGAGGCCAGTCCGGTTACCAGGTTTTCTGGCTAAACCAACGTCTCCTGCAGAGGTGCCCATCCCCCCTAAACCCAGAGGCGCAATCCCCCCCCCCCCAAGCCAAAGGAGTAGTCCCCCAATTTATGTTGTCGTCTATTTAAACCTACCCTCCCCCCACCAATTTATCTGACAATTTTCCCTTTACCTCATAAAACGAGTATTTAAAGTATTTAGTAAACTTGAGGTACAAAAAACAAACTTGCTGATTGAGAATCAAAATTAAATGTTTAATAGGAAACGTCATTTAACAATACATATCTAACTAATGGTTGAATTAGAAGTTTTTCAATTTACAAAATTCCGAATTTGTATTGTCAGCCAACATGTGCTCAGCATTGCAATAAACAAAGTCTTCAACACGTTCAACAATATACTCGGTGAATTACTCTACTCCAACACAGTACTGTAACTGTACAATATATTAGGTGGCATTAATGTTTAGAGGGCTTAAGAGTTCAAACAGCTTTAAGTGTATTAATAATACTGGCAAAAAATATCTTAATTGTTTCAAAATTATAGGCAGAGTCACGAAATAAGTCAGACTATTGTTGCTCGCCACTGCAGGCTGCCTTCTACAAAAATCGCCGGGCAAAATACCATGCCTTTAGAACAAAAGGTTTTTGTGACGAAGTAATCTTATAATTCATTTTTATAGCCCCAGGATTGCCTTTTATGACTAAAATGGTAGGAACGCATCTTGTCAGACAATCCGTTTGTACACAAAACACGAAACGATAACAGATAGGCCTATCAATTCTCGCGTGTATATTGCCGCGGGCAGGACTGGAAGTAAACTGAATCAGATTATGACGGAAAGACGTGGTCTCTGGATTGTCGTCTAAGTTATCAAAAGCTGATATTGGGCTAATTGTAGTGACGGAGGAAAGTATGTTGAAAATATAATGGGATTCATAATTGAGTTTTCCATTCAAAACTATTGACAATAATAACCAATTTATATGCTGGATATAAATGATGGTCTCGAAATTCTACAGTACTGCACGAAAGGAAATTTATTAAATACTTTGAGGAGTTTGAAATATATGAATTCATAAAATTGGGACAGCACAAAATTTTTATATCCCATTATATTTTCAATACTCTTAATTCTCAGTCACTACAATAGTCCAATATCAGCTGTTAACAACGCAGACGACAATCCAGAGACCACGTCGGTCCGTCTCCGTCATAACCTGAACCCGATTCAGTTTACTTCCAGTCTTGCCGACGGCAATGTACACGCGTGATAGGCCTATCTGTAATCATTTCGTGTTTTGTGTTAAATGTTTGTAACGTATTCTGACGACACCTCCAGAAGGGGATCTTTTGTAAATCCTGACTATGCTGGAGTTAAAGAACCAACAAAACATATGTAGCATGTATAATTCGACACTGGCATGTTAAGGATTGTCTGACAAGGTGCTTTACCATTCTTAGAAGCAATCTTAATTACGAACGGCAAAATGTTGTTGTTGTAGATAGTGAGCTACTTTTAGTGAGAAACACTTTTTCGGACTGCTTGTACAAAACTATACAGCCATCATGACAGCTAGCAAAAATTAAATATCCCCCCCAAAATCCCTTTAAAAAAGTCCCCCCCAAAAATTCCTGTGGCGCAAACGCGCCACGGTACCCCCCCTCTGGGCACCCCTGGTCTCCTGAATCACTCAATAACCAACCCAATTATTCACTTAAAATTAGGAGATTGTTGTATTTAGATACGTGATCACTGCTCCCAATCCTTTTCTACGAAAGAAGTTAGTTTCATTACTGCCTACTTCCTACCGATCCAGTCCGGTTAAACTGATGTGGAAATTGTCCGGTTAAAGAGATACTTTTGCCGAGTGTTGTCTGGGTAAGAGGGAGTCTCCGAAAAAAGGGTGTAAGTATATTATAGTAATTGTGTCGTGAACTTTTGGTGTGTTGTCTTGGAGTAGGTTTTGTATTGTATAACTGTCAAAGTCAATTTATAAAAAAAACTAATGTAGCAAATAGATTCAAGACAGTAGCACAATCTACAAATGCTAACATGTTCTATCTGAGCAGCAATTAGATACAGATGGTCTATATTGATCACAAAGTATGGAACGTCTACTTTAGTATCCAAAAGTCAGTGGTTCCACAAAACCTTCAAAGAATAGTATTTATTTTAATTTATAAATAATGATGTTATAGTATTCTCACAATATATCTTCTAATCAAATCAAAACAATCTTTATTGCATAGTGATACAGTAGCAGAATTAGAATATAAAAAATAAAAATTATCACGTAGGCTTTTGCCTGTGCGTGATTCTAGTTGCTAGTAAAAACACATTAGTAACAACAAACAATATTGAGAATAGGGACTGCCCACGAGCCAAATGTGCAAAGGCAGAAAGAAGATAGCTGTCAGATATGCAGGAATACAATCACTCTGAAACTTACTTTACAACGGCACTTGACGGATTTGACTTCCCCGTGGGAGAAAACTCTTGGATGCCATTCTTCTCCGTTCTCAAACAGTCGGCCCACGGGGTAGGTGCAGCCACCCGCTGCTAGTACATCTGCCTTGGACCTGGTGATGGAGCTCTGCTGGTCTCCCAGGTACGCAGGGTCACGTGGGACTGTGACAGGGGAGGGCGTAGGACATGTTTTACAGCAGCCGACGCGACGTAGCGCGACTGTCTCGTCGCAGTCTAGGGGTGGACAGACTGTTCTCATGCACCTGACTGTCAGTGATGAGCTCTGGGGACAAAAAGTTAGTATGAATGGAAAATCCTCTGGAGTTTGCTCAGGAAGGGTCTTTTTTGTTGGTTGCCAATAAAACAAGCTTTTAATTTTAACCTTAATTTGTTTGGGATGTAGATTATTACGTTAGTAAGTAAATAATTTTATCACTAATGGATTTATAACACAGATTTATTGGAAACTTAAAATGAATGAAAACTACTGATTTTAAACAAATGTTTTTCTGTCGGCTAAATGAGTTGCACAAGGTACATTATTACTGAAACAAATCTTTAGGATCATACAGTCAACTTTCTTCCTAAAGGTGAGCACTATATCCACTAAGCAATCCATCTATCTCTATTATACAATGCAGATCATTCAGATGGATTGAGAACTTCCTAGGCACAGCCTTTGTGATTGATATTAAGATTTTAATTTAAATTCATGTTGATGTTTTGTGCCATTTCTCACTAACGTTGTTAAGTTGCTACTCACATTGCAATGGCACACTGCGCAGGTGTCGAAGCCGGCGGGTGGAAGGTAGGGATGCCAGGAACTACCTGGGGCGTGCAGCTGTCCTGCAAGATAACACCCTTGCGAGATGTTACTTGAGTCAAACGTTGAGTCTAGAAACAAACATAAGCCGTGTCAGTTATCTGTATTACCATTTCATTTACTATCTTTATTATTAATTGAGACAGCAAAGCCACTTAGCAGCACATTTTAAGCTGTAGAATGAATTTGATGATCTTTTTCTTACTGATTAAGTTTCACTATTCTTTTGCCAAGACCATCTATAACTCTTTGCTTTGAGAAAACTTGACAATCTATTTATAAATGTACATTTTTTGTAAATTTAAGTAATGAGGTGGTCAATTCATTCAACAGGTCATTGTCGGCCAGAGGGAAGAGGGTAATTAAAGATGGAATGACTAGAGCAAAATAATTAACTCAGCTAAAAAATGTCACAAAACAATTACATCAGGGGAATGTCTACTCACTGTCACATGTAGGACAACACTGGCCATTCCGTAGTGTGGGGTTGGTACACGGCAGCGTTGGGCAGACCACAGGGTCACATTTCACTCTACCGTGGTGGCAGTTACACATGGTACAAGGCTCGGAGCGGCTGACCCACTGGGCGCCCTCGTCGTGGAAACTGTCGCTGTGGAAGCAGCTAGTTTGCTCTGGTAGGTTGGCGTCACTGTTTATGTTGCTGACTGGCGGAACATTGTTGTCAGAGTAATGTGGTAGACAAGCCGGAGGAATGGAGACCTAATGGCAATTCGTACATTATAGATTCTCTGAACACTCACGATGTATTAAAATAGTTCATACTGTCACAATAATGTTTTAGCATAGCTGGGAAAATTATTGGCATTGTCAATATTTTTGAAAATAAATAAATATCACAAGAGATATGCCAAAATACATTACAGCGAGCTTTAAAAATAGATCAATATCACTTACATATTAAAATATCCCATCATTTCCACCCAAGCAGTCTACCATTCATGTTGGGCATCTTATTCCTAAAATTTACAGCTTTTAATAAACAGCAAAAGTTCTTCATTAAACCACCAACCTGTCTCCAGTGTGCCTTCAGTAGGGACTTGGTGGTGTGAAGGTCCTTGATGTCAAAGTGGACGACTCCGGTATCGAGACGAGTCAGCTCAGTGGGTGTCAGTCCCAGGACAAACCCCTCCACTGTGTTTCCTGCAAACTCCTCCAGAAGTCTCCGGGTGACAGGAGCTCCGGGAGCAACTAATGGGATGTCTTCTAGGTAGAGGCCCATGGTGCGATCCTCCGACCAAGTCCCGGACAGCACAACCTAGGAGAAAAACAGTTATGAATCTACCGATTGTCTAAGGAGGAAATTATGGTAAAATAAGTAGGATTGCTACCAAACACAGATTTCTACAGGCAGTATGAAATGCAATGTATAAGATTGGCTTAGGACACATTACACTGTAAAATCCTTATATATACGTTAGATACCTGGAGGCGATTTCTACAAAACACTACTCCTACGTTAATAATGGACCGATTTTTAAACAATCGATGTGTCAAAATTAAGTATTAGTTGTGTAGAGGCCCCCTTTCACCAATTCCTGTAATACAAGTCCTCGGGCGTTGCCCTACAGGCCATGAACATCCCAATGTATTTCTTATGAAAAAAATGATGTTGTTTACTTAAACAAACAAATAATTTGTATTAATTGCATACTAAAACAGCTGCTCCATAGTAAACGCATGATACACAAAAGAGCATTCGTTTTCAGTTTCGATAACTGGAGTGGAATGATTGATCACATTATCTTTGAGTTGACTCTTTTAAGTCATCGGAAATTATGATGACTGTTATTTGTATATATTAAACGAATATATTAAACAAACTATTAAACACTTGTAATACTTTGCAATTGCTCAAATTCGAGCAAGAGGTGCACTAGTATTTTATAAAAGATGTCTATCTTCTATAAAAGACAATGCCAACATGTCAAATTTTATAAAAGAAATAATATTTTAAACATATTTTATAATAGATGGCCTATCAAAGATTAAAAGATGTTTGTCAAAGAACTTTTATAAATGCATTTTTATAAAACATTGGACAGTGTAGTACGGGCCTTATTGACACACTAGGGTGTGTATTTTAAGGCGAATATGAGTGAAGACGAGTGAAGGATGATGTTAGAATGAATGAGATGGCTCGACAAGTACATAGCTGGCTCTTTAACCCGAGTTATTTTATTAAAAACCAAGAGATCCATGATGGCATAACCTCTTGAGATTTGATCAACAACTTTCTGAATTGTTAGTGAACTAAAAATATTGTTTTTAAGGTTATTTTTAAATGTGCTGAGTTTTAAAATATTAGTAGCATTGTGTTAGTTGATTTTTTCAAACATAGATTTTTTCAAACATCGTCGTAGAATAAAGTAGTAACAAATAAATTTTCAACCCAAAATCTTCAACGAAATAAGTTTTGGCACAAAATGTAAAAAATAGACTATTGTATACATTATAAGTTTATGTTTCACTTCATAGTTACCTCATAGTGTAAGTTACACTCATTGTCAACCGCAGCCCAGATAAGACCACTAGATGGAGTGGGGAGACTATCAGTGGCCACCAGCAGGGAGGGGGAAGGAGCGTCTCGGGCATCGGCCACGGGGCGAGGAGCGAGTCGCCCTCTGGCCAGACTTCGGGTTGTCGTTGTAGCAACATTGATGGCCAGCTCACCACTGAGGGACAAACCCACTAATTTAATAATGGTCCTTATGGTATTTATTGAAAGGTTGAAGTTGGAATATCATAAGAGGTTGATTAAATACTGTGCAACAGCTGTGTCCGACGAATTGGGTGAATGGTTATTCAACAATTCAAGGCAAGGGTTAAACAACTAGGTATTGTACTTATTTATCTCAAAAATCTTTGTGCAACACTTATGCTATAAAAAGACAATGTTTTTCAACCGGTATCTTTCAGAACTTCAAACTAAGCAGTGCAACAAAATGTCAGCCATTGAAAGATGAATTATAAATAAAACCCTTAGGCAATACAGCATGTAAGTTTAACATGTAATGTGTATTGATAGCCTCTATGACAAGTATAGACAAGACAAGTATATCTGGTAAAGGCCATAAAGTATTAAAGCTAACTAATCTTAAACTAGCTTCAGTTATACAACATACTTTTACAAAAAAACACATACTTATACAACTGTTCCAAGTGGCGAGTATTGATTTGGTCGATCGTTCCATTTGCCCATCCGTTGTGGAATGAAGGCGTCAGATCTTCGAGTTCAACCAGTCGGCGATCAACCACTGTTGTACAAAAACTGAATTTAGTCCAAATGCACAAATAAGACAACATTTCTGGAAGCTATATCTTGCAAGAGGATATAGGTATTATGATAAATAAATTTGCAAGCCAAGTATATTGATAGCGAATACATAGGGTTACCAGTTGAGGACGAGTCATAACTACTTATAAGAGGGTTTAAAAAATACAACTAAAACAGGCTTAAAAATGAACCTTTAGTATAAAAACCAAACGTTAATAACCCGTGATCGGCTAGCGTGATATGCAGAATCACCTAACCCTACTTAAAAACATGTTTAACCTCTTTAACACTCTGTATCGAATACCATCAACAGAGAAGATAAGCAGAAATGGTTACCAGAAAGCCCGTTTATTACTATCCCTTCTTCCTTCGCTCTTAATACAACAATATATTAAACATACAGTATGTTTAATCTATGATACAACTAAACTAGGCTACTAAATTTTTAGGCAAGATAAACAAAAACAGCCGTAAATCTTAACTTAACGTAAATCTTAACTAATTAGTTAAGACAGTTTTAGCTAAATTAAAAAAAAATTAAGTACTGTGACCTCAACTCCCTTTCCCTGCTGAAAATTCATCCTGCGTAGGGTACGCAACTGACCAAATTTTCAAAAGAGTACTGAGTTAAGTTTGAAGTATTTATCAAAGTAATTGTAAACTATTCTGCATAAAACATACCTAATCCAAGGACATCGGGCTGTGTCACTCCGTCCAGACGTACGTGGTATCTCAAGGCTCCTAGTTTGTCGATGTACATCCAAGCCATGCCTGTCGTCTGGGTGGACTTGTCTTCGTTCTCAGGAGGCGCTGCCAGTGGTGCGTGGAACAGTTCGCAAGTGGCCCGAGTGCGGACGACACCAGATATTGATTCTCCTGAGCGTGAAGAGATGGTTACACTCAACCGTTGTCTGGACATCTGGTTCAGATCGAGGTTACTTACAGCAGAACGTACTTCCACGACGTTGATGTCAGGCGATGGTTTTTCAACTCTAACCACCTGTGACAAAGGAATACCAGATTTGATTTATAATTTAATACTGTACATCATTGTCCAACCAAATTAATAACAATAACTTACAGGGTGTCCCTTAAGACTGTGGCAGTGGTGTCGTCCTGTAATCCAGCTACTAGAGGAGGTCACGAATTGTGGATATTTATAGGCATGCACTGTGGATATGATACTCCCTGGTGTGGATTAACATCCGCACTATTGTCGGGTCGACGTAAGTTTGCAGTTGAGGGAGGAGCCTATTTAGCATATGATTTTTAAAAAACCAATGAGAATCGTGCGGTGTTGCCAAATCTAATAATACCAGCTGATTTGAAATATTGCATAGTATATTTTAATTAGTGTTGTCAACGGGCGATGTGGCAATGTTGCACTAGCCTTGTCTTGTGATTGGCTGCCACCAACTGCAAACTTAAGTGGTCCCGACAATAGTGAGTACTATGACTATCCGCAGTACTATCCTGATAATTAGACCAATTCGTGTACCAAAGGCAAAAATGTGGTTTGGATTCCACTATAAACTGTAGTTCCCTTAGTTGCCATTAGCTGTATGGGCTATTAATTAACAGCTGTGTTTAAGGAATATGTCGGCCTTAGTCACTAACAAGACTACAAGATCGCGCCACTCATCTCCATTCATACTAAGCTTAAAATACCTACTTTTTATGGGCACCATTTCATTGAAAAGTATTAAAAGTTAAGTAAAGTCCTGTAAGTAAACATCAAACTCCAGGAAATGGTTTAATGTGTAAAAAAATGGAAAATCATTATTGAAATAGAAATGTTTCCAGAAATCTACCATTTAGATTTTTACATAAACATCTTTAAATTTGTTTACTGATCTTTATGAAACTTGATACCGTATGTATTTTAAGGAAGAAAGATCTAAGTTAGAAAAAAAGTTGGTTGTTTATTGTTTATTGTTTATTGTTTATTGTTTATTGTTTATTGTTTAAAGTTGAAATAAAATTTACCATGTTTACATCGTGTTTTGGAAAACAAACACACTGACTAATTTAATTAGATAACTATCACACAGATATATTCAAATTCAAATAAGCTATGTTACCTCTTCAAGAACCACTCGCTCCTTGCCACCGTTGGTGTACAGCCGCACAGTCACGGGAGAGTTTGCTGTGTCGTCAGCCCCGAACACGCCCGTGAACACAAGAGTCAGGTGGATGGACGGAGCTTGTGTAGACACGGAGACAATGGCTGTTCCTGCTGCATTGGGGCTTGAACCTTCCAGTAGAGCACTGTACAGCTCAGTGGCCAGGGTACGATACCTTTTAGGACAAATTATAGTATTATTGTTTCAAAATTACTCCTTTTAAAATGTGATGTTGATCGTGATGCCTTCCTTACTCAATCGATTTTACAACTCCTGTAGATTAGTTAGCCCACAGATGATATAGAAAATTAGAACTAGTGGGCCGGTTTATGTACCAAGCTATTTGTGACTATAGTCTTAAGATGTAGAAACATTGAAGACCAGCAATACCTGGCTTATATACCCAAGGCTATTTAACTCAATTGTAATTTAAAAAGGTAAAATTTAGACTTGCAATTTACTAAAGATAGAAGCAACATTATTGTGCCCTAAAACTGTTCAAAGTGGTAAACACTAAGTGGCTCAGGTAACTGCCAAACTATCATATCCACCATTACTGTAAAGTTAATGCCATTACAGCTTCATTATTGTGTCCCATAATTTATTCCAATTGGTGTTTCACTTGACAGGAACAGGAGCAATGCTATAGGACGAGTGCATGTTCAGAGATTTACCTATAAAGCTGTCCAGTGATGGCTAGTTCAGCTCTCTCCCACAGCAATGTGACTTGCAGCCTCTCTTCCCGGACGAGACGTCGGTATTCTCGAGGTATCCTCCGCCAAACGCCACATACCTTGTCTGTGTCATTCTGGTAGGCACTGTGAGGCGTGAGAACCTACAGACACAAGAGCCGGATATAGTTCTAGCAAAGCGAAGCAGAATAGGGTCTAGATAGTTGGGTATTTGATAAAATCCTCATTATATATTAGGTAGGACCTTAACCAACCAATAGCCAAGTTTTCGAAAAACTATTTCTCACCTGTTAGCCACATTGCTGATCTGACAAAAATACTGGCTAACATTATGTTACGATAAGTCGCATCAAACCATCAACCTGGAACAATTCGACCTGGAGATGGATTACTGCAACGTATCAAAAATATTGACCAGTATCATAGACAAATAGAATAAACTAGCTGTGTACCCGTTCTACGCACGGGGATCTTATAATATTCAGTTGAAACCTTCTTATATAAAGAACAGCAGTTGGTTTGCATATTTTAAGATATGCTGGCCAAACTATTATACATAGCTTCATTTTATGTTGTTTTTTGTTGTTCCGGATCGGTATGACAATCAATAAAAGGTTAAATTACCTCTGTGTCTGCCGGTCGATCCTATAACGGTAGGCTTACTTTTATTTTTACTATCTGATCTCGTTTGCATGGCTCAATCACGTCCTGGTTGAAGTTCGTTCGCTACGCTCACTCACCTGTATGTTGGAGCTCGTTCGCTGCGCTCACTTTCCTTCAGGTTAGCTCGTTCGCTACGCTCACTTGCCTTCAGGTTAGCTCGTTCGCTACGCTCACTCGCCTCCAGGTTGCAAATTAGCTGTTGTCATAAATGTAAAAGAAATAATAGTGCTAGTGCTGCACCCTGTTGGTAATCCTTGTAACTTTAATGCTATTGAACATCACAGAACAGAACCAACTTGTTTAATTGAAACAGCTGTTAAGATTCAATAATTTCATTTCTCATAAGGTTAACATGGGCTTCCAGAAATTCCACGTCAAAAATCGACAAAAACTTGATTTTCAAGGGTTTACTGTTAAATATCTAACTGTCTCATATTCGATGAAATACGTCTAAAACCATCTCATATATGTATAGTATTTGGAAAATAAGTTTCAGGCGGGACAGTGCTATAGTTATTGAGGAGTAGTTGTAATAAAGTGCGTATTTTAGCGTTACCAAGAGAATGACAGATAGACAGACAGACAGACAGACAGACAGACAGACAGAAATTGAGATAAGGTTTGATTCGGTTTCTCTGACCTATGAAATGTAAAAATAACCAAAAAGTTCATTATTCTAAGCAATGTACAGACAAAACTCTAATTTTATTTATATAGATATAGACTGACAGCAGTGCTGCGGTTAGCATATGTTCCGGCATCCATCTCTAGGAGTGCTATGTAGTTACACACCTAGAAGCACATCGCCGAACCTTCATTGACAGTCTATATATTTATTCAATTATTTGTCTATACCAGTATTTACATTAGTTCAACAATCCTATTATCGAGCCCAAAGATCAAGATTGGTTACTCTAATTCTACTAGAAGCCTATTATTGAGTTTGTTTCTCAAAAGTTACTAAACTGTCTCCCATCGTTTTTTAATATCATGGTGTACCTGTTCCTCAAGGATGTTCCCTCTCATATCCACAAACTGCACTCCTCGAGGTCTCACGGAAGTGTAGAAGGAGTAGTACAAGTTGCGTTTGTGGAAGGTGAATCTTCCAGTGGCTTTGTAGTCGACAGTTCTGTCTGCAGCAATCGTTGGAGCTCCTTCCAGTGTCGGTGTCATCTTGGACGTCAGCACTGCGGCAAAGTCTGACAAAACAAAACAGTATGTTACCACATTACTATGTGAAGTTTCACTTATATTTTTTAAGGTTGTTAAAGTATTTAGTGCGATAGGATGTGATTATAATATAAGGGATAAGAACATGTTTTTTATCTATGATAATGACAGTTTTAAGTTCTTCACTTGTGCACTATGATGGCTTATTTTTGTTGTTTTGCCTCCTGATCACAATTTAAATTATTATATTTATATTTAATTATTACGACTATGCCTTTGTCGGGTTGAAACGGGTTGCCGTCCAAAAGTGACTTTGATCACATGACGGATTAAGGTATTTTAACCTCTAGTAATAATGATGGATTGTTTCATAAATGCAATAAGAATATCAGGAGCTGTTTGTATCCTGTATTATGTTAGTTCTTAATAGCCAAATGGTGAGGTTAAGTCACTATGAAACAAATACAAGACAAAATTTTGTATTTAATTACTAAGCTACTAAATTTTATCAAAACAAACGCAAAGGATAGACACTAGGGATACTTAGAAAAGGTAAATTGAGAAATTCAAAAAAAGGGGGGGGGGTTGAGGAGTCTTATAATATTTTGTAATTTGTATAGAGCAAATGTTTATTGATAATAGTATTTTAGTTTCAAATGATAAAACTTTCAAATAATGTCAAAATATACTTACGTTTTAAACTTTTCTCTTCTTCAACGCCTGCTGTAGGGGGTTGTTCCTCTACAATATCTGGACCTGAAAAAATAATTCTAATTAATGTATTTTGATAAAACCGAACGAATTGTTGATCTAATATTTTTTTACAATACAACAACAAGCAATATATTTTAATTTTACATTGTAAGTCTTTTCCAACAGTTACCTGACAAAGTGGGCTTCCTTGCACTGTTTACAGTATGCCAAGTGACTACTGTAATTGACGCATTTACTTACTTTTGCCTCACTCATTTTACTTTTGTCGCACTCCAGTACTCCAACCAAACAACACAAAACAGAGTAGTTTTGTTAGGCACGTATGTTCGCTTGAAAATAAGTTGACAGCACCCATAATTTTACCAACATCCTTAAGATTTGATGACTACAATCAGCTGGCACCGCCTTTTTTAAATTCTTTTCAATGCTTGGATTCAACCTAACCTAAAAATGTGTTGTATAGTGTTTGAAAGACTAATTATTTATATGCTTATATAGTAACTGTAGGAAAAATATAATGTGTAACGCGGGTGCAAAGTTCCTTTGATGCACTCACATAACTTTCCACACTCATGTTTGTGGCTCAGGCTCATGCTAAACATTTCTCTAACTTGCAGCAAAGTGCCATTTTAATTGCCACTTCTAGTGCCACAAGCCACAAGTAACTATACCTAGTGCATATGTATTGAACAATATGTCAAAGAAAAAAATACAATATCGTTTGGTAAAAATAATTTAAATAATTTGATTGTATACGGTATGCATTTTTAATATCGTTTACTGAGGCCAAACAAAATGATATACAACATATAACACAAGTCATTTGGAAAATACAACCAAAAACTCATCCTCGTGATGGGTGATTCAATCTTAACCTTATTCTAGACGATTTTTATCTATCTGTTCAAGCCAAGACATTAATCAGGATAATCCACCATAAGCAGGATGCCGCGATTATTTTCCCGCGCGATGTTTGTTTTTCTTCGTCTTAACAGTGTTTACTTCTTCCATGTTTCCGGTGTAGGCTATTCCTATTCTACAGGACGCGTCGTCGTGGGGGGAGGGGCGTTGGATGCTTGCCAATCGTGTCACCAACAATGTGGTTATCAGCTGGCGAGTGACTCTTAAAAATTAGCAATGCTGCCAACCAACGCCTCATCGAAGCGATAAATTATCCTGCTGCCACTTCTGATATGTATTAAAATGCAAAATCACTTCGTGCTCAGTGCATTGGGCTTAATTGGTAAATTGAGAAAAGAGGTGTACATAATTTAATAGAATACATAGGGTTTAACAACCATGGAGCGTAAGCCGTTATCCAAGATACGTTTTAGAAAACAAAAGATGCTGCGTAATTTCTGTAGGATATTAAATAATAATTAATTTTACAACATTATTCGAAATGAATTTATTGATATTTTGGATTTTACTATGAATAGAGTATGCTGCATCAATGCAGATAGTGTAGCCTAAAGGTGCGAAAGAGTGCCGAATTAACAACTTGCCCTTGACATTTCAAAACAAACAGACAAAGCTCTCCTCCTTTGAGAAACTCATCCTTTTTGGTTTCTTGATCAGCTCACAGTTGGGATCCGAACCACCTGTTACGGCATTATCACGTAGCTAAAAGTAATTTGTGGGATTTGAACTTGGACCCCTCAGGACAGATGTCCTGAAATCTTTTTTATTTGCTGGTGCCTAAACTAGAACTATTTGGAATGAAGGAAATTACAAACGCTTTCAAGGGAAATTTGTCCAAACTCTTGATTTTGTTGAATGTGCTTAGGATTGAATCCGAATCCGTCCCTATCACACCGAAATTTGAGACGATGATTACTAGACTAGCAAGACACCCGATTAAGCTATTACTCTAGATTAGCCGCTCCTTAGTAGAAATTTGATTTTAACGATTTACTTTTGTTATAATTGAATACGATTGACCAACTAAAATTAAATTCAGAAAAAAAATACACAAACTGAATTGGAGAAACCCCTATATTGCAGCATTTATCCATTTCATCGAATGTGTTGAACGATGTGAAAGTGTCAGTTGTCAATGGAAACTCTCGATGTACCACGGTCAGGGAGGCTGATGCAAGGAGAGCGACGGTGGCGGCAGACGGTCGGACAGACTGGCACGGCGCGGGGAAAGCGCGGGTGCAACCATCCGCGACTCCGGGTTCCGGGCACGTTTACGCGGCTCCCCTCCCGCCGTCGCGCGCCACCGCCCGTCTGGCCTTTTGGCGGCAAATCAGTGTTTGAAGGAATCACGAGAAGGAAAAATTAAAGGAATTGCAAGATGCGTGAAAAGCAAAATAAATTAATGAGTTCTTCAGACACTGAACATATCCTATAATCACATCGAGTCAAGGATACAGTGCTGCGTATTACAAAGGTATTACTTAAACACAAGTAAAAGATAATTGTTGAATGGAGTAAGAAGCCGTTTGTAGCTTTGTTGTTGATTTTGGGCCAGTTTTTCCGAGGTTATTTAAAAAAGTCTAATGATCAAAGAAAAGGTACAGTAGGTCCAACCATACGAACCGTCAAACGACTAAGTCGGCTACTAACAAAAAGCCCAGAATCGAAACGGCTGCCTACATACAAGGTGGAGACTAAACCAAAGTTATATGATTTACCCAGAAACCAAAAACCAAAAAATCTATGTCAAGAGTGATAAGACACAAGCTTCGCAAGGAAACCCCCAGTTTCTTTCACGAAATTTTTACAGGGTATTTCAAATCCTCTGGACTTTTGTAGTTCATCGCAGAACACGAAATTTTGAACATATCGTTGTTTCCAAAAGGTTTAAGTATAGATCCTACTCGACTAGTTCATTTTGTAAACATTATTTTGACTTTTATGGTAGAGTCTGCTGAAGAGAACTTGCAACTATATTACAATCTAGAAGGCCATGTACTTACTGTCGTTGTCTCCTGGGCAAACTTTACAGCAACGCCCTGGCAGCAGGACTGGCTCGTCACACGAGGGCTTGGGACACTCGTGCTTGATGTTACGGCAGTGGACCTTGCCCACGACCCGCCGCTTGCGATGATACTGCAACAAAATAACCGTCATGTAGTCCAACTGGACAAGAAACAAGGTTAGTCAAGGGTTTCGGTGCTGCTTCAGAAGTATAGGAAGTATTTCACCGGCAAAGCAAACTGCAAAAGTTTACGCCGACCAAGGACGCTGCTATCTCCGAAGACCAGGACTTGTCATTCGTTCTTCTGGTTTGGTATCGTATCTATTATTTCTGGTCTGTGTGAAAAGGTATCATCCAGGCTCGAAATTCAATTAAATGGATAAACTACGCCCTTGGAGTATGAAATACAATATACCTATTACCAGTGCAAAATCAAAACAAAGGTGAAGAGAACAAAGTCATCGCACAATCCCATTGGGATCTTCATTCATTGAAACGTGACCATCACGTCGTGAAGTCTTCAAGACTTAAAAACAACGGCATTAAAACTTGTATTTGGATATTGTTAATAATATATTCTACTTCTTATATAGTATATTCTTTTTTATTGCTTTAAAAAGATAAATCTGCCAACAAAAGACGCATGGCACTCGTAAATGCAGGGCGAGATACACAATGTTCAAAAATATCATCTATGCATGACTTGACGAACTTAAGTGCGCATACAAAGTGACACATTTGAAACACAATAAGGTCAAAGACCGAGCGATGAGAGCTATCACTCAGTGGATGTTCTGCAGGGGACCACAAGGGGGGCGAGGGAGTACAGACAGAGGTGATGCCAGATCCCCTCCTAGCCGCTACTTTATATAGATCTACCCGCCCGCCATCTATTTTCACACACCTTATATCGGGCTCACTGAATGACATTTCCATCTCTCGATCATAACTTGATATTTGGGGTTCCGGTCTCGAAACCGCCGTCTGAGACAAATTAATGGTTGGCGATAAACTGTCTTGTCCATCAATGCTTCCACGCTCTGTGCTCTGTGCGGGAGCGCCTATACAGTAGCGGGTATCTAGACCTTATTTTATACAATTTCTATTGACTTGCTAAGTATAGATCACAACAGTAATCTCAAATGATTATCATTATTAACGGTTGAAAAAATGTCAATTTCACAAAATCTCACCATAGCTATAGGAATTGAAGAATCTATAGTCTTGAGGTAAATAGAGAGGTAATGAGATAGTATTGATAATTCAGGTTTTAGTCCGTCCCCTCAAAATAACGTAAAAATCGTAGCTTCCAGCGTGGAAATTATCCTAAGATTTTAAATAAAAGTTCAAACATCTTTTAATAAAAAATATAGAAAAATATGTTAAATTTCAAGCATATCGCTGAAACATCGCGGGAAGGATAATTGCATTGAGAATAAGTTCTAAAGATTGCCATACTGTACTGGTAATCAACCCCAAATTGATCAACAAAATTGTAGCGTAAACCGATGATATCCGACATTACGCTTATGTTCGAACACTCAACTACTCGGGTGGCGAGAAGGTATTTAATTTCCAGAGTGAGACACCAACAACAATTGAGCATTGCTCACCAAGATTGGTGTGGCGTGGCGGCTTTCATTAAACGGTTGGCACTGAGTTTCTTTAAGCGAACTGTCGCCACTTTTTAATCGGGACAAACATTACATATTTATTGCAAAGATGTTGACTTTGCCGATTTGTTTCGCGTATCAATTAGGTTAGATTTAATTCTCGTGAGGGGTGGCATTTTACGTGCCTTTGGGATTGTTAGGGACCCCATTTATAAATTTACAGATTCACACGACTGAATTAAGTGCGTGTTTTCAAACTTACGATGATTGTGTCACTCAAACACATGTGTGTGTAGACTATGTGTTGTATCTGTTATCGACATCCATGGAGGTTTTTCAACTATCAAGTAAACAAGAAAAAAATAAATACATCAATCTTGGACCTAATGATAACATTTAGTATAAGTCATCAAATCAGCTCACAGCCAGTATGCTAGCTTCAAAGTATCCTAAAACTTATTGCGGATGTGCTAGGTATGATATATGTCCTAAAACACACAGCGGATAGCTCCTAGGTATCCAAAAACTGACACCGGATAGCTCCAATGTATCCAACAACTTACACCAGATATGCTAGCTTCAACTTCAAGATATCCTACAACTCACAGCGGATATGCCCGTACCAAGGTACCCAACAACTCATAGTGGATATGCCCGTACCAAGGTACCAAACAACTCACAGTGGATATACCCGTACCAAGGTACCCAACAGCTCTCAGCAGATATGCTAGTGCCAATGTGTCCTACAACTCACAGCGGATATGCATGCCCGTACCGAGGTTCCCAACAACTTACAGTGGATATACCCGTACCAAGGTACCCAAAAACTCACAGCAGTTATCCTAGTACCAATGTGTCCTACAACTCACAGCGGATATGCCCGTACCAAGGTACCCAACAACGCACAGCAGATATGCTAGTACCAAGGTGTCCTACAACTCACAGCAGATATGCCCGTACCAAGGTACCAAACAACTCACAGCAGATATGCCCGTACCAAGGTACCAAACAACTCACAGTGGATATACCCGTACCAAGGTACCCAACAGCTCTCAGCAGATATGCTAGTGTCAATGTGTCCTACAACTCACAGCGGATATGCATGCCCGTACCAAGGTTCCCAACAACTTACAGTGGATATACCCGTACCAAGGTACCCAACAACTCACAGCAGTTATCCTAGTACCAATGTGTCCTACAACTCACAGCGGATATGCCCGTCCCAAGTTACCCAACAACTCACAGCAGATATCCTAGTACCAATGTGTCCTACAACTCACAGCGGATATGCCCGTACCAAGGTACCCAACAACTCACAGCAGATATCCTAGTACCAATGTGTCCTACAACTCACAGCGGATATGCATGCCCGTACAAGGTACCCAACAACTCATAGCAGATATGCCCGTACCAAGGTACCAAACAACTCACAGCGCATATACCCGTACCAAGGTACCCAACAACTCACAGCAGATATGCTAGTACCAAGGTGTCCTACAACTCACAGCAGATATGCCCGTACCAAGGTACCCAACAATTCACAGCAGATATGCTAGTACCAAGGTGTCCTACAACTCACAGCGGATATGTTAGCGCCTATGCGCCGTCGGCGAGACGCCGCCACGCGGATAACAATGAACCACAATCGCCGAGATATTTATCTGAGGCCGTTACTATGGTAACGAAGCTGATTAATCAAATGAGCCACCGTGATTGCTATATTTAACTGTCTGCCGGCCTTGGTCTGCTAGTTACACCAATCCGCGATAACCAAGTGTTTTGGCGGCAGCTGGCAGTATCCTGGCGTATCCTGATACACAGCTCAGGCTCAAGTCTTGGGTATGTGGGTGTATTCAATATAGGGGATTTGAACCCTTTAGTTTTAAAGAGTCATTCGGGTAATAATAGTCTACAGGATTATAAAACTTGTAATTTAAAGTATCATTTGGATAGTGATAGTCCGGAGGAAAATTTTGTGATGCAAGATCCGTTGAAAAAGATTGGTAAATGCAACGGTCCCTTGTAAAAGCAACTGGACGAGTTTTACAATCAACACAACAGGTATGTGCCAAAATATGGCAGATAAACATGAAAATAGCATCACCAGAACAATGCATGTAACGTTTTAGGAATTAAATGGGTTTAGTTCTAGAAGCCAGAGAAGATTATGGTACCGTACAATGGACATAATGAGCGGTTAAACTTCTGATGGTAACATGGGGTTTATCAGAGTTGGCAGTATATACAGAATTTTGTGTAATTTATGATTAAATGGTATGTCCAAGTGACACGGAAGTTTTTAAATCCCAGGCCAGATTATTTTAAATGATCGTCCAACACTTCTTAACTCTTAAGCAACCAGACTCACTATTTATTTAAAGGCCTCATTTAAATGGTTTGTGCACAACATTAACATGGGACAGTTGGCAGAGAAGAGCGCTGATTTGGCGGGTCGGTAAGAAAACAACCCCCTAGTGCAAGATAATGGTTGTTGGACGCTTTTCCGAAATGCGCTCATCGTTGGGAATAGTCCGGGCGCCAAAATGCTTGTCTACACAGTTTTAGCTCTGACGACACGTTTTATTTCCGACAGTCTCGGGCGCAAGAGGCATAGGTCTTTGGAGATCCGCCTCTGCCACGTGTTTCGATGGAAATGTACTCTTGGAAATTAATTGTCTTGTGTGGTGGAGCTTTGGAATTTATTGATCAGTGAAGTAATTTGCTGTGAGCCTACTCGTCCTTCGCAAAATATGCAATATGACGAAGAAAGAAGGGGGTGACAAACTGCCTTATGACAATTCCCAAGCTTATCAAATATTAAAGTTAGCAGAAAGATAAGATCGAAATAAAAAAGCTGTTATTCTGAGGTGTCAACTACGTTTTAACGAAATCTTAGGCGAATCACTGACGCAAAAAAATACTTACATAGCAGGATATCTTTGAACCACATAAGATTGTCAGTTTTCCCAGCATCAGTCGTCACTTAGTTAACCAACTAGAAACATGATACACGGGATTTTGGACAAGCCCCTTTTAAACTAGAGCCAACATTTTGACAACGGATGGCCCTCTCATATTTGTGAACCTCATTGTTCAGCTCGAATTCGCTTGAATGTGGCGCAGCGTTGCTTCGACTTGTATTTAATGACCACAATCCTCAGCGGGACATGATTTAGAGCAACGAACGGATTTTATTTATACTATCCTATATGAAAATAATCAGATTTTCTTGAACAACGATACTGAAACTAGGTCTTGCCTTCTAGACCACGAAGTGGAACAAAGTAAAATAATACTTAATAATAATAATAATAATAATTAAATATTAAAATATCAATATAATTAATTTGTCATGTTTTGTAGATGACTTTTCGATTATTAACTTGCACATTTTTGGTGTAAATGCCAATGTGCTGGTGGTTTTCATTTGAAAAGAAACCCATCAGAGAATAATTATGCCATCGATCATTTCTGAACAATAAAGTTCAGAGATTAAATGTTGCTGGAAAACTGATTTTCATTTCAGAAAATGAGCCCTATGCCAAACAAGCAAAATATCAGGGATCAAGCTTGAAATTAGTTTGGAAATTGACCTTTTCTCTGGCAAGGGCTATCCAAAATCCACTCATAATTTCGGTGGATGTCAAAATACTTTAAAACACAACCAATAAAGTATCTATATGAATCTTTTCAATCTTCACATGAAGTTGAGGGACAATTCAGTTGAACCACAGCGTCTAATCTTTATCTGTTCGTAACCCAATTGCGACCACTCACGATACGTCCTTTCGCTCAGAATAGAAATAGAAATGTCCCGATGGGATAAACACATTCATTCGCCAGACAAACACATAAATTGAGGGAGGAGTGATGTCAGGCGTGGCTGGCGATCCGCCCGACCGACTTTCCAGAGAAGATGCAGTCTTATAGATTTTAAAACTTGGACCAGTTTACATATTAATTTGCTGCAAATCCAGAGCCGAAAGTACACATTCAAGGACACTCCATAAGACTTTGATTCGATACGACTGATTCTTGATTTAAGCTGGATCATCACACAAAGCCACGCTATTTATTACCCACACTTTAAATAATAACAACGAAGAATACCTAGTTATATGGACTCCTTTAAATGCAACGTAAATCCAAACAATCACCGTTCCAAGTTCTAAAAGAACCAACGTAACTCCAAATTCCAGGATAATCGGTCATATCAAAACATTTTCGGAGCAGTTTTAATTTTTCTTCATGAGCTCTATTCAAAATGTTGTTGTCCTTCTACAAAATAACGCATTTTACTGTTCCAGTATCACTGTTTCCCATTCTTGCTCAATAAACACTGTATAGTTGTATCAAGTGATCATTTTACTACAGAGGATATTCTACGGCATGACTATAGTTCAAGAAATTCTGATCACAGTGTATACACATTTTTTAGTGGTTACAGTCTGATAATCCCTCAACCATTTGCTCATGAGAATTTAAGGAAACGTTAACCACTCAGGCATGGAAAGTGCTTTAGCGCGGCAGATTGGGCGGATTTACACATCCTCCTATGGAAACATAGGGCCGTCGGGCCCCGGGGCCGTCACGCGAGACACCACCTCGCAAGTTTTGACTCTGGCCGGATTTAGAAGTCACGCCACCGGGAGCCAAACAGTCTGGCACTATCGCCCAGTCTCTGATGTCGCAATAATCTCTACTGTTATACAACATCGAGCTGCGTCCATTGTCAACTGGCCGACCAGTAGCGAGATATCATTATCAAGCATATTTCAAGTGGGAGTCGTGCTTCTCACAAATTGCCAGGAGATGAAAACCACCTGTGGTTACTACATAATGTGCTTTGATAGTCAATGAGATTATAGGAAATTTCTAAGTTGCCAGATTTGTGTGAATCCGAGAAGGGTGCGTACCGTAAGGAGATGAGAGGAGGACGAGCGTTGAAAGAATGAAGTGATAGCTAAGTTAATTAGATGAGCTGTTTCTTTTAGCCAGGACCATTTACTAGAAGACCTGCAATGATCAAGGACAGCTGGGTCCAGTTTTGAGCCGTCAAGAAATTACTATTTTTCCTCAAGATTGAACAGGCAAACTTCTGAAGATTGATCTTGAACCTAAAGCTGCCGTGTTTTTGTGATCAACCTTTGTATAATATAATAATACCGTCAAAAAGAAATCTGAAGTATCCTGGTTTACTGAGGGATGAGGCTCAGAGGATAGAAGTGGTTTAAAGCTTATATGGAACGGATTGTCATTCTTGCTCATGGTAACAACATTATACAACAACAATTTCTGTAAAATCTAGTGGGGGTCGTGCGAATGATTTGTCAAAGTTAAATTTGCATAAAATACTAGACTTGAATGGAAAGTCAACTTTACAGCACTCCTCAATTTACTATAATAAGACAATCTTAATCTCCTCGATAAGGTTGCATCTAATGACATGAATTAAAACAAGATTTTTATTTGAAACCTAGGCCAAAAACTTACCGGAACACACTCGCATCGGATGCAGTACATGACGCCGAATGGAGGTCCCAAATCTGCAAACCATGTTGAACCAAGTTCCTTCAGAGTCTTTCCAAACTGACATTCTGAAACAAATTTAGCATTCTTGAAGTTTGATAAACAAGACTGGAGGGTTGACACTGTTGAACTATGGCCAATGGAAAATATACGGTTGAAACATGAGTGTATAAAATATAAGAGGGTTTAATTAATTTTCTCTCCTGGAATCTTTTCACGTTTTATTTAAAGGGACGGTCCAGCCCTGGCCTTCTTACTATTTAACGCTGGCAATTTGTTGGATTTTGATAAAGGGATTCAAACAAGAACTAAAGATGTCAATGTTAGTCACCAGATCGCCGCCGGATCGATAGTTTCCCCAAGCTCATTCAACTTTAACCAGAAGTCTTTATTTCTTATTATTTTTATCTTTTGACATAATTTTCTGTTGACTGTTGTGTCACTGAGGCTTATCAGTGCAAAAACAGCACCTCCTTATACAAAACCGTGACGTAAGCACTTATTTACATTGGTTATCAGTAAAGAAGCACATAACATTCCTCTTGACAACTCTAGCATAACAGCAAAAGACATTTTAATCAAGTAGATTATACCTAATCTCAGACTTGAAGAGACCCTCTTTATTCAGAATCTTGGTATCAGAAAATATCAAAATTTTAATTTGAAAATATGCTATCACCCTTTTTTACTTATATGGTACAACGATCACCCAATGGAATGTAGATGATTATCCTAAAACAGATGTAATAAAATGCATAGCATATAAATGAAATAAAATGTATGTCTTATCTTTCGTGCGTTGCCATCATCCACTCAATCGCAGTAAAAGGCAATAAGGTGATAACATCACACGTTTTCTATAGTAGCGTTAAAGCACAAAGTTATTCTGACTGTTGCCAAACAAACCCAGCTACCAGTTTGTGAAACTCGCGGTGATGACGAGTTCAACCTCAAATTATAGAATCCAATGATGAGTATCAAACATCAAAATAAAGATTTCAGAAATCTGTATCCATCGAAGTAACACAACTTATAAGTTATGTTATATACTTCGATGGCTGTATCTCAAAAAGCCTCCTTGCTATTTTCACTTTCAGCCTAGATGATACGTTTTCCTTAAAGCGTCTGCGGAATTTATTATGCTCGTCTTAGGAATTCTGAAGGCCGAATGACTTCACGGCGCGGCGTGCCCCAGAAACGAATTGCCGCTTACTAATGAATTACGGCATCAGCTGTTTAATTGTCGGAGAATCAGCTGATATGACGTCACAAACCCCTTCCGCTTCCTTCCTAGGAACTTAGTGAGTGCAAAACCGCTGTGGTTCAGCTTATAGTCAACCAGGAAGAAATAACTCTTGGTCAGGTCAGGTAGCAATGTATTCCGAGACCTTGGTTGCACCACTGTAAACGTTGATATGGTTTATTTTGATTCGTGCTAAATATTGAATAACATCTTCGTTTCAATTGTATACCAGAATGTTAGCATTGAATTTTAGACACCAAGGTAGATATCCCATCTAATGTAACAGATTTTAGCTTAAATAGAACATCTGTACCTAAGTTAATCCTGCGAGCAATGGCGCGTGTAAACATTGATGTATAATCAGTTTCTTCAAGTTCCAAGATAATACGTAATATATTGTTTGACAATTAATAGTGGGCCATTGAGAGATTATAAACTATGCATTAGTACCTGACAAAGCTGTTTTAAGGATTATACCGTTTTGATGTAACATGTAATCAACTATCATTATAAAGTTTAATCAGATCCAAGCATCCAAGGATATTACAGTATTTTAGAATGAGCTTTGAATGCGTAGGAAAAACAAAGGTAGTTCTTAAGAAATTGTTGTTTAATGAGTTGGATACACAAAAAACAAGTTAAGGTATTTCACAAATAGTTTATTACGTTGTATGAATTAGATGACTTTATACACGTTATGATCAAAATGCACTCATCAAATTGAACGGAAATATATACGAAAATAGCCGATCAATAAGGATGACGTATCTATGTTGTATGTCCAATACTCGACCCACAAGTTTGTAACAGTTTATAGTGTTTTCTCAGATATTTAATTTCAGTTATACATTGACTATAGAGTCACGGAGGACAATGTGAACGCCAACCGAGACATCTAACTCATTGTCCTTCCATTGACATTTGTCTGAAGGTCAAAACTGCTAATTGTTGAGGGGATCGTGATGAACGATCTGGACGTATTAATTAGTCTATACATTGCAAAGGATTGATAAACAAGCTAGACGAGTCTTTATATCACACAGGGAAAAGCTAAAGCAAATATACAACTGAGAATATCTTTTCATATGCATTTAACACCATCCCAGGTTAATATCTGTGGTTTATGTTGTTACAGATTGAAAATAATTCTATCTCCAGCCCAAATACCATATTATAGAACAGTTAGCTGAAGAGCAGTTTTGAATGGACACTTTCCAATTAAAAAACCCCAAAATTTATGACAGTACTACAGGTTGATATCCGTCATGAACAAAGTTTGATAAATCTTTTAGTCGTTTTATTTTGAAAACGTTTAGACGCTGGATTTTTCAATAAATTAAATAATCAAGATTATTATGTATCTCATTGTTCGACATACAGTATACATACCCCTATACATACAGTATAGAGACAATATAAACAACCGCTAGTCCATAAAACTATTTATTCTACCGCGACACGTTCAAAAGCAGCACATCGTGTACCGCACTCGTGTTTTTATTGGAACACATACTCGACAACCTCGCGACGTTTAGTCTGAAGCGTGTAGCGTGCAAAGCGAGTGTGTTTATTGAAATTACAAGTCGCGATTGAATGTAGGGAGGCGCCGCTGCACATTTCCACACAATGTGATGTAGAGACAAAGACTACACTCCCGCTGTCACTGGGATCTGATCCTACATGGCGTGGAGGCGAGGGATTTGGGAGAGGTCAAACATACTGTGCGGTACATGTTTGGGGTTTGGGAGGGGTCAAACATACTGTGCGGTACATGTTAGGGATTTGGGAGAGGTCAAACATACTGTGCGGTACATGTTGGGGGTTTGGGAGGGGTCAATCATACTGTGCGGTACATGTTGGGGGTTTGGGAGGGGTCAATCATACTGTGCTGTACATGTTAAGGATTTGAGAGAGGTCAATCATACTGTGCGGTACATGTTGGGGGTTTCAGACGCGTCAAACATACTGTGCGGTACATGTTAGAGGTTTTGGAGTTGTGAAATATACTGTGCTGTACATGTTGGGGTTTTGAAGGGGTCAAACATACTGCGCTTTACATGTTGGTGGTTTTGGAGGGGTCAAACATACTGTGCGGTACATTATGGGGATTTGGGAGGGGTAAAACATACTGTGCGGTACATGTTGGGAGTTTTGGAGAGGTCAAACATAATGTGCTATACATGTTTGGGGTTTTGGAGGGGTCAAACATACTGTGCTGTACATGTAAGGGGGGTTTAGGAGGGATGAAACATACTGTGCGGTACATATTGGGGATTTGGGAGGGGTCAAACATACTGTGCTGTACATGTTGGGGTTTTGGAGGGGTCAAACATACTGTGCTGTGTTGGGGGTTTGAGAGGGGTCAAACATACTGTGCGGTACATGTTGGGAGTTTTGAAGGGATCAAACATACTGTGCGGTACATGTTAGGGATTTTGGAGGGGTAAAATATACTGTGCTGTACATGTTGGGGTTTTGAAGGGGTCAAACATACTGCGCTTTACATGTTGGTGGTTTTGGAGGGGTCAAACATACTGTGCGGTACATTATGGGGATTTGGGAGGGGTCAAACATACTGCGCTTTACATGTTGGTGGTCTTGGAGGGGTCAAACATACTGTGCGGTACATGTTGGGAGTTTTGAAGGGATCAAACATACCGCGCTTTACATGTTGGTGGTTTTGGAGGGGTCAAACATACTGTGCGGCACATTATGGGGATTTGGGAGGGGTCAAACATACTGTGCGGTACATGTTAGGGGGTTTGGAGGGGTAAAATATACTGTGCTGTACATGTTGGGGGTTTTGGAGGGGTCAAGCATACTGTGCTGTACATGTAAGGGGTTTAGGAGGGATGAAACATACTGTGCGGTACATATTGGGGGTTTTGGAGGGGTCAAACATACTGTGTTGTACATGTTAGGGGTTTTGGAGGGGTCAAACATACTGTGCGAGTGTGTGGTACATTATGGGGATTTGAGAGAGGTAAATAATATTGGGCGGTCCATGTTGGAAATTCAAAGTGGTACAACATTTTAATTTGACTCAATTTTGAGTTTTTACCAAACAAAAACTCACAGTGTTCTGAAATTGGCCAATACGAATCTTCAATGAGGTAAGTTTTCCTCATCATCCCATCTCTTTTACGTCTAAACTCGTGCGAGAAGTTTCGCGACTGTTGTAGCGTACGTTGGTGGAGCGGGGAGGAGGGTCCTCGTGATACGGCGGCGGTTATCACAGCGCGGTCGGGACGCCGGCGCGACGTTCACCCAGGCGCCACCTTACGTCAGACCGGCAATTATCCGCAACGATGTTTGTTTTATTCATGCAGAGAGTTCACTGTGTCAGGGAATGCGGTTGTCGTAAAAAGCAGTAGCCGATCTTCTACAACGGTCAGTAGATTTGCAGATTAACTATTTATTCTGTATGCGCGTCGAGTTTCGAGTTTTTCTAGCGATTTTAAATCATGTGTAAGGTTTTTAAGTAGAAAAGGTGTATTTTTCTATGGTGACGCACGGTGGAATGTCAAGGTGTTGGAGGGATTTTCATCTGATATAACGTACTTCATAGAAACTGATTACAATTTTGTGAATTTTTACTTAATCGCTCACTTTTATACGAAGACAAAGAAATTGTAGTAAGTTATTTTGCTATCCATTATTACAGACAAGCATAATAAATTAATTTTTAAATTATATATACATTAAAAATAGCCCCTTTGAAAAACATCTCTACTAGTTTATTGACTTTTATTTGCCCCTCTGACCTTTCCCAATCAGATTGCCCGTCTTTTTACCTTCTACAGTTACATTTTACTGTGGTTGGTTGCCACAGTCACGTTGAGCCGGTCAGGGACGGACCGAAAGTAGGTATTCGTGTAGCATTTGTTGCTGTGAGCGTGTTTCCATATAGGATGCTCCCAGTAAGGAAGGATCAAGATATTAACATATCTCAGTTCCTATAGTGGCGCCTGTCGTGAGGCTAGTTGTTCTCGAATCGTGTTATGTTACCTTCAAACTCTCTATTCGGTTTTAATATCGTTTAAGATTTTTTTACCTTTAAAGCCGAAACACTTCATACACCGTTGTAACCATTGTGGTTGTTACTTCCAAAAAATAACTTAAATATTTTCCCTTCTCTAAATGTCCCTTAAGACCCTAGGACACCAGGATCTATCTAGGAACCGTTTTAGAAATTACTCCGAACTAGACATAATAGGTGGTCACATTATTACATAGCTAAAATCCATTTGTGATTGGTGGGATTTGAACCCAGGACATCGGTGACCAAAGCCTCACACTCTACCATTAGACCAGCTCCCCACCGAACACTAGAATACCGCATACTGTACACTGCATGGTTTCAGGAATATGCCGTGTTGGACATCCAACATCCCCTTTTATTCAGCGAAATTCTTTCAGTTAATCAGCAAGGCGGCGCTAATCTGAAACATTTTAATTCCCCAATAAAAATTCCAGCGTCTCGTTGGAACAGCGCGAATAGTTCAATAAATTAAAGACCCCTAATGATACAAAGGTGATGAAAAAAGGAATGCGAGAATAGCTAGAGTAATGAGAGGCATTAGTAAGAGAACTGAAGCGCGCCGAGAGCCGACCACGCCGCCTAGACAGACCACCGGCTAGTGAGGCCAACTGTGCGGGATTGTACATACAGTACAATAAAACATAACAGAAAACACCAACATTTCCCCACATGTCAAGAACTTAGCTCATCTAATGTTACCAAATCAAACCACCAGAAACTCCACTATTTCAATCACCAAGTGTGTCACAAGTCCCCGAATAGTAGATATCATTTTCAAGAAGATAACAATTTATTAGAAGGGATTACAACAGCCATTGGCTATATTGCAGATACACCTACGACTGTTACTTTTTAGTAAGCTTATTATATAGTGGTACCTTTGATATTATTTTTTATGCCATAGATAACGTACAGGCTCCCATATACCGGTGTACGTAGGCTTTACCCCAGTGCCCTGTGGTGGGCGAAGATCGTGTACCTGAATTGCCGCTGAAACATTGAAGGCGCAGCTCACCTCGACGACTGAAACGCCCAATTAAAAGGAAATGCATCGACCAATGATTTGGTGAGTAGGTGACTAATATGATAAATTCATTATTTTTGTGTTTTAAATTGTAGGTACCTTGACATTGCAAAAGGATTTTAAATTTAATCAATAACGATCACTATGCCATGACCATTTCATGTTCAATTATGTGATTAATATTTTAATTTTGTATCAAAAGATAAACACCGGACCTTATCCTTTACAACCGTTTAACTACTGCAAAATTAATATAAATGATGAATTGACAGATTTTTAAAGAAAAACCCACATGTGATGGTAAAAAAGCAATCTCCATTATGGATATGTTTTTTAATAAAGTAGTTTTTCAAACACAACCTATTACTTTGAAGATGGAACCGCAAACTTAGGTTGTTGTTTTGTCGGAGCTGGGTCGTCTTTCTACCAGACCAATTATAAAGCGCGGCAGGTGCGTGTATGTGCGTGTGTGTGTGAGAGAGACGCGTCACCGTCGTCGCGACGCTACACGCAAGGCCGCTACGCACAATTTACGCAGCGTCGCGCTATTCTGGGCCCGGGGCCTTGTAAGGTGTGACACCCGACATTTCCGCCCGACCCTGGTCAGTGTCGCACTGCAGTGTCATCACACTCTAGCTGTGACACTGTGTCAACACAAACTAGCTGTGGCACTGTGTCACACTCTGGGGAGCGAGCTGGTCTAGTGGTATAGGATGGAGTTCAAATCTCGCCAAACGCCAATGGATATATCTAAGTGATGATGCCACGACCCTCTAAGCCAAAAAAATTTGTGTCACACTCTAGCACTGTCATTTTGTCTTACTGGACATTAGTACTCAGACAACATGTCACACTGTAGCAGCATTGTCACTGTTAAACTCTAACAATGTATTACAAATGCACAGATGTACCACTACTCTCATCCTATCACTTTGTCCAACTCGCACTTTCATACTCTAGCTAATATAATAACATTGGTACATGACACACAATGTCGCTGTGTACGTACAAGCATTGTCACACGTGGTGTCTACACTCAAATAAGGTCACACTCTCACACGTTCACTCGGTGTCAAATTCGCATATTTTCATACTCAGCTACGTCATCACTATAGTGTTGTGATGGATTATTGGTGTAGTATGGAGATTTGCTTGGATCATTTCGGCATTGCTGGTAATATACGTAGTAACCGTTTGTATGCGGATGCCTACAACTTGGCCGACAAGACACTATGTCGACAAGCCAGTTTACCGACAAAGTGAATGAATACAAACAAGCACTTTGTCGACATTTTATTTGGTTGACAGATTAAATTAACACAATATGTTCCACTCTGTTTAACTATTCTAAAATTAATTTTTAAGAATAAATAAAAATGTTCCATATAAATATCGAATTCTTGCAATTGGAAACGACGAATTTCGACTATGATGAATCGCAGTGAGAAGAAACCCCATAGGGTTTGTAATTCAAATTTTGATGGACTTTCTTGGAAGACTTATGCATTTTGAAGACGATTAAATTCTAACACATGAAGTGTTACATTCGTGTTCACAGTCGGGTTAGTAGCAACACACGAAGCAGGGCCTCGCCGTGAGCTCAAGATACGATCACAATAATTGTAGGCTACAAGGCGAGCCCTACCGTGCACGACTTGGGGCCCAGATTCGGGGCTCGAGTCGTCTATTGTTTCACCAATTACAGGTACAATCCCAAAATAATTAGACAACAAACATGTGTAGGTACTGATTTTCACGAGTTAACTCGACCCTGAGCATTACTAGAAAGTTCTAATTTTGTTGACGTGATGTCGATTTTATTGGATCCGATTGAACGGAGGGTTTTGAATGTATAGCCATTTTACATTTAGTATGCCTACCTTAGACACCTAGATAGAAGTAAAGTAATTTAAAGTCACCTAAATTCAGTCAACTCAGTAAGATGACCCTTTGATCTCATCATATCTAATTTTCTACATAGGCCTATTGTAAAATTTGTGTCTTAACTATGAATTAACCACTTTTCAAAAGCATTACCACAAAAAATTGATAAGTAATTCATTGCTAATGTCATCGAACGTACTTTCTCACGTTTAATCCTTAAATCTTAACAACATTCGTATTATTTTGAGGGATTGATGTTTTACTTATAGAAGAAAATACAGTATCAGCAATCTGACACATACTTTCTTCCATTGATTTGTTAACAAACCTTTTCATATGTAAGCAGTGAGAGAACTATGATTGTTTAAGGAAAAAATGATTTATGGGTTAATCATTTCGATGTAACTTAAAAGCGCTATAACATGACAGATGTTAATCATAATCGATCGAGCCGTGTTTAAAAATCAAATCTTTCCGTTATTTAATAGGTTTTTATAGGGAAATAACCATAAAAATCTAAATTAAAAAATATAGAACACCTGGAGATACCATGGATTAGTACCACATACAACATTTCAATCTAACCCAACCACAGGAGTGGTTGTAGCTCAGTATATACACACACAAATACATCACTTCGAAAACCAAGTTTTTGGGTCCAGGGGGTAAAAAACTGATATTTCCACCCAAAACTGACACTCGAAAGTCTTGACAAAAAATACTTTCTCACACTATGTATAGGGGGAAACAGTAAAAACACCATTCATGAAAGTCTTCCACTTGTTCCCTGTAAGTTTATAGCTCAATATAACCACGTTGCTTGTACAAGAGGAAATGTTAATTCATTATAGTATTTATTGTACTGGCTGTCAACAGTCAACTCGCACCAGAGGTCAACCAACCAATCAGCTGATGACTGACAGATGTCGACCCCGACAATGTGCATCACTAGACGCCGTCTGAAGCGTGCATCCATCTTGTTTGGAAGATGTATGAGTATAATCAATCCTGCGAAATGTACGGCATTACAACCATGGGAAATCCGTATAGTACGCCACTGACTCCTGATACGAATTTTGGAGACATTAGAGTACTGTTGCAAAGACGTTACTGATTTTTCATCCCTCGACTTTGAAGACCTTATTAATTTCGATATCACATTCCGTTACACACCGACAGAGTGTACTGCGATACAAGACTGGTTTCTGTTGACTATAGTCCGTTCGGTCCGTTCACAAAATTTAGGTGGTTTTTAGGACGTTTTTTTCTGGGTTTCCTCGCCACTTTTTTTCTTAATGTACGTTACACAGCTGATTGACAGGTTGAGCTTATTAACAGCTGTCTAGCTGTTTTTTTTAAGGTAGAGTGAGGTAGAAATGATGGAATTGCTTCACACACAACCTCCTAAATTTTGTGAACGGGGTTAAAAACTGCTTTACAAAACCTAACTGAAAGGAAAACTTATTATTGTATACTACATACAATTTTATGCCATATCAATATAATAGGAACAAAAGCTAAGGAAGAAAATATAATTTCGATAGCGCAGTAGCCTGTGAGTGGCTAATTTACGCTCTTTTCAGGAAAGATATTTCACAGCTGGTTGATAGACGGGACTTCCACTCCAGTATCTAATGTGTTACTTAAAACAGACTGTTGAACCTCAGCGCACATAAGGTCTCGTTCAGCACAACGCTACACCGAGACAGATTGTCTAAGTATGGTGAGTGACCTCGACAAACTTATAACATATGACCCTACAACATGGTCGGTCCTCCTCGGTACCTCCTCACTTGACGACCTCGGGTGGCATGTCTCCCCCTCGGTACCGCCCCTTAGGTATTACACGTCCACCCTGGAGCCTAAGAAGCCCCTAGGAGCCGGCCTCAGCCTCCAGATGGCCCTTGGACTGAGGATTACAGCAAACTTTCTCTAATCTCGCCGCGGCGCCGCATTCACCCGCCAAATCCGACACCTCGACACCTGTCCTGCTTTGAGCGGCACAATGCCACAATGCGCGGTGCAGGAAATTGAAAATAAACAGTTCCATGGGCAGGGGCGGAAATTGGCCTGACAATAAACAATCGGTCGGGTGTCATTCGTAAAATATTGTTTGGGTGGTGAGCTTGTAAACAACTATTTTTATACAATACAGTTTGAGAAGTAGACCTACGCAGCTTTACAAATTGACACACTAATACTAGAATGGCCGTTAGCAAATCATTTATTTGTAAGGGTGTTATTTCATTTTTTACTTTTAAATTTACTAATAGCTGTTCAGCAGGCCAGATTTGCAGCATTTCAGGATAGAATGTTTGCATATATATACTAGTTGTACGATCTTTTGTACAATTACATCTTTGTACAGTCGTGAGTATTAAATTATAGGCTATCACTGAAAGTTTTCGTCATGCTTCGAGATGTATTTCAGCAAACGTTTTTGATTAACAAGTCGATTTATCAACTTGGTGATTATGAGTAGGATAGAACACTTTATTCACACCATTTACCATCTCCTACGCAGTAACCTTTATACTTGAAATATCCTATTATAACTATTTCTGGTTGTTGCCCTTCTAAAAAAAAGTAATATTGCATGACGTTGTCTGATTTTCAGCCATAACCTTAAGGTATGAAAATAACGCAGTTACCTTTTTATATGCTATTTAGTAATTTTGTACACACAATACATTTATAATTAATCGTATTTTTTATATTCTACCACCGGTACTAATTCGTGCTTCATAACAACTAGCCTATTTTAATGTCATATGATGTGTTTTAGTATAAACAACAAAACTCTTCCTGACATCTTCTGCATGCAGAGAAGGCAAGAAGCTGAGCAGCATTTATTTCATTCGGACTATTTTACTGTTCTACCATAGCGTATTAATTCCAAACTGTTACACAACACACTACAATGTCTAGCAGAACTTCGCCTCGATTACGAAAATAAACAAGGATAATTAATTACAGTGTGGCAATCCGATCGAACAACTCGTGACAATTAAACAGAAGATTAATTCTAATTTATACTTTCCCAGTTGGCAGCGTCGGTGGGGCGGGGCGCCGGCGCCTCACTGATAACCCTTGACATGGTGCCGTCGCGCCATACGCCAACCATACGCCATATACGCAACCATATCCGCCATCCGCAGCCGCCCAGTCCCTAGAGCGACCATCGGTGGCGGTCAATACTTCAGAAGTTACTTTCGTTATATTTGTAGTGGATCGGATACAATAATTTGGAACCCTTTGAAAATGTTGGTTGTGGGAGTACACCTTTTTTCTGACCCTATTCTGAATGTTTTCCAGTTCGTGCCCGGTCTGGTAAAATGCTTAAGTTACAGCTCCATGACTAACACATATTGAATTGTTGCAGCTTATAAAGCTTTCAGAAGTGTTATGATAGAAACTCCCGCTAATGCTCTGGTTTGATTCATGAAACCTTTTACAAGTACCGGCGCGGCGGTCATGTAGCCGTCTCGCCCGGTGATCATGAAGGCCACACGACCGGACGACTGGAGTACGGAGCCGAATTGCCGCGTAGAAGCTTGTTAGTGAAATTTATTCCGCGGGAAGAGGAAAACGGCAATTAATCGTCGAAGGGAAGGTAATTGACGCAGTTTGGACCTATTTGTTCCATCGTGCGTTGTAATTAATAGACCAATTACACTGTTTGTTCGCCACCGGCAGCGCCTATCACAACACTCTGTACATTTATATGTGATACGTAACGTGTATATTCATACCCTGTGTCGGAGGTATTTACGTAACTGTGTTGTGTACGTGATGAATCTCGTGTAGATAAGTCTAATTTACATCAGGTCGCGGCAAATCTACATACTCCCTCAGGTTTGCCATTCTTATAGATCAGCTGAAGACAATTTCATTGCCAGTGTATGTTGACTGACACTAGATCTTTACGTTTTGTCAGTGGCTATGTAATATTGTTTGAAAACTTTTAACAAAACTACTTTAGAAGAAGACTATTGCTTTGCCACGATTATCAAAACAAAAAATGTAAGGGTAAACTGTACAACACGAACCTACGAAAATAAATACGTCATTATTTTGCGCAGCCAAATATAACCTGGCATGACGTTTTAAGACAGGTTTGCAGTTTTATAATAGAATGAGTAATCTGGTTACGTTATTCAAATTCAGAAATTTTGAATAATGGGCAGAAATGTGGACCTTATACAGGATAATTGTTAAATCGTTGCCATCGCGTCTATAATAAGTGTCTAAGATTTAAACACCTGTTAGCGATATGCAATTTGACTTTAGTACTGCAAAGTACTGCAGAATTTTATTTGTCATCAGAGGAGGGGGTCTGGTGGGTTCGCACCATCGCACTCGCAGAGAACGGTTTAGAAAGCGTCGCCCCTCGGTCTGCGATTACCATTGAATCGACTTCACACCCAAGATGTGCGGAGGCGTGGAGTGCCTGAACATTGCAGAGACCATCGCGATGCAACGCCAATGGTCTGATGTTCATTCGGTTACAGGTTTCTTGGCATCTTAGAGCCAAAAGTTACCTCAGTACGAAAAAGTAGAGCCGGGTCCAGAAAACAGCTAAATAATCTCCTAGCACCTTCTGCACATTTCAACCATGTGAAGAGGGTAATATGTTTCACTATTGACAGAATTCAATATTAAAAAATCAATTGTGGTACAGTATGTAAAAAATAGTTATTTTAGTGAAAATCCAATCAGGCAAATAAACATTCGCTTAGTCTGCAGGTTTGCTGCAGTGGGGGAATTTGTTTTAATTGATAGTTATACTTAATATTTCAACCTTAACCGAGTATTTTCTTACGTGTTTTTCGCAGTGACTCGGAAGAAAAGAAAAACAATACAAAAGAACTGGAAAATGATGGTGTTGAAAATTACATAGTATTTTTAATCCAAGTCGTTGAATGATCTCTTCTTGTTACTAAGTAGAGTAATAAGTTAGATTTTACTGATGCTTACAGATTCTTTTTTTAACTAATCCTCTCTTACAGCCTTGTAAACTAGCCTTGTAAAAGACGAGTATTTTAAATTTGCTACTTAATGGCAGAAAAGAGCGCATGTACTAATCATCTCTACAGTGTTTTGCCTTCCGAGAAAGATTCCCTGCATTCAGGCCGCGCGCCTTTCAACTCTTGAACACATTTCAACAAAAATTCCTTCCCAGTTTTTTGCAATCGAGTCGTTTGTACCACCTAGAGAGATAATTGAGAAAACCCTCAGAAAGTTATCTTGTTCCTGTATTGTCAGCGCGAACTTTGATATACATGTAGATATCGGCTGTGTAAAGGTTATCTGACAGATACCGTGTGAAATATGGCGCTCGAATGTTCGGTATTTGAGAAATTTCCAAGGTTTACGTAATGGATTTGATTGTCGTAGTCGCACCTTGAACACCCGTTGTCGATTGAATACACTACAATCAATATATTTCCGCAAATAAAGTTATAAAGTTTAGGTATAGAAAACTAGTATTTATAGTAGAATAGTTGCTTAACTTGTTTCTTTAAGTTTCACGTGTACCGACAATATTTCTATGATGGCCCTAGTTGAAATATTTAGATGAAACCAGTTTGTAAATATGTTAAATCGTAGAGACGTGCCACTATGGATATAACCTAGTTTGACGTTACATTGTAGCAGACATTACCGATATAAAGGAGTTCTCCCCGCTGGGAGTATCATCCGATATTCACATAAAGTGGGGGATCATTAGTTCACAACTCCACAAAGCTGAAATTTATAGGCATTGAATATACTATAGGAGATTGTTAAGAGCTGAACCCGAACCTTCAGTGCAGAAGTTCCACTTTCAACACTATAACTTCAAAGGATCTTCTTCTTTTTCTCCATAACAAAAACATGGGAATTTTAAATGTATAGTTTTTTTTTTCTATATTTAAAACCTTTAATTGTAAGACAACTAAAATTATTGGTTTTTTAAGGCCCTAAAAAGGGGACAGAGTTAAAGTACAAACATGATGGTCATAATGAAAAAACAATACAATTTGTTATGTTTTAACGGTAAATAGTTGAAACCACCAATTTGTTGAAAGTTTAAAACTCAGTTCCCATAATCTTACTGGTTCGCGAAACTATTTGCGGTCTGATCATGAAACTACACTTCCACGCAAAATTTTATCAAAATCGGACCAAAATTACTCGAATTACCACGTTCACGGACACACACATAAGTATACAAACATACTAAGGCATACTAATCGTGTTTTTGATTTCTCGTCACACCGAAAATGATAAACGAAGTAAAACTACGCCACCTACGGTAATAGCTAGGGAAATGTGCTAAAATAACACACATCTACAAAGAAAGTTACTACATCTACAAAAACAGTAGCCAACTGATATCTCGAACAGTGTCGATTGTAGCGTACAAGGCGCCAGTTATAAGCTCTTGACGCAAACTAGCTGCATTGATAACTTCAGGAGACAAGTGAAGTTTTATATAACACTTAAAACAACACGGCACAAGTGCATGCCTTATGATAAGGTGAATTGTATATACCAAATAAATTTGATGTTATTAAGCAAATCATTTCAGAAATGGTTAGGTCTGGCGGTACCCGAGTTAAAGTATAAACATGTTCCATTGCCTTCTCATCTATACTGCCAAATTTAAGTCAGTTGGACGTGTTTGTCATGTCTGTTTAAGGTTGAGTCGGCTGATGTTGGATAAATAGTTCTGTTCTAGTTTATTTTAGGATAGATTTTACGACGTGTAGCTATTATATTTAAATTTGATGACATAGGGTAAGCAATCGTATTAAAAATATCATTTTATAAAAAAAATATATATTTGCAATAATTAAATAGTTTTAAACTATTGGCAAACAACTTAACACACTTAACTTAACTCATACGCAAATAAACCTGCAGCTCTCTTTTAAAAGTATAATAAATATTATAGGAGATAAAAATATTTAGTCGACTCTGGCACTCAAATGTCACCAACATGAAACACACATAACCATAGGCTTTAGACAATAATTGTATAATATCTATTGAGATGGCCGATTTACATGCACTGTCCAAAGCCAGTAAGCATAATGCTTATTGACAAATTAATTAACAATAGTTAAGTCAGCTATACTGAAATCAGTAACGCCTTTGCATTCCACAACGGCTACGTTGTAAAAATTCACTTATTGTATTCCAGACAGAAAAATACATTAACATTTCCTTCAGCGTATAAAAATATACAGACTACCATCAAACACAAATAATTGTTGATTTAATTACGCAAGTAACTGCCTGAATTTATAATGGATTTAATTTTACTCACTTTAGTTTTAAAGCGTTCCATTTTTCCGATTTTTCGGACACATTATTACTATGTAGTTTCACGTGTTACAAATTACATTGGTAAGGTTAAGTAAGCTGAAATAAACAAAACAGAATATAGTAATGCAAACAAATAATCACACCTGATTTTAATAAGGTAATAAATTAAAAGAATAGCATACAAATTATAAGTACAGCTGACGTATTTTTAACATTAGATATATGGAAAGTTATTTTTAGAAAGGAATTGCGACCTTAAAAGGCAATTTATAAAATAATGGATAGTTTTGCGCAAGGTTTCTCGTCATGACGAACATTTTAAGTAGGCTACTGTAGGCCTATTTGGTTTATGGGGGTGTGACTTTTAGTTTAAAAAAAAAATGCATGGGTACTTAGGGATTTATATATGGATTGGTGTAGATAACCACCATGTACCCAGGAACCAAATGTAAGAATAACAATTACCAATTCTAGGGGATTTTTCAACAGTTCCTAGTGAAAGTACTGTTTATTTTTAGAAAGATAGTGGGTAGTTTTAATAAAAATTGAATAAAAACTTGTTTATTCCCGTTGAAATGCAGTTAGTGTTGATAAGGTGTTGATAATGAACGGGTCAGGGCCTATCTATCTACATACAAGGCGCTAGCCATATCTGTGGTATCAATGGAACTGTAGGCTACGTCAGATCGGACCTACACATACAACTGGTGCATCATGCTGGCAGTGGCATATCAACGATCTGGTAATAAATTGATTGTCGCGTGCCGACTACCCTATTCTCACGACAATTCGCCGGAGAAAACGTGCTGGACGGAAAAAATATTTTTTTTTATTTGATGCTAGACTTCCATTTATACTAATTCTGTGACCTAATACATGATAAGAAAAAAAACATCCGCCGCAGCAAACCTGCAGACTAAGCAAATTTCCATCTACCTGGATGGAATCCCACTAAATTATTCCCTTAAAATTATCAAATTGATTTCCTATTTAAACATCATTAATTTTAATGAGTACTTAGGTTTGCTACTACAGGGAAGAAAATAGGGATTTTTATTGAAACATTTAGCTTAGTATAAAGTAACTAAGTTTTAACAATGATTTATAATAATAAACACCCATTGAATAATAAGCGTTATATGATATCAAAACGATGTTGTGCTTATAAATGGTATCAAAATGTTCCGCAAATAAACATGTGAATGTTAGTATTAGAAGAAATACATAGTACGCGAAGTACTCATTGGCCAAATCCAATTAGTAAAAAATTCCAGTATCAAACTAAATAATTAAGTGGCAAAAATGATACAAGATACACAATATTAAAACGAAGACAGTATTTTGTTATTAAAACTCTGTATAACCAAGCCTAATTTACCCTATTTTTTATTATCCTATTTACAGAACTAAAAGACCTACATATTATAACTAATAATATATAACTAATATTAGTTGCCGGGTGTACCCCCCCCCCACCTAACCTATAAACACACAAAGCTAATACCAACTAAACTATTAAAACTCTTAAATAATAACTACTGTAACCCTTAAAGGGGTTTTGCATGTGCAAAAATCAATTCAGATTCAACTGAACATCAAAAGTGCCTACTATAGATAACTCTTGTTATCATTGGCACGTTAATGAAAACCAAAGTGTTAACAAACAAGTTGACCCATCAGATAACGGGAGTGAGAAATGTGCAACAATTCACAGCCTTCTCGGCTTTGGTTTCTCGCCTCTTAACTACTTACTTGTCAATCAAAACAACGTTGTAACTATTTATGGAATCAAGATTTATCGTAGGTGTTGTTGAATAACATGTTGTGCGTGTTAAACGGCATTGGGTGATACAAGAAATCCCACCTAAATGGACCAGTGTCAAGGGTTTATTCAAAGCAAACATTGTTGAATAAATCTTTTGTAACGCAGGTTATTTTGTAATTCCTACTTTTTAATTAGGGATTTGAAAGTAATTGTTTGTGGGGATATATTTTTTATAATTTTACTTTGTTACACTGTGATTCAATGCCAGTGACATTTTACAGGTTTTTTAAGGAACGGTCGCATTATCATGTGTTTATAACGGTTTTGAATATTTGATACTGAAGTAGACATCAAGGACCAGCGTCAGGTGTTTGGGCAAAATATTGTGTGACTCCATTGACATTAAATATTGAAGAGAAAATCAACATACACATGCCAAAACAATCAGTTAGGCTAATAAGAAAACCAATTGGTATTTTAACAAACGCCGTCAGTCTTTGTAATTTTTGTAAACAAAATTGTCCCAACCTTTAATTCAGACCGTATTTGGAAAATTAGTTTTGTGATTATTTGCGTAACAGAGCAATATTTATATTAACTATATTTAATATATTATATTTGTATTTTTTAAAACTTTTAACTTTTATCTAAACTCAAATAAACATGACAAAGTTAAAAAAAATTTATTTTATAACCTCCTGTGAGTAAAATTTTGTCATTATTTTAATTGGTTGTAACTCCGTACCAGAGCTTGTTGTTTACTAACACTTTGCGATAGCCTATGTATGACTTTTGTCTCGTTCAACGACAGATGAAATACCTGTTTTGTCATTTCAAATATACCCAAGTGATAAACATGAGGATTTGGATTGAAGGACTTCAGTCAAATCATAAATTTCCTAGAATGAAAAACTATGGACCAATAAAATAATTATCTGGGCAGAAGACCAATCATTTCGACATGACAGTAATACAAATTTACAACATTTTATGTAGTATTTAAGTAGACTTGTATTCACCAAGCCAACAATTCATAGAAAGCACGCCCTGAATTAGTAATAAAGTAACTTGCCTCACCTAACAATTATTGTCAATATTGAAAATCTCAAAGTAACGTTTTTACAATACATGTGAAAATAGTACAGCAAATTATAATTGTGCGTGACAATCCTCCTAATTTAGTAAAAAACCACTATTGAAACACAGAATATTAATTAATTTAATGAAGCATATACTACTAAATTATCGGTAAACATTGTCCATTTAAAAAAGTTTTCAATAGGGGTGATATATAAATAGCTTGAGTATTTCTAATGGAAACAATAAATTTTAATGCAGGAAGTACTTCTCCGATTTTTAACATTTACTTACAACGAACATTTATTTTTAACCCAAAATAATTTTCTGAAGCCTACGTAATTTTGCTATATAATTAAGTACAGTAACAAATAATGTTGCACATAAATCGATTAATTGTTAGACATAATAAAAAGTCAGAAATGACAAATTCGGAATAAGAATCGGCCAAAGCACTTTTCTTAGATTGTTAATAATCTAAACACGGATTGTTGCAATACATTATTTTGATTTGCAGTGGTTGTCATTCTCATACAAAATGTAACTTTTCTGAAGCCTGTGTTATTTTTAAATAAGCTCTATATAATATAAACTAGTACAGTAACTAATAATTCTGCACACAAATAAATTACTAAAATCATGGTAAGTAGGAAAGAACAAACCCGGACTAAAACTCGGCCTCAGCACTTTTCTTACAGATTTTTAATAATCTAAACTCGAAACACATTGTTGTAATAAATTATTTTGACTTGTTGTTTGTGTCATTCTCACACATCTAGTACCTTCAATTAATTAATGCCACCTAAATAAAACGTTGTATCAAACTAACCACTTAGCCAAACAATTTTCAAACTTAACCTATAATAAAACGTTTTAAATAATAAAATACTGTTAATTTACCTGCAGCCTGTGTCCTCCTACCCGCCTCGTCTCCTAGAAGGGGTGAATGTTTCCTGCACGACACTCCGGCTATACAAGCCACTACGAGGGTTACAATCACGATTCTGTTCACTGACATTGTGGCACTCCACTCACATAACACTAACGCGTCTATCGCGCGACTGACACTGACTACACTACACTACTTCACTCCACTACCACTACACGCTACACGCCATGTGCGAGAGGGGGAGGGGGGGGTTAACACTAGGGGTGGACCGGGGCGCAACAGTTGTTCCTGTATGAAATCCTCTTTTCGGATCCAGTTATTGGCTGTAATCAATACAAATTATGTAGGACATATCGATGGTCATCTAAACTCAATGATATCCCCGTTGCAGCACACCTGCAAAAAAGTAAGCAATGTCAGAACCATTAACAAAATATAACAATAGTCCTCAACGCCAGTAAACAGTAATTAACTCTTATCACAACAAATACCCCCGCCGCAGCAAACCTGCCGTCTAAGCGAATTTCCATTTGGCTGAATTGATTTTCAATTGATCTATTTAAATAACATTAGGTTTAACGAGTACCTAGGTTTGCTGCTACAAGGAAACTAATAAAGTGTGTATATATAAATTTGAACGAATGGTGTTTTTGGCCTCTGGGGACATCAAAATGAAAAAGTAAATCGGTCCCGGGCCTAAGTCTTACCATGAGACCTACGGTAATAGCTACTTCCCTATAGGGAAATTCGCTAAAAGTATCTCATCGCTGCAGCAAAACTGTTTACTGAGTGAACTTTCGTCAGATTATTTGAACAAATCGTAATGAAAAAGTTGATAAAATGCTATGATACCCCCCAAATTCGGCAAACCTGCATATAAGGACAATTGGCTATTGAGACATGATCGTATAAAAAATCGACAAAATACAAAATTATACCCCGGTTTTAGCAAATCTGCACACTAAGTAAATTACCAGTAGCTTTTTTTATCAAAGTATCAATATACAACACACTTTTTTGCACCATACCTGCATATAAGGTTAATGTTTTTGGAACATAATCGTATCAATAAATAAACAATGTACTAAATTAATCCCTGTCGCAGCAAACCTGCCTATCCTGTAAATATCCCGGTTATTTTAAGTCATTAACTAAATACAACAATAATTTAAACCTGCATGATAATTTCAAGTTGGTTCTTACGATTTGCAACATAGTCATCAATAAGTCATAACAAATTCAATTTGTTGCAAACAAAACTGCACGGTAAGTGCATTTCCAGTTACTGTACTTCTAGTGTCAAATTATAAAAATATACAAAATACTTTCCGTTGCTGTGAACCTGTATGCTAAGTAAATTTTAAACTGTATTTAGACGATATCATCAAAAAATTTTCAATGGGGTTTTGTAAGTTCATACAACACGAAAAAGAAAAGATTCTCAAACAGGAAGACAACGATAATAGCTTCAGTCAATCTCTAGAAAATTATTACCATAAGAAAATTTAAAATTTTAGAAAGTTGAATCTTTAATACTGAGAAAAAATAATACATTTAGTAAATTTGTCCATGTTTTTTCTTCTTTCGGTGGGAGAATTTTTCTATTTTTTTCTGAACAATGTACTCTACTCTGTTCGGTACTTTGGTAAACCAATATAAGATTGCAGAGGACATTATAGCATCATCACTACATAAAAACGTTGTAATCCCGTACAGTGAAAGGCAATACCGACTATAGGCGACTATCCATATGCCTCAAGTGTTACTGTCGGGAACATAATTTAGATAAAACATAACTTGCGTAGGCGTAATTTAACACTACACACCCACTATTTTGATGATAATACAATTTTGTTTGTGTTATTATGTGATTATAAACAGATTCCCTAATTAACAATACACCTACTAACTCGGTGTACAGTCATGAAATTTCCCCACATTATTTTAATATGACTAAACCCAAATGTTCACATAACTAACCAAACGAACGCATGACTCTGCATCACGCCAAGAGATTTTCGACTATTTCTGCTTTGTTTACTAGAAATGGCAAATCCTGCAGAGAATGGCAAGTTAATTGGCAGGATTCCACGGCGAAACTTACAACAGGGACAGGTCACCAGGGCTTTGTCAGGTGGGGAATCCCCAAACCCGCCCTGGCGTAGGAATCTAGGACGTCGAGCTGTCTACTGCTGCAACCCCTACACGTGAACAACCCTTGCACTCGGACAGTCTAACAAGTTAATAGTATTATGTCGCAAGTCGCAAGGTAGGAGTGACTGAAGACGAGTCGGCTAGGTGTATATAGTGGGTAGGGTTGCGGCTGTTAATGATATTAGGGTACTTTCCTGTTAAAGGGAACATTCATTATTATCGATGATTTTTTCGATTCATCAATATTCTATTTTTTGATCCGATATACCGGTATTAATGAACGAGATGTCAGCTGACAACTTAGATAAGTTAATACTGTTCAGTATCAACAAACAATTTACAAATATCATATTGAAATGAAACTGTTCTAAACTAACCTTACCTAACCAACCAAACTTGCTGTAACATTTCCAAATCCCGTTTCAAATTACTTACATGCCTTTTCTGTTATCAAACGAAATTTTGAAATGGTAGCCCTACAGCAAGTTTGGTTAGTTATAGTTATGTTAGGTTAGTTTAGAACAGTTTTACTTATTTCTGGATCCACATGATATACTATTTTTGCCTAAACAAGATCAGATAAAACAGAAGGCATGGATCGTAAAGGAAAACAAAAATATCGATATATATATATATCGACAGAGATCAGATCGAATGAATGTTCCCTTTAACAGGAAAGTACCGATATGAGTATCATGTGTAGAACATTCGAAATGTGTACTGGCTGTCCCACGTAGAGGTTTATACGTTTAATTTTATATTACTACACCCCAAATGCAAATGGGCAATTGAGTACAAAATGACAGATGTTCAAAGATTCATTGCATTTGAAATGCTATTATACACCACCCGCTAGAAGACGGAAGAAAATCATAAACGTAAGCATAGGTCGAAAATCGACAGAGATCAGATCGAATGAATGTTCCCTTTAACAGGAAAGTACCGATATGAGTATCCTGTATAGAACATTCGAAATGTGTACTGGCTGTCCCACGTAGAGGTTTATACGTTTAATTTTACTAGTGTCCCTGTTGCTCGAATTCGAGCAATTTCTAAGTGAGCTATTACATGCGTTATTTTAAAACGAATTTCAACCAAGTCAGCAAATGTTTGTAGCAAACTGTTAAATTAGCAAACTTATTGATTGTTAACAATTAACATGCTCTGCTTCTCACTTTTAATTTCTGACAACAGCTGAAGTTTCATAACAATTTTTGTTTCCCACGTTAATCTTATGGAGAAACATGAAACATTAAAGGGCCCTAGGGCCTCAGTCTATTATTATTTCCCTAAAAAGAAAGTTTCCTGCACAACTTCACGTTAAGCTCTTTCCAATGACACCAAAAACATGTCAAACGGCACAGTAGTTTCGGAGGAGTAATTGTCACAAAAAACCTGCTTGCGTATTAAATAAGTACTAGTGAACCTGTGCGGCTCAATGCCCCGCAAAATTACATATGAATGTAGAAAACAAATTCATCGTGTTATATATTGGTTCAACGTAAAAAATTAAATACAGTAATAATAAATCCTTAGAAGAGAAGCAGTCCAGCCATTTCAGCAGTTCTAGCTGTATGTGTATTTTATTTAGTAAATTAATAAGTGTTCAAGTATGTTATAGAGCTGTTATTTTTAAAGATTTTTTAAAACACATTTAACAAAACTTTTTATCATATCAAACCAATAATAGGCCTGTGTAGCCTATTTTGAGGGTCATAAAAATGCTGCTTGAAGAAAACACTTAAAAATAAACACTAAAAAACAATATTTTAACCACAACAGCACTTACATGAATACTACGATTTTAGTCTTGAAGTTACCTTCAGGAAGATTACCCTCGTCAAAATTTCCCATAATGAATATGTGTAACCTATTAAAAGATGTAGCCTTACTTAAAAACAACATATAATATAGTTGTTCATGGCTGAAATCGGTCTGGGTAAGAACAGTGCTGATCTTTAATTAAAGTGCGTTACTTGGCTTGGTGCTTTCATAACTGCAAACTCAAAATTCACCCATAAAAAAGAATCAAGTTATTGGTTGTGTAACCTATTTTTGTGTAACAGGATTATTCACATGAAGTAGATGATTTGTTTGATTTTGCGATCAGCTGTTTTGTTTCAAATGAATTAATAATGTCAAAGATTTGTGATTTTAAATATAAAAATTATTATAGTAAAGTTTTCTAAATCGTGGTAACTTAATCTCAACTAAATTTACTATTCCCGGAATTAAAATAAAGTAGTAAGATCTATTATGAGTAAACTTTAAGGTATACACTCCTTGATTGAAATGTAGTATACATTAACAGTCATAATACACAGCAATTATTTTGTAGTAGACTTTGACTATGTTCAAGTAACAAACATATGTTTCTGTAAATTAAAATTATCTCCTATGTTATCCTTATGGAGAAATACGAAACTTTGAAGGGCGCCAGGGCCTCACTCTCTATTTATTTCAATACAAAGAAAGTTTCCTGCACAACTTCACGTTACGCTCTTTCCAATGACACCAAAAACATGTCAATCGGTTCAGTAGTTTCGGAGGAGTAATTGTCACAAAAAACCTGCTTGCGTATTAAATAAGTACTAGAGGTCGTCCTGTGGTCGAAACTCGACCAAAAATAATTAATGTACAGACTTCTATATTTTCTCCCCACACTGTAAATAAAACATGTGAATGGAATTTCTTCCCTTTGTTTTGATTTTCTGTTTACATTTTGTTGTTATTTCGTCACCATCATGGCAACCCATATGGTCCATGTTAATTTTTTGAAGTTTTCAAATTCGTTTTCTGTGCTTATTTGTTAGCCTATTTTAATTTATAAAGGCATTCTGCACATCTACAGAAAAATTTCTTTCCAACAGTATGCGTAGATTTTCCCTGCGATGCACACGAGCTGAGAAAAAAGGTTTTAAAGAAACATGCTTGCCTATTAATATATAGATAGATATAGATAGATATTACTAGACCCCAAATGCAAATGGGCAATTGAGTACAAAATGACAGATGTTCAAAGATTCATTGCATTTGAAATGCTACTATACACTACCTCCTCAAGGGGCGCCCACTAGAAGACGGAAGAAAATCATAAACGTAAGCATAGGTCGAAAAAATAACAACAGATTAAAGGTCTTTATTAGTAGTAGTGCAATGCCACAAACGCGAGCTCAAAAGAAGAACTAAGTAAACAATGGCAGTCGTTTAAAGTTTCAAAATTGCTGATTCAAGAAATCTTTGAACGGCTGTCATTTTTTAACTGGTTGCCCATTTCAGGTCCGATTTGCGGCATTTTTTTTAGTTGAATAAAACGATTAATTGTATGTACATATCAACCTATGCTTACCTTTAAGATTTTCAACTTACTACCTATGGACCGCCGGGGTGACATGCGATCACCATGTACACAAAACAGTAGCTTACCAGTAATGATGTGCCAAATTTGGTTTGATATCTCTTTTCGTTTTAAAGTTATATTCGTCCTAAAACTTAATAATTGTCACCCTGTATGTATTCCCTTAGGGTTGGAAATAACTGTAAAATTTGCACAGAGGCAAATAAATGTGATAAGTACAGATACACAATACAGTGGGAACGGGTAGGTGTAATACTGATAGATACTTCGGCTGGTTTAAGAGATTCAAAATATTGCCAACAAGAAGAGTAACTCAAATTAGAATTCACAGATAAATTAAAACAGTTATCAGTGGAGGTGTCGGTACGAGTAATACAAATAGATATATGCAATAGGTTACAGTTGGGGATGAAGACTAGATATTCCCAGTGGGAGGGGTAATACGGTTAATAGTGAGTAATACGGAGAAATGTATGCAGAGGGGTTGGATATGAGTAAGTAATACTGTTAAATATACACAACGTGTTTTGCATCTTAAGAGTCTTTATCAGTGGTAGCCATATTGGATTTTAGTCACATAAGAGCAATGTTAAATTTGACAGAACATACCATTATTTGAAGCAGCATGCCAGTGTTATTTATAAAGATATAGTTTTGAAAATTTATAATTAGGTTTATAACATAGAGTACTAGGGAATGAGGAAATGTTTCAAATATTTGTTTTGTATTTTCTTAATAAATTATTAAATTAAAGGCTTTTTAATGATCATTAACTTATTAAGTGGAGGAAAATTACAAAACTAAAATCCCCAATCCCTGGAGGACCATTAAAGCTTAATTTTAACTCCTCAATCATTATTTTATCCCAACAGGTTTTTTTTAGAAATTCTGTTACCAAGTTAACATTGCTCTTATGGGACTAAAATCCAATACGGCTACCACTGATGAAGACTCTTAACTTAAAAACCCCCTAAGCTCTCTAGTATTTTATAATCACATAAAACTTTGTTGTGCTAAAATTGTAGAATCATTAATGCTAGAGGCTTAACTTTCAACCGGGCAAGATGTAGGGCCAACATGCATGTTGGTTGCGTCCAACGAGGTAACAGTTTGATGAAATTATTCTGTGTTTGTACTATTCGTTTATCAGAAAAAAAATCTACAAAAAATTGAAAAATGTTCGATTCCAAATCCACCGTGATAACATAGATATAGAACAGTATGTTTAAACATGAACGATTCAACAGTTCTTAAACCACAGAGTTTTATATAAGTGGTCAATGACTAATAAATTGAACATAAGGAGTCCAAGCGTTAACATAATTATGACATTGGTTTTCGCTGGAAAATGATGTAATCCACTATAAGGAAAATGGATTCGTTTACTCAATATAACAAATTAAGTTAAGTAAAGTAATTAAATTAAGTATTTCTGAACGCCGTTTTTCTGGGGCGTATTTGTCCATATCATTTCATACATTTAGGGAAACATACTTTGGAAAAAGACATGAATATACAAACATATATGATTAATGGTTAACAAAAGACGAAGTTTATCACTAGTGTGAGCTAAACACCTGTCATTTGTATGGTTAAAATATGTGAAGTTTGGTTAGATTGATGTGAAAATCACTCCACATTATCTTGTTTGCAAAATAAAGAGTAATACTATATTACCTAAACTATGCAGTATTTACTTGTATAGGCAAAACACAATACACACATCATAAAAATAGGAATGAGCTTTAAAAATAAGTATGATATTAAAACAATAAGTTATGCTAAACAATTAATACTGAACAGTGTAAGTAAAATTTAAAATCAATGTCTCAATAAAAGTGCTATCTGTTGTACTTTAGTTCCTTTATAAGACAAATATAAAGTGCTAGATGAAGAGAATTTCCAAAAATTATAATTATGTGCCTAAAACCCCTGCGTAAATTTTTTTAAAAAAAACAAGTAATATTTAAGTTTGTAGGCTAAATGCTAGTTTATTTTGTTTTTGCAGATATAAATGAGTGTGTATTGTGGTAGAAATTAAAAACATAAGGCAATAAAAGAAATTTTCTAACAATGTGAATAGAGTAACCTGTTAATCTTTTAAAATGAAAAAAAGGTGTTATCGTCCTCAATGTTAACCCTTCTAAAGCTAATCCCTCTAACGTCTAACGTATAGGAAGTTATTTTTTAAATATTCCTTCAGTCTAACTTTGCTAGTCTACCTCTCTCTGTTAAACCGTTAAAATACACCCATTGGGCTTTAGTTTGCTAATCAAACCACCTCCTGTATAATCACCAAGATGATCCGCCAAGCTTAACTTCAATCTCCATCTGTTTAATGACCAAATGGGTTTTCAAGTTGAACTTGGCTAGTCAACCCCCTCATAGCTCATCTTTGCTAGTCAAACTATCATCTCCTCAAATACCAACCTTCTCTTCAAACACTAGAATGATTGTTCGAGCTTAACTTTGATAATCAAACCTTCTCCTCTTTAGACCTCAAAATGATCCTTCAAAGGCATGTTTGCAAGTTAAGCCTCCTTCTAGTCAAACACTAAAATGATCCTTCAAGCCCTACTTGACTAGACCGTGCACGAATCACGTACGTACTCCGGTCTCCCGTCTTGTGGCCACGCTAGTCGGTAGTAGCAAACCTGTTAATTAATTTATTAATCGTGACTTAATTACCCTAATTTGTTTGCTCGGCGGCGCGTAAGCGTTTATTTCTGTCAAGGTCGGTCACGACTCAGAAACAACTTCCTTTACTCTCAGGTATACAATATGCAGTCTGTGGAAACTGATGGGATTGACTACTAGACTGATGTAATCACTCATTATCAACTGTCTTTATTTTGGCAAGTACGATTTCAACAACTTTTGATTACCCTTTGTATTACCAGATCATGTACTGGACAATATTTTCGTGTCCTAAAATGATTTAATTCTAGGACCCCTTCTCCTTTGCCTCTGCGACGCATTGGTAAACTCCCTAGTTGTCAAATAGTTGTTCATTACCCCTATGCACAATGGCGAAGAATTGCCAGCCAATAGCATTACAACAAATGTATAAAAATGACGTGAATATCACTAAACTCTTGGTGGGAATAGTTCATCAAATAGTGGCAGAGTACCCGTTCTTCGTACGCGGTTGGTGTATAAAATGCTTATTGCAATTGTACTCGTGCTTTAGGTTTGCATAGGGGAGGATAAGATTTGAGAAAATTTGGTTCTTTATATTTACGGTATGCTTAGTATTACACGTGGGGAGCGAGCTGGTCTAGTGGTTAGAGCGCGGAACTCCGGTTCCTGGGGTCCCGGGCTCAAATCCCGCCAAATTACCAATGGATTTTATCCAAGTGATCATACTTTAACAGTAGTTCTCATTGTGTATCGCAGCTTTTTAAATTAATCCTCTTAACTGTTTTCTTGTTTACATTTTCAATCATATGCCATCTTGCGTTATTTATACAATCATGCCTAATACATTTCTGTACACATGTGCTATTTTATTTCTTTGTTTATCGAAGTTAAAGCTTTGTAAATAAAGTTGTCAAAATAAAGTGTCGTATGCTCACATATAGCCTCTACACTATGCACTAATTATACACATAAAAAGACTCTAAATTTGTAAAATGGCGTCTTCTAATGAAGTGTCCAAAGAGATGTTACAAATAACAATTAAGAAAGCTACGCCAAGTGATATAGGAAGGTTACCTGCGTTGAAGAAAAATGAGTTAATTCTTAACAGATTGAAAGCTTTGGCTGACGATGGACATAATAATAGTGACTCAAAGTCTGACGTTTCAATTATTTTGGAAGGAGAAGATTTGTCTAATAACTATGGTAAAATAGTTGTATCAAAGGCCCAGTCAAGTATAACAGAAGAAACCAATGTGTCATCAACTCCACCAAATATTAGTTTCAGTCACAACAAAGAAGAAATAGCCAGGTATATAATAGATGAAATATTTTCAAGATGTGATGTTTATAACTCAAGAAAAGAAAGTAATAACCTCAATACAAAATCAATTCGTACTTCTGGTCATTCAAAAAATTACGACAATACTTTGATAGGGAATATGGGAAAACCTAGAAAACGAAGGTTGTCTTCAGTTGTCCCCGCACTGGATCTCCCTATCTCCTTACCGGAGACTAAAACTCCCGGAGAAAGCCGTCCGCGACTAGAGAAGCCAGTTCTAGATGCACAAGTAGCAATTAGTGCAACAATTATTGGAAACCAAGGAGATAAAAATCACGAAGAATCACCGTCAGATGTAAATATCGAAACAAAAAAGGAAAAAGAACTCTCGACAGTTGATAGCCCTTTCGACTTGTGCTGGTGTTTTGGGTTTAACGAAGAAGTGCCTGTTGTCAACCTCTCAGACGACGAGTCATCCCAAGTGGTATTCGCGAACTCTACGTACGCAGTGATCTATGACTTCCATGAGAATTCTATGTTGTTCTTGCAGGGTCATATGAACACAGTGAGCTGCGTGTCTTCCAATTCTTTGGGTAAATTAGTAGTCACAGCAGACTCTGGTTGGGACATTGGAACCTCCAGAGTGATCGTGTGGGACAGACGTCCATGTGTACTGCAGGTTCTTGATAATGTCCATCCATATGGCTGCCAACACGTGGCGCTTAGTACCAAGGGTGATTTTATAGTCACCGTCTCCGCCAACGAGAACCCTGCCTGCATCAACATTTGGGAATGGATGAGAGATAGCAAAGCTCCTGCGGCTACGGTGAGCGTAAAAGAATCTTTAGGAAGTGTTAAACGTCTCACAATACGCTCTGCTTCAAATGGTGAGTTCGCCTTAACATATGATAGATGTGTTGTGTTTGTTCAGGTAATATGGCAAACGATATTTCAAGATAATTTGGAGGCAGTTAGAGTAAAAGAAAAGATAATTGACTGTGAGTCCGACATTTGTGCAGTCACTGCACCCAAGATTGGAGCTTTGACAGACACTACGTTTGTAGAAGACAACGGAACTGTCGCGTTCTCTTCTACGTGTAAAGGTTATGTGATAGTATGGGAAAATAATTTGAACCAACAAGCTACAAGAATTTATAGAAAGTATGTCCGGCTACACCTAGATTGCATATCCAGTATTCAGGTAGTTGATGAAAAAATCGCTGTCGCTACAGTTTCAGGCAATGTAAGCTTTTATGATTTTGAACTTAAAATTTTGTTCAGCCACAAACTTTTTAGTGAACGTGTGGCGTCTGTTTCCTTTAATTTAAGCCCTCAATACCTTGGCGTTACAAAGTGCCAAGAGCATATGAGTTGTGCCAATACGTGGAAAAGAGAACCGAGGGAACTTGAGGATGCGACTCTTGAGGGAGAACCTTTCTCGGTTCGTCACTTCATAGTTAGCACCGAAAGTGGAAGAATGGCGTACGTAAACGCATCATGTGGAACACCCAAATATTTGTCTTTCCCTAGTAAAGAGCAATTTACTGCTCTGGACATATCTCCAAACAGTAATTACCTGTTTGTTGGCACGGCTTCTGGTAAGTGCATATTATTTGACGTAAATCAACGTAAAGTCAAAGTCACTAAACAAATTAGTGACAACTCCCACATTCACCAAGATGTTTCATGCATAAAATACTCGCCTTCAGGGTACATCGTAGGTTGCGGAATGCGTTCAGGCAACATTTGGCTCCTGGACCCAGTCATGCTTACTCCGATATTGAACTCTCCGTTGATAGATTGCAACGGTTGTATAACACATATGGCATTTACCTCTGACTCGGAATATCTCATTGTTTCCGATGATAGTTTTTGTATTTCAGTATTTTTCATTGGCGAACAACCCTTATTAGTCAGACAATACGTTGCTCATTACAAACCGATTGTTGCATTGAACGTTGAAGCCAACGAAGGGGATAAGGAAATCAAGGTTTCAACGTTGAGCTCCGATCGCAGTATTTGTCAATTTCTGCTCGACAGAGAGAAAAGGTCCTTTGAATTTATACTTCATCAGCAAGTAGAGCAGACAGCAGTGCCGATGTATAGTGTGTATTACCCTAGTCAGTACTCCTCTGAAGGGACCTACCTCGGGGTGAACAGTAATTGTAAGTTCAAGGTCCACGACAACCCTTCCTTCAATCCTGCTAAAGGCAGATCGTACAGACGGTGCAGGGGCACGTTTCAAGCTCCTGATTTCGGTTCTCCCATAAACTACTTGGAAGTATTTGGTGATGAATCTAAACCTTATTTATTTTTCAAAACGACGAATCACATAGGACTTCACGTTTTTCCGATTGATGGAAATCCGTTCGGAGCTCTAGGCTTCAAAGCCAGTGCTACAGCCTTGACATGTTCAAAAGTATCACCAAATGGGAAATACGTGTTCACAATATCAGAGTATTGCAGTGGCATCAGTATGTGGAGAATAAACACTCGCGCGGTCGATAACTTCTACAAGAGCGGCGGGGAAGGTCTAGAGCCTTTTTTGAAAGTATTGGGCGAAGAAAAGGAACAAGAAATTCGTGAATTCTTCGATCTCGGACAATTCCTCCATCAAGGAGAACGCCCTAGTTTGGTGCGAACCCTGCAAGACTCACTTCCGATTTGTGAAATGGCTAATGTCCTCCAAGCTTTGGGATGCATGCTGACAAGGTATGACATTTACGAACTAATACATGAAGTGTTAAGTTCAGAGAACTATGAGGGTTACATCGAATATGATAGTTTTGTCAGATTGTACATAAATTATCGAAAACACAACAAACTCGACCTGAGGGATTTGCGGAAAGCATTTCGTGATTTCCACGCAGGCGTATACACAGCACCTTGCTGTATCAATGACGTTGACCCTGTGTTCGACTCCTCGTCTTTAATCGGGAAGCTCCTAGCGACTGGAGAAGAAATGACTCATGCAGAACTGTACGCAGACTTCAGCATTCTGACAGGAGGACAGCCCGATCCTCCTGAGGAAGAGTATATGATGTATCAAGCCCCACCAACTATGCCTAAAGAAATTACATTCAAAACGTTTGTAAAAGACATTTTAGGATTTCCAGTAGATGACACAATGTTTAAAGAATAAATTACAAATTTCGTAAGAAATATTGATTTTGACTATTTATACGGACAACAATTTAAAGAAGCAATTAAAATTACCTAAATAGCTTGGGCAGATATTTTTTTTAAGTAAATTAGTCTTACGAACCAACAGATGTAATTTTATACTAGTTTTCAAGAATTGTATTTAGATAGATAAATCTATTTTTTACTCCTCTGTAACGCATTACATGTAGATAAACTATAGTGTCCATCGTGTGAATGTGTCTAAATTTTACAAATGTGATGGTTTAAATACCTTCAACAACTATTATACTCAGTACATAATGTTAGAAAACAATTTCCATTTTTATTCTATATCAATATATAGATATAGATATAGGCATTGTTGTGTTAGTATAGTGAATGCTGGGTTGATGAAACATACTCTTCTATAGATTCAAAATTCATAGATTAACCTCTCCAAACAATCTTAAGGTCGGTTCTGGCTGGTTTATGGAGAAGGTGTTTTAATCTTTACTATTTGCTTCGTGTAGCTTAATAAACTTTAAACCCATTTCTACTGAATATACCAATATGTTTGTAAACTATTGTTAGTCCTCTGGTGTTATACTAAGAGTAAAGCAAAAATCGCGAAATCTATATGAAATCGGTGCCCCACCCAAAAACCACCAAAATGTAAAACACATCAGGTTTGAGATAATAGAATAAAACCAGAGCTCAACTTGAACTTTTCCAAGTCATTGCTTATCGTTGTAGGCCCCATGCCCCCCTGTATGAGCAACCAAGGGTGGTAAATGTTGAGACCTGCCCACAACGTCGACACTGCGTCGTCGTCGCCACTACAACTTGTTGACAGCTGTTATCGCCAGATCTCAGTTGATTATGGACGTGCGAACAGCTGATTGCTTGGCGGGTAACAAGCTCCTCGCTGGCGCCAAGTCGCTCCCATCCTATCAACTAACTGCCGATCTTTCCTTGACTCTTTGCTCGTCGTATAAAATGCAAATGATTAGCATATTAGTGTCGCGGCAGCATTTCCTTCAGTGGGAGTGGAATTGATATCATAATGGTGGAAGAGATCATGTTTCATGGAATCACAGAATGTTGGTGATGGAGGTCACAGTTGTTGACAACACAGTACTGTAGTTCTTGGTCGCTTACTTAGCTTTTGGTTTGAGTTGAATTGTGATATCTTGATGGTAAAGGGGATCATGTTCCACAGAAGTCGCAGATTGATTAGAACTGGGAACTTCTTACCAGTAGGCTATGTGCTCTTGGAAGATTTTATGTTCGGTAAAACTTTCCAAGGGAAATCCGCAAAGGCTAAATAAATAAACTCCTACCACAGTATCATGTGCCTTTTGAACACACCATCCTCGACCCACAGTCCCAAAACAATCGCCAACTATTATGTTGAAGGGTGACACTTTGTACAACGCTGATTGGCCGTGCATGTGACACCCGAGCTGCCCCCGCCTGCGTCTGTTGCGGTCGTCTTCTGTTTCCAAACACTCGCTGCCCGCATCCCTCGTGGCGTGCCCGCACTCGGCCCTCATTGTACAACGTGTTTCCACAAAACACGGATACCGTTTCGTCGCGCCCCGACACAAAAACCGAACCTTTAGAATCGCGCCGGTTTTCGATTTCGCAGATGACATAAGAAAGAGATTGACTGAGCAAGGTTCGGTTGGGTATCGGACGGGTATTTCACTGACGATTGTGTAATATCTCCTATCGGGCTTTGTTGGAAAACATCTCTATAGGAATGGTGTACATGAGGTAGCCCATTAAATGAAATTTTCATTCTAATTTAAACTGGATCTACTGTACTAACATCATTCCTGAGTGTACTAACATCATTACTAACGTCATTAATCTTGAAATTTGTATGACATAAACTATACGTACATTTCCGAGAAGGAAATTCCACTCATGTGAGCAAGTTGTAGCATTGATTAAACTAAACATAATCCTACAGAATCCGATCAGCTGAATACAAGTTCAACGTTAACGGAACGCTCGGCTAATTTTCTTTAAAGTAATACCTCCTACTTATTTGAACAGTAAGGCTTGAAAATAATCTTAACGGTAATATCTACTGATTACCCTAACAGTAAGACTTTAAAATCAAATAAATATTGAGATCCAATGTTTATCATATCAGTACAATCTACACATAGACCTACATAAAAGTCTGCTGACTACCTTAACTTTTAGTCGTTAGCTTAAATGTAAGATTCGCTAATTATATGCGCACAAACAAAACACCCAAATAATTATATAAATCAATCCTCAATCTGTTTCCTGAAATAAAATCTGAGTCAATCTTGTGACTGCAACGTTCATCTACCGGAGCTAATAATTGTTTGTGCTCTTTAGTCAATACGGAGAAATACTACTGACACATCCAAATCATGACCGCTTTCACGCTAAGCTCTCCGTTGGGATTTTCTATGAGGATCTTGAGGAGAAATCCGTTCTATAGCGGGATATCTGATGTGAAAGGAGGCAAACAGGGATGATTCCGAGACCTTGGTTGTTTAATCTTTTAATAACACCAGATGTACAGATGTAGGTGGGAGGTGGGAGAAATTCACTTTCAGGTTGCACAATGAATCAAAATGTAACTTGTAAGTGGGATGTTAAAGTGCTAGCCTGAAAATCAAAAGGTTGCTGGTTCGATCCTGAAAAAGTCAGTAGCTTTTTGATGGTCCGAAACTGGACCCAGCTGTTCCTGATCATTGGGCTTTAAATAATTGATCCTGACTGATTAAACAGCTGATCTTAGCAAACAAAACTACACTGATCATCTCAAGCCATTCTACACTCATCCTTCACACTTATTTGGGTTAAAATACACACCTAGGTGGCGTCCCCATTTCAAATTATAATGATATAACTCATTTTCGTGATATTTCAGAAATTGGTTGTTTTTTAAAAGCTACATGTAACAACTTATGTAGGTAAACATTTCATTGAAGGTGTTTAGAACGAACGTTTCTCAAAACAGCTGATTGGCTGATTGGTCACTTATTGGATGACTTATGTAGTAAAACTTGAGAGAAAATGCAACGAATATCGTGGCAAACTGGATTTGTGAACGTTTAACTTATTTACGTTGTTTACAAATGGGTTACACTATGTTTAAATAGCCACAGTAATCCTAAAAATTAGGCGAATACAAAGAAAACAGTTTATTCTTGGATGTTGCACTAGGTTATCGAGGTTATACAGCTTAAATTGCCATTTTCGTCCAACTGACACAATATAGACAAACATTAAAATAGAATTCAGATTATTTTAGGGCATAACACGTAAAAAACTACATGACTCTACGCAATGTATAGACAAAACTGTATTTTTTATAGTGATTGTTCTATAGAGATTGTAAACATGTCCTTTAACACAACAAGATCCTGAATCCTTTAACTTATACACGATATTACAGAAATGCTCGGTCGATGTTTATTTGTAGAAGCACAGAGCAGTAGCCATACATGAGTCAGGGCTGCAGTGATGTGGTCACTATATAAGGCAATGGACCTCACACAGTACCTCATACAAGCGCGGTCAAACAGCTGGTTAATAACAGTTTTATCCCGTTTGGGTACAAATTGTGAGTTTAACAACTATGCATTTTTTTTGCCGCTATGCGGTCTCGAGCAGACAAATCAAATGGTTCTTTTTAACGTGTAAGGTCACTTATTATCACAGCTACGAATAATTGATACGAACATAGATATATAAATATTATAATTATAGACATTGATATAAAACCCGAACGTATCCCTAGGCAATACAACATGTTCGTTACATGTCGTCAACATAATCTTATACAAAATAAATTCGATTTTCCATAAAAAATAAAGGATTAGGTTACCGATTTAGATCATTAAAATCGCAACCGACTTGAGTTAGTGGAAAGAAGTTTGGTGGCGCAATTATTGACAATGTAAACACAATGCAAAGTCTTAAACCATTAGGAGACTAACAAAATATGAAAAGAAATAGTATTGTTGGAGCATTGTTCTTTTATACAGTTTTAAGAGTGTTTGAAAAAGTAATTAAAACACTACTTAAATTGAAAATTATTAAGGAATTCGTTATTTCAATAACATATTATTATGAACATAACAATGACGTTGTTGGAAATGTAAAAAAACGTAAAAAAACTTTTATAAAAACGTGTTAATAATTTGTGACGTCAGAGTGTATAAATCTTCACTAAGTCAATACAAATAATCAAGTCTTAACTAAGCTAGTCTAAAGTCAGTTTAGCTTTAGTCTGAATTATGTTTTCTTTTAACACAATAATAAAAAGACTGTTTTAATTTTCGAGTATTAGAATCTAAAAGGTCTTGTACAATACTTGATGGAACAACGATACACACAAACAAATACACGCTTATTCTTGTAAAGATATTAACAAACTTTTGAGATTGTTTTATAACATTGAATAAATAAATAATATAAAGTTTATTTATGACTTTCTAGACCATGAAGTCACCAGGAAACGTGTTATCAAAATTCAAAGAGAGTTCTTAATGGTTATTAAATATATTGCCCTGGATGAACTTTAACTTTATAAACTATCAAGTGAAATAGCCTAATTTAATTTAATTTTATTTTCAAAAGTGACAGGTAAAATATTGGTACAGCTATCTAACATTGTACTGTGATGTGTATTTCGTCTTTTTATAAGGCCAAAATGTATTATGGTAACATGGTTTGATATTCGAAGGAGCAGTAAAGATTTATATTAAAATAGTGTAAACCGAGTGTCGATACAGATAATAATGTTAATAACCAAAGGGGCGAAGACCCAAACCCTCCAAGGGGACGCTCCTAGGTCAGAGCCCTCCGAGTTACCTGCCCGGGGTTTCCCAAGGGCCCGACAGCTTCACTCCGTTGGGAACAAAGCAAGACTGTTTCTCGGAACTTAAAGATATTCTGATTTCTTTTCACATATCTGAAGTTGGGAAACGGTCGCTGGTTTTCCCGCAAAACCAAAGCCCCAGCCCCTAGATGTTTAGACTGTTGTGAAAACAAAGACGAAATGAAATTAATTCTAAGCTTATTTTCTATTAGATTAACAATGGATACTTTGTAGATGTCTTAGATTGTGAGAGATGTTTAACATCATGTTGTATTATTGTAGGCACGATAATTCAGTATGAAACCACACTGTTGTTACAAAATGAATATGTTATCGAATTAGAAATAAACATTAAACACATTAACCACAGCAATGAATAAATTGATATCCTAGAATCGGATTACAGTACTAATAAGTGCCTACTTTATCTAGCAGTAACGTCTTATTAGAAATTAACAAATATAGTAATATTGTATGATTGGAAATAAACATTGAACTAAGCACCTGCTCAACATCTGTTGCGGAAAAGAAAAACCAAATTTAACTTCCATAAGAAATACATGGGGAGCAAATTTTGTTTACGTTTAAGCCGAGTGAGACTGTAGTTTATTATATGCCGATGCTTGATGTGTAATCTGTGCGTGCTTACCATCCATTTGAGACCTCAATCAAGAAAATCGGTCGGGTAGAAGAGCCTTACAAACTCGGAAAAGATAAACCAAATTTAACTTCCATAAGAAATACATGGGAAGCAAATTTTGTTTACATACAAGCCGAGCGAGACTGTTGATTAATATATGCCGTGCTTCATGTGAAGTCTTTGTGTGCATACCTTCTATTTTAGACCTCAATTATGAAAATCAGTCGGGTAGAAGCCGTAGAAGACATAAGATAATACAAAAAAAAGATAACCCAAATAATTTGACAAGCATCTTAGTAATGATGAGGTCTGTGAACACGTTCAACGTCCGTTTATAGGTATATGCCTATTCTCAGTCCATACAAATACAGGAACAAACTAAAAAAGCCGATTACATTAAAAGTTAACTGACGAGCGTGCAAGTTTAGTAAATCACAATATGTTCAATGTACACCAGGTTTTTGCTGATACGCTATATCCTATACTCTTATATGAGCAAAGCTTTACTTTGAAACTCTTGCTTACAGCCAGCTCAAAAATATGATTGAAGGCGTTTCATATTGAAATTGTTCAGAGAGAGACTTTTTCTAGACCCCTGCTACAAGATGCTGGTTTGTCCCCTGAAAAAATCCTACGCGTGCTTTTCATATTATATTAATAGAAAAACAAAGAAATTACAAGCTTTTATTTTATTTGAGGAAAGACTATTATCTTATACGCATGTAGGCTAAGCCAGAACGAGGGGATCTTTCACTAAGTGTTTTCCAAGGCGCCGGAAGTGTTGCTTATTTCGACTCATCTCCCCAAATAATCGCCACAGATACATCCCATCCTGTTTACATCGACCTCGCTTCTCTGATTATTTTTGAAACTGTTTCAATATATTTGTTCTGGATTAGATTCCGCCACCCTTCCGTTTGATACGTTGCGATATACTGTCGGTTTTAGAATGCGGCGAGGAATTGGGTTGGAAGTCAGGATTACTTTTCCTTGGTGTGTGAATAGAATTACATGCACATCTAAAATGAAATATATTCATATTTAAAATATTAATTTTTTTCAAGAACAGATAGTGTAATGTGCCCTGATTCAATTCCCTCTATGAGAGAGGACCTCTATCAGTCAAACACAATTATAGCTGTATATGGGCAATATGCTGTATGTTTTTCTTAATTTATACTGCAATAATATAAAATTTCTTTTTATTTATTTCCCAGTGGTAATAACTCCAATGGTAAATCATTTCTGTTGCATTAACTTTTTTGAAGTTTTTGTTCTTGTTTTGTAGTCCTTGTTCTCTAAATGCATATGTTTTTTCCAATATAATTCGCCAGAGCGTATTTAGGGAGACTGTAGCAAGTTATTTTATCTCAGATGTCACAAACCGTGGCGAAGCATATTGGAGAAAATACAGACAAAGGCTACAGAACACGTTACTGTGACGTATATAATAAAATACATATAATATCTGAAATTGTATCTAATCAGCCTGTCCAACGATAGGAAACACTGAAAGGGATATGTTTTTGCAAAACTGACACAGATCGAAATTTTTTCTGACGTTGTTGGCCCGAATCCTATACTAATAGCATTGAACATATGTTTTAGCAGTTCCATTTAAGCAATGTTAAATAATGTTTTTTTCGGGCCAAAAACGTCATTTGTTTATGTTTATGATCCATACCGGTATTTTTCTAGTATTCGTGCAATTAACTAAAAGAACAGCTGGTTGTATTGATTTAACTGAAATGAAAATATTTGCATTATTTTGTTGCTTAAAAATTAATTGGTGTTTAGTTTTAATGCATAACACTTTTTTGTAATCGTTAAATGAATTTAAAAATCAAGATGTTCTCTATTTGTTGATTTTTTTTAAGATCGGTTTTTAGCGACTAAATAACAGTAGGTATTTAAATGTGTTCCGAATATCAATGTCAAAGGAACGATGATTTGCAATAGAGTTTCACCATAGATAAAATATACTCCCTTAGTAGATTTCTCATCCTAATGGAACAGCTGAAGACAATTTTATTGTTAGTTCTGTACGGTTAATGTAGAGGTCGTGTTTTGTTTACGATTTGTTTCCCGTTAATACAGTCATTTAAAACCTCGTTTCACCAAATAATACGATCTAATCATAAACAATAAATTGTCTCCTAGTTATTTAACCAAACAGTAAAGCACAAATCAAGAAATTAACCCTTAAATAATAGAAACAAAATTTCGTCGACACTAGTGCCCAGTGTGGCGTACATGAACTAGACATGAAAAACAAGCTTCAAAATTTACAATGGGATGAGAAGTCTACTTGTGTTGGTTAGTCTATGGTTTCACCTAATATTTTAAGGGATGGCATCTGCCGTCTTCTACCACTAGGCTACTTTATGATCATTTTTGTATAATGGGTGCTCAAGAGAGAAGATCAGAAACGCTTGGTAAGTTCAATCACTTCCATCCCTATGCTAATAAGTGACATAACATCCTTGCACGATGTTTTATTGTGTATCTTATAACCCTCAAAGGGTCTAAACAGTTGCAGGTCTACAGTGTCTATGATGTTTTAACCAAGCATAATGTACTCACATAAAAGTGTCTTTTCTCAATATCTTCATAGTATGCATTTATTTACGAAAAACAAAAACATATAAAGCTATTAGTTTTTACATAATTTACCAAAAAACGTGAACTGGGGTTGTAAAGCAACATTCTCATCTGAAATTTAATGATTGTGCCAATTTTTATTTTGGTAATTTTTACTGTGTCAGTAGTGCGAGTTTATTAGGCCTACGACGGTTTTCAATTACTTGAGACGAACGAATGACTTGATTTTGTGCAGGGTCATAAGTGTATTAAATGACCAATGCTAAATGGTATTTATGGGAATGTCCTTTTCTTTTCTACTGTATTTAGTAATTTGCCACTGTACTGTAGATGATTTATTAAGCATTATACAATTTATTTATTTACATTTTCGTAAATCTGTCATGGCTACCTAGCTTTCCATAAGACTAATGTAAAAATATAAAAATTTCATTTCAAGTTTTTAACGAAAACTAATTTAGAATTAATTTATTTAAATTTTAATAAATCTGTTATGGCTACCTAGCTTTCTATAATACCAATGTTAAAAATATTAAATTTTCTTTTAAAGTTTTTCGAAAAACGAATTTTCTTAAAACAGTGGATAGCATGGATAGTGTTTTTGCCTGAAACTAAGATATTCCTAACATTTTAGAGGAAATCATAGGATCCGTTTTTGAAATCATTGTGCGCAAACGTTACTCGTATCATAGTATAGATTTGACTCTAACTAACGCATTTTGATCACTGTACTTCTGTATGAATAACTATGAAAATTAAATGAAGATTGACAGACCAAGATAGGTTCAACGGTTGTTGAGTGGAAGCCAACTGTAACATTGCAGATTGCTACTTCAAGTGTCTTCCTCTGGGGATGGAGAGTATAGTCTATAGTCTGCAGACCGAGCGTTGGTGTTGACTGTTGAGGGAGCCAGGAGCCAGTACCACTCAAGAGGTCAGACAAGGCAGACGCCAGTGGCTCAAGTACCTGCTTGCTTGACCTATTTGATTATGTCAGTTGCAAATCCATCAACATAAATGTGGGTTTCAGTGTTTAATATATTTTACAGTCGTTCACTTTGTTATAGGAGGGTTCTCATCTGTTTGGACAATCTTCAACCAAATTTTAATAGTTCAATGAGCCGCCCACAGAGTGTGATGCTGTTAAAGTTATATTTGTTGTCCTCTTGGTATTTATATTATATATCCCCTTTCTTCTAACGAGTCCTTTCAAAAGTCAATGGGTTTACATTAATCGTTTGTGGAATTAGATTTTGACCTCTGGATCAAGATACCGGGTTGCCTTCATGCACATTAAAGAATATTCTGCGGGTGCCTTTGATTATACTATAAAACGTACATCCTACAATGTATATGAGCATTTTTCGTTAAACATAGCAACATCTCATCTGACTTTCATAGTCAGCTGACATAGGAAATGAAAGAAAATATTCATTTTACGGAGTACCAGAGCCAATAATACAAAATAATAACACAATATTTGACTCAAATATAAATACTGTACTATATAAATGTCGAGAATAACACCATCCTTGTGTATATATATTTGATTGTTATTCTCAACAATTATCAATTGTGATAAAATAATGAATTCGAAAAAATTAACAATAATTATTTTAAAATAGTAATGACATTAAACAATATTATTCATAAATCAAACTAAACAGAGTTCTCTATTGATTATATTTTAAATTGATGTTAGAACTGCTGTTAATCTTTTTAAGGACACTTGGACAATGGACACTGTGTTAAATGTACTAATTCAATTTTAGAGGTTATAAATGACTTACATTCTTGTTTACAATGGTGAGTTACGAATGACACATTCATTTGACCAAATCAGAAATATAAATTTTATTTGAAAACTGTTCTAAGTTAAACTGGTAAACTTAGTTTTCCTCATACTGCAGCAAAATATCTTTTGAATCCTTGTTCATAACAACATGTTGAAACTTGAGCTCGGATTGAAAAGAGCCACTTTTCGCCCAAAATATTCTATTACAGCTGATTTTTTTCTATTACATTTTGGAAGAGCAAGTAAAGGCTGTATGTGTAATCTATGGCACAATTTAATTGACCAGTTTCATACTGTTGTTCTCTTTTAGCGAATTTCCCTATAGGGAAGTAGCTATTACCGTAGGTGGCATGGTAAGACCTAAGCCCGGGATCGATTTACTTTTTCATTTTGATGTCCCCAGAGGCCAAAAACACCATTCGTTCAAATTTTTATATATGTATATATATATATATATATATATAGATTTTTATATATATATATGTGTCCGTGAACGCGATAACTTGAGTAATTTTTCTCCGATTTTGATGAAATTTGGTTTAAAGGTGTAAAGCGGGATAAACTTGAATGAGTTCGCGAACCAGCATGATCGGACCATGGGAACAGGGCTTTACGGGGGGTTTTATGGGGTAAAAATTGGTTTTTCTCACTTTTGACCCTCAAAACACAAAGTTTCCCAATTTCTCTTTATACCTTTGTAAAGAGCTTAAAAAAACAAATAATTTAGTATATAAAAATATTTTTGCACGGTTATTGGTAACGGAGAAAATTTAAAAAATTGTAAATTTAAAATTCCCATGTTATTCTTATGGAGAATATTGTAAAATTTTGTAGTTTGGTTGTTTATGGATATATTTTGATCAAACTTGGCAAACTTATTTATTTTGTATTAAGCTATTAATATTTTAATAAAAAAACACACTTTATTAGTTTCCTTGTAGCAGCAAACCTAGGTACTCGACCTATAATGTTATTTCAATATATTTAATTGAAAATCAATTCAGACAAATGGAAATTCGCTTAGTTGTCAGGTTCGCTGCGACGGGGGTATTTTTCTTTTTAAGACGTTGAGGGGTTTGGATTGATAAGTCCAAACGAAATGAGCGATTTACTGTTTTGATAGACCAATACTGAGATCTCCTATTCATCAAACAAAGTAATTGCTACTATCGAACCTGATTGTTTTGTTTAAAGTAGTTTTCTTTCTAATCTTATTGATTTGTTTATATTCCATTGAGACAAGCCGAGGTTTGAAGGTCCAGGAAAGCGTTCCCGAATCTCCTTCTACTTTGGCATGTCGTCACTGGCCGTTAACGAAATTTATTTTGCCGCTAATAAAAGATAATGAAGCCGATCTGACGAAATAAAGATCGCCATAACCATTACCTTGTAGCGGCTACAGGCTACAGGCTACAGGCTACAGGTCTGCTAGTGTAAAGGCGTCGCGCCGACGCGCCTAAATATTCGGCGCTTCGGTTTGGTAGTTGCCATCGATGAATGTTAATTTAGTTACTAAAATGTTTTGTGATGATTGTGACTTTTTACTCACAATATAATCTGATAAAGCTGGCATATTTGCTCATTCCTGCTTGGATTAAGGGCAAAATTTACCTTAGTTTATGGAATTTAATTAATTCTATTGTAGGCTCTAATACTCACTAGCCCCACATGTAGTAGGGTCCATCGCATATATTCGTGTAAAAGACATGATTTTAAACTCCATCTTATTCTACTTTTTATTCAACCCTCAACAAGTTATTGATTGTAATCACCCAAGCAAGTTGATAAAATAATGTATGTACACTTTTTACAATAAACTAACCTGGTATTGATTTGTGTGTAGAAGCATTGACAAAATAATTAAATATTTATTCTATTTGTCTCAGGTAAAAGATTCCTTATACTATGCCTAATTCTGAAGGTTAAGTGGTTAAAGCACTCAGTCAATGAGCAGGTTTTATTGATAAGGTTATGTGTTTTGTATAGGCTACAAATATACAACGTCAATGTTTCCTTAATATAATACGATTGATTGCTAGATTGTGTGATCACAATAATTATGCTGATTATGGCTGGAAGGTTAAATAGACAAAATAAAACCAAGCTTAGATGCAAAATTTTCTAGCGTCGATAGCTTTGTCGGATTAAAATTATTGCTTTCAACGTTTTTCCTTTACTTTGAAGAAACACCCTGGGTGGATTTGCATGGACATAAAACTACGGCCACCTTTAAAAACCCGTAAACTGCTCAAATAATTGAATTAAAGAATTACAAAACATTACTTATGCAAATCTTATTCACAAAATGTAAACTGAACTGTTCAATCAGTCATTACACATTCCTCATAAAATAATTGTAAAAGTCAATTTGTGAAAACACTGATTAGCTTCTCTTTGATAACAATGTTCCAATTCATCCGAGTATCAGTGTCAGATTTATACTCCATGAATGGACGCTGGACGGAAACTGTTTTTCTCAGAAGGCCCATTACGACCGCGATAAATAACTGGAATGATATTCGCCGCCAGCGTCAAGCGTTACTTTTGCTTTCTATTAATTTATTAGGCGCGTATGAACCGCAGTACGCATGCGCGTACGTTGACCCCACCTAACCTAACCTGACCTAACCCGCGTCCGCTCCGTTTACTCCAGAAATTCTTTCGAATAAACACTCTAAATGCGGCTAGTGTTGTTGATGCACCTCTTTGGGATGTTTGCCTTTCTATTTATGCCCCTGATTCATATCCCGGTTACGTTTTTACGTTTCATTCAATAGATTAGGTCAAGAGTTTAACCGATGCGTATTACCTTTGTAGAACTAGCTAGGTATTCCATTCCACATTAACGTTGTAATTAGTTTTAGTATTAACATTAACGTGGTTGGATTGAGCTAACGGCAAAGTATGCTGGAGTATGCTGTGAATTCGCAATTGTTTAATCAAAACAAATACATAAAGTACAACTGTTTGTAAACAAACAATATTAACTTTAATTACCACTGAACTAGCTCATTGACCAAAAATAGAGAATACATGGAAGTACATTCTGCGAGTTATTATATTCATTATCAAATGTTTAAGCGAATTTCCCATTTAGGGAATAAGCTATTGCCGTAGGTCTCGTAGTCAGGCCTAAACCCGGGACAGGATACTTTTTTAGTATTCATGAACCCAGTTCACCACCCATTCAATTCATAGTATAAGTCCAATAGCACGAAAACACGAGCAAATATTATCCAATTTTCAAGAAATTTGGCGCAAACGTGTAAACTAACATTTAAATTTGAACGAGTTCGCGAACCAACATCATCGGACTATGGGGCTTTTTATAGGAGCCTTTAGATGTTAAAAATTAATGTTACCCAATTTTGACCTAAAAACATAGTTTTGCAATTTCCTTCTAAATACTTCTGTAGATGATATAAAATATGAATGTTAAAAATATCAAAGTCAAGACTTAAAAAGACAATTAATTATTAAGTAATAGACTTGATAATATGTATTTGACAAAATGTACAATGACAATATTCACTTAACCATAATAAAATATAAGAACATTATGTTGTATCAATTAATCAGAAAAACCAAGGCAAAAAATTACAACAATGAAGTATATAAGTCAAATCATAACGTAGAAAATAAAAAAAACTTTAATTTAGAATATATATACTGTAATAATTTTAAGGGAATAATTAAACTGTTGTGGTTTGCTCGTCAACGAATATATTTTCATCAAATTTAGCAAATGTGTTTATTTTATACTAAGCTAATCAAATGTGAAAGTTCTCATTAAACATAATTTAATTTGTATATGGCATAATTTGACAATTTAAAAGAAATGTTTTAGTGAAAATCCGCTAATAGAAATTCGCAGTGTGTGCAGGTTTGCTGCAGCGGGGGTATTTTATATGAATGATCGGTTACACCTGGTCCATGTGGATAGGATGAACTTCAGCATCCAAAAGTCAATGTGAAACCCTATTTCTATTGAAAGTTTGAATTGTTTGTGGCCAACTCGAAGTTCAAATATTACAGAATAGTTTGGTGTAAATTGATCACAGCTGTCCTTTGAAATGTGACTGCGGTTCGCTGCTAGAAAGCACGTTGGGGATGAAGCTTCCCCAAAGTGTGCTATAATCCACACGGTCACTCACCCCACTCTACTAGACTGCTTGGGGCCGAGGACTTATATTAAATTTATCGTAATCTCTTCTTCATTTAGAAACCCGTCAGGATACTTTCCTTTATCCTCACGTGTGAAAGGCGACTCAAATAAACCTCTTGTACGTCTCTTGTTGTGTTATAGGATCCCAACATTTTCAAACGACTTCATTTTGCCACCATTATTATTAGTTCACGCAACGATTGCGTGTTAACTTAAGATAGTGTTACGAGTAAAAAATATCTACGAGTGCCGTTAACAGTATTTACGCGAATTGCGTACACTACTTTACCTACGACAGTGTTTTAATCACTAAAAATCACTAATCATAACTTTTCAGAGAGGTTATGTTCTCGTTTACAGTATAACCTCTCGTTGCCACTGACAGTGATGCAACGAAACATAACGAAACATGCAACGTACCACACTACCACTCAACAATTAAATTGGTCTGAACAGCTGATTAGTTGAAGTTCGAATCATTACAATTTTACTTCTTTTCTCTCAATCCTTGAACCCCATTGGCCCGTTACCCGTGTTGTTATGAATAAAACTACGCTGTTGTTTTGAGAAACTTTTTAATTCTAAGAACTAAACTGAAACGGCTACCTTAAAAACGGTCGTAGGTATCTTCTTTTCGGATAAAAATATTCAATCGTCAGTTTTATCGAGTTGAAAATATCTGTGCAATCTTGGGAATCGAATAAATCAATTCAAATTTAAAATACAAGAAGTCATCAAACATTTCACATTTGATTAGAAACGTAGACCAAATATTCTCAAGAATAAAATACTTTAATTTGAGTATTTTCCGAAACGACCCTGTCCAAGAAACCTTGAAGAGTAAGCGAATGTCCATGCCCCTTCCTTTGAAACTGCAACAGTATCCTTATTCTCCATAAGGATAACATGGGACCAATTTTCTTTTTATTTCTCCGTAATCATTTGGCGTACAACAACGCTCATGTACAGTAAATTATTTGCTTTTAAAACTCTTTAACAAGCATTAGAAAGAAATTGCAAAACTTGATGTATTGTTAAAAATGAGGAATACCAATTTTTACCCTATAAAATCCCATTAAAACCCATTCTTATAATGTAATCTATGCTGGTTCGTGAGCTCGTTCGAATAATCGTAGGTTTATACGTTTGTACTAAACTCCATCAAAATCGTACCACATTCGTGCGCATACCATCTTAACCACCTTTAGAATTTTCAACAGAATCCTTGTTTTTTTTTTGTGTAGCCAGATATCCAGTTCGACCGATAGTAAATTTGAAAATATTTCCTCCAGATAATATTCTTGGTTTGTTAAGAACACAACCTCGTAAAGGTTTCTCCATAATTATCGGCCTTTTTAAGTGTTCTGAGATGTTTAATTCGCTCGGAAACCAACGTGTGATTTATTCTGTCTGCAGAATCTCGATCAGATGAATCATCACAGAGCCGCATGTTCTAGTGTAGAGGGACCCGAAATAAATAACAAAGCTGGTCTATTTTCGAGACATAGAATCTTTTGTTTTCGGCTGAACAACGTAACCGTCTGAGTTAGTGGTCCTTGTCGCCAGTAGACAACTTTAATGATCAAAAAGTCGCGTTGACTGTGAAAATAGTTGGGAAATAATAAAATGACGTATTTCACTATTTAAACTTACATTTTTATCGTAAATAGACAATAAGTCGTATTGATGGCAAGATCTAGGAGTGTTCAACTTATAACAGTGAGAAAAGAAATACAGTAAGCCTATATAACCTTCTATTAGGCCGAGTGCATCAGACTACAATTGTTGATGCACACTTACTAGGACAAAATATCTCTTAACTGTAACTCCAAACCCCTGAGATATTAACCGTAAAAACGAATAAGAAGCGATTTCAGTCGTACCAGAATGGGTTTCCTGCTTGAGTGACTCAAATTTCTGCGTCCTAGTGAGGCGCTAGTATGACTGATGGAGTCTCCGCGCCAGAATCGCTATTTTTGGCGCCCCAATAATAATTAATCATCATATTTTTGCCACCAGTTCGTGGAAATGACTATCCTGGCCGGATGGACCGTCTCGGCAGTGTCAATATGATCACATTCTCATCATGGAATTACGACGGAGTGAGATCATCATAATTTCGCTGTCATCATAATAATCACGCCCACCATGGTATAATGATAATGATTCAGTCATATCATCAATCATAGTGTGAATTCCATAAGCACCTAAATACGAAAATATTTTATTTTTGGGATTGAGACTTATATCTGGAATAGTTTTTTTTTAAAACAGTATTGGTATTTATGCTCAAACATATAACTTCAATATTTTCTAGCATAATCAACACCGAGTCTGAAGCCACCCTGCATATTAATTCGTTATTTATAATAGCGAATTCGTTGATTTATTGAAGGGGTATTCAAACAGGTTAACAAGAGGAAATGTTTAACTTGGACACGAAGACATTGACGTTACGCGCAAGTTCTAAAGTTTGTTGGTATGAGGAATAGCAAATACTTTATGTTTTTTATACGAAATATTAAAATCCAGCCAACATATGAACTACCGGTAGCTTATTCTCCAGAAGGATAACATAGGACGTAACAAACTACGTTTAGAAATTTTAATACATCGGTAACCAATATGTTCAGAACCATGTAGCGTCCATAGCACGGTCTTATGGATATCTTAATATCTCCTGAATATTTGAGAAAGGTGGATCAAATTCAATAGATTTTATAGACAAAGAAAAGGCCAAAACTTTTTATTTTTTTACCAATCCCTTCTTCTCACGTCGGATACAGCGGGTTTGCCAATCCGTTCTCTAGAGCTGGGTATGGTGCACACTCAACAATCAGGTAGCCGGGTACAATCCTGATAAAACCCAGCAGTTTTTTTGTGATTCGAAACTGGGCAACAGATTGGTCATTGGACAACAGCTGATCTTAACCAGTGTTAAGTGCATTCATAGCGGTTTGAGATTGAGTGTCGGACATTTATAATATTAAGAACCTAACATTTTTTTAATTACAGTATTGGTTTCCCATGATTATCCGCTCCTTTCAACAAATAATAAGTGATTTTTAACATGACAACATAATATGAAGCATTAGACCACAATGGTCTTTTTGTGCACTTTATAGCACTAGTTGCCACACTAACTCACCAGAAGCCTGGACAATTGTTTATTGGTATTTAGAAGCCATAAAATAGCCATAACTCACGATTGTTTGTACTGACAATGATTGAGTGTGCTGTGGTTAACATCGTTTATCTAGTTATTTCAGAATAAAAGTGTTTTATGGTGTTTGTAGGTACTGTCATGTCCTGTTTCCCGCTGAGCGCACTTGTATAGGTTAAGGACGGTGTATAAAGGATACGTATCCTTAAAGGTCATTTGGACTATTGTTTGATTTCAACAGGATAAATTTGGTTTTAAAAGGAAAGATCGGTGATACAGATTTTCATTAGGTTGATATTACTTACTCACTCGTAAGTGGGTATTATTAGTTATTAGTTCAACGACTTTTATTTTATGGTTAAAATTATTAAAAATTATTCTACGTCATTTAGTGGAGAGAGACCTAAAAAACCAAAATTTCTCCTCGTCTAACAAACTGACTTTAGCCTCCATACAACCAAGTCATACTTAAATAGCTCAAAATCTAAATATCTAAAGTTTGGATTTAGTATTAATTAATGCTTCTCCATTTTTATCTACTATAACTTTAAGTTTACCATTTAATAACTGGTTTAAATCATCGACAGAGATCTCTCCTTTTGGTAATGTCATTTTCTCTACTTTGTAATATGTTAAAGTATTTAGAGGTTTTTTAACATTAAATATAGAATTATAACTTTGAAAATCTACTAATCCAATTACATAATCATCATTTAATTCTATGGGAGGAAAGAACACTGACTTTAGCTCTGACTCTGTACCCGAAAATGTTATAGTAAATGTTATAGTAAATATCCAAATGCTAAATATACACAATGCATTTTGTACACTTATAGATAGCTGCCCACTCTTATAAATTCTCATATCTTTTTTATATGACAAGTAATTGTAGTTTCTTCTCCGTTAAAGTCAATTGCCTTGTCGTGTTGATCGGCAAATGTAATACTGACAACATCTAAACTTCTCTTATTTACAGGAAAATATATAATATTTCTTGGAACTTCAATAATTTTGTAGCCAGGAGGAGCTTCTGGATAAAAGCTATGTATGGTGTGTGATTTGTTGCAATTTAAATAGGACCCGTTTGCAATATTACATTTTACTCTAATCACATTTACATTATTAATGTTTATTTTATTTGTAGATTCAAACTGAACACCAGGAGTAGAAACACCTTTAAATCCCAATAAAACAGACCCTAAACATGGTTTTGTAAAATCAAACACGTGGCTAGAAAGTAGTGTAGCTTTCATAGTTGTATTATTAGCTGTAAGGAAAAAGTCTGGGATTTGCTTTTGAATTTCCTTTGCAAGCTCAACCACCTCATATGTTCCTTCAGAAATTTCTATTGTAACTGGAGCATTGTGATCATAATAGAAAACATCATCACCTTCTCCAATGGTTAATTTGTTGCCTTTAAGTTGATTTAATTTTGGAATAAGCCCTTTGAATAAAAGTTTGGATTTAGTATTAATTAATGCTTCTCCATTTTTATCTACTATAACTTTAAGTTTACCATTTAATAACTGGTTTAAATCATCGACAGAGATCTCTCCTTTTGGTAATGTCATTTTCTCTACTTTGTAATATGTTAAAGTATTTAGAGGTTTTTTAACATTAAATATAGAATTATAACTTTGAAAATCTACTAATCCAATTACATAATCATCATTTAATTCTATGGGAGGAAAGAACACTGACTTTAGCTCTGACTCTGTACCCGAAAATGTTATAGTAAATGAATCCATTTTTATAAACAAAAATTTTTTATGAATGATAAACATAAAATTCCACAAATAGAACTATTTAAATCTTGTATTTGATCAGTTGTATAGAATATTTTATGTCCCTCAAAATATTTAATTACTTCTTTTGGAGGTTGGATTCCAAATGGATCAAAATAAATTACAATATCTTTATTTTTACGATATGCTGTCCAATGTGTGCCAGATGAACTATCTAAATTAACTATTCCGCACTCTTTTACTCTTGGTGTTAGATTTTTTAGCTCGCTTTTTAGGTACACTCCCCTGAAGTGAGGCACGTCTTTTGCGGCCTCTAACAGCTGGTAGTTGTCCATCTTTTTTATTAAATTTTAGTCCCATTCCCATTTTTGCTTTAGCCTTCATCAAATTTGTCACTGCATAAGCAGCGGCTTTTTCAGCAAGACTTGCGTCCTTGGCCGTTACTCTAGTCCAAGCTAAGTCTGCTAATCTCATGTCTGCTTTGTTCCGAGCAGCGGTATCAGGATTATTCATGTAGAATATGTCATGCTCTTTACAATAAGAGTCTAGTTTATTTTTTGGAGGTACATTTTTAGCTAGATTCTCACGTATATTCGTTCCAGGTCCACAGTACCGATATGATGGTATGTGAAGTGGAAATGGAAGGTTATTTATAAGAGTATTCAATAACCCTCGACCTCTGTAAGGCTTTAGGAATAAACCTTTGCCCTTTTTACATGTTTTCTTATTATCATTTTTTACCATTTTTATTATATAAAAAATGTCTTTTATTCAACAAAAACATAAATTTAAAATAGTACATACTAAGGAAAATATACCAAAGAAGTTGGGTCTATTTCCTACCAATATTCGATGTGTTATTTGCGGTCCAAGTGGAAGTGGGAAGACGGTTGTAATTTATAACTTAATTGTAAGAAAGGAAGGATTAAAATTTACAAACTTATATTTAATATCTAAATCATTAGAACAAGAAAAATATAAAAAAATAATTGAAATATTTAGTTTGTGTGATGAAGTGAAATTACACACGTTTACTGACTGTGAAATCACACCAAATGATGTAAAATCACAGTCAGTTGTTGTATTTGATGACATAAATAGTCAAAATATTACACAATTTTTCTCAATGGGTCGACATAAAAATATTAACTGTTTTTACTTGTGTCAATCTTACAGCAAAGTACACAAACATTTACGTGATAATGTAAATTTCCTAATATTATTTAAACAAGATGATTTAAATTTAAAACATGTATATAACAATCATGTTGGTAATGACTTTTCATTTAACCAATTTAGAAATCTCTGCCACCAATGTTGGGATAAAACTAAATATGGCTTTTTCGTAATAGACAAAGAAAGGTCAAAGAATAATGGTAAATATAGATTTATGTTTGACCAATTCTATCAAGAGGATGGTAAGGGTAAATAAATAAAAGACTGGAGTTTTTTAACATTTGTATTTATTATATATCTACACATACAATTCATGTTTGATCAATTTTATAATGACCAAGCGCAAGAGTATTAATGCCATCTTCAAGAATAAACCTCTTGTCATCGTCAAAGGATAGTACTTTCTTGTTCATGGTCAAGGTTTGAAGATGATGATTTGTAGATTTAATTCTTGTCACATTCTCATAGTAATCTTGCCCAGTTGCAAGACAGTTCAAATAATGTTGATGTCTGAGGAGATGTTTAACAGTGGCACCATCAGCTCCTTTAGCTTTCTTCACCTCTAAAGCTTGCTTGTCTTCTTCATATAACCATTTTAGAGGAATGTAAGAATATAACTTTGGTCTTAAACCACAATATTCATACATAATATGACCACCTAATTCATCTTTAAACTTTCCAGTGACTTTTTTATTTTTATCAGAGTATAAGAAATGGTCTTTACTATATCCAGAGGTGTCAAAATAGTGTAAGTCACATTCTATTTCCTTGTAAAAGTCCTCTGTAACTATAGCATACATTAATGAATCTGTATCTGTCATTAGAAATCTTTTATTCTTAAATTTTGACATATAATTATAGTGGAAATCATACATTATTACTTTACTAATATCCAAAATGGTCATTCCCAAATATATTGGTTTATTAAACTTTACAACTAATTTATTTAAATGTATAGCATGTAAATTGTTATCAAACTTTTTGCTACAGTCAAACCTTGGATTAGTGACATATTTTGTTAATAGTGACTCATCCTTGAGATATATATCACGAAACTTGCGTTGATTCATGATTGTTCGACCAAAGAGACTATTATTTAACAATTTATAAAAGTCTTTTTCGAAATCAGTTTTAGCACATTTGCGTTTTTCAATATTAAAATTAATATAGGGCGCAAGCCATTTAGACTGTCTAAATTTTAAAATTCTATGGTATTTTGTAACAATCAAACCCAATTCCTCATATTTTTGTAATGCTTTATAATGTAAAATATATTTAGTTTTGTCATTTAAATTCGGCATTAATTTGCCATTCATTTTCTCAGGTGCTAATGGGTAGTCATTATGTAAATCATGTAAGCTTTTATCATATTTTAAATCAACTTCTAAAATGTATCCAAACTCATCATTTTGATTGTATTTGTAGTCTATCTCATTAGTCCAACGAAATCCATCCACAGGTAGTGGCTCACACATTGCTGTGGAGTATAGCGAGTTACAATCTAAATATATTAAATACACACTTTCTTGATTGGGGTCATAGTGTTCGCCCATATATCTATTATTGGCTTTAGCATAACGTGTGGAAATCATACTGACTCCTCCTCTGATTGCACTTTCTATGAACAAATGCATGTCAATATCTTGAAATAATTGTAATTTTATACCGGTCATTCTAAGACAGGCCTCCCATGTTAGTCCAGGGAGTGAATACATATGTACGGGGTCAAGTTTATAATCTTTTAAACACAGGTCTCTAAATGTCTCAAAGACATCAGCCAGTAGCAATACGTCTGTTTTAAGATATAAATCATGATATTCTTGTAAATTATTTATATTAAAATGGGTCCAGACATTTTTAGCATGTTCATATTCATTGGGAGAGATATGTTCTTTAGTTAGAGTACTGTAAAATGCTTCTTTTGTGGGTAGAGACTCTGCGAACTTATCTGGTCCCGTCATATATTCATAGGGATATACACCTTTACGTTGTAGTAGTGGATTGTCTATAAATCTAAATGTATTTAAATTGGAAGCTAATTTGTATAATGGAAGGGACAAAAAGTTATAGGAATCTAAAAATACTAAATCATCAATAGAGAATGAAATGTACTTTTCCATATCCTTGGCTATGCAATTTAATTTACGATCTAACTTTGCATATTTTCCCAAGTGTTGCATTATTAAATGACCGTCATAATTTTTCAAGTTATGGAAGAATACTGGGATTTTCTTTGTTACTTTATAGTTTAAATTGCAATCATTGTGGGCAGCTCCACGGTATTGGCCAGATGAATGGCAATGATCTCTCACCCTATCAAAATATAGGGGCTTTTCACAAATATAACAATGTGTCGAGTTTTGGAAAGACGCCTCTTGCTCTGGAGTCATTTGAAGAGGAATATATATTGCCATTTGATTTTTAATATAATCGTAAGTCTGAAATAGTCTTTCAAAAAACACATCCATAACATTTGTACCACTGTACAACTCTTCAGAAATAATTTTTGAATCTTTTACTACGACAAATGCAAATCCCGATGGAGTATGTATATTAGAGTTTATAAAGCACTCAAAATCTGCATAAATAACAAATGGGGCTTTAAGTTGATATTTATAATTTTTAAATTGTAATGTATCTTGTTTAGACATTTCCACTCGTTGGGCATCAAAGTTTTTACAATACGTTGTGTGACGTTCTAATATATCATTAGTGTAAAAATGTTGCAAACACAACTTGCAAAAATGCTTCTTATGGTCATATTTTGTAGACCGCAGCATTAACTTACCAAAATCACGAATTAAACAATAATGTGATTTACGACCTTCTTGTAATAATAATAAATCGATGTGAGTATTACTATTCAGTTTGGTTGTTCTTAATGGATATACACATTTCTGGTCTTCAACTCCAAATACATTTACACTTATATTATTTTGTGTTTCAAATTTATCTATATCAGATATTTTCACAGGATACTTAATGTTTGTCATATTCAGCTGACCTATGTAGGGTACATAGCTGGAGACTCTATTAGCATTTTCATTAGAGTTCCTTGGATATAAAGCTGCTAATATCGACCAAAGGAAGCATTTATTATCAGCATTTTTTATATTTAACACTGCATGTTTCGATTGAATAGTTTTTGGTGTGGGAATGTATGACTTTGGAGTTAGGGGCTTATACTTGTAAACATGTAACTGCCAATATTTAGTATGGTCATAAATCCATCCACTGCCTTGGGCTTGATATTTGTGTATGGATGCATCAATCTTTAAAAATGCATTTTCAATTTGAGGCTTTAAATCTCTCTTCTCAATAGTTAAGGTAGTAAGGCTTCTAAAATTTGCAATACATTCTTTTTCATTAACTAATTGTCCATTTTGATCCATTGAATATTTTATAAATTTAATTCTCCTTACTAAAGTCCATTTTATTGGCAGAGGACAAGACTGAAGAGTATTTTTAAGTTCAGTTCTAATCGATTCACCAACAAATTTAATCATTGTGTATGGACATTTTATGCAAGAATTGGCGTGTCTTTTAAAATGTCCAACAACATTCGTTTTACAGAAATTACAAGTCTTGTGATTTTGTAATATATGAGATTTTAGAGCTATGTTACTATCACAGATTAAATTACAAACTTTACACAGTTTTACCTTGATTTGATGTATCAAATTGTAGTGGCGAATCAGGTTACTTTTGGTGGAGAGCGACACGGAGCAGTGTTGACAGGTGGGCCTCATGGTCCAGAATGAAATATCACCCGAATGTCACTTCTATTTATAGACTTTTCGAAAATTTCAAATTTTTTTAAAATTTCAAAAATATTTTTACTAGAAATTAAAAATTGTTAAACAATTTAACTAGAAATTACTTCAACAGGAGGTCACCCACCCAGGACTTAATCAAGAGCTGCCACTAGAGACGAGAAGACCGACCATGGGTCAGGAGCGAGAAGCCTGACCATAAGTCGGGAGCATGCCCACGCCGTGAGCCGGGAGCACGCCCGAGTTCGCATACAAACCTCGCTCGATTTTGAGAATATACATGTGAATAGATGTGGATTTAAAATAGTAATGAAGTTGTACAATGGCATTGAACATTTATATAGGGGTGTACAGGCAAAGATCAGGATTTTTGAAAAAAGTGGCTAAAAAATGATCCCCATGTTATTCTTATGGGGAAAAACGCCCCAAGTGACGTCATATTCTTCTATTGCCTCTACTGATGGAGACTTATATCTGGAATAGTTTTTTTTTACAGTATTGGTATTTATGCTCAAACATATAACTTCAACATTTTCTAGCATAATCAACACCGAGTCTGAAGCCACCCTGCATATTAAGCGAATTCATTGTTTTATTGAAGGGGTATTCAAACAGGTTATCAAGAGGAAATGTTTAACTTGGACACGAAGACATTGACGTTACGCGCAAGTTCTAAAGTTTGTTGGTATGAGGAATAGCAAATGCTTTATGTTTTTTATACGAAATATTAAAAGCCAGCCATTATATGACCCACCGGTAGCTTATTCTCCAGAAGGATAACATAGGACGTAACAAACTACGTTTAGAAATTTTAATACATCGGTAACCAATATGTTCAGAACAATCATATATCGTCAATAGCACAGAAATCTTAATATCTCCTGTATATTGGTGAAAGGTGGATCAAATTAAATAGATTTTATAGACAAAGAAAAAGCCCAAAACTTATTATATTTTGTACCAATCCCTTCTTCTCACGTCGGATACAGCGGGTTTGCCAATCCGTTCCCTAGAGCTGGGTATGGTGCACACTCAACAATCAGGTAGCCTGATAAAACACAGCAGTTTTTTTGTGATTCGAAACTGGGCAACAGATTGGTCATTGGACAACAGCTGATCTTAACCAGTGTTAAGTGCATTCATAGCGGTTTGAGATTGAGTGTCGGACATTTATAATATTAAGAACCTAACATTTTTTTAATTACAGTATTGGTTTCCCATGATTATCCGCTCCTTTCAACAAATAATAAGTGATTTTTAACATGACAACATAATATAAAGCATTAGACCACAATGGTCTTTTTGTGCACTTTATAGCACTAGTTGCCACACTAACTCACCAGAAGCCTGGACAATTGTTTATTGGTATTTAGAAGCCATAAAATAGCCATAACTCACGATTGTTTGTACTGACAATGATTGAGTGTGCTGTGGTTAACATCGTTTATCTAGTTATTTCAGAATAAAAGTGTTTTATGGTGTTTGTAGGTACTGTCATGTCCTGTTTCCCGCTGAGCGCACTTGTATAGGTTAAGGACGGTGTATAAAGGATACGTATCCTTAAAGGTCATTTGGACTATTGTTTGATTTCAACAGGATAAATTTGGTTTTAAAAGGAAAGATCGGTGATACAGATTTTCATTAGGTTGATATTACTTACTCACTCGTAAGTGGGTATTATTAGTTATTAGTTCAACGACTTTTATTTTATGGTTAAAATTATTAAAAATTATTCTACGTCATTTAGTGGAGAGAGACCTAAAAAACCAAAATTTCTCCTCGTCTAACAAACTGACTTTAGCCTCCATACAACCAAGTCATACTTAAATAGCTCAAAATCTACGGCAATTAGGTGGATTCGAACCCAACCTTACACTTCAGAAGTACCTCGCCAAACCCTTCATAAAATCTTATATTTTAAATGGTTATTCTAGCTAATACACCTGGTACTTTAGATAAACCTTGTTTTTATACTTTTCATCTTGTATTATGTATTCCAGCAGATAATGTACTATCTTATATACTATCTTTTCTTGTGTATACCCAACTCTTGATATCATGAATAAGTTTCTGATAATCTATTATATTCTTGGTAAGCCCTTGGAGCAGAAAATTCAACATCACATGTCTCAATATCAGTAAATTGATATTCTAAACCAACCAGCAACGAGATCTATGAATTTCACACCTTCTTTTACATGAAATTAGTAACTTACAGTGCTATCGTGATTTCAGAACATTGTTTTGACAATCATAGTTCCCATGAAACATTACATGCCTGTACTTTTATTTGAACATATTAAAGCTTGAAGTTTCTCATAATCTATTACATTCTTGGTAAGCCATTGAAGCATCGACATCACATGTCTCAATATCAGAGAATCATCTGATTTGATTTGATTTGATTTATCAGTAAATTGATATTCTAAACCAACCAGCAACGAGATCTATGAATTTCACACCTAACATTCTTTTACATGAAATTAGTAACTTACAGTGCTATCGTGATTTCAGAACATTGTTTTGACAATCATAGTTCCCATGAAACATTACAGGCCTGTACTTTTATTTGAACATATTAAAGCTTGAAATATCTTCACTTTAGAGCATTTCTCTCGCCATCAACATTGCAGAGATTACCCTACACAACACAATAGAAGAATCCTAATTAATCTACAAAGCTTGTGGATCCAAGTTGTTTTCTCCGTCTTGTAAACTCAATTCGCGATCTCAGATTGAGTGCGGCGCGGCGGCGCCGGCCTGGGGCGCCAGTTCCGCCACAATCGCGATTCCAATTTTTACAACCATCTATATTTAGCTGTATATCGGTGGCCCAATTGCCTCATGTTGTTATGGTTCTTTTACGAGTTGAGGATCTGGCAGCATCCATCAACGTGCGGTTCTTAGGCACGTGAACGATCTCAGCACGGTACCGGCACGGCATGATCTCAGCACGGTACCGGCACGGCATGATCTCAGCACGTTACCGGCACACCATAATCTCAGCACGGTACCGGCATGGCATGATCTCAGCACGGTACCGGCACACCATGATATCAGAACGGTACCGGCATGGCATGATCTCAGCACGGTACCGGCACAGCATGGTCTCAGCACGGTACCGGCACGGCGCAGCAATCGATGTATATATACATCGATGGGCGCAGCTACGGTAAAGGGGGCTATAGAAACGTCATTACCTTAGTTCTGAATCCAAATTGAGTCGGCAAATATATAGAACGATATCAGCACACTTATTGGTACGTGAACGATACCAGCACGGTACTGGCACGGCACGATATCAGCACGGTACCGGCACGGCACGATATCAGCACGGTACCGGCACAGCGTGATCTCAGCACGGTACCGGCACGGCGCAGCAATCGATGGATATATACATCGATGGGCGCAGCTACGGTAAAGGGGGCTATAGAAAGGTCATAATTGGGGTTTGTGGTGTAGAATCGGAAAATCATCATTACATGTTTCCGAATAGAAACGACAACTGTATGGTACGACTAAGTTATCGGTAAAGCGCCATCGCTACATTCATACGATACCGGGCCGGTAAACGCACGATACCGGGCCGGCAACTGTACGGTATCGGACCGGCGCACGACGACAGAAACTTGGCACATCACCAACGTGAGGTACATGTGCTCTCTTGTTTACTCTCGAATGGAATGCGTGAAGTAAATCGGTCCACAAATAGTGCCAATTACGCTGTGTAAAGAATGCTAAAATGAATTTATAATTTAAAATTCACTTGTGAAATCTTTCTTTGATTTAAGTGTATGATTCCATGGACATTTAAAACTTAAGTTTGCTCATTTATTTAAAGTGTTTTTGCTGCCGTAGGAATTTAAAACCGAGGTTATTGATGATGCTTTAAATTATAGTGCATGCATGTCGACCGGCAGTTCTTAAGTTGTGTTCCCTTTACTTGAGTTACAATTTTCCATTTCCCATTAAGATGTTGACGATTCATTGTCGCCATGGATTCAGCAGATTTCCTTGTGCATTTTTCATCGTTTTCGGTTCACTATAGACAATAATGTTACTGTTTCTTCTAACTCGAGGTTTTCCTTAAATTAAGTACTTACACATCAAAATATGAAAAGAGCTGAAATCAGTAACCAATTTTAAATCAAGACGTTGATTGCAGTATTATTCTAAGTAGACCAAAGCCTTAGGTTTTGACAACGATTTTACCCTTTCGACTTGCATTTAAATGAAAGTCTTAACATCCTATTATTGATACATACAACGATAACTAAAATGTATTTTTTCAACTATTTTATTCGAGGTTGAAACATTTGCATTTCAATTCTACTGTCTTGGGTTTTTATTTCTTGATTCCTTGAATAAGTAAGTGTAGAAGGGGTGGAGTAAGATTGTTAATAAGTAAGATTGATATGTAAGGGGTGGAGTAGGATCAGTATATCCTTGTTACTGATAATATATCAGCTGACCAATTATTTAGCCACGACCATTAATTAAAAGTCAATGGTCGAGGGAAGCTGAGTCCATTGTCAGCCCATCAAAGTATTTTTCTCAGGGTTGAACCAGCGATTTTCAGATTATCAAAAGAGAACTATAACCACTCAGCTAAGTAGCATTAGTTTGACGTGTTTTATTTGCATTTAAACACACATATAAAAACTCCATATAAGATAACTTAATGTAACGTCATAATTCATTGCCAGATACACCTACTAGTAGTGATCGTTGCAGGTCGCAGGCACAGGACATTCCTGTGGCCGGGATGACCCTCGTGTCCTCGCATCCTTATGAGCCAGTGGGGCTAAGCCCCCGGCCAGCCACGCCGACACGGTCGTTGGAATACTGCCTTTTAGACACTAGGCCATAAATAACTCTGTTAAGGTGTGAAAACCATACAATTATACCGAGACTTTGACTTATTCAGCCTGCAGAAACAGGACCTGTTGAACAGTTGCCATGAAATCGAACAGATGAATTAGACTTGTAAATGTGTAGCGATAGAGGAGATTTATTGGCACGGGAAGAAATTCTATAAAAACTGTTTCGTAATCATCATGAAATATTTCTTGAACTAATTTAGCATAATGTTCACGTGAGGTTTGGGAAAAACTACGAACAAAGCAAAACAAGTTTTACACTGTGGATGGATCAGAATATTTTTTACTGAAACTAAATCAGAAAAAAAGGTTTGACGTGGAGAATGGGACATTCTGTTTCAGCTCAGTGGACAAGAGGAATTTTCATACTCAATGTGAACATTAAAACCAACCAGGTAAATTAAGCACGCTAATTATAATTATAGTTATAATTATAGTTGTAATTATAGTTGGCTAAAACATTACAGACTATACACATATGAAATGTATCTAAGCAAGAGTTGGACAAACTTGTTACTTTATGTTTTGGTGTAAGGTATGTAGTGAGTAAGTTTAACTTAAAAAAAGGAATAATAATTGACTTTAACAAATCCAAAAATTATATCACACCAAAAAGACGGACATATGTACGTACTACTAGAGATTCATTCAAAATTGATAAAACCCTAAACGAAAACACACAAAATAAGTTATGGGTTTGTGCATTTAAAAAAAGCGTATAGCTAAAAGAAATTTACTCTAGGCCCACAACAACATAAATAAAATTTTCAATGAATATGTGCTTAGATTTTCTGCTACCCAGATCATAAAGGTGTTTTTCCCTATCTTTAAAATTCGATTATAAATTAAAGAAATAATGCAGATATACCCAAGACCTTCTAAAGTTAAGTAAGTGTTAAGTATGTGGGTTATTTTTAAAGATAACATGGGGACAATGTACTGCATTCAGCATTCCATTATAAATACAAATGCCTTTATTTATCAATCGTTTCTCAGTACAACTGCTTTTCAGAACAGCTTTCAATTTACATTATAAAATAATAACGCAATATATCAAATTTAATTGTTTAATTAATGTTGTGAAAACAAAATGATTCAATTACAAAACGATTTACTTTTCTGTAACATCAAATATTTACATAATATAATTTTTCACGTGTATTCGAGGTGGTGTGTCAACACATTCAAGTTTCGTCCCTTCCGCGTTAGATAAAATTGTATCGAGATAAAATAACATTTTATACCGAGAATTATCGAGTCTGCAGAAACAATTAATTAGTAAAAACACTCTCATTCAATCAATTGAGAATTGATCAGTAATTTTAATGTATTTATTTAAACGTATAGTTGTGCGTATTCAAATTACTGTTGAGACATAAATAGATGAATATTTTTAAATTTAAAATGCCTTCCTTCCATGTGTATTGCATTACTTAAAGGCTGGCGACATCTTCGACCCAATCTCTGAGTCAAAATTGAACTGTCATAATTATCAAAATTAAAACAAAGGTCTAAAAACCTTTTAAGCCCATTAAGATTGTCTGAGATGGCGCCTTGGCTTAAAACTCACTCTTAGTTGCCACATTTACTTTTTCTCTCCAATAGGTTAAGTAGCCAGTGAGATACTTGACATCGGTGGATCCATGTTGACTTGTTAAACACCTACTAGTTTTGGCAAGTAAAGATATAGTAGTTAATTAAGTAAAATGTGGTAATCTATAAAGTAAAAATATAATAGCCAATTAATTTGAAATAATTAAGTAAAACTGATTTAATGGCTTTATTCGTATATTGACAATATTATTGTTAAATACACATCAAACATATACCATTGTGATATGTTGTATGCACTAGCTCCTGTTCTAATAACCAAATATTGAATTGGAAACTGAAAACAATACCTATGAATAATGGTGTACACCATTAATTTAAATAGTTGGTTACGTATAACATACGTAACTTAATACTGATAAGTTGAGTTCTCACCTTATTGTAAAGTTTGAAGCCCGCGTTGATATATAACGGGGTGGCTGAAAAGTAACTTGCACCCCACCTTAGCTTTTCAACCATTTAAGATATTTGAAATATGTTTGCGGCAACCTTCTTAGATATGAGGGGCTACAATAATTATGGTCAATTTTGAAAATTTTGCCCTTAGGGGTAGCGGGGGTAGGGGGTAGCTCAAAATTTTCAAATGACAAGTATAGTCGAGTTTGGTATCATTTTACAGGTCTTGACAAAACATGAACATTGACAGAAAGAAAACCAAAATCGGCTCACTAATAACAAAATGGTGCCCTAAAACGTGTCAAATCCAAATAACCATGAGGGTGGCAAAAAAATTAACTTGCACCCTCTTTAACTTTTTGACTATTTGAGATATTTGAAATCGGTTTGCGGCAACTTATTTGGATATAAAGGGCTACAATAATTATGGTCAGTTTTGAAAATTTTGCCCTTAGGGGTAACGAGGGTAGGGGGTAGCTCAAAATTTTCAAATAGCAAGTATAGTCGAGTTTGGTATCATTTTGTAGGTCCTGACGAAACATAACAATAAACATAAAGAAAATAAAAATCGGACGATTAATAACAAAATGGCAGTTCAAAATTACTTTAAGTAACCATTGTCTCAATCATTTTTAGCTGCCATTTTGTTATTAATGCTCTGATTTCTATTTTCTTTATGTTAATTGTTATGTTTCGTCAAGACCTACAAAATCATACCAAACTCGACTATACTTGCTATTTGAAAATTTTGAGCTACCCCCTACCCCCGCTACCCCTAAGGGCAAAATTTTCAAAATTGACCATAATTATTGTAGCCTTTCATATCCAAACAAGTTGCCGCAAACCAATTTCAAATATCTAAAATAGTTAAAAAGTTAAAGAGGGTGCAAGTTAATTTTTTTTGCCACCCTCGTGGTTATTTGGATTTGAAACGTTTTAGGGTGCCATTTTGTTATTAGTGAGCCGATTTTGGTTTTCTTTATGTCAATGTTTATGTTTTGTCAAGATCTGTAAAATGATACCAAACTCGACTATACTTGCCATTTGAAAATTTTGAGCTACCCCCCACCCCCGCTACCCCTAAGGGCAAAACTTTCAAAATTGACCATAATTATTGTAGCCCCTCATATCTAAGAAGGTTGCCGCAAACCGATTTCAAGTATCTCAAATGGTTGAAAAGTTAAAGGGGGGTGCAAGTTACTTTTCAGCCACCCTGTATATTTTATGTCTTTTTATATTTGAGCGTGTGCATACCAATTATTTTTTTATTTAGTATTCTTTTTATTTCTCTATTAATAATACCATTGACTATTGGATTATTAATAGTCAAAGATAATACTTAAGCGAAAAATTTAAACTGCTTAAAACTAGTAAAAAATTAAATATTAGATACTAAAACTACTTTATATGTCGATAGAAACGAACGGTCCGAACCATATGGGAGAGTTTTTCATCGTTAACTCTGAACAGTACGAGTAGATTTGTGTTTATATTTGACTGTGCTATTTGTAGACTATATCTTTCAATCGTATTCCATGGTAGATCTGAGGATATTGGTTTACTCTTGAATTATAGTACAGAGGAAAAATAATGGTTACTTGTTATATTTAGTTAAAACCAATTTTAAGCCTGGTTAATCAAGAAATGATAAAACTGTAGATACACAACGTAATGCTTTCCGCATAAATAGGATATTAGTAACCTCAAACGTGTCTTTAGCTGATATACCTAATACCAGGATAGTAAAGATAAGGGAGTATTTTATCAACCGGAATGGTAGATAACTATTGCAGACGAAGTGAATAAATTGCCAGTAAACAAAAACAGTTTCAATATATAAAAAAACCACACAGCACCGAACGTATTGGGCGCGATGTGACTCCTTCATTCTAATCACCGCAATCCCAGTACCTATTCGTACGACACACTGTGGATTGCGTTATCTAAGGCTAGGGGGCTAGGCGTTCAACCTCAGACGAATGTTATTCATATTCATCCATTGATTAATGACCATTACTTTCCAGTATCCGGATTGACCAAACTTAACCCTAGATTGGTTTCTATTCAACATAAAAAAATACAGTTAGTGCAAGCTTATGTGGTTGGTATTCCTCCTAAAAGTGCGATTGACTTTACATATTCTATCAACATGGGCCTAATCATCGGCTAATTATTCATAAATATTTTGCGACTGGTTAAGGTTCCAGGTGTCCTACTATTTACCACCAGTGTCGTTTGCCACCAGTGTCATTTGCCACCAGTAAGGTCAGTTCCTGGAATTCCAGCCGTGGCCGTTCCTATGAGTCATAACCATGTAGATGTACTTATAATTTTTTTTGGATATTAAATAAATGTTTATAATACCAGTTACAACTGTGAATAATACAAAAATAATATTTGGTACAGTATATGAGATTAAATCCCATTAAAATACTAGAAAAGACGCAGTTTCGGTGTTAAGTATTCTACGAATATACAGGGTGAAGAACTTAAATGTACCACCTTTGCAATCTCAGAAACTATTCGATTTTGAGAAAACAACTATTTCGATATGGGTAATTTCAACTACTATTTTATGACATTTAAAAACATGAATTCTCTTCCTTTAAAGCCTGGTATTTTCAATATTTAACTTAAAAATTTCTTATCGGACACCTTGTAGTTTATGACGATTTTAGACTGTAATTTTAAAAATGTTTTCAGTTTAATTTTTTCTATAAAGCTACGTAAAGGAGTTACAGCGTGTAAAATTTAGATTAAAGATAGATTTTGGTTACATTCAGCATGATATAGCTCCTAAACGAGTAAGTTTGGAGAAAAAGTGCAAAGAATAAATTATAAATGTTTTAAAATTACATCTACATTCTAAAAAGATCATAAAATATAGGCCTATTGAAATTATTCCTTTGAGACGTTAGGTTCATGTAACAGTTATGGGATAAACAACAGACCTAAAAACTGTGTTTTGTTATCATATGTTATCTTGAAGTTCTTTGGAAAGAATCCTTCATATGTCGGTGTTATGTTGTGTAAAATTCTGCCTGATAACTTCTTAAAAATAAGCAACTAAAACATTTATGTTAACCAAGTCCGTCTATGGTCTAAATTTATTTGTTGATTGATTGTGGTTTTATTTAGTACGTTATTAGTTTACATTTTTATTTAGCCGCTTTAGATATAGTTCGTATTCAAGATTCATTTAACTGCGAAGTATCATTCTTGTGCAATATGCATCTACTTATATATAGTTCAACTTTGAAAATCTTTGTACAACTAAATCTAGAGTTCTACTGGACCGATTGATTAATTAGTGGGTCATTGGAAAGCTTAATTCATGTAGATTTGCAAATAATTATGAACGTTTTTAGCGAATTAATAAATAAATAAATTATACTAACACTTTGTAAAACTTGGTGAGAACAGCACTAACTATGTCGTAACACTACAAAACCACAGATAGGAATGAGCGTTTCCGTCATGTATTTCCCTACTCCTAGAGAGAGTGTTGTAATTTTTACCATAAAAATGTTGCAAGAGAGGGTGATAGTGTGAATTATAGGTATTCCTTGGTCCATCGGCCGGTGCCTAGAGGGGTGATGACCCACGGACTAGGGTTGGGGCTGATGACTCACCCAGCCAGGTATAAAGTGGTGGCACATGACACAAATCCTAGAGTGGTGGCAAATGACACTGGTGGCAAATAACACATATTCAAGGTTCCATTACACAGTTATCAAAACCAATAACTAAAATGAATTTCATCTGCATTGAAATGCATGCGTTTGGTTAGTTTAAGAAACGTTAATAAATGGAAACTACCTCTAGGTTTTACTGTTATATACTGCAGCTCTCTTCACTATACTGTACAGGGTGTTTTTTTTTTAACTTGCATCTTTATTTATGTAAAAACCGCAATAGATAGAAATATGCAGTTTGCGGGAATCATCTATTAACATAGGGGGCCCAATCGTTTTGAATTCAACGTTACATTCACATTCCCCCCTTCCCCCCAACTTATTTTTTAAAAATAGCAAGGTACCCCTTGTGATACATCAAATGAAAGAGCATGAAAAAAGAAAATGTTTAGACATAAACATTTTTATTTTTAGATTTTTTCTACCGATCTTTATAAAACTTGGTATGTAGGTTAAGGTAGAAGGGACCCATGTTAGAAAAAATTTCATCTTGATCGAACATAAAATTTCAAAATGGCGGCCATTTAAATTTTTTATACTTAAATTACTCAAAAACGGCTAATTTTAAGAAAAAATGCCAGGAACGCTTTTATTTAGCATATTTATATCAAAAAATACCAAGTTCAAAAGATCTAATAAGAAATAGCTGAATTATTACAATTTTAGTTGTAAAATGGGGTAGAATAGGGCAAAAGCTAGTCAGTATACTAGTCAAACTCGTCATTTTACAAAATATGTTCATAATCAAGCAAACTACAACAGTTTACAATTTCTCCATAAGAATAACATGGGAATTTTAAATTTACTCATTTTTGAATTTTCTCCGTAACCGTTAGGCATACAACAAAGCTTCAATATACTATCTTAATTCTTTTTTAAGCTCTACAAAATGGTTGGGAGAGAAATTCCAAAATTTTATGTTTTTAGGGTCAAAAAATGGGAAAACCCTATTTTAAAACGTTTTTACTAGCTCGCTTTCTTGTCCGGTACAAATTTTGCAATCAATTTTATACTAACTTCCCAATGAGCTAGAGACTTGAAACTTGAAACATAGCTCACAAATGGAAGACAATGCAATATTATATAATTAAATTTTCATATTTCCCTTGGGCTACGCCCCATGGGCTTGTTTTTATTAACTTGCTTTCTTGCAAATTTTGATACTTCCCGATGAGCTAGAGACTTGAAACTTGAAACATACCGTAGAATGGGGTGAATAGAAACACTTTTTAATTTTTAAGCTTCTGTAAAAACTATATTTTTAATTTTTAAATTTTCAACACTAGCTTATATTTCTGGCCTTGGACTCCTCTACTCAAACCAGTTATCATTTTTTTTCTTTTAAGCAGAAAAAAAATAAAATATGGCTGTTTCTATTCACCCTGCACTTTGGGGTGAATAGAAACACTGTGTTAAATTGATGATTGTTGCTTTTCCCCACTTACCAGGGGCAATAGAAACATGAAATTTATGCTTGTTAGCTTAGGTTGTTGTAAATAAAAATATTTAAAGTTAATTAACACATTTATTTATAAGTACGAAGTATAAAAACATCATTTCATAAACCCTTATCCAAACAAATCGGAGAACATAAATGACAATGGGTGAAATCAGAGTTACAAAATCTTACATAGAAACCAACTAAATGAAGAGTAAAATCAGACAAATCTTCCTCAAAATACAACACTCCCTTAAATCTACAAGTTGTACACGGCTTGGGAGTTGGAAGCCGACGTACTACGTCATCGACTTCGAAGAGCAATTTTCTTGATGAATCTTCCTATTTATCCTTCCTCGTCAAATTCAATAGCTTTTGCAACATATAAACGATAGCAAGTTTTGTTTTTCCCCATTACCGTACTTTGACAATTATATGATCATGAAGGGACAACTTTTTGAAGACTCACTGATGTCTTGAGGTAGGTATGCTGGTTCTTCTTCATCAAATTGTTCATCTTTGTCACTTTCTTCCAGTGAGAAGTGTGACTGATGTGGAATCATCTTCATCTCTGGTAATTTTTGTCTTTTTTGGAGGGTTTTCAGGTCCACCTTTATTTGCACCACTGGTTCCAAAAAAAGTGTTTCTATTTACCCTGGTTTTACAAAATCATGACATAACCTAAAATAAAAATAAAGTAAAAAAATATAGTTTATTTTAAGGCTAATCTATTAACACACTTGGTTTTAAGATACCTAAGACAATATAAAAAAAACATAAATACATGTAATAGGTTCATACTTAGAGAGAAAGTTTTGAAAAGAATGTTTTTCGCCAAAATTTTCAAACGAGGTTTTGCATCATCTAACATCCGAAGCATTGATACCAATATGCTGAAATAATTTTTCCCAGGTAGATATGATATGGATATAATGGGGGAAAATAATTCCCTTATACAAAGTCAATGTATAACAAAGTTATAAAAATGTGAATCATTCATTGAAGTTTTGTTTCTATTCACCCTGATGTTTCTATTGACCCCATTCTACGGTAGCTCACAAATGGATGACAATGCAATATTATATCATTTAATTTTCATATTACTCTTGGGCTACGCCCCATGGGCTTCCAAATTTTCCATGTTTACATTGTGAAAGAATGTAAATACTGTATATCAATAAATTTAAGTAAGCTGTAAAAACTTAAATTTGACAGTTCGAAGAGCAGAGGTTAAGAGGTACAGGTTATGCTCCCAAGAGATTCTTTATACTCACAAAAATTTCAAAATAAAGATGAACTATCTGATTGCATATATAAAGGTGTTTTAATGTCAATTGTTATTTATTTAGTATTCTATAAAGTAAACAATAAATTAAATATATTGATATATTTATAGTTAGTAGGTAGGTCATGCATTAGATCTAATACATATTTATATGAAAAGAAACTCAAATAATTTCCCACATGCCTCTTGTATTAATCTCATATAGATGCTTGAAATAGATTTAACATCCACACACATTATTAAAAACTAAAAAGTAGAAAATAATTTATAAATAAAAAACTTTTTTAAAACAAAACGTTTTTAAACGCACTAAAAAGTAGAAAATAATTTATAAATATGTGCAGAGTATAAATACTTTTAAGATTTAAAACGAAAAACGTGGGGTGCATGCAATTGATAATAATACATTAGTTCAATAGATGAAGGTAATTGTAAATTATCCATTGCATGCATCCCACGTTTTTCGTTTTAAATCGTAAAAGTATTTATACTCTCCACATATTTATAAATTATTTTCTACTTTTTAGTGCGTTTAAAAACGTTTTGTTTTAAAAAAGTTTTTTATTTATAAATTATTTTTACCCCATAAACCCCTGGTTCCATTGTCCCATCATGCTGGTTCGCAAACTCGTTCGAATAAACGTAGGTTTACATATGTTTGTACCAAATTTAATCAAAATAGGATGATTTTTGCTCGAGTTATCACGCTAACGGACACATATATAAATAAATATATAGGTATATACATATTAATAAATAATACACCATAGTACCCTTTTTTTAATTATTATTATTATTTTTTTTTAATTAATATTAATTACAGTAGCCCTACACGTGAACAATATCAAATATAATATAATATATATAAATTTGAATGGATGGGGTCCCGGGTCCAGGTCTTACCATGAGTACTACGGTAATAGCTTTTTTTCCCTTGTGGGGTTGGGGTAATAGCCGGCCATAGAACGATTGGCACACATTTTTACCCAATTTGGAATAGCACGACTGGCACAATCATTAGAGGGGATTAAGAAGGATCAACCTGTAAGGTTCTGAAAGGCACAATTGGCACAACAGACCCGTTAAGGAAGTAGCAGCCAAGTAGCCACATTGCGGGAAAATTGAAATTGTTTTGCCCCCACAAATTCCCTGCTGTGGTGCTTTTTGGAGTAAGCAAGGTGTAAGTTTGCGCGACAAATCTGCAGCTACGGTCACTGCGCTAGCTGGATCCAAATAAACTACACTAACCTAACCTAACTTAACCTAACATAACTTAACCATTGAAAATATGCAATATTACCGGCAATTACTTTCGTAGCAGAGTTGACTGGGAAGTTTAAACTTCCCGTTTTCCCTCGTTCGATGTCGTCTACCTGGTTGAGTGGTTGTGCCAATCGTGCCCTTTCCAAGCAGGCGAGTTGAGTCTACTTATTCCACTCAAATGATTGAGCCAATACTGCCATGGGCAGAAGATCCAAAAATGTGTGCCAATCATCCCGTTCCCTAATAGCCTACCCCTGGCTACTTTGGCCTGGAGACCTATTGTAGCACCCCTTGAATCATTCTGACAGCCCTAGGCTTCTCAAGTAGCCCAGGAGCTAAAAGACACCCAGCTTCCTTATCTCTGTTGGTTCCAAAAATGACCTCCCCAGGGATGTAAGCCTTCTTTGGGCCAACGCTGGACAGTCCAGCCATAAGTGTTCTGAGGTTTCTACCTCGTTCTCGCAGAACCTGCAGTGGTCTGTCTGTGACCTACCTATAGTCCTGAGATGTTTCCTGATAGGACCGTGCCCTGTTAACACTCCTACTAGTAGACTAATGTCCCCCTTCTTAAGGCTCAGCATTAGCAAGCCTTTCCAACCCTTCACAGTGGGGTCAATTAGTGTTTTAGACGTCATCATTCCCGGGTAGTTCCTTCAGGACAAAGCCTTTTGAGTCTTGACCCAGTCTTGGACTTTGGCTACTCCTGAGCTTATGGGGGTACCACAGTAGGGTTCTGGTCCTGACAGTTGGTCTTCCGCACCCTTCCTGGCCAATGCATCGGCTTTTCGTTCCCCTCATGCCCCGGGACCCCAAGACAGTTTGACTTGTTTCCGCTCTGCTAACATTTTGAGGGTGTTTTTGCACCCTTTTACTGTTCATGACTCTGTAACACATGACAACAGCGCCTTCAATGCTGCCTGGCTGTCAGAGAGAATAAGGATTTTCCCCTTTCTTCAATTCTTGCCAAGAATATTATTAGCACAGCACTCAATCGCCAGGACCTCTGATTGAAATACTGTTGTTGTTCTGCTCAAGGCCAGGGATATTTTGGTTTTGTTGCCATACACTCCCAACCCTGATCTCTCATCCTTCCGACTTCCATCGGTGTAATAAACCAAGCATGCTCTGTCAAAGTTGAGGTTACACTGTTGCCTGTTATAGTAGTTGCCTGACGGTAATAGCTTATTCCCTATATGGGAAATTCGCTAAAAAACTAAAATGTAAACAAATGAATTTATTTGTAACAATTGTAACATATGCTTGTAACAAATCATCTACAGTACAGTAGCATATTACAAAATACAGTACAAAGGAAAAGGCCATTCCTATGAATGCTATTAAGCATTGATTATATAATACATTTGGGGAGTATGATGTATTACTAACCAATTGTAGGAATAATTACGACTATTCAAAAACCTTAAGTCTTTTCCCGCAAACCATCATACACTAATATTGAACTAAAAGTCTAGAGGAAAGGCCAAGGACGTTTTGTAATCCTCGACGATGCACCGCCGAAATAGATGAGTTGTTCCATGATCCCTTAATTAGTTGCGATGTTCCCCGACACCAGTGAATAAAACAATGACGGTCAACAGACGTTATGTTTCATGAGTTTTTATATTGAAGTTTTTTGTAGCAATTTTCAATATGGATTGCATGGAAAAGTTTGTTAGGTAAATTAAGAATGAGTGAATGCCTACCGAAAATGAATTGACTTAATTGATCATAGCAAAACTGAAAATATTTGTAGGCTTATAGTTTTTATTTACCTCGAGCAATGCTCGGTCCCTAAGTAATTAGTAACTATCTGATATATATTACTGTAAATTGTTTTTGCTACTAGTAAAATTATTGTAATTTACTTTACTGAAGAATATTAAAATTAAACATTAATTTATTTAGGGAAATTGATTTTTATTCTGTTAGGGAGGGGTCCTTATGAACTAGTCACCAATGGATCACATCAACCATACTTCCCTGCTGGCTTTGGGTAGACTCACGGCCACCTTTTTACTACAGGCCGCGGCCTGGTAGAATTGGCAACGTCTTAAGTGGTGTTGTTTAGTGACAGACGTCCCATAAGATAACATGGCAGATAGGTGACATCAACTCATTAATTTGCACTTTATTGATTTAAATTTAAATTTATGAACATAAATTTATTAAAATATTGAAAAAAAATACAGATTTGAAAACCGAAACAATATGAATTAAAAATCTATATCTCTGTACCTACATTTTAAGCGGAGTCGATATTGTCATAGTCCAGTAACCAATCTTTTGTAAATACACAAATACCATTAGCTGCTTCCAAACAAAACAGCTGTTAGAACACCACTTGCAATGTTGCCACTTTGAAGGCCACGGCCTGGAGGTTAAAGGCGGCCGTGGTAGACTGCAGGGTCTGTACAAATGCTGAACAATCCTACCTGACACAGCTAAGATTCAATAGATTCAATTAATTATTTTGTCAGTGTTTCACTATTGTTTTCCTGCATATGATAGCGACATTAGGATTAGGGACATCTGGACATGGACAAGAATGGTGGGTGAAATAAATAGTTAACTGTAATTTATGGTCACTATTTTACAAAAAGACAAAATTCAACTACAGTAGGATCAAGACAATCTTACCTAAGCATAATACTTGACTATCTGTACAGCATGGTCTAATTTACAATATTGATGGGATGTTGGACCCATCAGTGCTTCAACACAAACTTGACCTTATTTGGCAACTTGAAGATCAAGCACCAACCTGAAAATGAGAAAAACAAAATCATAAAACTGTCCTAATAACAGAACAATGAAATCCGCAAGTGCTTTGAAAATTTAATTGACAGCAACACAAAACATGTATATTTCCATTTCCAATATCAAGATTAATGAAATAGAGAGGTTACCAAGGAAGATTAAGTATCTTATAGACATAGTTTATCGACCTACCCAGCAATGTCTTGGATGCAATAGTTATTTGTGCAACTACTGTAGTGGGCGAAGTGGCACTTTGCTGCACATGAGAAAAATGTTTACGCACGGTGAAAAGTTTCTTGAGTGCAGAAAGGCAGTTTGCACTCACGTTACACATTATATTTTTCCTACAGTTACTATAAAGCATATAAATAATTAGTCTTTTAAACACTGTACAACACATTTTTAGGTTAGGTTAAATCCATACATTAAACAAAATGGGAAACGCTGCACCAGCTGATCATTGTCGTAATCATAATCACCTTTAAGTGTTAACAACTTCACTTCTTTTTAGGCGTACAGGTATTAAGTACCTAAAAAACACGCTGTTTTTTTATGTTTGGTTAGAATAGGTACTTGAGTGTGGTAAAAGGAAGTAAAATCAGCAGCAATTAGCAACTTTCTGATTTATAATCAGAGCAAGGAAGGTCACTTTGCCAGGTGACAGCAAGAAATAGTTATTTGCTTCTTATGTTAATGCAGGTCCACACGCAAGGATTTTGCGTACGTTTTACCAGCGCAGTCAAGTTGTTGCAAAGAAATGCGTCCACACGGTACAGGTTTCAGCACCAGCTTTTAGTATAGTTTTGTGCTAACTTTCAGTGTATGTGCATGTAATATCATGGATGATGTGTTACTGTGGTCAATTTCTGCAGCCAGTGTTACAAAAAAGACAACCAATTACATAATAGTTTCTCTGTTCACGTTCGAATCTACTGCTTTGTATTTTTCAAAAGTCTCTTAAGTCTTTTTCTTATCACAGTCAACATGTTCCTTACTCTTGACCCTAAATAAGGAAAACTTCTGTACAATTCGATGAATTCAACAATAAAATCACGGGAACATTGGCAAAAATCTGCGATCCTAATTAAAAACACACTTTTGTACCTCTTACAACACGTGAAGACAACATGCATACTGGGGTTTTGAGCGTGAAGACGGAGTTGAAACGGATGACAGTGTACACACGCAACGACTTGTCTGAAAACGTTGTCAAAACTATGCTCTCCGCAAAAGTTTTATCGCTCCGTCTTCCGTCTCCGCGCAGTTCTAAAAAATACACAGTTTAGCGGTACACACGCAACGATTTGACTGCAACGATTTACTTGCGCAGGTAAAACGTACGGTAAATCCTTGCGCGTAGACTTGCCTTTACATATTAGACTACACACAAATAAGTCTAAGCAAGCAAATTTTCCTATCATGAAATTTGATTCCCTTCATTATTTATTGACAAACATATTTGCCGGATTGAACCGCCAATTTTTCTGACAACATAGGTCAAGAGTGTATATATATGAAGTTAAAAATAAAATACTAACAAAAGTTGTTTGCTTTTACATTTTTGAAAAATTCCAGGAAAGTTTGGAAGTTTTTTGTGAAACACAGGACTGAATTACATGAAGCCCCTTCTTCCAACCCAATGAAACAGAATTTGGTTTTGCTTAGTTGTTAATATTTTCATAGAGACATATTACCTAAGGGTTTGAGATTGTAGTATAGGTGCTAAGGCTCTTCACAAACTGGATATTTAATTAGACCAAACAAGATCAGTTATCTACATACAGTGACCCAAGGGCAAAGTATGCCTAAATTCAGAGCTTCTATAAACGGTGAAACCTCATGTTAAAGGCGGCTCAGATATAAAACTAATCTAACGTCACTATTAGATCTTTTGTCCTCTTATAATATACTTTTGCCTTAAGCAGGATGGCAATAGTTTAAAATCTAATAGAATCATTGGCTAAACAAGCTAGACCCTTGCTGATTCTGGTGACAAATTTCTGAATCCATAGAGCTCGTGCGTTTTCTGGTGAAGCCTGGGGGAAGGTGGTTATAACGGCTCTTAGATGGTTTTGTAGGGGTGGGGGTACACCGAAAATCAGTCTGCACTCTCACACTGTCCGAGCAACATGGCAGATTCACTGTTTTTTAAAAAAAATTTGGGATGTCAGTTTAATTAAATCTTAAAACTTAATTTGTTTATTTTTAAGTATACAGTGGTGTGAAAATACAATTGTTTAGGTATGTTTAAGACATAGTTTCGTATAATAGTAATGCATTATTTGTACTTGTTTTTGCCCATGAAACATCTCTGGCTCATTAAAGTGTAATTTTTGGAGTATAGAGTAATATAGAGAATTTTATAACATAACTTATGCTATTCTCCGTTCTTAAACATTTTCATCTTCCTCTTAATGAGGTAAAAAATTAGATATTTATTGAGAACACTCATTTCTGTTATGGAACCCTTAATTGGTCTACATTAATATGATCACACAACTTGTGCGAGCAACCTGAACTGCCTCCACACCGCGGTCCGAACTCTGAAAAATACAGAGAAATGTCTTTAGTCAGACTAGTAGCAGAATAGAAGACGAAACTTCCCCTCTCGCCCTCGGCTCCCCACTTGCCACTACAGCCCCTCACACCCAGGCTTCACGAAGAAACGCACGAACTCTACGGTTATCTCTCCTGCATTATAAATTCAGGGTTACGAGAAGCAAATAAAAGACTCAGCGATTGGTGGTAATCGCATAAGTAATTACAGTTCAGTAGCATGTACTTACTTCATTAGTAGTTCTTCTTAATAAAATATGTAGATGGTTGAAGAGTTGTTCCTCTCTTGTATTGTCTTCTAGGATCCCTCACGCATTCCCCAGGTACACGAATCTTCCTTCGTGGAACATGCTTGAATGCAGTATCCCAATTACCTGTCACTTGCAAATCATGCATTATCTTCACCACTTGATTCACTGTTAGAGATTTGTTGCCCAATCCCCATTCAAGGTATCGATCCAAAGGCAGCTGAGCCATCCGTAACCCCTCACTCTTCGCTTTAGCCAAAGTCAAAGGCATCTGGTTCACTCTGTCCACAATTGCTCCTAGAGAAGGTTAAACAAATCATCATCATTAGTTGTCATAACTTCAGTTACACCAGCCTCCGAATTGTTCAAGTCTGTAAAAAAGTCAATTAAGTTAAACTAGTGTACCTGTTGCTCGAATTAGAGCAATTGCTAAGTATTACAGGCGTTATTTTAAAATTAATAACAGTAATTAATAATAACAATAATTATTAATAATTTATTTGGCCGTCCTGGTCACCATCTTAAATAGTCTCCATTATGTCGAACGTTTTTTGGTTCGGTTTTGATTTTGTGCTAAATTTTAGTATAACCAGCTGTTTCAAATATCAGTGTCAATTTCAAAGTATATATCTGTTCAAATGTAAACAAACATTTTCTCCCTAAGAATAACATGGGAACTTTGAAGGCCACAGGGGCAGAGCCCTGATGGAACTCTAAAGTTTGTTTTGTTTGATGGCAAAACTACATGCTAAGACCTTTCTAACGACACCTTGGACATGGTGATCGGTAGCACCACCACTCCAAAACAATTATGACAAAAATATGCCTAGCGTATTAAATACATCTAGATATTGATACTTATGTAGGCCTATGGACTAGCAAACCTGTCGTGGCTTTGCTCACAAAAATGTAAATTAAAAGGCTAAATGTATTTAATGTTTAATCTGATAGGCAAACAAATTTTTATTTTTTTATAAAAAAAAATAAAAAAAACATATTTGGGCTAAATCCATTTATAGGGCCTATTGATTTAGTTAAGCATGTGTGACTAACGAAGTTAAAACTAAGGGAAGAAGTCTTCATTTAGGCTACAACATGAACGTTTTAATTTTTAGTTTGTAATTTACTTCAACCACTAATAATTTACAATACTTAATCCACCAAATGCTTGAACTCCGATTTCAACGACAACATAGGTACCGGTACTTTTCATTCTGCAATTGCATGATTGTGGCATTGTCATTATCCTACAGTATACTCCCTCTTATCCGGACACCTTTTAACCGGACATCGGTTTAACTGGACTACACTTCGTAGAAGTGGCATCTCTTTATACGGATAATTTTTATTAGCACATCGGTTTAACCGGACTAGATCGGCAGGAAGTAGGCGGTACTGAAACGACTGTTCTCATGGGAAAGATTTGAGACCAGTGATTACGTGTCTAAATACAATGCTCTCCTAATTTTAAGTCAAATACTGTATAGAGTATGCATTTAAACGGTCCGTTTTAACAAAATTTTGGGGACATCGGATTAACCGGAAAACCCGTTATCCGGACGGGCCTCGGTCCCGAGAGTCCGGATGAGTGGGAGTCTACTGTATATCTAGCTATGAATAGATTGGATTGTACTGGTAGTCTACTTATCAAAAACTTGTACAGTAATCTTCTTTCTTGAACACCAATTATAAATATGTAGTTCTTATAGTCCAGGAGCTGAGGGGGTTTGAGCATGCATGAAAGTATTACGCAATGTTTTTGCTGATTATTGTAATATGGACTGTGGTGATCAAAATTACGTATGTCGCCTATTTCAAAAGTGGTCGATAAGGTGGGGGTGAGGGGGCAAACATGGCGGTTTGCGATATGCGTTAAAACGCTGATATTTCGAAAATGGTAAAAGATAGAACATCGGTTAAAACGTCGTTGTAATTCTAAAAAATGTGGACTACAATAATGGTTATTGAGTCCGAGGTCGTATCTCTATAAATAAACAAGTTATTGTATAAAATATGTAAAAATGGACTTTTCGTGTAGTTTTTTTTACCGATAGTAGAATTAATTTGTGAGTGTCGCAAAGAAGTAATATCAAATATCTTTTCTGATAGTTGTAAAACTGTGTTGTAGTTGTATCTTTGACTGTGGTGATAAAAAATACGCATGTCGCCTACTTTTGAGGTGGTCGAGAACTTGGGGGGAGGGGGGCAAAGATGGCGGAACGTGCTATGCATTGTAACGACTGTAGCTCAATAACGGTACGAGATGGGACATCGGTTAAAACGTAATTTTAATCCAAAAAATATGGCCAATAGAAATGGTTGTTGGGTAAAAAGTTGTATCTTAACTAATAAAAAAGTTATAACAATAATAAGTTTAACAAAATCTACATTATACAGCATTTTCTTCAAAAATCATATGGATTGTTGTTAAAAAATAGTGTAATTACTTAATTACACATTGCAGATACCTTATTCTAATCGTCATAAACAGTTCCCACACTCCGGACTACTCGCCTTGACTACTTCCTTCACCACTTCCTACGTCGCGGACCTGTCTGTTTCCCTCCCTTCCCATAGCATTTTATGATTGCCTTTACTATTTCCTTCACCAATTCCTATGTCGCGGACCTGTTTCCTTCCCTTTCCATAGCATTTTAAGATTCCAGATAACTCAATCTGTTCGTCATAAACAGATACCAAACTTCGCACTGCTAGCCTTTACTAGGCCTACAATGTATTTGAGTAGGCCTACAGGTAATCTTCAGTATAATCTTTGATCAATAGTAGGCCCTAACAAGTGATGATTTTCTTTTTGTACTGTATTTTGTAATTTGCTAGTATACAACTTCAAGCCTTTTGTTTACTTTTTCCTTAATTAAACCAACATGGTTACTTAGCAACCCATAAGACTAATGTAAAAAAAATGTGATTTTCACTTTCATTTCTAGGCCTATATACCTAATTAGATTTTTGTTGGCAGTTCTATCTGCCGGAAACTCGTTTTTAGGCCAGAAATAAACTTTTTACAAGATTTGAAGAAAATCGTCGGAGCCGTTTTCGAGATCTTTCTGCAAGCAAGCAAGCATACATACATACATACAAGCAAACATTGCTCGTATTAGAGTATAGGATACTGTTACTAGGCCTAAAGAACACACAGATCTTAAAAACCACAAGAAATATAGTAGGGCCCACCACATCTTGATTTTTTAATTCATTTAACTAATTAAAAATGTGTTAGGCTATGCAGTAAAACACCTTTTCAAGCCACAAAAATGATTTAAATATTTTCCTAAATGTTGGTTATTGTCAATTCTCTGCGGAACTGTATCCAAAGAGTTTATAATACAGCAACATAGGCTTTAATCCCTAGATTAAGTTACCTTACCTAACTTACGACATCTACTATTATATCTTACCTATGATATAAATATCATCAGGATTAAACTCCTTCAACTCAGTACGGCAATGAGGTGTAAGATAAACCAGTTTTTCTTTTTGAAATAAGTTTAAATAGTGTCCTTCATGTATGTTGATTGGAAAAGCTGGATCTTCAATGGTGGGAATAGATTTTTTTAGAAAATGATATAAACAGCTATCTTTTTTGAGGTTGCAAAAATGAATATTAAATGGGTTTTTAGAAATTCGATTTTCTGCAAATAAGTAAACCAATTGTTTACAGCACAATTTGTTCTCCATTTGGTTCATATCGTTATAGAACCCACAGTCAATTACAAGATTATGACCGAACATCATTGCTTGAATCAATCTGTTATTATCATGAGCATTAATCGTTGTGTCATATATCCTTACAAATATTGTACTGCCTTGAAATCCATATCTTATGTGTTCAGCAGGGCCATCAATAGGCTTAAGTGTATTTTCTGAGCGGGCCTGTTCCGTTGCTTCTCTTTTCAGTGTTTTTTTTCTCTTTTCATTTAATTTTTTCATTTCAGTTTTAAACAGATACATTAAATACTTGCGTCTTTGACTCCTAGTCTGAAGAGCAAATAATTCTTTCCACTGTTCAGTTGACATTTTGGAGGGAACACACATTCCGTCTTGTCGCATCACATCAAGTTCTAGCATGAGAAGCTTAAAACTATTAGTCTTTTCTTCATCTCCACCTGTAATTTCGTCAAAGTTTATGTCTTCAAATAAATCTATCCCACTTGGGCCTATCGCTTGACTCCCTAAAGTACTGCCTATCTGATCACCTGATTTGACCATTTGATGTTGATCTTGTTTATTTTCACTGTATTCACACAAAGTTGATTCTGGTGTTTTGAAAATTATATTTTTAGCTGAGGTATCTGCCTTACCACAAAAGTTTTTGCTGTTGAAGTTAGGGCTCAATCTTAAATTTCTTAACACGTTTGAAGAAGCCACAACTATGTGGTTTAGCCTATTACTGTAGTTGGAATGATTACAATATGGAGATTCGTAAAAATGTGCTATCTTGTTCAATAGACACTGTTTGTTAACATTTGAACTTGTTACACTGGAAGAGAAGCTCAAAACTTTCAAATAGTTCCTGAACATATTAACGATTAGATTATGAAGTGAACCGGCAACTTAAAAAGGTATAGCCATAAAAACAATAACATAACCTCACTTTACAGTAATGTCGTCGTCTGTATCTGTCGTATATTTTTTTCACGTTTGTTTTTGGTAGCCCTAATTAGATGTCATGTAACTTAATTTTACAAACATGAAATCAGTAACATCAATCATAGTAAGGTTATCATAGTAACTACCTTACTTAGCTTATGCTGCAATCTACTAAAGAATTCTTTTCTATTACAAATTTTCTTACATTGGCTAGTTTCAATATATCATTTCATTCTTTTATATTTATCACCAATTCATACTCAACTATTAGCAAAGTTAATACAATTTTGGTGTGAAATCAATAATAATTCCAGGGAAACTGAATTTGCATGCTGTTAGACCATTTTGAGGTATGCATTTTCCCATAAGTCCCTGATCCCCCCCTTGTGCTTACCTCTGTCTCCACTCGCCCACTTTTAAGATTAATTTGCAGTATTTTCGAAAATTATCTACAATTCCAAAAACGGACATGACACGACAATAGCTTATAATAATCCTCTTTGTGATAAGATTTTCTACAAAATAATGTTCTTACCACTAGCATAGATAAAACATACATGTTGGTTAGTCTATGCCACTAGCCAACATGTTTATAGTACTGACAGAAAATTTACATAAGTAATTAATTTTTACGGTCTATTTTTTAGAACGTGTTTTTCCTTTTAGATTTTAAATCAGAGGTCTATACGAAAAAATGATTTTTTTATATTTTTAGTACATTATTTTAGCTTCAAACCGGACATGTTTAGTAATATCTGTGTGCGCATAGTGTTTAAATATAAAATCCAGCAAATAAAAACCGTAGAACAATACAATACATCACGAGAAAGACAAAGATGGGCCGCTATCTTCACAGGTAGCCATACAAAATCAAGAAAACATTAGATAGGTGTGCGGTGTTTTTTAGTCAGCCTTCTTTAAGGTAGGCCTACATGCCGTATAGACCATATGGCCTCCACAAGGGTGGGGCTGGTGCAATTCTGGTCACAGGGGCCCGGATTAGTTATGTTAATTTTTTTTGTTTATTGAATATTTTACAATGTATCATATATTTTAAATTCAAATAGCCTACATAGTTATTTCAAATTAAAAGTGGAAAAAATAATATTCATTCTAGATTTAGGTTTAGTTTAATTGGGAAAACTCACTTGACTTTTCAGATGTTTTTAATGATTTTAGCAAAATTAATGATTGTTAAGAAAGCTATGATTATATAGAGTATAGACCATGGACCATCAAGCGAGCAGTTAGAATTGGAGATTGTAGAGTAGCTATAATATCATTCAACCTGATATATCGGTCCCGGGTCTAGGTCTTACTGCGGGTGCTACCTATGGTAAAAGCTAATACTTCCGTATTGGAAAATTTGCAGCATGAACATTACCTAACTACCTACAAGACCGAGACAAAACCATAGACTAAAACACAGGGAGATTTCCCTTAGTAGATTTCCAAACCTTATAAAACAGCTGAAGCCAATTTTATCGCTAGTTCTGTCACGGCCACCTTTAACACCAGGCCGTGGCCTTCAAAGTGGCAACATCGCAAGTAGGGTTGTAACAGCTGTTTTGTTTTGGAGGCAGCTAAAGGCATTATGTATATTTTTTAATAATATGAAAGCTTGGTTTACTGGGCTATGAAAATATTGACTCCACTAAATATACAAAAATAGATTTTCAATTTAAATATTGTTTTGGTTTTTCAATTTTAAATGTTTTTAATTTCAATCTTTTAATGCATTTATGTTAATAAATTTGAATTTAAACTAATTATACTCGAATTAATGAGCTGGTGTCACCTGCCTGCCATGTTCATGGGACGTCTGGCGCTAGACAACACTACTTGCAACGTTGCCAATTCTACCAGGCCGCGGTAGAAGGTGTTAAAGGTGGCAAAGGTTCTGTCCAGTGTACCTGCAGAGTCGTGTTTTGTTTACAATTTGTTTCTATTATTTTAGGGTTAGTTTCTCATGATTTGTGCTTCACTATTTGGTTATATTATATAGCTAGTGGACAAGTTATTGTTTATGATTAGATAGTTTTATTTGGTTAAACGAGGTTTTAGATTACTGAAATAGCTAGAAACGAATAGTTCAAAACACGACTCTACAGTACACCGGACAGAACTAACAGTAAAATTGGCTTCAGCTGTTCAATAAGGATGGGAAATCTACTAAGAGAGTATATGACAAAACTACTGTATGTATGCCGTTATATAAGTTGAAATAGTGTGGCTACATGGTACTGTAGTTTAACCACGCCAACTGCTTATAAGCAAACAAGAAAAGAAGAAGAAGTACATTGGTCATTTGGAGGGACGGAACGGAAATACGGAATAGGATGACGATGAATGATGATATGCGAGGTGGTGGTGATAAGCGAAAGCGATGCATGCTAGGCTATGCTATATGCAATTTACACTTTACACAAGCATGAACATTCCTGTTCCGGTCCTGTCTCATCCATTCCTGAGCGTTTGGGCTTGAGGACGATGGCTTAAAATGACCTGCCTATAGTTATAAAATCAGAATCAGAATAATTTCTAAAGCAGAAGCAGCTCCAGTGATTGTGGCAGCAGTTTTGTATGTTTTGACTTTCAGGTAGGTATTAATGTTAAACATAGTAGCCTAGTCCAATAACTTAGTGGTATCAAATTTCCAAATCTTGTATCTTCCAAAATATTTTTTTATTTTTATGGTCCAGTACTGGGTTGCATTTTAGAATTTTTTGAAATTTTTGGATGGTTGTCCTGGATCATTGGGCTTTTTAACCCTCGAGGAGGCGCTTCACCAGTAAAACAGGAGTGCATCGTGCATGCGGGGTATTCCGCAACACTAAATAGCATAAATTTTACCCATTTTACTTGTTATAACGAAATATTATATTTAAATGTTGCATAACGTAATCAGAAACCTAATTTCTTTGCTATTAAAATTGTTTGTTTAACCTAACTTTATATGAATAATATTTCAAATAATCATATTGAGCAATTTTCTAATATAAAGGTATGTTACGAAAGAGGACGCGTGCAGAGTTTTGTTCTGCAATAATGCAATTATATATAAATGCAAACAAAATATATTTGATAATAATTATAAATGAAATAATTATTTTAAACATGTTTATAATTTTGTATATGTTTAAAATATACACACAGTTTGACAATAGCGCATAAGGAAATAAACTCTGCCCTAAGGACTTATTCAGTAGGGCGCACGCGGAGTAAACCTCCGCAAACTGACACCGCGTCTCTGAATTGCAACTGACAACAAAATGAGGAGACGACTGCTGAAACCCATTATGCATATTTATATTAACAAAAACTACAAGTGGGGAGGAAAACTTCGTAAGCGCCCGCCCGAGGGTTAATAAATGGACCTAGTGAAATAACCAGATTAAACTGATCACTAACACGAATCATCTTTTAAATCTGCTGTTAAATTCCACTTCATCCCATAATCATCCTGCATCATTCTGGTTTTTTTTAAGAGGTTGGCGGCCTCTTTTTACTTGCCGGTCCACATAGACTAACTGCCTGCCTGTGTGTGGATCGTTTACAGCAAAGCAAGGAGTGAGCCGTTACAGTACAAAGGTGATAATAAGCTTTTTAATAATGCCCATCTTGGTAGCGTTGTTATCTCAAAATACTGTAGTGATAAAATTGTAATAATGATTTCATTTGATTGTTCACAGAATGGCCCAAGAACCCAACCTCTGTGTGGAGGTTGCCCTCACTGATCCTGATTACATAGTCTACCTTTTTGACCCTAAACAAGAATACAATTGTTACTTTATAGTTGGAAATCCAGAATTGGGACCTACAGTAAGTAAAACTTTGACAACAATTACAACATTTCCATTAATCCTTTTATTTACTGTATCCATCAGACATCATTTAGATTTTATTAGCGAATTTCCCATATTGGGAATAAGCTATTCCAGTAGGTCTCATGGTAAGACCTCGACCCAGGACCGATTTACTTTTTTGTTTTGAGGTCCCCAGAGGCCAAAAACACCCTCCGTTCAAATGCATATATATGTTTTGACATCGTTAAGGTTTTATCTAACCTTATATCAATCCGATGAATTCTATTAAATTTATATTCAAAAATTTAACAAATTTTTTAACCAGAAAAATACAAATTGTAAAAAAATGCATCATACAGGACAAAAAATCAACACTGCAGGACTATTGATAAAGAGTTCAAACTTGTGTTTCATAAGGTCAATACTACACCACTACAAACATTACTTGTATAGCTATTAATGTACAGAAAATTTTTGTGCACAAAATTATTGTAGTAGAAAACTATGATAGTATTAAATATAGAAAATACTATAGTAGAAAACACTAAAAAACAAGACCAGCTTTTTAAATATGATAAGATATTTAAAAGAAATGTTGAGTACCTATATTGATCTGTTATGTACATCGTGAGTATTTCCATAATCTTCGAGTCGACTCTTTTAAAGTCATTGGAAATTATAACTGTTACTAGTGTCCCTGTTGCTCGAATTCGAGCAATTGCTAGGTATTACAGACGTTATTTTAAAACGAATAACAGTCATAATTTCTGACTTTAAAAGACCCAATTCAAAGATTATGGAAATACTCATGATGCACATAACAGATCGATATAATCAACATTTCTTGTAAATATCTTATCATTTTTTCAAAAGCTGATATTGTTTTTTAGCGTTTTCTACAAATAGCCTTACTCATAGCCGTATAAGGTTGCCCATAATAACGATTATAAATAAAAAAAAAAACATTTCTATTTCTTCTCCTTGGTGGTGTTCTATGACTTTCCTATGTTTCCATTGTTTGCAAATCGGCTCTTTCAATGATTACTAAGAAATGCAGCACAGTGTTAATTCAGTTTTCTTTTTAAGATAACAATTAATCCAAGCTCTCTCGCTTTTTCCATTGTAATATTTACGCCAACCCAAATTCAAATAGTAAACATTTCATTTCAACCAAGTCAGTAAATATTTGTAGCAAACTGTTAAATTAGCAAACTTATTGGCTGTTTACAATTAACATATGTTCTTCTTCTCACTTTTAATTTCTGACAACAGCTGGAGTTTCATAACAATTTTTGTTTCCCATGTTAATCTCATGGAGAAATACGAAACTTTAAAGGGCCCCAGGGCCCCATTCTCTAATTATTTCCCTAAAAAGAAAGTTTCCTGCACAACTTCACGCTATACTCTTTCCAATGAGACCAAAAACATGTCAATCGGTTCAGTAGTTTCGGAGGAGTAATTGTCACAAAAATCCTGCTTGCGTATTAAATAAGTATAGATTTGTTTTAAAATAATGTTTGTAATGCTTGCAAATTTTGAATTCGAGCAACAGGTACACTAGTATACTATGAAGACACAAAATCTAAAGTAATAATAATAGTCATTTTCTTATTTACATTTTATACAAATAATAACAACTAGTGTACATGTTGCTCGATTTCGAGCAATTGCAAAGTATTACAGGAGTTATTAAAAAACGAATAACACAGACATTTTTAAAATGAGTTTAAAAGAGTCAACTCAAAGATTACCGGTGTGTAACTCAGACCATGTTTATCTTTGTAATTGATCTAAAGCATTCCGGCCGGTTTGCTCCTTCTCAAAATGCCTCGCTGTGCAGGCAACACAGATCATTGATAGATGGCCAATTGAGAACAAAAAGTCGTTTTGGGGTAGTGTTAGAGCGGATTTGTAATCTAATAGTTGAGATTGTCCAGGGTCAGGTGCTTACTGTGATGAGTTAAGCCTATTACGCGCCACTGTTCTGTAGCTGTGGTCGTTATCACGATTACGCCTCCTGTCTATGTTTCGTTGTGGTCACGTCGGAGGCATTTAAAAGAAAAAAACAACAAATAAACAAATTATAGATACACAAAACAACGATAAATGCACAAATTTAAGTTACAATCACACTAACTCGGTCCGTCATACCCACACAAAATAACGATAAATACAGAAATTTAAATTACAACCATACTAACACCATCCGTCTTCGGGGTTATGTTTACACAAACTCAAATAGTAAATAATAGTACTCAATGCGTTTCATTGCATTGAAAAATAAATAACAGCGATTAAATTATACATCAGCTGATCAAAATGTAAACAATTATGTTCTTCATAAGGATAACATGGGAACTTTCAAAGCCACTGGGTCCGAGCCCAAGGGACTTTTTCAAAAATGTAAGGCCAGTTTGCAAATCTACGCGACACACTCTTTCCAATGAGACGTCAATGGATAAAATCGGTTTATGAAATGAAATGAAATGAAATAATGTTTATTTCCCAACTGAAAAATACAGTTCATGGTATTTTACATAATAAATTACACAATCCTTGACTTAAAAATAAGAAATGGCTTAAGAAATGGCGGAGGAGTTCAACAGACAAAGTTTTATGTAGCTTATTAATTATATAGATAGATACAATATTTTACTTTACAGCTGTAAGATAACTCAATTTTTCGTATCGATGTAAACTAAATTGTTTAATGACCATCTGTTTTGATGTAAAATTGAAAAAGTTCAGACAATTGACATCAAAATTCAGCACAAACTCAAAAATTTTTATAGCCTGTTATAGGACAAAGGGTTTTCACGGGATATCATCCAAACCAGCAAAAGGTACATCTAGAGGATAAGAGCTTTACATTGATACCCAGGGTGTTTTTTTAAAAACTTGCATCTTTATTTATGTAAAAACCGCAATAGATAGAAATATGCAGTTGGCGGGAATCATCTATTGACGTAGGGGGCACAATTTTTTTTAATTCAACGTTACATTTACATTCCCCCCCTTTCCCCCCCTGCCCCCAACTTAATTTTTTTAAATAGCAAGGTACCCCTTGTGACATATCAAATAAAAGAGCATGAAAAAAGAAAACGTTTGATGAAAAAAAATTGAAAATCGGTTCATAAATTTGTGAGATATTCCCCCCCTCCCCCCCGGAACTTAATTTTTTTTTTAAAGCAAGGTACCCCTTGTGACATATAAAATGAAAGAGCATGAAAAAAGAAAATTTTAGGTGAAAAAAAATTTAAAATCGGCTCATGAATTTGTGAGATAATCCCCCCCTTTTTCCCCTACCCATAACTTGTTTTTTAATAGCAAGGTACCCGCCCTTGTGACATATCAAATGAAAAATAAATTTCACCACAAATTTTCTTTTTTCATGCTCTTTTATTTGATATGTCACAAGGGGTACTTTGCTATTAAAAAAAAATCAAGTTCCGGGGAAGGGGGGGGGAAATATCTCGCAAATTTATGAACCGATTTTAAATTTTTTTTCATCAAACATTTTCTTTTTTCATGCTCTTTCATTTGATATGTCATAAGGGGTACCTTGCTATTTAAAAAAAATAAGTTGGGGGCAGGGGCGGAAAGGGGGGGAATGTGAATGTAACTTTGAATTCAAAACAAATGGGCCCCCTACGTCAATAGATGATTCCCGCAAACCGCATATTTCTATCTATTGCGGTTTTTACATAAATAAAGATGCAAGTTTTTAAAAAAACACCCTGTATATAAAATCCAATGTATATTTTTGTTTGTATGTTTGTCCTTTATGGACTCCGAAACCGCTCGACAGATTGTAATGAAACTTTCAGGCATTATTAAGCATTATTCAATGATGGTTTGTGTAAAGTTTGGTGCAGATCCGTCAAAAGGGCTCCGCCCCAGTGGCTCTGGAGTTTCCCATGTTAACCTTATGAGTACTCATATTTAAATGGAATTAAAGAAAATTAACAGCTGGTTTAACTAAGCAAATTGATTCTGTGATGTTCAATAGCATTAAAAGTTAATAAGTTTACCAACAGGGTGCAGCACAATTATATTTTTTTAATTTATGACAACAGCTAATTTGCAACCAAAAGGTGAGTGAGCGTAGCGAACGAACTTCAACCTGAAGGCAAGTGAGCACAGCGAACGAGCTCCAACCTACAGGTGAGTGAGCGTAGCGAACGAACTTCAACCAGGATCTTGAAAATGAACAAGCATTTGACATAAAAGCATAGGACAGGACGACGTCTGTCGGGCCAGCTAGTATGCATATAAAAATCAATATTTAGGGGTCAATTTGCTGCACACAATAATCCAACAAATTCTTTTAATAATATAGATACAGAATAGTTTGTGTAGGTCTGTTGCCATGCGAACCTCCACGAGGACAAGGACGTAGTCCAAACATGAAGCAGTAGATAGCGGCCCAGATCAGTGGTGATATGTAAAAATATTATCCAAGAGTCGTTTCAGTTAGCGGTCTGGGGATGGTCTTTTATTTATTTTCCCACTGGCAAGAACTACAAAATTAAATATTATTTGAGTTACCTTGTTTACTAGCCTTTCTTCTTACAGAATATGTTCTTTCCTCCAATATATTTGCCACAACGTCCTTGTTGCTTAAATTCACTGACTTATTTCTGGGGATGTTTGGGGTTGCAGGTTGTTGAGATTTGTATTTATATTGTTTAATTTTTTTATTTAATTCCAATGCTACAAAAAAGGTTTACATCCACTATCCAGTTTCAATTGCATGCCCTTAATTAGCGTACTGTTTTTTTTTTTATTGTTTATTGAAAGTTCTATTGATCTATCCGATATATTGTTTTTTGCAGGAAGATCATGTGATTTTGTGTACATCTTTTTGATTTGCTATTGAATTTCACTCGAATATTTGTTTTAATTTATCTTGTCTTGATTTCAAGGAGAGGATTGGTGTTGTGAAGAAAATGTTATTGGCTCACAGTAAAGTTTTAAGATTATTATTGCAAGATTCTAAGATAGCCGAAAAGGGCGATGTCAAGCTCCTTGACGTGTTTCCTAGAACTTTCAAAAACTTGATGAGGTGAGTAAAACTATTTGGAGAAATGGGGTACTATAGCTAGTACAAGCCAATTAATTGAAATGCAAAACTTATTTCTGCTTTACCTTTATTGAAAAAACCCAGTTTACTGTTTTAAGACGTAGGCCTAATAAGCTGTACCTAGGATGAATGACCAAAATTGGACATTTTGAAATGCTGTATGATATCGATTCATGTTTCGAAGTAATGAAATTCAAACTCAAATTTGGTATTCTAGCAAAAAGCATAAGATCAATTGATTTCAGTAGGATCAGAATCATAAATATTTCTGTGAAGTAACTAGGCAGGGATTATCCAGCTGCAACAAACCCCCCCCCCCCCCCCGTCTTTCTTCTACATCATTGGCTGTTGGGGCGCGTGATGTGCGCCAATGTTTTGGTAATAATAAAAAACTAATACTTTTAAATGAACTATGATTGTATTGATGTAGAATTAAAAAAAAATATTAGTGGACTCTGTAACTGATTTGTGGTGAAATAAATTGCTATAAGGAAACTAATGCGGTTGTAACTAAATTTTAACTAATACTAAAAGTGAGATACGTTGAGGGATCTGCCTCTCACGTCCTATATATGAAGCTATGCTAAGTTGACAATGTGATGCTCGTCAATGCAATGACAAAAGACATCTCCCTGGACCCAGATTGGAATTACAACATTTGAAGAACTGGTCAAGGAAGGGCCCGTCCTTTCGCAGAAGGACGAGATTTATGACTCTGTGCATCTCAGACAGATCACAGGAATTGTCACTGGCCATGGCTTCCTGAAATTGCACCTGCATTGCTTGAGGATCCACAATGTAGACACTGCGTGTAGGAAATGTGGGCAATCAGAGGAGACTGCTGATCACCTACTCTACGACTGCACAGCTCTGAACGAGGTAAGGGACAGTACTCTTGGTGCAATGACAAGGGACAGACACCTTCCTCAGGAGGAGCTCATAGACAGGATGCTGAAGTTCATTAAATAACTCAGGTTTGACAGACTCTGAAGTATCATGTGGGGAGCGCAAAAAGCCCATCAGTGGCTGACGTGCAACAGGATAAGGTCCTCCCCTACAGAATCAATCAATCAATCAATCAATGACTCTGTGCTAAAAGCCTACAAGTGACCCTAGCAGAAAGAGCGTTTGGATTTAAATGTGACATTTGAATATGATAAACTATTTACATACAATATTATTAATTATTAAGAACATAAATAAAACAATAAACAATCATGATACAACTACGATCAGCTGGTGCAGCGTTTCCAATTTCGTTCAACGCTTGGATTTAACCTAACCAAAAAAAGTGTTGTATAGTGTTTGAAAGATTAATTAGTTGCTTTTTTTATAGTAACTATAGGAAAAATATAATGTATAACGAGAGTGCAAAGTGCCTTTGCTGCACCTGAGAAACTTTCCATACTTGCCTGCGGCTTGTGCGTAAACATTTCTCTCATATATAGGAAAGTGCCAATTTGCACACTAGTTACACAAATTACTACTGCTCTGTTTTTATAATGTTTTCAGATTTGTTTATGGCCATGATATTACCCAGATGTTGAGTTTTAATGACGCAGATAACCTGTTGTATGTTGCTGAGAAATACATGATGCCTAATTTGAAAAACAGACTGGCAACTCGTCTAATATCTATGTTGGACTACAATAACATTTGTAGTCTACTAAACAATCCTGCTTGCTACAATGAGTTGCAGCTGAAATCTGCTATCACTGAGGTTAGTATCTTACAGGTAATATCGCTATCGTTGATAATTCGATACAGAAATGTATCAGTTCTTGTTTAAATCTTTGAACCAACAATAATTAATTCAGATTAATTATTGGCAATTCATTAGACGATGAAAAAAGTATCTATTTTATTAAAAGAATGTTTTGGAATTTTTTGTGCAGAAAATCAACCCCTAAATATTTACTTTTATAGGCATATTGGGTATCAATTTACAGTTCTACCCTCTAGATGTGCCTTTTGTGGGTTTGGGTGATAGGTATCCCATGAAGGCCCTTCGACCTATAGGCTTTTAAAATTTCATAGTTTTAGTTTGTGCTGAATTCTGTTGTCAATCATCTGAACTTTTTCAAGTTTACATTTGTTTACATCAAAACAGATGTCCATGATACAATTTTGTTTACAGCCATACAAAAATTGGGTTATCTGTAGTTGGTGATGTTTCAGTGAATTCAATAAAAATAGTTGTAAAGTTATTCGTATAAAATGTAAAGAAGAAAATTACTTACGAAAGATTTTGTGTTTTCATAGTATGTTTCATCAGTATTTGTAATTTTTTTAAGATACCTAGAAGAGATTTTGCACACAATGAAAATAATACAGCGCAATGCAAATAATAGGGGATGAGAAATAATTGTTTTCACCCTTATCAACTATATATAAAATATAATACGGATTTTGACGTCACAAAGTGACGCAGGTTGCTAGTATTACTAAAAAAATGTAACTGACATAAAATTACAATGAATGAAGTAAACAAGCAAACAGATGTTAATTCCAACCTCTGTAAACTATTACAACAGTTCTTGATAGCAATACATTCTTAACTTTTGGGATTGATTTGATACCTATTCAATTTCGCAATTAGTTATAGCTGTCCAAAATGAACAATAAACTCAATTTTTTGAAGCATGTGGTATTATTTATTTGTGTATATATATATTGCAAAGGGGCGCTGTGCCTAAGGCACTTTCAGGGTCAAAAACGGGCCTGTATTGAATAACCTTTAGTAGTTAGTATTGGCAATTGGACTGTGTGATGATGAAGTCAATCAAATATTTCTTTATAGATTCTACAGACTGAGACAAACCAAGTGTTAACTAGTCCTTGCTTCCCTGATCTCTCCCCAAATGGTTTCTTAAAAATTTTGGAACAGGAGATTTGTAATGTGGCTGAGATTGAGCTCTGGAGGTCTGCAATTGATTGGGCCAAGAGTCGAGGTAATTTTGTAATATGTACAGACTGTTTTTTGTTAATAATATCTCAAAATGAACAAAAATGATTTTAAACCAAATACTCAGGGTAGTTCAATAAAATGTCCTAATATTTGAAACTATAAATTAGAAATAAAAAAAAACTACAATCATAGAACAATTATTATTAGTTAATATTACTCAAAATGTGTTGAAAATTACCACCATTAACCTGTATACAACGGCGATGTAGCAGAACTGCAGACTGAACTACAGCTGTCTCCGTGAGTGGCTGGAGCCGTATGCTACCATCAGATGCTGCAGCGGTGTGCGCAGTAACTACATGGCACTCCTAGCGGTGGACGCCACAACATATGCTAACCGCAGCACTGCTTGGACTATATTTATTCTATTTGTCCATGGGTTTAGTTACTCTATCACCACCATATCTCTATCTCTATGATATGGTGGGTGGGGTCAGATCCCAGATCCTGTAACACTGTGAAAACTAATTTTTTACTAATCGTGATTGAAAATGTCCGCAATAATCCCTCAATTACCATTAACATGGGAATGTTACCTAATTTTATAGTTTTTGAAAATTTCTCCGTAAACTTTCAGCCTACAATACAGCTTCAATTTGCTAAGTTATTTGTTTGTTTTTAGCTCTACAAAATGGTTTGGAAAGATTTGTGTCATTTAATGTTTGACCTCATAGTCAAAAACAGGATAATCCAATTTTCCCCCCATAATAAATCCCCCATAAATCCCCTTTCCTATAGTCTTATTATAGAATAAACATAGATTTCAAGTTTGTACGAAATTCTATCAAAATCGGATGATTCTGAATCTTGGTTAAACAAACTTATTGACTGTGACCTTTCCAAGGCCTTTGATTGTGTTAACCATAGCATACTTTTAAAAAAGCTTGATGTGTTCCACTTTTCAAAACAATCAATTAGATGGATTAAATCATAATTAGAAAACCGGTTTCAAAGAACTGTAATTTTGAAAAATTATTTAATATCAAAGTATCCTTGGGAGAATATTAAAATGGGTGTTCCATAAGGGTCTATCATAGGACCTTTGCTCTTTTTATTATATATAAATGATTTTCCTAGAAATGTTTCAGCAACAATTAACTATCCTGAATTCAGACGATACAACTGCATTGATCAAAGTCCCAAAGTGTTAATTTCATGCTCCATTACTTTGGATCATACTTTCTTTGAATTTGCAAGCTGGTTTGAAGTTAATGGACTTAAACTGAATCAAAATACAACTAAAATATTAAATGTTCCTAATGCACAGTCTAAAGAAGAATTAAAGTTCAGAAATCATCCTTCACTACCAGTTTATACCAAACACTTAAACGAATTTTGGTACTGCAAAATCCCTTAGTTTGGAACTGGCTATTCATTTTTCTTGGACTAACTGTATACGGTAGATAATATTATTAGTAAATTAAATTCAGCCTTTTATCAAATGCTAGTTCTACGTAATTATAGACCTTAAAACTAGAACTAATATTTACTATCCTTTTTTTAAATTATATACTATGGGATTGAGTTGTGGGGACTATCATATGATTCAGTTTAAGTTTTTAAAGTACCGTACAGACCCTTGTTGTTTCAAAACTTTTCTTTATTTCAGGAGGATCAGAGGATGGGAACGTTTTGAGAAGTGAACTGAATGAGCACCTGAAACACATTCGAGTTTGTTCTATGTCTGATGAAGAAATATTGACTGAAGTGCTAACCAAAGAAGTACTCACACGTAGAGAACTGAAATTTATTGGCGAAACTCGTAAAACAAGAAAAGCACATCCTAACTTGAAAACAGTTTGCAACAAAGTAATGAAAAGAGTTTGCCCTTTTGTTGTATCAGAGTTGACTGAACTATCTCTACGCTGCGGAAGTGCCCATGGAAACAGTTCAGACTCAAAATTCAAACTCAGAACTGAGAAAGCTGGAATAGAACTGTGCTCTGTAGAACTTGACAGTTCAGAGATGGAAGCTCATAAGTGCAAATGCACTATATCTGTGAGACGAGACGGTGAACCACCAGATATTGTTGAATTCCAAAGACAGATCAACAAAGATTCCTCTTGCCTTGTTCCACTCCTCATAGAGAACGAGTATGTCCGGTTGCTGCCAAACTCCAACTATTTGATCAACTTTAAATTTTCGTGCTCTTCCTCTCATGTAGCAATGCATCCATCTTTTGGCTTTTCTCTTTGGGTGACAGGAGACCACTTTACAGTCCATTTTGAATCAAATTCTACAGGAAATAAAGTGGTTCATGTTAAGAAAATCTGGTACAAAACACTGACTCAGAGAGTGGAAACTGTTTAGACTGCTATTGGGAACCTGTGGTCTAGCATCTCAAACAAAATTCCAAGATAAAAGTAAGACTAAAGAATAAGTGATGTACCGACCAGTGAATTTGTTTCATCATCTATCTTACATCAGATGAAACATCTCCTGATCAAATATTTTGGAATTTTAAATAAATAGCTTTGGTGCAGATAACCATTAAAAAATTTATTGATGGTAAAATAAGAAAAGAAAAACTATATATACATTTAATATCTTGTTTTTGTAATTGTTATTTGTTTTGTTTGAAATTATAATATTTAATAGTAATATGCTTTTGTGATTTAAGTGTTAAAAATCTTTAGTACCGTAATAGGGATCTTTATTTTTTCTCTTATACTGGTAGATGAGAAAGGTCTGACTACAAAGTACCATTTACTTGTGAAAAGCTAAAAGTAAAAAAAAACCACTAATCCAGTGGCTAATGAATTTTAAAAACACTGTACCGGTAGCTATTTGTTCATAAACGAAAGAAAAAAATACATAGGGCAAAGAACAATGCATTTGTTAAAATTGATTGAACTAGTGAACCTGTGCGGCTCAATGCCCCGCAAAAAACATATTAATTTAGAAAACGAATTCATCGTGTCATATATATTGACTCGACGTTGGAAATTAAATTCAGTAATAAATAAGGAAGCAGTCCAGCAATTTTCTAGCTGTATGCGTATTATATTTATTAAATTAATAAGTGTTCAAGGTTAAGTATGTTATAGTGTGGTTATTTTTTTTAAAGATTTTAAAAACAAATTTGACAAAACATTTTATCATATCGAACCAATTGGCCTATATAGCATATTTTGAGGGTCATAAATGCTGCTTTAAGAAAACACTTTTAAAAATAAACACTAAAAAATAATATTTTTATCACAAAAGCACTTCTATGAATAGGCTACTACGATTTTAGTCTTAAAGTTACCTGCAGAAATATTACCCTGGTCAGAATTTTCCATAATGAATATGCGTATCCTATTAAAATATGTAGCCTTACTTAAAACAACAAATAAGCTCATATTTGCTCATGACTGAAACTGGTCTGGCTAAGAACAGTGCTTAATTAGCTTTAATTAGCTTAACAGTGCTCGTAGTTAATTAAAGTGCTTGTGCTGCAAATGAAAAAAACAGAAATTAGCATTCTTTCCATTTTAACAGGTAAGTTTGTTTCAGACGGGCAAATTTTTATCCTCGAAATCAAAAATGTCCCTACTCACTTGTTCCAGTTAGGACTTTACATTGTTGTTAACCGTTCTGATCAAATGAAGCCTTGTGCCATTAATGAGGCCCTTTTTGATGTATTAATCTCAATAAAACCACCGCCCCTTTTATTAGTATAATCTGTGTCTTGGCAATCCACTGACCTCTATATTTAAAAACTCAGTTGGATTTTCTAGATGGGTGTCTCTGCCTGATCTGTTTTCGAGGACCCACTCTTCTTCCCCTTGGTATACTGACAATTAATTACCTAACTTGTCAAGTTCATGTAGTAATTCATTAATACTGTTAGTTTATAAAGAAAATTAGATAAAAGTTACTTGGCTTGGTGCTTTCAAAACTGCAAACTCAAAATACATAACCCACAGGTAAAAAAGAATCAAGTTATTGGTAAAAAAAAACTATGTTTGTTTAAAAACATTATTCACATGAAGTAGATGATTTGTTTAATTTCTCGATCAGCTGTTTCGTTTCTAATGAATTAATAATGTCAAAGATTTGTGATTTTAAATACATAAATTACTAGGTGGCGTTCGCAGAGGCATCCACAAAATTGAGCGGAGTCATCAAGGGTTCGCATTATATTGTTTTTGTTAGTAAAATCGGAAACATTTAGCATGTTATAGTCCTTTAAATTCTGAACAAAATTGTACAAATCCCATTTGCGTTATTTACTCTCACCACTTACGCATGATAAAGGTTGTTGACTAACTTATGGGAGAAAGTATGTGTCAGAATGCTGATACCGTTTATTAATGCATGCGTTGCGGGTCTAAAGTAGCATTTTTACTCTTTAGGGAGTAAAAATAGTTTTTAGCCTCTATGGAGTAAAAATCAGCTGTTGTCAACTCAGTTGTAAATCTCTATTTTAAACGATTGCATGAATCGAAATATGTATCGATTCGTGCTTCGTGATCATTATAACCTACAGTCTACAGTCTCTTCCCATAGCATTTTAGCATTGCAGATACATTAATCCATTCCCACACTCAACACTGCTCACCTATACTACTTCCTTCACCACCCCCTACGTCGTGGACCTGTTTCCCTTTCTTCCCATAGCATTTTAAGATTACAGATACATTAATGCAATTGCCAAAGACAGTTCCCACACTCTGTACTGCAACCCTTACTACTTCCTTCACCATTTCTTACGTCATAGACCTGTTTCCTTCCCTTCTCATAGCATTTAAGTATTCGATACATTTATCTAACTGTCCAAACAGTTCCCCCACTCTGCACTGCCAGCCTTTACTACTTCCTTCACTATTTCCTACGTCATGGGGCCTGTTTCCTTCCCTTCTCATATCATTTTAGGATTGAAGATACATTAATCTAACTGCCACAGATTAATCTAATCGTCATAAACAGTTCCCACACTCCGGACAGGTCGCCTTTACTACTTCCTTCACCACTTCCTACGTCACGGGCCTGTTTCCTTCCCTTTCCATAACATTATTGGATTGCAAATACCTTATTCTCATCGTCATAAACAGTTCCCACACACCGGACAGCTCGCCTTTACTACTTCCTTCACCACTTCCTACGTCACGGACCTGTTTCCTTCCCTTTCCATAGCATTTTAGGATTGCAGATACCTTATTGTAATCGCCATAAACAGTTCCCACACTCCGGACAGCTCACATTTTTTACTTCCTTCACCACTTCCTACGTCACGGACCTGTTTCCCCCCCTTCCCATAGCATTTTAGGATTGCAGATACCTTAATCTAATCGTCACAAACAGTTCCCACAGTCCGGACTGCTTGTCTTTACTCTTTACTACTTCCTTCACTACTTCCTACGTCACGGACCTGTTTCCCTCCCTTCCCATAGCGTCATAGGATTGCAAATACCTTAATCTAATGGTAATAAACAGATCCCATACCCCGAACAGCTGACCTCTACTACTTTCTTCACCACTTCCTACGTCGCGGACCAGTTTCCTTCCCTTCCAATAGCATTTTAGGATTGCAGATACCTCAATCTAATCGTCATAGACAGTTCCCACACTCCGGACTGCTTACCAGCTCGCCTTGACTACTTCCTTCACCACTTTCTACGTCGCGGACCCGTTTTTCTCCCTTCCCATAGAATTTTAGGAATGCAGATACCTAAATCTAATAGTCATCAACAGTTTCCACACTCCAGTATGCTCACCTTTACTACTTCCTTCACCACTTCCTACGTCACGGACCTGTTTCCTTCCCTTCCAATAGGTTTTTATGATTGCAGATACCTTAATCTAATCGTCATAGACAGTTCCCACACTCCGGACAGCTCGCCAGCTCACCTTTACTACTTCCTTCTCTACTTCCTACGTCACGGACCTCAAGATAGTGTCGTCATTTGATTATATTTATGATCCATACCGTTTCTGTTCTAATATCTGTGAAATAATGCTATCAGCTATTTCTTTATCTACTGCATTCAAAAGTCAACAGCTGATCATATGTCTTTGTTTATGTGTCAAATACTGCTTCCATAAGGATTACATTGAAACTTTGATACCCAGTGGGGCGGATTCCTGAGAGACTTTTTTAACGCCATATAGATGTTGGCACTCACCGATATGGTCTTTATCACCAGGCAAAATTTGAAAACGATTGATTCAGCTGTCTAGGAGGAGTTTGCGTATTACGAAATGCATAAAAGTCGACGTATAAGAGCTTCGTCCGCTTCGCTCGCTCCGCTCAATTATAGTAAAGTTTTATAAATCATGGTAACTTATTCTCAACTAAATTTTACTATTCCCAGCATGAAAATAAAGTAGTGAGATCCAATATGAGTAAAGCTTAAGGCACACAATCCTTGATGGAAATGTAGTATACATTAACAGTCATAATACACAGCAATTATTATGTAGTAGACTTTGACTATTTTCAAGTAATAAACATATGATTCTGTAAATAAAAATTATCTCCCTTGTTATCCTTATGGAGAAATACGAAACTTTAAAGGGCCACAGGGCCTCACTCTCGTAATTATTTCCTTAAAAAGAAGGTTTCCTGCACAACTTCACGTTACGCCCTTTCCAATGACACCAAAAACATGTCAATCGGTTCAGTAGTTTCAGAGGAGTAATTGTCACAAAAAACCTGCTTGCGTATTAAATAAGTACAAGAGGTTCAACCCGCGAATTCACGGATGTACAGAAGCCACCATTAAATTAATTTAATCAACTTTGACTTTATATTTCATGTAAAGGGCCCAAGTTCGAAATAATTGTCATCTGGAAGGATGTTAAAAGCAGTGGAACCTTCATACCATACGTCCTGAGGTGGCCAAGGTGGGTACGGTTGTACCTGAACTCGCTTCTCTCTTTCACGACGTCTTTAATACTTTACTTTCAATGAAATCTTTAATACTTTACCTGTTAAAAATCGGTGACAACCTCTTGGAACGAACAACATACATGGTTTATTAATCTCATATTCATCGTGTATCGGACACCTTTAATCACTCACTTGTATCAAAAAGCTAGAAATAGCTTCACTTTCCATTCACCGCACTTCTTTTAATAACATAAAAGTTAATAATAAGATAAGTAAACAAAAATGTAAACAAACAAACCATATTGTCAATTGCATTGGCCAGCTGTTGGTCGCTAAATTAATCGAATGACGTTAACTTCCAAAACATGCAAGGCGTAACCCTTTGGAAATCAGCCTGCGGGGCACAGCCCTAAGGGAGTTTGTCCATATCAATACTTTTCGGCAAATCTACACTTTCTAAGCTTCATTTTGATATGCCATATGCCTATATTTTTATTTGGTAAATGACTTTAACCGTTTACATAAAATTTGATTGTATCACTTTAATAATATAATAGATAGATAATGAAGTGGCACCAGGTATTGTTGAAATATTAATTTCTCAATAACTTTTGGATGTAGAACAAATGTTACAATGGCTAAAATGATGTATTGTTGTGTGTCCTCTTAATTTTGTTCAAACCATATTCTGTATTTCCAATGGTTAGTGAAATGTGGTAAAAAAAAAATTAAATCAACTATTATTATCCAAGCACACCATGCACAAATGTACATATACCACCATGTGCACCATGAGCTGATGTGCATGAATGTTAAGTGATTCTTAATATTTTATGTCCAGATAGAGGCGTTTTTGACCTATAAACCTATGCTATAACTAAACTAAATGCTTACTAAAGATTACTTGAATTTTTGGTTAAGTTATTGTTTAATACTTAAAACTTGTTCACCGTATTTCAAAGATTATTTTTAAATCTGTAAAATGCTGGGTTAACTTGCATACTTACTTGCATACTTGAAGGTATCCCACTTGTAGCATTTCAGCCGTGGTCGTCATTTTGGTTTATATAGAGTAGTAGGCCTATATAATATCTTCATCACTCAGGTATTCATCAATAGAGTAATAGGCCTTTTCCATTAAATAATTCTTCAATTTTTTCTTGAATTCGGTTGGTACAGAGCAACTTCTTAATTCAACCGGTAACCTATTAAAAACTTTACTGGCCAGTCCTTGAACTCCTGATTGGATCAAAGTTGTTCTATGGCTTTTAAGGTGCACGTTGTGTTTGCCTCTTGTGTTGTAACTATGAACTTCTTCGTTCCTCTTAAATATTTCAGGAAATTTCAAAACCAGCAAGGAAGATTCCAGAATTACGACAGATGAAAGAGTCAATATTTTTAGATCTTGGAATAAAGGCTTACAATGCTCCAGGTAATGAACCTTGCATATAATTCTTATAATTCTTTTTTGTAACAGAAAAACTCTGTTGGCCTCACTACATCCTCCCCAAAATGCAACTCCATAACTTAAAATGCTATGGAAACACCCATAGTAAATCTTCATCAGAACATCTAATTCGACCACATTTCTCAGTCTACGAGCCAGGCAGCAGACCACGGTCAGTCTCTCTATTACATTGTCAATATGGTCATTCCATCTCAGATTATCGCAAATGTTAATGCCGAGATATTTAAAACTATTTTGAGGTTTGATATTAACTTGGTCCATTTTAATCAAAGGGCTGTAGTCTGGTTTTTTCCTGTTATAAAAATGTAGAAATCCAGTTTTTCCTTGATTTAATACCAACTTATTATTATGGCACCAATTAGCCACGCTATTTACACCGGACTGAGTCTTCTTAATTGATTCATATGTATTTGAGTCGGACACCATATGACAGACGTCATCAGCATAAAGCCATACCTCACCCTGCTGCACAACTTCTGGCAGATCATTAACAAATAGTAAGAAAATAACAGGACCCAAGTTAGAACCCTGCGGAACGCCGGTATTCACATCATGTTGTATCTCTGACTTGTATCCTCTTATTACATGATCCTCACCAAGGTGTTTGACTACTACCACTTGTGACCTGTCCCTTAGAAATGACATGATCCAATCTAATGGTTGGTTCTTAATACCAAACTACTACTATCTACTCTCTCCTCTTTACAAGTTTTGCAAATTTATAAATAAATATCATTAAGTATAAACTTTCAACATTTTGAGATGAGATTAAGTATTCCACTAATCCTTTCCAGAATTAGTGAATTGCTCATCTATCTATCTATCTATCTATCTATTAATAGGCAAGCATGTTTCTTTAAAACCTTTTTTCTCAGCTCGTGTCCCATGTAGCAAGCAATGTATATAATATGTAAATATTCGGGATTAAGGTATAACCAACGTATATGTATTAATGATACAGATAATATACATATTATATACCAATATGAAAATACGGTTTCATCCAAAATAAATTTTGCATAAAATACTGTAAAATGAAGAAACAAACTGTAAATTTTCACCTAAATGTTGTTTTGAGGGCATAAATTAACTTTCCAGAATGCAGTAAAATAGTAAAGGTATTGATGATACAGATAATATATGTATTTTATATCAATAGAAAAATACGAAAAAAATTGTAGTGTTGTATTTATTTCCCTGCATTTTTTCAACATCCTGTGTAAAATGTATTTGTAACACATACTGTACTATAATATTCATAGATGATGAACAAAATATTCTGCCGCGCGAGATGAGATACCCGAGTCTCTGCGTTTTCTTAAGCCTGTGTCACACTTGGCTACTTACTAGCAGCTACCTAGTAGCAGCTACTGAAATAGCAGCTACTTTTCCTGTCACACTTATTTTGGTAGCGTCTATTCACTAGCTGCTACTACTAGTCTAGCTCAAGAGAGGTTATGTCCCAAAGACACGGATATTTTCTATACAGGTTCAAAAAATTAATCACATCTCCCCCACCCCACTTCGGATCACTCATGATTACTTCAGAAATTATTCAAAATGAACGAGAATAAACAAATCAGGCAGACAGCACGTGGTGCAAGTAGCCGCTAGTCTGCTATTGAAGCTGTCACACTGGGCGACAGTCGCTACTTGATAGCTGCTAGTTGGTCACGTGACTCACTAGCACAGTTTAGTAGCACGGAAAGTTGGACATGTTCAACTTTCCATGCTAGTAAAATTTCACTAGCGCGCTACTCTTAGTAGCTGCTACTGCCTATGTCACATTGGCTACTTAGTAGCTGCTATTTCGCTAGCTGCTAGTAAAGTAGCGTAGTGTGACACAGGCTTTAGGTTCGACGATGTTCACTGATGCATTATGGGAGCAAAACAGCGGGGGTCAGCTAGCATCTGTCAGCATCCGATCCGCCACCGCCATATTGTTTGTCTTAATGTCTTTGTCTCACTCTCACAACTCAACTCACAACAGTCACAACGAACGTTGTCCTTGTGGATGTGTTTAAGAGCATCTACTTCTGATTTTCAGTGTTACAGTGAAGAATTCGTTGTTTTGTTATTATTTACTTATCATTTAGGTCTATTAGTTACTTTTTACTTTATATTCTTTAAGATTTGCGTTACATCTTCGACTTTTTAACTTCAGTGGCGATTCCACTAACTTGAGTTAAGGTAAGTTACACAAATTATTATCGTTATTGTAAGTTATTAAGAGATTTAGCATATGTTTTGTTAATAACTCGAATGGTGGTAATCTAATTTAAATACTTTATAAGTGGAAATAGGTTACAAATTAAGTTAGCCTTCCTAACCCCTTAAAAACTCTACGGATGGAGGGAAAAATTAGGCTGTAGTTTACAAAACTAAGGAAGCCAACTTCAGGAGATAACCTAGACCTAATTCATTGCAATATGTCCTTGGTCTGAACTAATTTAGCTTGGAGACAAGCTAGGCCTAGGTCTACTTAACAAATACCGTAGCTAAACTTATGCCTAAGTTACTTAGAACCTGTCATAATAGCCTAGGCCTATCTTACAGTTAAGACAAAAAATGATGTTAATTGGTAAGTTTATGTTAAAATTCAGGCCTAGTCTTGTAGGCAGATGAATATTTTAAGACCAGAAGGGGGTAACTTAACTTACAGTTCCGAAGAGAACCTGTGATCTGTGAACAGATGGATGACTTAATGATAAATATCTTTGGTAAGTTAAATTAAATGTTTATTCTTCTTCCCAATGTAAACATCAAATTGACCAATGATTTGTTTTGCCTACGTTTCTATCGATATTAACTAGCCTATAAGCATATTTAACCACAAACAAAATATAGCCTGAGACGGTAACTTACTAGCAAAATATAGCCTAACCTATTTAATGAAAAAGCAACAAAAGAAAACATAAAGTTAGCCTCTTAGGCCTATAACTTAATGTAGGCTATAAGCTAACTGGGAAAATTAAAGTCAATGCAATATTAAAGTTAACTAGGCCTAAACTTAGGCCTAGGCCTATGTTAATATTTATAAAAATATTGATAAATCGTTATTGATCTGATAACTTAATAAGATCGCAGGTTCTCTGCGGAACTGTAACCCCAGAAGGCTGCAGCTTTATAATTAGGCCTACGTCCTTCAAAACTATCGAAAGGAAATGTCAAACAAATAACTTAAGGTGCCGCATTTGCGATCAGTAGGTTATGCTAAGTTTAACTTATGAAACAACATCGCAGCTACGTTTAGTAATAAACTTGAACGAAAGTTTGCATAAGTCAAGAGTAATTTTTATCAAGGCTTGGCACATAATAGCCTAGGGTACGATTTATTTATAGATGGCACTTTGAAGGGCAACAACGCTATCAAAATGTATATCAAATATGCCTATGACATCACAGCTGTCTTTCTAAGATCTAGGGATAAAAGTTTTAACTTACCCAGTACCGCGGTTAAAAATGGGCCCTGGTCCAGGGGCGCTAGAGTTTTTTTTTGTTTTGTTGGGTGCGCTAGTAACAGACACTAATTGGAAAATATCTGAAACCTCCTCACTTCGTCTTCCACTCATGACTCATCACTGCCACTGTTTGCATATTAGGCCTATCATTAACTATACTTAATCGTCTGTCTTTATTTGTAGGCTATTAATTTGTTATGTCCTTTTTTCATTATACTCAATGTCAGTTGCTTTTGTCAAATGGCGAGAAACTTATTACAGTAGCCTATCAATTTGTTAGCAAGTAAAGATACTGGCCGTGTTTTTGCTTATGATTTTATTTACGTTTGAAGAATGTTATTTTACGTTGTAATATCACACCCTTTTTCTGTGAAATGAGCAAAAAACCAAGTGGCAGTGAGTTTAGAAAGAGGGCGACAAAAGATTCGTACGGTAAAAGTGTTACAAAAAGTTCCTAAAATAAGTAGCCTAGTTTTTACGGTCATTAAAATCATTTAGGCCTAAATGATGATGTGTACAGAAAGTGATGTAGGTAAATCTGAAAATGAACTTTGATGATGTTAAGTTATTGACGAGTTGGCCGAAAAAAAATGTAGAAAAAACCAGCCATTTTACGGTACGGTATTGACTTTTTGGAGATTTAAATGTTTGCAATTATAACTTATATAAATTAAAACTATGTTTAAATTCACACTTTTTTACAACTAAACCAATTTTACTTTTAAGAACGCACCATTGGAAATATAAGTGTGTACGGTATGTAAGTAACAGTTAAACTTTAATTGATGGTTTACGTTTTTAGTTACTAAGCTGGTAATTCAATTAACAATCAAAAGTAAACACAATGAGTCTTCTTATATTTGTTAGGCCTATATTTCAGTTGCGCGAGCAACTCATAGTTGCGCTCATAGCCCCCCCCCCACCCTGCCGACATTGATTTGAATTATAAAATGAATATAGACATTTTTAAAATGTCTATATTCATTTTATAATTCAAATCAATTATAAAATGAATATAGACATTTTAAAAATGTCTATATTCATTTTATAATTCAAATCAATGTCGGCAGGGTGGGGGGGGGGGGGCTATGAGCGCAACTATGACTTGGGCCCATAGCGTACCACATAACTGACCGCGGGCTGAACTTACCCCCGAGTGTAGATATAACTTAACCTAAAAATACAGAGGAGTGTGACGGCTGGGACTGAACCTGCTAAGGGAAAAACTTAAGAATTGAACTCACAGTCAACTGTGTATAAAATATAATTTGCCCGTTGACTTTCAGTGGCGTAACAGAAGGGCCCGCAATGCGGGGTGCCCGGGAGCTGGGGGGGGGGGGGGGGGCGTTGGGCAGAGAGACCCACTAATTTGTTTAGGGTATCACTCTTTTTATGATTAATCTGTTTGATCATTGTATCGGTGGTCCTAAAATAGCTCTGGGGGGAGGGGGAGGGCGATTCACTATGTTGAATCGGTGGTCTAAAAATAACTCATAAGAGGGGGGCCCAAAAAATAAGTTTACAGGGGGGCCCGTAAAGATTTGTTACGCCACTGTTGATTTTGTTGTGCTAAATAATGTATAGAATCTCGAACGTTTCTTTTTCTAAATGCTGGGCCCAAATACACTACTTTACTTCTTTGCATTTGCCCGATTTTGAGCAACATGTAGGCTAGGCCTACACTAGTTTTTAATAAATGAAGGTCCTATAATCTAAGCTTCTTACAAACAGATTTGTAAACTTAAACTTTTCTGCCATCCTTGTTGAAAATAATAACATACCGTACTTTTAAACAAAAAAGCTTTTTATAAAACACCAGACTTGTTAAACTAATATAATAGTAATAGAGGTTGAAGAGTTAAGCATTTTTATAATGTGTTTCAGGTCAGTTATCTTCGCACGGTTGGCGGGGCCAGTGTTGAAGACTCATCAAGACGGATCCTTGTAAGACTATTCAAAAATGAGCTTGCGAGAGAATTTAGTTGGGAAGGAAGAGGAGGAAAGAAGTGGAGTCTGCAGAACTCTGCATTGGTGCAATTGATTTGCCGTAAGTTTTTAACATTTGGTTTATAATGTTACTTTTATTTATTCTTTCAATGATAGGCCTATATTTGACATTTATTTATTTTTCTATAAAGTCAACTCAACCAAAGTAAGTAATTTATTTTTTAACCCTGTTTTTACCATCATAAGTTTTATTATTTAACTAATAATTGGTATGTACATATACGTCATACAGTAGCCTACATTTACTTCATACCCCCACTTGAAAATGCCATTCTGGCGAAACATCTTGTTATTCTTTACATACATTTTTAGCAGTATGGCGTAAAGTTACGTAACAATTATTAGTCAATAAAAAGGTTCAGGGGCTAGATCAATGGATTTTAATTATATTAATTTATCATCTTATAATTAATTATCATAGGCTATATGATATTAATTTATGATGTTACAACACATTTTTTGTCTGTAGAATGTACCGTACCTATCCTTTTTTTCTGCACTGTACTCTTTAAACCTCTTCAAAACTTTGATTTCTTGATTGCAACTTGTTAGTTTAGCTCAAAAAGAAACAATTTTGCTTAACACGTTCAGTGCGGCAGGCATTCCAACAGGCGCTCGCCAATGGCGGCGAAGCCCCGGCGCGGTGCCGTACCAACAGCAAACGCAATTGGCATTCAAATATTTCAATCTGACAAAAAACAAAAGAGCAGCGGCGATTGTACTACGTTACCCCGAGATTGAACGTAGTTCCCTAAAACACCCAAAGGTAGCAGCACTGCCTGGATCAGTAGTCAGTGGCTTTGTAATATGGCTTGAAGAGAGAAAATCCCCAAAACCGGTACAAAAGCATTGTCAGACGGGATTTTACGGGAAATTTTAGTAGGTACCAACCTACACCAAAATAAAGCTTACATTCTAAGCTACGGGCTAGCAACGATTTTAACGTTCCCCGGCAATGGCTGAGCGCATACTGAACTAATGTAGTGGGGGTTGCGCAACTACATCAATTGATGTAGGCCGCTCGTGTCGCGACTACATCAATTGATGTAGTCAGCACTAAACGTTTAAAAAAAATGTTAAAAATGAAAACATTAAAAATGAATTAATCTCAGTTTTGCCATCAAGAAAACAAAGGATTGATTACCAAAGATATGTTGCTCTAAGCGTGAATCTTGTGCGTACCCTAATATTACCTTATACACAGGAATACAGACATTGACACAAGTGTGAATTTTGTTTCAGGTGTAGTTCGTCAACAACACCCGTCCTCATTCGATCTCACAACGTTTGAGAAAAAAACCAGCGAATGGTTACGCCAAGCAGGAACAAGGATTTATGTCAAAAATAAAAATTTAGGCCTACCGCAGATGATCAATTAAATAGTTTTTTCTTGACATTTCTTCATTGTTTCATTTATATGTTCCTTTAAAAAGTGTGTTAATAAACAACAGAAACAATTTTATAAAAACAACTTTTATACTTGAATGTATTAGGGTACTTGTGATTACATCTGAACAAATATTTTTACTCATTTTTTGTATTTTTGTGCATTTATTTTTTGTTTTTTTACTGTGCAAGTATTTTTTGTGCACAATTTAGAATAGGTCTTAAAAGTTACTACAAAATCTATTATTATTTGTTGAGCCTAGCCTTCTTGTTTTCTCACATTAAATAAACAACAGGGAAAATGGAAAACTAAAAAAACAACATTTTCATGTAAGAATAAGATTCAGTTAAAAAAACTAGAAATTATTCATCAGTTGTGAGAAGTGAGTTAGTATTTTTTTTACACTTTCAGTTGTTATAATCATACTGTATTATTATTAATAATAGGTTATTTTTCTAAACTATTTCAACTTAATCTTCTAAACATTCAAGCTAGTTATTACTATTAATTATTATCAGCTGCATAATGCTTGGTAATATAAACACTAATATAATAATTAACATATTATTATTTACTTTTTTATGCAAACTAGTGTCCCTGTTGCTCGAATTCGAGCAATTGCTAAGTATTACAGGTGTTATTTTAAAACGTATAACAGTCATAATTTCTGATGTCTTTGACTCAAAGATTATGTAAATACTCAAGATGTACATAACAGATTATATCATTTTATCTAGGCTCTCTCGCTTTTTTCCGTTGTAATATCTCTACCCAAATTCAAATAGTAAATATTTCATTTCAACCAAGTCAGTAAATGTTTGTTCAAACTTATTGAATGTTTACAATTAACATATGTTCTTCTTCTCACTTTTAATATCTGTTAACAGCTGAAGTTTCATAACAATTTTTGTTTCCCATGTTAATCTTATGGAGAAATATGAAACTTTAAAGGGCCCCAGGGCCTCACTCTCTAATTATTTTCATAAAAAGAAAGTTTCCTGCACAACTTCACGTTACGTTCTTTCCAATGACACCAAAAACATGTCAATCGGTTCAGTAGTTTCGGAGGAGTAATTGTCACAAAAAACCTGCTTGCGTATTAAATAAGTATAGATAAATGCACTATCCAAAATGCTTGTTAAGTGGTACCTATTCTCAACAAGGTAATTTAATAAGTTTTTCTCAAATAATCTTCAATGTACGATAATTAAAAAAATTTAAAGCTGTCTTGGTCTAATATTTGTTAAGGTAGTTGCCATATTCTTTATCTTCCCTACTTCATTAAAACACATATTCTTTAAAGGTAAAATCATTTGTTTTTTTGTGGCTGCTACCATTTTTAAGGAAGTCTACAAAAATTGCATAATTCTCTCATTCTTTGGTTTGATTATGATATGAAAATAAATGCTAATAGCTAGCCTACACCAACAATATAACATTACATTTTGCATACTGTATTGTAATGATGTAGTAACTGTAATAGGTGCTCTTTCCCCTTCTAGACTTTCACTAGGGCCCCTCTGGTTCACCTTAGGAGCTTCGGATGTGATCCGTACCCCGAGGTCCTACGGGCCTGCTTCACATGAAACTACTGAACAGCAGTAGGTTGTCCCTTAACTAGATCAATTAGGTATTTACATGACAAATCACAAAACACATATTTCTAATGAAGACTTAAAATATTGTTTTACCATCATACAACACACCAACCCTCATGACACATAGTTCACCTCCCATAACAAATGCCTTCAAAGAAAACTGTTAGTAAAAATCAATGTATATAATTTTATATATTGATTTTTATGACAATTGTATTTTGAGCCACTTTTTATTAATATGGTATCAAATATGTATCATCTATGTATAAAATATGTATTTTATACATTTAAGGTATGCATCAATTTCTATCAAAATTTACAGATTATATACAGATGTATAATATGTATCATATCTGTAGTTGGATCCTTATACAATATGCAAATAATACATATTTAGGTGGGACATATTTACAGATACAATCTGTATTGTATACATTTCTATACAGATTGTATACAAAAGCTATACCATGCCGGTAGGTAAATTATATGTATTATATACATATTTGTGCTACTTGGGGTGCATCGCAGGAAAAATCTATGCATACTGTTGGAAAGATATTTACCTGTAGATGTGCAGAATCCCTTTATAAATTAAAATAGGCTCAAAAATAAGCACAAAAAATGAATTTAAATTTTGAAAAAATTAACATGGATCAAATGGGTTGCCATGCTGGTTACGAAATAACAACGAAATATAAACAGAAAATCAAAACAAATGGAAGAAACTCCAATCATATGTTTTATTCACAGTGTGGGATGAAAATAAAGAAGACTGTACATTAAATATTTTTGGTCGAGTTTCGACCACTGGACGACCTCTAGTCTATCTATATATTAATAGGCAAGCATGTTTCTTTAAAACCTTTTTTCTCAGCTCGTGTGCATCTTGGGGTAAATCTACGCATACCGTTAGAAAACTATTTTCCTGTAGGTGTGCAGAATCCCTTTATAAATTTAAATAGGCTCAAGGATAAGCACAAAAAATGAGTTTAAAAATTTGAAAAAATTAACATGGATCTTATGCGTTGCCATGCTGGTGACGAAATAACAACGAAATATAAACAGAAAATCAAAACAAATGGAAGAAACTCCAATCACATGTTTTATTTACAGTGTGGGGTGAAAATAGAGAAATGAGTAAGTTTACATTACATATTTTTGGTCGAGTTTCGACCACTGGACGACCTCTCGTACTTATTTAATACGCAAGCAGGTTTTTTGTGACAATTACTCCTCCGAAACTACTGAACCGATTGACATGTTTTTGGTGTCATTGTAAAGAGCTTAACGTGAAGTTGTGCAGGAAACTTTCTTTTTAGGGAAATAATTAGAGAGTGAGGCCCTAGGGCCCTTTAAAGTTTCGTATTTCTCCATAAGGATAACATGGGAGATAATTTTTATTTACAGAAACATATGTTTGTTACTTGAAAATAGTCAAAGTCTACTACATAATAATTGCTTTGTATTATGACTCTTAATGTATACTACATTTCAATCAAGGATTGTGTACCTTAAAGTTTACCCATAATGGACCTTACTACTTTATTTTAATGCTGGGAATAGTAAAATTTAGTTGAGATACCATGATTTAGAAAACTTTACTATAATAATTTATGTATTAAAAATCACAAATCTTTGACATTATCAATTCATTTGAAACTAAACAGCTGATTGACAAATTAAACAAATCATCTACTTCATATGAATAGTGATATTACACAAAAATAGTTTTTTTTAACCAATAACTTGATTCTTTTTTACTTATGGGTGTATTTTGAGTTTGCAGTTATGAAAGCACCAAGCCAAGTATCTTTTATCTAATTTTCTTTATAAACCAACAGTATTAATGAATTACTACATGAACTTGACAAGTTAATTGTCAGTATGCCAAGGGGAAGAAGAGTGGGTCCTCGAAAACAGACGAAGGCGGAGACACCCCTCTAGAAAATCCAACTGAGTTTTTTTTTTAATATAGAGGTCAGTGGATTGCCAAGACACAGATTAGAATAATAATAAAAGGGGGCAGTGGTTTTATTGATGAGGAATATTAATACATCAAAAAGGGCCTCATAAATGGTACAAGGATTCATGTGATCAGAACGGTTAACAGCATAATAGAATGTAAAGTCTTAACTGGAACAAGTGAGTGGGGACATATTTGGATTTCGAGGATAAAAATGTGCCCATCTAAAAAAAAAACTTACCTTTTAAAATGGAAAGATGCTAATTTCTCTTATCTTTGGCATTTGCAGCACAAGCACTGTATAATTAAAGAGCAGCATGGTTCTACCCAGACCAATTTCAGTCATTAGCAACTATATTAACTTATATGTTGTTTTAAGTAAGGCTACATCTTTTAATAGGATACGCGCATATTCGTTACAGTAACTCTGACCAGGGCAATCTTCCTGAAGGTACCTTTAAGACTAAAATCGTAGTATTCATGGAAGTGCTTTTGTGAAAAAAATGTTGTTTTTTAAAGTTTATTTTTAAAAGCGTGTTTTCTTCAAGCAGCATTTTTATGACCCTCAAAATAGGCTACATAGGCCTATTGGTTGGATATAATAAAATGTTTTGTTAATGTATTTTTAAAATCTTTAAAAAATAACTAAGTTTACCCTATAACCTTGCTCGCTGCCTATAACATACATGAACTTGAACACTTATTAATTTACTAAATATAATACACATACAGCCAGAAAATGGCTGGACTGCTTCCCTTCTAAGGCTTTATATTATTACTGTATTTAATTTTCGAAGTCGACTCAATATATAACACGATGAGTTTGTTTTCTAAATTCCTATGTTATTTTGCGGGGCATTGAGCCGCACAGGTTCACTAGTACTTATTTAATACGCAAGCAGTTTTTTTGTGACAATTACTCCTCCGAAACTACTGAACCGATTGACATGTTTTTGGTGTCATTGGAAAGAGCGTAACGTGAAGTTGTGCAGGAAACTTTCTTTTTAGGGAAATACTGAGAGAGTGAGGCTCTGAAGCCCTTTAAAGTTTTGAATTTCTCCATAAGATTAACATTGGAATACCCCCGCCGCAGCAAACCTGCAGACTAAGCGAATTTCCATTTGACTGATTGGATTTACACTGAAATGTCTACTTAAAAATATAACATTTATTCCCGATTTAAATAGAATTAGTTTAACAAGTACTTAGGTTTGCTGCATCAGGGAGGGTAAAATTGTTTTTTTTTGTAAAATGTTAATAGTTAGTAAGAAATAAAAACATTTTCCAAATTTGATCAAAATATGTTCATAAACAAGCAAACTACAACCGTTTACTTATTCTCCATAAGAATAACATGGGAATTTTAAATTTACAATTTTTTTTGAATTTTCTCCTTAACCGTTAGGCGCATAATAACGCTTCAATATACTAAATTATTTGTTTTTTTAAGCTCTACAAAATGGTTTGGAAATAAATTGCAAAATTTTAAGTTTTTTGGGTCAAAAATGGGAAAAACCTATTTTTACCCCATAAAACCCCCCGTAAACACCCGTTCCCATGGTCCGATCATGCTGGATCGCGAACTCGTTCGAATAAACGTAGGTTTACACGTTTGTACCAAATTTCATCAAAATCGGATCATTTTTGCTTGAGTTATCGTGCTGACGGACACATATATATATATATATATATATAAATATATAAATATATATATATATATGAATTTGAACGGATGGTGTTTTTGGCCTCTAGGGACCTCAAAACGAAAAAAAAAATCGGTCCCACGTCCAGGTCTTACCATGAGTACTACGGTAATAGCTTATTCCCTATATGGGAAATTCGCTAAAAACAAAAATTGTTATGAAACTCCAGCTGTTGTCAGAAATAAATAGTGAGAAGAAAAGCATGTTAATATAAACAGTTAATAAGTTTGCTAATTTAACAGTACAGTACATGCTGACTTGGTTGAAATTCGTTTTAAAATAACGCCTGTAATATTGCCAGCAATTGCTCGAATTCGAGCAACAGGGACACTAGTTATTTACTTATTTAATACGCAAGCAGATTTTTTGTGACAATTACTCCTCCGAAACTACTGAACCGATTGACATGTTTTTGGTGTCATTGGAAAGATCGTAACGTGAAGTTGTGCAGGAAACTTGTTTTATAGGGAAATAATTAGATAGTGAGGCCCTGGGGTCCTTTAAAGTTTCGTATTTCTCTATAAGATTAACATGGGAAACAAACATTGTGATGAATCTCCAGCTGTTGTCAGAAATGCTGTTCTGCTATTTAATTTAATTTGTTTACAAGGAGAATTGTTTCTTAGTGCCATGTGGTCAATAAGTTATACTTTTGCATATATTTTAAATTATATACACTATATAAAATGATGGTACTGTAATACATTAAGAGATATTCATTTAAATAATCAATATGTACGATTGAGCCTTTGCCTATATGTTTCCTGGTAAGTGTGTTGTAACTGTTCTTTATAGTATACTAGCTGACCCGGCGAACTTCGTATCGCCTAAGTTATAGGTTTCCCCTAAGACTGACCGATGGAAAGAAAGTACCGTTACGTTTAATTTTCAAGATGATCTCGTTCGCATCGCTCAATCACGTCCTGGTTGAAGTTCGTTCGCTACGCTCACTCACCTTTGGGTTGGAGCTCGTTCGCTACGCTCACTCACCTTTAGGTTGGAGCTCGTTCGCTGCGCTCACTTGCCTTCAGGTTGAAGTTCGTTCGCTACGCTCACTCACCTTTTGGTTGCAAATTAGCTGTTGTCATAAATGTAAAAGAAATAATAGTGCTGCACCCTGTTGGTAATCCTTGTAACTTTAATGCTATTGAACATCATAGAACAGAACCAACTTGTTTAATTGAAACAGCTGTTAAGATTCATTAATTCCATTTCTCCTAAGGTTAACATGGGAAACTCCAGAGCCACTGGGGCGGAGCCCTTTTAAGAATTTCGAAACGGGAAATAGTTTACTTCCTATTCGCATACCTACAGAATTTACACACCAAATTTCATAACGATCGGTGAAGTCGTTCCGGAGGAGTTTGCAGACAAACACTGTGACACGAGAATTTTATATATTAGATTATAGTATCTTAAAGTAAAACCAAAATATTATTTTCTGCATTCTCACCCCGTAGCGAAGCACGGGCAGAGCAACTAGTTTCTAACTAAAGCTTGATAGAATAAAAAGTATTAAACACGTTGTTGTAAACTCTGGTGTAAATTTGGCATCTCACCCTCACCACTACGGTCTAATATCTGTTCACTTTTCACTCAATAATATGTTAAAACTAATCAATCTATGTCCATACGTCAATTTAAAGTAAAATATCACAACTAATTTCAATAAATACGAATTTCCAAAAGTACAATCACGAACCTTCTCAATAGCCTGTGTGCATGTACTCTGGAGTGAAACTTGTATTTATCAAGATTCTGAATCAACAAAGGGTAGGCCTATACAAAATGAAGGTGTCTCTTTACTTCTACCCAATTCAGATAAGAATCTCTCTGTTAATCCAGGGAAAAGGGGAATCGTTAACTAAGAGAATATGCCTGTTGCTAACTATTTCAAAACTTTCTGTGTACTTAAAATATAACTCAAGTTTCAGTTGTTTTAATGTGTTCAGTTATTGTCCAGTACGGTACTGTTTTGGGTTTCTTGTTGCTTTGGAATAAAAATCTTGCGGTCAATTTTCTCCTGTATTCATTTTAGTGGTTTCATCAAAGTATTATCTTGGTCAAAGGCTGAGACTACATACCATAAACCTACCTGAAGAATTCATATAACTCAAGAGTCAAAGGCAAGGGGCTTAGTTCTTACTGATTGTAGCCCAATTGTGAACCAATTTAAAAGATCTTGGGACCTCAAAACGAAAAAAGTAAATCGGTCCCGGGTTCTTACAATGAGTACTACGTTAATAGCTTATTCCCTATATGGGAAATTCACTAAAATATCTGTTAGATACAGTACCATGGATAACCCTATACCAAATTTGATCAAAATTAGACCACAGGTGTGGTTTGTAGCTCTACACACATCCACACACCCACGCACGCTGAATGAACTTTTACTACCTTTCAATTCCTTAATTTAACATAGGAAACCCCCTTCCTAATAATAACATGCAAAACAAGAGACGGAACAGTCTATGAAAGTGAATTCATAGCGCACAGCGTGTTACAGAATTAGCATATTTATACAGGCTAGTTGTATCATGATTTCTACCTGATTGAGGTAAGTAAATGACTCTTTATGGTGTTATCTACAATCAAAAAGTTTAATTTATTGTAAATTAGTAGTTTTATTCGCCTAAAAGCTGTCTGAAACGAACATATACTTTGAATGGTAATGCATTTTTATTTCGTCTCGCAAACAAGTTTAGAGACCTATTAATTATTGAAATGAGCAATTTGTTCAGGGGCCCCTCGTTAATCCATTTGTATATATTGAACCGGAAAGATATAGAACGAGGCAAGCATGTTTCTATAAAACCTTTTTTTCTCAGCTTATGTGCATCGCAGGGAAAATCTACGCATACTGTTAGAAAGAAATTTTCCTGTGGATGTGCAGAACTTATCTATATATTAATAGGCAAGCATGTATCTTTAAAACCTTTTTTCGCAGCTTGAGTGCATCACAGGGAAAATCTACGAATACTGTTAGAAAGAAATTTTCCTGTGGATGTGCAAAATATTTTTATAAAATAAAATAGGCAAAAAAATCACAAAAAATAGATTTAAATTTGAAAAAAATTAACATGGGCCTTTTGGGTTGCTATGCTAATGACGAAATAACCAAATATTAACAGAATATCAAATAGCTATTTACATTACAAGTGTAGTAAGAGCGTTTTTACATCACGCAGGTGAAAGTTGTGCAACGAGCGAAGCGAGTTGCATAATTTACCTAAGTGATGTAAACACGCTCTTGCGTAACGTGTAACGTACAAGATTTTACCTGACCCGACAATATACAGGAGGTTACGAACAATATTTTTCATTACCCATTTCACTCATCTTATAACAGTAAGGTTCATTTACAAACAAAAGCTAGGTTAGGAAAATTCTCCAAAACATAACAATAACAATAAAATTCAAGCACACAGCTGATTTCTAGCGTTAAACGTCGTTGGCTCCATAGAGTTATATTTTTTAAGTTATCCACTCAATGTTATTTAAATGGGTTTCATTACATCACCGAGTGAGTTTTTTGATACTTTACATCACTCGAGAAGTAAGGAAGTTGTATACATCACGCTTAGGATAGGGAAGTTTAACATGGCGGGTTAGGTAAACAAATTAATGCAATTCCAATCACATGTTTTATTTACAGCGTGAGGTGAAAATAGAGAAGATGTACGTACATTAGGGGGCCTACAGTCATATTTTGGGTCGAGTTTTCGACCATTGGACGACCTCTAGTAGGACGCAAGCAGGTTTTTTGGGACAATAATTACTCCTCCGAAACTACTGAACCGATTGACATGTTTTTGGTGTCATTGGAAAGAGCGTAATGTGAAGTTGTGCAGGAAACTTTCTTTTTAGGAAAATAATTAGAGAGTGAGGCCCTGGGGCCCTTTAAAGTTTCGTATATCTCCACGAGATTGACATGGGAAACAAACATTGTTATGAAACTCCAGCTGTTGTCAAAAATTAAAAGTGAGAAGAAGAACATTATGTTAATTGTAAACAGTCAATGTCTAAAAAGAAAACAGAGATACCTTTTTACACAAAGATATGGTGAACAGGGATATACATCTTGACAAATAAATAATTTGATTCGTAGTTTGTTCAATTGCATTACAATAAGGTGTTTTACATTTTGAGGTTTTCAAGGACATACGTCCCTACTTGCCACTAGTATATATTATTTTATATAATATTCAACATATATAACGCAATTAAATATAAATATTATGAATTTATTTGTAATTTGTTTGTATTTTATGTGCTCAAAAGAGGATCGATATGTAAATATATGAACAACGTAAATAATATCTTTCATCCCCTTAATGATAATTGTCTGTACATGAATTTAATTTGCGATATGCTAACGTTTATGAGACAGTTTGAACTATTGAGTTGTTTTATGATACTAGCGCACTACGTTTAACACTGTATTATTTCTTAAACGAAGAATGGATGCAGTATCCTGTTACTATTGAAATCCCGCTTATTTAATTTGTAAAATTAGAGTTTTGATAGTTTAGGATAGGTAATATGAAAGCGTGGAAACCCCCTGATAAATCTTAAAGGGATGATTGAACTACACAGTAAACGTTGCTGAAAAAAGTCAGTGAAGTGATAAAACAAACAACACTATCAGCTGTTGTCGTCTGTTGCCTAGAGACATCAAACATTGGATATTGATCTGAACCTGTATTTCCTTACATTTCTTGCCCAGCGGCATGCTTCCCAGCAGACATGTGAGTAGATTAGACAATAGATAAGATCAAGTAGACATTTGGAGTAGGCTTGAACAGATAATTAGAAAATCCCTAGAGTATTGCCGAGTAATAGCGTTTTTCCTTCAGGCAAACATGGGTTTCGAACATAAAGGAATATTTTAAATCGGAATACCAAGTTAAAAATTATCTTCATTCCCTATGCGAGATTTCTGACAATACTAGATTTTTTAACTATTTCAATTTTTAATGTCTTCAACTTGAAATACGAAGTAGATTCCTAAATTATAACTTGGTAGGTATTCCGCAAGAAAATGAAAATTTAGGTCTGAAGCCAGTGGTTGCCCGATTAGTAAAGGTCAACAGACCACTTGGCATTGTTTTTGTTTTTTAAATTAGAACTTTTTTGTTTATTCAGAGATTGTTTACAGAGATTAAACATGTGTTAGGTACTTGCTTTACCATGTTAAGAAAAAAGAAGGAACATACTAATTTGAGGGGTTTGTTTTGAACTGAACCTGAACTTTGCAGTGTGGGATAGCTAGCCCCCAAGGCCGCATTAGATATACAGTATTATTTTTAGATAATATTGGATAGCCTCTAAAACTTTGAAATAAGCATTTGAGGATTATTTCACATGTGCATAAGTAAAATGATCCTGTGTAGTTGCAGTGATTACAATTTGCATCTGTTTAGTAATCATAAGTAAATCATCGAACTAGTTAAGATTGGCATGATTTAAATATGACACATAATACGCTGGAGACTATTATATCACGAATAGTACTTCTGCTCTTCCACTGTCCTACCTTCTACAGCATAGTGAATGAAAAATAACAGAGATAGGTACAATAATAATTAGGTCTGAGCATCGGGTCCAAAAAAATCATGACGGCTTCAACATCGAGGGGGGGGGGACCACCATTGGACCAATTAACTTGACGTTTATAACCCGATGATAGAGTTTGGACTATGAAACCACTGTAGTCACTAAGTCCATAACAATAACTACACAGAATATCTTTTGACTGGATGTCACGTAAAACAAACCTCATCAGTTAACACATTCACCACCAGGTCACATAAGAGTCCTCAAACAGAGGAGTGTGAAAGCTAGTAGACAACTTGTTAAGTTAGCTTATTAAATCTTAAACATTTAGGAGTTGCAAATAAAAGAGAGATCCAAGAACGACCAAATTGAATGAAATATAATTTTCAGGCGTGACCAGTCAACAGGTTATGGGAATGAGCTACTTAGAGTGCAGCTTGCTGATACACAACCTTACGAAAAACCCAGAGTAAGTAGTTTATAGCTTACTAGTCGATGCTTTTAGAAAATAATCTTTGTACGAAATAAACTATTGGAGAGGTTATCCATATATTAATTTCACAACTAGTACCGTAAGTGGCATTTTCCGTTGCGTGCTCAAGTTTCAAGTGGGGCAAAGCCGGACACAGCTACACCTAAGTTCACTTGCGAGATTCAACTAACTTAAAAGCCAGAGGTTTATAAATCATATCATATCTTATAGACAAATCATATAATACTATGTAACTAGCAGAAGCCGAGTACTTATGACACGTCAATGTAACTATCGAGTGCGTCATAGTATTGCATACATCATGATTTTTGTACGCACAAGATTGTAGTGCTTCTTATCAGTATTAATGTATAATTTCACTACTGTAATTTTGAAGTTAGTATACAACCGAATAAAATAATACAGGGGGGGGGGCAATGAAAGCACCACAATTTATAAGTAGTAAAAATTCAAGAATATTCTCCCTATGTATATAAATAGCACATCAAAACACAGGTTATCTTTTGCCATATTAACTTAACAAAGTCATTTTTCAATTTCTTGAAAAAAACCCGCAAGTGACGTCCTTGTCTTACTTGACATTCCTTTTTAGTCACTTGAAAACTCCATAAAATACTCCTCCAGCATTTCTTCAGGAATCACTTTAGATTTTGGACAATTCTTAGCTTCGGTTCAAGCAAATCTGTGCGATGACTTTGAGGAATCTCGAACTTCAAGTAACTTATTAGAATAACCCCCCCCCCCCAAAAAAAAAGAGGAGCCAACGTAAAGCTTTCAACAACAAAAGATTCCTGGCAAATCCCTTTGGACTTTTGAGTTACTGCTACTCGCACTCTTTCAACATTTGCTGGTGTAAAAAGAGATTTGCGACACCCACCGATTATTTTTAAGGTTTGCGTTTATCCTAAATAATTTTACCCAGTTCACCATTATTTTCCAATCTGGAACAGTGCCATGTTGACCAAGCGTGCAACGTGGTCCAAACAATCTACGGGTTTTTGCACAAGAATAGGTTCCCACATCAAAATCTCAGTGTTAATAGCCTCAGGCATAATATTTACTAAAATGGCATAGTTTAATTGATGTGTTAAGCACACCCTTTCATTCATTGTTGCTTTACTTATAGTGTGACAACGAAAGAAAATCGGGATGCTCACACTGTAAATGTGTAAACAACATTATGTTTTACGGCCACTGGTGAAATTTTCTTCACCGTCTGTGTAAAGGTTCAGCAGATTTGATTAACATAATTTTCAGGTGGGTAGATGATGGATCAAGAGGTTTTGTCAAGAGTTTTTCAGTAATAAAACCCATATAAATAAATATTTTGCATGGCATATACATATACCATGGTATATAAATATATGGAAACTTTTGCAGATGCCATAAGTTTAATGGCCTTTGCTGCTACGGCAGTTGCTGTATCGTGGCTAGACACCAGAAAGACTTATGGACAAACTGGTATTTTTGGTAAGGATCATAAAATATATTATGTGACTTTTACTAATATACATGTATACTTTTTAAAACGTAAGAAGTCTGTCTTCATGTGAGTGTAAACTGGTTGAACCTTTGACCTTTGAAGCTTTGACTATTAATACAACTAGACATTCCAACCCCTATATAGCCAGTTTTTCAATCAAAATTATTAGTAGTTGATGTGAGCCACCGACAGATTGTGCTGATTCAAAGTACTCATTTCTGTTGACAGGTACACAAACATTTTTACCAAGTTAAATGACTAATTGTGAGCTATAGCAACTGTTATGACCCGTCAACTTGGTCGAAAAATGAGGTAGAAAATTGAACTTTAGGCACTGGCGCATTCTGTGACTTGCTCACACTCTTTTAATAACAAATTGGCGACAGCAGGTCTATATACATAGATGGGATGTCTACTTCAGTATCCAATAGTCAATGCTATGAGTCTAATCAACATCAAATTATGCGTCCAAGCTAGATAAAAGAATGCAAATTGGATCAAATTATGTGACAATAAGGAGTGAACCGTGTCCAAATGTTACAAAAGTATTGACATATACATAATACAGACATTGGAGCAACAAAATATTGACAGTATAACATTTATCAGAGTGTTTAAATTGTAGGACCAAACTAACCGTGTTTCCGAAACGGGATACAATTATGTGTTAACACTGTGCTAAACTGAAAATCAATTGTTCAAACTGTATAAACCAAGATTCTAAATTGGATAAATTTGTGAGCAGCTAAAAATGTGTTATTGCCAAATTATTTTTGTCATTGCTAGAGAACTAAAATCAAACTATTCGTCCAAAATATTCAAGTTTACCAATCCAGATTTAATAAAACTATGTACCAAAAATTGGATGAAATAGTTAGTAAAACGCCCATCAAGGTCTGTCCACAAATTGATCAAAATATTTGTAGGATTAGACAAAACTTGTGCCAAAGTTGGACCAACTCGTTTCTCCAAAGCTTTCCAAACCAAGTGTCCGAATGGGATCAAACTATTAGCCTAATTAAAATTAGATCAACAAGGATCAACTACATTAAATAAAATTTGGTTCCAACCTTTTATCAAACGTGCCAAAAGTTGATCAATCAGTTGGTTCTAAACCATCCGAAACATGTATCGAATCGAATCAGTCTACTTCTCAAAAACTGGTTCAAACCATGGTTCAAACTATGTATCCAAATCCAACCTCTGAGCCTAAATCAGACCAGACTGTATGCCAAAGTTTGATCAAACTACGTACCAATAACGAACCAACCTGTTTGTTAATAACTGTCCAAACTATTGTTTTAAGTTCAATCAGACTATTTTATCCAAATAAGATCAAATAAACAAACCGTGTATCAAAATGTAAGCAAACTGTTCCTAACTGCGTCCCTACACAGGCTCGTGGTGATGCTGGTGGGTCTGCTAGTGTTCATGTCTTTCGCCTCCTATGTGGCCGGTTCGTGCAAGCGACGACGCCATAATCTCATCCGCATCCGCAACGCGTCGTGCAGCGCCACGGCGGCGTCGGCGTCGCTGGCCTCGGGATACGGGGAGACTGATCCAGAGGGCATCATACAACCTCACCTCTCGTACAACAAGAAGAACTCTCACAGGGCAACGGCCATCATCGCCAAGTAAGCTGTAGACAGTCACATTGCTTAAACTTTACAGGGTGGAGTGTAGTAAATGACTTTTTATGTATATCTTTAGCTGCGTAGTTAGTTGTGAAGAAAAGACAGGAGGCCACTGTTTATTGGTGAAAACATGAGTTTTTTTATTTATCCAGTTGTGGTGGACAATAAAGTACTTAGTTTGTGATCACTTGCATTTTTTGATCTCTTTAGAATGATGATGCAGCTTGCATTTCGTTTGTAATTCGCGATTCCCCAACTGCATATATTTTTGGGTGGCAGTTCCTAAATGCTCGGAATACATTTTCCAATTTAAAGTTGTTACCTAGCTAAGATGACCATGCAGGGAACCGGGAATCGCAAACGGAGGCTGAGCTGCACTGCAACAACCGAGTGATTCATCTATAAGCATATCTCACATGGCCTTGCTTTATAAAACTGAAAATAGGATGGATACAACAAACCTTAAATTGTTACCTATAAACCACGATCAATCCCCTTCCTCTTCAACAACAACGCCTTTACATGATAAATTAAAGCACAAATACCACGCTCGAGCGTGGTCCATACATAAACTTTTTCATAAGGGTCTACCCTGTGATAATCTTAGAAATTATGTTTACTTAAGTCAGCGCTATGTTATTTTATTCCAATGTTACAAAATATTTAAAAACCAATTACATTGCAGCATTTGTAGGGACTAGTGGGTCGTTTGTGTTTTAGACACAGTCACATGATTGGTCTGCGGTCTTAATCGGTTCGTAACAAATTTTTCACCACACTATGATGTTTTTGGCTGTATTACATACGTTAATTGGTGGCTGAAAGTTACGTTTTGCTGGCCATGCCAGCTGTCATCGTAATTTGGGCGCCGAGCAGGTTTTTACAGCCCGGGGCCGCAAAATCAGCTGTCCGCTTACTTACTTAAAACATGAATGAATTTTAAATACACAATCAAAATCCATAGCATTGCAATAGAATTGTGTTATTGTCACCGTTGCCTAGCAACTATTTATTTTTATTATTGATGATTCCTCAAATTATTTTTTCACATAACCTTAAAGTTGTAGTTGTGTTGACTATCAGAGTGCATTATGTTAGTGGTGAATAGTGGTAATAGGGTATAGTGTGGTGAAAAATAGCGTTCGTACCACGGACCGAAATGGTTTTGCAGCTCTCGATCGATTTAAGTTCTCGACTTCGTCTCGAACTTAAAAACTATCTCGAGCCGACAAAACCTCATTTTCGGCCCTAGGTACGAATTAAACTATAACTTAGCCTACAACTTATGTGGGACCATCATGCCATGCCTACACAGAATAAATAATGAGACACTCTAATCATGTGTCTAGGTCTCTTAACCCACCCCCCCCCAACCAAAAAAATCACAAAAAAGCAAAAACACACCAAAAAACCTACTCTGCAGTCTGTTATACCACCTCCAGGAGCTGTAGTGTGTGATATTAAGAACTTATTCTACTGGAAATAAAATTTACAGAACTTATATTTGAGAAAATCTCATAAGTTATTCTTGAAAAGATTATTATGCTTAGCTAAAATATTCCATTATTTTTTCTGGCATAATATTTTATGGATTCTAGCCTTTTCCTAGGTAATTTACGAGTTATAGAAGTGAACTAGTTTTGAAAGAAAAAATACGAAAGAGAACTCTTCAATGCTTTTTGTTCTGACTAATGAATCAATTAAAGTAAAATGAAATAATTCAGGGCAGTATTTATTGCCGTATTGTTAATAGATTACTAGCTAATTGATATTGGGTCATTAGGGAGCTCACAATATGATTGATAGCAACTCGATATTACGCGATTATTCTGATCTGAACAAATAATTTATTTTTTCGTCATTATTCTGGCCTTCATAGTGAAGTAAGTTGTGAAATTGACACATTTGATGCATTTTTAAAGCATAGCGTGTAGGCCTATATCTTAGTTGATGTCGCATTGAAAATAAATTATGTGTCTTACTGAAATATGAATATAATTTGTAGAGTAATATTACTCACTATTGATACCTTAGAACTAATTGATGGCATGTCATACGTTTTTTATGTCACATATCTTACTACAGATGTCAGTAGGAATTCCTCTCGTTCAATTCAATTTAAACACAATTACAAATTTGAGTAACATCTACGAAAGTTTACATGCTTTTAGAATCGATCAAGAAATACGTAGTTACTAAACCAGCAGAGTGGCACAGTAGGCCTACATTATATGAACTGTACGCTTTAAAAGTGTTTAAATTTTGTTTGTATGCTCAAGTACAGTTTATGAACTAACCTGTTTCATACAGATTTTAAAATTAAAACTAACAGACTTAACTGACTAATGTGAGTCATGCTCTACTAGAACATTAGCAAATTCTCCATGATAGTTGTGAGGCCAGAGTGCAATAAGTGATAAGATTTATAATTATTATATAGCTTCAAGGAAATAATTGTTTTCAACGTAACCGATGTTTCATTAAAATCCGTGAAAATTGCCCAAAACTGTTGAATGATAACGTTAACAAGCGAGTCCAGAGTTTGAGGGTAAGGATTTATTTTTTACATTCACAATTTTTAGTGTTATGCAACCGTAGAAAGAGGATTGAATAGCGAGGCAGTGTCAAAGGGCAGTTTACACAAATTTTGTGCAGTTTTGTGCAAACACTAACAACCCCAGGATCGTTAAAACTGTCAATGTCTATATCATCAAACGTTTCTACAGTAATATGTACCAGTTTGTTATCCAAAATGAAGTCAACTGAAGCTTTAACATCACAAGAACTTTTGCCTAACTTTAGTCTATTATGTCGTTTGTGTCTTATTGATCCATAACTACTTCATTTAATAATTAATTTGGTATACAAAAAAGTGTGTCAATTTGGCTGTCAATATTTGATTTCTAAACATATACTGCACCTATAAAATAAAGCCTATAAAAATATTTAATGGAATATAAACCGATTCTTTCAATGCTGAAACCAACTGTATATTTTCCAAATAGCAGCACTCCAGTCATAGTCCTGTTCCACTATCCAGTTTGCCTCAACTTTACCACACTGGGTAGTCTGTGTCCCATAAACTTACGTCGTACTTCTGATGTTGCAGTCCAGGAGACCTGATGGTAGAAGACCTGACAGGTCCGTTGTCGCCTCCATACCCTCCGGTACAACAGGTGACCATCGTCAGGGGCTCCGCCCCACCACTAGGCTTCCGCCAGACCAACCACTACACGGAGCTGGTCCTTCCCCCTGGCTTCGTTGACACCCAATACACGAAGAGATAACACGGCAAACTGACTTACCGCTGCCTGCCACATAATGGGCTACCTGTCAAAGAGGATACAACGGAAGGGATTGATGCTCTGCGAAGAGTACTCTCATATTTACTTTCCTAAAACCCTTAAACCCTTTTTTAGTGGGAAAATACTAACATAACTAACTTTGGACATTGAAGAAGACATCCCTTGCATGGACCAGTTTTAGACAATTTCTACCTTGATTTGAGTCACTGAGGTACTTGATGCAACATAAAACGCTAACAACTTGTGTTAAGCCTTAATAGTTCTGTACAGTGAATATTTTCTTAGCATAAATATAAAATACAAAAACAAAATGTACACTTTGTTGTAAATCTAGTAAATCTATCTAGGAGCTAGAGCTGTAAATTTGGATTGTTCGATGACTAAATTTGTTGCTTGAAGAATTATTGTTTTTTGATGGCTTAAAATCCACTCTTAAATTGCTATTTAGTTAAAGGTTCTCAAACTATTATTTATAATATTTTTTATATAAATAATTTTATTGGATATAAGCTGTAAAATCAAAACTCTGAATATGCTTGAGGGTAAATGGCCATAATAGTTCCTAAAAAGTAATTCCGTTTTATAACAACATGACAAACTATTTATTTTCAGACTCAACGCCAAAAGCGTTTTTCGGACAAACAAAACTGTCAGAAACAATATTGTTTTTATTGGAAAAGGTTAGACTGGTTAGACGCAGTGTTTTTGTTTTACGCCCGTGGTCAGACAATTAGTTTTATTTTAATTAATCTGTGATGTGGACATAATGGGTATTTGAACGAAAACATGTCTTGAAAAAAGTAATTATGAGCCTAAGATGTGTAACAGAATTATGTCAGGTGTGATTCTGTGTGTATGCAAATATAATGAAAAGTTTGTGACCTATAAATGTATTCTCTAAATAATTACACACTATAATGAAATAAAGTGGGAATAGAATACATCGAAAATGTTTCAAGTTGAATAAACGCATTAAAACAAGTTTACGACAGTTCTGTAACCAAAAACGCCGAAAGTTAACGTAAGAGAAATGGTAACTTAGTGACGACAGGTTGTTTGTAATGTCAGGAAGATTAACGTTAAGTGATGAAATGTGACTTTAATTTATAATGGAGCGTTTTGTAATGTCCACATTCTACCACCCTTCACAAAAACATAAATAAAACAATGTGGAAGAGGAATAAAAAGCTCATTATGCATATCAGAGAAACTCTAAAATACCCCCGCCGCAGCAAACCTGCCGACTAACCGAATTTCCATGTCTGAATTGATTTTCAGTTAAATATATTTTAATAACATTAGGTTTAACGAGTACCTAGGTTTGCTGCTACAAGGAAACTAATAAAGTGTGTTTTTGAGTAAAATATTGATAGCTTAGTACAAAATAAATAAATTTGCCAAGTTTGTTAAAAATATATCCATAAACAAGCAAACTACAACATTTGACAATATTCTCCTTAAGAATAACATGGAAATTTTAAATTTACAATTTTTTAAATTTTCTCCGTTACTAATATTGAACAAAAATACTTTTACATAATAAATTATTTGTTTTTTTAAGCTCTTTAAAATGGTCTAAAGAGAAATTGGGAAATTTTGTGTTTTGAGGGTCAAAAGTAAGAAAACCCAGTTTTTACCCCATAAAACCCCCCGTACATATATAAAAATTTGAACGAATGGTGTTTTTGGCCTCTGGGGACATCAAAATGAAAAAGTAAATCGGTCCCGGGTCTAGGTATTTCCGTGCCACCTACGGTAATAGCTACTTCCCTATAGGGAAATTCGCTAAAACACTATTAAAAATACCCAGGAATATTAGAATATAGGAATATCTCAAAATGTGAAACAATCAGTCACGGTTGATGCAAAAAAAGACTTAGAAATTATGAGACTTAGACGTTGTAAGACTCTAATTTTATAAATTATTATGTTTATGGACAGTGTTAGATATTATTTCCTAGAGGGGCTTGAGCATTCTGAAATACCCCCATTTCATAATTTAGTATAATAAATGGAAATGTTAAACTATTAAAAACATAACGTATTATAAAGTGAAACCTATTCACTTGTGATTGTATAAATGAATATAAATAAAAAAATTAGAACCCGTTAACGAATAAAACAGTAATCTAAATGAAGGTAGTTGGTTTCTATTTAAACTTTAAATGGAACCTGGATAGTTATGAGCACTGAGCTTTTATAATGCTATAGTTAATGATGACGTTTGAATAACATCATATTACTCCTAATCAGGGAAGTTTTGCAATATTATGTTTGTATTTATTTGAGTATTTCAATTTCAAACGATCGAGTAGACTATATTTAATATGTTTAATGGTTATTTAAACTGTGAATATATTGTTAGAGTTTTTGTTTTAAATTATGTTTGAAGTATGGAATGTAAATGCTATAATTTCACCTCAACTTGTTAAATTATTATGAAATACGACTTGGTCGAAATATATTGATAGGTGAAATTAGCGAAGTCTCAACAATGAGTTGGATGTTATTTACTTTGATTTTTAATCTAAATATTGTTTACTAAATACCACAGTTCAGTGCCTACTACACTTCGTCATTTGTCTGACGATGACAAAATTGAAGCTGAAAAACTGGATTATGATGAAATAATTAAATTAAATGTTTATTTACACCAAAATGTATTAACTCATTCACATATCTGTAGGGGAAACCTATTAATTCAGTATTTTTACTCATAATGAACATAATTGAATGGTTCTCTCAACGAATGTGCTAATGTTAAACTTCTGTATGTATACTGCATATTTATAGTAGGATAAGAAGTTTACTTGAAACTATTCAAAGTCAGTTGTTTAGGTTCTATTTGGGGTGTTTTTATTTTGTTTTTATTGGATTTTTATTATATATTTTTATTTATTTTATTTTTTATATTGTTTTTACTTTGTTTATATTGGTTTTATTTTTATTTTGGGTTCTACCCAAAATAAAACATAATTGATTTAGTGTCTCATTTTTCACTAACAACTTAAATGTTCTCTTTTGGGTTTATAATAAGATAGTGGATGGACAATAAATGTTTTATTCTTTCAGCTGACATGAATTAAATGGTTCGTAAGGAAAGATGCATTTAATGGCACAATCTTCTTCCGTGACTCAACTAAATTATTAAAATATTGTTTGTTTTAAAACTTACCAAACCTTCAAAATATATGCTATGTCTACTTCACGGGAAAAAGGTTAACAAAAAAATTTTAAAACCAATGTATATTTATTTACAAAACTAATATTTTAAAACAACATAGGAATGAAAAATGTTATGAAGAAAACATACATAGAAGAAATACAAATATAATTGCAAATGCTATTGTTATCATATAAACAAATATGGTAAATTCAAATGAGCCACAACAGACTATTAATAGAAAGTTATTACAGCTGGGTTTATGACAGCTATACACTTATGGTTATAAATGAATGGATTGATATCTGTATTAAGGTATAAAAACAAAGGATTCACAATGGACAACCAAACAATGTCTCTATAATTATATAACATATATATATATATATCCCATATTTACATGATAATAACATACAGTATTGGGACAATAGTTAAGAAGCAAAACAGGGAATACATTTATCACATGGTCAAAAATATAATACACCTTATTTAAAAATAGTTGCACATTAATTGTGTTCAATATCTGCAAGTTCTTATTTCAGACGAAAAAGCAGAAAACCTTGTAGCAGACGTCTTTGGAACCCATCAGTCCACAATGGCCACACCTAGAACACACAAAGTAAATATTAATTTGATATTTATAGTGTATATAAATATATAGTTTATTTAAGGACTCATATATAAAATATAGATTGTGATGAAAATGTAACCCAAATATCATATTGTTTTAAATAGTTTTACAAACGGGATTTATTTGTTAGTGTCTTAATCTTTTGTAGCAAAAATGGCTATGTAAATTAAGTCCATAAGTGGGTATTTCGTATATATTTATATTAGTATTGAATAGTTTAAATCGGAGAATAATGCGCCTAGCATTCCTCTCAAGCATCAGGTGACTTTGACGTGACGTCAGATGCAGCTTAGTGAGAGGTGTTCGGTGTAGTCTAGAAAGTGAAGAGTGAGAGGCAGGTGCAGTGAAATTGGACTAGGAACTGTAACTGTTGCTTAGGCGCTGACAGGGAAATTAGGACTTGGAGCATAGATGAGGAAGTGTCAGCTGGGATATAAGATGAACAAACGTCGATAGAAAACGCACAAGACACTTGGACATGTCTTGACAGGGTCTGATGAGTGAGCTAGCCTAGGTTCGATACTGAGTGTTCAGAATCGTTTTGATAAGTCAAAACTGGACCCAAGTGTCCTTGATCATTTGGCTATGGTCTTGGCAAAAGAAACAGGTAGTCATAGTCAGTAATACAAGACTACTTTATACTCAACTTAACTCATATTGGTTTATATGTTCTTGTTCTGTACCAGCAAATTGCTATGCCCCCTTGATTTGATCTATATGTTCTACGCGGTTCTACTATTTTCAATGGTTCTCCGAACATGCCTGTGTGTTCTGACAAAGGTTAAAACTAGGCCACGAACTAACCCCATTTTTGTTTAAAAAATCACACTCGGTTGACATCAGGGTTCAGATTAAAACAACAAAAAGCTACCGACCCTTCTCAGGATTGACACCTTCTACGAGCACTGTACTACTTAGCTACCCAATCCGGCTATATTGTAACTGGTGCCATCAATGTGAATTTGGCCAACATGTCACTTGCTCAAAATGCAAATAACCAACATTTAAATTAAGTCAATAATTACAAGTGGTATAAATCACCCCACGTATCATTTTGTCGATAAGAATGCCTAAAAGAAATTGAATTGAATACATATTAACGAATACAAATTTTTTTGACAGTTGTGTGGTCGACTATCAATCAAATGATAAGTCACCAAATACCTTTGTTTAACCTTGTTTGCCACTCACCAGTGTGGGCCTCTACACATGAGCAATATATCTGTCCAGGTTGGACCAGTTGCAGGAGTAGTCTATCTTGAGGTGGCCGAATGTGCTGAGGCCGAAGTGTCTTGGCTGGTGTTGCTGATGTCTTCTTCTCCTGGCTAAAGACAACAATTCGTCGTACATTTCCTCCGTCTCCTCACTCGACGTGGAGATTGGCTGGATGTATTCCCTGTAACATAACTAAGATAGTGATATGGTATAATTACTGTACCTCTAAAGCTGTGATGTTGTGGATTGGATGAAATATGCTCCATTTCAGATTTAAGAATCCTACCCTTGTTGATTTCAAATGAAACGTGTACTCTTCAGATTTAAACCAAGTTGGTATCAGATAGTATTTATACATAGGTATCATATTATTTAGGCTTATATTCATCGAATAAACTTTATAAATTCGAACTAATAACAAAAATCTTCTAATGGTTGAAATGTGAATTGTAAGCATCAACTAATCGATCCATATAATCAACAATTTTTGTAATGGAATATCGATTGTTGGTTCATAAAATACGTATTTTCATACTTTGAAACTAGAACTCGACAGATTAAAATTGGAGCTTGAAATTAAATGACACGAATGAAAGTCCGATCTCTAACAGCTGGGCGTCATCTGTCTCTGTTACAGCGAGGACGAGTACGGAAGAAACTGGCACGTAATTGATGAATGAAAGAGCAACAAACTACTGTAATAAGCGTGGAACGTGATACGTGAGAGGACCAAGGTCAGGAGAAAGTAGAGGTTGTGTATGTGTGTGTGTAAGAGAGTGTGTGTCGTAGGACATATGTGTACAAGCAGAACAGGAGTGTGTGATCCAATGCATGAATTAAAGTGAATTAAAATAGCGTATTTAAATAATACATTCCGTTGTAGTTGAATTTGTATACAGTGAAAACAAAAGTTTCCCCTGATTTTTAATAAAAGCCATTTTTTAGTTAGACTATCAAGTAAAATTTCGCTTACCAATTCTGCTGAACATTATAAATTGATGTAGATTGTGTTTTAAAATTATACAATGGTAAAACAACGGGTGGTCAGTTGGCTGCAGATTATTATTGGTTTCACATGTTCTAGTAATACTTATTCTACGTATAATAATTTAAGTAGACTGATTATCTATTTATTTGGTACAGCTTACATAAGTTGCATCAACCTGGTACAGCACCGGGACATTATCTACGATTTCTTGGATCTTTCGTCACTCAACATAACATGGTTCTGGTCTGACCGAACACTGTGACGGCGCGGCGCTAGTAGGAAGTGTTTTTTGTTTCGCTTTCTTCCCCAAGAACCACGACGGAACTTAGCTTATCAGCTGCTTAACTACCAATTACTTCATTTAATCACTGTTTACATCAGTTTGTAATATACTTTTCACTCAGTTGAAATACACATCTGATAGATTTGTTATCATTATGGACAGCTGAAGAATATTTTGAGGATGGGTTTGTGTGGTGTACCTTTTGTTTAATATTGTTATCCAACCAATTCGTAGATTATTAGTTGGATTAGATTTTGGAACACCCACTAGAGAGGTAATGATTTTAAGAAAACAACGAGTGAAAGATTTGTGTGAATAAACGAGGCAACACAACGAGGTATTTACTGACTAAGATCAGCTGGTACCTTGGTTAGTACTATTTATTATTCCCTACGATCACTGACTGTGGGCACATTTTCCACAGAAAAGAGGACATTTCCTATACAAACAGCACCAAAACGTGTCGTATTTGCTTGTTTTAGCTCTACTTAACGATATTTCTCTAAAATCCAGGCCATAAACATGTTGCTTGAAATAATGCCTCTTAATCTAACAGAGAAGAAACTCTGTTATGTAGTCTAGATCATAAAACACTGTATTTTATTTTTACCCAGTATTTGTGATTCTACACAAGCAACATTTATTATGTTTCCCAGAAGTGTATCATAGTTTGTCTGTAGTTTGTCACAAGATCCTGATGATATCCGGACCACTTAGAGGCTCGTCAGCGTCGTTGCCGTTACTTGACCACTTCTATAAAACTCGGTCGAAGATCCATCCGTTCTACATCTTAGCTTCCCTATCACTAGTCTAGATCATGCACGTGCAGCGGCAAACTGCAGTTGAAGAAAATTTAAAATCCGCTTCGTTATATTTAGATTATAAAACGTCCCCCGTTAGCATTTTAATCTTAGGTCCAGCAGGATGTAGCTTTAAAAAAATGGCTCTATAAGTACTCAGGGATGTCTGCTACGGAGTATTGAATTTAAATTACTTACTTAGATAACCGGAGCATGTCTCAGCCTTAAATCACTCAAGGAGAGAATATGCCAATATTGTAATGTGAAGCTGAAATCTTCCAAACATAATATCTCAGAAATTACTGAACGAATAATTGTGATGCAAAAATAGCTTATACACGTACAGTACTTATAAACTGCTTTTGAATAATACAATCAGAGTTCGACCCCACGGGCTTCTCGTTTTTAGATACCTTCATGAACTAAACTAATCGTCTAGTAACGCAAAAAAGATTCTCTGCATACATTTGGAATTCAGATTTACCTATTCGTTAATTTACTCATCAATTAAATTCTATGCCCATAGGTATTTCTTCGGTCTAATTATTTCATTGATTGGACAAAACTTTTACACAAAAGTGAACCCATCCAACATATAGGCATATTTATGTTCTATACTATAAAATACTAAGTATACGCCTTGTGAACGTCTAAGATTTCAAGGTGTACTGCTTTATTGGTGTCAATGATGACAATTAATTAAATAAACTATAATATTTACATTTGCACTATTTCTATTTAATTCGACGAAGTCATTCATTTTACTCTGACACACAACTTATTGAGTAAGACATTTTCTTTTAACTAAGCTGTACTGATGAATTTCGTTATTATGACCAATAGCATAGCCTCCTTTATAATAGGATATGCTATTATAGGCGTCATTACAAGATCGCCAAGTAGTGTGGTGACGTCACGCCACCGGCCGGCCTAGTCCTACGGTAATGAGAAAAAAAATTCGCTTCTAAATTCCCTAATCAATGAATTTATTGGAAGTTGAATAGCTTTGTATTTAGTTTCTATAGTGAATGGTTAAGTATGAAACTTTTTTACTTGAACTCAAAAAAATAACACATAATCCCCCCCCCCGTTGTTGGGAAGCACAGGTAGAGTGACTAGTATAAAACATAGACACACATTTTTTCTGCTGACATGAAGCTTACAATAAACACATTATGAACTATATTGTGATGTGTTACTTTCCATTATGCAAATCCTGCTGGATGGGTTTATTGATTAGTAGAAGGCTGTTAAAGGATTATCCTTTCTCAACGCCAGAGCCTCCTTTATAGCAAGGATTAGGTTCGCTTACATGATTACGTTGTTTAAACTATATGATTGTTCTCTTGGGAGAGTGAACGTATCAACATTTATATAATCACCTACATTTACCACAAACAAACTTAGTTAAGTATTTATCACTATTAAATAAATTAAAGTTCTTCTAAACATGTTATGAGTAGTTCTGCGATACTAAGAAAGCTTTCCTCGTCCATCTTATTTCCTAGATAGATGAAAATACGGTTAAAAGTTAGCAGTTCATAGCTACCAAGTCACTGCCACCTAACCCAACTTCACTATGGATATTCCTTTATATCCCTGCGTTAAATTTGTCGCCATTGATAATGAATTGAGAAGTTTAATTGCACCACTGACCGAGTGCGCTGATGTTAATCATTGATTTCTGTTGCATACATCGACTTTTTTCAAGCCAAACTGAAAGCACAAATCACTGTAAATTATAGTATCTTGTGATTTCCTTAAATCGTTCGTTCAAAAATAAGAAAACACATAGAATTTCGACCGAAGTGCAATATATGAGTGGGTAATTCAAATAAGTTCTATTCGAATTAATTTGCTGTTGTTCCATACGTGTGGAAAATGCTTTCAGGAAATGAACCAGTCATTACTTTGAAAACGATCCAAACTTAGTTGATTTCTTAAAGCTGAACATGAATACTTAAGGGTAATCATAGAATTGACAATGATCTGTGTTGCTACGTTACTGATTTTTTTTTTTTTTTTTTTTTTTAACTTTATTTAATTATTTACAATCTGTTCAAGTTGAACAATAAGCAAATGATGTAAATAGTAATACAAAAATCACTTGAAGAACATGAGCTAGTGATTGACCACCGTCAACACTAGCAAACAAAGAGAATTTTGATAACACTTAGCCGAATCTGAATGGTAGTCCAATATCGTATGTCGCTTCAGTCTGTAAATGGTGTTGCGATTGTCCAATAAATTAAGTGCAAGATGATTTGAATGATTTTCCAATTTTATAATGTATTTTTCACTATATTTTGTAATTTCTTCTTTTACTGTTCGAATTTGAAGATCATTGTGAAGTGTTCTGTTGGTAACAAACCAAGGAGCGTTGACAATTTTACGTAATAATTTTGATTGGTAACGTTGAATAATTTCAATGTTTGAGGTACTTGCTGATCCCCAAAGCTGAATACCATAAGTCCAAATTGGTTTTAAAACTGTTTTGTACAGTAACAATTTATTTTGTGTACTGAGTTTTGATTTAGATCCAAGAAGCCAATTAATTTTAGTTGTTTTTAAATTTAGATGTTGCCTTTTAGTCCAGATATGTGCCTTCCAATTAAGCTTTGCATCTAAGTGCATGCCCAAGTATTTTATTTCCGTTACTTGAGGGAGGTGAATAATAAGGCCATTTATTTGTTCAAGATTCAGGAACCTAAAATCCTAATGATCAAGGACAACTGTGCTTAAAAGAACCTTCAAATAGTTACTGGGTGTTCCTAGGATAGAAGTAGATCAGTTGCGCCTTCTTTTAATTTACCTGTATATTACAAATTCAATAATCAATCAATATTCGTGGTTACATTTAAAACTTTTTATACAATTAAATGAAAAATGGAGAATAAAAATCCCTACTCTATTTTTATGTGGTTATAGCTTGCAGTAGAAGATTATTGATGTTAAAAATTTTTGTTATTTTCTAAAAAAATATAGAATCATGACGGACTCAACCACCATTAAACGAATTACAGCTATATTTTCAGCTATATTTAACTACCAAATAAAATCAATTTGGTTTTTATTCCGAAGAAGAGCAACATTTGTCAAGCTGGATACAGCAGACGCCACGTAACTATGTCAATAACACAGGCGACATGACCGGAATACCTCTCGGTAATTTTCATTCAGCCGGTTACGTGTGCCTTGTACGGTGTGCGAGTATACAAGGTGGTGTTAGTAGGTCAGGAAAAACAATCAGCTGTGACAGGACCTTGGGGACAGGTGCTACGGTTGACGTAGCAAGGTGGCAGGACACAAGGAGGCGATCTTAAGGGGTTTGTCTAAATTTAAATGGTAGGTTAAATTAACCGTTTTTACTCATTGCCTTGAACTTTAAGTTTAGCAAAAATAATAGTAGGCCTACTACTAAGTACAATATTCTGGATGTTTTCAATGTTTGTATCAATTAAAAAACCGTAAAAAACGGATTGACAGTTAAGGGGGGGGGGTATTAACTATTATTTAAGGGGAAACATTCGTTGAGAATTTCAAAGTGTGTTCAAATGATTATTATCTTTGGTTGAAAATAGCCTTCAAATTCCCTGAATAAAATATTGCATTATGTAACATTCTTCTGTAGATTATCTAAGAGTTTTAAGATTTTTTATGGTTTTGATTTTTTGTATTTAATGTTTTTAAAAGGGATTTGATAAGGATGTTTAAGTAGTTGGATGGAGACGTTTTATGGACAACTGTGTAAAAGCGTGGTAAATGGGATATGACTTACTTCACGTAACCTGATAAGATTAATAATATGCTTTGTCCTTTCTTGGGACGTTGTAAGAATACCTACACCTGTGTTATAGGTGACTTCTTCAGCTTCCAGAGAAAGTTGAAGTTCTAAAAGATTGGCTAACCTATTTACAGCCAGAAACTCCACACCGTACTCTACTTCTTCAACCTCTAATTTTTTCAAGGTCTAACTTACTAACACAGGTTTCTTCTTTTGCTCTGTCCTGTTACGAAAACTAAGCTGCTGTTTACATTTAGAACGAGAGATGCGATTAACCACGTGTACATTTATTAACTATATTACAAATTATTTGGAAAAGAAACACACACTGCTTTCCTTTCTCTACATTAGACGAAATCGGTCGTTTTTTGTTTGAGGCAAATTATCTTTTTAACGAGCTCGTGACAACGTCTTTCAACTAAATGATTCAAAACAGGAAGAAATCTTAAGAACCATTACCTGTATTTCTTTCCTACTGTTTTCTGTTCTTTAAACAATAGAATAGTCTTTGTAATAGGGTTTTGTTAAGATAATGGCTTTAGGCCTACACCTTCATATAAAGAATCAAATTGAAACAAGCTAAGTGCAAAAAGGAATAAATTATCCATTGCACAAACCCATTTAACCCTTCATAGTATAGCTAATTATATACAGTGGCCCAAGTAAACACATTTATTTAAACAAATACACAAATTTATAATAAAAATCATTATTAGTACATATTTTAGCTGTGTAACTTTTTCCTGTATCAATTATTAACATAATGAAAGGTGTATTTATTTGTCCGAGATATTTTCGAGGTGCATTGAGATAAGGACATAAGATAAGGATTATTTTTATATTAAGTAAACAGTATTTCAGTTATGTATATTAATACGGTCTTTTTAACTTGAAAATGGAATGTTTTGAACACAAACAGTTTTTTCAATACAATTAAAATAGGAATAATTTAATTCCTGTTAAAAAGTGTACACAGGTTCTGAAATAAATATATGAAAACTCAGAACTAAGAACTATAACTAAGCACTATAACTATAACTAGAACTATAACTAAGAAAACTCGAATATTGCTGGAAATACATTGTTAAATTGAAGTAAATCTTCCAAAAGTAACAAAAATTTAAAAGATTAGGAATAAGTATTGTATAGTGTATTTATTAAATAATATAATATAAACGTCTCTATCACAAGTACTCCACAGTTACGATCTGGTTTTCAGGAAAATTAGGGTTATATAGGCCTATAAAATCAAGGAATTATTCAAATCTAAAATTAATCCACATAACGTAAAAAAGATATGTTGGATAAAAGATTAATGTAATAACTACGTATGGATAGACAAACTTTCCATAACAGCAAACCTTCACACTCTTTTAAAAATAAACTGAAAAGCCAGGTTTTAAATGCAAAACTACGCACATTCAATACAATACGGATGTATATTAAATGATAAAAATCAGATTTTGGGTTTCCGAACCATCCCATTTAATTTGGTTTGGTGATTCAATATAGTAATCCTGAATGAGCTAATAACACCTTCTGATCAGAAACTATTGCCAATTACAACTCAATATAGGGGATCCATGTTAATCATTTATCCAGCAGTGTAGATGTGTTTCATATAAATTTGTTCTTTGTATAGAATTAGTTATATTCAGTTTTAGTTGAAACACGTATTCTATCTTCGTATTTTGAGCAAAATTGGACTCCAATGGCTAAGTCATAATAATTCGTAGATAACAGTGGTGTTTTATATTTACGTGATACAAATCCAGACAAATTGGTAGTATTTGTATTTACAACAGTTTTACGTGTTGTGATTGGTCTTAGAGCATGCTACAAAAGGCCTTTAACTGTTTAGTCTTCCACAAGCTCTCCTCAGTTCTGTATGTCTCAGATATATACTACGTACTTCGTTCTAATTCCGCCTTTTCTCCCCATCCCGTCCATGGTTAGTGTTATCAGCTTGTTCGGTTTCTCCCTTGAGGAATCCTCTCCCATCTCCCAAACAGCCGATTCTTCAATCTACAAGCCCTCAGTACCTTCTCTCTGTACCAGGCAAATCTGGCTGTTTTTCATGAGCTCATTATCATCCGATACCAAAACCATCACATTCAATTGATCTTTCGACTTCATATGTTCTTGACAGTATGTATAATTGTTAATTTGGCCCAATAAAATGATTTGATTTGATTTGACGTTACAGTGGGTCCACTGAGGTTATTATATGAATTGGTTCTCTTCGTCCTTTCTCTTTCATTTTTCGACTTTCTTCTATGCCTGCATTTTCCTCACTCCTTTTTTGTTTCCCCGGGAACTTCTCTCTTCATCTCCCAATCAGCTGATTTTCCTAGACCTTTAAAACCTTGTGTACAGCATCTTCTCTCTGCAACAGTTAATACCTTTTCTGCTTTTTAAGGATTTATATTCTTCACCTCCATAAACCAACTCGTTTATCATAGTTTTAATATTTGATCCATATGTCGCAAACCTTTTGTAATGAACCAAGCAAATAAGATAGTAATTACCATTATAGATTTCTCAACTGTACCTGAACTGCCTGGAAGGTTTTCTGTTCTGACGAGGTGTTTGGTAGACGTAAACAAGTGGAGGAGGCTCTTTGGTAGTTGACATCTGGCGGACTTTGGCTCTTTCTATCAAACCTAAAAATAAAAAAAGCTCATTATTTTTTTTTAACAAATCAGTTGAGTTAAAATCAAAAACAACAAATAAAACACAACTAAATCAATTTTGAGTAAAATTAAAATCACATGTGTGTGTTTTTTTTAAACTAAACGAAAAATTATCATTGACTTCTTTTTTATGCAACAGATTGATATATTTTTAACTATAACACGTAAACGTTTGTATACATAACTAGCTGTACCCGCGGGCTTTGCCCCGTTTAACTTCATATGTGAGCTTGTTCGCATGGCTCAATCACGTCCTGGTTGAAGTTCGTTCGCTACGCTCACTCACGTTTAGGTTGGAGCACGTTCGTTGCGCTCACACGTCCTGGTTGAAGTTCGTTCGCTACGCTCACTCACCTTTAAGTTGGAGCTCGTTCGCTGCGCTCACTTGCCTTCAGGTTAGCTCGTTCGCTACGCTAACTCGCCCCCGGGTTGAAGTTCGTTCGCTTTGCTCACTCACCTTTTGGTTTAAAATTAGCTGTTGTCAAATATTTTAAAAAATAATAGTGCTGCACTCTGTTGGTAATCCTTGTAACTTTAATGCTATTGAACATCATAGAACAGAACCAACTTGTTTAATTGAAACAGCTGTTAAGATTCATTTATTCCATATATTCCATTCATTTAACATGAGTACTCATTAGGTTAACATGGGAAACTCCAGAGCCACTGGGGTGGAGCCCGAGAGTCCGATCAGAATAAAAACCACTTAGTTTTCCTATTTAATGCCTAAAGAATCAGTGTACCAAATTTCAGCCTCCTAGGTAAATGGGAAGTGGGAGAATTAGTGATGAGTGAGTGAGTGAGTGAGTCAGTCAGTCAGTCAGTCAGTCAGTGAGGGCTTTGCCTTTTATATATATAGATTATTACGTCTCAATGTTGCCATCATTTGTTCTACATTAGCTTATTTGATGGTCCATTTCAGCTCACACATTGCATATATATGGTGGAGACAGTAATTTGTCGTGTGATTTACCCAAAGATTAAACATACAAGTAGGCCTATATACATGAAACACTACAGCCACTATTTATGAAATATTCAAATTCGTTGTTAACAATAAATATATCTAGTTATTTAGCTTAGATTGGCTGAATTCGGGGTTTTATTTAGTGAAACAAGTTTTCCAAAATATGTTAAAACATGAACACAGAAGAAAGGAAACCATACATATTTAAGCCAGAACAATTTATAGACCATACTATAAAAGCTTCTTTTTAATCCCCCATTTTGAGAACTATTTAATTTTATGTCAATGATTATAACCACGAATTGTTTCGCAAGAACATTCAACATAGGTTCTTTTTATTGATGTAAACTGAACAATTTGTGCTGCCAGATACAGGAGTACCAGTATACATACGGTTTTCTCCTAAACCTTTTACAGGTCCAAAAGTCCCATTTATAATAAAAAAACGCCGTTAAAAACTATTCAATTTCTTGCATGAAAATATTCAATCTTCATCTAAATCATGTATAAAGAACCGGAAAAGGAAGCTCTAGTGGAACGAAGGGAATCAATCGTCATCGATAGTTGTCGATTTCCTTGTCGTTTAACCGTTACGAAATCGATTCAAGTCAGAATAGTCAATCACGTACGCACGGCACTTTCAGTTACGTGGGTGCCTAAACAGATGACGTCGCTTAGGGGTTTCACTGCAGAAGAAGGTGAACCTGCATAAGCAATTTAAATGACACAAGCTATTTAAATAGTTATACACCTATTGATGATTAAGTAGATACGGGCGCGACCGAATATTTGATAAATTCGGTTTGAAGTTGTAGATTGATCTATTTAGAAACAAGGATAGATCACTAAGGTGAGGAGCATTTTCTCTGTTTTGGGGGATTCCCTCCAATAACAGCCATTAATATAAAGAGAGTAGTTGAATTTATCATTATAATTTCAATTGTTGTCAACCCGGCAGACGGTTTTATGACCAACTGGTAAGTGCAGTTTTTAGTTTAATCTGTTCTCGTTACGTAGAAGATTATATTTTGTAATCTGTTTGTGTTTATTTATACAGTTTATTTTTGTGATAATTAAGAACTATTTATTTTAATATCATTTCAAAAGGTGCAGTTTCAATCCTGAGAAAAATTATTTGAAAAGAGATTAAATAGCTTATAAAAAAATAGTATTTTTATCAGGCTATTTTTTTACAATTGGCCTGATTGTGGTAGCCCTGATTGAGGAAAATTGTGTGAATCTAAAATTGACAAATTTATTGTTAATTAATTGTTCCATTCACCTAATTACTGTTTTAAACAAACATAACCTTAAAAATTTAATGGCTATTGCGCTTGATTCATTTTGCCTCAGAAACAAGATTTTCTCCTATAAAACTGCGGAAATTGCGCATGGGTCTCCTAGTAATACTTAATAAGTGGAAGGATCTGGTATCAGTCTACTGTACAACAAAGCTACATAGATCCTCACTCAATTCTACACTCACCTATAATTCATATACAACTTAAAATACACACAAGAGTGTACCTCTCTGTCTTAAATAATTGAATTAAAGAGTGTTTTAAACACATTTTAGAATACTAATTGATATTCGATGACATGAATGGAAATATAACCATTAACAAAACATTTTCAAATTATTTAAGTGCACTAATATTATTCCTTATACTATGCACACTTATCAATTATTTTTTAGGCTACAAAACAATGTAATCTCAAGGTCTAAGTACCGCAATGTATCACTACATCAAAGCAAGCACCTCAATTAAGCTGTATACCTTGTGTAATTCCTGGTTACATTGCATATTGCTTCGTCTCGTCACAGAGTCGTGATTGCCAGAAAGGTAATTGATTGATATTCTCTAGTCTCTAGCGGTTTTCATTCTTAACATTTCCTTAATTTTTTACAATGAACAGTTAAAATAGATTAACAATTCTGTGATTTGACATTTGGCCTCTGAATCTATCATTAGATTAGCTAAAATGATATCAAGAATCGTATTTTAAACTATAAAAGTACGCGATGGTGTTATAATAAAATCGTTATAAAATCGTAAATAGTTATAATGAAATATTATGAAAAATGTTTAAATAAGTAGAGCTATTCAGGTACTCGGACTACAACTGTATTTTGAAAACATTGATTTTCGTGAGATCGTGAAAATCTGGTGGTTTTACTATAGAAAATCCTCCGATACTTTTATATTACGCAAAGCTGAACGAGTAAGACATTGGGAAATGCAGATGATACGTTTTTATTTGAATGAATTGGTGTTTCCTTATAAAACCTAACTTTTTTCAATAATAAATATCATCAACATTGGTATTATTTGAGATATTCATAATGAAATAAGTAAGATATTCATTGCGTTTGTCGAATCCCAAATGATATTTAACTGATAACGGTCGTAAAAAATGTAGGGCCTATAGATATTTATATTATTATGCATCTTGTGTCATTCATATGTACCATACAGGCATTTAATAAACATTAAATTTTTTTTTGAAGTTCACTAACAAAAGAATGGTAAATAACACGTGAATTTGTGAAACTGCGTCGGATATGTTTTCAATAAGGTTGGGCTTTTCAGAGTTCGTAGCACAAAAAGAACTTAGAAGCTTCGTTACGGCTCGATCGGTGTCGTTTTTTAATCTGACGTACAATGGAGAATGTTTCGGAGCCCAGTCTCATACTTTCGCCGAATTCAGTTTAGCAGTCCTGAACATTGTGCGACTTTCTCCAATATTGTCCCATGGTCCTGCAGTTGTCACACGATAGCTACCACATACTGCGACTCTTCGATGTTTTCAACTGATATTCTTTACGGAAGATGGCTTTAATTCCTTCTAAATACCAGATTTGTTGTCTTAATACCAGATTGCACAACGGTTAAAACAAAATAAATACAACAATTATTTTTATAGAAAATATAAAAACGAAATCTAAACGTTGGTTACGGTAAAATACAATAAACAGGAAAACAATTCAGAAGTTTCTTTAAAGTACGAGGCTTCTTGGGGGCCCTCCTTGTAAACTGACTGTATTTACACAACACTGAACGTGGGTGATGCGTAGGTCAAGTACAAGGTTGTTTGGAAACCGGTCTTTTCTCAGTAGTTCATAATGTTATAAATTGTGGGCACAAAATAGTAAATAATGAATTCGACCGAAACAGTCACTTGATTTGTGACGCGTTAAGTTTAATATGACCGCATGGTGGGTTTAAAATGGATTGAACGATTTGAATGGCTTTATTACAGACTAGAATCAGCTGGTTCATTAGCCTGGATGATCAAACCCCAATGATTAAGAATGGGTCAAGTTTTAAACCATCAATAAGCTACTGAATAATCTGATGTTCTAACTGGTGAATTTCTTGTCAGGAGAGCACCACAACCATTCAGCCACCCAACAATGTTTGATCTCAAACAAGGCTTGTGCCAAACCTTGGACTTAGCCATGTGAAGCAAAGTTAACCTAACAAAATTGTTTTATTTTTTATTCATACGAATATAAAAATTATACTTTACGACTCAGCACAAATTGGTTACGTTAAAGATTTTTTTACATCTCTCATAATCCCATGTGGTTGGCTGAACAGGCCACGGTTTTTACGTAAGACAAGTATTAGTTGGGAAGCTCATCAGGTAATAAGTTACAGTGCTTGATTAGTAATCAGAATGTCATCGATTCAATCCTGAGAAAAGTCAGAACATTTGATAGTTCACAACATTAGGATACTAAGCTGGTATTAATACTTAGGCTTCTTAGGTTGCTAGCCTAGTGGTTACCATCTCGGATTTCGGTGCGGAAGGGGTTCAATCCCCGGCACATCCAAAAAACTTTGGATTTGGGTTTGGGAACTTTGGGTTTGGACCACTTTCCCTTAAAAGTGTTTGAAATGACTTCATAACAAAAATGCCACTGGCGTAGATACGAGAAAAAAAATGGTCCTGACTATATTAAGAGTTTATCTAAGTCAGCTACCGCACAACATAACACTCAGATCACATCTTTCCATTCCAAATCTACATACGGGATATTAATATTCAGCTTAAATATGCTACTAAATGAACTTTCGTAATAGTTGCGATTAATTTATCCATTGTTATTATAAAATTTTATTACATTGTAATAAAAACCATTTCAGAACTGGGCATGGATACACACCTCAAATATAAATCACACCGTGCCAAAACTACAAGACTACGGGTACTGCCAACTTTTACTCACAACTAAAACACTTTCACAAAACAAAGAAACGCGATGCATCTGTTCCTTGGAGCTTGTCAAACGACCATGTTCCGCACTACGAGCCGGAAGCAGGATCATAACTGCCCTGAGGCGCCGGAAGTCGTGGAAGCTTCCACGTAAACACCGTAACATCAGCTGATCTCTCCCTGGCCGATCATCTATTGGTTCACACAATTACCTGAGGAGAGACAAAGAAGAAGTATAACGCAGGGAAGAGTTTACAGGAGATTTGAGTTCCTGATGATTCGGAATGATTTTAATCACCTATTGAGATAAGAACCCCAAAAGGTGAATTTCAACTTAAATATTTGCGAAGGATGAATGCAGTATCTAGTAAGATATCTAGTGCAGCGTTTGTAGAACAGCTGTTTCATTAGCCTGTGTGAATGGTTTTAACCATTCACTCAAATCCCAATGATCCAGGACAGCTGGGTCCAGTTTTAAACCACCAAGACTGGCTTGTCAGGATTGAGCATTTGCACGTTCGGGCGTGCCTTTTAACTACACCTGTAGATGTAGAAGATGCATTAACACAGTCTGTAATGCCAGAACTCAAGTCACTATCTTAAGTTTGATAATGATGCAGCATTGATCCGTAGTTCCTTGTCATATTTGGTGAAATGCGGAAAGTTTTTATTCGAAATTCACTTAGAATCGGTTGAAACTGGCAAAAAAATTCAGTTTGGGAATAAACTGAAATCTTCTTCAGTAGGAAAATAAACAATACAACAGTTTTCCTACGAAAAATAGGGCATGCTTCAAATTTGGTTTGTTTAATAGTTATGATTGTGTTATTGTAGGTTTCATTAATTCACCGAACAATGTAGCTCTTCGGCTGACAAGTTTGACATTGTCAGATCGAAACCAACCGCCTAATTATATAATCTGCAGTCTTCACTGGCTTGTCTATGTGAATTATACCATAAAATTAGTTCGCAATGCTTAGATCACTGCGCAAACCGAAGGTGCATAGAGATGACCAGTTAATGTCAAAGAAAATAATTTGTTACAGTCTCTTTAGTTTTTCCATTTTCACTACTAGGAAATTGAGAATAATTTTTAGGACTTCAAAACCATACAATTAAAAAAAGGTGATGCAACAGATAATATGAGAGTGCTTCCGTTCATTCAGAACACCAAAGTAGTTCGCAAAGAAAGGAGAAAGTAGATGTTCATAGGTGTAAAAGTAGCAGATGATCGAGATAGTTTGTTTGTATGATGAAGTACGGGTATAAAAGAGACGAAGTGCGAGTATTGTGCGAGAAGATTGGTCGAGAAAGTCCGCTAACGGTTGTGACCGGTTTAATTTCTTCCAATCAGTCTTATGATTAGCAGCATGGGTCACTTCTGATGTGAATGACAGGTGAGATTCTGCATATGCACTTAAGGACGGATAAAAAGGTTAATTCACGTCACTTCTACATATCTTGTGAGTTTATTACAAGTACTGGTCACGTTGTCAAAGAATTACCATTAATAAGAGAATTTTAGATCGAATCACTTGCTATCTGGAGACCTTTACTCAACTACTACCAGAAGTTGCCAATTTTTTACACTAATCCAGAATATTTAGCTCTCACTGTATCAAAATAGTTGGTTAAAAGGTTAGAGGTTTGATCCTGATGAGCGCTAGACATTGGGAAATTGGTTGTTACTTTTAGTTTTATGAATATAATATATTTTTACTCTATCAGAAGCACTAAAAAAAGAAACATTGGTGTGAGAGGTTTGCTATTTTATCTCTTTAATCACCACTAGCTAGACAATGACTAACTTCACTTTATTCAGTCCACCGAACAAAACAGGATTCTACGGTGATTGGCTATCAGTGATATTTTAGTGGTATCTTAAGAATGAAAAACTAAATCGGAACTGTTATCCACACGAATGTTTTGAAACATTTAGAATGAATAAAATAAATCTAGTTTATGAAGTTCTCGAAAAACTAAATAAAACATATATCCATTCTACTGACCCATTCTTTAAGTAAAAACCGTCAACTCAGCCAATCTGATCCGTACCAACACACTCCTGTCAACAATTCTGAAGAGAATATTAAAGTGGAAAGTGTTTTGTAAGCCTTATAACCGTGGAAAGTGCGTCAAAACCGTACCTCATCTGGTCGACATCCGAACAACACAACGTAGTGTGGACACTACGGCGCGCCGTGCAAATTGGAAATGAGTGGGTTGCAAAAACAGCAGCAACGGCAGAGGTCTCCATTGGCCACGCCGAGGGTTAGTCAACGGTGTTGGGAGTGAGAGAGGGGCGAAATACGATAATCCTAGAAAATTGTGGAACCTTTTGTATAAGTGAATGGCAATTGGAGTTACATCGCAGATTGAGGGTGCATAAGAACATGTAAACTCAAATCAGTGAAATATGTAATGCGTTTGGACATCAATCGATGATGGATTGTTGTTTGTATTGGCCCCGATAGAAAATATGAAATAACTGCAAAGAAAGGCTTTTACAGTTCGGATATTCTGAGTACAACCATGCAACACCATCTTAAGTATGTGACTAAACGTATCCTGAAGATCACGACGGTGTTAGAAAAGTATCCATGTTGGTTTTGATGACTTACATTGTATAGTGAATACCAATAAAATCTTGTTTTAAATTTGATGCAGCATTTTCATAAGTGTACCCATAAATTAATATAATTAGAATTATCGCACTGAAGTTATTTTAAGAAGATGCTAAGGTATACCTGATGTGCCTATCATACAAATACTGTAGATCACCTGTCGCTAATTTTTAAACAGTTTAGTAGCGTGATAAATTGTAAGGCTTGAGGAATAATTAAGCAGTTTATGCTTCGATGAATAAATATTTCCACGCTATTTAACAAGACAGCTATCACACGCTCAGATAGGAAGTAAAACAAGGTGAGAAAATATAATGGTGTTTATGGTTAACTAATAAAGACAACTAACGGGTGGCTTCCTACACGGATTGAACCATCAATAGTCCAATTAAGACAGGTGATCCCAATACTGCCAACCTAGCTCCAATTCAAGATATAGTGTGTTGCCAACCTTCTTGCGCCATCATTTTCCGCGTTATTGCTTCACGTCTCTATTTTCTCATTCCTGTACTCGGCATTCGTAATAGTTTTGATTGTCTAATAAGATAAAGTGAGTTTTAATTGCAGTGGGATATGTGAAAGCGAGGCCCGAGGATATGTTGTAAAGTTTTGCAGGTTAACTATATTCTGTATATTTCATTTAAAGATTGGCTTATGATGGACCTTTATTGAAATACGAAATAAAAATGTTAAAATATTTCTTCGAACTGTATAAGCTTAAAACAAAAACTATGAAGCAACTTATTTGTCAAATTGAAAGTAAAAACTGTCTTGTTAAATTTATTTTATGAACTTTCAACCTTCAAATATGCTGAGCTCAGAATCACCCTCAAGTCAGGAATAGTTCAAGTTTAGTTATAATTTAAATAAATATCAAATTCTAGGTCAAATGAATAGATAAATCAGTAAATTTCAGTTATTTTAGGCAAAACCTCTCCAAAATCCGGTTGAAATTCATGAGGCACGTGCAAATTCGTTACGCAGCTGCAAATGCAAGATTGGTCGTGTAGATTATTTTTCAATAGAGCGAGTTAATTAAATGCTGTTTTAGTAAAAAGTCCACGTACCAATTAAAGTATGTTTATTTTGGCCTATTGATAAAAATCTTTCTTCAAATTCAAAAGCAAATATCTGATTTGCAATTTTTGCCAAAGACAAAAAATATATGTAAAAGAAAAGTTTTAAGAACAAATAGCCTACACAGCTGGTGTGAAAATTGCGTTCAAGTGGTGTCCCAACCAAACCATTGAAAGCGATGTGGGAACTCCTGAAAGAAAAGAGGGCACCTAAGAATCAGATGTTCCCGCGCTGGTTGCACCATGGGAGTTGAGGATTGCTACTGCCAGTTGAGTGACATTAACCTCATTGCTGATGCTGACTAAACATGACAACTGGGTGTATCGCTATGTTTGGACTTATGAGTATATAGGTAGTTGTTCTCTAAGAACATAAATGCCTCATCACACCTATGAGGTGTTCCACGGATATTATTGGAGGGTGTTCTCTTGTGCAGAGAAGATTTAGTTTGGTCTGAGCGCCCTATTTTCTTTTGTTTCATTAGTAAGAGGACATTTAACTCAGGGAGGGCTCCGTCTCAGTAATGGAGTTAGTACAATCTAAAATGCATACATAGGTGATTGGCGGGATTTGAACCTGACGTCTAGAGCAGGAGGTCCGCTCTCTAACCAATGAACCAGTCACGTATGTATGTTTCATGAAGATTTTACGTTGCCATATAATGATTTCAGCAGTTTGCTGTATTTAAAGTAAAAAAAAAAAAAATATTAGTAAAAAGCTAATAACATAAAAAAAGCTAATAATACTAAAAAGCTATTAGTAAAAAGCTGCAGGACCTATTCTTTCTCGATATTACCATATTTTAATTTATATTTTTGTCAACAACTAATGATAAAGTAATAGGTTTAAAAATATTCCTAAGTAAACCTGTGATACGTTAGTAAAATATTTCAACATTTTCCAGTTAATATTATTGTATACCCTAATTAAATGTAGGATCACATCAAGAAATATAAATATATAAAAAATATTAAAAAGAATCATAAAATGGTATCTAGGAATCTTTCACTTCTTTAGAAGAATGCTCATTATCATATACAAAAGAGTGCCATACTTTTAAATTCTTAAATCCAGTACACTAGATGAAGAGTAGAATTTTTTAAAGAGCATTGTTTTGAATTGGATCAATATATTTTTAGGTACCTCTAAAGTAGTTTTTTGAAAACTTTTGGATGATTAAATAATAGTAGTTAATGGAAATACACTTAAATTACCAAGGAAGTGGTTCGAAAACCATTAATTCGTTCAGCTGAAGTATAGTTGGATTTGTCCAAATCCTAATTACTGTACAGCAAGGCTTATATTACACCTTAAAGGAGCCTCTATATCAGAACTTTGGTGCGTAGTTGAGATTCTATCGTGGGTAGGAGGTAAGAAGAGGATTGCCACGCAGATCTGCATAATAAGCTTTACACACGTCACATCCCACGATATCACACCTCCGTGACTTTTGTAATACTTCAAATCCTCAACATATCACATGTCAAGGAGTTGGTCGTACAAGTAGAGAAATGTAAAATTGGTATGGTGTAGCCATTCAAAAACGAAAAAGAACTATAGACTTTATTTCAGCTACAATGATCTGTGATAGTCTAAAGCCGCTATAGACTATTTTACTACAATTTTGCAAGTTGTGTGTATGAAAAGTGAGTGGTAAAGGAAACATCACTAAATTGTTTAAATTTGTAATATTCTGTCTATGGTATGCTCGAACCTAAAGAAATTATCAGACACTGTCATCCTTAGAAGAATTGAAGGTTAAAGTATTCGGCTTGGTGTTGGTGTAAAAAAATATGTTCACAATAAAATACAGGCAAAAATTGTATGTAAATTCGCAATATCTTTCACTAAAATTAATGTTTGCAAATAAAATTTCATGAAGGGAGAAAAAAATCAACTCCCCTAACCTAGATATCAACCTTTTCCTACTGGTGAGCATACAGCCCAATTTGGACGCCAAACCTTGTGATGGTTGGGACGAGATCGCGAGTTTTCAACCCCGTTATTTAGCTGTTTCATGTCTGTGTATACAACTAACACATTTTACAATCGTTTCCTTCAAATGCCCATTGCGTAATTTAGCTTAGGTAAGGATAGGGTTAACTGACATGGCCACCTATAATATTCCTGCATGACACCACCATGATCAAATATGTGTAGTTTATGCCTGAGGACTAATAGACTGTTACCATTAAAATTAAGAGTGTTGTCCATTTCGCGACCAACCAACCGCTAGACAGCTGTGCCTGAAGGAATGTTGACAAACCCATTCATGTTACAAAAGAGGAGCCACGGAAACGGTTTGCGCAAAAACGTTCCAAACGCAGTGGAGCGGAGAAATTAATTACCCACAGTTGCTAATTATGTGACTGATTACATCGGCAGGAACCATCAAGCGATTGTGGAGAAAGTCGAGCGATTGCCGGAAACAACAAACGTCTAATGAGTTCAAGCAGGGTAGCAATAACTATTTGTAACTTAGATTACGAATTTGACAGTCTAGTATGTAACCCCTAGGTCACATTTGTAGATAGCAAGAGAAACTAACTGATAAAAATGATCGTATTGTTCGAAGATATATCATATTAATTTAATGTTCAAAATAAATTAGTATACTAATAATTTTTTACCTAATCTGAGTGCAACTAGATTTATGCCCTAGTGGCAACGTAGAAGAATTAACGCAATCAGGGTTAGAAATAATAAACTTCTATACAGTATATTCAGTGAGTCGAGTATTATAATTTTAAGAAATGCAAAATGGATACACTAATTTGACGATACATTACGACAAGACAATTGTTTTATTAAAGTTTCACTATCGCTCAGCCTCTAGTTCACACAAGTGTGTGTAAATAGCCGAGGAGCGTGTGAAATGCACAGAGAAAATAAGAAAGTAGTTCAAGTTCAGGGTCATCCTAAACCCTAACCATCGGCAACTACAATGTCATCTTGATTATTTGTTAATATCGGTAAAATAACATTTAAATACGAAGTTCAAGTTTAGCAAAGGACATAGTTCAAAACGTGTAATTAAATGTGATGATTATTAAAAAAAAGTATTGCGTTTCCAATCCCATGTCATTTTTGTGCCGTTTAATTAGAAATTTGGCTCATCCAAAGTGTTAGCCGGTAATACATATCTAATATTATAACGATTTTACTTCAAGCTGTTCGAAAAAGGTGACAGAAGCGATAAAATACATTAAATTATGCTTGATTTATGAAGTTGAAAAACTAATGTGCCTAACATCACCATTTTAACATCTACAATGTACTTGTAAAATAAATATAAATCATTAAATGTAATGGAGTAATAGTGTAGATAACGTAAGAAAATATTGAAAAAAATGAGTAATATCTCTTTATTAAGATTTATGAGTTTTACGAGCAAACTATACCATCCATCTTGATTCAAAAATACCATGCGAAAGTGCATTGAATGTAATTAACACAGTTCCCAAAATCTCTTAGCAGCACACCATACAGAGCTAGAAAAAAATAAGAAACAAACCAATAGACCTCAATCTATACATATAACTTTAGAAAATGGGTTGCACTCTATTCCACAGAGTGCAGATTTTAATTCAACAACTCCTAAAAGGGGTAGAACCGGGTTTCTACTAAACAACTAGTTTCTATTAAACACTATATCTCTAAACAAATTCTGTTGTACATCAAGTTTAAATGGTGAAACAATAGCTGTACGTTTCACACATTAGTTTGGTTTAAAAGAAGGATCGAAATTCACTCAATGTATGACTGCTGTAGAAGTCATATCGAGCTTCTAGCAACGTTAAACCATCGGACCACAACGATCGTGTCGGAGTCCCCCAGGGTTCCACTTTGGGTACGATTCTTTTCCAGGTCAGAAGAGCTAGAGATTGTCTCCATGAAACACGCCATACTGGTCACTGTAATTGATTTTATTGCCACGTTCAATAGGAAATGCTCCATTTACCATTGTAAAACTCTCACAGGGTGCTGAATCTTAACTGAGGAAATCATACGAAAGGTCCACCTTGCTATGCAGATATTTTGATAGACTATAACAACTTCTCGTTGCTCAAATTTATTGAAAGTGTGATTTTAAACGCCTTTTTCATGCAATAAATATACGTTGGCAACAGATACAAAGTGTGAAAATTTTAATTTTTTATACATAAACATTTTAAAACAACTGAAGATTACCTATTTTGTACCTATACGGCCTTTATTGTATTCTCTGATGGACACACAAAGGCATGATATTAGAGATTTGGTTCAGTTTAGATACCTCAATAGTAACGTTATAGAGTTACAAGTTTACATCTGAGGAATTTGAATAAATTTAATTTCCAATAATATACAGACTACAGATCGTTAATTTCAGTTCAAATGTCCGATGTCCACTTCGGTTTTCAGGATCAACCAATATTAGCAAGTCACTACATCTATCTGCCCACTACAGTCCAAGCCAATGTGTATACAGCTATTGACTATAAACCACTATAGTCAATGATACGAACATACTCTTTCCCGTAAACACTTGTAGTGCGGTTCAGTACGAAAACATTTTCATACAACCATATATTAGAAATACTCCCTTGTAGATTTAACATACTTATGGATAAATTTAAGACAGAGTTTAGTGTGATCAGTGTGTACTTTCTGTTTCTGGTTTTCTAAAGAAGAACTAACTGGGAGAACTAACTGGCTTGCTATTGTAGATTTCCTCTTATAAACACACACAAAAAAATACATTCAAAGATTGTAATCCACCAAAAATCCTCAAGCAAAAGCTATAATTAGGCATTCACCTAACTCAGTACCATAAGTCACTAATCAAGGTTACCAACTATGACTGTAAAGGAAAACTTGTACCCATGTTTGTCACAGGAAGGATGCGTTGCGTCAGGTCAGAGGGACGAGTTCTCGTCCTGAATCTCGAGCGGCAAGACACTCTCACTATCATCAAGTCTCGTCTAACCGGCCTCAGGTGGGACAAACGGTATCAGACCGGCGGCGGCTGGCGAGAAACTCGCGTGGGGAAAAGTAATGCATAATGAAGCTGGGGGATCTCCATCATAAATGAAGCTCTGAATAATTAGACACTGATGAAAGGAAAAAGTGGTACGAATGTTTCTGGAAGTACTGGTGAAGGGATATCGTACTGAACGTACCTTGGACATTAGATGTTTAGCACTTCACTAAGTGCTATGGATGCACTTCTAAAGCGAGGTAAGTTGTTAACATAATAGGATTACTGGCTGTCAATAAAGTCAATATCTTTGTAGGGGTTTTACTGGCTGAAGTAAGCTGTTTCTTTTTTCTGTACGGTGAAATTAGACCCAAACCTGGACATTCAAAGTGAAAGCACACTTTTGTCACCAACTTTTTCAGTATTGTCCACATATTGTATGATGTTCGGTAAATATTTAGCGTTGGGTTTTAGTTCGTGGGCGGAAGGGGGGGGGGGTAATAGCTGGAAAATTGGAAATTTTTTGGTTTTTATTAAATACTAGCAGAGTACCCGTCCTTCATACGGGGATGGAAGTATAAAATGCTTATTGCTTTGCGTTTGCGATAGGAGAGGACACGATTTAAGAAAATTTGGTTCTTTTAATTTTGTTCCTATTCATTATCTTGTTAAAGTAAATGGTCACAGAGTTACAAAATCTTAAAAATGGATATTTTCGACCATTATTAACGCTTTAAAAGACTTGGACGCAGCTACATATTTCAAAAACTAATAAAAGTTGAGCTCCAAAAGTTGGACTCAAACGGACAAATGAATAAAAAATGGCAGCCATTCAAATATTTCTTGAGTTAGTAATGTTGAATCTTAAAGGGACTTACCAGGATGTAGACTGAGGAGATGGTCGGTGCAGCCAGTCATGGCAGGAGCACAAGAGTGTCGTCTGGCCACCTGGTGTACACAAGGTGGAGGTCTCGTCTCACAGCGGGGGTTGTAGAAGTCTTCCTCCTCTATGAGAGCTTACTGAACATAGACGGCAAGGGACTTACCAGGATGGAGACTGAGGAGATGGTCGGTGCAGGCAGTCACGGCAGGAGCACACGAGTGTCGTCTGGCCACCTGGTGCACACAAGGTGGAGGTCTCATCTCACAGCGGGGGTTGTAGAAGTCTTCCTCCTCTATGAGAGCTTACTGAACATAAACGGCAAGGGACTTACCAGGATGGAGACTGAGGAGATGGTCGGTGCAGGCAGTCACGGCAGGAGCACACGAGTGTCGTCTGGCCACCTGGTGTACACAAGGTGGAGGTCTCGTCTCACAGCGGGGGTTGTAGAAGTCTTCCTCCTCTATGAGAGCTTACTGAACATAAAACGGCATGGGACTTACCAGGATGTAGACTGAGGAGATGGTCGGTGCAGGCAGTCATGGCAGGAGCACAAGAGTGTCGTCTGGCCACCTGGTGTACACAAGGTGGAGGTCTCATCTCACAGCGGGGGTTGTAGAAGTCTTCCTCCTCTATGAGTGCTTACTGAACATAAAACGGCAAGGGACTTACCAGGATGTAGACTGAGGAGATGGTCGGTGCAGGCAGTCATGGCAGGAGCACAAGAGTGTCGTCTGGCCACCTGGTGTACACAAGGTGGAGGTCTCATCTCACAGCGGGGGTTGTAGAAGTCTTCCTCCTCTATGAGTGCTTACTGAACATAAAACGGCAAGGGACTTACCAGGATGTAGACTGAGGAGATGGTCGGTGCAGGCAGTCATGGCAGGAGCACAAGAGTGTCGTCTGGCCACCTGGTGTACACAAGGTGGAGGTCTCATCTCACAGCGGGGGTTGTAGAAGTCTTCCTCCTCTATGAGTGCTTACTGAACATAAAACGGCAAGGGACTTACCAGGATGTAGACTGAGGAGATGGTCGGTGCAGGCAGTCATGGCAGGAGCACAAGAGTGTCGTCTGGCCACCTGGTGTACACAAGGTGGAGGTCTCATCTCACAGCGGGGGTTGTAGAAGTCTTCCTCCTCTATGAGTGCTTACTGAACATAAAACGGCAAGGGACTTACCAGGATGTAGACTGAGGAGATGGTCGGTGCAGGCAGTCATGGCAGGAGCACAAGAGTGTCGTCTGGCCACCTGGTGTACACAAGGTGGAGGTCTCATCTCACAGCGGGGGTTGTAGAAGTCTTCCTCCTCTATGAGAGCATATTGAACACAAAACGGCAAGGGTCTTACCAGGATGTAGACTGAGGAGATGGTCGGTGCAGGCAGTCATGGCAGGAGCACAAGAGTGTCGTCTGGCCACCTGGTGTACACAAGGTGGAGGTCTCATCTCACAGCGGGGGTTGTAGAAGTCTTCCTCCTCTATGAGAGCTTACTGAACATAAAACGACAAGGGACTTACCAGGATGTAGACTGAGGAGATGGTCGGTGCAGGCAGTCATGGCAGGAGCACAAGAGTGCCGTCTGGCCACCTGGTGTACACAAGGTGGAGGTCTCATCTCACAGCGGGGGTTGTAGAAGTCTTCCTCCTCTATGAGAGCCGCCGCTGCTTCCTCAGCCGTTACCATCAGTGAGGACCTTCGAGGCCTAAACAGATGAGAAACAGAAAGTACATATACTTTTACTATTTAGGCGTTGACTATTGGTATATATTTCATTTCTAAGGTAAGGTATTTTAATAGTAGTTGTTTTCAAGGTTTGTTTGGTCATGATATGGACCAGCTGTCTTTATTAAATAACGTCATAATTAAATGACCACGAGGCCGAGTGTTCATGATTATCCAAACGAAACATGAATCATCACTAATAATCTTAATTGTTTATTTTACATCTCAGTCATAAAAAACATATTATTTCCCAATATAACGAATAGGATAAATGTAAAAAGTTAATTTAACAATGTAATATTATATCATTTAGATGATTATGTTCGGAGACACTAATTTAATGACGGATTATTATTAGACTATTTGGAATAATATCGGAATTAGGCATTTTAATCTAACTGCAAATGTTCTATATGATTTTATTAAAGAAGAGGGTTAAGTAGAAAGTCTATTTTTAAATTTAGATATTGTATGTTTTATGGATACGACAGTTTGTTTTGATTTTACCTCAAATGTGGACCTTACAGTTCACTATAACTTCTCTAGTTAAATAACTCAACTGTATGTACCTTTAGAGTAATTGAAAGCCAATAGCATTATTTACCAGTAAATTGTTTGTAGGATTGTTTTATGATCCGGAAAGTTGTTTTGATCAAAACAAATGAAATAAATACTATATCCATTCCTGCTTTTAATCGCAAATAATCATATTTTATTTGATTAAAAATTCTCAATTTTACACCATAAAACTGTTTAACACCTATTATAATGCATTTCAATTCAGCATCAGACTATCTGTTTCTTCTTTCTGTTGTCTTTATTTACTTATACACAATTTGTATTTGATTTGTGTAACAGTCACTGACACACTGCGTCATCTTTGTAGGAAGACTCTTCTTTTAGCGTCCAGTGTTTACATTTTTGGATAAGGAAATCCTAAGGTATTCGGATAAAATGTAAATGTGATACTCTGTTGACTCGTGTAGTGTAAATAGTGTGAAAGCCTGCCTGGCTGATGTCAATCTTCCTAATGCACCTCTTAGCTACTTGAGCCTGTCCAATATCACATTTGTAGGCTGACACTTTGAATACATGTTCACCAAACGTTTATGAATCCAAAGAGAATTTTAATAAATTACTGGCCATTACAGTTAAAATTAGAAATTGATTTGGGAACTAACATATTAATTAAGGAGAAATTACCTTAGATAGCTACTGTTGTTTTGTTTATTTTGTTTCGTTTTCTAACAGAATATTTACAATATGGGTATCCCGGAACTCTCTACCAATATTTTAGGGCATTGCCCCTGGGTAAGAAACATACCTAAATATCATATTTAAATTATCCGAAAGTCCTTAGCTACTCACACAGCCGCCATTTGGTTTTTTCAGTTATTATTTTTTTCTAAAGAATGGTTAAACATACGAAATGTAAACTTTGCGCAAACATGTATGACAACCAGAAAAAGCTACCAAAAGATTATGACGATTTTTCAAATTCATAAAACAAAATGGCGGCCGTTTAAAGTTTTGTTTCTTAAATGACTCAAAAACCGTTGATTTTACCAAAATTGTACAAGAAAAACGTTTTTATGGCAATGTTATTACAAATCGATTGACACCTTATTCTTAAAGATTGGACGAGTATTAACTGAGATATGGCAGTTTTAGTGATACGTGACCGCTGGAGGTTAGTTGCAGCGCATGCTGAAAGCGGTCACGTATCACTAAAACTGCCATATCTCAGTTAATACTCGTCCGATCTTTAAGAATAAGGTGTCAATCGATTTGTAATAACATTGCCATAAAAACAGTAACCTTGTAAACTTTGGTAAAATCAACGGTTTTCGAGTTATTTAAGAAACAAAATTTTAAATGGCCGCCATTTTGTTTTATGAATTTGCAAAATCTTCAAACTTTTTTGGTGGCTTTGGCTAGTTGTCATAAATGTTTGTGCAAAGTTTCCATTTCGTATGTTTAACCATACTTTAGAAAAAAAAACTGAAAAAAACAAAATGGCGGCTGTGTGAGTAACTAAGGACTTCCAGGAAAATTTAAATATGATATTTTGGTATGTTTCTTACCCAAGAGCAATGCCTTAAAATATTGGCAGACAGTTCCGAGACACCCTGTATATTTAAAAATAATTACATTCAATTATTATGAGAACTAATTAGTTTAAAAGTGATGATAGTATTATGATACATTTAGTACAGAGTTTCAACTTATATAAAACGACATATTTTAACGAACCCTTTATTGTTATAGCCTTCACATCGCCGACAAATTGTCAAAATCCTCGTCACTACCCTCCATGAACTCAAAAATACGCAAAAGTAATTATTTAATTTGTCTCTTAAATTGAAATAGTTTTCCTCGTGCTAGGTATCATTGTGTATTAATGAGTCTTAATAATCATATCTCAATTATAGTCCCGATTTTTTTACATGACTTAAATTACACCAAAGGTGTCTGAAATTCAATTACTATGGTTATCTTTTACAATAATCAACAAGGTCTATAAGCATTGGTATAACTTCGAAGTATGGCAAACTAAAAATTATGTTATTTAAACACGAAAATGTCTAGTTTTTATACGTTTTGGGTTTTATAGTGAGTTACATTTAAGAAAATGAATCAGACGCAAAATAGATAAATATCAATGTACTGTATTGCCTACTCCATTAAAGGAGTTAATCAGGGGAACTTGATAAGTAGATATTGTTTGAACTGCTAATTATTGATCAATTAGTCCACACTGCCAGGACTTCTTTATAGAGATTCATTAAGCTGGTATTTGATACATAAATATATTTTTCCTACAGTTACCTGACAAAGTGGGCTTCCTTGCACTGATTTTAGTACGCCAAATAGCTAATTGATGCATTTACTTACTTGTGCCGCACTAATTTCTTTTGCCGCACTCCAGTATTACAACCAAACAACATAAAACAGTTTATTTTTATTAGGCACGTAATGCGTGGACGATTGAAACACGTGTTGTATAGTGTTGGAAAGACGAATCATTTCTATGCTTTATAGTAACTGTAGAAAAAATATCATATGTAACACGAGCGCAAATTGCTTTTGCTGCACTCGAGAAACTTTCCACCTCGCCTGCGGCTCGTGCGTAAACATTTCTCTCATCTACAGCAAAGTGCCACTTCCCACACTAGTTACACTAATAACTATTGTGTAAAAGTACCAAATATTCACATTGTTTATCTCTTTTATTTCTGATCTCCGTCAAACACTCAATGCATTTTACTGTATAGTTGAGTAGCTGAGTGGATATAGCGCTCGCCTAGCAATTAGGATTTTAAAATTGGACACAACAAATTCTTTATGCTTGTGGTCTCAATAAGTAACTGGCTAAAGAGCCAGTCGATCTAATACAGTAACTAAGCTTTTATCTTATTCATTTAACAGCCATCCTTCAGTACTGTAGCTTCATATCCACTCCCAGGTCTGCGAGTTGTAAACATCTGTTCTTATCTGATTACCTGTAAGGCTGAGGTATCTGAGCCAGAGGTTGTCTTGCCGGGACGAAGTAGAAGTCTGAGTGTGCCGAGTCGAGACCATTGGTAGACAAGGATACCACAGGGTCTGAGTCCTCAGCGTCGGCGCAGTGACGACGTAGGTAGGCGTAGTTCTCCAGGTCCCACGGGTCCACGTAGTTACGAGGAGTGGAGTCCTTGGAACTCCTGGAGTCCCCAGAGTCCCCGGCGCTGGATGAGGTACCTGTGCTGTTCATAGTGCTGATTCGACGGTTTGGCGGGATCCAGTAGGAGGATGACGAGAGACGAGGCACAGGAGGCATTGGAAACAATATTCCAGATCAACGCACTTATGTTCTATGTGGATTGTAGTGAAGTTAACACAAAATATTAACTGAGCGGAATAAGTAATTTAATATCAGTTGAAAGATACAAATCACATAACAAGAATATCACACGATACTACTGGAGGAAAAATTTTACCGGTTCTAAAAATGGAGCGATTAATAGTCCTTCGCTCTCGTTACGAGAGTACCAGAAGAACGGCAGCGTCACGACAGGTGCCTGCCCGACGGCGGCCGCGAGAAAACTGACGACTGACGACGAGCTCAGGAGAGTGTAGCTTCCCCACCTCTCTCGGTGTCCTGCAACTCATTCAGCGGTGATTCAAATGATTGGATGGATAATCTTACATATATATTATAAATTTTGTCGGCATAGCCCAGCTTGAGGTTAAAGTGCTGTAGCTGTGTGGGCAATATAACAAAGGAATTTTCACCACAACTCGCTTAAGGTCATAATAAATATAATAAACAAATATGACGTGCAACTGATATGATGAACATATGCGCGGGCACTCCCATCCTAAGGACGTGTGCTCAAATCCCACTAATCACAAATCGCTATAACCCATGTAACATAATGGTAACATGCTGTAAGATCACCTATCAGAAAATGAAAATAATCATTCTCTCGCAAGAAAAGAAATTTTACTGTATCCGAGAACGCCCTGCTCTAAAAGTCACATAAGATATTTTATTTGATGATTAGTATAACGTTTTTAATTACAAGCACAGTGCTAATGCATGGTTCGGATTCTTCTAGATAATTTGTAATCAAAAGGATTACTGGTACTGCCACAATATTAAAAACTCATTAAAATGGAATACGTTGCTTAAAAGCTAAACACTTTTAATCAAAATGAGCACATATATAAACCGTATATAACACTATGGGAAACCTAATACATGAATGTTTGTGACGAAAGTGTCTCAGTTAAACACTCTATTATGTCCCAGTTTCAAACAAGGTGATTATTTAATTAAATTGCATTCATGCCTGGCTTGGCGCTGACACCTAATTACTAAACTGTAATTACGACATCAAACATCACAGCCACAGCTAGCTTAGGGGAAAAATGTGGAGATAACCCTAAATAGCGATTGTTATAGTAAAAAATGTTTTACTGAAAAAATAGTAATAAAAAAGGCATATGGTTTAAATGTTTTTATAATCTTAGTGAGGCGTAAAGTTCACTGGATGTTACAAAATTGTTCTTTTTACTCGTCAGACTTTCTGTGAATATAAGTGTTTGTTTACTTTTCCCTGCAGATATACTAGAGAGGCTTACGCTGTATATTGATTACGGCGAGGGAGGTGTATTCGTCATGCAGGCTTGGAGTTAAGCCCCGTTTATCACCAATAGTTCTTGGAAATGTCATAATACCGAAGAGTGGTTCGGAGCCAACTTTAGAATGTAAGTTTTTAAGAGGTTGATGGTCTCTATCCACATGGGCCACAAAGGCCTAGCGTGGAACGAACCCAGCAAAGCAAAAGAGGGGCCAGTATTGTACAAGGGTGAACTGGACTGATAAAAAGTTGTGACAGGTACCAAGATCTGATTCCACGACTTCGCTGCCATGAGCCCAAAGTCCGCGGCACTACCGACCGAGTCACTACTCACCAAAGTCCACTTATATAAAAAAAATATAAAAGGTCTTAAAGATAGTCTTAAAGGCTAATTACGCGAGTTGAGTACACTACTTTACCCTACGACGGTTTTTGAAAAAAAAAAAAAAAAAAAAACACTACTCATAACGTCCAAGAGGGGTTATGTTTTCGTTTATAACCTGTCATTGCCACTGATTTGATACATGGACTCATTGTCCCAAACACTGCCATCCATTACCCATACATTACTGCCAAACCATTGTATAATCAATTAAATCGGCCTTTACAGCTAATAAGTTGATGTTCAAAACACTAAAACTTTAATATACTTCTTTTCTCTCAATCCTTGAACTTCATTGGTCCAAACTTGTAAACTGTAAAGTAACAAAACAATGCTGATAAAGTAAACAATGCTGTAAAGTGAATCTTTTCAATTCTAAGAACTGAATAAAAAAATAAAATAAAGGTTTTGCTATACGGATATAAAGGCTATGCTATTTTTTGTATACGGAAAGGTGACCAATATTTTAGGTACAAAGTCACTGGGCATAAAAACTAACACTATTCCATTGAATAATGGTCGAATATACATAAAAATAGTCCCGGGACAGCTAAATATTTAAAAATAACAATAAAGATAGATATACAAAACTTGGCACACAGTTACTGGGCATTAAACTCGGTTTAACACATCATGCAGTGATACGCTACCTACTCAGAGGGACGGCCCTCTAGGAGTCAAAATTAAAAACGCAAGCAAAGTTTGAAATTAAAGGTCTTTATTAGTAAAATACAATACCGCAAACCCAAACTCAAATGGACAACCGAGTAAGAAATGACATCCGTTCAAAGATCCCTTGGATTCTTAATGAAATTTTTACGCTGCCTTCTCAGGGGAACGGCCCGCTAGGAGTCAGAAGTAAATAATAAATTTAAGCATAGGTTGATATGCAAATCAATGTAAATGTCGATCAGGGTAAATTAGACGAATGCAATGCAGCAAATTTGAGCTCAAAAAGACAACTAAGTCTACAATGGCAGCCGTTCGATAATACGAAATTGTAAATTCAAGCTATCTTTGAATGGCTGCCATTTTTTACTCAGTTTTCCGTTTGAGTTTGGACTTGTAGCATTGTATATAACTAAAAAACACCTTCATTTGATGTGCATATCAACCTATGCTTACCTTTAAGATTTTCTTCTAAATCTTAGAACTCTTAGAACCACAATAGACATGGACACAATAGACAATAGACCACAATCCTCTTTGACTTGTCCGTTCTCCTGAGGAGGTAGGATATCACTGCATGATGTGTTAAAACGTTTTAAAGCCCAGTAACTTTGTGCCAAGCTTTGTATGTCTTCCTTATAGCTTGTTTTAATATTTAGCTGCCCCGGGACGTTTTCCATATTCGACCACACACAATGAAGTGAAGACTAAACACCGATTCAATTTAAAAAGTGATAAAAGTACACATGCATACTTCTGAATAGCTTTAGATTTAATTCTTACCACAAACAACCAAACAACCAATTCAATTGTTGATATAACGAAAACTTCAACAAGATAGTTGATACAAATTGAGGGAGATACATCATACACTTGTGGTTGAGATTAATTTGAATCCAAGGTTAGAAAGTGGAGAGAAATTTCGCCCGCAGAACGATGTCTTCGTGTTACCGAAGATATCTGTGGTGTTAGTGGACACGAAGCAAATGTCGTGGTCAATGTGGTAAACATATCAGGTTGAAATACAATTAGCAGTTTCTGGAAAGTTTAAAATACTTGCAAATTTAGAAAGCACTCTATTTTACGTATGCATACGGATTGTGTGTTTGCATCAGATGTAAATCAGATAAGAATTAATAATAACAGGGTTTAAAATATTTTAAAACATATATGTTAAAAATAGTAGTCAAACCATTGGGACTTTTATTATTTTGTGCTGAATATTTTATTAGGCTACAATTGTGAATTGTTATATTTCAGATTATGCATTGTGAAATTCCGGTAGTCTGTATTTATTTTACTCAAACGATAAGTAGTCTAATTCTATATCATTGATACTCTATACACAGACCACCCGACCGGCTTGTATAGCTCCAATATGAAAGCAAATGGAAACCTAATTGCAACTGGAACCCCCTATTTTGACTCCAAGGAATTCAGCTAAATTATTTTTAACCCCAAAAAAGCACCCCAAAGGGCAGATTTTGGGGGGTGGGGGTGGTTTTTGGGAAATTTTCAAATGTAAAGGGGGGTCGTCTTATACCTCTTTTTAAAGGTCCTTTAGTCCTGAGTATTTTAGTGGAAAAAGATTTAAATTATCTTCATCCCTATTTACAGGGTGTTCAAAAACGTACAAAAAATAGACCTTTGAACTACTTTTCACTGTAAATAGGTGGAATTTCGTGGGGGGTTCAAATTTTGATAACACTTTAATTAATAAATGAGCTTTCAAAAAACTCTGGTTTTAACCCTTTTGCTATCTTTTTACTTATGTTACGCATTTTCAAACTATTTGAAGTTTCAAAAGCTGTTATCTCAAAAATTTCAAATAGCAACATGGGTTTCATTACAAATCACATTGTAGCCCTTGAAATTTGCTATAATTTTTGTATTTAATGTTTTTTGGTATCTTCATTGGTTAAAGAGATATAGCGAAATTAGTGTATTTTAATGTTTTATTAAATGGTATTCAAATTGTTTGCTGTTGTAAATGTACACGTCTAGGTCTCAATTAAAACTAATTATGTTAAAAAATTAAAATACTACCCAGATTGTTAAACTTGGAGGATTAATAAAGGAAAAAACACAACTTCAAATATTCTTAGCTATTTTACAATTACAATGTTCTAATAGTGCTTTGAATGAATACCGTCTATAAATGCTACTAGTAAATAAAAAAAATCATCATGAAATCAATGAGCGTGTGCGTGAAACTCGTCACGTTTGATCAAATAAAACAAATTATAAGGAACTTACTGGATCTGTACGAGAGGTGAATGCACCTGCGGTAGTAAAATAGCAATACAGTACCATAATAGTGGAGAAGAAGTACTACGTGCATAAACAGAGTTGGGGGCATGGAACAAAATGGAAGGCAATTTAAGCATTTGTAGAAGTCCATCGGTATGTAGGCTATTAATGCTGATTCAAACAAATTATTCATTCAAAGCACTATTAGAACTTTGTAATTGTAAAATAACTAAGAATATTTGCAGTTGTGTTTTTTCCTTTATTAATCCTCCAAGTTTAACAATCTGGGTAGTATTTTAATTTTTTTTAAATAATTAGTTTTAATTGAGACCTAGACGTGTACATTTACAACAGCAAACACTTTGAATACCATTTAATAAAACATTAAAATACACTAATTTCGCTATATCTCTTTAACCAATGAAGATACCAAAAAACATTAAATACAAAAATTATAGAAAATTTCAAGGGCTACAATGTGGTTTGTAATGAAACCCATGTTGCCATTTGAAATTTTTGAGATAACAGCTTTTGAAACTTCAAAAAGTTTGAAAATGCGTAACATAAGCAAAAAGATAGCAAAAGGGTTAAAACCAGAGTTTTTTGAAAGCTCATTTATTAATTAAAGTGTTATCAAAATTTGAACCCCCCACGAAATTCCACCTCTTTACAGTGAAAAGTAGTTCAAAGGTCTATTTTTTGTACGTTTTTGAACACCCTGTAAATAGGGATGAAGATAATTTAAATCTTTTTCCACTAAAACACTCAGGACTAAAGGACCTTTAAAAAGAGGTATAACACGACCCCCCTTTACATTTGAAAATTTCCCAAAAACCACCCCCACCCCCCAAAATCTGCCCTTTCGGGTGCTTTTTTGGGGTTGAAAATAATTTAGCTGAATTCCTTGGGGTCAAAATAGGGGGTTCCAGTTGCAATTAGGTTTCCATTTGCTTTCATATTGGAGCTATACAAGCCGGCCGGGTGGTCTGAGACACCCTGTATAAGTCTATTAAGGAGCTAGATAAATACTTTGCCGAAGACGGAATTAGATCAAAATATGATGAAATAATAGATATTCTATTATAATTATTTAAAAAGATTTTATTAAATAATTTGAAATCCTTCCCTCCAAGAGTGGTATAAACTATTGGTAATAAGTTAGTACAGTATTAAATTTACGATCATAACATAAAGCTATATAATCGAATGCTGTAATATATATATATCTATCTAGTAGGTAATAAGGAACACGAATATTTGAGAAAACCGAAAACCTTACACCTATCTACTACATACTTGAATGAAAGGACTTGATGAAAAATTCCTAGGAAAATCCATAATCCTAGGACTTTCCATAATCTATTTCCTCAACACATATGTAATGAAAGGTTGTCTTTGATCACGTTCAAAATATTATGAACTTCAGATGCTACATTTGTTTTAATTTATGATTGTTTCTTTTCATAAAATTTCCTTGGACTTCAATAGAGCTATCTTTATTCTTCTATAAAGTTGATTGAACCATGCCAAAGGAAATTAAAAAAAACGAGGTAAATTGATGTGAGCTTTTTTATAATCAATAGGGAGTTTTACTGTTTTGCCGATTTAAACAATGTCATTACTCTCCCTTGCATCCTCATCTGGTTGCCCATCATGGATAGATTAACAAGTTGTATAGATTAACTAGCTGGGTATACTAGCTGTATATAACTGATCAATCAAACTTGCGACATTCTCATTGTTAGAAGAAGTCAGTTGTCCGTCTATATAGGCCTACTAAGGATCCGCTAAAAAAAATGTTAAATCTCTAGCTATTAAACATAATTAAAATAAATGTTAAGCACACTATGCTGGCTAGTACTGTACAGTTTATTGAATGACTGAACAATTTTGAGTAATATTGATGGTTCTCATATTTCATTCTTCAAGTTTTAACTTTTTATCCCTTCCAAACTTATTATTAGTTTCAATTAGGCAGTGCTACCATATTTCTCTTTCTTATCCATTAATCTAAATTATTATTTATAATACATAAAAAGATTAATAAAATATTCTAACAAAACGTCCGGGAAATAAATATAATGGCGAAATGTAACCCAACCAAATGTATGGCCAGAAAGAGTTATAAACATTGTTTACTTACATTTACAGAACAGCAAAACACCCATTACTATAATGCAAACTACCAATATTCAATGAGGTGGAATTGGGTTGCAGGGTTTAAATTGCTCTCAGTTGTAATTCCTTAGGGTTTTTTCACATATTTACACATTGCTCAATATATTGTCGTATTTGTACTTTTAGCTGAAGTGTTAAGCACTGTTTCTGTGTTACAACATTGTTAGTTTCAATGTTTAATTCTATACAAGTCTTTTTATTCGAACTAATTTTAAACCACATTTACTGAAAAAAAAATTTAAAAGTAAAGCAAATACCTAGTGTAAAATGTGCCTTCAAATGCAGGAGAGAAACGTGTATGTCCCTATCGATAAAGGCCATTAAACATTTCATGAACTAATTAATTACTTATATAAGGGATGTTCTCCAGAATGTTAAAAAATATTATAAGACCATTCCCTAAAACTGTGAACACAAAAAGTATGAAACAGTTAAGAGCAATCTGAATACTGCCTTCTCAAAGGTCCTATAGTAAGCTGCCTTTCGACAAATTTGCGGACTATATCAACACCTTAGTTAAAGCGTCAGTAGTACCTGCTTTAATCAATAAGCCTGATGATCCCTTAAAAACTAAAGATGGGGCATCTGTCCTACAGGCTAGATGTAGCCGACTTTGCCATCGGCAGTATCAGTGATGACTTACATGCCGTCTATGTCCCTGTAGAACGGAGTCACATTGAATGTGATACATTCAGTACAATCCACATAGCAAACTATACAATCCTTGAGTGAGCCATTATATTAAAGGGCTTTTTCACTCCCCCCAAGTGACAAAGTAAAGGATCTGAGCGTCACTCTAGACAGAGAGCTTTCGTTTTTGACCACATCAATCTGACAATCCGGCGTGCCATTGGCAGGTTGAGTGGATTGCATAGATAGAGAGGGTTATTGCCAGAAGCAGCAAAGGTTGAAATAGTGCAATCACTGACTCTACCATTATTTAAATACTGGCAACCTGCATACGGCATTTGTATCTTAAAAGAGAATATGAGAAGAATTCAAAAAATTCAGAACAGCACTGTGCGATTTGTGTTCTGTATCAGCCGGCGTGATAACGCGTCATCTTTTAGAGAGGCCCTAAGTTTACTCCCCATGGGAACCGTATGTATAATAGACCTCTGACCTGTTGTTAGGTCCTCAAAACCCACAGTATCTGTGTAATATACTCTGCCTTCGGCAGGATGTCCTTCACAGGAGAACCGGCAAGACATTTCACGAGAGTTAAACGAGATGTTGGGAGGGAGGGCTATACAAACCTTAAACACCTTTGAGTGGGTGGAGTAAAAGTTTTTAAAAGTTTGGAAGGAAAAAACTTTTAGTTAAGTGTACGATACTAACTGTTATGAGTGTTTTGCACGATTACTAGAAAGTGTTTTGTTACAGTAAAATTACATTTAAATGAAAAATCATGTGTTAGAATAGTAAACTAACTTTTTGGTCTTTAGTATTGGATAGTTCTTATACAACGCGAAGACTTTAGGGAGTTTGTTTTTGGATGAAGTTCCTAAAGTACTAAGTAAATGTTGTTCCATATCCAGGGCCAAAAAGAACCCTAACAAGCAGGGACAACTGTATTCAGTTTTCAATGGATACGATACCCACAAAGGTTTGTAATTGACTTTCAACAAAGAAAATAATGTAGGTAATTAAAATGTTATATCTTTAAAGATAAATACTTAAACCAATGAATAAATAATATGTCTAACAAGTTTTTTATCATCCTCGAAATATCTCTGAATGGGATAAAATACCTAAAAAGGGATACAATTATTGTTGGTTTACATATTGGTTAGGGGTGGGGTTGCCGGGTTGGGCGGTTACCATGGCAACTTCCCAGCACGCCGAGGATCTGTTGCTCAGTATCTGTGCTCCTCTCGCACCCTCTAGAATCTTCCCTTTCAACCGGTGAGTGCTATAGCTAGCAAGTGTCCAATCATAAACCATCAATCATCTATCATCAACAACCAATCATCATCAACCTCTAGCCAGGAACCCCATGTTTTAGTCCCTGCGGTTAAATATTTTCACATAGAGTATCCAAACACAGACTTTTACATTATTGTACTTACAGTAAATGATTTATTACACACTATACAGTCATATTATGTGTACTACAAACTAAAAGAGCCAGGACTGGATGGTGAATTTATGCCAACTTTAAAACGAATTTCAAACAAGTCCGTGAATCATATAATAATAAAAAACTAACATTTTAAGATTTCGAACTTACTTTCAAAAGTACAACCAATCAGTTAGGGCTATGTTGATACGTAAAATCTCTTGCTAATAGTACTTGTTTGAAAGTGTCAACTGGATGCAAGATTGAAAATACATTAAACTCAAAGTTTTCCGTATAGTTAAAATAATTTTAAAACTTAAATGCTAGCAATTGGGGTTCAATTAAACATTTTTGACCAATCTTTGCCACCATCTGTTTACACTTAGCATGTCAGCGGACTTCTAGAACATATTGTGGTGAAAATCATACGTTTCATGAATTTCTCACACCATACAATTCGGAGTGACGATAAGCTAATCGAATTAGTAAACATTTCTCAGATCATGATTAATATGGAATCCAACAATAAAATTAAGGTTTCAATAATACGCAAAAACAAAGTTAGTAATTTCCAATCACACAATGCTGAACGAGTCAACGAGTCATAACTATTGGAAAACAATGTTGTCAAAGACCACAAAGCTGCATGATACGTGGTAATCATTTATCGAAAATGATTGTTACCAATAAATTCAAAACCTGTAAATTTAAATTTTACCGTGTTAGTTTTGACCATTTTAGTTGTGTTAGTTGAACCGTGTTTCTGTGGTAGGTGATGAGTTTTCGCCGTGATATTTTGTACTTTTAATCTACCTTAGTAGACATATCAATGCAATATTGAATGAAAATAATATAAATTAACATTAAATAAACAAATTATATTAATAACTAATCTTGACTTTATTTTGAGCATATTGAAAAGTTTTTTTTTATTATTTGGAGCTAATTTTAAGGTAAAATAAAATAGTGAAAAAAAATATTCAGCTATAGGCCTAAATATAAATATGAAAAATAAATAGTCAAGTATTTATAATCACAAATGTCTCACAAAAAGTTTTAGAGGAAAGTTCTTTCTTTCGCCCAACTGTAACAAAACGCATTTCTACTCTGACATTGTGTCTAAAGCTTATTAAAGGCTGTTCCCAAATTTAAATTTCACCAGTGTAATACTACCCCATATTTCAAGCTGGTATAAGAGCTTTGCTTTGTCAAATGGCGTAATTGGGATAGAATTCTAATTTCCCTTTAACACCCCACTCGATCTTTATTCTAGTGATGTGTTTAATTACTTTGGGAGTTTGATTTTCCTCTTTAACAGTGAGAATAAGTTTTTACTTTGCGACAAAATATGAAATAAAATGAGCTGAATGGCACAGCTGATGGACTTACTGTACAAGGTGGTGGGTGATAAAAATTATATACTTAAATACCCCCGCCGCAGCAAACCTGCCGACTAAGCGAATTTCCATTTGTCTGAATTGATTTTCAGTTAAATATATTTTAATAACATTAGGTTTAACGAGTACCTAGGTTTGCTGCTACAAGGAAACTAATAAAGTGTGTTTTTGAGTAAAATATTGATAGCTTAGTACAAAATAAATAAATTTGCCAGGTTTGATCAAAATATATCCATAAACAAGCAAACTACAACATTTGACAATATTCTCCATAAGAATAACATGGGAATTTTAAATTTACAATTTTTTTAATTTTCTCCGTTACTAATAATCGAACAAAAATACTTTTATATACTAAATTATTTGTTTTTTTAAGCTCTTTAAAAAGGTCTAAAGAGAAATCGGGAAATTTTGTGTTTTGAGGGTCAAAAGTGAGAAAAACCAATTTTTACCCCATAAAACCCCCCGTAAAGCCCCGTTCCCATGGTCCGATCGTGCTGGTTCGCGAACTCATTCAAGTTTATCCCGCTTTACACCTTTAAACCAAATTTCATCAAAATCGGACAAAAATTACTCAAGTTATCGCGTTCACGGACGTATATATATATATATATATATATATATATACATATATAAAAATTTGAACGAATGGTGTTTTTGGCCTCTGGGGACATCAAAATGAAAAAGTAAATCGGTCCCGGGTCTAGGTCTTACCATGCCACGTACGGTAATAGCTACTTCCCTATAGGGAAATTCGCTAAAAGAAAACACTATATTACATATAGTGTCACATTGATAGTTTTTTAATGTATTAGCCATGTAGTAACGTATTAGAAGTGTAGTCTATGATTTAAACTATAATAGCCTCCAGATTACCGATTATTATAAATCGTGTAAAACATAGTTAAGCTAGTTTACAACGAATTGGTGTAACTCTTAGTTTAACACGTCTACGTGCAGATTCAATGGCACTGATTAGGCTCTGACACTAGCTAATATGTTCTATTGAAAGAATGAAAGAATTTCCATTAGCAAAGTGAATTTTCATATTAAACCTGGTCGTTTTCAGCTAAGCCCCGTGTAATAAAGTTACTATGATTCCTGCCAATACAGAAAGTACCAGTTTTACCATTCTATGCGTGGTTACTACTAATGTGAAGTGTTGACATATAATCAATCAAGTGTAGGGTACACACTAGCTCAGCATATGTACTATACACATTGTACACAGATTATACCTGGGGTTCGTTGAGTATACACTCACAACTTATCTGACTTAAAGGAGTTAAATCAACTACCAACTGTTAACTTTGAATATTGTTTTCTTCTTTTGATCACTAATCCCTCGTATTTCTATAACATTAAAACCACGTATGAAAATTTTGTTTAGTAGTTTCTATTTTCTTAAAAATATTAAGAAAATATGTCAATGATTTACGTTCTAGTAAACTAAACTCGCATTTCATGATGAGAATATTTTTCCAAACATAACTTATTAGGTTTTTTAATTTGCTGATTGTTGTAGAATTCATGTTAGATTTTGTTAATTTAATAGAGTAGATAATATAGCCAAACGGAATTGAGCTAACGAAATAATGAAATTTGATAATGCCTCACTATAAATAGTAAAACTGTAGTTTTTTTCCAGTAGTTAGGGAATCTAATGCATTTAAACCAGTTTCTAGTTTTGGTTTTAATTATTATCCATGCATGATATTAAATTGCTTCTAAAACTATTTAACTATTCAAAAATAGTTTTGAAAAGCAGTTGTACTGAAAACGCTTAATCAATCAAAGCATTTTATTTTTATTTATATTTATTTATTAAAAAAATATATATCTATTTGTATAATACTCTCGAATGTGTATACCTATTTAAACATCCTCTACAGTGTACTCGAGAATAATAGTTAAAAATCAAAATATCTAATATGGGTCTTTACATAACCCCCTAGAAAAGTGTAATGCACGAAAACAAAGAAACGCTAATTGATTTATGCTTTACAAGAATGCAAGAATATGCATTTGACTAAGAATTCGCTCAGAAAACAAAAATACAAACTAAGACTTAAATGAATGACAACATAATAATCAAATTAACGAATAAAAGACAGAAAAACACCAAACAATGAACGATGAGTACTGAAAACCATAACACCATTTTCAAACAACAATGAAGATTAACAAAAACTTAACAACAATAAACGACCTAGTATATCAATAATCAATTGTACTCAACAACAAATTATCGAAAAAAAAAAAACTGTTGTTGCACATAATAATAATGTCTTTGTTTGCTTCATGGTTTATTGTAATATTTGGTTGATTTTTGTATATTATTTGACAATATTAATATTTTATTATTGCAGTCAATCACATTGCATTGCAAACGTAAAATGCACAGTATTTTATGTAAACACTATTCATGTAATTTTTAATATTTCGTCTGGTTATAAATATTTGTTCTTACTAAACAGAGTTTACTTTTAGTTTCCTCTGTTCTAAAGAAAAAATGTTTTCTTTTATGTTTAATACACCTGTGAATGCATTTTTAAATACGATAAAATCCAACCTAACATAAACAAATCGAGTAAAAAGATTAATTGTCAAACATAGCCATAACTAATCCAAAATAACTACAAATAAGTTAAAGTAAGTATGAGAAAATTTTGTTATGACTAATAATACACAATCATGTACGATTAACGGACTTAACAGAAATTATGAACAAATAACTTGCATTAACTAACATTAGAAACTAACTGCTAGCATTTGTACACAATCGGACACAACACATACAGAAATAACCTAGAATAAAGGGGGTATAATATAACAATAAAGTTTAGTGCTCTAACAGTATTTTCAAATAATAACGAAATAAAAATCAACTTAAAAACATTTTTATGCAAACAAGTCACAATGATTTTTACTTAACAGTAGTTTCTAATTTGAAAATAATATTAACTAACTATTGAATATGTCATTAAAAAAGGTCTCTCTCCGATACCAAGGATGCACTCTATGCTGATATTTCAACACATGGTAATATATAAACACAAAAACAATACAGCAGTATTTCTTTGCTATGTATAGTAATGGAAAATATTACTTGAAATATTGTAAATTATTGAAGCAGATGATACTAAAGCTGACCTAAGTGAGCAATTCATCAAAGGGAAGAAGAAGCTTAGGTCGTGTTAAAGAAGGAACATGAGACAGGAATGGTAATCATCCCAGTACTGGAGCGATGTGGTATGTATTGCATCTCACGTTCCCAGTATTGGAATACGGGTCTGAAATTGGCAATCAACAGATATAAGAAATATGTTAGAGAGTTTATTACGCTACAAATACAAGTTTAATGTTTTTAACCAGTGTTATATGGCTGTTAATATCATATTAATATAAAAAAAAAACGTAAATCTTTTACCTTTGGATGTAGGACTATTTCTGTAGAAATAGGCAAAAGCTATTGTGCAAAGTAAATTAGCTGTTTAGTAAATGAGAAGTCAGCTGGATTGAAAAAATAAAATAGATTAACAAAATCCCACTTAGTTAGGCAACTGCAGACTTACACTAGGTTTTTGATATCTATACACAGAACAACAACATTATCTGTACAACATATTCAGTCAGGCGCTCAGTCAGTTACAGTATACACCCATCTTTTGGAGAGTTGCTCCAGGAAATAATACCATAGCAACCCCTGGGGGTAGAGTAGGAATGATAACCTACAATAACCTACAAAATAAAGCTACAGCATTATTTAGTTCACTTTTATATTTTTAATTTATTTTTATAATGTACATAAACATAATCTTTTGTCTTGCTTGACTTAATAAATATTTTCGGATAGTGAAAAAATACTATACTATAAGTATGACTCCTATATTCACACATCGAGTTTTTCAAAATAAAGATCGTGTACTCTCGAACGCCTGCATGTAAAAGTGGCATTTGTGCTTGGCAGATAACAATGCTGTATCTGATACCCTCAGGCGTTCGTCGCCCGAACAGAGATTAAATCGGATATTTTAACTTTGAATCCTTTGTGAAACATATTAAAATGAGAATTTAATGCATTTGGTAATCGCTTGCATTTTAAACTGTTCAAAGGTCCTCAGATGATTGTTTTCGATTACACATCAGCATGTTGTGTATTTTGTAACGTTTATTTCAACTTCGCTGCATATTTAAAAGTTGAATGCATAATTTATAATTAGAGTGGTTGCCGTTAAACTCATAAAAAAATGTCTTAAGTTACAGCGAATACTAAACGTATTACCAAAACAACATGTATACAATTTAATTTAATTTAACAGTAATATGTTCACTGTAAAGTCAGATTGTATGTAATGTAATCAATTACAACGAATGATTAGTGGTGGTCACTTGATGAGAGCTAAATGAATGTATCCACATCCTCTCACAACTGATGTCAAAATCAATACCACACATTCGCATTGGACATTTATGTAACAGAACTGTTAAAGTGTTATTACTATCATTATATCAAATCTGTAGAACTTAAAAGCAGACCATAAGTTTCTAATCTAATACAAATGACTTCGACAGTTAAACTCTTCCATTGTAAAGTTCGTATTACGTTACTAAAGGTATGCTGATGATTTATTAACACATTTCACGCAATCAAACTGTTTACGTGAATGCGTCATGAATGTCATTTTTTTAATCTGACAAAACCTTTAATGCGATGTTTATATCAACCCATCAACCTATGCTTTAGATTTTCAACGTCCTCTCTATGGGCCGTCCCCCATAGGGGACACCCGATCACCATGCACACAAAAAATTACCAGTAATTATATGTCAAATTTGGTTGTGACATCTTTTTTCGAGTTATAAAGTCGTCGTACGAATTAATTGTCACTCTATACAATCATTTGTTTTCTAAATTGTGTTGATTTTTATCGTCAATACAACGAGGAATTTAATTCATTATTTGATTACTTTAAAAGTATCTTGCGTACATTTAATATAACTATTACAAAACCTTATAAAACGCCCTATTAATAAACTTTCATACAAAATTTATTTTGCACAGCAGTAGAACATGTTATGGATAATAATTGTATATAGTTTTAGAAAGTATAATTATTTTTAAAGACAAATATTGGTGAAAGCCAAAGCATGCCCTAAAACGTCCAATCTACAAACAAATTGGTTTTGGTTACATAAAATACACTATCATCAACCCCATATAGCATAATGATACAAATAAATATTTCTGTTAGTATAAGGGTAGAAAATATGGATTATAATAACTCATAGAGCAAAGTACAGTGAAGTAACCTAACAGATAGACTTTGAACAAAATCAAAGGACTCACTTAAATAAACTGTAAAGAACCTGCCTAGACCAGTTCACTGTGCCACAGCACTCGTTCTCACCTAAAAGCTTTGGCTACAAAGAGAAACAAAACTTGTCCCTGCCGATGACTTTATCAAAGAGAAATGTCCTCGACGCAGTAAACTTGTAGACTATTTTCACTCAAATATTTCCTTAAACATATCACATTTATTACCTACATGGATAACATTCGGTTGAAGGAGTACTTAGGGTTGCTGCCACAGGAAACGTTTAGTATAAAATAAATAACATTGCCCAATTTTATCAAACTATATCCATAAACAAGCAAACTTAATCATTTGACTCAGTCTCTATAAGAATACCATGAAAATTATTTATCTAACATTTTTTACCATTTTCTCTATATCCAATGAGTACAACACCGCTTCAATTTATTAAAACAAGTTTTTAAGCTCTCAAAACTGTGAGTAGACAAATTGCGAAAATAATGTTTAGAGGGTCAACGATGGAAAACCACATTTTGTCTCTTCAAACCCCGCAACCATACTCTACTTATACTAGTTCAAAATTATTTTTCGAATAAACACAGTGTTTCACCTTCGAACCATATCAAAATCGGATAATTAATAGTTTTTTGCTAACGGATATCTGTGTATAATATAAAAGATATTATTATTGGCCTCTGGGTAACTAAAAAAGTACATTAGTTCCAAGTCCAGGTGTTACCACAAAATTTACGGTAAAAAAGCTTATTCTCGTCTGGAAAATTCACTAAAATGGAAAATTTGAACCGTGAAGAAAGATTTGCAATAGGCCTACATCCACCCAGAACATAATAAGTTTAGGGACGTTGCTTTGACTTAAATTTGAGCTTCAATCTTTGGCATAACTAAGAACGTTCGAGGTTGTTTATAGAGTTTTCCATCATCAGAGGTGTTTTAAAAGGTCCATAAAAATTATTTTAGTAGGAACGTTACTAGTGTGTGCGCGTGCACGCACACATGTGTGTAAAGAAACACACTTTTAGTGTAATAATATATTTATAGTGTACACTATAGTGTAAGAAATATTTATCGAAGACACAATGGCTTTTTCATAACTTACTAATTCCTCAATTTTCTTATATAGCCTATAACACTATTACTGTGAATACAAAATATCGTACTACTATTTTTGCAAAGAAATGTATTTTAATACGAGTTTAAATTTATGTAAATACTGTAAAACACTATGGAGGAAGAAATAACTTTGATATATGAGTATAATGAAACGTTTTTAATGCCCAATATTCAAATGTACCTTTTTCCTGATAAAAAAATAAACAATCCTTCATATGAAACGCTATTGTCTTAGACAATAAACTGAAAATGTGTCTTTCAGTCCTTATTATTTGTACTCGTATACTACTTACTTTATATTTCAATCAACTTTAAAAAATTGTAGTGTGATTTACTGAGGGAAACACTATTGAAATACGTTATTGTAATGTAACAAAGAAGAGTGGTAACCAAGCATTTGTCCAGGACAGATGGTCTGTCAATTGCAGGACTTTTCTATTTGGCAACGACCTACAGGACAGTTGATTAAAACACTGATGCAAAACATTTATTTGGTAAAAAGATTACTTAAAAACTAAATATTTTATTATAGATTGTAAGATTTGGCATACTTTTAAGGGGAGAATAGACGCTGCTGTGATAGAAATAGTCAATAATACTAGTCCATTTCCAGTTCCTCGTACATGATTTCCCAATAATTCCATTTGGTATTGTACAGAAAATAAAATAAAACCCTTATTCCTCATCAATGATTAAACATTTATTAAATCTAAGGCACAGCAATATAGTAGGTTGCATTAATACCTTTTATCAAACAACAAGCTGCAAACGAGTTCTATATGTTTGAACAGTTATGTAATTGATTAAGTTTAGCAATAAAAAAAAATCCAATTTCATCTAATAAACTTGCCCAACAGTAAAACTATCTGACATATTTTATATTACTTACCATTCTGTTCCTATATAATATTACATGTATATTTGGTTATATAGTTTTTTGATAGAATAATCAACTTTCGACAATGTACAATGTAGAATGTACAATCTTAAATAGTCCTCTCGCGTTATCCAAAGTTAATAATATTATTTTATAACATTTAACATTTAATAAAAATAAAAAGGTTATTGTTATGGTATTATTGTTGAAGATAAGTTGCAACATAAATACATAGAATACATATATGCAGAAACGTATTGCATTTAGCGTATGACCACAAATACAACTTGACTCAGATTTCATTCCATTACGAGCCCTGGATTAATAATAGTATCTATAATAACTAAATTAAAATGTCTTCATACACTTGTACAGCAATATTTAGTGTAAACAAATAATATTACTATTATAACTAGGTATCATATGATATGCATATATTTTAAAGAAAAAATGTTTACATATTTCTTATTGCTTAGGAATGCTCATTCTTATTCAGATCACATTCTATTCAAGCTTATCCCGTCAGTGCTGACCGTGAATTACAGGTATTGTGAAGTTTTCTCCAAATCCGTCTAGAATAAGCTGAATGTAGAAGAATCATAAATTTCCAAACAAAGGATTCTTTCTAAATAAAAACCTTTAACATAACAAACTCTAATGGTGTATTTACAAAGATTTCTCATCAACCTCCTCATTGATTGAGGAAGTACGTGGTTTTAATACTGCACGTTACACATGCAAAATTATAAATAATTGAATAAAAATTAATGAATTTGACAATACTGAGATACCCAACTGAATAACTACTGAAAATAAGCAATTATTTGTTCTGTGCTTTATGAGGTAAGAGAGAGAAAGGAACTTGAGTGCATGCAGCTTGGGGAGCAGTGTGTTGGTGTTCCAGAAAAGTACTCCAGAGACTTGAAATTGATTTTAGTTGTGTAGACCTTGTAAAGCTGCTTGTTCTGGGTTCTTGGTTTACACATTCAACAAATCCATAAAATATTTTAAACTAGTGTCCCTGTTGCTCAAAATTGAGCATTTGCTAAGTATTACAGACGTTATTTTCAAACGAATAACAGTCATAATTTATGATGACTTTTAAAGATTCGACTCAAAGATTATGGAAATACTCAACATGTTCATAACAGATCGATATAATCAACATTTCTTGTAAATATCTTAATAAAACATATAACGCGTCGATTAGCACGCCATTGTGGTTCTTGTCATTCGCCCATCGGGTCTGATGATGATTGGAGTGTCCAATCGAAATCGATCACCACTTCAAATCTTTAAATCTGTTAGACGTATTTACCGTCTTGTGATTCAACAGTATAAGTGTAAATATATTATTACAAGTGTTATTAGACGTATATTTTGTTTTTATGCAATTTAATAACACGTACGATGCTGATAAAGAAGTTATTTAAATTTATTTATAATACTTATTAACGTTTAGAATACTTAACTGTTAAATTTACTTTTCAACTAAAATAAAATCAAGTTATGTTCATTAATGTTGCTGACCAAAGATGGACTAATACATGAAAAAGGTAAACTTACAAAAGTTTGTATGAGCTTAATTTTCAGTGTCTCCGTGTAATCGGGAAAATTAAGAACTTAACTAAATAGCTATAAATAACTTAAATAAATTAACAACAAGGTACTTGAAAAATTGAATAGTCTTTTCAACTACTTTGTGTTTTGTGTAGGTACTTAGTGCACTTTTCTGCAACTAATAACATGAGTTTGGGTTTTTGCCACTTAATGAAATTGGTTCAAAGTGGTATTTTAAATATCGTAGATTTCCCAAGTGCTTAGTGAGTAACCCTCAAAACATTATTTAAATATCATGTTTCACAAACAAGTATCAGTTTTTGGATGTCTATTCGAGTTAAGATATGTTTAAATTTGAATTCACCCTAAAATAATATTCAATTATATCACTGAATCAACATCGAAAAATAACAGAATCCCTACTGGCCTAATTTATATCCGGTAGTGAGTTTTAGACCAGCATTGTTTGGACTGATACTAATCACTCGTATTCCACAAGATCTATCAGCGTTACCTTATATTATTAAACCTCTGTTCCTACTTGCCTTATGTTCCAATAAATTGGTGTTATTATTTTATGTTTGTTCGTTGTATAACAATACTGAGTGTACTTTACCAGGGTACTACAATAGTGTTGCTAGAACATGGGATTTTAATACAAAAAAACATATTCGACCAAAGATACAACCCACAGATTTTTGAGTAGTTTGTTTTCGTAGTTTATTTTATAAAGGAATATACAATAAAAGCGTATTACACAGTAAATAAAAAAGTGTAAGTTTACTGTAAACAAAAGTACAGTAGTATAAAATGAATATATACCTTTCGCTGGGACCAACAATCCAAGTAATATTGAATCAATCTTCGTATTAGTTGTAATTAAATTTAAGCTATTATCAACAGTTTTTTTTTAATTTTAGAACCATAACTAGATAGGATCCCTAGTAATATAAGTGCTCTTTGAGATAATATGCTTTTACCTTATACAAATGTGTTTGCAAGACAAAAATATCTTTGCTGTCCAAAGAATATCCATAACCCTAATCCTGAGTTGCTGTGTGACTGAGTATTAGATGATACAAAACCTGAGATGTTTCTATAATACATGATGTTTCTCCATTTCTGCTCTCGACATTAATAAATATCCATTTCGTCCACCCTTGAATACATAAGGATATCAACTTTGAAGAATATTTTTTTTCAATCATAACAAACGTTTCGTAAGATTAACTGACAGGTTATGACGCATGAATACATTTTTTTTAAACCCGAGGTAAAGTTTAACGTTCGAGACGAAGCCGAGGTCGGAAAATGAGCGAGGGTTAAAATGAAACTTTTTGCCCGTGTGGTGGACTACTGTATATTTCTCATCATATTGCAGCATTAATAAACAAACTAAGCTAGAAAACAAAATCATTTGAATGTAAAGATAACCTCTCAAAATGACTTCTAGCTTGTTTATAATTCTGCTAATACAAATAAGCCGCTGTTTAGTAAGTGATTTAATCATTTCGTCTATTACGATGTGTTACAGTACATTACACCCTCGATATGTCGAGCAACAGACAACAATAGGCCAAAACCTAACCTAACAAATCAATCGATACGATTGCCACAATTGCAATTTACTACTGTTAACAACAACTGATTTTTACTCCATAGAGAGATAAATGCTACTTTAGACCCGCAACGCATGCATTAAGAACGGCTGTTTTTTCTGCAGTTTGACGAAAAAAATTCAAGGTTTCGTGTAAAAATACAAAAGATGACACATGTGCTGATGTGCCTTAGGAGATACTATCATTGCCTAGCAGTTGTTGGACGATGTTTTTAGTTCTTGCATACCCTACACACATGATGAACAACCACTTATTTAGATCCTCACTCTCAGTGAAAAAACATATACTTATTTCGGGAAAGAACTTTACCTTTCAAAAATCATTATTTTTGTCTAACTCTAGAGTAAAACTAGAACAGACTAAAATTCAAATAATATAATAAAAAATGTAGGCCTATGTTATAAGAATAGGCCTACAAACATTAGTAAAAACAACCAATTTGAAATTTGCTGCAAATAGAGGTTTTTTTAATGAATCATAAAAGAGTTGCATAAACGGACTAATTAATGCGGAACCGGAAGTAAAACGGACTAAATCTCATTTTAAAAGTTCATGTATTATTAGAATAGTGAGAATTATCTGGTGAAATAGAAAACAAATTTTAATTCAAATGGTTTTCCAAACTTAATGACTCTTGACGCAACGGCAGCTTCAAGAGCTTGTTGAGTAGGCAAGAGAGCGAACTGTTTTTGACAATTCAATTATATTTCTGACGAATTTCACAATCAAAATACGTCTTTAACCCTTTATACTCCATGGGTTATTCAGTGATTTGATTTCGTCTATTTTATCAAGTTGTTCCTCTCATTAAGAACAACAATCCGTAGCATTTTGAATAAGTTGTCTTCGGAGATCCAACTCAAGTAAGTATAAGCAAAAAGTTAAACATATGCTTAGTTTGATGTGCAACTCATAAAGAATCTAATCATCCCGTCAACTGAAATCTAAGTAGTTCGCTGTTATTCTTTGTGTGCCTCCACCACCAATTTTTTGCCTCGTTCTCATCGTTTTCATGACGCGTAGTAGGTCGAAACACTTATCATCCTGATCAGGCAACGAAGTTTAGTTTAAGAAAACGATTAAGTGTAGAGACTATTTCAATTTCTTTAAATTGATATGGCGTCATACATTTTCCAGTGTCATTATTAAAGAAACCATTGTATTTAAGTAATGACTTGATTATTATATCCTATAAAACCCAAAAACTATTGTATTAAATTCATTGCAAGGATTTTTCCAAAATGCTATTTATTTGAGAATTTTTGCTATTTATTTATTCTACGACATGTTTATTAGGCTTAGATTTAATGAAAGACTGGCTCCACCATCTTAAAAAAGGTGCTAGCTTCTCTAATTGTTCTTAACGATAGTTATTTTATCCAACGATTGTCTGAATTTTCTTCGGATACATTTAGTTTAAACTACTTAAGCTTGATCTAAAATATACCTAACTACAACATCATAGTCTTCAGTATTTCTCAAATGTCCTTTCTTCACATTCATTAGGACATTAGGCTCAAGCCCGTTTTAATCTCAAACTATATAATCATTACTTTATTTGAGGCTTACAGGGTCGTGGTGTCGTTACGTATCCAAACCCCTTAGTTATTGGTATGTGAACATGAACCCGTGGTAGTGGAATAGAAAAATACCCCTGCCACAGCAAACCTGCAGACTAAGCTGATTTCCGTTTACCTCACTGGATTTCTACTAAAATATTTCTTAAAAAGTGACGTAAATTTTTCTTATTTAAATAACATTATTCTATATATTAATAGGCAAACATGTTTCTTTAAAATCTTTTTTCACAACTCCTATGCATCGTAGGGAAAATCTACGCATACTGTTAGAAACACATTTTCCTGTAGGCGTGCAGAATCCCTTTATTAATTAAAATAGGCTAAAAAATAAGCACAAAAATTAATTTAATATAAATAAATTAACATTGGTCTTATGGGTTGCCATGCTGGGGACGAAATAACAACTTAATCTAACAGAAAATCTAAACAAATGGAAGAAATTCCAATCACATATTGTTTTATTTACAGAGCCCACTCAATAGACAACAGACTCAACAGACAAGTGACAATAGAGAAGTCTGTACAATACATACTTTTGGTCGAGTTTTCTACGGGGCGAGAGCTCTAGTATTAATTAGTACTAATTAGATACAAGGAAGGTATCAGAAAGGTATTAGGTAGGAAGGTTTGATGTGTGATTTTTTATTAAAATGTTGATAGCTAAAATGAAATAACCAAATTGGCAAATTTGATTACAATAATATCCATAAACAAGCAAACTCCATGAGTTTATGTTTTATTATCCATAAGAATAACATGGAAATTTTAAATTTAAAATGTTTGGATTATTACCGTAACCATTAGACATTCATCAACACGTCGATATACAAAAATATTTAATTTGTATAGCTCTACAAAATGGTTTGGAAATAAATAGTGAAATCTTGTTTTTTTAGGGTCAATAATGGGAAAAACCAATTTTTACCCCATAAAACTCCCCAAAAACCCACCGTTACCATAGTACGATCAAACTGGTTCGCGAACCCGTTCGTAAACATTGTTTACACGTTTCATAAAATGTCACCTATATAAAAGGTAAGTATATACATGCATTTGATTGTAAGGTTTTATTTGCCTCTAGGGCCTAAAAAACGAACAAGTTAATTGGTTCCGAGTGATTACTATAAGATGACCTACGATGAGAGCTTAGTCTCTATGGGAAATTCGTTAAAAACTACAAAACCCACGAACAAGACGAAAACAGTAATCTGAAGATCAAACAAATTTCAAATAGCGTGGTATTGTAACATGAGGTTTAGTTGGTGTTTTGCATTGTGTGCACCCCAACACAGCCAGTTTCAACTTTAGGGCCAAGGTCTATTGTTTAAGTTACCATTATTGGCTAGCATAATGTCTCTCTCCAAGAGTAAGATTTCCTTAAGAAGCTCCATACTTACTATTCATAAACAAATGTATGTTAACGAAAAAAAAAGATTTTGGTTTTTAGCTTTCAAAATGTAAGTATTTTTATGTTTTCTGAAATTGATAAGGCATATTTAATGAAGTGTGTTCGTATAATAGAAAGTATTACAGTTTCAATAATTCATGAATATAGTAATGGCGCAAATCTAACTTTAATAATTGTAGTATGATAGGCTTATAAGCTTTCCAATAACCTACTCGATCCAGTTCCATTATCCCATTAACTCAATCTAGTTCAGTCCGTCTACTCGGTCCAGTACAGTCTACTAACTTGATCCAGTTCACTCCAATAACTCAATCCAGTAGTCCACTAACTCAATCCAGTTCACTTCACATACTCGACCCAGTTCAGTCTAGTAAATATATCCATTTTACTTCACCTACTCGATCTAGTTCAGTCCAGCAACTCGATCCAAACCAGTCCAATAAATGAATCCAGTTCAGTCCACCTACACAATCCAGTTCAGTCCACTGACTTAATCTAGTTCAATCTACCTACTCGATCCAGTTAAGTCCACTAACTCAATCCAGTTAAGTCCACTAACTCATTCCAGTTCAGTCCACCTACTCGATCCAGTTCATTCCACTAACTTGATCCAGTTCAGTCCACTAACTCGATCCAGTTCAGTTCACCTACTCGATCCAGTTCAGTACACCTACTCGATCCAGTTCAGTCCACTACCTCAATCCGGTTCAGTCCACTATTCGAATCCATTTCAGTCTAGCTACTCAATCCAGTTCAGTCCACTACTTCAATCCAGTCCAGTCCGATGTCTCAATCCTCTTCACTCCACCTACTTGATCCAGTTCAGTCCACTAACTTAATCAAGTTCAGTCCAATAACTCGATCTATTTCAGCCCAATCACTCCTTCCGTTTTAGTCCATCAACTCAATCTATTTCACCCCACCTACTCGATCCAATTCAGTCCACTAACTCGATCCAGTTCAGTCCACTAACTCAATCTAGTTCAGTCCACTAACTCGATCCAGTTCAGTTCACCTACTCGATCCAGTTCAGTACACCTACTCGATCCAGTTCAGTCCACTAACTCAATCTAGTTCAGTCTGATATCTCAATTCTATTCACTCCACCTACTCGATCCAGTTCATTCCACTAACTCGATCCAATCCAGTCCACTCACACGACCCAGTTCAGTCAACTAACTCAATCCAGTTCAATCCACTAACTCAATCCCGTTCAGTCAACTAACTCAATCCAGTTCAGTCCTCTAACTCAATCCAGTTCACTCCGTCTACTTGATCTAGTTCAGTCCATTAACTCAATCAGTTCCCTTCACTTGCTCGATCCAGTGCAGTTTACTAACTCAATCTAGTTTAGTCCACTACCAAAATCCAGTTCAATCCACTTTTCTAATCCGGTTCACTCTACCTACTCGATCCATTTTAGTTTAGCTACTCAATCCAGTTCAGCCCAATATCTCAATCCGGTTCAGCCCGATATCTCAATCCAGTTCAGTCCAATAACTCAATCCAGTTCACTTTCTACTCGACTAGTTCAGTGTAATAACCTGATCCAGTTCAATCCACTTACTTAATAAAGTTCACTTTGTCTACTCGATCCAGTTCAGTCCAATAACTCAATCCAGTTCACTTCACCTACTCGATCCAGTTCTGTACAGTTACTCGATTTATTTCAGTTTACTAACTTAATTTAGTTCAGTCCGATATCTCAATGCTGTTCACTCCACCTACTCGATTCAGTTCAGTCCGCTAACTCAATCTAGTTCCGTCCACTTACTTAATCCAGTTTACTCTTTTTACTCGATCCAGTTCAGTCCACTAACTCAATCCAGTTCAGTCAAGTAACTCAATCCTTTTTAATCTACCTACTCGATCCAGTTCGGTCCAGCTACTTGATCCAGTTCAGTCCTGCTACTCGATGCAGTTAAAAGTCAAGTAATTAGATCCAGTTCACTCCACTAACTTAATCCAGTGCAGCCCACTAACTCAATCCAGATCACTTTCTACTCGATCCAGTTCAGTTCACTAATTCAATCCAGTCCAATCCACTAACTCAATTCAGACCACTCCACCAGTATGTTTGATAATGTACTTTAAAAGAATATTTTGTAAATTAAATTGAATTACCAAATCCCAATAAAACGCGCAGTATACATGTACATGTATATGTTTGTGTAAAAATAAAAATAGTAAAATAAAACACACTCAAAAACAAAATGTCAAATTGTATTGTTAGTATAACGGTGTACAATGTATTGGATAGCAATTGTATATAGTTGTAGAAAGTATATTTTTAAATATTTAGATGTTTTTGTAAATATTGGAGGAAAGCAAAGCATGCAATAACACGTCAAATCCTAATCCTCAAACAAAAACATTTTACTTAAATAACACTAGTGTCATCAAACACAAACATGTTAAAACAAAATATTTGTTAATATTGTTAAGTACAACGGCAGAACAGATTTTATAGAGTTTTAGTGGAAAAAATCGTGAGAAGATAAATACGGGACAAAATCAAAGGATGCACTTAAAATTAGCTGTAAAGAACCTGTCTAGACCAGTTCACTGTGTCGCAGCACTCGTTCTCGCCTAAAAGCTTTGGCTACAAAGAGAAACAAAACTTGTCACTGTCGATGACTTTATCAGATAAAAGTGTAAAAATAGAAAATATATATTTTGGAGAATTTGATATTGAACATTTATCATGGTGTAGAACCTATACTCTTGCTAATGCTTTAAATAGGACTGTTTTATAAGATATAAGTGTCCTATGATATCTTACTGCCTAGTATTATAGAAAATACAAAATACATAAATTAAATGAACATGGCCTACTATTGCCAGGATAACACAAAACAAAGGTCGGGAACAGATGTACACTTGCATCCGACATCGACATTTTCTGTAAATGTAATCGTCTTCGGAATAAAACTGAGTCATATTTCGGGTAAGTTGATGTGTTACACGTTGGATTTGTTAAAGACAGTCATCTTCTGGACATAATCGAATTATGTTGATAAAACAATTTAGCTGCAGTTTTTGATCTGAGTTGTAACACAACCTTATCCGGACTTCCATCTTCTGTTAAATTTAAGGTACTTTTCTGAAAGGAAACATTAATTATTAACGATGATTTTATTCGATATTTTTGTTTTCCTTTACGATCCATATTCCTTCAGTGTTTGTATCTTCAAACACATTTAAATTACAAATTGACGACTGATCTTATTTAGGCAAAAATAATATATGGATTAACAAATGAAACTCTTCTAAGCTAACAACATAACTAACAAAACTTGCTGCACCATTTCAAAATTCTATTTGATAGCAGAGAAGGCATGTGGGAAATATCAAACGGAATTTTGAAATGGTACAGCAATTTTGGTTAGTTATGTTAGGTTAGCTTAGAACAGTTTAATTTAAATATCATTGTTTTATTGTTTGTTACTAAACAATACATACTCTTCGTAGTTATCAGCTGGCATGTTTCAACTCGTTAATATTGATATATCGGATCGAAAAATAAAATATCGATACATAAAAATATATCATCGATAATAATGAATGTTCCCTTATTGATTATCAAATTTAATTCTTTATAAACTTGAGATAATTAAACAATACAAGATGAAAAAAATTAAAAAAAGCAACAACAAAACTCCAAAAATACAACAAACAAAACTTTAAACTGAAGATAAAACCAATTGTAAGTGGCGATTGTCAGTGGTATAATAACACGAGGTATAGTTGGTGTTTTGCATTGTGTGCACCCAACACAGCCAGTTTATACCTTGGGGCCAAGGTCTATTGTTTGAGTTGCCATTATTGGCAAGCATAATGTCTCCCTTCGGGCGTGGTTATTAGCCTTCCTGAGAATCTTCTCTGTTAGTAATAATGATACTGTTTTGTAAAGTATACTGAAAGTTATTGGTTGGTAATCTTAATTTTGCATGTATGTTGTTTCTAGATGGTTATTCGTTAGCTTAATAAATTAACAAGATACATTACTTGACCTAAATTACTAATTCAAATCAGTATATAATATCATAACCACATTGGTCCAATAATTTATTTACAGGAACAGCCTAAGAAATTAATACTCGGATTATTGTGGGAGTACTTATTGCAACCAGTAAATGCAGTAAGAAATGTGATAAATAAAATAATTACTAAATAACTATTTAATAGCTCAATAAGTAAAAATAGTTTTAATTATTGCAGGCATAACAAAAATGAAATCTTATTTCATTGAGTAATACAACGTGTTCATTAATTTAATTGGTTTTTAATTTTTTAGTTGAATAAAGTCCGTTGACAATATTTTACATCTGATGCAAACACACTCACAACCAATACAAAAAATGCTATACTAATATATTTAACTTAGCCCAAACTATAACCAAGATTTTACGTTCAAAAAGGTTTGCGGTACTTAAAAGATAGCACCAGTTACCAACTCTTAAACAAATTATTAATTAAATAAACATAGCCCCATTTTTTAAAATTATTTACTATAGTAAATAAACTATATACATAGACCCAATACCATAGAGCCAACACCATACGAATAACGTAATTAAAAAGCACACATCTCTCTTCCGATGAAATATTGATGTTATAGAACAAATGCAACTTTGTTCGCCAAGTTTGACAAGGTCCATAATCACATTGACTTGAACTTATAATAAATCAAATCTAACCTTTGACCTTATTATGAAAAAAATATATTACCTATTGCATAAGACCAAGTGACAAACTAGTACCATAGATAGTAGACCTACATATTTCTGCTGTGTAATCAACCTTAAAATTAAGAATACAATGGAAACTCCATGTACAATATCGGCACTTAAATATATTTATTAAAATACAAAATTGATAGTAAAAGAAAATAAAGGGTTCACAATAAAGTTTACAATCAGTGGGGAATGAATTTAATAATGAAAGCTTTAGGCTAAGCCTATTACAATAGTTCTAAAGGTTCAGGTGTTATAATTTATTGCATGAATCTTTATCTCAGGTGGGGTGATCGAGCGGCATTTGAATTTAATCTTGTGATTTTATATAGCCTAATTACAATTTTGTTTGAAATATAAAATAGGTTCAAATTATAGATTGGTTGGATTAATTAAAGTTCTGAATATTAAGCTTCTATTAGTTTCTTGACTTTGAATTTGAGTACAAAGGTCCAAAGGTTAGGCCTAAAAATGTTTTAATGGCTTCCAAAGGGGAAATGTCTATTGGAGTGATCTCACCAAATCAATGTCTCCTTCGCAGCAAAATTTCTTGATGTTTTAACTTAATTATTAATGTTTGTAATAAGGACGGTTCTTTTTCAATCGAATTTCACTAATTTAGGTTCAAGTATAGACACTTTTTTATATTTTTGATATTAAAATAGGTAGTATCCAATTTACATCTTCATACTAGCTCAGCTCCATTGGAAGTGATGAAGGTCTGATGCATTGTTGCACTCACATATGTCAATGCTGACTTAATCACATAAAATTGTAAGCCACTGTTCACACATATATATTATAACAAATTTCATTTACTATAGAGCTAAATTATAATTTTGAAAAGTTATTTAAATAAAATTATATTGAATTTGAAGCAATTTTGTTCCAAAAGTTATAGGCTATTATATATTTACATGAAATTATGTTATTTGAAAATTTCTATATTAAATTGTATTAAATTGATTACCTATTGGTCTGCATGGACAATTAATTACTATATAATGGTTTGAAAAGGGATTGACATTTAGATAAAATGAAAAACATATGGTGAAAATTAAATTATCTATGAAAAATATAAGTGGAAATATTGAATTGTTACAGCTGTCATATTACAATTTGAAATAAAGTAGCAACCTTATATCTCTGAATAACAATACTTATTATAAAACTGGGGTATCTAACAAAACTAGTGCTATGTATTTTGAAATTATTATTTTTATTTACAAATTTAATTATTATAATTTATATGTGTCTACATTTATATTATGCAACTAGTTTCAAGATTCAAGATTTGAAACGTGACCTAATCATCATGGTCAGTTTATTGTTGAGCATAGAGATAACCAGTAATGCCTGGGACAGGTCTGACCCAATAATATTGCAGATACAAAGAATCTGAGGATCCTGTCACATCCAAGCATTGAGGAAATGTCTATAAATGTCTTATGTTATTACATCACAGTGGAATACCTTGTCAAATAAGCTTTTAATGACATTAGTTTTTAATACCATAAATGTTTACAGAAATCAATATTTTTATTTGATAGTAAGTGGATTGGTAAAAAATCATAAAAATAAAGAGCGTAGCTTTCAATGACTCTTTTTATATAATAAAAGGTATTAAGTTTCCTAAAATTTGACTACAATATTTTTAAGGAATGAATATCTTATACATTCATAGTAGCTATTATTCGTGGTAAGTTGACATGATGATTAATGAAATACAATTTATAGCTAAAACATCTAAACAGCTATTGCGTTTCCAAGCTAAAATAAATAAAAAAAAACTTTGACAAGAATAGAACAATTAAAATAAGTTTAATTCTATTGATATATTTATTTCAAATTGTTAAGTTGAATACCCACCATTTTTTATGTAAAGCATTGGTGTTCATAATTATTTTTTGAAATTAACAAATTCTAAACAATGATTAAGGAATGCATTTAGGCGGTCCTTCGTTAACATATAACTTGGTTAAGTTTCCGCAAGGAAATTTATTAACTTGTTTATTTAATAGTACTAGCTTCTGGCACCAATCCAAATGTTGCTTTCAATTGTACATGTTTGAAGTGGTTATAATGGAATTTAGTATAAGTTGTATCATACTTCGCAAAAGATTATGCAGCCTTAAAACTTTGCACTTTTCCATAGTATATTGCACTTATAAAATTATTTAACCAATAGCATTTTCATCATTAAAACTAAGTCTACTTCACCTTTTAAACAGTTTTGTCATTATATTTTTTTAGTAATTTTTCAACTTAATAAAATAATGAGTAATAGATTTAGTGACACTGCAACAAATTCATGGTTATAAAAGACATAAACTAGACAAACATTTTATCTGGAAAAACATTTTGTTTTAGAAAACGAATTTGTGTAGACTATAAAGTTGTCAATTGCTATGAAACGTAATGAGAATATTTTTTTTATTAATGAATACTTGATAAAATATACAGTTTACATAATATACATTATCGAGGTAAATTATAAAGTTAATGAAGTATGTAGAACAAATGTTTTATATAAAGGTAACACGATCTTTACGATTGACCGTCGACAAATGTTACACTGCTGAGAAGATACAGACGTTAGACGTTGACACTAAACAAACCATGATGGTTGGGATAAATAACAGTATATGTTTTCTTTCCACACGGATCATTAAAACAATTAATATATTTCCTGGTTTAGCTAACTATGTTCGGGGTTTTCTGTATTAAAACAATTAGAATAGATACACGAAAGAATCTTATGATCCTGAAAGAAATTGTAGGCATAATAAACACCAAGTTGTATAATCAAGTTCTTTGATATGTAAAACGATATATTTATTATTTTTATCATCTTAACCCAAAATGGACATGAAATATGATTAGAACACTGGTCAATGTAAAATAAAAAGTTTGTATTAATATTAACGTTATCGTAGACAATGATCATAACAGAATTTGCACGTTCACAGTATTTTAAATACTGAGGTTAAAAATGCGTTTGCAATAAGTCAGATGGCAATGAGATAGCCAGAGTGAAACACATGTAACATAAAGTTAACAATGCAACAACATTTTACAGTCACTCTGCATGCACGGTTTTTTTATTATAATTCAAGTTTCTACCTGCATTTGTATGATTATAAAAATACAATGTTTTTTAAAGACTACTCTTAGTTAAAATTTTAGTTTTTTTTCATCAACCAGGGTGGAAAAAGGGTCCAGGGATGGTTAAATAATAAATTATTAATAAAGATAGAGCTACAAAACTAGGTACAAAGTCACTGAACACAAATGCCATTTTTAAACATTATTCAGTAATAAGTTACCTCCTGAGGGGGACGGTCCTATTGTAGTCAGAAGAAAATCTCAAATGTTGATATGGAAATTAATTTAAAGGTATTAGAATAGCTTAAATATAATAAAATACATTAGAATAATTTTTAGATTTCAACACATCACTATTTACAGCTTAGTAATCGTTGGTGTTGCACCTTTCTTTACAGTCGTATTAAATTTAATATTTTTCCTATAGTAAATGATTTAGTTTATTGGAAATGTGTAATGTTTAACTATATTCCTAACAATGACTTGTAAATATTTTTTTGTCATAAAATATTCCATTTGGATTTAAATGATCATTTAAGCTATGAATATTTGAACATGTTTGAGTGAAAAGTTTCATCAAAACTATTATGAATATTTTCCGATTTTCTTTGTTTATTCTTTGTTATGAACATATAAATAGTTCATAGCCAGCATATTGTACAGTACTTCAACCTTTTATCGGAATATTCTCTGGTATTTAATTTTATACTATACAGACATTTCAACACCATTTTTTGGGATTAAGCAAATATAAATCGTTACTGCCAACGGCATAATCATTGCGCGATAAGTAAATAACATATAATACTGTAACCGAATTCCCAACTCCATTGATCAAAGGGTGAAGCCCTTGGAAGCGCAAAATCAATGGTGGGATTCCGGTACAATATTGCTGAGGTGGAGGACCAACAATGACAACACAAGAGCTGGCTGGACACAAATATAATTTATTCATTCTAAAAATATGTATATATAAAAGCAACAATAATAAATAACAATAATAAATAACGATTAATGAATAGGCATTGCCCTAGCCAAGATATAATGATTCAAGCTTTAAAAATATTAAAAAAAATTTCTTTAATAAAAATACAATTTAATTTAGAATTGAAATTCAAGTTAGGCCTAAAATTGCCATAAAGCGAAAACATTTAAATGTGCTTTCAAAACAAATTAACTTAAGTTAGGTTAGGTGGCCACCTTATAAAATCATTTTAAAACATTTAAAGGGAATTACTTTAGCCCTAGGCCTACATTTAAAATAAATAATTTTTACATTTACAAACATGAAAACATTTACACTATCAACAAATGTGGTCGCCTCGCAAAGACTATAAAATATATTCCAAAAATATATTCCAAGCAGTAAAATAACCGTCAAGGGAGAAAAAAAAATTTTTACCCTCAATCAAGGGGTGTGAAACAGAATTAAAAGAGTAGAAACTAAAAATTTGAATGAAAGTTAAAGTTAAATTAAATTTAGAGAATGAAAGCCTAATTAATAAAATTGCAGGTAAAAAGATTACAGGTTTTATTTATAAGTTAAATGAAAACGTTGATGTGGAGTTAGATTTCTTCAGGTGGATGAGACTCTCCAAAAGGGCTGGACTGACCTGATCGTAAACCTTGTTGAAATCCAGGAAGCAGAAGTAGAAGTAGGGCCGAGTACAGGATGGCCTCTCCCCAGACATGGCAGCACGGCATTAGGCCGGAGTGGGCGTAGGCCTAGATGTGTAGGTAATTCCATCAGCAGGTACCGCAGTGGCAGTGCGAGGACTGGCAGTGGCACGGCGCATCAGTCTCAGCGGTGCAGTCCAGGAGAATGCTCATGTTAAGTCAGTCAGCAACTAATGGTGGCAGGCTTCAGGTGGAGTCGCCAACCCTGATACAAAGTATAGATCACTGACCTGGCCTAATTAGGGCTAACATGTCTCAGAGTCCATATATTCAGTTTGCACTAGGCCTGAATAAATCAAAAGGGCGTAAAACATTCTCTTTACCTGCAGTCAGCGACCACATTTTTACAAAAGCTGTTCTAGTGTCTAGCCTAATCAAACATGGTTTTCTAAAGAATAGTAACATGATCTCACATGAATAAAAGTGCATGAATGTGCTTGCTTATTCACAAGTTTGAGAACAAATGAAATGGGAAATTAAAAGGTTATTATCTTGGCTAGGCTACTGTAACTGACTAGAGCAAAAATTTAGGCTAGCAAAAGTTACTAGCACAACCAAAATTATAACTAGCCTAGAAACTTTTAATGTAATTGGGTCCAGACCAGCTCACAGTTAAACACAAAAATTACACAAAATGACTCAAAAAATTACACAGAAATGATGTTAACACTTTAACTTGGTCTTTTAACCTTAAACATGAAAATTGGCTCAACTTTTAATATCACTTGTACTGAACAAGTTAACTCAACGAGGCATGCACATTGTGTTATCTAGTGGACTCGAAACTCTCAGAAAACAGTACAAAACACATCAAAATGACTCAAAATGACAACATTTCTGAACAATAGTGAAACAGTGAAAAATGAAACAAAATTAAATAAGCGAGGACTAGGCCTGGCGAATTCAACTTACCCGTGGTATGAAAACTCTACTCGCAGAAATGCTCCATTCCGAGCAGTTGCGAAACGATCTATGAAACTAAAAACTTCAGGGTTCACAAAAGAAAACTCCTCCGGAAGAAAACCCCGTAGCCTTGGAACAATCTCAAACCCAAAGTCTGAGAAACGGGAGCCACAAAATGTCAGCCGATGAACGTTCAGCAGAACGCAGCCAGTAGTACCAACCACACAACAAATTAAACAGTGCCGTTGAGCATTGAGCACATACACACGGCACAATACAATTTGGTGAAACTAAAAATATTTAAAACCTACATTTTATCTGCAAATTGATTTGGTTAGCGTAGTAAAAGTAATAACTCATAACGGTCTTTTATTTTTTATGTCTGTGGTGTATGTTTCTGGTCTATCTCTGTATTATAATGGCCTTATTTCTCAGCGTTTTACCGAAAAACAAGATCACCGTTGTTAATGAAAATGTCAACCAGTGGTATGGATGAAATAGAGAGGTAGTCTCTAACTACTGTACTTTTAACCAATCTGGAAAAATAGCTTTTAATTTTACATCCAGGGCCTTAAAGAGCTACAAAGCTGCTGTTTTAGTTGAATCATCGGATATAAAAATAGACTAAAGTGATAAGACTAAACATCATCGAGCATGTGTTCTATCTATTTGAATCCTCCAACTAAATCATAACATTAAAAAAATTCTTTCAAGACCACTGCACTACTATTATTGTACATACTTTTGATGCTGTTTTATTAAGGTTTGTTTAAATTTTCAGGTAGAAGTGTTCTTTTCCTCTTCGACTTACCTAGAACTTCTACAAAATGAAGACTTCTTCATTCTCTCTCCGAGTGATGCGAAGGGTGAGTTTTAAAAGATTATATTTATGTCAATACTTTTAAGTAGGATAATATGCAAGTGAAACACAATTTTCAAATGACATTATAGTAATCCATGAAATATATTTAGAATAAAATATTATTTTGTACCAAATTATTACGAAATAATAGTATTTTAAAATATATATCTAGATTAAATATAATTTACTGAGCAACTCCGTTAAACAGTTAGTAGGATTTGAACCTTTAATTAATTACACAAAGCATATTACAAAAAAATCTTATTTTAGAAAGTATCAGAAATTACAAATTTACATTGTGAAAAATAGAAAATATATTCAAATATAGTAGAGAAAATTGTACATTAAATTAAATGACCCTAATTAATATAATGTAATATTAAGGAACCTTAATTGATATTGCATCACGTATTCGCCATGGGACTTAAGAAAACATTTAATATCGCAAACATATTTCTATATAAATAAAATTATAGTTTTGTCTGTACATTGGTCAGAATTGTATATTTTTAGGCTATTTTTACGTTTTATACATTAAAGAAGCAGAAACGAGTCTTATCTCTATTTCTGTCTATCTGTCTATCTTTCTGTCTATCTGCAACTTATTAAATAAAAATCATTAATAAGACTGGATTTCGAACTAAGGAAATTTTTTTATGTCATTCTTTTTATGCTGTACACATTTGGAACCGTAATTCCATTAGGAATTTAAGATAGTACAAAGTTGTTGAATACTGACAAACTTTATAAACAGTTTAAATTTATATTGTTCATTCAACAAATAATGCAACATTATTTTACCGGTCGTTAAAGTATAACAATCCAAAGCATAAAAACAACCATCAATTCAGCCTAGCTCAATTAAAAACAAAGAAATAAAATTACCGTGATTCTTGCGAATAAAAAGTAGCAGTTGTATTCTAAATCAAAACAATCTGAACAAAATTCTACAGTAAAAAAAACTAATTTTCCGGGAGTCATAGAGGCTTTTCATCAAAATATTTTACTGTTCATAACAGTTTATCTTTCGGTAAAACAAACATACTAAGACATTATGTAAATATCAGAATTATCAACGACTACTTTACAACTCCATAAGAGGCTATTCAGATGTACACTACTTGATCACGACCCATGTGTGTCTATCTCCGGAGCGTTGATCTAGAGAATGTCCAACGGTGACTGAGACACATTTGTAATTGGTGATTGGAACTTCAGAAGCCAACGTTTGATTAATCCAAGGCTCACACGACGGAGATTGGAACAGATTGGATCTTATGTGGGAAACTTACATCAAAGGTGAAATATGACGGAATGAAAATATCATATATGACACTCATGATGCATGCAGATACAACGTAGCAATCTGTATAATCCAGCAATGTTTTGTTTTAATAAAATATAGTTTAATGGGTTTACAAATACAATGCACTTCAACACGGTTGAAACTTCAATTTGAATATGAATTAAAAAAAAATAATGCAGAATTATAGCTTAAATATCCATATTTTGATAGGTAATGAATTTTGTATTTTTAAATGACTCACGATTATTAGCAATTAGTTAAGGAAATTATGATTAATATTTTGCATAATAGTTAGTAATAATAGCATAATAGTAAAGTTTATTACTGAGCCCAAACCAAATATTTTTGGTATCAGCTCTAGTTTAGGAAAAGATCGAGGCTTGAAAATAAATCTTTGCCTTTGAAATTAACTCTATTTTTCGTCATGCTGTGCAAAGAATTCACAAAAGGGATTTTCACACATATTTCTATTTGTATGAAATTGTTTACCTCTTGTTTTGCTTACTTAAGAAAAGATTTCGCCAATACTTGTTAATATACATTTTATAAAGAAATGTAATACACATAATTTTAGGCAAGTTTCATTCAAAAGTAGAACCAGCATAAACCAGTTAAGGTGGTAGCCTACAAAAAACCTGAAAAACTATATTTTGTGGAAACAAATTTCCTTCCAAAGACCCAAAAATATCCTAAGAGTTACTTCAAGTTATTCGTGGAATACGTTAATTATGAGAATAGCGCAACTTGGGGCACAAGTTTCAGCTCAACTTAAGACGTAGGAAATGAATTCACGGTTGAGAGAGAAATTAAACAAGGGAGAATTGTGACGCGCTGCAGTTTGTAAGGTTCCTATCTAACTTTCTGTAACCTTACTTTAATATATATTGGAGATGAGAAAATTTACAAAACAGTGTTAAGTATGTTTCTTCCAACCATCATAAAATTAACAACTCGAAAAAAATTGCATGCATATATCTTTCTAGAAGAAAACTGTTAGGTCACACTAAAATCCACATACATAATTTTCAAGTAGCAATAAATATATACACTACCCAGTTAAAATTATATAACAAAATACAACAAAGAAAATACCGTAATGATTCAAAATAACATTGATAATAGGAACATTTAATTGGATTAAGATTCAAGTTTACTTCTAGTTTTTAACAGGTCTCGATTTTAATTTTTTTCTAAGCCAATGGATAAAAGCTATGCTATTACAAAACTATGATGTGATTGACAACACAACAAACAACACAAGATCCAAAACTACAAATGGAAACATAAAAAAGGAAAAAATATATTTTGTTTGTTAATAACTCATATGTTTGACAAATACACTAGGAAAGCATTTAATTTATCTAATAAATGATGATTGTAAAATAATTATTTCAACACTCTTAAAAGTTGTATTCAATGATGTTTTGTTTATAACAAAATTATATGTAAACTATTGTAAATAAGTTCAAAACTGTTTGTTGGCCAAAAGGAATACCAGTTGTTAACTTACAATAATTCAAACTGGAATTCAAATTTCAATAGGTTGTGCAGGGCGTTTCGTAACTCTCTGCTGGTTTAAAAGGTGTTATTTCTGGGTTAGTTACAAATTCAATTATCACATTTTAATCTGTTTTAAGTCATGGTTACTCACAACGCCACCATTATGAATTTTTCAAAAATTGTTTTTTTAATAACCGTAATACATAGAACTTTAAAATACGCATGAATATTTAAACTAGTCCTACTAATTTATTAAAATAACATAAAAGATTTCCAAATGTAAAAATCAAAATTAGGACCGTGTTAGTTTTTTGAACAAATATAATTATAAACCGTTAATCTTATTAAAACACACAAGGATGATATTTTATTGGCAGTTTTAAGACAAACGCAATGACACCCCAACATTGGAAATCCAATAAAAATAACTGAGCTATTACATTTTTCGTTTTGCGCCGCCATCAGGGTGGGTATATACGCTGGCTTGATCGTTTACAACGATATAACAATCGCAGAACCAATACAATAGTTCCATAAACGTTATGATTTCTGATATAATAGGCTTTTTAATTATCTTACAACTGATCATGTAAAATAATTACTTGGGAATATTTTCCCTTAAAAGAGCAACAGCAGGGAGGGGAGGTAAAGCAAATAACTCCGCAACGTCGGGAGGGAGTATTAGAAGGGTTCAGCTTACACGTCAACTTGGCTGTATAGTGTTTGTAAAGCTCAAAGTCGCCCTAAACCTGCTGAAACCGCTCCTTGCGATAAATCCTCACGACTTGTGTAAAGCCTTAAACGCAAAGGGAACCTTACCTTGGTTATAAGTTGTTATAATTCTCTGTTGAATGCTATATACTTTAAACACTCGAAAACTCGTTATTATTCAAGTCTATTGATAATGCACAAACCACTTGATTGACTAATTTTATCTAGGTTAAGTGGTTATAGTGAATGCCCTGAAGATTGCTGGTTCGATCCAAAGTGAAATAGTTCTGGACCCAAATGCTAATTAAATTGATATTGGGGTATGATGATGTCTAAGAAAAGCTCTTCCTTGCATAGGGCCAACGATCGTTCCCTAAAAAAAAAAAAATAACTAATAGCCCAAAAATTTGAAAAGGAAAAAAATATTTAAAATGTAATAATCTATCTATATATTAATAGGCAAGCATGTTTCTTTAAAACCTTTTTTCTCAGCTCGTGTGCATCGCAGGGAGAATCTACGCATACTGTTGGAAAGCTATTTTCCTGTAGATGTGCAGAATGCCTTTAAAAATTAAAATAGGCTAACAAATAAGCACAAAAAATTAATTTGAAAACTTAAAAAATTTAACATGGACCATATGGGTTGCCATGAGGGTGACGAAATAACAACAAAATGTGAACAGAAAATCAAAACAAATGGAAGAAATTCCAATCACATGTTTTATTTATAGTGCGGGGAGAAACTAGAGAAGTCTGTACATTAATTATTTTTGGTCGAGTTTCGATCACAGGACGACCACTAGTAAAATTTAAAATGATGAAATGTACTAAAACTGACCATGAGTGATGAGCGATAGGAGAAGGGCAACCATATGTGAACATTGGTCATAAGCTTCTGCGTCTGGTCAACGAAACGGGTATAGGCTTACCTAGTTAGTGGTAAGGGGGGTATGCACAATAAGCTTCGGTTGACGTGCTAGAATCTTATTCCGCCCTTCCTACAATACAATATCATGAGCGACAAATTATCTAACACTAAAGATTCACCTGGGTCTCAACAGTTTTAATAGTTTCGTGAGACGCGTCTGGGAGAAGGTGGTTAAATGTGATTTTAACTGGTTGAAAACATTATTTATAATTTTAATTATTATTTTCTAATGGGAAATATATGTATGGTGTTTTGCTAGTTTGTATATATTTAAGCGATCTATCCAAAAACTCTATTAGAACCACAGGGAATCCTTGGAATAAAATTGGAATACATCATTTACTATAAAATTAATACGATATAATTCACGTTATTTGTGATGGTTTCTGTGATCCTTTTTTAGACAGTATTATGTTGTCTATCTTTTTGAGAAAGTAAGGAATATTGGTTAGTTGGAGAATTTGGTCAATTGAAGGTTATTTAGAAGTATACACTCCCCTATGACAGTAATATATCATAGACCTACTAAGCCACGTTTGTGATTTCAGAATTTCCGTGATTTCATGACTGATCTTCTAAAAGTTTTAAATATAGGCCTAATTAAAAAGGAAAGAAGAATAACTTTAGTTTTGCCCTTACTGAATTGCAAATCTAATATGAATGACCAATATGATTCGAGAAGATTTAGGTTTATTTCCGTTGAATGGACTTGAATATATTTAAGAGAGAACACAGGGTTTATTGCAAGATAAACCCCTTCATGAGTGCAATGATAAAATCTTACATTGTTGAATATGATGGTTTTGTATTTGTAGACTCTTTAGCTGAACCAAGTTCTCTATAAACATAATTCTTATAGGTTTAGGAGTCGGCTTGATATGTGCCTGATATCAAAATAGTGATTTATTTAAATAGGTAATAAATGTAGATTCTCACACTAGGTTTGGTAAGTTACTACGGGGATATAATAAATAAGTAAGGATTATCAGAAATTATCCATTGAAAATATATTTTGACAAAATACCAATAACCCTATATTCGTAATGAGTGTTATTTTATACAAAATGCAAAAGTTGGTGTAATAGATTATACGAGTATAATTGAGTTTAACTATACATCGACTGATCGACCATGTCATTCGGCAAAAAATCTATCTGTAATCTTTTATGATACAATAATAAGAAATCTTCGTTTCCTATTTGGTTCATTTGAATTTAAATTAATACTTCAAACCACTACAATACTCAAATGGGGCTTAACGTAAATAAGCAATACACTACGGTCATTATAAATACAACTGTCACTAGCACTAAAACATTTATTTAGCAACCAAAAATGATAACCGGATTGGTAAATAAACTCTAATTTTCGTTTAACGTGGAACCCCTTTAATTTCCTAAAGGACCTGTTTATAATAGCTCTTTAACTTAAATTCTACTAATACCATTGTTAACACAATTCTTTAGTAAATATACTCGTCAAAGTCGTTGCGGTGGTATTAATAATTGAACAGAACACAACTTAACAAAGCTTTACAGATCTCTGCTCAGGGACAATATTACAAAACAAAAGAATTCTTAAGAGGCAATATTCCTGGAACACAAAACGGATTGCACAAAGACTACTCGTATAAAATTGAAGATAGGAAAGCGCATGGCTCAAACAGCGCAGCTAGGTCTTCCAGCAATACTGAGGCGGATTAAATCGTACTCATAAATAATTAATTGTAGGCCTAATTGATAAAACATTGTTTCAATAAAACTTTTTTTAGTGCTTCATATCTTTTTTCAGATTAAATGGCTTTAAGAAGTGTTGTTTTTATACTATTTCCTAATACCCAAATACTTTTTTTTTTTATGTAGTTACTATCTATTGATTGTTGAAATGAAATGTTAGTGAGGGAAGAAGTAAATGCAATAAGTGATACTCTAAGTCTAATTTTAAATTTTTAAGAGTAGCTGTAGCAGGTTTATAAAAAGTAGTAGGATGGCAATTGATTTTCAGAAATCATCCAAATAAGGCGAGGATTGGGGCCTGTTTCATGAAACCCCTGTAATACAATGCCTGTATTACAGGACTTTTAAATTTAAATTTACAATCCTGTAAAATTATGTTTCATAAAAATAATTTTAGTCCTGTAGAATCACCTGTAATATTTACCTGTATTATTTATTTTAACACACAGCTGTTACTGGTAATTTTTTATATAGTTTTGTTGCTATGAATGAACTGTTGTAGCTTCCTTGTCTATGGACATATTTTAATGAAATTTAAAAATTTGGTTTACTTCATACTAAGCTATTAATATTGCAATAATAAACCCCCTATTTTCATCCCTGTAGCAGCAAACCTAAGTAATCATCAAAGTGAATGCTATTTAAATAGACACTAAATCTGACAATTTAAGGGAATAATTTAGTGGAATTCCAGCCAGGTAGATGGAAATTCGCTTATTCTGCAGGTCTGTTGCGGCAGAGTATTATGAATATAGTGATATTATTTAATCTATAAACTTTTCTTTGATAAAATATCTTTTTATGAGTTTAAGTCGTGAGATATTGATTTAAGAAAGAACCAGTTTATTAAAATTAAGATGATTTTTATACCACACGTCGATCATAAATTGATATTAATTGTTTATTAGTTTAGTCCATTTTGACCTAATTTTCATTGGGGTATAGGTTAATATTTCATAAACACGCTGTTCGTACACCTTACGAGCTTAACAGTTGTCTTAATTTTCTAGTGTACACTTTTTTTGGATCCCGATGAAATGTCATCTAGGATAGAATATATTTTTATTTTAAAAATATGTATGAGTAAAATTCTGCACTCACCACCTTAGTAAGATTGCTGCGGCGAGGGTATTTTAAAGTAGCCGTTTCAGTTCAATTCTTAGAACAAAAAGTTTCACATAACAGCATTGTTTACTTTCATAATAGCAAAGTTTTACGCACAACAACACGGGTAACTGACCAATGCGGTTCAAGGATTGAGAGTGAAGAAGTAAAACTGTAATGATTTGAACTTCAACTAATCAGCTGTTCAGGCCAATTTAATTGTTGAGCCGTGCAATTAGTGTTTGGTACAATGGTAGAATGTTCCCTTGCATTACTGTCAGTGGCATTGAGAGGTTATAAACGAAAACATAACCTCTCTTAGAAGTTATTAGTAGTGATATCTAGTAATAAAACCACTGTCCTAGGTAAAGAAGTGTACGCAAATCGCGTAATTAGTGTTAACGCAATCGTTGCGTAAACTATTATAACGTTGTTAGTGATTATTAGGATGCTCAAGGGTCTATGGATTGAACTTTGTGCTTGCACTGGGTTCTAATCCTGTGAATTTATAATGATTTTGGCTGTTATTATTTCATTAAACCACATATATAAAACAAACAAAAGCAAAGACTCTTATGTCAGGGTTACTTACTTTAATAAAAGCCTCGTTATAATATTCAACTATCCATGTTGGTAAATATTATGTAAATTAACTTATAGATTTGAACATATTTTATACTTATTTTATTGCATTACTGGCTAGGTTATTGTTATCTAAGAGTTGTTATATATTATTTGTTACTCAGTGTTGTTTTTTATTAATTATTGTTACTCACTGTTGTTATTTATTAATTGTTACTCACTGTTGTTAATTTTTCATTGTTAGTTGTTATTTATTTTGAGAATATTTATTTATTGTTACTCTATTGCACTCAATCTTTGTCACTTATTATTTATTTAGAGTATTAACATAATTGAACAGCCGTCCATGTATTCACTCTTGATCAGTTGATTTGTTACTGTTAAGCATGCACAACAATGTATTTAACTGTATTGGTTGTAACCGTTAAATGAATGAATAAATAAATAAATAAATAAACACATAATTGCATAGTTTATTTCTACTACAGAATCTTTTTTTTAATTTTACTTAAAACGTTTGGTAAAGTTTAACGAAATCAATACATTTAGGGATTGTGCAAAATATATACTTTTGAAAAATAACAGTATTTGCATTATGAAGAGAAACTATTATTGAATTAGTTTTGTCATATTTTTGTTTAATACACATAAGTAAACAAGCTACCTATTGATGTAAAATCTTTGAGTTCATTAAGCAATTAATTAATGTACTATTTCAACAATAAACGCACTTTATTCGGCAAAAATGCATCTTTGGAACGTTTAAAACTTCCAATTAAACATGTTATGGTTGTTCCTAAAATTTTGCATTAGTTTACTACTAGACTGTGGAATTTTTAATTATGAAAATATAAAATAGATTTCTTACCTATTAGGAACATTATTTTAAGGAAGGATGAATATATTTCATTAAGGATAAATATTTTACAGGCACAATATCAAATTATATGTTAATACCAGATTGCATTGTAAACTGTTGTGATTCTACTTTGGATACCTCAAACATGTATGAGAGGTTGTGCAGAATATTTATTTAATACCGCTCCAACTCCTCAATGGAACTACAAAGACTTCGTTTCGCATGCGCGATCACGTTACCAACCTAACAATGCTACATTTCCCTACATAAAATTACCAGCAGTTCTTGGTAGAAGTAAATGGCCAGAAATATTTCACATGCTAATGTACTTTTGTTTAAAGGTCTTTGTTTAAAGGCACATCCTTAGGTTTCTCGTAAATATTTTCCATAATACCACTTTAGCCCAAAATCGTATGTTTATTAAAGTATTGCTAAACGGCCTTTGTTTAGTGTATTATGAATACTTGAGGCGATATATGTTGAACATTGCAACTGTTAAAATGAGGGTGTCAATAAACACTGTACAACTTGGTTCCCCTCAATATTAAAAATTGTTAAAAGGAAAACAAATCTAGTTATTTAACTCGGATATCAATGAGTACATTTTAGCTAAACGATTGAATTGCTTCTAATTGATTTGTGAAATTAAATTATAAATTTATTGTCGTTTTCTCTCAGCACTACATACGAGTCCCTAACCGGAACGAGTATTTCAAAACGTTGAACGTTGAACCCGGAGGATACATTTATGACCTAGGAAAACTCAATTTAGTAAAATAAACCTTGATAAAGATTACATAAAAATTTCAAATATTTTATTTCTTTTGTTATGTTTAAAAATTTAAATTATGAAACCTAGTTTAAATTCTATAAAGTGAGATTATATAACTTGAAAAGTAAAAATGTTTAATATTAATTTAATACTATTTATAAAAATGGTAAATGTAAGGGTTGAATTCTCACATCACTACTTATAATAATTCATTATACTTATGTGTGGTCTTACTTTTGTAAAAACCCACTCTCCCCCTCTTTATCGTTGTCGAATAATACCAGGAATTGATAAAATTATAAAACGTTATTTGGAACTTAATTCTCGTATGAGTTTTCACCTAGCTACGCAAGTATACATTAATAAATTATGAGGAGGGAAACACTGAATGGGTGGAATGAATGAAGTTTTCAGACTTGAGTTTGAGGGGATATTTCGTGTTTGAATTGGTAACCCTGTATTTAGTGTAGCGCAAGTCCGGCAGATGTCTCTGAGAACACCTTCTCTACCACCCTCCACAGATCAATATAAACCCTAGTTTCATCGAGATGTTGAATGTGTCCTAACAAAAATTAATTTCGGGTAGTATACGTTAGATAACAAATACCAAAAACAGTTTATATTCATTTTAAGCTGAGTATCTACTTTTAAGTAGGCAGTAAATGAAAACAAAAATCAATTTTACGGAGTTATTTATTCATTTTAGTCTTGCATTTAGACTAATCAGGTATATTCAGAAGTGCAGGGTGGTTCACAGGAAACTGAGACTTTTGAATCGCAAATTTCTTGGTGACTGATGGAGGGAGAAACTCGGATATAAGGTCATTCAGCTCCACATCCAATGCCATTTAGTTACCATTATGCTGCTGTAGACGAAAGATCATTGCATGTTGGCATACGATGCTTTTGTAAAAATTGGTAAGTCAACATGGTAAGTCAAGAGCTTAACCATGTTTTAGACGCCACCTTCGTATTGGTTGCCAGTTACTATACAATTTTAAGGCGGGCTTCTTAATTAAAATTTAAGGATCAGTTGTGAAAACAAAAACACATGGAACACAGTTTAGTGTGCTGTGGGAAAATTTGAGGTTTATTGTCCATCTCCCTTTGAAAAAAAGAACTCCTGTCACTGTTAACTATCCTGCACGATACGTGAACTCGTAAACATGATAAGAGACTTTTTCATTCCAGAACTTAAAGGGTAGAAAATCGTCATCAATAACATATGATTTCAACAAGTTGGGGCTACTGCTTACACGGCCAATGCCTCTATGGCAGCAGTTTGAGTGTTATTTCATACCGCGTTCACCGGACTTGTCAATGTGTGACTTTCCCCTGTTGAGTCATCTGAAGACATGTATTTTCAAAGAAAAACTACGTACTCTGGAAGAATTGAAGGCCACAAGCAGGAGCCAAATTTAACTAATCAAAGAAAAGTTACTGAACAAAGTGGAACGTTTTCGACTAGTTAAAAAAAATGTGCGTCCGTTTCAATGGCCGCTATTTGAGTGATGTAATTTTCAAAACTTAAAAAAAGGTATTTTTATTTTACTTTGAAAATAGCATAAGTTTTACTTCATTTCTATGTCAATAAAACTTTTCTATTTTAAAAACTTTAGGAGCAATAGTATTTTTAAATCCATCCTCTTCCTATGGACAAATAATTCCGTTATACTGCAGTGACATTAAACTGTATGCTAAATAAGTACCTTTACTCCAAATGGCGAAACATAATCAAACTGGTGTAACTGGTGTAATCTAAATATCTTAAGAACCATAACTATACGAACAATAGGGTTTACTGTTTACTGTTTACCCACAATAGGGTTTTCTGGTTACTGTGTTAGTTTGCAAAACAAGTACTTCTCAGCATGTTACTTTGCCCACTTTTCTAGCTATTTTCATTGCTCAGTCATCATCAGGAGTGAGAAAAGGTAGTGGACAGTGTGGACTAATGACGTTTCCTCATTTTGCATTACAGCTGATTAAAACAAATGGTAGTTTTCATCACTAGTAGTTAGTAGCTCCTTTTAGTAAGGAATTTTTGCGCCGAGATTGGAAATGCGATTATGTACCAAACAGACACTTTCGTTTTGTGTGTAAACCAGCTATTTTAATCATACTGTGGAAACAACCTTCAAATTGTTACACAATTATACCACATAATTTGAGGTCATGCAAAGTCGTCACCCATGTTTACATTCTATTGTTTACAAACATATCGTGTTATTAGCAGTGTTTTCAAACAAACTTTGAGGTCATCGAACCAAAAAATTAACAATGTTTTTTTTGTTCCCTGTTTGAAGTTATCCAAAATCAATAAATTTGTGGACGATTACGAGAACTGAAAATTGGTGTTTTCCAGACAGTACGATGAAAATTTAGTTTTAGTTTATTTTTATCTAATGATACTAAACCTTAGATTGGCTGCACTATATTAATTCTTCTTACATGTAAAATGTTATAAATAAACAAAAAACAATGTTATGAACCATTTGATTAAATTTATAAAATAATTGACAGTATAGCTAGTATTTTGATTGCGGAGTTTAAGGTTAGCAATGACATTGTTTATTTCGTCACCACAACAATGCAGTGCAGTCACAAAAATCCTAAACTCAATGTTGTATGTACACTTGTAGAGTTTATTTTTAAACAATGAAATATTTATTTTCATCATAATTCATATAAGAGAAAAAAGTTATGAAAATTTACTTAGTTATGCAGAAAGTTACTAAATTATGCAAAGGCTACAAACGAAAGATTGGTAGTAATCTGTCATACTCATACTACAATTTCCTAATATTCATTCATTGTTTCTTTTCAGGTGGGTATTGGCTTACGATAATTAATTTAATGTTCCTCATTTAACGTAAGTACTCAATTTTATTAATTAAATATTTTAGACAAAAATCAATTAACAATTGATAATTCATTATAATTGATTTTGCGTTTTAATAATCGATTAAAAAAGTGCAAATCTATACAAGATAAAATACAGCATATTTATTTATGGTAGGGGGGAAATTGCATTAGTCTAAAGCAGTTTTATTAGCTCAGCATTGTAGTATTCTTATGTTTTAATAATTGCTTTTAAAATTTGTTATTTCTACTCTCAAACAGTAATTATAATAATATGAACATAAAAACCCCACTACTTATTTTATTTTAAAATGACGCAACCCCATTTGGTTTTCAAGTACAAAATATAAATTGTCGATTAATTCGTTAAGATTTTTACTTAATCAACCACCTTATACGATGACGGTTTTATGTCACTCACCGATATAAACGATAAAAAAGTAATACTTTAACAAATTATACAGTTTTAAACATACAGTATAATCATGGAGTTTAGTAAGACACAAAGCCAAAACACGAAAAAATAGTATGCTTTTCTCTAAGTAGCAAGTTAAAATATTTATAGCTGAGTTTCTATGATAAGTTTTCTATTTTTTGGTGTCATAGAAATATTTTTATCTAAGCATTGTAAACATTGAAATAATTAAATTTAGTTTTCTATCATCTTTTAAAATTAAAATTCCTTTAACAATATGATTAAATGATTATTTAAACCTACCTTTATTAATTAAGAAAATCATTTTTGGGTAAAACCGTAAGAATTATTTTTGAAGACACGGGCCTAACCCCGGTCCTAGTTAAATCCATCGTAGACTTTTAACGTGGATAGTAGTCCTATAGTTAGTAAATTATAGCATTTAACACAGTATTTTTACTGCATAACCTTTATAAATCATTGTTTAGAAACCCATTTCTAAGTAAGTATCATAGAATGATCAATCAATAAATAATCAATGAATGATTAAAACAAAAAAATTTAACGGTTAAAGCAATTACTATATAATAAATCTCAGATATTGCCTGCTACAGCTCTGTAAGCGAACGGCTTTGGTTGCTGCCGCAAAGTAGGGGTAGTTTAAGCCACAAATTGGGATAAAGAACCCCAGATGGTCTCATTGCTGCCAATTCTGTGGCAAACCTCCTATCTCAACCCAAACTCATTTTAAGCTACTAAACCCCAATTTATTTATTTTCCAAATACGTTACTACCTACCTTACATTATTCCATCTACTTCGTATTCATAATATTTGTTATCCGTTTCCGTTATTACAAGAGGCTATGGAATGTTCCAATTGGCGGGAAAGTATTATCTATATATTCAAAATTATTAAAAGTTAAACACACTTCTCATTGTTTTACAAACCTTAAGGATCAGCTATGCTAATACCTAATACTTGTTAAGCATGAGGTTTGTCCCGGTTTGATGGAGAGAATTTTGTTGTTTAAAATGCATTTTTTGTAACTAACCAATTGAAAAACTATGTTAAAAGAAACAAATATGAAATTATAGGCAAACCACTTATAATGTTGTGTCGCTATTAAAGTTAAAAGTTTTATCGCAAAATATTTTGGAGTTTTTAAGAAGATAATTCACATTTTCATTACAGGTACCAAAAAGGTGAGTAATATTAACGAGAGTCTCTGTAACCATCTCGACTCTTGTAAACCTTTCAAGAAATTTCCCTTGAGGGGTATTTGTACTTTTATGAAAAAGACGTCAGATTTCGCTTTTACATTTCTTTTAGTTTGGAAATGACAACTTAATGACAAAGTAACATAGTTAATTAATTTTTCTTAATATTGAATATTACAAATAAAACTGGTATAAATTGTACACAATATACGCCTATCGATGTAAAAAAAATTAGTTCTTAATTAACCAGAAAGTCAAGATGCAGATTAGGAAAAGCCATTGAAATACACAAAATTATGAATGGATGCAGCATTTTATTTGAACTATATGAAAAATCTTTTTAAAAAATAATACGCTTTTTGGGTAGTCTATGCAATTCTTAAAGACCTAATTAAAGAAGGAAGTGAAAGAATATTTAGTAGAATTTCGTGTTCTACCATCAGAACATTTCATTTATATGTACCAATAGTGTAAGTGTAAAATATTTATTTCAAGTGTTATTAGGCGTATTTCTTTTCGTAAAATTACCAACGCGTAACGTAGTCAGTAAATATATATATATATATATATTGCTTAAGTATTTTATTCGTTTGGCTATGTACATTGCATACTCTTAAACAAAAAAACCTTTCTAGTCAAGAAGATAACAACTTTATTTTTTACTTATCATTATCAATACGTCTACTGGAAACCTTTTACGTGTGTAACGCTAACCAAAACTTGTAAATATTAAAAATTAAAATGATCGTAAGAATAGCTAAGGATATAGTTAAATTCATCTGGAAACAAGCGTAGGGACACAGAAAGGCAAATAATCTTTGATGGTTAATTATTACAACTGATCTTGGATTGTAATTGAGTCTCTTATCGGTTTAGGCAAGTATATTTTCTCCACGAGCGCTGGGTTTAAATCCCTACAATCAGCAATAATGTATCATGTGTTTAACGTTGATTTAACGATTCGTGTTTGTGTGACTCAATGGTTCAAAACCATTCATAAAAAGGTTCATAAAGCACCATTCATAAACCATTCATAAAGCATAAAAAGGTTTCTTTAACATGACACGTCTATCTTTTATGGTGTATAAATAAGTGGAGATACTCTTTAGATAGGTTTTGAACCATTATTTATACACCATAAAATATAGACGTTTCATCTTAAAGAAACCTTTTTATGCTCGGAAAACCTAACTTAACTTGAACTGCAAATTCATGACACAATATTTAACCAATAATTAATGGTTAAACTTTATGTCTTCGTTCTTCCTTCTTTCCATACTCCAAAAAATAGAGAATATAGTAATGTTAAAAGGCAATTAGTAATAATTAAATGTTTTAAAAGATAGTTGTATACAATATTCACATAAAACAAAATGAGTTACTGAAAATGTCATTCACCATACTCTTTACTTAGGAATCGTCCCTAGAATGAAACATTCTGTAAACTATTTTTCTGTTACACCTATTAATTTTGTAGTATAAGTACACTTATTATATTCTGAAAATTTCATATATCATTATTCCAGTTATTTGACAACCTATGTAATTAACTAAAATTCAATAAGGTCACAGTGTAACCAATTATGATGAAGCCAATTGTCTTTCGCTCAATCCAAATGTCACTAGTTTCATTAGATTCATGAACACTGGTTAGGTATCACTACTAAGATAACAATACCAGTGAACAGTTAGCAATGGGCAAATACAATCACAGCAGAATTAATATTAAACCTTGGTCTTGGTGGGGGGTGGGAGCTGAGGTGGTTTGGAGGGGAGGAGTGGAAGCCACTTAAGAGTGGGGGGCCTTAGTGGAGGTAATATTGCCAAACCTGGAAGTTTCTTAAATTAGTTTCTTATTCTGTTCTACAAGCTTCAGTACTCACAATTTCAACATCATTTCCTCTTAAACACTGTTCCTGGCCTTATTTTAGTTTGGGAACAATGCCATTATAACCGATACAGTATAGTTGCAAAGTATTTAATCAGAATATAATCTGACAGAATAAACCACATTTAAGTTGGTGTAATAAGATTTTATAAAAAGTATTATATTACAAAAGTCTCTTGAAGCATTTGAGATAGTTTTTTAAGGAAAGAAATATATACTATAATTTCTACAAACTATAATTTTGTTGAAATAATGACAAATAATCCCACATAGATACATTTTAATTACTATGGAATATTAAAAAGAATCTACTCTTACTATGTTCAAACTTGATACCATTACTACTAATCGTATACAGTATTAGTAGCATATTGCGTTTGGTTAAAATACTTACTCATAACCGAAAGAGAAGCTAAACAAAGTGAGTGAGTGATTTAATTAGGATACAAAGTCCAATATACTCTGAATTTACGTCGAGTATTGTTAGTTGCTAGGAACTATAAATGATTAATTAAAGTGGCTGGTGTAAAGCAGTAGGTAACCATAAAATTAAAGTTAAATATAAATCAATAAATATTCTGCCAGTGCCGCTAGCGTTCAGTGCTCTTAGCTCCCTAATTAGCTCAACAAAAGTCCCATATACGATATGTCTCTACGAGATCTGACAACATTAAAGGATACTTTCTTAACTGAGTTAAAGCAACATCAAATTGAATACAATAATCTTGGTTATAGAGAGGAAAAACTACCTAAAAACGAGTAACTACCTAAGCAACGGATTAGTTTACCATACAAGCTACTGCAAATAATTCTAGATTAAAGCAGCCAATTGGCCAATGAATGACTGGAAACCATCAAAAATAAATTACTTTTGCACTTAATCTATAATAACAAATTAGCATTAGAGTGTGTGTTCTTAGTATTTATATACTATTTATATATTATATAATATTTGTATAGGTTACAGTTAGTATAATTAACTATCATATATATTTCACATTAATCCATTATCGTTATTACAATTCAAATACTCATTAATATGTGGGACTTTATTGACTAGGCATAAAACGGCTATTAACTTTTAGACTGTTTCAAAAATGGGGGTCTGAGATATACCTGCTTGACTAATAAGGGGTTTAATAAGTCAGCTGATGCAGCTCGTTCATATTCGGGCGTTTCCGTGTATGTTCGGCTATGTTCGTGTTGTCCCGGATCACGTTCGGTTTCTCGGCTACACACTACCCCAACATCATTCGGGTTTCGTAGCTCCAGAGATAATAACGTTTCTTCTTGCGCGTTCTTCCTTCTACTCTTTCGTCTATTTTCTCGTTTACTTTTGTGCTCTGTGATTAACTACTATCTTCTTTTATACGTTTCTACTATTTGTTAAGGTTGGGGTGAGTTGTCACCACATGGAACCTAATTAGTATAACTAAATGATCTGCTTCGTGTTAGGAACTTATTTTTTTAGAACTATTTTCATTTCTTCACCACGTACTTATATATTAATTGTAAAAATATACAATTGGAACAGACAGTATATTTTACAAAAACGGGTAAACTATACCAAATATGGTGATGAATTGAATTTTAGTTCAACACAAAACATTTCAAGAAAAAAAATGTAAATGGTAAAATTAATCGTTTCACTTAAATCTTTCAATGTAACCATTGAGAATAATTATATTTACACCTTGATTTATAGATATTATTTATTGTTTGATTTGGAAAAAACTGATCGGTAGTCAAATACTTAAACAAAACAGTTAAAACATGTTTCACTACAAAAAGAGACAATAAACAATGTTTAGGATAGATTTACAGACTTTATTGTTGGTTTCGTTATGTTAAAAAATTGTTAAATAAACACCATAAGACATTCACAGACTTTTCTCAGAATACAATACCAATACATTCAAGGTTAATAAACACGTAACGAGATAATTAATTGATTTACCAATTCAATTAATGGCATTGTTACATTTATTAGTTTGTATTTTTTTCTAACTATTGGGTTTTAAGGTGGTTTTTAAGATAATAGGTTAGAAGAAATTCAAATATAACTTTATCATTATTCTCTTCATTAGCGCATTGATCTTTTAAAAGAGTATAAAAAAAACAACAAGATTTTTCTCTACGTCATCGTTAAGGCGTTTATTCAAGACCTTAAAATAACAACCATTTGTTTCACTGCTTAGTAGTATCTTTGCAATAGTCAATGGTAATTTATTATGCTTGGTAAACTATTTTTACTTTAACAAGGCTCGCATGTTATTGTTTAGCTTAAAGAACTTTGAAAATGTTTTAGCCATGCCATTCTTTAATTTTTACAAAACGTAACCCTAACAATATTACCAAAAGTCTGAAATAAACTGGAAATTTAAGAAAAAATATTTTACTGTATAACGTGTTGATCACTCTTTATATTACTGTAATCAATAAAGGAATCATTGTTTTTGGTGATATAAAGTGAAATCATAGCAAATATCAGTAACATCGAATACTGTTCAGTGCTTCCAATGTTTACGAAAGGTTTAGTTGTTAATTTATAGTTTATACAATATTTAAGATAATATTACTATATAAACAATTTATTTGACCTGTAAAAAATTATCGTGCAATGATATATTTGTTTATGTAATATCATTGTCTCCGTTTACTCATAGTTCTACATGCATAGGTCATACTGAGAAAATTTGATTAATAAGAATTAGTTATGGTAAAAATAAAAATTTCAAACAATATTATATTTAATATTAAAATGCATGAATGTAAAAATTCCAGTAAATGAGATGAAAACCTTTGTTGTAAAGTAGTGAATATAACCAATAAGGGTGGTATTGCTGGATTTCGGAATCACTGCACGGATATTTCTCCTAATACTTGTTCGCTGTTTCACCTGCTTTACCTGCAGATTGTTCTGTCGAGTTCAATTTAAAATACTAACCGTAAGCGTTCTTATTCTACCAATACAGTTTTAAATCAAGAATAAAAATCGCGTTTACGTGTTCGATGTGTGCATCGGTTTTATAATGTCGAGATTTTGATTACTAAATTTTTACGATCACATTGATTTATTACTAATACGTTAGGAGTTTTAGCATAACAGACAATACGACGTTAACATTTGAGTTTAAAAGTAATATTTGAGTAATACAAATAAACTACACTATTTTTTGTTCGGCTAGTTTTATTACGCTGTCATTCTTCAGTACGTTTTCACATAATCCTAGATCAATTTTGTTAGAAGGTAATACATGGGTAGCTGTACTTTGAAATAGAGGTTTCACAGTTTGAAACAATTGATACAAAATTAGTTGTTAGGAAGTAACACCAAGGAGAGAGGCCCACGTGACGATGAACTTATTGAGTACGATTTTTTACTAGTTATTCTAGTCCAGATTTTTACAATACTATTTTGGTAAATCCCATCTAGTTACTTACAGATTAAAAACTAGATCTGCAGTTAAAAATTTAATTAATACATGACCAAGGAAACTTAAGTGGCACTCTCAAATGGCGAAATCAAAATAATGATAGTCACTTTATAGAATGTAGAAATGAAGACATAGTGTTATTTTATATAAGACCAATGTCAAACAAATATTTTTTTATATTTTATTTAAAGGAGATTTCTACTTGTTTAAGTAATTACCAAGTTAAGTAATTAAGTTTAGTTAAAAAATGAACGATGGCTTGTGAGAATAGCATAACAATAAATAACTTTACTACTGAATTTATACTATTACAACAGCTTTAGTATTTGTAGAAGCTACAAAAGCTGCAAAACACTATTTTTGATATTAGGAAGAAACATTTGCGTAATTCAAACAATTTCAAATTATTTTACGACAAATAACTGGTTGAGTAAAAAATATCTTTACCTGAGCTTTGCGTCGGCTCACTAAAAATTCAGAATAGAAACATCAGTATTTTGAAACAACTTTAAATCCCGCTAAGAAAGACAGAAGAAAGATAGATGGCATCAATCGTATCAAAGTGAAACAAATAAATAATTTATTTTGTAAAACCCCGTTAAACATTCCAACCCCATTTTAGTTGTGAAAGAAATTGTATTTGGTTTCGATAATATTACTACACAGAACCTCGCTAGTTTTATTAATAAGATTTTTTTGTTATTTAAATATTTTATATATATATATAATCTTTTGAGAGCAGATAATTGAGTAGAAAAGTAAGCATTAATCGTTATTTTTCTAAATACTATTTTCTAAGACAACATAGTTATTACAGTATGTTGACCTCATTTAAGTTAACTGTGTGTTGGTGTATGTGTGTGTGTGTGTGTGTATGTGTGAGGGGGGAGGTTAAATAAAGCTTTGGTCGCTATTTATAGAAACGTGTCAACTATATTACTTATTTAGTAATTATTTATCCTTTATGTGCCTTTTATTTAAAGAAAAATACACGTCACGATTTTATATGATTTTTAAACTGTTTCGCAAGTTCTGCTTAATATTTTAATTGTTTATTCAAACTTATAGTTTTTATCTACAAAAAACTCTGAGTTGTTGTTACGTTGAAAATTAAATAATAATGTGCAATACAAAAACTAAGCGTTAAGCGAAAGGTAAATCATTAAAACAAAAACAAAAATAAACTGAACAAACCAAAAAACCAAACATAAATATAAACCAAAAAAGGTTATAAGGTAATTTAGGACGCAGATACAAATGCTGTGACAGGGAAAGTTAAGTACAGTCAATACTAAATCATTTACCATAAATTCCATTAAAAACAACAGGTTGTAGCATAAAAATTAAATTGTTTTTAAAAAATTTTATTGTATCCTTTAATTGGATGGAATAAAATTAAGATTTGGTATTATAAACGATACCGTTATTATTTTTCTGTATATGAAACCTAAATTTTCTTACTTGAAAATGACTCACTTTTTTCGAATTCACCATATGGGGAATAAACTGAAATAAGCTGTGAGACCCTTAGGTCTCATGGTAAGACCTGGACCCGGGACCGATTTACTTTTTTGTTTTGAGGTCCCCATAGGCCAAACTCACTCAGTTCCATTAGCGCTATAGGCCTACCTCTAACAGAGATTATCCAATTTTGATTAAATTTCGTACCTACGTTTATTTAAACTTGTCCGCGAACCAGCATGATCGGAATATGGAACAGTGGTGTATGGGGATCTATGGTGTAAAAATGGATTTCCCCATTTTGACTCTAAAAACATAAGATTTTGCTATTTCTTTCCATAAAAATCTTTTGAGCTTAAGAACAGAAATAATGTAGTATGTTGAAGCGTTGTCGTATGTCTAGTGGTTACAGAGAAAATAAATAAAAAGTGTAAATCAACAAATTCTTTTGTTATCCTTGTGGAGTACAAACAAACCGTGTAGTTGATTATTTATACACACATTTTTGAAAACATTTGGCAAGTTCATTTATTTTACATTTGGCTATCCACATTTATATAAATTAAATACTGTACTAGCTTATTCCCTACATGGGAAATTCACTAAAAACACACCTAACTTTCCTGTAGGAGCAAAAAATTACTCATTAAAAGACATTTTATTTAAATAGTATATAAATCTGACAATTTTAAGGCAATATTTTAGTGTCAATGTAGTCAGGCGAATGGAAATTCGGTTAGTCTGCAGGTTTGCTGCGGCGGGTGTATTTAAATGTTAATAAACCTTGTTGTCAAACGATATCAAAATACCCATGTGTTAACAATAATTGAAAATAATAAAACTTATTATTGCTTAATATACCACCAGTTGCAGATTACACGTGTAATAATATTATGTATTAAATTAATTATTTATCATTAGTGACGTTGGTTAAAGTACAGTACTATTCAATAAGCAAATTAATAATTTAAAGTGAACCTAGATTAAAATAACACATTAATATACATATTATTGAGACATAAATTTTCTATAATTATTTAGATACTAATATAATTATTTAGTAGAACTATTCACCATTGTGTAGGCTAACAACAAGCAATAGCATTAACGACGTTTCAATACACGATAAGGGTTGATAAAATATAAGGGTGGGGATGGCAAGCGCCGCTCAATACTTTAACTGCTACCCTACACAATGATTCTGGAGTCACGCCGACTTAATTTCATCTCTACCTTTATATTATGTTCTCTCCGTATCTTGTATTGCACAAATTGGTAATACCTGAAACGTCCAGTAGACCTAATTAAAACCTTTAATACGCTAATGTTCAATCTCGTGACCTCCTGTGGCAGTTGAGAAGGCTTAGTTAAAACTATGAATATGATATAACATGTGCTTGAATTATTACATTTTTCCTACTTTAAATAAACCTTGTTATCAACCTCTATTTTAGAATGCCAAAATAAAGCTTATGTGTCACTTACCCTGTATACTTTTTTATGTGGGTCTGCAAATCATTTACATTTAGTTTTCTATTGTTTATGTTAAAAGTACAGTCCGGATGGTCAAACAGTTATAGCGAAAGGCTTGTTCTAAACAACCTAGATCTAATCCCATTATTTGTGTCGATAAAACTTTGTTTATGCATAGAAAAATGTTTCTCCTCACGATGTTATAGCTCAGGGATGTGGAGGAAAAATTATTTTGATAGTAAAATTCAATTTTCCGTTGTGGAAATCAGCTTTGTTGAAATATGGTAGAAGGAAAATAACTGTTATCCATTGCATTATTTTTACCACAAAAACTATCGTCACATACAAGAGAGAAAACATAATCAGACATTAGCACATATTATCTAAGGATTGTTTAACGGTGATATATTTGAATAAAAAAAAATGGATCTAGACGTTGAGGCAATAGTCCATTTTAAAATCTTTTATGTCAATACCATTTAACCGCCAAAGCTAGATGGCTTGGAAGTTAAATGTGCATTGTCTTGATGAGGCTTTAGTTGCTAGAAAAAAAAGTATAATTGAATTATTAGATTGTACCTCAAGAAGCTATACATGGTACAAAAATGTCCAAGGTAATTCTTAAAAACAAATCTTGTAAAATATGGAGTATAAAATATGTCTGATTTTACTGATTTATTGTGTCGGTTTCATTTGATTATTTATCTCACATTACTCTTTTAAAATAAGTAAAATTCATTAAAAGCTTTTTCTAGATACAGTTGTGGACATGAACCTATTTGGATCAATAAAAATTAATAAAGTAAAATCTTTCTACTAAATAAGTCGAATGGGGGGTGTTACTATTAAGCTTTGAGTCGATATCTTTACATAAACAACCAACATTTATAAAAAAATAAATTAAAGTATACTTAAACAAAGATAGCGCTTCCAGTTTTGATTATATGAGATATATCTATCAAAGTTGATTGACGATACTCTTTATAATTTGAATGGTAATCTCAAATCTCCAATGGGTAATTGTTTCATGGTGACCTTGACCCCCCTCCCCCCCCCTCGAATACCCACTTCAGCCAAGGGTTCATTACGGAACGCACGCAATATATAGCTCATCATTGAGGTTATCTTTTTAATTATCTAAACTTACATCACTTAATACCTACTTCGTGCACTAGAATAAAGCTCTGCCACGAAATTTATTATTTCAAAAATTATATATTTTACCGAATTAAAAAAGCTTATTTATAGGAACGTATTCATAGTTTCACATGATTTTACATTTAAGTTATCATATGCACTCGTTTGTTAAGTTAAAACTTGATCCCCATAAATTTTAAAAACTTGTTAAGTAAAAAAATTGATTGCGAAATTTGTACCGGACAAGAAAGCGAGCTAATAAAAACTTTTTAAAATAATTATACCTCTTTAAAAATTTGGTTTTTGGTATTTGTTGTTCCTAAAAAAACAAAATAACGCAACTTAGAGAAGATGTTATCCACAATAAAGCGGTCGGTAATATGTCGTAAAAAACCAGTAAGCCATAATCCTAAAACGGCATCCATACTATCAGTACTCTCGGTATTTCCATACTATTATTTACATATATTATTTGCGATTTTCGAACGACTGGCATAACACAACGGTTAAACAGTGTGCACCATTGGAAGAACTCAAAGGGTAGGTGATATAGATTATCATTACTTGAAAGGAACTTACGTAATACATTTTAAAAGATCATTAAAAAAAACAAAATATTTTATTTCAAACTCTTTTAGAGGTATTGTGTTTTAATATTAAAATTATTTCAAGCAAAAATATCACATGTTTTTGTTACATTTATGAACATCTTTACAAGCCCAAATTTTCTTTGAAAACTTAAGCCTTGAAAAACTAAATTTTATGACCAGTTGTCATTTTATTTTATTTTTAGCTATTAATAAGAGGATGAAATCCCTGACGTGGCAATAGGCTTTCCCTAGAAAACCCCTATTACCACTCTCCCAAATAGCAGTGTTTCGTGTTCCACATTGTCAAGTTGATAGGAGCCCATTGTAGAGTTTGACTCCGCTGTACTCTAATTATTGTCAAAGATCTCTTCTTGTGTCGGATGGAGTGTCTGCTACGTGGCGTGTATTGTGTTTGTTAGTGCTGGAGTCGGAAATTATCTAACTTTTATGTACAATTTGCAGGCAGTTGAAAATTTATATTGAGGTAAATGTTATTTTATTGTTTCTTAAATGACTTAACGAAACTGTAAAAGATGTCCTGAAAATGGCTCTAATAGCTTTTTCTTGTAGCCGGAGTACAATCTTCTTCCAATACTTTCCCAACCTGTGGTTGCATCAAGGTAAGAAGGATTAGGGAAAACTAATCCATAATGTCAGGAATCATGCGAATCATTCAACTTTGAAAAACTTATTCAGACGAATATATCTATACTTATTAAAGCGGAGACTGGTCTATACCACCCCCCCCCCCCCACCCTGGCGTGAATTTTTGAAATATACATTTTTGTGCTCGTATTGACATGTCCTTTAAGGTGTTAGGTGTTTGCCCCTTGTAAATTACAGAATGTTCCAGAAAAACACAAAAATATAATGATAGTTAGAATATATATATATAAAAAATGTTTTCTTTTTCGAGTGTGTTTGGCTCTTCTACCCTACCAATTTTCATGATTGAGGTCTCAAATTGATAGTATGCAGGCATAGATTTTAAATCAAGCATCGACATATATTTATCTACTGTATTACTCGACTGAAAAACATAGATTTGATAAATTCGAATTCTTACTTCAATTGAAGTTATATTTCACCATTTATAATTATACCATATCCTATATATTTTGGTCTATAAACCTTCAGTGAAATACTGGCTTGCATTTAAGCTACTGTATTAGTTATTCAAACTGGACGAGTTTCAAGCAAACATAAAAAATAACAGTGAACATCCAAATAAAATATATTTTTATAAGGTTTTTCTATGATTGTAAATCAATAGCTCCAGTATATCGTTTACGTTTTTTATATGTTTTAGACTCAAATGAGTTAATTAAAGGCTTTAATTTGAGCTTTTGATCGTTTGAATCTGTTAAGTTTAAGACTTTACACAAACAATCAAAATATCATAAATTTTATTATTTTTCAGATTTGATATTTATATTAACGCTGCGGAGCAGCATGGGTCCTCTAGTATAGATTATTTGATTATCTCGACTTCGTCTCGAACTTAAAAACTATCTCGAGCCGGCAAAGCCTCGTTTTCGGCCCTAGGTACGAAATATACTATTTCAACTTCATCATCTGAAATTCGATCATGTTTGCTGTTCAGAAGAAGTTTATTGTTTTCACACCACATCTATCAGACTAGCACTTAGGATGGATTTTACATGAGAAATAGATTTCCACAAAATACTTTTGCATATTATCATGAATCATGCACATTTTCGCATTAGGCTACGCATTTAATATTAGAAAGTGATGTTCACGAATTTTCCTTACCGGGTAAATAGGCTGTATGATTTTGCCAGTTTAAGTTGATATCAGCTGTAAACAAACTAATAGTTTTTGCATGTAGCTAACAGTTCCACAATTGAGGTTTAAACTGTTTCTTTTGTGGTTCCGACGTCTTGAGTAGTATATCTCTATGAAATTAATTTTTCCTGTATATATATTCTAGCTAAAAGGGGCTTTAAAATCTATTCATGACAAATCCCATTATTGGTTGAAAATGAGACCTCGTCCATCTTAAAATGTACTTATGGTTTTACATTTTAACTATAAACAATTTACTGAAAAGTAGTTAATAATCCAAACAATGGTAGCGTTTTACATGTTGAGTTGTCGTAGTTTGTTAATCAAGATACATACTCTTATAATGACTGATTTTTATCTGTTCATTAGTTCAGCGGGTTTCATCGATGGATTTTGTGAAGCTATCTTTAAATAACATATAATGGATTTTAACATACCACGCGTTTTTGGACTTTCTATTTGTTCTAGGGGTGAGTTACAAATGGTTTATCGAAAGCGCTTACTTATTTGTAGACTTTAGTTAGATTTATGATGTTTTTGGTTTTTATTCCTTTCCTTCCTCATTTTGGTTCGGATTCCTCTAATTTATTTTTGAAAAATATTCAATTGTACAACATTTTTTTGTTCAATCTTATTTTATCTTATTTTACGGCCACACATTTATTTTATGTTAAAAGATGTTATTTTGTGAAGTCTGATCCCGTTGAAGATAGTTAAGTTGTGAGATAATTTTATAAATTTTAAAAGTAAATTTCTTAATCATAAATCCTTAAGAGATTTTAGCATTATTTAGTCTGGTTTGTCTCATAGTAGTTAATTTATTTATATGTTTATCTAAACTGTGGTTGTAGACTTATTTCCATTCCTTTCCACAAAAATTTTATCTAAGCAGCTCTACATTGGAGGATTGTGGCTTAAAGAATTCCTTCGTAATTTGAACTATTTGGGATAAGTTTCCTGAGGCTGAGCAGATATTTTCTTTATGGTTAAAGAGATTTTTTATAAGTTTGCCGGCTTTGACGCGATAAACGTTTAGGTTCGTTACGTAGCAGTCAAGTGCGTTATTGGTAACTGGTGAGATTTTTTGGAGGTTGTTTCTATAATTTAAATAGTGGTTTCAATTTACCATGTGTCGTGATATTTTTCTTCTTATTTGAAGGTGGCTGCATGATTCGTATGTTTTTTCTAGAAAGTGTTCTGGGTTCTAGTTTGGTGTATTTTAATACAAAAATTGTTTCGTCTGTTTTTGGTTTCAGCCACGACATTTTCCCCTGCACACTTAATAAACCCAAACTTGTAACCACTGAATAACACATGAACATTTTATTATGTTAACAGTATGGTAAGAAATTTTGAATTTAAAAATGTGTTCAAAATTACGGATGCCTCGTCAAAAACTGTGTTATTGACTATCATCAAAAACTGTGTTTTTGACTATTATCAAAATAGTTTTGATTAACTATGTAACATAATAAATTATAATACTTAACCCAAAACTGAAATCACATTTGCTTAAGAAAAAGGAAATGAAGGGTAGTGATTGGAAAGAGCCTTTTCTACTTTCAAATCGCAATCTCTGAGTTAACGGAGAGGAGGGGTGAGTTGAAGGGGGGGGGGGGAGGAGCGGTGACCCGTAAAACAGCAAATTGATCGTAACACCAGTCCTGGTCTTTTGGACCCTTTTATACTTTTGTGCTTCCCATACTATTTCAATATCATTTGATATAAATGTTATTTCAATAGTCATATAAATAATATAATACTATGATCAATCAAATAAAATCGATTTAACCGTTTAAACTGTCTTAAAATAATAGTGATAGATTAACCGCAAATGTCTAGAGAAAAGTCGTTAAATAAACTTTTTTGGGAATCATATGAAATAATATTGTTGATAGATGGAATGTTATATTTAAAAAATGAAACTTAAGATTTCATATTAAATGCGAATTTATTACAGAACATGTACAACAAGTTTTAAAACTCTTGTTCTCGAACTGTTGTTCTATTTGCATGACTAGTTTTTCCATTCACTAGAATACAATTTTTTAAAGAGGAATGTTTTTTATTAGTTGTACTGTATAACTATTCCATTCAGCGGTTTCATTAAATCCCCTCCTTATCTTATAAAATAATAAATACCCTGCCACACGAAACATGACTTATAGAAAATATGCGATGGTTTATTGTTATAAACCTATAAAAAGGATATGTCTATGATTTGAGGAAATATCAATGCCATGCAGACCTGTAGGTTTTACTAAGATGACTATTATTTCATAGTTAGTAGTAGTTTATGAATAAGAAAAACAGTAACTACAAAATATACCATAAGATATTCGATTATAATCGCACAGATGGGTTCAACTTCACTGCATTGATAGTGACTTCAGTTAAATGCAGTTTGTTGCAATTCGTTTTGCAGGAACAAGTTTTCGACGAACAATTTTATATGTACCTTCATGTGTATTTTGATAGCACTTCTTTTCAAGATTATTTAAAAGGTTAGTTCCAATATTGAAGATTGTTTAACCATTTTTATTGTAAACCGAAATAGTAGTTTACGCAACGATTGCGTAAATATAGTGTCAACGACACGAGTACAAAATTTAAGGGTACGATCCATGACGAGTGCCTTAAAAACTTCGACGACTGTCGTTAACACAATTAACGCTAGTTGCGTATACACTACTTTACCTACGACGGTGTTTTAATTACTAAAAATCACTTCTCATAACTTCTAAGGGAGGGTTGTATTCGTTTATAACCTCTCCTTACCACTGACAGTGATGCGACGTGACATTGTACCAAAACACTAATTGCATCATTTAACAATTAAATTGGCCTAAACAGCTGATTAGTTGAAGTTCAAATCATTACAATTTTACTAATTCTCTCTTAATTCTTGAACCTCATTGGTCCGTTACCCGTGTTGTTATTAGTAATACTATATTGTTAGGAAAGTAAACAATGCTGTTATGAGAAACTTTTCAATTCTAAGAACTGAACTGAAACAATTACTTTAAAAAATGGTTTTAGGTCAAATATGTTACATTTTAATCGAAAGGATCCATATCACGTTTTATTAATTGTAATAGAGTCTAGCACAACTAAATTGTAAACTTTGCACATAAAAGTCTTATAGTAATAGTGTGGCCAAATCTGCAAAAAGGAAAATCGTATTGTAAAATGTACACAGAAAAATAGATTAAATGCTTCATACTTTGTATAAAATAAGTATTAAGCTTTGTTTCGTGAATAAAAAACCGTTATGATAAATGTATGCTAAATGTTAGCAGCATACTTTTTAAAGTTATATAATACGGATCATAAAAGGGCATTCCTGCAAGTTTAACTTATTATACTTAAGATCTAAAACTATTAAATAGATTAGTACAACATACGTCAATTGGTTTCATACCATATAATAATACATTAATATACATGCATTACTTATAAATTTTGAAAGAATCTGTGTATCTCTTTTGACCCAATAACCCCTTTTAACAAACGAGAAAGGGATTGTGTAGTAAGAAAAACGCTACTCCTTTGAACCGTTAAGCCGCAGAATCCCAAAATTATTTATTAACAAAAGCTTTTACCCTTTTTGTCTGATTGTTTTACAGTTGGCTCAATTCCATGAAACTCAATCTTGGAATAAGATTTTAAAAACTGCTTTACTGTTTTCCTTTAGTGAAAAATGAAGTTAAACACATATAAGAAAATAGTTGCAAGAGTTTCCTTGTACTTAATAGTATCACAAATATTGGTTTGTAATAAAGAATTATATTACATTAGAGTGAAAAAGTAATTTTATGTTTTATAATGATTTTGTGACTTCAATATCTTGAAATACAATATTTGGGTTTATACATCTTGGTTGGGACTTGGCCGAATTGGTAGTTAGAGTGCAGGATTTTGTCTTGATGGCCTGAGTACGAATCTCGCCAATCACAAATAATGGTTTGCCATGCAGTAATAGTGTTTGCTAATAATTAGGAGCAAAGCAAAGCGTGAAGTTCACCATCTAGGAAACACGTAGATGTTCCAGGCAAGGAACTCTTTTTCTGTATTACAGAGATCTCTTTGCTAAACCTTCATACCAAAACATTTCATAGGCTATACAATGTTGTATGCACTATCCCTTACTCATTTTCAGTTGAATGGACGAATTGAATTGTTAAAAAACATGGTCAAGACGGGTTCAGCCAAGGAAAGTGTGAAAATAAACCTTTATTAATCAGGTCTCACATTTAACTTGATTTTGAGTGGATAAAATTACTAAAATTGTTAGGCAAATATTTGTTAAATATTTGTTAACGATAGTCTAATTTTGTAATAGTACCTTGTACCTCGCGGTTGACTGGCAATGCAAGAGTGGTTGGAGCCTGATGGTTCTTTTACTTTAATTTTACACGGTAATATTATTTGTTTGGTGCATTAATAGTTGCCTATATTTCAATACTAGACCCAAAAGTGACACATTTCCACTAGCTAGATAATGCCAAAGGACAAGTGGTGTTTGGGACAGGCAAAATCATATGTTTTGATGGATGGAAAACCAAAGGTGTAGTAAATCTCAGCTGTGTGGATATTATTTGTATACAGAGTGATACAAAGTATATTTCAATACTCGTAAAAAAAAAGTAAAATTTTAGCAATTAACGTCTTGTGGGAAAAAGTATAGACAAAAACGAATAAATAGAATTTTACTTATAACTTAAGTTAAGTAAATTCTTCTTTTAACAGCCCCGTGCTTCTAACAAACTCCAAAAACTATGATAGAGGACTCGAATGCCTAGTCAAGATCTGCTCAAGGTACAACGCATCTTCGTTACTTGGTGCCATTAGCGTTTCACTAAATACAAGATACTAAATCATCACCAGTCGAGTGTTTTTTGTACTGGAGTGAAATTTGATTATATCAAACAATTATGTCAAACAGTTTGTACAATAATAATGCTTATCCCTTTTGTATCTCGGTCTAGTCCTGAAGACAGAAATTCAACTATATACATTGACCGCGGACGAATACCTTTAAAACCGACATTCCCTTAAATATTTTAAGCTTGGAATTTTTCTATAACACTTTGCGATGGATGTTCCTTTGTTAACTACAGTTGGTTCTGGAATTAAAGTTGAGAAATTTGGTAAAATACCTAATGTTTGTAACAAATTAACGTTCCCTTTTAATTAGATTCAAAGAAAAGAACAGTAGGCCTAAAACCTTTTAACTTTCAAATTTGGAGTTTAATTCTGCAATTCAAATAACATTATTGCTTTTTTAAATCGTGAGACCTGTCAGTTAAGACACGATTTCATCGGAAAAAGAATACCATATAATTAATTAAATACTAATAATATGTATTACATATTTAATGAAAATCCCTATTTGTTCAGTTTTGAACATTTAAGCCTGATTTGCCAAAAACTAATGAGTTTAAAGATCGAAGATGGTAAATTTATAAAACATAAAGAAAATTTACCAATTTCATTTGATTATGTGAAATCAGCTAATAGCTAAACGCTAAAAACTTTGCTACGGTATGTTTTGCGTGATAAATTACAGCTGAACAATCATAGTAAATATTGAATAATTATAAATAACGATATAGTGTATTGTAGTATCTAATAATATATGCAATTCACATCTACTACTTAAGATAGGCTACGTCAATAAAATTATTTTAATGTCATACTAATTTATTTGATATGCACGTTTTACAGTTTATTACGCCAAAGATTGTAATGACATTTTAATGGCCAACAGATAACCGTTTGAAAAATATTTATAAAAATTAAATTGTAAAATATAACTAACAACCAGTCTATAAATAGGTGAAGGATAGGGGTTGGAGAGGAGGGTGTTTTGGCGCCTAAAGTTGGCCGAGCCCCGCCCGCCCTGGTATCGACCCTGTGAGTCCCCTAAAGGGGGGCATGGGAAATGGAAGGGGGTTGGGGGGCTGAGCACAACATCCGGCCCCACGCTTCCGGGAAACAAGAGGTGCAAACTTGCTATCCTATGTATCTACTGATAGGCTTTACACATTATAAAATATTAAATAAACATAAAGATGCATATAATGTATTTCAAGAACTTAGTTTTTGGTAAATTTAAGCAGAACTTATAATGGCATACCCTTTTATGAAGACCTAAACTTTCAATGCTGTTATTCTAAAATGTAAGTTACTTTCTTCGGACCGTGTCGTTAAGCGTTGTTACACTACTGACGATTCGGAGACTTTTCTACCTTCAGGCCGCAGATGCAGTATTGAAGGTACTACATATACTTATACTCGACTCGGATAAGGTGTATTGCCAGGAAGTAGTTTGTATTGTGCCTTTACTAACTGATCTGCACACTAATGTCTTTGCAATGTTGGCATCCAAATTGTTGTAATAGAAAATAATTAGAAAAATCGTAACACAAAACAAGAAAGGGGCCTAAGCATGGGTGCTACTTCAAAAATGTTTAGTTAAAAATGTTGGTGCAGATTATCACTTTCCATGCATGTTAAAAACAAGATAACTATCTCGTGATTCGAGAACAACATTGCTTATATTTTACAAGAAAGGGTCAAAGAATATCGGGTCGGCCGAGATCATACATCACCAAGGCTATTTGTGAAACATTTCTACAGCAACACATTGCAATACATTTCCTTGAATTGTGGGACTGAACAAATTGGTGAAACTCTTTGATCAACCGACGTAACAAAAAAATATACCTGTAAATCACCCACATACTTAATTCGCTTACGGTTTTAACTGAGTATGTGAAAATATTGATCGAAATTTTTTTAGGTGTCTGGAATAACCCAAATTCAAAACAAAAAACTTATATATAAAGGTTTAAAGCTTGATAAATTTAAAATACTACCTAACAAGTTAACATATCAACGTTGAAATACAGTAAATCTACCTGCAAACAAAAAAATCTGTATGAGGTTTTAAGTTTCAAAATGGATTTGTCAACACAAAACTAAACATTTTATAAGAGTATGTGCACATTTTTGCAGAAATTCCATTTTTTTCTTATTTTATGTTTGTAATATTAGACTTGCTGAAATATTTTATTAGTTTTAGTTAACTATTTTATGTTATTCACATTCTAGCCTTATGAATTAGGAGTTTTATTTTAGGATTTTAAATCTTGGACAATGACCATACCATATTTAAAATACTATTCATACTAATATAATAGCATTATCTAGTGAGCTGGACGTATTATAAAGAACTCTAGTTTAACAAGAATGTATAGGACTTATGGACCCAAGTGTTAGCTAAAGATTTATAAAAGTGCGCGCATAATCTTGTCTTTCGTACAAATCTCCGAAAGCAAAAACAATGGCTTTCGCTGCGGCTCGTATGATCCTTAAGGACAAAAGGAGGAAAACATCTAAAGAGGACTTCGCACCAAGGAGCAAAAGCAAGGTAACTAATTACTGTAATATTTTAACAATTTTTTAATATAAAACAATTAAAATTTGCTTATAGCTTATAGTATTACAACTTGGAATTTCACATAACGTCTTAAACAAACTAAAACGTTTTTTATTGTTAGATTCAATGGATTTAATTGCTTTACAAAACTGAAAAAAACCAATTTGGTATATTTTAAACAGTTCTTTCTCAGATATTATATTTTACAATAAATATTTTCGCTAATGTTAGCCACAAAGAAAATATTTTTAAAATAAAATCTACATTGTTAACATTACCGAGCTAGAAATTTAAACAAAAAAAACTGCGATTGTATTGTATTAACCATGGATTTGTATTATGAATGAGGCAGTGATTTTACCCCTCCCCCACACGTGTTAGAGGGGGGGGGGTCCCCATGGGTAAATGTGACGTTTAAATAATCTCATTTAGCAAATTAGGGTCTAGTTCAACCGGGAAATGGTAATAGTGCTTCTCTACTGCTGTGTGTCAGACGTACAAATGATTGCATCGTCACTTCGCAAGAGAAATGTAAGATTTTTCTATTTTCTCGAAACAATTATTTAAGAGAATTTTTCATTTTATAGTTTTATTGTTATTCGTCGTTTAACATAAAATTTTATTACTTCATTTTTTTATTTAAGCGCAATCTTCTGTCAAGGAGGTACTGTAATGTCGTTTTAATTGATCTGGTACAAAATCCGTTAATCCGAACACATTAGGTAAATTTTTCCCTTCGCATACTGATTTTACGTGAAAAGATTTTCTTATGAAAATAAAATTTTATTATAAGTCTGTGCAAATGCATTTCATCACACTGAATCGCTTATTCAAGTTAAAAAAGATATACAGTATAGATATATAGTTTGTGGCTCCTAATTTTCACAGATCAGCTTTAGTAGGCCTAATTACTGGTATAATCAAACTTTTCGAAATGAATATTTTAATTTATTATTTTGTTTGGTAATAGATATATAATATGTGTTAGTAAATAAATATCATAAACACCTTTATTTTAAATACTCTGACCGACGGATGATTTCATTTCCAGTATGTAAGCTATGAAGTAAAGCTCCCTAAATTTAATCTAAACACGCCGAAGCTGCCTTAGGCTAAAGTTCGCTGGTCTAACCAGATCCATTATAACTTAGCTTTCCTGACCAAAAGCTCAAAGTGGATGATAATGTAAAATTATCAAACATTTTATTCTATCTATATAAAAAGGTAATAAGGAACACGACGTTTTGAGAAAATCGCAAACATAAAAATCGAATGATTGAATAAAAGGCCCTGATGTTAAACTTGCTGGAATAAATATTAGCTTTTCAACAAACCCTCTCCAAAGAGCACGGACTATAAATTGAGGATCAAATTTTACCACATTAAAATGTTGAATATACGTCAGCTTTTTTAAATTTGTTTGGTTTATAAATGTCCGTTAACGTTTTCCTGAATTGAGCTAAAATAGAGACAGTATGTTTTAAATATAAAGTGGGATGGTATTTTCTTTTAGTCTTCATACCTTTTGATTTTTTAAACTAAATGTTCTACTGTTCACATAAAAATCTATGTTGAACACAGTACTTTTGCATTTAAAAAATGTTTAGTTTAACTACTTGGAACAAGAACCATATATTTTGGAAGGAAACTTATGTTTACCAGCTGGTAAAAGATAAATCATCTAATAGAGTATTTGGGAATTGCATTCATTATAATATTACTCTATTTTACACTTACCTTACATTCATAATTAACATTACAAACAACTGTTGGTAGTAAACGTAAAACCTTTTCAACGAAGAGAAACATGGGCTGGCTTAAAAGAAACCAGTGTTGGGCAAGCATAAATAAAAATATTTCATTGAAACAAAATTGTTTTTTTGTTTGTTAATTGATTGTTTAATGGGGGTGTGGCGCCCACTTTTTCCAGTATTTCCCTATGAAAAAAAGTTTCCTGATAAAATTCCGCTTGTTAGTTCAAAAGTTACAAGAGAACAAAAAAGTTTTAAATTTTAGCTTGGTTGATTTAAATTGACACAAAAAATTAAAACTATTAATCTGCTAGTCGATCTGAAGCTATTTAAAACGCGAGGCCTTACTTGGAGAATTAAATTAAACTTAATTAAACTAAAGGAAAAACAGCAATGTTCTTCTGTGTTATGCTTATGTGTAATGCTCATCCCGTTGCGAAGCACAAGTAAAGCAACTAGTACAGTATAGAACCCTAATGAACACTTAAACTTAGGCTATATAATTAAATGTAAGTACAAATTAAATACTTGGGTTTTCCTAGTTTACTCTTATACGAGACAATCTAACTACTATTAGTATACTGTGTACTTTGTTCTACCATTCAAGTTAACAATATCATGGTGATGATTAATTAGCTCTTCATTTTTTAATAGTAAAATATATAGTAAACGTTCTTTTCCAAAAAGAATATTAAAAAACACGTATATTTGTGGGTTCAAGAAAGTTAAGTATACATATGAATTACGTTAATGTATTTTTACATGTTATACATTTTCTTGTTGATTGCAATGTAAAATATCAATGTGATAGCACTTAAATAAATGAGTTAGCAATGAATATGTTCGCAATGTCTACAACAAGAAGAAAACAAGACCATTAACATCTAGAGTAATTGATTTCTGTTGGAAGACACTAAGTCCATTCATTGGTTGGTGCTACCAAATAGCTAGAGACTTGCAATTCCTTTGTTGTCTACATAATGAATTTTATACTTAAAATCTTAAACCAGTAAACATTATTAAGTATATTTTCAAGTTTTTTTTTAGTCGTTGGTTCATTGTAAATGCAACAGACGTTTGCGAACATTGCCCATTAAAGTTAATGTGTCAATGCATCCTCTGGTAAGAAATATCGCAATGAGTACCTATTGCATAAAAATGTTGGTGTTGAGAAACACAATTATTGCTGAAAACATTAGACATTGTTGCATGGATCAAATGCAAAACTAAAAAAATATAAATATAAAACATACTCATTACACAATCAGGAACTCAAAGTCAAGAACTTAAACCTTTGGGGCTTGGGCTTAAGCTAATATTTTAATTTAGTCTTGAAGAAGGTATTTAATATTCATTTCAAATTTAAAAAACTTGAAAGGTTCAGGAGTTTTTGCATAGTGACTTTTGTTTTATGTTATGACGTAACCAAGATAGAATACTGTATATGTTTTTTTATCTAATGCCTGATTTTCAGATGGCGTTGATTAAGATTTACATAATAATAGTTGAAGAGTAAAATAGGGGAATAGACTATTTGTCATTGTAGAGATGAAGCTATAATACCAATAATCTAATTGACGTTTTACAAATACTTATTTATAATAAGTTTTAAAGTATTTACTTTAATTAATTTAATAACTAAGTCATCTATATTTCTCTAAAACACACTTTATAACCTTTCCTGTAGCAACAAACTCAAGTCCTCATTAAACTTGTATTATAAATCTGACAGCTCTAAGGGAGTATTCGAATGGAAATCCAATCAGGCAAATGAAAATTCAATTAGTCTGCAGGTTTGCAGTGGCGGGGGTATTGTTAAAACTGGTGGTGTCAAAGCAAAATAATAAAACAGGATCAAATTTAAGAGATAATTTAAACAGAAATTCACTATATTGCAACGGTTTCTTGAGAGAATTTACAAACTAAATATCACTATACAACTCTATTGTTCATTATAGTGATAAAGTAACCAATAATCGTTTCCATGATGACAGTATTCAAACAAAAGATGAGCGAGTGGTAGATATTAGTTGCAAACTCATATCAATCTTTGTCATTGAGACAGGTGTCGGCGTCATCATCAACTTGCGAGATGTAAATATATGGAGAGCGCCAACCGTGTCGACTTTAATCCACTGAAAAATTATTTATTATTACCTAGCCCAATGAAAATTTAAGCTTACATACCTAAATAAATGCAATGTTTTTGTATAAATAGCATTTAAAATTATTTAATTAAGTTAGTAGAAATTGACTTGGAGGGATTCTATGCGATTATTCTATAATGGCTAGTATACTTGATAATAAATTTAGTGGTGACCACAGGTACAAAATACAGCATTATCTTGCCTTATCAGCCCAGGACGCTATCACTAAGCTACCGTGTTGGTTTTGTAAAGATTAGGAACTATAGATTGCAGTTTTAGGTATTGTGATTACCCAAACATAAGTAATAAATAGGCAAAATGAGTACTGCCATAAAAGTAAACGTATATAACTAAACATATTCCTTTTTAAATCAATCGTAAAACAGAAACTACAAGTTTAGTGGACTTTTTTACCCTCATCCAACAGAAAGGTTGCATGTGAAAGATGTAGTTGCACGATTATGAAATAAATTTTTAGACAACTAATAGGAATTTGAACTAGTCTTTTGCACTGATTCTGTTGCTGCAGAGTTGTGTTCTTGGATCTCCGCTGACTTTAAACACTTTCGAACAGAGAATCTTTTTTTTAATGTCTGAAGAAAACAGTGCTAATAATTGACTTTTTATTGTAAGTGACGCTTACCTATGCTCGTAATGATATTACGACAGTAAATATAATTTCATGTACAAATACCCATAAATAAAACCGTAGGCGAAATAGTTAATTTCTCTAAGTAAATTTATCTTGCGCATTGCGACTCGGACCAGAGTATAAATGCTTGCTTTGAATATGTAAAGCGAATGACAATGAAGCCTCTTACCCCGGCTGGCTTTATATAAATAATATGTAAATGAGCTCAGTGTCCATTCAACTACTTGTATGCTCACACACGCTCCAAGGCCCGACGGTCAGTTTAACACATTATTTAAAACATAGAATTGAGGATTGTATAGATTTCTTCAGATTTTAGTAGCAAAGATACTTGAAGTTATTGTTGATGTTTCTTGACAGTATAGGCATTTGCTGAATTTAATAAATGAATAATATAGGTTTACATTGAGAAAATTAATACAATGAAATTAATAAGTCCCATTGCAAACCCAACTCATTGATGTGAAGATGAATAATAGTCTCGTTGTCGAAGGATAAAGAGCGCACTTAGTTGAAATATATTTGCTGCATAGGGAAATTAAATACATTTTTATTTTAAATATTTTTTTTTTAAAATACTAAACTATTGCCGGCCACTGTGTCAGTACTCTTATTTATATAAATTTGTTACATCATTATAGAGTTTTCCATTATTAATTAACGACATATATAATTATGATTATTATAATAATTATTATTATTATTACTAATTAAAGTTATACGTTGAACCAAGACAAAATCTATTGCCTTTAACATACACTATTGTTAATTTGTTTTCTATTTTTAAAAAAGGTCAACGGCTATTGTGTTTTTTTATATTCCTTTTTATAGGAAATCTCCAGCTTCTACTTTTCAAATAACATTTAACTACTTTGATGGATGCCTTCTATGAAAAAAGTAGTTATACTGAAGTGTGTATCACACTTTTTTCTGTACTATTATATAACAAAATAATTTTAATCGAACACTTAGTCTAAAATGTTACAAGCACCGCATAACCCTACTTACATAAATGAATACTTGCTTTGAATTTGTAATGCGAATGACAATGAAGCCACGAATGGATTCACCAGAACAATATTTAAATAAAGGACAATCGTTTTAAAGGATTTAGAACAACCTTATATATGTACCATCCAATATCCCTGCTTGGATGTGTAGCTTCTGTAATTGTGTTGTATGAGTTATAGGGAATAAAACGTAATGACGGTTCAAATAACAGAGTGAATGATTAAATTAACACTCGTATAAACATCTGGATTGTATCCAAGATTCCTTGTTGTTGTGAATACATTGGGCATGTAAGTAGTGACAATAGGAGAAAGATAAGTCACTTTAGGCACGTTTTCCCCATAAGAATAACATGGTGAGCTTTTTTTGACCACTTTTTTAAAAATCCAGCTCTCGGTCTATACAAGCCTATATAAATGTTCAATACCATTGTACAACTCCATTACAATTTCAAATCTATATCCATTCGCATGTATATTCACAAAATCATCAACTTGACAGTGCGAGGTTTGTACGCGAACTCGGGCGCGCTCCCGACCCATGGCACGGACATGCTCCCGGCTCATGGCGTGCTCCCTTGGACATCCTTAGTGGAAATCCATGAATTCTGACTACTTGGGAACCCAAGCCATTTGACATACAATAAATCACCCTTTCTCCTAATTACCTTTTCTATTAAATACATGTCTTTATATTTGGTCTTTAACAACTCCTCTGTATAGAAGCCTCCCCTGATTATATTGCCATTTTCATCTTTCAAGATATAAGTCACAGGCTTTGTATTCTTAACTTCTGCTATTGTAAATAGCTCACCTGTCCAATTTGGGGTATAACCTTTACTAAAAACATGTTTATACTTGGAAATCCTTACGCTATCACCCACCTTATATCTTGGCTTCTTAACTTGCACTACTTTAGAAGTCAACCTCTCATGCACATATTTACTATTCTTAATATTCACTTGGTTAGGCTTCATTCCTATAGATCTATGCACCTTATTATTATATTTTCGAATTAACTTTGGAAGTAAATCCAACCATTTATAACTCCCCTGAGCACTAAATTCCCTATATAACCAATTCTTTAAAGTTCTCTGAAACCTCTCCACAATTGCAGCCTTAGTTGTAGAAAATGTGTGATAGTGATTAATATTTAAGTTTTTCATTAGTTTGCTAAAATATTGATTAAAAAATTCTTTTCCATTGTCAGATTGAATGTTTTTAACCCCCTTTGGTAGAATGGTTTTAATGGCTTCTGTAACCACTAACCCTGTCTTATTCTTTAGCGGAGCAGCATAAGCTTTTTTAGAAAATGTATCTATTAAAGTTAAAATATATTTATTGCCAGAATTTTCTCTAGCATAGTTTTGCATATCAATTAAATCTATTTGTAAGGTTTCGTTTATACCTAATACTTTAAAAGATCTTCTAATGAAATTCTTTCTTGCAGGCTTATGAAGTTCGTATGCAATTTCATTCATTTTTTATAACATCACTCTTTCCTTGTACTGTAAATATATTACCATTAGCCCCAATCAATAGATTATCTTCCATTCTTTTAAATACATAGTTTTCTGGTATATAAGGTCTATTATCTATATACTTAAATCCACTCAAAGATGTAGGGTCGGCAACTAATAAATCAGGATTGTATTCCATCAAATTAAATTTTCTTCCTGCATATACAAATTTTGATCCATCATAATACATAGCTTGTGACATTAAACAAATATCATCTAAATATTCCCCCTTTGGCAGATTCCTTATAAATTGTTTTTTGGCATCCCAACATTTTTCTTTTTTATCAAAAGTTATAGTCTGTTCTTTTGTAACACAGTCAGTGTCATCAACGGCGGGTTTTACACGTACTAACCTTTTATTATTAAAATCCCAATAGCCTGCTTCCATTTTTGGAACTTGTGAAACATTCACAGCATCTTTACTATCTGTACCTTCCATCAAATTGCTAAGTTTCTGTTTCTTAGCATTCCAAACACCATTCTCAGATTCTAAAAATTCATAATTATTATCGTCTTGTACAAATTTACCATCTTCTTTTCGTATTAAAGTCTGTTGTAAAGTGGGCACATCATTTAAACTTTCACCCTTTTCCACATTAGTAATTTTCCGTTTCTTAGCATTCCAAACACCATTCTCTGATTCTAAAAATTCATAATTATTATTGTCTTGTACAAATGTACCACCGTCTTTACGTATTAAAGTCTGTTGTAAAGTGGGCACATCATCTAAACTTTCACCTTTTTTCACATTAGTAATTTTCTGTTTTTTAGCATTCCAATTTTTATTCTTAGATTCTAAAAACTCATATTTAGTTTTACCTTGTAAAAAGACATCACCTTTTCTAGTTAATGTCTGTCCCAAAGTTGATACATCATCTACAATCTCCCCATCTTTAACATTACCAATTTTACGGTTTAAACCATTCCAACTATCGTCTTGTAAATTTAAAGTAGGTTCATGACTAGCCCTGGGTTCTGCAGGCTTATTATATGGATTATATAAACGATAAAATTTATCTATAAACATATTTTTATTTAATAAATAATACCACTTTCTCTCAATTCCTCAATAATGGAATCTATTTCATTATCCACTCCTGAGTTACCGGCTTGGCGACTTAGCCAAAGAAGTCTTAACCTATCTACAAGCTCATTAGGATCATCCCAATAAATATAGTCTATTTTATTACCAGTCACTTGTCTCAAACCTTCACCAACAGATTTAAATAGAGGTTTAATTATATTAAGATATTTAGTATGTCTATTACTTGAAATTGGTGCACCATCTTTGTAACTCTTTAAATGCCCATTTGTAGCTTCCAAAATTTCTTTATAATTTTGCAAATCAGCCGGAGTATAATCCTCAGGTTCTTTTAAAGTTAACAACTGCCACAAGCCTTTTGTCCCCTTGTAAGTTTTATTTGCAACTGTAACATCATCATTGGCAATATCAACTTCCTTATTTCCAATAAAAAATTTATTTGCTTCTCGTCTAATACCATATGTAGTGTCTGTCATACTACTTTTACTGAGGTAATTTCCTAAATAGTCTGATGCTAAAAGACCAAAATCTAATTTCTGTGGGGTGGATTGTTGTAATCTTGGTATCATTGATATTCTAGATGGAGTCATTGGGAGTATCTCCATTCGAGGCCTCTCTGTTTTGGCGATTTTTTTTAATTCTTGTAATGGCTCTATTAAAGGTTGGAATGTTTGGAACCTCTCTTCAGCCTCTAGAAATTTGCCACGTTTTAAAGCTCTATATTTTTCTCGTATTTGATTTGCAGAGTCAACCAATTCTTGTTGAATGTTTTTCATCTTTTATTTAAATTTTATTTATCTCATTTGACAAAGGATTGTACTCAAACACTTTATCATGTATTATCAAACAATATGCAGATGTATTTGCTGGTACATTTTCTGCAGTTTCAATCTCTAATTTAATATCAACAATTCCTTCCTTCACTGTTTCGTTCTGTCTAGAACAATCTATTACAATTAGTGGATATTTCTTCATAAACTCAGCTCTACTAATCATAGGATCTGGGATAGTATTGTAGTAAGTCTCTCTAAACCTCATAAACATCTCATAAGCTTTAGAGACATCTCCATTTTCAAAATCGAGATTTAAATCACTATAAGGATAATATTCAGAGTTTAGAAATACTTTGAGATTTTTTAACTTACAGTGATCAAATTCATCAGTTCTTTTTCGTGCACTATTATCCCTTGCTGTTTGAAAACCAAATATAATATACCTAGGCTTCTCCAAACTTGAAGATGTCTTTACTGACCATGTATGTCTTGTAGTATTGGGATATGATGGAAGTTCATGCAACTCTAAACTTCTAAATGCAATTTGCAAATTTTTATTTTGCAATAACATCTTTTGTAATTGTAACTTCTCCCCATCTGATGGTGTCACATGTGGCATCACCCATTGAATTGAGTTAAGTGTAATTTTGGGAATCATATCAGCAGTGCCACTGGCTGGAGCACTAGCAGTTGTTAATATACAATTCAAATCATTTTTGGATCTTTTCAACACCAATTCTTGTTTGACATTTACTAATACCTTATTAAAATCCTCAAATACACCCATTAACAGCTCTAATGGCAAACATGTACTAAACTTACCACCTTTATGGAAATCTTTTAAATTTGTGTCAGAATCAAATGCCACATTTGACAATTTAGTAGTTTTATTGTAAGAGCTCAATATTTTCATAAGACTAGAAATTCCTGGGTTTCTTACAATGTCTATTTCTTTACCTGCAACTTCGTATCTAATTTCATCAAATAAGAACGCAAATGCATTATTTATAAAATGACCTTTATCATGATTTTCAATTTCTCCCTTAATATACAGATAACTCCTACATGGGAGAGTTAGCAAATCTTGATTATTAATACATATTCGAATTTCATCAGAATTATTTATTGCCAAAGTATTGTGGGGAACATAGGAGTGATTTGTAATTTTAACCACACTATCGTCGAATTGGGATTTCCCTGTAACGTCTAGAAAATCTTCCATTTTTATTAATAGAAAATTTTAACTTTAGTCCTATTGACTTTAGGAACCTAGCATTTTGCACACTTATAGATAAATTCTTATAAATTCTCATATCTTTTTTATATGACAAGTAATTGTAGTTTCTTCTCCGTTAAAGTCAATTGCCTTGTCATGCTGATCGGCAAATGTAATACTGACAACATCTAAACTTCTCTTATTTACAGGAAAATATATAATATTTCTTGGAACTTCAATAATTTTGTAGCCAGGAGGAGCTTCTGGATAAAAGCTATGTATGGTGTGTGATTTGTTTCCGTTTAAATAGGACCCGTTTGCAATATTACATTTTACTCTAATCACATTTACATTATTAATGTTTATTTTATTTGTGGATTCAAACTGAACACCAGGAGTAGAAACACCTTTAAATCCCAATAAAACAGATCCTAAACATGGTTTTGTAAAATCAAATACATGGCTAGAAAGTAATGTTGCTTTCATAGTTTTATTATTAGCTGTAAGGAAAAAGTTTGGAATTTGCTTTTGAATTTCCTTTGCAAGCTCAACCACCTCATATGTTCCTTCAGAAATTTCTATTGTAACTGGAGCATTGTGGTCATAATAGAAAACATCATCACCTTCTCCAATGGTTAATTTGTTGCCTTTAAGTTGATTTAATTTTGGAATAAGCCCTTTAAATAAAAGTTTGGATTTAGTATTAATTAATGCTTCTCCATTTTTATCTATTATAACTTTAAGTTTACCATTTAATAACCGGTTTAAATCATCAACTAAGATCTCTCCCTTTGGTAATGTTTTTTTCTCTACTTTGTAATATGTTAAAGTATTAAGTGGTTTTTTTACATTAAATATAGAATTATAACTTTGAAAATCTACCAATCCAATTACATAATCATCATTTAATTCTATGGGAGGAAAGAACACTGACTTTAGCTCTGACTCTGTACCCGAAAATGTTATAGTAAATGAATCCATTTTTATAAACAAAAATTTTTTATGAATGATAAACATAAAATTCCACAAATAGAACTATTTAAATCTTGTATTTGATCAGTTGTATAGAAGATTTTATGTCCCTCAAAATATTTAATTACTTCTTTTGGAGGTTGGATTCCAAACGGGTCAAAATAAATTACAATATCTTTATTTTTACGATATGCTGTCCAATGTGTGCCAGATGAACTGTCTAAATTAACTATTCCGCACTCTTTTACTCTTGGTTTTAGATTTTTTAGCTCGTTTTTTAGGTACACCCCCCGGAAGTGAGGCACGTCTTTTGCGGCCTCTAACAGCTGGTAGTTGTCCATCTTTTTTATTAAATTTCAATCCCATTCCCATTTTTGCTTTTGCCTTCATCAAATTTGTCACGGCATAAGCAGCTGCTCTTTCAGCAAGATTTGCGTCCTTGGCCGTTACTCTAGTCCAAGCTAAGTCTGCTAATCTCATGTCTGCATTGTTCCGAGCAGCGGTATCGGGATTATTCATGTAGAATATGTCATGCTCTTTACAATAAGAGTCTAACTTATTTTTTGGAGGTACATTTTTAGCTAAATTCTCACGTATATTCGTTCCAGGTCCACAGTAGCGATATGATGGTATGTGAAGTGGAAATGGAAGGTTATTTATAAGAGTATTCAATAACCCTCGACCCCTGTAAGGCTTTAAGAATAAACCTTTGCCCTTTTTACATGTTTTCTTATTATTTTTTACCATTTTTATTATATAAAAAATGTCTTTTATTCGACAAAAACACAAATTTAAAATAGTACATACTAAGGAAAATATACCAAAGAAGTTGGGTCTTTTTCCTACCAATATTCGATGTGTTATTTGTGGTCCAAGTGGAAGTGGGAAGACAGTTGTAATTTATAATTTAATTGTAAGAAAGGAAGGATTAAAATTTACAAATTTATATTTAATATCAAAATCTTTAGAACAAGAAAAATATAAAAAAATAATTGAAATATTTAGTTTGTGTGACGAAGTAAAATTACACACATTTACTGACTGTGAAATCACACCAAATGATGTCGAATCACAGTCAGTTGTCGTATTTGATGACATAAATAGTCCAAATATTACACAATTTTTCTCAATGGGTCGACATAAAAATATTAACTGTTTTTACTTGTGTCAATCTTATAGCAAAGTACACAAACATTTACGCGATAATGTAAATTTCCTAATATTATTTAAACAAGATGATTTAAATTTAAAACATGTATATCACAATCATGTCGGTAATGACTTTTCATTTGACCAATTTAAAAATCTCTGTCATCAATGTTGGGATAAAACTAAATATGGCTTTTTTGTAATAGACAAAGAAAGGTCGAAGAATAATGGCAAATATAGATTTATGTTTGATCAATTTTATAATGACCAAGAGCAAGGGTGTTGATGCCATCTTCTAGAATAAACCTCTTGTCATCGTCAAAGGATAGTACTTTCTTATTCATGGTCAAGGTTTGAAGGTGATGATTTGTAGATTTAATTCTTGTCACATTCTCATAGTAGTCTTGACCAGTTGCAAGACAGTTTAAATAATGTTGATGTCTAAGGAGATGTTTAACTGTGGCACCATCAGCTCCTTTAGCTTTTTTGACCTCTAAAGCTTGCTTGTCTTCTTCATATAACCATTTTAGAGGAATATAAGAATATAACTTTGGTCTTAAACCACAATATTCATACATAATATGACCATCTAATTCATCTTTAAACTTGCCAGTGACTTTTTTATTTTTATCAGAGTATAAGAAATGGTCTTTACTATATCCAGAGGTATCAAAATAGTGCAAGTCACATTCTATTTCCTTGTAAAAGTCCTCTGTAACTATAGCATACATTAAAGAATCTGTATCAGTCATTAGAAATCTTTTATTCTTAAATTTTGACATATAATTATAGTGGAAATCATACATTATTACTTTACTAATATCTAAAATGGTCATTCCCAAATATATTGGTTTATTAAACTTTACAACTAATTTATTTAAATGTATAGCATGTAAATTGTTATCAAACTTTTTGCTACAATCAAACCTTGGATTAGTGACATATTTTGTTAATAGTGACTCATCCTTGAGATATATATCACGAAACTTTCGTTGATTCATAATTGTTCGACCAAAGAGACTATTATTTAACAATTTGTAAAAGTCTTTTTCGAAATCATTTTTAGCCCATTTTCTTTTTTCAATATTAAAATTAATATAGGGCGCAAGCCATTTTGATTGTCTAAATTTTAAAATTCGGTGATATTTTGTAACAATCAAACCCAATTCCTCATATTTTTGTAATGCTTTGTAATGTAAAATATATTTAGTTTTGTCATTTAAATTAGGTATTAATTTGCCATTCATTTTCTCTGGTGCTAATGGATAGTCATTATGTAAATCATGTAAGCTTTTATCATATTTTAAATCAACTTCTAAAATGTATCCAAACTCATCATTTTGATTATATTTGTAGTCTATCTCATTCGTCCAACGAAATCCATCCACGGGTAGTGTCTCACACATAGCTGTGGAGTATAGCGAGTTACAATCTAAATATACTAAATACACACTCTCTTGTTTGGGGTCATAATGTTCACCCATATATCTATTATTGGCTTTAGCGTAACGTGTGGAAATCATACTGACTCCTCCTCTGATTGCACTTTCTATGAACAAATGCATGTCAATATCTTGAAATAATTGTAATTTTATGCCAGTCATTCTAAGACAGGCTTCCCATGTTAATCCAGGAAGTGAATACATGTGTACGGGGTCCAGTTTATAATCTTTTAAACACAGGTCTCTAAATGTCTCAAACACATCAGCCAGTAGCAATACATCTGTTTTAAGATATAAATCATGATATTCTTGTAAATTGTTTATATTAAAATGGGTCCAGATATGTTTTGCATGTTCATATTCGATGGGAGAGATATGTTCTTTAGTTAAAGTACTGTAAAATTTTTCAATTGGAGGTAGAGACTCTGCAAACTTATCTGGTCCTGTCATATATTCATAGGGAAATACACCTTTGCGTTGTAGTAGTGGATTGTCTATAAATCTAAATGTATTTAAATTGGAAGCTAATTTGTATAATGGAAGGGACAGAAAGTTATAGGAATCCAAAAATACTAAATCATCAACTGAGAATGAAATGTACTTTTCCATATCCTTGGCTATGCAATTTAATTTACGATCTAACTTTGCATATTTTCCCAAGTGTTGCATTATTAAATGTCCATCATAATTTTTCAAGTTATGGAAGAATACTGGTATTTTCTTTGTTACTTTATAGTTTAAATTACAATCATTGTGGGCAGCTCCACGGTATCGGCCAGATGAATGACAATGATCTCTCACCCTATCAAAGTATAGAGGCTTTTCACAAATGTGACAATGCGTTGAGTTTTGGAAAGATGCCTCTTGCTCTGAGGTCATTTCAAGAGGAATATATATCGACATTTGACTTTTAATGAAGTCATAAGTCTCAAATAACCTTTTGAAAAACACATCCATAACATTTGCACCACTATATAACTCTTCAGAAATAATCTTAGAATCTCTCACTACAACGAATGCAAATCCAGATGGAGTATGGTTGTTTGAGTTTATAAAACATTCAAAATCTGCATAAATCACAAATGGGGCTTTAAGTTGATATTTATAGTTTTTAAATTGTAATGTATCTTGTTTAGACATTTCCACTCGTTGAGCATCAAAGTTTTTACAATATGTTACATGACGCTCTAATTTATCATTAGTGTAAAAATGTTGTAAACACAACTTGCAAAAATACTTCTTATTGTTATGTTTTGTAGACCGCAGCATTAACCTATTAAAATCACGAATTAAACAGTAATGTGATTTACGACCTTCTTGTAATAATAATAGATCTATATGAGTATTACTGTTTAGTTTGGTTGTTCTTAATGGATATATACATTTTTGGTCTTCAACTCCAAATACATTAACACTTATATTATTCTGTCGTTCAAATTTTTCTATATCAGATATTTTTACGGGATATTTTATATTTATCATATTTAACTGCCCTATGTAGGGTGCATAGCTAGAGACCCTTTCAGCATTTTCATTGATACAATTCCTTGGATGTAAAGCTGCTAAAATTGACCAAAGAAAACATTTATTGTCAGCATTTTTAATATTTAAAACTGCATGTTTAGATTGAATACTTTTTGGTGTAGGGATATATGACTTTGGAGTTAGGGGCTTATACTTGTAAATATGCAACTGCCAATATTTAGTGTGGTCATAAATCCATCCACTGCCTTTGGCTTGATATTTGTGTATAGAAGCATCAATCTTTAAAAGTGAATTTTCAATTTGAGGCTTTAAATCTCTCTTCTCAATAGTTAAGGTAGTAAGGCTTCTAAAATCCGCAATACATTCTTTTTCATTAATTAATTTTCCATTTGGATCTATTGTATATTTAATAAATTTGATTCTCCTTACTAAAGTCCATTTTATTGGCAGAGGACAAGACTGAAGAGTATTTTTAAGTTTAGTTTTAATCGATTCACCAACAAATTTAATCATTGTATATGGACATTTGTTGCAAGAATTTACATGTCTTTTAAAATGACCAACAACATTTCTTTTACAGAAACTACAAGTCTTGTGAGTTTGTAATATATGAGATTTTAGAGCTATTTTACTATCACAGATTAAATTACAAACTTTACACAGTTTTACCTTCATTTGATGTTTTAAGTTGTAGTGGCGAATCAGATTGCTTTTTTTGGAGAGCGACGCAGAGCAATGTTGACATGTAGTCTTCATTTTATATATGTAACTAAAAACCTAGGTTGGCATCTTCTATATAGTCGAAATTACATTTTGACAATTTCAATTAATTAGAAATAATAATTTAAATCAGAATTCTAAATTTAAAATATATATTTTAATATTCAAAAACAATTTTATACAATAAGATTTGACAATTGCAATTTTCAAAATCAAAACTAAATCTTAAAAGTTAAATTTGTAAATAAAAAATACTTTTTAGCAATTCAGAATGCTGAGTCTACATTTATACAGTGTGTGTGCTATAGGAAGGACTATCTATGTTATCTCAGTGAGTGAAATTTTAGCTAAGTGTTTACAAATTAGGACTTAGTACATTTTTGTATAGTAAAAAGTCACATGAAAAACGACAAAGTGTAATTGGAGAAAAATATTCTAAGTGTTAAAGAAAAAACTTTGTACAATTTTTCTAAGTTCAAAAATTGGGACTTTAATGTTTAAGTTTCACTATCACAATTATATTGAGAAATACTCTTTAGTAGAAATTACATTTTGACAACTTCAATTAATGAGAAATAATAATTTAAATCAGAATTCTAAATTTAAATATTCAAAACAATTTTATACAATAAGATTTGACAATTGCTATTTTCAGAATCAAAACTAAATCTTAAAAGTTAAATTTGTAAATAAAAAATACTTTTTAGCAATTCAGAATGCTGAGTCTACATTTATACAGTGTGTGTGCTATAGGAAGGACTATCTATGTTATCTCAGTGAGTGAAATTTTAGCTAAGTGTTTACAAATCAGGACTTAGTACATTTTTGTATAGTAAAAAGTCACATGAAAAACGACAAAGTTTAATTGGAGATAAATAATGTAAGTTTTAAAGAAAAAACTTTGTACAATTTTTCTAAGTTCAAAAATTGGGACTTAAATGTTTAAGTTTCACTATCACAATTATATTGAGAGATACTCTAAGTTTCAGATAATAAATACACAAACAGGCAGTCACTTAACTAAGTGTCATTTCCACACGAGCAAGCGACGAAGCGTCCATACCACTGCAATTAATTATGCAGACAGCTCACTCCCAGACATTCTATTCGCTACCGAGACAGGGGCGTGGCAGCGTAGGATGTCTAGACAGGTCCTTGGCGCCGACGCCTTCCACTAGCCCAGCCCCACATGTGCAAAAAAACTTACCAGAGGAGGAGGAGGAGCTAGAGACCAAGATGGCTGTCTGCAACGGAAGGAGACTGACTGAAGGAACCGGTTTTCCCCGCCTTTTTATATAATTCCCAGCGAGTGAATTCTCTACAATTCATAAAATAATTTTTAACAATTGCAGTGTATTTGTAAAATTTATTTTAACAATTTCTGGAGAAAATTAAAATATGAAAGTACAAATTTAATTTGACACCTGTCACCTGTCATCACATCAATCAGGTCAATGTGTCTGGCGCCAGGAACCTGTCTAGACATGTGTCACCACTCTCTCCCGCGCCGCGTTCTCTCTCTCTTTCATTGCCCCCCTCTCGACATTGAATAAAACACCTGAGACTGGTCTGTCTGCATAATTAATTGCAGTGGTGTGGACGCTTCGTCGCTTGCTCGTGTGGGTTCACCGAACCTTGGCGGAGGTACCCGAAGTAGCCTTGATGTGTTGTCGTTAGTGTCGCTGTTGATAGCGAGAATACAGGCCAGTAGCGCACCCGAGTTCGCGCACAAACCTCGCACTGTCAAGTTGATGATTTTGAGAATATACTTGTGAATGCATGTGGATTTGAAATAGTAATAGAGTTGTACAATGGTATTGAACATTAATATAGGGGTGTATTGGTCGAGAGCAGGATTTTTAAAAAAGTGGTCAAAAAAAGCTCACCATGTTATTCTTATGGGGAAAACGTGCCTAAAGTGACTTATCTTTCTCCTATTGTCACTACTCATGTATTCTTTTTCTTGACATGTTGTTTTTGTTTAACCACTTAGCTGAATGTTTTCTATACTGTTTGTAATATTTAACCAAGTATTACACTGAAGTGGGGTATTTTGACATGCTTCAGTAATCCATACTGTGTAATTGTCCACCAAAACTATGGATGGATCTTTTCAACCAATCGTTATGAAATTTGGTATGTATGTTAAGGTAGAAGAGATCCATGTTGGATAAAAATTCATCTTCATTCAACTTGAAATTTCAAAATGGTGGTAATTTTAAGTTTTTTAGCGAATTTCCCTATAGGGAAGTAGCTATTACCGTAGGTGGCACGGTAAGACCTAGACCCGGGACCGATTTACTTTTTCATTTTGATGTCCCCAGAGGCCAAAAACACTATTCGTTCAAATTTTTATATATGTATATATATATATAAATATATATATATATATATATATTACTAAGCAAATCAAAATACCACAGTACCCTAAAAACATTTTATTTTATATTACTTACATGTTTCGGACATTAATGCCATAATCACAGTATAGTATATAACCTATTAGTTTCTTTTATTTACAAACATTATTAGATATTTCTTATTAAAGAACAGGTGATAATTTTTATATTAAGGGAAGGAGGTGTTTTCTTTAAGATGTATAATTTCATTGAATATTACGTTTTGATTTTGAATTTGTGTCAAGTTTAGTAAATTGTCTTTGTCATTAATATGATGAGTATAAATATAAAAGTCTTCCTTTGTATTCATTTTTTCACCTTTATTTTCAATATCCAGAATGTGCATATTTTTATTCATTTCTAAATAAAATGTTTTTAGGGTACTGTGGTATTTTGATTTGCTTAGTAACATTTAAAGTAGCCCTCATTGATGTATACAATAACAAAATATATATATATATAGACTAATATATATATATACGTCCGTGAACGCGATAACTTGAGTAATTTTTGTCCGATTTTGATGAAATTTGGTTTAAAGGTGTAAAGCGGGATAAACTTGAATGAGTTCGCGAACCAGCACGATCGGACCATGGGAACGGGGCTTTACGGGGGGTTTTATGGGGTAAAAATTGGTTTTTCTCACTTTTGACCCTCAAAACACAAAATTTCCCAATTTCTCTTTAGACCTTTTTAAAGAGCTTAAAAAAACAAATAATTTAGTATATAAAAGTATTTTTGTTTGATTATTAGTAACGGATAAAATTAAAAAAATTGTAAGTTTAAAATTCCCATGTTATTCTTATGGAGAATATTGTCAAATGTTGTAGTTTGCTTGTTTATGAATATATTTTGATCAAACTTGGCAAATTTATTTATTTTGTACTAAGCTATCAATATTTTACTCAAAAACACACTTTATTAGTTTCCTTGTAGCAGCAAACCTAGGTACTTGTTAAACCTAATGTTATTAAAATATATTTAACTGAAAATCAATTCAGACAAATGGAAATTCGCTTAGTCGGCAGGTTTGCTGCGGCGGGGGTATTTTAAATTTACATAAAAAAGCTGATTTTACGAAAGAATGTCAAGAACACTTTTATTTAGCATTCTCGATTCCGTATCAGATGATACCAAGTTCAACAAGTTCGAATAAGAAATAGCTTAAATATTACTACAGTATTTTAATTGTAAAATGGGGCAAACCTGACTAGCTTAGCCTTATTCGACCCCTAAGGTGTTTTCTTATTTCTGTATTTAGATGACTTATTCATTGTTTCATTGTAAGGTTAATCCTACTGACTCTGAATAAACACGATATAAATAAATATGTGTTTCTATTTGTGCTTTCTTGAGTTTTTTTTTTAAGTGATATTATATGTATCTTATCGACGAACGGTGTAATTTCTATATTCTTTACGTTTATTAATCATATTGACTATGCCTTTGTAAATTAAAACCAGTTTCCCCCTCGTAGGCTACACAGTACACTTGTAATTGAATTACTTCAGAACAAAATTACTTCCATAAATTCTGAGTCCTCCATTACCATAAAAACGACGTTAGGTCGAAACAATGACTCTGGCAGAATGGAGCGTCCGGGCAGCTTTGTACATAATCTATGAGGTCGAGACGCCAGTTTGTACCTTCCAGGACAACTCTGTGAGGTGGTGCTTAACTTTACAGCTTTTCTGTCCATCAACGAAGGCATTTATGTCACAATTTACTGATGAAAGAGTACCTTTTTGCAAATAATTTTACTTAATCAAAAGGTACTAAAGCAAAAAAGTTTATTTGGTTAATGAAGAAAAATTGAGTTTAAATTTATTTACTAATTTCGGTATTTAATAAAAACCTTCCTTTATATATTTCGAACCTAAAAGAAATGAGGTGTTGTATTTAGTAATAAAACATCTTTCAACTAAACATCAACACAATTCCCATTAAGTTATTTTTTTAACATTATTATTTATTAAGTTAGTTTTTTAATAACTTAATGGGAATTGTGTAGACATGAAGTATATCCATGATTATTGTAACTTGAGCAAGTGTAAAGACTTTAGAATAATAAAACTGTGTATTAGTTAAGGAGGACTATGACCCTCAGCTGTTCATGCATTAAAAAACCACCATTCATATTGATAAATTATTCAGCACCCATAAATCCAGAAATCAAAACTTATCGCCATCTGCTTTTTTTAACAACTTTGATTTTAGTCATCTTTAACATGTCATATGATTTCATGATTTGATGTTTAGTTGAAAGATAATTTATTACTAAATACAACAACTCATTTCTTTTAGGTGTAAAATATATTAAGGAAGGTTTTTATTAAATACCGAAATTAGTAAATAAATGTAAACTCAATTTTTCTTCATTAACCAAATAAACCTTTTTGGTTCACCGAGCAAATAGTAAAATTATTGAAAAGTAACTGCCATATGGTTTCATACAGTGTTGTGGCAAAACCTTTTCCATGATGAAATTAATTACAAATATTAACAATTTTGTGGTGATATATGCTATTTATATACAGTAAAATGAGGTAAAGTGTATGGATTCGTATGTATTTAATAACACATTAAAGTATGGATTTAATGGCATGGATTGGGTGGTATTTAATAAAGAAAAAAGTACGGACATTTTTACCTATTTGAGAACAGTTGATTATGGGCAAATTATGTACATGAATGACTTCGTACGGTAAATTTCCAGTTGAATTAATTGTTGTTGGTATGTTTATAAGAATATCTGAGAATTTTATGTTAGACTAAATAAACATTGAATAACAATTTTCACTCGATGTTTTAAAATACAAATTATTAGAAATATCTCGGAATTTATTTTAAGGATTTGTAGTTCGAACTATTAAAAGTAATCAACAAACAAAAATGTTTGGCCAGATGTATAATATGCATTATTTTCTTGCACACATTTGTTCCCTGCAGTATAAAAGGCTATTGCCCTATAATATAGTGTGCCTAATTAGGTGATTCTCTTGTTACCACATGTAACAGCAATGACAATTTATATTTATAGCTATAAAAAATAGTTATTTCAATCATGGATACACCAACAATAGATAAACCAGATGACTCATGTTTCCATTTTTAGATATCTGAGAGTAACGATTACAATAGTATAAGCCTATGAATGATAATATGGTTACTTTTATTGTGTCAAGCAATATACGTTCCCGGTGTTATACATTTAAGTAAACTAGTAAAAGTAAACACAATACTTTTTACACAATATGCTTACAAAATATGCAAGCAAAAACTCTAAAAACTGTTTCAATACAATACCTCTTGCACAGCATAAATGGTGTAAAAGAAATGGAAGTTGTTGATAAAAGGAGGTGATTTTTCCAAAGAGTAATGGCGATGTTTTGGTTCCAGTTCAAGTTGTATTTTGGCGCCGCATTTCGGAAGATATAATGTTTTACGGTTCCATAGTGAACGATCAGGACCTGAAAATGTAGTTTGGAAAACTTTGCATTTATTGCTTAGCTCTCAGAAAAAATTTAAACTTTAAAATTGTTGAATTTACATTTGAGGGTTGTAATTGTTTTCACATTTTATTTAATGACGAGAGGAAAGTAAGTTTTGGGAAGTTTTTTTTATACATGTCCTTCAAAGAGTAAAACCAATAATAAAACAAACAAATAATCAATGGGCATTTTCGTACGAAAAGTACTATTGAATATTTACTTTGTAATTAAAACATAGAATCAAATACCTCGTTTTATTAACATTTAGTACCTGGTAAATGTGGGAAAAAAGCTGACATTTTACCTATATAAAATAATATTTTATGCATCGTTAAAACAATGCAAAACACCTAATACAGTGTTTGATAATAATTTTCAAAGCTACAACTACACACCAACGAGCTACCCAATGAAAATGTAAGTGTATGAGTAGTTCATCCATTTTACTGGCTATAAAACTTAATAAGAATAGTCATGTTATAAATTATTAAATTCAAAAAAGCATAAGTTAATGTGCATATTTGAACTTTTCAAATACAACTTTAATCTAAGCCTATCATTAAAATTGTTTGTTATAAAGTCAACTTTTTATGCTATAAACTAACTGATTACACGATACAGTACATTCAAACTAAAAGAGCAGTTAAAAAAAAAAAAAAAGAAAAACGGTTCTCTTAGAAACTCGTGAAAAACTTATAAACAATGTGGTTTATGTTAAGTGCCAAGTTTTAGCTATATATTATTTTAGTTTAGGAACAACTCCTATATTTTCAAGTTCGCAAGATCTTGAGGGCAGTTAATTCTTAACATTTTGGGAACCGATTTAATATAAAAAATACTTGTGCAAAAAATATTTCTTATTATTTCTTTTGTAGACCTTGAAAATGAGAGTCTAGAATTAAAAACTACTGGCTTTTGAATTTAGGTTATTCTTTTTTCAAGAATAAATTAAGAAGTAAAGCCATTCAAAATCGAAGCACACTCCATTAAAATTATTTTCATTGCGTATTATGAATAGCTTGTTTTATGCTAAATAGAAGGTCTAAAATAGTTAGTTTTAACCGCTTTTTTGTTGTGTATGAATAATTAAAAATGTATAGTTAACATGTAATAAGGAAAATATGATGAAATAACATGGAATAATTAGCCGACAAAAAGTGTGCAATTTTTGAAAATTTCACGTAAACGGTATTTTGTTACTGTATCAATACAATCATGGATTTAAAATAGAAATTCCAAGTTGTACTACTAGTAGATAAACGTTTACAGAAATAACAATTTGGTGTTACTTTTGTGTTTACATTAGTTGTGAGGTATGCAAGTATTAGCATAAGCTTAGATGTTGGAACAATATAATCATGTGAATTTCTTCTTAACTTAATATACTTGTTAATCCTATGTTTGAACACACCTAAGCCATGTAAGGTATTATTGTTATGTTCCTTGAAGAAAGCTGTCCTTTTAAAAAAAATATAGCAGAGCGAACCGATGTTAAGAAGATGTTTGTTGTGGAACATACGTGCGAAAATATCTGGTATTTGTAAATTTATCGTGTTAATATTTTATAAATTATAATATTCTAAGTTTAAAAAGCGTTTGAAGCAAACTGTACTCCCAGACAATTACAAATGTTTTCTTTAAGGATTCTGTTGTAAATAACTTTCCAATTAAAATAAACGCATTAAGCTGAAATACATGTATGAAAGTACCTCTAGACTCAAAAATCATAGTTGAAGTAATCATCAAACTTTTCTTTAGTTTGTGAAACATTAGTGCATTATTTACAAACTTGATTAGAAAGTTTATATATTACTTTATTATTCAAAGATAATTTTTATCTTCGGTTTAATAAGTATATTAAATAGTTTTAATATCACAATGTCCCTTATTTCGTTCAATTCCCATAAAGCTGAAGACTATATACATTTACTCAAGTCAGTTTTAAACAGTAAATATGCAAAATGGATTTACAGGGATAGAACAAAAACGAAATAAACACAGCAATTACTTGAATGCAGAGTGTCTTTGAGATCTTGCCACTGTTCTTTTGAGTGGAAAGATTAAAAAGAACAAAGAACTGACCCGGACAGCTTTCTTCCCCCTTTGTTGCTTTCAATGTAGCTTTGTAGTACGCGTTGACCACTTGTCTTGGTATCAATCTCGCAACAAAAGAGTTTAAAGTATTGTTTGATGTGAAAATAATAGAATTGGTTGGAATTAACATTTTTATTTCTCAGTTCTTGCAGTTTTATTTTGTAAAACAAAGGTTGAGAAGGGTGGGCCACTTTTACAAAACAGAGTGTGTGCAAATAAATACATATATTTTTTGTCCTAGGACGCTAGGCACGAGCCCGGAATTGTTTTTCACATTACTTTATAGTAGTTCATAGTAGCGTATACTAAGTAAGGATAAAATCGACACTTCCACCAAATATGAATCGTGTTCTGTGATTTTGTTTAAGTATTTGTAGAGGAATTAAAGAGCCCAGCGGTGAGTCAGATTGAACTAGCTCAATTGGTGGTCCAATCTGCTAGGTTGAGTGTACATTTTATATCGGTTGGGAGGGGGGTTTTTAGTGATAGACAAGTGGCCAACCAGTTATTTTTGTGTATCCGTGCCTTCCTTCTTCTATCTATTTCTTGCAGACAAGGACTCCAAGCACTGGTAGCTTTACGAGTGTCAGTCAGGTATACATTATTCACATCTTCTCTAGACTTGGCTGGAAACAAATCTGCTTTACAGCTTGTTTACTACTCTCACAAGAACAGGATGAAGGATTAGTAAAGGCAATTTAGTTTAATATTCGATACATTTTGAACCAGCGGGAATATTACTCCATACCTTAGAGAATTTCAATAACTCAACTAAACAATCCTTAATAACTACACGACACACTTAAAAACTATATTTTGATAACAGCTAGATAATTTGTCAGAAGAAATTGTTAAAAATGTAATATGTGCTGGGTCGTTGTGTAGTTGTGACTAAATATCTCTAGTTTGATACGGAGAAAAATGAGTAGCGTTTTAATGGTTCAAAACTGTACACAGAATTGCCATTAAGTATTAGAGTAATGAAAAAGTCATCGCGCATTACTCCAACATTCACAATACTGTTTATAACCAGATTAAAATGTACATCAGGGGCGCGTTGGTTTCTTTAAGTAATAATAATAGTTAGTTATAATAGTAAAAAAAATTAAAAAGGCATTGATAAACATAAAAAAAAATTCAGACAAATATGTTATCTATGGCTGTAAGATATACATTTATTACAACGCTGATAGGTGTAAAGATATTGGTCAATCGGACCTTTTAACATTTTGAATGATCACGCTACAAAATTATGACCTTGCTAAATTGAATTTCATATTTAATACTTTAATTCTTTTAATTGAAATTGTCACCATTATTCTTTAATGAATAGATAATTGAAGCTAGTTGAATAATAAGCCAACTTCTACATAACTTATTAAATAATGTACGAATCACATTTAATTAGATTCAATGTTAGTTTTAAAACCCCAATCTAGTTTGCACAAAACTCTAGTAGGTCACATAAAATGTAAAAAGTTATAAAACTTTGTCATATTTAGATTTTACTCAATCGAGTTTAAACGCTAAATATAATTGCCTCGCAAATCCCTAACCTAGTTTTGGTAAAGCTGTCTGCAACTAATCCTTTGTCTGAATGATTTGTGACATAAAATGGACTCCACAAATATATAGTAGTGTCCTATTTTTTTTTATATTTCGTTATAACACATTAATCACCGTAACGTTTAACTCCACAAACTTATTGTAATTTCATTAAATGCTTTGCTTATTTAGTGCATACAGCATAAGCTTGTAGTGAAACACCGCTTCAGAATAGACAGTCTTGCTATTAGTTTTATAGAACTTGGAGTAATAAAAATAAACAAACAAATACCTTTTTTGTTATACGCACATACTAAATCATTTTAGAACATTTTATCGTGGCGCGCAATCAAATTTAAACATAGATTATTCCCAATATTTGCTAAAATTTCTCTAAAACAATTCAAAGTCTATCCTATTCATCTAGGGAATCTTACAATTTGTTTGCATGTTGTGTAGTAGCTGTGGTTTCTTGACTTTAAGTATTAAACCCGTTTTAACACAAATATGCAATTTATAAGTGCAAAGTGTATAAATGTGTAAGAGGTAGTGTTAGAGACGGCCCAGAAAAAAAATGATAAAAAAACATGATAAAAAAAATTATACAGTGTTTACTTTCAAGGTAATCATAAAGCATGTAGAGCACAGTTAGTTAGTATTTTAATACAACAAACTAAAACATTCTTATCAAAAGTGGTGCTAGTAATCATTAGTCTTATATATTGTGGAAAAGTTTCAGTGAACCCAATTGAAATTTTATGTAAAATTGAGTATATTTGTTAAGATGGCATTTAAAGATTACTATACATTCTTTTTCTATTCTTGTTAGCATTTTAAACCTTTCAACTAAATTGTTTAGCTATATTCATTGTATAGCAATGAATGTACAGTAAATGCATACCTTATTGCATGTATAAACCCTAAATAAGTAACAAGTATAAATGACATGAGTAGACATAATTTTCACTAATGATATTCAAAAAGGGACCCTACATTATATCAAATTAAAATGTTACTTAAGTGAAGTTACTCCATTACTAACCATAGCCTATTAATATTATTATATAATTCTCGATTCTCCCTTTCTTTAGGGTTTAAAACTGCTTGCCATGTATGAGTAGATTAGTTTAAGTAATTTGTAAACAAATAGCCATAAACATCAATTTAAACATCTCTGTACATGCTATGGCTGGGACATAAAGCAAATTTTAGATGGTCAATTGAGCTTTTATAGGCAAATAATGGAAATCATCTGGACCAATTCTCGCAGCGAGGGCGGAAATAAATTTGATACATGGATGCATTGTTGGCTCAGGGTAGGAAACTGAAGTACATTAACTTTTGGCTTAAACAAAACGAGCTGATTTACAGCAAAATATTGTTCACTGATTATGAATAGTTGTTGCCTAAAACAACCAGCCAATTTTTTTTGAATTAAGTTATATGTAAATAAAACACTCTTTCAGTTGGTTTGCATGGTATGAAAATTAGTTAAAAGCAGTTAAAAATAATAAAACAAAAAATAACAATACAGTTATATCATTCTTTTATCCAAAAGAGGTGTAATTTGGAAACAATATTTTCGTTTAGATAGATAATGACTTTGATTGTACAAGTAGATTTGAAATTTAGTCCTAAACATAAACTAGATATAAAACCCTGCAGATCTTATTACTTGTGGGTGAAAAGTAGCCTACCTATTCTGAATGTAGTACTTAAATGAATACAGTCTGGAAGAAAATTAAATTATAACAAAAAATATTAGCAAAGAGTCTATGTGGTATCTGGTTGGTTTTGACTGTTTTGAGTATCTGTAAGCGTGAACGCGCATACCCTTTCCGGGATTTCGTGGGGTGGTTGGATACCGTAATGGCTGCCGTGTGCGGGGCGCAGACTTTCCCTCAAACAAGAGTCTTAGTTGTAACTCAACGCAAGCCCCGGCACAACGCCTATTTTCACTTTTCAAAAGATTGGCTGGAAGTGGGTGGAAAAGGATTTTCTACTGAAGGCTCTATGATCTACCCTAGCAGCTAAATAAGCTGGGGGCACTAGCTTTCAAAGGAAACATTAACAATGTAAAATAGTTGCATATACAGTTTTATTTTAGCAGATGCCTTGATGTGATATAATTATTGGATATGTTATCCTGTCGTATTCTGACCTGTCGTGTTCTGTAAAGCAGTTTTTGTATTAGGAGACAATCGGGAAACATGGACATTTTATTTATAATGTCTAGATTTGAGTAACTTAGAATATAATATCGTTGTACATAATGCCAAGGAATCAGCAACACATAAACATTCTATATCGGCTTTAATTTTGCGAGTTGCTGAGTAAAGTGATTATTTTGCCAAAGACAGAAATTATTTACGTCAATTGTATTTTTAAAATATTGTCCACATTATGTGAAAGTAATACGTAATGGAAATAAAATATTGGAACTTAAGAAAACAACTATCTGTGAAATAAATAACTTGGCTTAACCTTAACGGGTAATTAAAAATACCATAATTTTTATTATAAAAGGCCTGTTAAAATTGAAATGTTGATACAAAATTGTTGAAAATTTCACCTACAGTTAATCAATAAGTATAATCAAACTTGTAATGTGCTGTAATTATTGTAACACACTTTCTTTAACCATTGTTAATAATACACTTATTTGTACAAATATACTTAAAAGTTTAACATTTAGTTTGTCATAATAATTATAATTTAAACCAACCGAATCCTAATAAAAATTGAAACACATCCAAAAATCCATGTTTGTTTAAAAAAATAAATACTTAACACAGTATACATGCACCAAGTAACAAATAGTGTGGTACTCTTAAGTGTGAATAAAAGCCAAGCTAAAATAAGAGGAAATGGTTTTCCATTCGCAGACTACTAGCCTGACATAACGAGCGCAGTCTGGTGGCGCATCGCAAAACTACGGACTGAACCACTTTTGTAAAGGCACAATGACATTTGAACAACCTCTCGTTAAAACACTCGCTTTTGTTGCAAATCATTGAAAGTTTCCGCCTTTTAACTAATGCTTTCACTGCTCAAAGCTTACAAACGAGATTGCTACATCGTTAACATATAATAAAATAAGCAATAGCATTGAATTTGAATAGTGAAAGTGAACTTATCATCTTCCTGTCAAATTTGATGCTTGCTTTATGTTTTTCACGTTTATAACGTTTAGAGTGCGCTGTTTGAACCAAATGTTTCTATTTTATATCAAGATAAGGTTGCAATTTGTGGTCTACTGTTTGTCTTCAACAAGCTATTGTCAATGCTTAAATCGTTTAGTTTGGTTCGATGTGTTTAAAAGTAAGTTAAATAACAAGAAACAACTAGTGAACAACAAAAAATGATTTTTAGAAACCGGACGGGTGTTTAGCCTTAACATTATAAATCAGGTGTTTCAAAAGATAATACATGTATGGGGAAATTCTCCTAACTAATAGAAATAAGTAACTAAATATGGTATTTATCAAATACAAATAGTTACATTAGTGTTGTTACACTTTGATAATACTCTAAGGAAAATATTCATGCTTATTTCTACACAACGCAAGCTTAGCCTTCTAAATGTTCTCTCTCATGGATTTGCAATTCTTATATCAGATGAAGAAAAGTTCGTAAGGAATATGCTATTTTACACCGGTAATGCTTAAGTTGTTTATTACGTCTATTGGTTTATTAAAAAAAATCTTTGAAATCTTCAACTACTCTGGTGCTATGGTGAAAGGGTAAAGTATACAATGTACGAAATGACCAAACGTTCGAGAGAATTACTTAGTGCTCATGAACCATAAAAATTAATCTGAAATGATAAATCTGAATAGGTTTACAAATCCACTTGTCACCAAAAAAGGAGTATTTGGTGTAATATATTGTACATTTAAAACAATTTTATTTTCTTCAAAGTAACAATGGTTTGCTATATTCTTTGAGTTATGTGTCAATGGTAAAAGTGCAAGTAATTGTTGGATACGTTTGTCTGATAGCTAATAGTTTAGATTATAAAAAGAAATACAGTGATAAGAATATTACGATATAAACCTCGTCGTGCATTTCTTTACACAATTTAATGCTGATTATAAGCATCCAAACTAATAAATACAGAACCTCGTTTTAGGCTAATTAAATGTTAATACAGTTCCTGATTGACATTTAACCGGGCTACTGTTATTAGGTTTTTGTAATGACAGCTTATATTCAACATGATGTGAAATCAAATTAATTTAACTAAGAGAAGACTTTCTTATCAGAGTTATCACGGAATCGAACGGAAACTTCCGGTAAGACGCCGAGCTAAGCGGAAGCGGATCCAAGATGGCGGAACTCACCGGATAAGCACATCAAACCATTGATTCTAACAAACGATGATTTCTAAAAGAGAAAAAAAGTTAGGGCATACAGTCAATATAGTCTCACAGTTTCTATGAATCTTATTTGTACAAACGGCATATCAAAAATGCATTATATATTAGGACTCAACACGTCAATACTGTTTTATGAACAAAAATTGTTCACTCTTACACATTTGAAATACAGTGATATTTGTGTAAAATCACCAATAAAATAACCATGGGTTCTTGAACATTCTTTTTAAACCTATAACTAAAAAAATAAATAAGCAAAACCATGTCCAACAGTCATTTAACACCCTTATAGCTAAATTTATATTTAAGACTTTCGTTGTTCTTTTATAAAATAATTGGTCAGCTTTACATATAACTAAAGCAGGTTTATGTTTAAATAATTCACAAATGCTAATAAAACATATTAATTATTGATTTAGTAAAGTAGTACAAAGAAAGCCCTTTTAACATTTAAAAACTGTATATAATTATTATTCGTTTTGCAACAGATGTAGTCCTTTACATGCTAATGTAAGACATAATTACTGTCCTATCTAAAAGTATTGTTGGTTTAACAAAATTGTAGGGCCTACATATTACAAGTATTTCACTTTTATTTCATTTGTGCTCCGTGCTTTTAAATGTTGGTTGAAGCACCACCAATTTACTTTATTACAAATTGAAAGATATTGTATCTGCATGTGCATGTTTAAGTTATGGATGGCAAAAAAAGTGTTTTTAAACAAAGTGTGCTATTGCGTCTTTGACTCTTTGCAACCTGTACAGCTATTAAAACAGAATGAAATCAAAGAAATGTCTCGTTTATCCCACAGTTTTAACTAGTCTACTATGTTGCTTGCCGGCAACTCCTATGTTAGGCGAGTTTCTTGTGAGGACAGTTCTGCGTGCTAAGGGATAGTTTGTCATGGCTGTCAGCACAGAGGTACGGCTATGTTGGGGCTATCGTGTCCACTAACGGTCAGTCTTCACTGCAGTTTCCTTTTACTGAGATATCGATTAGATCGAGGTTATTATGTGGCTGGAAACCACTGCAGTATTGTAATGCGGCTGACTGTGAGAATGATTTAGCGTAGTTAAATGCAATTTCCATGACAGACTTTGGATTTGTTAATTTGTGTCTCCTCAAATTACATTTTAAGAAATTCACAATAAAGTTTAAGGTAAAGTGGTTCAAATCCCTAAAATATAGGGTGCACCTGGAATAAGACCCTTTTCTTTCGCAGAAAAATCTGACTCACTAACTAACACCAAAAAACTACTAGCTATCAAACAAACCACTTTTAAAATTCATGTTGTATTATTGTATCCATACATTTAGTTTTAGTAATAGATAAAAACTTTCTAAGGTTACTAATTTAAAGCTGCTGTAGCGTAGCATAAAACGTTGTATAGCTGTATGTACAAATTGTTTTCAAGCAAAAATATTACAAAAATATTTGTAGGTTAAAGTTTATGCTGGTTAATGTTGTTAACTACAGATAATTTTATTATTTATGGAATAGCGATGTTATTATACTTTTAAAATATTGCAAGATATACTACATAAAGGCTGTTAATGATTGGACTTGTTATAACACGAACTCTTTTGATGTTGGAATATTAATGTCTTGCTGTGTCGAGAAGATACATAAGTAAAAATCATATTGTGAAGGAAAAATATTTTATTGTAAACATAATTCAAGTATATATTCTAAATCTTTGCGGGGGTCAGTTCTAAATCAACTATGTCACTTTCATTTTTTTTTGTATGCTGACTGTTTTACACAAAAAATTAACCTTTTACCTCTGCGACCTGTAAATAAGGCCTTACAGGTCGCAGAGGTAAAAGGTTAATTTTTTGTGTAAAACAGTCAGCATAAAAAAAAAAAATTAAAGTGACATAGTTGAAATTGAGAAATGAAAAAAAATATAAATTCAGTTATAATAAATACAAAATAAAACCAGGATCCTCATCATTTTAGAGCCTATTAGTTATTTAAGGTTCTACAATTAATTCATTTAAGTTGTGCTGTTCTTAAAGTTTGGTGTCCAAACTCTCCAAGCTGTTTCAAACTTGATATAGCCCAAGTTTGATAGTTGGTAGTCACAACGTCAAAGGGCTTTGCATTAGACGTAACTTAGACCATTACTTCGATCTGGTACACACACAAAGTGTATAAGTTAAAAGTGTTCTGATAAGACGTTAAAAGACATTAGATTTGGACTCTATAAACCTAAGATCTGACAGTTCTTCAATGTAAGGTAACGCTTAAGCCAGACTGATGGTTATGTTTACTTCTTGTGGGGTAAAAGAATAATATTGGCTATGTGCCGTAATCTAGAGTAGAAACCCCAATAAGATTTTATGTTATAGGTTTGTTAAATACTTCCAAAATTTGATGTGGTATTTAAAATTACTACGTTTGAAAAACTGTATCGTCTAAACCAATTTGAATGAATCTTTAATGTTACACACTCAAAACCTTCTATTATTATAGTGCAACGACCAAAAATTATTTTTTTAGCATTTTATATAGTATTTAAAAAGTAAATTTGACAAGATTTGAATTTATAACTGGATTAATAAAAAATGAACTCACTAAAAGCCTAAATACTATTCGTTTAAATTAATTTAAAATTAAAATATTTTGGCAGATTCCTATTTTGTATATAACATTAGCGAAACAATATAAATTATTGAAATTAATTTTTACATGGCCAATAATTAATTGAATAATATTACATTAATACTGTTTTTATTCTTTAATCAGTATTGATATACTGACAGATTCTCCTATTACAATATTTGTGATATCAATAACATTGTTGTGATGGGCGGGCTAGGCAAAGATCCCGCTTGACATTTTCCAATATGTTTGGGAATTGGGCTCCCCTTCCAAATAATTCCTTACCACATCAGTCAAAAGATTCATCCTTTCAAAATGTACAATAATGGTACCCTCAATATAATCAACACATAAGTAGGCTTATACACGGGCTCTTATAAGTAGTCTAGAACGCTGTTTGAAAAAAAAACAACAATAATTAAGTTTAAGATTAAGTCGAGAAAGACGTTTCAAGTGGAATAGGTTGACCATTATTTCACTGAAGTAGAGTTTAACTGTTCCATTTGTAGTTAAACTCTCAACTCAATCCTAATGAACGCGCGTCTTTATTATTACATTTTTCAACCGTTATTAGATACAAATGATTAAAAAAAATATTAGGTTATGTAACAGAATAAGAAAACATTCTCGCATGGATCTTGTTAGTTTATAGTAACTGTAGCAATGCTTACGTGCTATATACATTTTTTCCAGCTTTTGCATTCTAGGCAGTCATGTATAATTGATAGTAAGCGTAGAAACTCACATTTACGTACCGATAAATAAAAAAAAAACCAATCCAAAACTAACTGTGTAGTATCACATGAGTCTGCTTATTGTTGGCTAAAAATTATGTGACTCGTTTACTTTACAATGGGAAGTGGTGTTGTTTTTATATTTTTTCTTTACTCTTAGGTGATCACGATTTATTCAAATTAAGTTACTGGAAAAAAATCGTAAGATTGATCAAATATGGTTTAATTGGTCTTTAACATCCAGCTGCTGTCTTTGCATTTACCTGTTCACATTTGCCATGAAGACATGTACATAGGACACGTAAATCAAGGGTTGAGCCAATATTGTACGAGGGAAGAACTACACTATTTAATTTTAGGATTTGGCAAATTGAAGACAGCTGCTTCCTTGTTTTGACAGTAAATTGCACAACGTGTATGTACTTGAACAACCGTGGAACGTAATAAATAAAAATAGAGGATTAATGTATTACTAATCAGTATTTATTGTGCAGGCACGCAACAAGCCTGCAGACGGAGGGGGTCATGTCAACCAAAAGGGAACAGCCGGACAGAAGTCAGCGACTACGCCGCAGGCCAAATCCTCTCAAACACCGGTCAAGAAACCTCCAACTGCACAGAAGGGACAAGTCAAAACTCAGCCGAAGCCAGCGCCCCCTCCAGTCAAAGCAGCTAGTGGAAAACAAAAGAACAAGAAGGGGCAGAGACATCAACAACATGATCTGGCAGTCACCATCAATCTAGTAAGTTTGAATACACATTTTTAAATGTAATATTAAGTTTTACTTCTACGTAGGAAATTCTGCTAGTTCAGTAGCCGAAGCCAATGACTAATCACTGCACAACATGATTCAATGCTTAATGCATAGGGCTGAAAACAAGAAAGCAGCAATACAAGCAGTAGGAGGTAACTACTATTGAAGACCAGCTGGTGCTGATTCATGGCTATCGTCAGAATGCAGTTAAATGTTAACGTATTTTTTTAATCCGTAGTTTGTGAAGCCCTAAGCAAATGTGTTTTTCCGAGAGGTAGGCTCTTTAGCCTTGCGTTTGTCCGTATTCAGCAAAGTAAGGGATGATCTGGTAACTTACAATATTTGAACTGTAGTAGGCCTACTGATAAGATCCGAGCCTGTGGCATCAAATCCTTGGCTTCAAATGGCTACAAACTGAGCAACCAACCAATATGAGCCTTAGGTTTACACCTCTCACAAGTAGAGCGCTTAAAAAACGACTTTCTTAGTACATGTACTGTTCTTTATCAGATGCAATATGTGTCATTTGGCAGTGTTTTCTGGAATAATATTAGAGTAAAGTCATAACATCTTCCCTAAAAGCCACATGTTTGGCTAGTCAAGTTTGATCATTTGCCAAACAATGACATACGGTGCTTATATTCACTTAGCATGGCTAATACTGGCAGTGTCTGTTATACATGACTTATAAACTTGGGTTGAAGTCCTGATTTTATGTCCCGACAACATGTAATACAGAGAGCGTAACACAGTTTTTAAGCTTTAAAACTATCACTTGCACAATGTTTTTAGTGTAGTTTTTCGAAAATGTTCATCACAAATTAAAAGATTTTTTTTTATATTGACGTTATTGCCGTTTGGTCGATCAAGTGTTTGTAGTCTCGTTAATCAAATGATAATGCACGCCTTTTTAAAAAAATTGGGCATTTTAACAGATTTGTATGATTGTTTCGGAAGCCAAAATAATCATTCAATACCCTTCTACCTTTATTTGTTATGTTAGGCTAAGACATTAGGTGAATAAAAATACTAATTTACAGTAAATTATTACGTAGATTTTAGATATAAACCATAAATAGTGATTACCTTCCCCAATCGGTTTACTATTATTCCCAAAGGTAGGAAATTTTAAAAACCATTTATAAAACGTTTCATCTCTTGTTTATAATATGACTGCGGTTAAACATTTTTAACTGAATGATCTGCTATTAATACAATCCACATTTACATATAATTCCGTTAAAAGGAAAGTCATTCAGTTGAACTGGATTCGCCTTAGAGGACTCTAGAACCAAATTAAAGCTGAGGAACGAATCCTAAAAGACTTTACCTTTCTTGTAACTTGTTTGTTCTATAAAATGACACCTCAATCGTAAAGATTGGAGATAAATTGGACGGTTGAAAATGGGAGGTAACAGAGAAAATCCACATTGTGCTATTTATTAATACTTATGACAACATAGGATCAGTATTGGAAAAAACATGGTACATGGTAACCCAATCCCTCTTTATTTGTCAGCGATTCACATAAAAGACGAGAGCACCATTGTTAATGAATATGTCAACTGGTATATAGTGTGAAATGGTGAGGTCAAGTACCAACACTTGTAACCAGTTTGGAAAGTAGCTTTCAGTTTTTGCCTCAAAGATCCATAAGGCTGCTGTTTTAGTTTCGATATCAAAATATAGTCTAAAAAATATATGACCACAAGATATTTCTTTGTGAGATATTTTGTTTTCCATTAACCTGACAGATATGTGTGACGGTTATGTGTACCTATAACAGATTTTCTTGCATATCTAGAAGTATACAAACTTGCAATATTGAAATGTGATTAGGGAATAAATTCAATTAAAATCGGCTGACTCTTCTTTTGACCAAGGGAAACATTCTAATTGGAATATTTTAAGTGGAATGTTTGTAGCAAATTGAAGGTGAATCGTGCATTTCCTGTCCCCAATTATAAAGCCCTCACAAAAGCACTTGTGACTTGTGAAGACTCGTCAACAACCTTTCAATGACCTTCTTCTCCTTAGCTTTCTGATCACTACGTCTGTGGGTTTGATAAATAAAAAAGTGTGAATTACTTTGGGTAGTAATGCAAGCTTATTTGTAAATTGAAAAGATTTTTGATTCGAAATTACATAGAAATTACGGTTGTTTTGAGTTTGATTAAGTTTTTGTTTTTCAGGAAATCGTTCCGATAAAAATGTGATAAGTATTTCATTTTCTAATTGATTAATTTAAAATATATGTGAAAAATTAAATTACCAACCGAATAGTAGTTATCTAATGGAACATTTGTGAATTTCTTAAATTAGCTAGGCCTATATATTCAATTAAGAAATTAGCTTTTGGCATATTATGTAGGCTATTTAAATAAGCTAGAGTAACTATATATACTCGTATTAACTTACTGTTGGTCTAAAATTCCCTATCAGTTCCTATACACTTTCTTCGAATAGAAGAAAACATCTTAATTACTGTTGTTTAGAAGTTACCTATGCTATTTGATGTTTATATTGGCTAAAAAGTGTAAGGAGTTTTTTTTTATAAATTTCAACTTTGATTGTAATTTTTTTTAACAATTCAAATTGAGCGAAGCTAACCATTTCCATAACTGGACAACCTAGTTGATCCTCAGACAGGTTGTGCTAAATGCTTTAGCAAATTTAATATTTCTGTTTTTTAAGCACTAAAATGCCGTATCCTAATTCATAACCTTTACAATAAAAAACGTGTGAAATATTTGTCAAATTCCTTAAAATTTGATTTCCAAACACCAAAGTCAATTACCTTATGCAAAAAGGAAATTAAATAGTTTAGAGATTAACTAATAATCCTAGGAATGCTCTTGAAGGCAGAAATATATTTTTCGTAATATCATCTTAATTTATTTGGTAAAAAAAAATTATCTCCACAGTACTCAAATTAACTCTAGCCTAACCCAACATAAATTTGTACAACTCTTTGATAACATTTCATTGATCCAATGATTATATGGAATTCTGGATCATGTTGGTTGTAAAAAACAAATGTAAATATATTATGCATAATAATTATATAATAATACAATAATTATATACTAAAATGTCAAACTCATCCTTATATATTCCTTTTATAAAGAAGACTTGAATTGAAATATGGTAAATATTTGACAGACCATAAATAATATATCAATATCATATTTAATATCCGGTGTGATCCTGTCATGCTAGTATATAGGGCGACGAGTTAGACAGGTATTTGATACATAAAGCCTCGAATTTCTATTACAGCCTGAACGAACTTTCTATAAATGCAAAAATAAAACTTTCTGTCAAAACCACATTAGACCATCCTCGATTCAAATGGAATGTCAAAGTTCTACACGATTTAACTGGTGTACCATGTTAACGTGGTCAATTAATATTTATTTAGCTTATGTGAATAAAATATTTGCAGAGTAATATGTAGATTCATTTAGAAAAGATTATGTCACTCAATTAAATATAGGGAATGTTGGTAAAATCTTAATATTGTTTCTACGATGTTGTATACGGAATGTAGGCCTAAACTGACGAATAAGTTAAATATTTAATAACTTACGGTATTAAATCATAAATGTTGTTGGTTTGAAAATCTGATTTATCACAATATCTAGTCACATAAACGTACATCTTGTACTTATTTAACTAAATAAATAATCTTCAATAAATTACTTTTCGTTTGTCTGAGTCAGTAATACCAATATAATCTTCTTAGATTATTATGTATTTTATTTGTACAGTCAACCTATATAAAAGCAACATATATAATGTGGCAATGTAGATAAAAAGATTAAACGGTTTTCATCTATTTGTTCACGAAAATGCATCTTCTTATTCATATTCTTACTTTTGATCAGAAAAAAATTGGTACAAACATAGGGGAAAGGTAAACAATACCTACTTTTTGCTTGACATCAAAGTTTAAAAACTGTTTCCTTCAAAGGAAATACGTACTCATTGAATATACAGGATGGCTGAAATGTAACTTACACCCCCCCCCCCTTAACTTGTCAACCATTTGATATATTTGAAATCTATTTGCGGCAACCCTCTTAGATATGAGGGGCTACAAAAATTATGGTAAATTTTGAAAATTTTGCCCTTAGGGGTAGCACAAAATTTTCAAAAGACAAGTATATTCGTCTTTGGTATCGTTTTACAGGTAATGACGAAACATAAACATTGACATAAAGAAACCCAAAATCGGCCCACTTATAACAAAATAGCAAAACGTTCCAAATCTAAATAATCATGAGGGTGGCAAAAAGTTAACTTGCACCCCCTTTAACTTTTTAATTATTTGAGATATTTGAAATCGGTTTGCAGCAACTTGTTTAGATATGAAGGGTTACAATAATAATGGTCAGTTTAAAAAAAAAATTCCCTGAGCAGCAGGGGTAGGGGGTAGCTCGAATTTTTCAAATAGCAAGTATAGTCGAATTTGATATCATTTTGCAGGTCTTGACGAAACATAACAATTTACATAAAGAAAATAGAAATCGGACCGTTAATAACAAAATCACTTTTAATAACCATTGTCTTAATCATTTTTAGCTGCCATTTTGTTACTAATGGTCCAATTTCTATTTTATTTATGTTATTTATTATGTTTCGTCAAGACCTGTAAAATGATACCAAATTCTACTATACTTGTCATTTGACAATTTTGAGCTACCCCCTATCCCCACTACCCCTAAGAGCAAAATTTTCAAAATTGACAGTAATTATTGTAGCCGCTCATACCTAAGAAGGTTGCCACAAACAGATTTCAAATATCTCAAATGGTTGAAAAGTTATGGGGGGGGGGATGTAAGTTACTTTTCAGCCACCCTGTATAGGCCTACAGTTGTCAAAAGAAAAAAATTAAAAAAAGGAAAAAATAATGTTAGAGAAATTATTTAACCTTAAATGTATAACCTTTACAACCTACTTAAAAAAAATTTAAGGGTAATTTTAATCAGAAATATTTATCGAGTAAGACGGTTTTAAACTGTTATGGAAAATATTTGTTTTATACTGCTGCAAACAAAGCCGTTTTATATATGCGTTGCAAGCCTAATGTAGCATTTGTACTCTCTAGGGAGTAAATAGCCTTTTTAGTCCCTAGGCAGTAAAAGTCAGCTGCTGTAAACAGTTGTAAATTTCAAATTCAACAATTACACGGATCAAAATTATTTATCGATTCATTTATTAGGTAAGATTTTAGCTTATTGTTGCATTCTTGTTAATAGTTCGACATACCGACGGTATAATGTTCAGAAACAAAATCGAAATAGACGAAATTATTGAATCACTTGCTAAACAACTGCTTATTTACATAAGCAGAATTAAAGAAGAGCTAGAAGTTATTTTGAATAGTTATATTTAGAAAAGTATTTTAATTGCATAGCTTAGTTTGTTAAAAAGTGATGCAATGTGACGAAAAATATAGTTCATCACACAAGCAAAAAGTGTCTTTTCAACCAAGAGTCACTTTAGGCTCTAGCTACGAAATATGCTAAATTAACCATTAAATTTTACTATTATTAAAAACCTTGGTTACAACAAATCCCTTTAATTGTTTTACAACAATACAGCTTGGCAAGGCTTTTATGCTCCATAATAAAACCATAACAAAGTGATTCAAATGATACAGTGCGTCCAGAACAGCCCTGCTTACAATATCGGCCCAAATGTTAAAAATTGGCCACTGACCAACTATGTTTGGCAAACAAGCATCTCCAGGATTGTAAACGGCGCCAACAGCATGCAATACATTCTCTATAAATGTGTAAATGTAGCTGGGTTTAATTGGAAACTTACATTGGCCTGTACAAGGACAGGTTTTTACAATTATATGATTTTTTTCATGTTTATGATTGCTATACCACTATAGCATTGTGTAAGTTATTACAAGTATGAAAATTAAAAAATATTGTTGAGTTTGATAAATAGCATTTCTTTACGTAGTGGTATACATGTTTTTTTTCTAGTTACACATATGCAAGTTTACATTCAATTGGTCTACGCATGAATAAATATTTAAATAGAAGGTGAAATTTTCAGGCTTGTCCATACAGAGTGGAAAAACGTCCCGTGACAGTCAAATATTCCAAAAAGTAATAAAGATAGAGCTTTAAAACTTAGCACACACTACACAAATAATAGATATTTAAATTATTCCTACACATTATTCAATGATACGCTGCCTTTTCAGGGGGTCGGCCTGCTAGGAGTTAGAAGAAAATCTTAAATGTAAGATTTGTTGATATGCACATCAAAGTAAGAACTTGAATAAGAATTTAGAAATAACTTTAATAGTAGAATTTAATGCCTAAAATTTGAACTCAAAAATACAACTGAGTGGTTGCAATTTTTTACTCAGTTGTTCTTTTGAGCTCAAATTTACGGCATTGCATTTTCTTAATAAGACCTTTACTTTGATGTGCATATTGACCTATGCATAAGTTTATGATTTTCTTCCCACTTTTAGTGGGCGCCCCCTGAAGAGTTCAAGTATAAATAGCATTGCAAAATAAATGAATCTTTGAAAAGCATGCAATGCAAGAGTTATGAGGAAATGTTGAAAGACTAAACAGAGTCTTGATTTGGATAAGGCATTATATTGTTCAAGCATTGCAGATGACGTGATGAAGCTATGCAAAAAGCACTATAACATAAAGATATTTTAACAACTGTCTATATGTATTTTCACGCCACATGTGAAATTTATACAAGGATGCAGGATGAGTTCTTAAATGAGAGCATAAGTCGAGGAGTAGATTAAATTAAGCGTCTCTATTAGGAGGACACAGTGACACAAACCCAACCCCAAAAGGTCATTCCTTGCCAAAACACGGGAGATTGTAGCTTGTTGAATATAGCTACGCTATCGTTGCCGTTTGAAATTACAAATAATACCATTTTTGTTTTGTTTAGAGTCCAAGTTTGCGATTTTAAACTGCCGTCGTGTTGACTAAGAGATTAACCATCTGAGGTATCGTTTTGGGGCTGTGTTTTTCTTTGTGATGATCCAAATAAAAATTCTTATTTATATTTGCTTCAAAAGGTATATCTTTAAGTAGGCCTACAACTCTTATTTGTATTCTGCGATGGTAAAAAAATCTCTTTCCTAGACTTTTTGAGACCATATAGCATATTCTTATAGGTAATCCTCAGGGCTTAACATTTCACGTTATTCAATATTTTTCATTGCCATGCACAATATAATAAATCAGATTTAGAATAGCAAGCTAGTTTAGCTCTCTCAGTATAGGGACAGACCAGTATGTCTGAATATCAATTTAAAATGTAATATTTTTGCATATATTTACCATCTCGAACATATTAATAGTAAAATCTTAAACTTTGGTGAGTTGGTGGCTCAGTTGGTAGTGTCACGAACTTCGGGCCCAAGGCAGCGATGTCGTGAGTTCGGATCCTGGTCACTGCCACTAAAATTTATCACTACAGTTCACCTTTGTACTGTACTGGCTCACCCCTTGCTTTGCTGGATACATTCCACGCACAGATATGTGGACGGGCAAATGCAAGGTTAAAAGAGGTCGCCAACTTCTTAAAAAAATCAAAATTATCAAGTTATGTTAGCAGAGGGTTTATTTTATCTGACTACCTTTTCGTGACGCATCCGTTTAGCGCAGACCCTTGTCATGAACATGCCTCCATTTTGTAACTCTTGGCGTTAGCAATTAGCGTAACGACTCCTTAACTTCCTCTTCCCCTTGTTCCATTCATCCCATTTTCGTGAGTAAGATTCGCTCTTGAATTCTAGGACAATAGGAATGTTTGTAAGCACGGATTAAGCTCTCTGTTTTTTCTCAGGAGGTTTACTAATTATTGATTTTGTTACGTACCTAATATTACAATACTTCGTTAATCTCTAACATAATGATTTTCATCTACTTGTACCATCTCACTTTGGAAATTTTGTTTGCTGAAAGAGGAACTAAGAAAGAGGAATTGCATGAGCCTTTCATAGCGGCTTTTCCGTATCGCATAATCAAAGTTTAGCGTAAATCTCATAACCCTTTGTCAACTTTACTTAAAATCTCTATCGTGAACATACAGTATATGCAATAAATAAATACAAAGAATTTTTTTTATCTCAAGAAAAAAACTTGTTTTATTTTGTGTACGAGTAATTTGATTATTAGATTAGTATAATCACTATACCAGACCTAAATGTTTGTGGATTTATTAATAAGAATTGGTCATTATAAATTATAAAGACATAGTTACTTGAAATGGTCTTTTATGCAGAAATATTGCAAAATAATCCAATTGAATGAAAACCCATATCATTTACTAACACGTGCTATGTAAGTTCTACGTAAAAGAAAAGTACTTATAAGAATTACAATCTTTAGAAGATTTTATTGAAAAAAAAACAACTAGTGTAACATACCCTGTTTGGAGATAAAAAAATGAAACTAGGCATTTATACATGCATAAGGCATCATTGAAATAGAAAACATAAAGATGTGTTATATAGTAGTATTTTAAAGTTACTTTCCACTATTCATACAAAGTTTAAATGTGTTGTTTTGATTTTCTCATCATCTCTGACACCACCAACTCGTTAGTCTCTTTCTACCTCGATAATCAAAAGAAATGTCAGCCCTTTTGTCTGGTTTGTGGCTTGTAATGCAACATGATATCTTTTCGTTGTTTGCCAACACATTCTTTTCGAGTATCAATTTGACAATCACCTCAAAGCAAAAATGGCGCGTTTTTATATGTTTATTTACTGTCATCACATCATATTGATTCAACATATTATTATAACAGTGAGTAGAGTTTAAACACAAATGCATTAAATAATGGCAATGTCTCGTGTATGTTTAAAAAATGAAATATAGCAAGCTAGTTTAGCTCTCTCAGTATAGGGACAGACCAGTATGTCTGAATATTAATTTAAAATGTAATATTTTTGTATATATTTACCATCTCGAACATATTAATAGTAAAATCTTAAACTTTGGTGATTTGGTGGCTCAGTTGGTAGTGTCACGAACTTCGGGCCCAAGGCAGCGATGTCGTGAGTTCGGATCCTGGTCACTGCCACTAAAATTTATCACTACAGTTCACCTTTGTACTGTACTGGCTCACCCCTTGCTTTGCTGGATACGTTCCACGCACAGATATGTGGACGGGCAAATGCAAGGTTAAAAGAGGCCACCAACCTCTAAAAAAAATCAAAATTATCAAGTTATGTTAGCAGAGGGTTTATTTTATCTGTCTACCTTTTCGTGACGCATCCGTTTAGCGCAGACCCTTGTCATGAACATGCCTCCATTTTGTAACTCTTGGCGTTAGCAATTAGCGTAACGACTCTTAAACTTCCTCTTCCCCTTGTTCCATTCATCCCATTTTCGTGAGTAAGATTCGCTCTTGAATTCTAGGACAATAGGAATGTTTGTAAGCACGGATTAAGCTCTCTGTTTTTTCTCAGACGGTTTACTAATTATTGATTTTGTTACGTACCTAATATTACAATACTTCGTTAATCTCTAACATAATGATTCTCATCTACTTGGACCATCTCACTTTGGAAATTTTGTTTGCTCAAAGAGGAACTAAGAAAGAGGAATTGCATGAGCCTTTCATAACGGCTTTTCCGTATCGCATAATCAAAGTTTAGCCTAAATCTCATAACCCTATGTCAACTTTACTTAAAATCTCCATCATGAACATACAGTATATGCAATAACATGTAAGTCTGTAAATAAATACAAAGAATTTTTTTTTATCTCAAGGAAAAAACCTTTTTTTTTGTGTACGAGTATTTTGATTATTAGATTAGTATAATCACTTTACCAGACCTAAATGTTTGTGGATTTATTAATAAGAATTAGTCATTATAAATTATAATATAAGACATAGTTACTTGAAATGGTCTTTTATGCAGAAATATTGCAAAATAATCCAATTGAATGAAAACCCATATCATTTACTAACACGTGCTATGTAAATTCTACGTAAGTGAAAAATACTTATAAGATTTACAATATTTAGAAGATTTTATTGAAAAAAGAACATACCCTGTTTGGAGATACAAAAAAATGAAACTAGGCATTTATACATGCATAAGGCATCATTGAAAGGGAAAAGATAAAGATGTGGTATATAGTAGTATTTTAAAGTTACTTTTCACTATTCATACAAAGTTTAAATGTTTTGCTTTTGATTTTCTCATCATCTCTGACACCACCAACTCGTTAGTCTCTTTCTACCTCGATAATCAAAAGAAATGTCGGCCCTTTTGTCTGGTGTGTGGCTTGCAATGCAACATGATATCTTTTCGTTGTTTGCCAACACATTCTTTTCGAGTATCAATTTGACAATCACCTCAAAGCAAAAATGGCGCGTTTCTATATTTTTATTTACAGTCATCACATCATATTGATTCAACATATTATTATAACAGTGAGTAGAGTTTAAACACAAATGCAGTAAATAATGGCAATGTCTCGTGTATGTTTAAGAAAATGAAATATAAGTTACTACGTAACAAATCAATCAATTCTACCTATGCTACTTACAGTGACTGCAGTTTTTTCGTCATCTATCGCTAATCCCAAGGATTTGAAGATTTACTATTTCTATACGTAAACAGCAGTAGTCACTAACTACAAAGTACCGATTAATTATCAAACAGGCCAGATAAATTACAAATGTTTTAGATGTTGATTCTGGGTATAAATTTTTAATGGATTGAAAACATATAAAAAATATTATATACTCAATTTTCTCATAAAGTAAAGAGGAAAATTATGTTTCCTCTTGTTTACCATAGTTAAGTTTCCCTTTTCAATATGTAATTCCGTAGAGGCTACCACACTACATCTGACACGATGACAAACGGCCTATAAATAACCGAGTCTCATCATCAAGTATTATTCTTAGACGACGAAGAGCCGAGTGGGGGCCACGCCTTCGCAAACTGTGATATTTCGGAATGTTCGTTGTCATTGTCGGTGCAGCTTGATGCGAGAAAACATACAGAATAAATTAGTGATTCAAAAACTGTGATATAATCCAAAACAATTGTGGTTGTTCAACTTTAAGTGTAACAATGGGGGACTGCAAACTGTCTGTGAACTACAAGAAAGAATACAGAAGGCTGAGAAGAATTACTAGCAATATAGAGAAGAAGATTTCGGTATGTTTTTGACTTGATAGATAAGATTGTAACTACAGTGAAAATTACCATTCTTCTGGCTAATAAAAATGTTTCATTATAAAGTAAATGATTACACTTAAAACTTATTTATATCATGGAATTATATGGACATTTAGAGAGATTTTCTAAGTTCATAGCCTCTAAAGCTTTCATAACATTTAGCTGTGATCTTTTGTGTTTTGTAGAATATTTGGTTGGATTTGCAATAACCGATTCCATGAACCATTTCATTATAAACATGGCCTATCAAGAACTATCTTTTTCGAAACCACTAACAGTTAAATTACCACGTAGCATATTAAATTAAGTTTGTAAATAAGCTAGTACTGTATACTTTATATTGTTAAATGATACGCTAAAAGTACTACACTAAGGCCGGACGATATAAGTGTAGTGCCATAATGAGCTGTTTGTTCATTCCCTTTGTATCTTTGATAATAAAGAAAACATATTTTGTTGACCTGTAAAATACATTTGATTGAAGAAAACATTCTGTTAATATATTTTAATAAGTCTAAACTCACTTAACTAAACTACTAGACTATAACCAAGTTCAAGGAGTACTGTATGAAACAGTCTTTATTATATCAACTACTATTTAGCCCCCCTGAAATGTAACCAAATATGATAAACATAATAAAGCCTTTTAATTTAAATATTAACTATTATTATTATGTGTATTTTTATTTGCTTTTTAAAGCATACAATGCCAACATTCACACCTCAGTTTTAATCCTTATTAGAAGTTTTATGAAAAAAAATAGGATATTTCTTGAGTGTTATCATTACCATTATTATTTTGATACGTGAACACAATTCTATGTATGACTATTATTGTGAAGGAGTTTAGATATCAGTAAGAGTCTTTCGATGACTGTAACTGCCTTTTTCTTTTGCCAAGGTCATTTATTAGGAACATAGTAAATGTGTATACTAGTAACACGGACTAGTTTTAAGATGTTTCAAATAAACTGCAACCAACACAAAATGCACATACGAAAGTGAAAGTGTAGGTTCTTTCGAAACATAAAACTTCTTGTTCATTCAAAACTGTCCAGTCGTTAAGATGTGTATTTCTTGTTTTGCACATGCTTCAGGTTTTCCTTTCAACAATACAAAAAGGGAGTATTACACAATTTTAATAATATTTCTTGTTTTGACAGTTGATTATATTATAACGATCAGATATCGTGGGACGCCAATACAATAGCAACTGGCGCAATGTTTACCGCATTTCCAGCCCGCACGCCATCAATGTTTTCGAAATGAAATATTTATACTTGTGTTGACATATAATAGATAAGAGCCGGCTGCAGGACGGCGGGTATTACCGTTTGCGGCGGAATAGAGAAAATGCACGCGATCCAGTCTCCCAGCAAAATTGTTACGAACCTAGAGAAAAGGAAATAAAACAGTGTAAAAGTTTTTCGTTAACATCCTAAATCACTAGGCTATTAGAAACGTTTTATGCAAAGGATGATGAACTAAAGATACACAAACGATTTTTTCTGAGGGGGATAACCGTTCGGATCCATATGCCTTAATTAAAAAGAAAATTCTATATAACAATCCTTTAAACCTTAACGAACGGAAACAATACCAATGGTTTCAACAATGTTTATTACAAATTAAGCAGTACATTATTACAAATTGTTTCTCCAAATATCTTTATGCGATAGTTAACAAATGCTGGTTATGAACATCCAGTGGATTTTATTGATCAAGTTGAAACATGAAATAAAGTTTTTAGTTCAACTCTAATTTTGTTTTCTTTTTTACAGTCGGAGTATGGACTTTGTGAAGACCAGGTTGCCGGTAAGTACAAAAATGTAACAGAAAAGATAAAAAGGAGTAGTTTTAGTTTGAAAGAAACTAGTAAAAATGTTTTTTAAACTCTTCTATATAGCATATTTCTTTCTGCTTTTTACAACAAAGGAAAGAGTATAATTCTTAGAGTATTCAGTGCAAAGTGTTCAGTATGTACTCTAAGTATTCAGTGTAGCTTGATATATTCTAGCGGATCTTACATTTACACTGAACAGTGTGTCAATATTCTACTACATGTAATAATGCCATATGCAGTCTTAAATTAAATCATGCTTTTCGTTTAGCAAGCTGCAACATGTTTCCTGGCTCGTGTACAAGATGTTAAATAATAAAATAATATAAGATTAATAATAATAGATTATTTATCGTGCCAAAGCAACGATGTCTAAAATAATTGAACTTTCACATTTGGATTAGGGTTGTAGGGTAAACAATTTCAATTTATAAAAACACAATATAGACACATTTTACTTAATATCTGAGTTGTAAATGTAACAATTTAAAAATACAATATTCCAGTGCTTATGGCTGAAACAAATATACGAAAACATCTTAAGTTAAATAAAGAATACATCTTATTGTCTTTTTCTGACGCAATTACAAATCCTATTGGAAGACCGATTGAATCATATCCTTTAGATAAATATTTTGTGAAATGAAAAATAGTCAGTTCATATTATGGCGTAGAAGATGGACATTATAGGATGATTACAATTCATTTATTGGTAGTGGTACAGTTAAATTTGGTTACTCATCCTGTTTTATCTTAACAGAACAGTTTTCAAATTAAAAAAGCTGCAAGAATCTGTCATAAAGTTTGCTGCAATTGAGTTAAATTCCTCTTTTACTTTTTCACGTTGTGATGGTTGATAAGGACGTTAAGAGAAGCAACGCTTTAAATACTTTGCTCTTTCGATTTGAAACGGTTAGATATTTAAGTGTAAAATTAGGTAAACAGTATTTAAAACAGAACACTTTCTCAGTAGCTTGATTTCTAAGTCCCTTGCAAAAATAAAACTAGAAATATCTTGTAGGTTCTTTTGTAGAACGAATTCAAGTTTATTTTTTCACTTATTTGCTTTAAATAACAACATTTTTAATGGGAAGACCTTTTTAAACCAGTTAAGGTATTGGACATGTATTTAAATCGGCTGGCATTGGAGGAACATGTCAAAAATGTATGCAAAACATTGTTAGTTCTTGCTTAAAAATAATGTAAACCTCTGTCAATTTAGAAATAGTGCTCATAGTGTACTTGTGTGATTTCCAAATGACAGAGTGGAGGTTTAATTAATAGGACTTTTTATAAATTAAGTTCGAATCATACCTGTAAAAAAATTTATTATAATTGATTATTCTACCATCTGTTGAGTGTTTAAGTGTTTTTTAAGTGTCCATAGTATCTTGTATACTAAATAGCAAATACAGTAATTTATAAATGTCTTTTGGAATTTAATATGGGAATGAGACTTTTTTAACGGTAGTAGTATGATCAAAGGTGGAACTATTTTTCTTAATGATTCATTTTCACGCAGAGTTCAAGGAGGCATTCATGCTGTTTGATAAAGACGAGGATGGGACTATCACGATGGCAGAGCTCGGAGTGGTCATGCGATCATTGGGGCAGCGACCTTCAGGTAGTATACCAGATAGATTATGCAAAGATTTATTATGTTTCGTCAAAATTACTGCATAATATCAGAGATTTATCATTGTTAGTCAACATTGCTCAGGTTTTAGTTGTTGTTCTTGTTGTCTTGTCAAGTTCTCTCATTAAGTAGATTCTTAAGCCCCTTTGCATGTTTGGCTTGACCCTTAGTTATAGGGACATTGAGAAAGCATTATATAAAAAAAATAATTGTAAATTGGTTTGTTTGGACCGTTGGAAGCAAAATAAAATAAAATAAAATAAAATAAAATAAAATAAAATAATAAACTACATTTTACAAATATTAGTTATACAGTAGTAGCAAAATATGTCAGCCGTTTATTCATGTAATTTAGGCATATAATAAAACACGCCTTTAACACTTTTTAATTAACGTTCTAATAACACTTAAGATGGTAGTCGTAGTTTACGCAACGATCTCGTAAAGATAGTTTTTACGACACAAGTAGTAATTTAAGGAACGAGCTTTGGCGAGTGTCGTAAAGTCTAATTAAGTGAGTTGCTTAAACTAATTTACCTACGACCATTTTTTAAATTAAGGTTTTGAAGCTTCATTAACCGTACTCTTTCGGTTACTTTTTCATGGAATAGGTACTGCAATCAGCATTTAGGTTAAGGAAGAATGAGTGAGTTTTCATTGGAGGTCGACATCTTTGTCGTAACCACCTGATAAACTGGCGTTCGAAGCATTACAATTTTACTTATTATCTCTTGATTCTTTAACTCCTTTGGTCAGTTACTTTACCCCACTAAATATGTAAAGTAACTAAACAACCCAGTAAAATGAATCTTTTCGATTTCAAAATTTGAATTAAAAAGGCTAGTTAAAAAAGATTGTTAGTAAATGCACTAAAAATATAGTAAAATGGTGATCAATTTGAAACAGTCACTCCAATTTTCATCAGGCCTAATTTGGTATGAAAAGGAACACTATGGGATTTGCACTTGTTTAAGTTTGTGTCTCAAATTGAACCTGGTGATGACTAAAGGGATTAATCAAAGTTGATCGGCAATGCTACATATTTTGGATGCTTACCAAAAGGTAGATAGGATAATACTTCGCAGGACAACAGGTAGACAAGTAAAAAAAAAAACGAATAATCGTTATTTGAGTGACAGGCTGAAAGTATGAATGGTCACTGGTTAGACATTAGGGGTATGGCTTTTCAGGGAAAATATTTAAATGTTTTAGAAGCGCAATTAACACACCGCGGTGTGTAAATGAGTGCGAAAAAGAGAAGAAGGAATGCTAAATAGTTAAGCTCTAACTGGTTGATCTTCTTCTTCAACCCAAAAATATTGTTAGTTATCTATTATAAAAGGTGATGTAGTGTTTGCATCAACCACTTTACATACAAGAGAAGGCTTTTAAATGTAAATATAACTAAATACTATCAAGCTTTTAATGCCCACCCATTATTTATAGAACACATAATTAATTCCAAACCGTGGTTTGGGTGGTAATGACATACACCTCGTCCAATGATAGATGGCACCTAGATGGTAGAGCCACTACACTCTGGCTCGTGACTGATGGCCATTAGTAATGCATGGAATATATTATTCCCGCTGTAATAGGCAAGCCCCTTTGTTCTCTTATTTGGTAAACTGTTTAGGTCTGATTTACCTCTATCATTTACCAACACACTGTTGAGCCTGATTGGGATTGCATGATGTTAAAGGTGTTTAAAGTAACTTCCTTGTTGTGTGTTTTAAGAAAATATATTTTATTACAACGAGGTGAGATATCATGGTACAGCTAATATAAGGTAAATAACAATACTATAATAAATAATGTCTCCTAGGTTTTTTGTTTCCCCTATAAAATAAAATTTTGGGTGATAGGGTTTGTGGTTGGTAGTTAAGTAAAAATCTGTACCAACGACTATCCTCTTAAATAATTTAAATGATATGTAATTTTAGCTTCGTTTATTACTTACAGAGCAATCTTTCAGTACCTTTTAGATTATTAAAATATAACATTTAAAAAGTAACCATATTGTTATGGTATATTTTTTATGAAATAGAATACTTTTATTACGGATCAAATATTTAAATGTAATATATTTTGATATATTAAGATATTAAGAAATATTTTAATTTAATCTTAGGGATATTTGTATCTCGTTTTACGTTGATGAGCTGATTATGGCCACAATTTGACCGCCTATGGTGACAATGGCCTACAGTATCTCATCTTTATTTAATCAATATAATGAAACTTTAACAGAAACTGAGCTGAGAGACATGGTGAACGAAGTAGACCAGGATGGCAATGGAACTATAGAGTTCAACGAGTTCCTTCAAATGATGTCCAAGAAGATGAAGGGAGCAGAAGGTGAAGACGAGCTTAGAGAGGCTTTTAGGTTGGTTTTGATTACACTTCTATTTACTTACTTAATACTTTATCTACAAGAATATGTGGGAGAACAAGAGTGGAAACTCGATCTCAATAAGAATCTTTAGGGGTTATAATTGATAAGTATAGTATTATTTATTTTTATCTTATGCCTCTAGAGATATAAAAGGAAAATAGGGCATGTACACGCTTAGGGAACGCTTTAAGGAGGTCTTCCAGATAGATATCTTCATCAAATTGGGCGAGTCCGTAACTCACTTAGTAGCTCGACACTGAGAAGCTAAGGTAACAATTTCTTGAGTTTGCTTTCATATGCTACCAACAATATTAATCAAAACCATTTATTCTTGGATTGTATACTTTACTCACAAGGGTTAGGGGAAGTCTCGATCATTTACGATATCACTATTTTTATTTTTAGTGGTCCAAAAATATGAATGACGTAGTAAAAAAGTAAATCTAGTATATCAGTAAATATACCCCCGCCGCAGCAAACCTGCAGACTAAGCGAATTTCCATTAGCCTGATAGGATTTCACATTAAAATGCTTCCTTAAAAATATCATATTTATTCCCTATTTAAATAGAATTAGTTTAACGAGTACTTAGGTTTGCTGCAACAGGGAGGGTAAAAAGGTGTTTTTTTTATGTTAATAGTTTAGTTAGAAATAAATGTATTTTCCAAATTCGATCAAAATATGTTCATAAACAAGTAAACTACAACAGTTGACTTATTCTCCATAAGAATAACATGGGGATTTTAAATTTACAATTTTTTGGAATTTTCTCTGTAACCATTAGGCACACAATAACGCTTCAATATACTAAATTATTTGTTTTTTTAAGCTCTACAAAATGGTTTGGAAATAAATTGTAAATTTTTGTGATTTTAGGGTAAAAAATGGGAAAACCTATTTTTACCCCATAAAACCCCCCATAAACCCCCGTTCCCATAGTCCGATCATGCTGGTTCGCGAACTCGATCGAATAATTGTAGGTTTACACGTTTGTACCAAATTTCATCAAAATCGGATCATTTTTGCTTGAGTTATCGTACTGACGGACACACACATATATATATATATATGATATATATATATATGAATTTGAACGGATGGTGTTTTTGGCCTCTAGGGACCTCAAAACGAAAAAATAAATCGGTCCCGGGTCCAGGTCTTACCATGAGTACTACGGTAATAGCTTATTCCCTATATGGGAAATTCGCTAAAAAATAATAAAAGTGATTTCGATTTTTTTCGATTACTGTGTTTGACGTAAGGTCCCAAATGGAGAAATTTTCAATTAGTTATTGAGCCATCGATATGCTTAGAAGTTCAAAATAGATTTTTATGTCAGGATTTCAAACAAGAAAATTCTACCCTTAAAATGTTCAAAAAGACAATTTTTTGTATTGTAATATGAATCCGTAAAGGCCTATGAGAGTATGTATTGATTGTGATTTAACGCTATACGCTGTTGTATCATTATTATCATTTATTAATACAAAGTCGATTCGTTTATCAGGGTTTTTGACAAGAACAATGACGGCTTGATCTCGTCGACAGAGCTGCGTCACGTGATGACAAACCTGGGAGAGAAGCTAACAGACGAGGAAGTTGACGATATGATCAAGGAGGCTGACCTCGACGGCGACGGCATGGTCAATTACGACGGTAATTATACTATACACAGTGTATATCAGGTACCCTTGCCTGTCATAGCAGAAGCCGGGGAGATATCCAACATTCATTCTATCAACTGACCTGACTTAATAAATAACTTCTATATAAGTATTTTATGTAATTGCGGCTTCATGTTAAAATATAAAAATGCTCCATCCAATATTTAATTCATATGCTAATACTTTCATAAATCTTACAGATGTATAGATTATGGTAGATATAAGAACTACTTTTTTATTCTGTTTGACTGGGCTTAATGAAGTGACCTGTAAGAATTGAATCGAACGCTTAAATGCAATTTTTTATACATAGATTAACACTCCTGTTATTTTATTCTCAGCAGTTTGAAATAATTTTAGGTGTATATAAAGGTACGGTATTTGAAAACGTACTTTGTTAAATAGAGAAATGTCTTTGCAACTTAAAAAAATAACCATGCATATAAAGTGTAGATATTACGCTTAAATATGTGGATATAAAAATTCCTTGTTTAGCCTCCGGATGTACAAATGTGTAACTATTCCAGTAACTATGTACCAGTAAAATATTCACTCAATTTATTTGAATTGGATGGACGAATTATGATCGTGTGGAAGTATAGCGAACATGTTTTGTTTTTAAATAACACACAGAATAAATATTCTATTTTGCTATTTTTGTATTATTTATTGAATTTAAAAGCGTTAACTTTGTGCTATAATATAGGCAGTAAAAGAAAACAAAAAAGGCTTTGCTGAAGAGCTAGTTTCATGCATTATGGTATTTTTTTATTATCCAAGCGATGTGATTAAAATTTGCCAAAAAAGGTTAACCTATCAAGGTATGGGTTTTTAATATATTAACCAGAAAGTCCTGAAATAACAATATCGTGTTTGACAGTTCTCGTGAAATTAAAACATTGTTGTTTGAAACATCACTTGTGGTAACACGATTTAATCTGAAATATTATGAAATTCACATTTGTAAATTCAACTTTACAAGTCGCAATTTTCTGGAGAATTCATTGTGTTTTATTAAAATATTTAGAGTTGATGGTTTGCTTTTACAGCTAAATACGAGTTCATAATACTGATTAATTTTATGATCAAATCATCAGGCACACGTTTACAGAACGTTGACATATTGACACGGTAAAGGTGGGAGTAAAACTCGCTCTTTTTACAGTAACAACTAAAGGTAAAATATTCACGATTTGTTTCAGAGTTTGTAACGATTCTGACATCAAAAAAATAAACGCTAGGAAGGTAGACTGAAGACGTCTCTGCATTCTAGCGGAGAAACCACTAACTACACGTCCACTATGCGATGCGCGCGCATCCCCATCGATAATTATTTTCAACCAGTTTTAAAATTTCATTTTATTCTACTTATACAATAAATATTACTTTGCTATTAATATTTTTCTCCAGGAGAGTACTTTAATCGTAGTATAATTTGTATATAATTTCTGTAAGTATTTTGTATCCGAAGTAGAATGATAATAAGGAGATTACAAACATATTTTTATATTGAATGACATTTGAAGGAATAATTTAGCTTTTTTAGACGTATTTTAATAGCAAAACTGCGTAGTAAGATTTACAAGTTTGAAAAAACATAACCAATGGAGTTTTCACAGCAGCTGAACGATCGATTCCCATGAATTTAGCTATGAGCACGTTGGCAAAATAAACTTTAAAAGCGATAAAGATCTTACTGCGCAGTTAAATTTAGCTATCGTTATGAAAATCATAGATTATTTTACTGTACAATCATATTAATGGTTTAAATTTTGTATACAATTACAATAATGGTTATTTTAAATTTTACTATTCGAACTGAAACAATCGATGAATAGGTTGTGTTAGGGTAGTCTTGGATTTCAAAAATACAGTTTTGGTTTAACTACAAAATAAACCTTCCCGGATATGCCCTTAGTAGTGAGTGAAGTAAATGACATAAAATTCACGTAAAGGGATGAACAGTTTAAATGAAACAAATTTATTTTACATTCCACCATTTCTTTTGGATGCCATTAACAAAGGCATGCCATAATCATTAAGGATTGGATCTAGACGATAACAATGAAAACATAAATTTTTAATTTTTGAAGCTTGCTAAATATGCATAGTAGAGAAAAGAAAATTTACTAATTAAAGTACACCGACAGAAAATCTGACTCTAAATGTTGATTAGCTATGGATTATGTTAAAACAAGAATCGAAATTTAATGTAGTTCCCTGAACCAGAAAAGTTTAATACAATCATTATAGTTTAATTTAATTTATCGGTTAGTGCTTAGAATTTGTTCACGAATATAAAACAATAGATCTTTAAACTTTTATCCTCATCAGGAATATTTACTAAAGTGATCACCTCACACATTCTTTTCCATCTTGAGCTTAAATTATTTCGTCACATGTAAAGCCACAATTATTTATTGCTACTTGCCTTAGAACACGAGGCCTAGTTAATCAAAATAAAAATAAAAACCACCACAGTGTAAATCTTACCACGTTTGTTCACATCATTTTGATTTAGTTATGTTTGTTTGATTATGTTTTTAATTTGTACATAGATAATAACCCAGTCTAAAGAAACTGGCAAGAAGGATGTTCAGTGTTAGAAAAGCTAGTTTATATAATATATGTTACCGATGTATGTATTGTTGTGTTAACGCATATTGTGAGCAGGTACTTATAAATATAACAAATTGTAAATCTATTTGTAAATCTATTTGTATTTCTCTAATGGATATTCAAGAAAACAAACACTGGATGTATAGACAAATAGTAATGGTTAAGAAAGGAGCTAGTCAAACTCACAAAGAAAACTATGCAGCAATTCACTTCATTAAACACTTATCATTTAATTTTGATTTAATAGGCAGCATTATTTAATAAAAGTAACGATAGTACAGTGAGTTATAACAATAAATATTTGAAATTATCACACCATATTCAGATGATAAATAGGCATTGGTTGAAATACTACACCATGTTGTACATATGCATACAGTTTTCACAAATATGATACTCTTCTTAAACTTAATTGTATAAAATTCGTTAACGAGTTAAACATTGATATCTTCAGTAGACCGTTAATAACCTTAATTTGGCTATTTCGTTTAAGAATATTTTCTAAATTTACGGTGGTCTTTTCATTAAGTTAAAAGCATCCCACTAAACAATGTTTCCAATGTAGATAGCCTTTAATTAGAATTTAAATGTGCATTTATAAAGACATCTGAAATATTATTAGTTACGCTTACCTGCTCACAATTAAAATAAGTGTTCTCAATAAATGTTTGTTTAGCAAGGAGATCAGCCAATCATGTATCCTTATACCCTCAGTAATATGAGCGGTTATTGGAATTTGTGTAATTCTTAGTAAAATCTATCTAAGCTAAATTAATATTGGTTTCAATTTGATACGGATATAGCTGTCAATAATCATTTTAAGTATTGATATTTTGAGGTAAAATATAGTCGTTGTTAATTTTAATTACATTAGTTAACAAGTATGTTTCACAGTTTATTTTTTTACGAGATTCGTTCTCTTATTATGTGCGATCATATTATTTCAGGGAATTCTAATATATTACTGTGTTCATAATATTAATACTCGCGTACAAATATATTAAATGCAGTTTTTGTAACAATATCAACTGAAATGTTGAGTGGAATTAGTGTATATTATTGATTGCATGATATGAATATGTTGCTGTTGTTATTGTCATAGCCCAGAGTTAGGAACGGTTGGCTCCATTGGTGCCATTTATTTATTTAGCTTTATACAGCATTTTTTAATTAGTTTACAAACTAGGTTAAGAGATTTGTAAGATCTTGCTTCCACAGCAAATGTTTTCTTAGCCCGATAAGATACATATTTGTAAATTAATTACTTTAGTAAGTAATGACTTTGATACGTTAAACGATACGTTTTGTAATGTTAGTTAGTATTGGTTGGTTTGTTTGTTCGTTCGAATTTGATGATACCAATAGATTATTGTTGATGAAAAATATCTAATTATTAGGAAAATATATTCATTCACTGTTATATTCAACAAAATAAACTTAACAGAGTTAAGAATTTTATATATTAGTTTTCAGAAGAATATTTTCATCCCGGTAACAGTACGAGGGAAAAAAACTTATGACACAGAACGTGTACATTCCACCAAGTACGCGATGGTACTAGTAGATTGCTTCAGTAATAAACTTAAGACACTAACTCTTAAATAAACGACATAATCAATACCAATCTTGAATATTCAACTAAACAATACCCACTTAATAAAATGGTTGTTAAATAATACGGAGGAAGAATCCCCATTGTTGTCACGTGAATATAGTTTTATAGTGAAGAAACTATTAATGATGTTGATGCCAGAGTCTATAACAAGAAATGTTACAAATATTTTGTAATACTGACTTGTAATACTTAAGCTCGCGATCACTTAGAATAATCAATCTATTTCTATTCAAGGTAGTGCGTATTTGTTACATCGTCCGAAGGTTAGCTGGAAAGAAGGAATATGCTTAATGTCTACTGTAGATTCGTAGAAACCCATGTTAGTTAGCGGCCTTGGCCAGTGTTGATGTTTCTATGTATATAGTACGGGCTGTATGTGTAGCAGGTGTATGCATGTAGAGTGAAGTAGGTGAACTGTGGTTGTCTTACCTTGTACGGTGGTAGTGTGTGAGGAACATTTTTAAATATTTAAAACTATTATTTATTCACGCTGAGCCCCCGGAGATGAAAAAGCTCGGCAATGGTTAAATTGTTTAACTAATTCCTTTATAGGTCTAGTTTTTTTAAATTTCTAAGTTAGTTTTCTCCTTTTCTTTCTTCACTCCATTTCGTTCCAGCCCTTGGGGATTTTGTCTCCGGTTTAGGTTACTTTTTTGAACAAAGTTTCTTAATTAAATGCTTTATTTTTAATTTTGGGCTGTTATTAACCTGGCCATATAATAAAATATTTATTTCACATTGCTTTTGTTAAACTATTACATGTAAAGTTTGTATTAAAACACAAAGTTGAAGATATTTGCAGCTAAATGTAAGGGGTTTCAAAATGTTAACTTTAGATTAAACAATTCTGATCTTGTTAACATCTCACACTGCCACCTAAAGCCATTAATGACTGGTGAAAACCCAAGATACGCCTCTGATGAACACATAGATCTCCGTTACTGCGTTTTAGGATTGATATTTTATGCTGATGCAAGATGGCGGATCGAATGTACTGTCCGAAGTTTATACTTCAGCGTCATTGTTTAATATAATTAAAAGATCTTGTTGTTCTTTTATTTAACACCCATTCAGTAGTTGGTTCATTAATATTTGTTGTTAGCTTTGATAACATCCACCTTAGAATCAAATTTTGAATAACGATAGATAAATACCCCCGCCACAGCTAACCTGCAGACTTAGCGAATTTCCATTTTCCTGATTGGATTTACACTAAAATGTCTCCTTAAAAATATCACATTTGTTCCCTATTTAATCGTAATTAGTTTAACGAGTACTTAGGTTTGCTGCAACAGGGAGGGTAAAAAAGTTTTTTTTTTAATTTAAAATGTTAAAGGTACTGTAGTTTAGTAAGAAATTAATGTATTTTCAAAATTTTATCAAAATGTGTTTATAAACAAGCAAACTACAACAGTTGACTTATTCTCCATAAGAATAACATGGGTATTTTAAAATTAAATTTTTTTTGAATTTTATTCGTAACAATTAGGCGCATAATAACGCTTCAATATACTAAATTATTTGTTTTTTTAAGCTCTACAAAATTGTTTAGAAAAAAAGTAAAGTAAAGTAAGTAAATGAAAAGTGTTAAAAGAAAGCAGCTATAGGGGTGTTCATTTGAAAACGTTCCATATAAAATGTTGTGTAAGGCTTTTAACTGACACAAGTAGAAGTAGTTGGTCAATTTGTAATGAATCCTAATACATCGTTGCGAAAATGGCAAAGTGTTTTCACAGAAATGTAGTTAATTTTACCATACAAAATTACGCTTTTCTACTGCAATTGTTTAATGGTAGGAGATAGAAAGAAAACTTAAACACGTAAAATATTTGTTTAAAAAGAACTTTTCAAATCATATAAAATGTATTATATATTTCTGTTTAAAGGTCTTGAATTTTCGGCTTTTTTAATTGCAAAATAACACGAAAAATTCACTTACTACAAGTTATTTTAAATAGTAGGTCAACAATAAGCTTGAAAAAGATTTAGTGCTTTTCCGATCAGTGGTTAGGATAATATGTTAAACAACTTCATAGTCTTTTTTTTTAAACGTGTTGACCCACCCTGTAAATATGGTTAAAGATGAACTTTTTTTATACAAAAATTATCGGGGTGATTAGTCCTTAATTGATACACCCCAAAGTATATCCTAAATTGATGTATCACACAACCTATGTTTACATTTGAAAATATCTCAAAAAGCGTTCATACCCCACAAGTTGTGCTCTTTTGGGACATTTTTCTATATTTTAAATGTGTTTATTGGATTTGGCAAGGCCAACCTACGGGGAAATGAGAACGAACAAGTGTTAAAAGCCTTACCTTTGTAAACAACAGAAATGGATGGTTTTAAATTTCACACCCTGTTTATTAGCATTAAAATGGTGGGTATAATTTGTGAAAATAACTTGATTATTTTAGATTTATACTATACTGAGATACTATACAAGAGATAGGGTATTTCAAAGTAAAGATAAGTGAAAGGTGACAGTTTTGTTAATGACTGAGCTCCGCTGGTTCTTTACCTACTATCGCAAAAGAGATTAGGAGCTTGATACTCCTAAGACAGCCGGATCAAGTCTTAAACCATCATGAGGTTTCGCTGTGTCAACCTAGCAGTTATTACTTAGGCTAGATCCACTGTCAGCCTGATGTGACCCACCAGTTATTTTTTAGGCTAGATCCACTGTCAGCCTGATGTGACCCACCAGTTACTACTTAGGCTAGATACACTGTCAGCCTGATGTGACCCACCAGTTATTACTTAGGCTAGATCCACTGTCAGCCTGATGTGACCCACCAGTTATTACTTAGGCTAGATCTACTGTCAGCCTGATGTGACCCACCAGTTAGGACCCACCAGTTATTACTTAGGCTAGATCCACTGTCAGCCTGATGTGACCCACCAGTTATTACTTAGGCTAGATCCACTGTCAGCCTGATGTGACCCACCAGTTATTACTTAGGCTAGAACCACTGTCAGCCTGATGTGACCCACCAGTTATTACTTAGGCTAGATCCACTGTCAGCCTGATGTGACCCACCAGTTATTACTTAGGCTAGATCTACTGTCAGCCTGATGTGACCCACCAGTTACTACTTAGGCTAGATCCACTGTCAGCCTGATGTGACCCACCAGTTATTACTTAGGCTAGATCTACTGTCAGCCTGATGTGACCCACCAGTTATTACTTAGGCTAGATCTACTGTCAGCCTGATGTGACCCACCAGTTACTACTTAGGCTAGATCCACTGTCAGCCTGATGTGACCCACCAGTTATTACTTAGGCTAGATCCACTGTCAGCCTGATGTGACCCACCAGTTATTACTTAGGCTAGATCTACTGTCAGCCTGATGTGACCCACCAGTTACTACTTAGGCTAGATCCACTGTCAGCCTGATGTGACCCACCAGTTATTACTTAGGCTAGATCCACTGTCAGCCTGATGTGACCCACCAGTTACTACTTAGGCTAGATCCACTGTCAGCCTGATGTGACCCACCAGTTACTACTTAGGCTAGATCCACTGTCAGCCTGATGTGACCCGCCAGTTATTACTTAGGCTAGATCTACTGTCAGCCTGATGTGACCCACCAGTTACTACTTAGGCTAGATCCACTGTCAGCCTGATGTGACCCGCCAGTTATTACTTAGGCTAGATCTACTGTCAGCCTGATGTGACCCACCAGTTATTACTTAGGCTAGATCCACTGTCAGCCTGATGTGACCCGCCAGTTATTACTTAGGCTAGATCCACTGTCAGCCTGATGTGACCCACCAGTTATTACTTAGGCTAGATCCACTGTCAGCATGATGTGACCCACCAGTTATTACTTAGGCTAGATCCACTGTCAGCATGATGTGACCCACCAGTTATTACTTAGGCTAGATCCACTGTCAGCCTGATGTGACCCACCAGTTATTACTTAGGCTAGATCCACTGTCAGCCTGATGTGACCCACCAGTTATTACTTAGGCTAGATCCACTGTCAGCCTGATGTGACCAACCAGTTACATAGGCTAGATCCACTGTCAGCCTGATGTGACTGATTTGAGACGGATAAGGGTTTGCTGATGAATGTGAAAGGAGTATAAAATGCCACAAGGTAAGATATCTTCAATACTGTTACAACTAGAACCTCTAGAATTCTCCAATAGGTATAGGATAGTTTGGCTTCATTCAGTATTTGATACTACAGAGACATTATTTTTATATTCAAACTAGAGATATCCAAAATGGCTAGAGTACAACTATATCTTTTTCTATAAATGGAAAGTGTTTGAAAGTAAACAAACTTGACTGGTCTGAATTTCTGGAATGGCGACCATACAAATGTAGGTATTTTATGGATGGAGATGGGTGTAGGATGAGTGGCGTGATCTTGTTAGTGACTAAGGCCGACATGTTCCATACACAGATATTAATTACAAGCCCATACAACGAATGGAAACTGGGGACCTACACTGCCCAGCTAACCCAAAGTGTCGTAATTAACAAAAAGTGGATTTTGAGAAAACTCAATTCAAAGTTCACTATATTGCTGAATTTTCCCCCTCTAGTACTATTTTACTTTTATTTTTACCAAATGATAGATACATTCATGTTAAATAAATGTGGCAAGTTAATTTGATTGTTCTTGATATTAAATCTATTACTTATTTAATACGCAAGCAGGTTTTTTGTGACAATTACTCCTCCGAAACTACTGAACAGATTGACATGTTTTTGGTGTCATTGGAAAGAGCGTAACGTGAAGTTGTGCAGGAAACTTTCTTTCTAGGGAAATAATTAAAGAGTGAGGCCCTGGGGGTCTTTAATTTTTGTATTCCTCCATAAGATTAACATGGGAAACAAACATTGTTATGAAACTCCAGCTGTTGTCAGAAATTAAAAGTGAGAAGAACATATGTCAATTGTAAAATTATGACAGAGAGGTTATGCAGAAAATCAGGTGGGGTAGCTTATGGTTATTTGGTGCTACTAAAATAAAGACTGAAATTTGCAAACCTACTGGTGACAATGAGTGGTACCATGCAGCCTACATTATCATTGACAAAGACCAACATGGACAACCTATTGCGGCTATAAGTGGAAAACATTTCTACAATACACTGAAAACCAAATCAGCTTTTGGAAATGATAAAATATTTACATGAAATGTTGATATATTGAACTGTTAAGTATGTTATGAGTATTATCATTAGTAACGTAATCTTTGAGTTGACTCTTTTAAACTCATCTAAATTTATGACTTATATTTCTTCTTAAATAAGTTATTTGTTTTTAAATAACTTATTTGCAATTGCTCGATTTAGAGCAACATGTACACTAGTATAGATTTAATACGCAAGCAGGTTTTTTGTGACAATTACTCCTCCAAAACTACTGAACCGATTGACATGTTTTTGGTGTCATTGGAAAAGGCGTAACGTGAAGTTGTGCAGGAAACTTTATTTTTAGGGAAATAATTAGAGAGTGAGGCCCTGGGGCCCTTTAAAGTTTCGTATTTCTCGATAAGATACATAAGATCTTAACATGGGAAACAAAAATTGTTATGAAACTCCAGCTGTTTTCAGATATTAAAAGTGAGAAGAAGAACATAGTATTGTAACGTAATTGTAAACAGTCAATAAGTTTGCTAATTTAAAAGTTTGCTACAAAGTACAAACTTACTGAGTTATTTACTGAGTTAGTTGAAATGAAATATTTACTATTTGAATTTGGGTTGGCATAAATAGTACAATGGAAAAAAGCGAGAGAGCCTTGATATACAAAAAAGAAAACTGAATTAACACTGTGCTGCATTTCTTAGTAATCGTTAAAAGAACCGATTTGCAAACTATGGAAACATAGGAAAGTCATAGAACACCACCAACGAGAAGAAACAGAAATAATGTTTTTTTCGTTATTATGGACAACTTAATGCGGCTATGAGTAAGGCTATTTGTAGAAAACACTGAAAAACAAGATCAGCTTTTGAAAAATGATATTTACAAGAAATGTTGATTATCTTGATCTTTTATGTACATCTTGAGTATTTTCATAATCTTTGAGTCGACTCTTTTTTTAAGTCATCAGAAATTATGGCTGTTATTTGTTTTAAAATAAGACCTGTAATACTTAGAAATTGCTCGAATTCAAGCAACAGGTACACTAGTAAGTAAATAAAATGATGATAAAAAGACATGTCGTACATACGGCGGTTATATAAGTAATATACGTATTTATTTGTAGATAGAGTGCCGTAAGTAACAAGGAAAGCTTTCATAAAGGAATAGTATTTTATTAATATAAAATTAATCACCATTATTTTTTCTCAAAATTATTTAATATTTGTTTAAAGTCAATTTTTAATATATAATAATATTTTTATGTAAATTAACAACATGTTACAAGTACTTAGGGTTGTAAATAATAAGTTATGGGACATTCTGAAATAATACTAAAATTCATTGTATGGTGAAAAACAAAGTGATACAAAATTACATTAAGAAATTCTGAATGAAAAATTAATTGCATAATGAAGTAAAGTTACCATAATGTGAAAAATTAGTCATAGCAAGACAGGTTTCTGTGAACAATATGGTAATGGTTGTTATATACATAAATGAGGAACAAAATTTAAAAACTGAACTGGTGTTTTTAAAGTTAAAATTTACATGAGGAAATTATGAATGAAAAAGTAATTAATTGCATAATGAAGTAAAGTACAATAACATGACAAAAAGTGGTCATAGTAAGACAGGTTTCAGTTTACACTATGACAATTGTTTGGCCTCTTGAAACTATAATCTATTATATACAAAAATGTGGAACAAAGTTTTTTTCAAACTTTTCTGTCAAGCCTTATCTAAATTAAACTATTTTAATTTAACAATCTCACTAATGCTTACTAGACAAACACTTATTTTACTATTTTATTGTAACAATCACTAATGCTTACCAGAGAAAAAATATAAGTTAGGTAACAAAGTAAAGTCTGTTAACAAAAAAAAATGATTCATCCTACAGAAATTGACAATTTTAAGTTTAAGCTTTTTTTATGAAGTGTTGTTTTTTAATTGGATTCATATTAAAATGTTGCATAACAACTGATCTAGACATAATCAATCAGAAAAAATAAATTCTCATAATTTTCTCAGGATTTCATAGAAGACAAAGTTACTAATCCTCACCTCTGTTAACTGGTTTTATTACCATTTGAGTTTAAGATTAAAAAAAGTAAAACAAAAATTGTTATAGGTAAGTATTAGGACTTTCAGAGAATAGGCATAATGTAGTGTCATTATCAAGATATCTATCTATATATAATTCAGTTTTAAAAATCTTTGTACAACTAAATCTAGAGTTCTACTGGACCGATTTTATTAATTAATGGGTCGTTGGAAAGGTTAAGTCGTGTAGATTTGCAAATAATTATGAAAGTTTGTTTTTGTTATGATTTATGGTGAAAAGTTAAAAAAAAAACATGTTTTCCATGAGAAATACATTGAAAACGGTGTTTTTCACACTTTTTATTTGCGTGCGACTTTTAGCTGTCATTTTTTAATATTTCCAAGAAGTGCATGGTATCAATTTGTAGGAAACTTTATTCTCTTTCAGAATATTAAACTCCACTTTGGTCGATTTCCTCACCATTTAAAAGGTATTTGCAAAAAATCTAAGCAACCTCCGAATTTTTAGTAATGAGAAAATATTGAGTTTGGGATATTTTTGTTAAACTTTGTACAACTAAATCTAGACTTCTACTGGACCGATTTTGTTAATTAATGAGTCATTAGAAAGCCTAACTCATGTAAATTTGCAAATAATTATAAAATTGTGATTTTATAAAATATTTGTGGTGAAAAAGAAAAAATAACAAAGATACATTAAAAACTGCTTTTTTAAAGTTTCTGTTTTCAAGATTCTATTTGTAGCCAGATTTTGGCTGCCTTTATTAAGTATTTTAAAGAAATGCATAGTAGTTATTTAAAGTAAATTTTATTCTCTTTCAGAATATCACATTAAGTTTGGTCGATTTTCTCTCCATTTAAAAGATATTGGCAATAAACTAAGTGATCTCCAAATTTATAGTGGTGAGAAAATACTGAATTAGATATATTTTTGTTAAACTTTGTACAACTAAATCTAGACTTCTACCGGACCGATTTTGTTACTTAATGGGTCGTTGGAAAGCCTAATTTGTGTAGATTTGCAAATAATTATGAAAGTTTAATTTTATTAGATATTTGAGGTGAAAAAAAAAAAAAAAATAATACATTTAAAACTACTTTTTTCCAAGTTTATATTTCTAATTTTATATTTGTAGCCAACTTTAGGCTGCCTTTATTGAATATTTTCAAGAAGTACATGATAGTAATTTGTAGGAAATTTTATTCTCTTTCAGAATATCACCTTCCACTTTTGTCGATTTCCTCAAGATTTCAAAGTTATTTGCAAAAACGTTAAGCAACCTCCAAATTTATAGTAGTGAGAAAATACTGAATTAAAGATGTTGTTGTTAAGCTTTGTACAATTAAATCTACAGTTCTACTGAACCAATTTTATTAATTAATAGGTCATTGGATAGCCTAATTTGTGAAGATTTTCAAATAATTATGAAAGTACTGTTGAGGTTGCAAGCAAGATCGTTTGGCTATAAATCGATGATAAATAACTCCATTTTTTTTACAATTTTCGTTGGTCGTGATTTATCTGTGTGCTTTAATGAAATGGAAGCTGGTATTTCAATGAAGGTTCTTAGGTCAAAACAAGAATAACGTAATTAGAATTAAGTAAATATATCTATAAAACTTAATTCCATATTCAATATATAATCAAATTTATATTTTCTGATTGAGCGATACAGTATCTTGAACTTAACTGATTAAAACTATCAATACCTCAAGTGAAAGCCTTTGAAGTATTTTAGGACAAAGACATATAAAATAACTTAAATAAAAATAGAGTTACGTATCATTGATTGCAGATAGGTACTAAAACCATTGTAATTATTGTTGATTCGTGATTCAGCAGTGTGCTTTAGGTAGTCCAATCTTAATAATCAATAGCTAAAATGAGAGCTGGTATTTCACTTAAGGTTTTTAGACCAAAATGTATAATGTAATTAGAACTGCTGGAATACATCGTTAATTGAAGTGAAAAAATTCTTTCGTCGAGTAATACATTAGATAAATTAATGATGATGCTTGATGACAAATATGTGCTTGCATAGCTTTAAGAAAAAAATTATGAAAATCGGGAGGGTAGAAGAGCCCTCCTGTAAACCATCGCCAGCCTGCGAAACATTGAACTCGAAAAAACCAAATTTAACTCCCATAAGAAATGTACAGGGAGGCAGTTTGTGCATAACTCGAAATATACGTCAAAATGAATGCCGATGCTTGATGGCAAATTTGCGGTACGTCCATACCTTTTTAAGGCCAAAATTATGAAAATCAGTCGGGTAGAAGAGCTAACACGACTCGGTGTTTCTAATTAATTTTTCTTTGATTAAATGTTGTTGTTAACCATTTGCATTTGTGTTTAAAGTGTGTTCCTTATGTTAATTGTGTGATTCTAATGTTATGTGCTTAAACTGTACAATTAATATTAGTGAGTAAAGTGGTGTATGGATTTCATAACCATTATTTTACTAGAGACCGTTGTATTTAACCACAACGGGCACTGTTGCTAGTCTTATTATAATTAACAGTACTTAAAATCACCTCACCTCCGTGATAAATTAGTAAAAATTGAAATATTCCCTCCTCATTAAAGTCCATGTTATTCTTATTCTCACAGGTTGAACTGTTAAATCTACTCTAACTTTTGGAAGCCATCTTGCTTTTGTTGTTTAGTTGATTTGTTTCCAAATCTGTTGGAAAAACATTTTTCAAAACTATTCAATGTTTAGGTAATTAGTTAATCCCTAGATTGCTAGTTAATAGTGTTCAATCTAAGAAACTAATAAAATACTTATTTTTTTATTTATCAAACTGAAACCAACCAGGTGAAGAAACCAACCATCTTCGGCGAAGAATTCCAAACAGGCCATTGTTTTACTTTGATATTTTTACATTAATTGGCATTTATATTTTGTACATGTTAAAATGTACCGAAAACATGTCCTCTTGGAGTAGCATGGGATTAACACATGTTTATAAATGTTAAACAATAAAGTGGTGCACCTTACGGAGATGCATGAAACTACATGGAGTATCATGTCATTGGTTAGTGCTACACTCTAGCGAGCAATATTGCAACTTCATATTGCAAGGGTTAAATATAGAACGAAACAAACCCTTTTGGAAATCTTGAATTTCAGTGTCAAATCTAAGCATTCAATCATTAATCTAGCATTAGTCTGATCAATAATCACTTCGTTAATTAAGTACCAAAAATAGCCTACTAATTTATATTTTGCATACCATATTTTGTGGCCATTTTATATTTAAGTAAACAATCAAAAAATTCTGTATATTAACAATAAGATATGCCAGTTTTAAACAGAATGAACTACTAAGTAACCGTAGCAAAACAAAATAAAACTTTTAACAATTATTTAATAACAAAACATATCAATTTTATTAATACTATTTATTTGTTCTTTAGTTCCATTTTGCCTGGAATCTGTGATTGTATGCATTTACGCAACACGACTCTAAATAATTACACTCTCTATTCAAATTTATAATGTAATAGTATAAGTAATATTTCAATATTTCAAATTAAAACATTAGGTCACCATTAGGTCTTGATGTTTTAAATTAATGTACTGTATCCTTCTCGCCCTCTAAACCTTATATAAACTAAAAGGGCAAAAAATCCAGTATATTCAATTTTTTTTCGGATCAAATTTAACAATACAAAACCCTCTCGCTGCAGCAAACATGTTGAATGTACGAACTTACACAGGGTGTTTTTTTAAAAACTTGCATCTTTATTTATGTAAAAACCGCAATAGATAGAAATATGCAGTTGGTGGGAATCATCTATTGACGTAGGGGGCACAATGTTTTTGAATTCAACGTTACATTCACATTCCCCCCCTCTTCCCCCCTGCCCCAAACTTAATTTTTTTAAATAGCAAGGTTTCCCTTGTGACATATCAAATAAAAGAGCATGAAAAAAGAAAATGTTTGATGAAAAAAATTGAAAATCGGTTCATAAATTTGTGAGATATTCCCCCCCCCCCTTTTCCCCTACCCATAAGTTGTTCTTTGATAGCAAGGTACCCGCCCTTGTGACATATCAAATGAAAAATAAATTTCACCAAACATTTTCTTTTTTCATGCTCTTTAATTTTTTATCTCACAAGGGGTACCTTGCTATTAAAAAAAAAATTAAGTTCCGGGGAGGGGGACGGGGAAATATCTCGCAAATTTATGAACCGATTTTCAATTTTTTTTCATCAAACATTTTCTTTTTTCATGCTCTTTCATTTGATATGTCACAAGGGGTACCTTGCTATTTTTAAAAATTAGGTTGGGGGCAGGGGGGAAAGGGGGGGAATGTGATTGTAACGTAGAATTCAAAACAATTGGGCCCCCTACGTCAATAGATGATTCCCGCAAACTGCATATTTCTATCTGTTGCGGTTTTTACATAAATAAAGATGCAAGTTTTAAAAAAAACACCCTGTATACATGTACACACTGAATATACATGACGTATTTGTCTTATTGAACTGTCCTAAAATATTTAAATAAATGGAATTTTTGGGTTTAGGGATTCTCCCCTGGAAAAGCAAAAAGTAAAGTTATTCCAGGTCGAGCCCACACCACCTAAAATAATAGGTTTTTATACAGAAGACATTTGCTGAAAGTAAAGAGTAAAGAGCATCCATTCTGTGCTAAACTGAATAGGTAAATCAAACTTAAATATCATCATTGAGCATTGAGCATTGAGAGAGCCACGCACATCAAAGTAAATATACAAAGCTATAATAATTAATTAGCTAAATATTTAAAGCTGAATATATATGAAAGGTGTTTGTGGAATGAAATGAAATGATTTGTGTAGACTTGTTATTGATGAAAATCAGACATTTATTTAGCCAGGACCAATTAAATCCTCAATAATAAATGACTATATGGGTCCAGTTTCCAACCATCAAACCAACGCTTGTCCAACTCTGTCCAACTCTTACTTTAGGCTCTGATACTTAAAATAACGGAATGGATACCTCACTATTCAAATTCAAATATATAAGTAAGTTTACTAAATAAAGAAAATGTATAGGTGGTTTAAGGTGAAATGGAAATCCTTAGTGAAATTGAAAACATTGAAACGTCAATAAACTCTTTACTTTTTGTCAACTTAGAGGATCAAACTAAGGATTGTTGTCACAAGTCTAAAAAGTTCAAAACACACCAAAGTCACGGAGTTGTCAAAGTATTATTACTCAACAACTTCATCCATTAGCAAGTTTTTCATTCTTTATCCATCAGAGACGTTCAACTTTTAAGGCTTTACGAGAAATTACAGTAAAACAGTCTAGGTAATTTATTTTAATGTGTCTGTTTAGATCTTTTACTAAAACAACTGAATCTACAAAAAGAGTTTCTCTGGCTGTTTTATTTCATAAATTGCATTAAGTAATTACTTGGGGACTCGGAGTTTAAAATAGGCGTATACTTTTATAGATCTGTATGTGTATAAGCTAGTTTTGGCATGTTTATATCTTCATCAAGTAGGATTACATTTACCTATTTAAGCCTATTCTTGACTCTATTTTATTTTCTTTTTTGTTACTCGATGTCATTGAAGTATAACGCGTGGTTAGTTATTTCGTCATATATTCGTCTTTTAAACTGAACTATAGTTAATACAATGATAAAATAAAATCTTAAACAAAAAGGATTAAATATAAAAGTATATACACAGTTTCATGATTTTATATCTGTAGGTCAAGACGGTTAAATTAATAAGTTTACCTACAGCTGTTTTTTAAAGTAGCCGTTTCAGTTCAGTTCTTAGAGTTGAAAAATTTCACTTAACAGCATTGTTTACTCGCACAACAGCATAGTTTTACTTAACAACACGGGTAGTGGACCAATGAGTATCAAGGATTGAGAGAGTTTAAATAAAATTGTAATGCTTTGAACTTCGAAGACGGCTGATTTTGCTGCAGTGTGACGACAAAATTATTGAAATTTTTAAACAAAAACTGACTCTTTAAGAACAGACCCTATATAAAATATATTTTTTTTTACTTAAAACTAAGATTTTACAAACAATATTTAGAGGAAAGTGGTGGAGCAGTTTGTACACGCAAACGTACTCATATTAAAGTACCGGATACGCATTCCTAAGTGTGAAGCTACTCATTATGATTTTTTCTTTTCTGTCCATACAGTGAAAAACTAGAATAATTTTGAATGTTCATAAACAAGTCCAAAAATGTAAATTTTACATAAAATAAGAATGCACATATTATGTTTTCATGTAGGATACAAATGGATAGGTTTTTATGCACGCTTGACATTGAGATTTTCAATATAACAAGCTTAACCTAAAGATAAATCTACGTAAGCTTACGTAAAGTACGCATACAATGTTAAAACACTGCAATGTTATGCTGTATTTTCAAAAGTAAGAGGCTTTGATATAAGTAAAAATGCAAAGATTTCCTAAGCCTTATTTTAGAATGTAAGAACCAGTAAGAACGAATCATCCAAGTAGCTTACTTTGATCTTACTTCTAAATTATTTCCCGGTTAGAACCATTCAACGGTCTCTTTGCAGAAATAAACCGTTCAAAGAAATTATTATTACAAATCTTCAACTAAATAACCTACGTTCTTTATTCTCATTTTAAAACTATATCAAACTTCATAACAAAATATCGAATTATGTTTGTCTATAAACTATCTTAGTTTAAAAGTATGTTTACGTTAAATGATACCGAAATATTACGGATTTTTTCGAATCTATTCTATAATAATTCATTGTGCAATATTTAGATGATATACAAAAAACAATAAAAAACTGGAAAAACTAGTATCAAGCAAGGATTATAATTTATGAAATATAAAGTAGTAGGCCTATCTACAGATGTGACTATCAATATAAAAAAAAAATAAATACCAGCTCGTTGATTACATTTATAATGGTTCATATTGCTATAGTTCATATAGTTAGTAATATAGAATCCTCAAATTTTATATGAAGCAAAAGAATAATAGAAATAAAATAAAGACTAGGGCATGTCACCTGAAATAATTGACCCAACTTCAGATTAAATATACGAAAACATGTTATATTATATGACGATATTTTAAGTAAAGTTACATAGTACTTATAATTGGTTACAGGTTTATTTTCATAATTTGAGTTGTTCGAAATAGTGTCATCGTTTAGTTACTAGTGCATTTCCTTCTGGCGACAATCAGTAATAAATATTTTATGTATGCATGCTGAAATCAAACAACTCTATCATGCAAAGGATGTTTTATCGTAAAGGAACCCTAAGTAAGGGCTTACTAAGGCTTAAGTAAACCCTGCCTTTCCACGTGCATACTTTACTTAGCGATCATCCTGGATATACATTACCCACTTTTTGGTTGTTTCCTTATGTGATTTTCTTTTTCTAGCACTTTTTTACATTTTACTATAACTAAATTATGTAATTAGGCTGATGAAGAAAACATTTCACGTTAAGCTGTATTAAATATTTATTTCTAGAGACAATATTAAATTTTTAAGTTTGGCATAAACTGTTTAAATGTAGATGTTATTTGGTAACTGGTAACTGGTTTTAAACTGTAACCAATCTAAGCAAAATTATTCACTTGGTTTACATAATATATTTAAGTAGTCTATGTATGAAGAGCTATTTTACCAAATATTATGTAAATAATTGAAAACAAAACTATGTTTAGATTTTACGATTTCTCAGTAACTCCACTTGTGTCAGAAGTGAATAAGATATTTTCAAACACTTCTGCAGAAGCTACTTTATGTTCAAAGAAAACATTTCTCAACATCCTTGAACAAAAACATTTCCAAACGTTTATATTGGCTATTATATTATAATAATATTATGCACTCTGTCCCTTTGGGTAATATCGGTCTGGTATTGTGCTTTTTAGTTATGTATTAGAGTGATTTGTGTGTTTTTTTAATTAGTTGTTGGGTGAAAGATAATTCTTACAATCAAAAATAACTGATTAAACAAATAAAGCACACTTGTGATAGTTTTAATAATGCTTAGATTACGATATTTTTTTGTAATTCAACTGATAAGTTAACATATATTGAACACTAATAAATTATCTAATTAAGACACATTGAAAAATGAAAACTAGCCTGTTAGATTATATTATAACGTACAATTATAAGATTCACATGTTCATACTATAGAGAGACATGTCTATACTATGTATAGTATTTATAGAAATCTAGTTACCCGTTACATTATTTGAACAAATATATCCAATCTAGTGAAACAAGTATACCACACCTTTCTGAACAATAACAACAATAATGATAAATAAAATCAAGTAGACCTCAAAAATTAAGTTTGAGGTGTATTAAAAGAGCTTCGGTGCTGACAAAGGAATTTAACTAGTTATTCCTTAAGGATAGCAGGTTCTATAATCTTTTAGTACAGCAATAGTTTGATTATGAGCTTAAACATTTTCTTGGTCTCATCAAAGGTGTACAAATATAGTTTTTGTTGACTCCCTTATTTTATAGCCTAACTAAAATAACGTCTTGTCGGTTTGTATGCTGCCAGTAGTTATTGCAGTAGTCTTTTTCCAGTAGTTTGTATCCTGTCTTCCAACAATTCCCTCTCAATACAATACGCCAAATCTTTAGATAATAAGCCAACTTTCTTTTTAGTAAAACATATTTTATTTCCACTACACTGCAAGGTGTCTTAAGATTTGTTCAAGTAATCATGTACATTCAAAAGTTGAAGGGGGTATTTAAATTTTTTATTAGCACTAAACGTATACTTTTTACAATTTAATAATGTATTTATTTATGCTTAAAAACGTTGATCAGTCCTTGTACGAAGCACATTAGTTAGCAAATTACAGGTTCTTGTGGGTAATGGTTAACACCATAAACAACATTAGCAATGATTTGTTGTTATTTGGACGTTAGAGATATATTTAGGTTAAGTCGCTTCTCTGTTCCAATAAACAAAGACTACTTTGTCAGTATCACCGAGCCATTAGGAGAACGCAAACAAACATTTGAGATAAAGTGAAACAAAAACTATTCTTTATATAAACAGTGCTGGTCTTCAACTGCTTTCATTAAATCTTGCAAATCCAATTCATTGTACAAACACATTTATGTGTTGGGTACACTGATTTCTATGCTTAAGAATAATTCTTCACATAAAGATCACTATATGATTAAGAGTGTAACTTTATCACTATAATATGTAAGGATTATCATTTTTGCAATCTATAAAAAACACTGACCTATAAACGCTAACTCTTACCAAGTTAAAAACATTAATTTATTTTATGTTTATTTCATCATTTTATTCTATTTATTGTAAGCAAGCTTAACATATGGTCTACAAGTGACTAAGCAGCATGTGAGTATGATTGTACCATACAAATGTTGTACCAAAGTAGCAAAAATATGTTTTCCTACAGTTACCTAACAATGTACATGTTCTCTCACTGATTTGAGAAAGCAAAGTGGCCAATTCGCTCATCAGTGAGACAATGTTAACATTGTCTCACTCTAATTACTTTGTCTCACTCCAGATTTGCAACGTGAAGGCACGAAATAGTGAGCGCGTAACATGCATGCAACGTCGTATGCGCGCGAAATACGTTGGCAGCACTGGCTGTAAATCAGCTGGTCAGCTGTTGTACTGTTGTATTTGTCACTTCACATTAAATGTTATATTAAAAGTTCACTTCTGTGTAAAAATAGGTTATGTTTCTTCACAATTTTTTTTGTTTTATGGTAACTGTAGGAAAAGTATAATGTGCAACTCGAGTTCAAAGTACAATTGCCTCACTCGAGAAACCATTCCTCACTCGCCTACGGCTCGTGAGTAAGGATTTCTCTCGAGTGAGTCAATTGCTCACTTTTCTCACTAGTTGCACAAATAACTATTTTTAAAGGAACAAACCAATTAGAGACAAACATAGAAAATAATTGAAAACAACATTGTACTTTTACCTATTTACCTCTTAGGGGTATTGCTACAAGTTTATCTAAAATGTATTGTCCTCTTGTTGGTTATTTATTTATATTAATATAAAGTATTTTAACTTGCTAAACTCTGATTAATATTGCGAGGCAAAATATAGGCCTACTTTAATATAAAACCTAAAGCATTGGATCAAATAATCAGCGTAAATGGACCTATATAAACTGCGTAATTTAGTATAATTACTTTTAATATCATAATTTAGTGTTGTACTACTAACTATTAAGTGGTTAATAAATCTAAAAAGCTCAATAAATTGGAGGCATTAAGTTGGTAAAACGTATCATATTATAACTCTTAACGTGCACGTTCGTTTGCGTTATAAACATACTTTATTTGGAACTTTTAGGAACAGAAAACTTTTGCTTTTACCAGCAAGTGTCATTCAAGAGATGACAAGTATCTTTTAATTTACTAAACATTTTATCCACCGGGAGAAAGTCTGTTTTTAAGATAAGTTTGTAATTTAATGTATTATTACCTGTAATGTAAAATATAACATAAAGTAACTCGGGGGACAAGCCTTGTTTGTAGTAGTTAAAAATAATTCAAAAATAGACAAAAACTGATTTCAATACAAATCATAATTAATTATTAATGTAGTCACTAAAATAGTAATAAATCTGTATTGTAATAATGTGTAATAAAATAAATTGTGGGATAAACATTATTTTTTTTTCTCTCTAATCGTTGAAACCCGTTATTGACTTTTTACGAAAACCGACGTCTCACATACAATATACAATCAACAAAATCATTGTAATCAGAAGATATTTTGCTTATTATTATAGATGTAATAAGCAAATCATATTAGTTCCGAAATAGCTATCTAAAATTTTTACCCTGTAGTTTAATTTAACCATATCATTGCGGTATATTCTCTGAAATATATTTAACTGCACTTTTAAATGTCTCAATTAGTTTGCCCATTAAAAAAGTATTGTTGCTACTAGACATCCCATACACAATTTCTATGGTACTTTTTGCTGAAATATGGAAACCCACATATACAGTATAGTTCGGAGTTGCATTAAAGCTCACGTTTAGAGGGGAAGACCAAGCAAACAACGGTTTGGTTACATTATACAGTACCACTAATTTTTGCTGAATTCCTTTTGTCAATGGATTAACATACTTTTACAAGAAAAGTCAATTTGGATGCTTGTGTTGTTAAAATTGATAATACATCCAAAATACATTCAAAATTAAGTTGAATAAAATGCAAATACAAGTTTAAGACTATTTAGAAACACAGGACATGAAACTGCAAAAATAGCTTTAGAGCTTTCTAGAGGAGATGTCACTTTTCTAATGGTATTTATCTCATAAAGTAAAATGCATTTTTACTACAATAATAATGAAGTTTACCAGTGGCATCTTGGTTTCTTTAGGAGAGTATACATATATCGTCTGCAAAACCGAGGTTACCCAAACGGGCGTTAATGTCCTTCTGCAATTGTGTACTTTTTACTGCTTCCACTTTTCTCATTACATAGTCCATGACGATCGTGAAAAGAAGGGTAGAAACCAAACATCCTTGCTTCACACCAGCCTTCACTAAAAGAGGTGACTAGTTTCGCCTCATGTTCTCCACAACACATTGAACATCGCGTGACCAATATTTCGTAATATTAACCTCTAAAAAAGTTCGTCGAATTAACCTTTCAGTTACTTTTTTACATTAACAATAATAGTTATTCTTAAATATTATTCGGTAATGACAATGGGTGAAACGTGTTCAATACAGATCAATTCGGTCAAAATTACTGCAGGTTCAAACATTAGCTTTAACAAGCTAAAATGTTTACATTTTCAAATTTAAATAAATTAATAATTATTTCGGTTCAAAAAACTCGTGGTATTTTACCGAGAATTTCTGAGTGCCTATCTTAAACCAATTAATATGTCTGAAGAACGTACTCAATTCCGTTGTTTTATGGAGCTTGGCTTTATGAGTATGGTTCGATCCATTTAGCTTCCGAATTCCTCGTCTTAGTTTTACCATCTCTGAGCAAAATGACCCAACTGTTATTTGAAACATTTCAGTAACAGCGGCGTTAAGAACTTTAAAAGTATTATTACAAGAAACTTTCCTCGTTTACAACTTTTCCATTCTCCCTTCCAATTTTCGATGTAAAAAATGTTAGTGGTATTTCTGAAAAAATATCGTTGGGTTTTTATCTCTCCATAAGCAAGATCGAACCAGTGTATTAATATTAGTTATTAATTTTTTTTATATGAGTTTAGTAGCAAACCTGCATACAATTGAACGTCTATTTTACTTGTAATTATAACATAAATAACTTCATTGCTGACAGTAAGACCTGTAAGTCAGAAAGACCTCAGTTCAAATACCACTTATAAGTTTAAACTGGCAAATTACATCCACGCTAAAATGGATGAACTTAAATTCCCTGTAAATAACGGAATAAAAATTTACAAAATAATTATTACGACTAGATTATTGAAAGTTTGGAATACATGTTGTGACCAAAAACTAATTGTTTCCCTAAAATGTTAAAGAATATTTCGTCACTAGAGCGTAAAGTAACTCTTCCACTCGAATTTAAGTTTGACGATCGAGGCGAATCCGAGGTGGGAAAACGAGCGAGGGTTGAAAAGTCGCCTTTTGCCCGTGTGATGAACTATATTTTAGTCATATTGCAACATGATTTAACAAATCAAGCTAGAAAACGAAAATACTTTTCATGTAAAGATAACCTCTCAAGACAACTTGCAACCGGTTATTGATTTTGTCAATGCAAATTAGCTGCTTTTTAGGAAGGGATTCAATCATGTTGTCTATTACAATCGTGTATGTTTCAATCAATTTCGATATATGAGATTGGTTACATTTAAAGTTTACTACTGAGCTCATTATAACTTAGCATTATAACATATTATAACAGCTCACTTATTTCCTAGGGAATAAAAATGCTTATTACTCACAAGAGGGTGAAAGAGCAACTTTAGACGTGCAATGGATTTATAAAAAACTGTGATTTCAGCTGCATTATGATGATTATTAAAATTGTATTGAAGCAAAACGGCTTATTCTGGAATATAAAAGATAATTAAACTCGTATTTATTATTCCTAAATTTAAAACACATGCTAAATCTAAATAAGTTTTAGCTTTAAATCACATATTACTAACAAAACAATTTTGATTGCTATATTATTTTACTCTTTGAAGAAATATTATAGACTCTAATTATACATTTCAGGTATGAGTTGGTCATACGTGTTAATGAAGTTCTTCCAACCATTCAAAGTTAAACTACGCGTCTGATTCATAGAACTATGCATACAATCAATAAAATCTATTATTATTGTATTTGAATCTGCTTTGTGACTTAGGGAAGAAGTACATTTTCTTCTTTTGCTATTTGGTTTTAAACGTATAACATGATTACAAAATAAATTAACATATGCACCTGAAGTCGACACTGTTTTAGTAAACATTTTAAGGTTATGTTAAACCATAAATAAATCATATTCTGGAGTAGAAGTAATTTTTATATTTTATATTATAAAATTGCTGAAAAATCTGTCAAGGAAATTGGATATCTGGAACAGGAAATTTAACCTACGGAGATGTGAGATCACCTAGATTTGGATTGTGAATATTGATTCATTTTAAGATATAAATTGAATGTAGATTAATTCCTGCCTTATAATTAAATCTTAGAGAAAGTAGCAGTGGCTTAGGAGCCTTTTATGAAATACCAAATACTCCAACCAAACTAAAATGGTTTAAATTAACTTAAAACATGTAGTGATTAACGAAACAACGTACCTTAAGATAGCTATTATGGAATAGGTACTTAGAACAAACAAACAACTATCATGAAACAACTGACAATATGAATCAATTTATTAATTAAACATGATTTCAAAACAACTTAATTTTTAAAGTTTGTTGTTTTTACTTTTTGTACTAAATTTTTATCTAATTGATGAAACTAGTTGTCTGATATTCATTACGTATAATGGATGTTTCGCGGGAATTACTCTTTCAATTTAACCGTTCTCAATCATTTGTTTAGTTTGATCATCCTATGGTTTGAAGTTGCAAACCAAAGATAATAAATATTAATTTAGCTGTTTCAAAAACTAGTACAAAAATCAACAAAAGAAATTATAACACAATGCTCAGCTGTTTAAAATAGTAAATTCTACCTAATGCTGTATAGTGTATACTGTATAATGTCATCAAATATTCAATAGATTTTAATGGTAAGTATGTCAACAGTTTTTTTTAAGTAAATGTTTAATGTCATTAATATTGTTCCTAATTGATTTAAAATGTGTTTACCACTGATCACTTAAATGCCTACACATTATTATATTACAAATGGCTCTGTTTTAGTTCGTTATCCAAGATTAACATGTAAATCCATATTCAAGTAGTCATGCCACAGAATAAAAACCTTACCTTGATAAAGTTTGGTAAGGTCTTTGGCCTTTGCTTACCAAAGAATAGTTAGAAGTATGGGTTATTTGTTCATACAACCACGTCCTAACCATAATGTAGAAAAAGTAAGCTGAAGTGCGGCTGTAGGTTTGTTGCCACTTGTCAAGCTATATAGGAAGTGTGGCTTATAAATCCCATAATCTCTTAAAGGAAAATGGAAAAAAACATTTTTGTATAGTTGATTTATTGTAATTACCTTATTCCAATTTAAATGGCAAAAGTTCTTAGCAAAACGGCAGTAATAATATTGTCAAATTAAATTAATTAGGAAAAGAAAAATATTTTAACTTGCCAACACATAATTAGTATTTTGTGTTTATATGCTGTTCGAAAATGTCACTGTAGATTTAGGGAAGTCTGTATTAGCAATGGGAAAACTTCATAGAAAACGTGGATGGGTCGTCCTAGAGGCAGCATGGTAAGGATGTAAGGGGTATGGTTAGATTAGTCCTAAGATAAAGTTATACTTATATTAAGTTTAAACCAATAATCTTAAATCATCTACGACTCTTAAATACCAAGGATTTAAAACTGTATAACAATTTTGTAACTCCAAGAGTTGGATCCTTTTTTCCACGTTTAATTTTTACTTTCAATTTATATCTATTGTTCTTAACATGCTTGCATGTACAATTTTCAATTATTATTTACAAAATACTTTCAAAGTATCTTAATATTACAAAATATTTTTGACTTCACACATTGTAATGATGTAATATATATTTAAATGTTAAGCCAATACCTGGTTTCCTTGAGAATGTGACACGATTCTGTGGTTAACGGATTCCAATAATCGTTGAGGACTCGAGAAGAGGCCATTATACCTCTACGTATCGGAGCATTAGTGTTGGGGTGACAATCCAATTTGAATTTCCACCTCTTGTTTAACTCTAGGAGTTTTAAGAGTGTAATTGTTTGTGTCAAACTAGTAATTACATCTTATTTTGGTAACAACAAAATAAAACATTTCTTTATCGCAGAAGTGTTATAGATTATATAGAAATGAACCTGTAATTTGGGATTTTTGTGTACTCTACAAAAACGTAGATACATATGTACTTTTATTAAAACTACGCTACGTCTTTTTAAATAAAGGATACTACGCTCGTAAGGGAAAGAGGCCCGAGTCTATTAATTAATTGTTCTTATTCTGCAATCTGAGACAAAAATTATAAACTGGTTTAATTATTTTATTACAACAACCTTTTGAAAATGATCATGTAACGTATATATACAAAACAGCCCATGTTTTTTTATTTAGAATATACAAGTCAAGTGGCTTTCGTTCAAGTAATTCTCGAATCTATGCATATGATTTCCTTATGAATATTTACCATTCGTTCGTTCGTTCGTTCGTTCGTTTGTGTCAAAAGAGCCAAAGCTCCCCAACTGCAACCTGGTACCTATAATTAAACATAACCCGGGCCCCATGGTGTGGGCCGGAGCTTACGCACCAACCTTAGACACGCCATGGACATGGATGACACTTAAGGTCATCTGGCTCACAGGCTGCCGAAGCAACCCTTCAGACAGAGGGTTGCCCCTCAATCCTAACCAGGGATACCGGTTACTTGGTCTTACGTGCCTCCAACTGGGTTCCCCCAGGGCCAAAACCCCGACAGACCATGATGGAGTCCATGGACGCAACATAGTGCAAGCGTCACTCGTGACCTATTTAATCCCTGACAGGTCAGAACCCGCCATCAAAGCCAGGAGGAAGGGGACCGTCAGCAAGCTGACGGGGGAACCCCAACCCCTATTTACACCACTACCCGATCAAGGCCATCCCATTCACTGGAAAACCAGAGATAACTAGGGCGATAGATCCCCAGAAACCCCCAGCGGGCTTGATTCCAGCGCAACCGATCTACTTCATTTGCCCATCTAACCCAACATCACTGCCGGGCCATCAGGGTTTCCCAAAAGGAGGCAGGTATAGAAGTGGGACCTACCCGGATGAACCTATCCACCAAAGGTGGCGACATCCTTAACTCAATTGAGGTTCCATGGAGAACCCCCCACACTCTAGATAACCATACCTTCTGGGCTCAGAGACAGGGATTGGCTGATGGAGTGAGCCCAGCCGTTGCCCTCACACTGCGGAAAGTCCCCGTGAGCTTACGGGTACTCGCCCGATTTTACCTCCAGGAAAGGCTACTTCCAAATTTGAGGATTTGCCACACAAAATGTTGGTCGCACAAAGCAAGCAGGCCGAAACCCATAGGACCATAGTCACAGGTAGGAGAATTGAAGGCGCACTTTCACCTCTCCGAGAGCTAAACACCCCACCAACCTGGATGGAGGAATGTCACTGGGGGCTCCCCCTAAGGGGCTGGCGCTTCCCAGACGTCCATGACTATGGTCTACTTGAAATGTTGATTCCAACACCGAACAGTTACCTCCCCTTTGGGGGCTTAGCAATTTCCCGTCTTTCACCTCCCAGGAAGAGGCTACTTCCAGAGCCGAGGATTTGCCTCACAAAATGTTAGTCGTACACAACAGGCAGGGCAAGCCCATATAACCACAGCCACAGGTAGGTGAGAGAATTACTCTCTGAGGGCTAAATACCCCACCATCCTGGATGGAGGAATGTCACTGGGGGCTCCTCTAAGGGCTGGGAGTCCTAGTCGTCCATAACTGTGGCCTTCCTGAAGTGACGGTTCCAACACCGGGCAGTTACCTCCCCTCTGGGGGCAAGAATATTTACCAGTATCAATATTTGGCTTATTTAATCCAAAGTCATATTGTATTGCAAAACAGCAAAGATGTTTAAATTGAGTTTTACTTTATTCAGCCATGCCTTAACTTATGTAACACACATACATAAAATATATATTTTAAATATACCATACCTAATATAAACGTTCTTAAATATTTCAGTTTCCCACTCCTAACTATTCTTAGATAAGGCTCTTGGCAGTTTTAGTTGAGGCTATATAAAACTTGTGGAAATAACCAAGGGTTTGGCTAACACGACCAAGACTTCGCCCAGAAATGCAAAATGTAAATATGGAAGGAAGAATCTAGGTTGAATTGTTCGTATAAACTCATGTAATTTTAAAACTTTGATTAATCTTATTCGTCGTTAAAAAAGCTAACCACTGACAAAATCCCAAGATAATGACATTTTACTTGAATCATTGCATAATTCTTTTACTGGTGTTCATAACAGGTTAAAGTATTTATATTGTATATATTATTCACACAACTGAACTTTACAAAAAGTGATGTAGTAAATATTTGCATAAAGTAATTAGATGATTGAGACTAAGAGTTTGGGTATAAAATAATACCATCAAAACTGTTACAAACTAGCCTTTATTATTCGCAAGTAAATTAACAAATAAAGAAATTAACCCAAGATTTTATTTGTTTTAAAATTTTGCTACTGTAATTAGACAGTAGTAAAATTTAAAGGTGAGGTTTAAAATTGTATTGCCAAATATTGATCAAAATGGCAATTCCTTTAACCTTTTGTGTTGGTGGACAAAAACTCTCAACAGTTGTGTTTTTTTTACAAATGAAGACATGAGTATGACATGGAAATGGGTAGTGTTTCAAAAAAAAAGGTTGATCAAAAATGGTGCCAGGAGCCATATTAATGAAACTTATTTTTTAACTTATTTATTTACTTATAACTTATTTTGAAGTATTTTGAATTGAGCTTAATAGTTATTTCAGCACAGAGTAAAATGAGACATATATTACGTGGTTCTAGCTTGCAAAGGTGATGATTGGTGGTTTATTTGAGCGTTTTTCCCATAAATGGAAAAGCTATTACTGTAGGTATCATGGTAAGGCCTGGACCTAACGATTTTACTTTGTTTTGATGTTCCTAGAAATAAACAATTCTATCCTTTCAAGGTCATATTTTCATCTGTATCAAGGGTAGATTTTGCTTAGTTATAATTAGCTAAAATACGTTTTTCTTTTTAAGTGATATGTTGGCCTATATTAAATCTAAAATCAAAGTAATTATGCCTATTTACTATACTATGCTATTCCTGCAGACGAAATCTGGTTTGGCCTACACATTGCACGTATGCTTTACATCCCCTTGACGCAGTGTTAGAGGAGGGAATCGCAGAGCGATAGTCGGAACATTCACCAAGTATTAAAGAGCCAAATCGTTTTAAAAGAGTAGGACTCTACAAAACCCCAAGTATTTGATTTATCAATATATATATATTTATCATATATATATGTATATGTTTATCAAACAGTATCCGTACTATAGTCTCTATGCAATATGACACGACCTAATATACCACAACGGTCATATAGCACGGTCAATAGCACACTTAGGACAAAAAAATAAAAAAAATTAAATTTACCCCAACTTGAAAAATGGCAGTTGAATTTATAAAGCTTAAGCACATACTCGAGAGGAAAACTGTTCTGATTATGACACTATAATCCAAATTACTTATGTGTATTACGTCAGTAAAACTAAATACAGCTTAACGTTTTAGCTTAGTTTTCAAACTAAAAATGTAAACAACGATGATGTTACAAAAACAATTTTTTATATCAAGCGAAATATAAAATATTTTCTAGGAACGAATTTCGTCTTGGGTATAGTGCTACATCTTATTTTATTTGTACTGCTACATTTTATTCCAAAATTTGGCTTTGTTCTAACTATTATATGTGGCCCTTTTCAATGGCATTAAAGTCAGAAGTCTAAGTACAAAGAATCTTTATGAAAGTAAGGGATTAATTATCTCAAATAATATAAATATTTTTGTAATTAGGGTGTTTCAAAAGTGATTTGTATTTGTGAGAAAACTTTTTTAGCAATATTGGGTAATATTAACACTTAAATAAAAAAGTAAAAATACTATTTTTAATCGTTAAAAAGTAGTATCAGTTTGTACAAAACAGTGACGTTTCTCATAGAATTTGAGTCGAATAAAACAGAGTTCTGTCTGAAGAGAATTGTTCTTTGGGAGTTATTGGATTCTTTTGTTTACATTGTAACACCTAGATCCTCCTTTCATCGTTCTATTAGGTTTATATCTCAAAGATACAAAAGCTTGTTTTCTAAACCAAGCAGTTTATATTACATTGTAAACAACCAAGTAGATTTGCCTATAGGGTAGTAGGTATTAAGGTTGATGTCACGGTAAGACATCGACTCTGGACCTATTTACTTTTTCATTTTTATGTCTCAAGGGGCCAAATACACTATTCGTTCACATTCATATATTAAATAGCGTACCAGTTGCTCGAAATTGCGTAATTAATTCTTAAGTTGATGTGGAGTTATTTCATAACGCAATGAATTTGAAATGAATAGATCCAACAATAATATTTTTTATAATATTAGATAAGACTTTTCAAAATATTAACTATCATTAGGAAGTACTCACTCTGATAATAAAAGTTCTTTTAAACCATATTCGGTATCACATCATTTGTCCGAGTTTTCAACTGTCCGAGTTTGTTAAAAATTACAAAATATTAGAAAAATCAGTTGTCCGAGTTTTCATTTGTCCGAGTTTATTAAATTATTAAAAAAGTATCGAAATATCAAGTGTCCGAGTTTTCAATTGTCCGAGTGGAGTCAACATCAAAAATGTCACACCGTGTGCCTAGACTGGCGTCTCAGGCACCTGGTCAGAAGCCAATGTAAGCCTCTTCTGCGAAGAAGTCAGGCACTGTGCGAGAGCTCCTCACGTCAACTAAAGAACAATTATGTTATATGTTTTTTTTATATTTAATATCAACAAGTTTGGTTTGTAAGGTTAGGTTATGACAGTTTGATTTTATAGTAAAACATTTCCAAAGTAAATTTATAATTAAAAATTATAAGTAAGCCTTCAGTAGATTTTTATCTTATATACCTGTTTTATATCATCAGTAAGTTTGATTGGTTGTGTTAGGTGATTACAGTTTAATATTATGATAAAAAATTGTACAATTAGTAAAAAAAAAATTAAAATTGTATAATATAAAATTTTAGAATTAATTCTATATTTTTCTTGATTTGACGTGAGGGGCTTTTTACTCTGCCGCCAGACATCTACACCATATCAACAACACACCCAAATGTCAAGTAACTGTAGGCTTATCTGGTTTATTGGTATTACTCTGACAAGTTCCCCTATTTCAAGATGTGTATTGTAATTTTAAATCTTATATTATATTTCGTTTCCCAATCAAATCTTCTCACTCTCTTCTTAGAAACCAGGCCCAATAATCTTTCTTTATTGTTCAATTAAGATTGAGATACTCATATATATCCAACAACTATTTATTGCATGTATCAATATTTTATTTGATTGATAAAACAGCAAGGTTATAAGTAACTATGACTTGGTCTTTCAATTCAATATTTAGAGTCTATAGAGTATGACCATTCGGGACGCACGACATGTGTACAGCAAGGGAACCTTTAAAGCTCCCTAGGGGAATAGAGGGTTTTATACTTTTAACATTTCATGAAGCTCTAGTCTATTTCCAGCCATTGCAACAGAGAAGCACTGACTAAATAAAATAACCTTCGTAAAGATATTTGCGACAAAACATGAAAAACCTATTAGGATTTGACTTGAAATAACGTTATGTTGAAATATAGGAAATGTTTTTAAATACATGATTGTGTTATATAATAATCAATAAATAAACAGTGCAATTTATATAGGTAATTTAAGTGTATTTAATAATTCTTTTTACTGATATCTATTAGTAAATTATAGACAAATAAATAATTGTAATGATGATTTCTGATAGATTTTTTATACTAGCAAAGAAAAATACAGGATAAGTATACGAATGTCGAAGGGGAGCTGAATACGAGTATAGTTTAACCAAATACTAACCAAAATAAAACTAGAAATTATCAAGTATAAATAGAATAATTTACATATTACAGATTTAAACGTAAACTGTTCAACCATATTTCTCGTAAATAATAATTTTTTATGAATCCGAAATTGAAAAAAATCATTTTTAAACTTGATAATGGAAATATAAAGTTCAAGTTTGTGTATAAATAGTTTGATTGAGAAATTTTTATCAAGTTTAATTTTAAGTTTTGGAATGAACAATAAGAAAATCAAAGCATTAATAATTAATTAATCTAGAAGCTCATAATTATTATCAATCATTGCAGTTAAAAGCTCAGTATGTTAATTATTTTATACTATATTTAGTTCATGTAGTATTTTGGATCACACCTAAATAAAAGCAAGTTTATATTTCATGTAACCCAACGTTTCGCATGGCTATAATGATTCTTATGTTTTAAGATTATTACTCAATTGACCATATTTTATCTATGATTTGGAAGTTTTCCACTAATTTGAGGCAGACAAATTAGGCCTAGTATTCATTGAAAAACTTGACAATGTTATTACAATGTTCCTCAAATAGATAAATTTTATAATTTTTAAGTAACAACTGAATCCTCCTGTGATCTAATTGTAAACATCTCGAACTGACAATGAAATGCAAACTTCATTCATTGCTATAAAAATATTCAATTAATAATCTCATTTGAGTCTTAATGAGAAAAAGCTTACAGCTGATACTGCGGGGACCGTTAACTGCAACAAATATAGGCCTTGCACCAATTTAGAAGATTATTCTCATTCAAGTACAATAATAATGCAACGTGTTATCATTAAGTACATAATTCAATATGATAACATTCATAGTTTTGCCACGGGAAATTCACTCTGCTCTAGAAGTGTCAATACAGATTTATTTGTAAAGGCGTAAAAAACAATATCAACAGAACATACCCAATATATTCTCAATATCCCCTTGGGATACTCTACGAAACCGAAAGTGACAGGGGTTCAGGATAAAATCGCATCCTGACTTCGTGAAGCGGAAATGAACATTGTTGGTAACTACTGACTGGAAGAGCTTCCTTTACAAGCGCGGCCATTTTCCAGTCTTTGTATTTCATAGAGTAAAATAGCCATACATATGTTTTATTACTCTTATACATTTCACTTCTATGTAAAAAAACACAAAGAAATCATTAGTATATGGTTTTTATTCAAGCAAAAGTTTGACAAGGGCAAAACATTTAAGAGATGTCCTTATTATTTTAATTTATTTTTTCTTTATCTTTTTATTTTATTCATAATTTGTAACCATATTTTTAAAGAATTAAGGAATTATATAAATTAAAAGGTCTTTAAAAAACCCTTAGAAGTAGAAGAATACTAAAATCATTACTTGCATTTGCTACATTAACGATGACACACATGACTACATTAATGATGATTAACGATGGTGTCTTTCAGCGATTCCGAGGGTTGACCTTTTCTATTTAACCTCTTTATCAGAATCCTACGTGTTATCAAATTATGTGAAAGCACAAAAAAACTTAAAATAACAGTAGTTATAATATTTTTACACTTATACTGTTTAATCACAAGACGGTATTTACTTTTCTATTTGTATGCGTTAACTAATTATATTGCTTACCTAATACGCTCTACTGTACCACACAACAGTAAACGTTTGATACAAAATAATATACCCTAAAGGAAAATCTTCTTTTTGCATATTTCGTATTTCAACTAGGAGGATTTGGTCTGTAAATGTTAATCCCAAATACTTCGTCTTAGTTTTTCCTCTCAGGGCAAAATTACCCAACTGTTATATGAAACATTTTAGTAACAGCGTGGTGTTAAGAACTTTAAAAGTATTATTACAAGAAAACTTTCCTCGTTTGTAACTTTTCCATTCCTCCTTCAAATTTTACGTGAACAAGTTACACTGCTCTTTTATTTTTAAATATTGTTCGGTTTAAGTTAAAGAAAAAGAAAACCCCTACGCTTGCCCATAAAAAAGATCGCCTATGTAGTTTACACGCAATATTTTGTTCAAATAGAACTATAAAATAATATGATACATATTTCTTAGCTTAGTTGGCATATAGTGGTTATTTTTTATATTTTTTAAGGGGTTAAGTAAATAATATTTTTTGCATCTCGGTAACCACCACGCATGGTTAGAGATATAAAGGAAAAATATAAGCGTCTTAGATTCTACCTCCAAATATACGTATTTGGTAAGAACCCTCTAACATTTTAACGTAAGTTTTTTATAACATCCCACTAATATATAGTAGTGCCTTAAAATGCCTTAAAATATTAGGTTAGCCCTAAGTTATTCTAAGTCTAGTAATCGAACAGTATGCAGCTAAAAGTTTCAGCAACGGAAAAAAGATCATAGTTTGTATAAATTGTTTATTTGACCATACAATCTTTTCTAATGAAAAACGCAGAAGGACCGTATTCTTTAGATTTATTATATCACAACATGACATTATTAAATAGTTGAGTGTTTAATCGAATATGTTTAGTAAGCATTGTTACTAAACAGGAGGGTCATGAATGTAAAATGATGTATACTAAATGAGAAAAGACTGTACAAGTAAACAAAGAGAAAAAGTATTATATTAAATCTTAAGTTCTAGTGTTTGAAATTAATCAAAATCTGTATTAGCAAAGTCACAGTCAGTAAATAGTATTACTACACATTTAATACATATTTAAATGCACTTAAATCTGTTTATCTCTTGAATAGTTATTATCACAGTAAACGTAGTTTAACATGCTATCAATAGACCGTACAGAAGCATTGTGCTTATCCATGTATCATTGCAATGATTATTGTTAAAATATGGATCCTTATGCTGTCAATGCTAAAAAAATATACACCTCTGAGCTAAAAGTTTGAAATATTATAAAAAAATAAATCAAATACAAAAATTAACTTTGGACACTGAAATAAAAGTAATTTCAATATGGCACAATGCTATCCTTCTTTCCTCGGAAATTATTGAATGCACAAAAGTGTATGCCGTATTTCCATTCTTTTTTTTGTTTTTCATTTTATGATAGTTGATGGGGAACACAAACACGTTCCCTACCGACCGTCACACTTCTCAGTAACTGAGGGATGAGTATAGTTGGTAGCTAATGTGTTAAAGTAACTCTTAGGGGCTCAAACTGTGGAACTGGCAAATTACTTTCATAACCAAACGTGGGTTGATCTTAAATTTAAATAAAGATATTTTACAGACCTATTACAGTAATGAAGTGCAAATAAGTTTTAATCACAGCTACGTTATTGAAACTATTGAATATATCTGGTGACCTACAAAATGCTTCTAGTTAAAAAAGAGAAAACAAAATTGTGTTGCCCCTAATATTAATACATATTATTATAAAATTCAATTTGTACTCCAAAATAGAGTTGCTAGGAAGATTGTGTGCTCTTTTAAGGAATAAATTTATAAATAAGATAATCAGTGTGCCCATTCTACAGAATGGGGTCTTGTAGCACAGAATAAAGATCTAACCTTTGTTACAATCATCGTTCATTCAACATTCATTCAACATTAGAAGCTATGTTTTTCTATAATAATATAAAAACATGATTATTGTTTATAAAGCTATATTATGATAGTAAAGTTCTAAGACATTGAATGTATCCTTCTTTTGAACTTCCTTTTTGTATTTCATTAATTTGTTATGTTACATACTATTTTGTATGTGTGTCACCGATATATCCGCTAAGCATATTGGCTATCAAGAACATGAAATATCACATAATGTGAGATCTCTTGGCGGTAGAATTTGAATATATTCGATTATTTATACACAAATTAAATGTAGAAAATTTAGAAAGTGGCTTGGCCATCGATCGGGTTGGATAGCTAGATAACAAACATTTTCATCATTTTTAAGTGTTTTCTTTTAGTAAATGTCTAATACATGAAATATCTTTTAACCAAAGAACTTCTCATTTATCTTTAGTTACGAACATCGTATTGTTTAAAATATGTAGAATAAAATATAATTTATTTGAATGGACAAGTGCAAATCTTAAAGAGCCTGACAACATCTTTATATAAATAATACTTTTGTAATAAAATGTAATGTAATTCTTTGAGAGGACGATCACGTCTAATATACTATTAGAAAGCGAGTTAAACATGTGAACAATGCGAGTTGGTCATTGTTTAATTTCACTTATAACTTACCTAGAGTAACTCTTAACATTTAAATGAGTATACACGTACAGGAAAGTGATACAATATTATAGATTTATTATCTAGCTGCTAAGCTAAGGGTAATTAACATACAAGCACAACATTGTTAGTTCTCTAGGGTGCACACATTGGCAACTAAGCAGCTAAGTGCTGGTAAATAATTGACGATCCAAAGCATTTCCCTGTACCGTGTGAGTAAACGCAAGCTACACACTTTCATCAAAGTGTTTACAAATGACATCAAATGAGAGGGAATTTGTGGCTAAAAATACAATGTTCGAAATATTGCTAACAAGCTAGTTAATGATTAATACTTTTAGTCAGGACGAAGACCAAGACACATTAATAGTCTTCCACGACTGAACTGAGGCCCTGACATTTTTAACATCAACCGAATAAAAGAGGTACAGCTCCATGGCTTCAAAAGCAACTAAAAATAAAAGGGTGAATTGATTTTTCTTTATAATGATTTCTAACAAATTAAAATTGTATAACGGAATAATCTTACCAATTTCGTTATACACAACCTAAGCCAATACCTGGTTTCCTTGAGAATGTGACACGATTCTGTGGTTAACGGATTCCAATAATCGTTGAGGACTCGAGAAGAGGCCATTATACCTCTACGTATCGGAGCATTAGTGTTGGGGTGACAATCCAATTTGAATTTCCACCTCTTGTTTAGTTCTTAGAGAGTAAAATTAATAATTAAATGTTAAATTTTGAAAAAAAAAATCATAAACAGATTTTTACTTGTTTAATTAAAACTTTTTATCTCTGAATCTTCGTAAACTAAATATATATATTTAAATAGAAAAGAGTAAAAATAAAATTTTAATGTATTTGTCAAAATTGTTTTTTTAATATGGATATAGAGTATTATCGGGTGAACGAGATTGAAAATCATGGATATTTTTAATTGATATTTCATTTAGAATTATTCATATTCGCCTATTATAAAGCGAATAAAGGGTTAAATTTCATTATAGTAATCTAAAAGTCTACAAGGATATAACATATTTGAAACAGGAAATTACACTAGGAAGAAGACACTTTGTAAAGAATATCTTTAATCGGCAATATGTTAGAGTCCATACGTTTTACTTTTGTTTTATTTCTCTGAGGTTTTACTAACACCAAAGAAAAAGTAAGCTTAATACAAGAACTCGAATATAATAGTTATACATTTATATATATAGATTATTCTTTAATAGGCTATAAAAATACTATTGTAGTTTTTAGTCGTGTTTGTAAAACTGTATCTATTCCAAAATCTGTTGGTAAATAGTTGTATTAAGTCATTAGATAAATTAAATGCTTTGCATGAAAATACAACATCACCGCAACCGTTTCAACCCTACTATTCGTGAAAAAAAAAATAAAATCTCAAATAATATTGTTTAGTTTGTTTTATAGCATCATTATTGTAATTGAAACAGATGTTAAACTAATATCCCAAAGACAAGTCTAATAATAGTAAAATGCTTTTTTGAAATATTTGCAAAAACTCAACAGTTGTTTGTTTTCTTAATAATGGTGATATAAAAAGTTATAAATGGGCAAAGTTTTCAAAAAGATTCGTAGGAAATGGCGTCAGGAACCTTCTCGAAGAGACCCTACGATTCTCACTATCTTTTAAGGTCATAATATAATTTTTATAAGTAACTAGCTGGCCCGACAGACGTCGTCCTGTCCTAAAGTGTTTTTATGTCAATGCTTGTTCATTTCCAAGATGAGCTCGTTCGCATAGCAATCACGTCCTGGTTGAAGTTCGTTCGCTACGCTCACTCACCTTTAGGTTGGAGCTCGTTAGCTGCGCTCCCTTGCCTTCAGGTTAGCTCGTTCGCTACGCTAACTCGCCTCCAGGTTGAAGTTCGTTCGCTACGCTCACTCACCTTTTGGTTGCAAATTACAGTAGCTGTTGTCATAAATTAAGAAAAATATATTGCTGCACCCTGTTGGTAAACCTATTACCTTTTCAATGCTATTGTACATCACGGAATCAAATTGTTTAGTTGAACCAGCTGTTAAGATTCTTTAATTCCATTTCAATATGAGTACTCATAAGGTTAACATGGGAAACTCCAGAGCCACTGGGGCGGAGTCCTTTTGACGGATCTTCACCAAACTTCACACAAACCATCCTTGAATAATGCTTAATAATGCCTGAAAGTTTCTTTACAATCTGTCGAGCGGTTTTGGAGTCCATAAAGGACAAACAAACAAACATACATACAAACAAACATACATTGGATTTTATATATATAGATAATATTAATTTTACCGAACTTTTTTATAATCTTGTTTTAATGCACTTACAACAACTAATTGAAACCCCAATTAATATGGCCCAAACCCCAATATATATGTGTTATTGTATTCAATTTCCCCTTTAATAACCGTTTTCACTCTAAAATAGTAGGTACTGTTTTATACTACGTGATGCTATGAACAAATTTAAAATAAGGGTGACGGCCTATTGTTGCTGGAAACCAACATAATTAATAATATATTAAAAAAATAACAAAATACTTATTCGAATCTTGTTCTCAAAGGTAATGTTTTTAGTGGAAAGGAAATTGTTATAATAAATAAGCTTAAGGTCCAAGGAAATTATTATTTGAGGAAAACGTCTGAGCTAATCGTTAAAATTCCGTGTTGTTCCATTTACTAACATAATTTGTTTAATTTAAACTTGTAATTCACGTTACAAGGTGAAACGTGGCTTCAAAATATGTCGAGTTACGGAAATCGTATTAAAGGCAGCTTCGACAATCCAATCAAATAGTTAGGTATAGTTAGGTATTTTTGTAATTTTCAGAACCAAGAAGTTCAGCGGTTTTAGTGAAATGATCCATTTAACGCATAGCATTGAGTAATTTGTTCAAACTTCTGTTCGAAATATTCATTACAATTATATAGGCTTAAAATCAACTAAGAAAACTTGTTTGGGTGATAGTTTGATTAGAATTTTAACAATAATATTAATACAAATTATGAAGAACTGAACTTCTTTTATTCCCAGCTTTTGTGGCTAATATATTTTGATAAAAAGGTTTCACGCGAAAAAAGACATCTGGAATGATTTTTTGGTTAACGGAAGCCGATAATGCTTTTAGGTGCTGAGGGAACGACGATACAATTCCTCTTGGAGTAAACCTCAATCCTTCTGTGTATACGTATAGAAAACAATGTATAAAGAATTCTACTATATGATTTACAACAATCATGGTATCTACTAAATTTTATATCAAAATGTCAAACAATATTTACATCTCAATATAGTATGTAACTAGCAGTTAGCCGGCGCGCGTTGTTGCGCTAACAACTATTATTTTAAATGGTAAATTTGTTCCTTACAATCTATATACTTATATATTTATTAGGTGTATGAATATATAGGTTTTTACTTTGATAAAGGTTTTTACTTTTTATGTTTACATATTTAATACAGTAGGGGAGAATTTAAACGTTGTTGAGTGCACAGGTGTGCTGCGATTGGGGTTTAATATATTTGGATTTATCTAAAAGTAAAATAGTTTTCTGTGATGCATTCCGTGGAAATATTGTGGCGCTATTCCAAATCATGACTAATACAGAATGTTGTGACCATTCAAACCAACAGTTGGTGAAAGTAAACATTTGCTTTTAAATTATAGTTATTTGTAAACATTGTAGTTCCAAAAGTCTGACATTGGACCCCTCAAAACCCTCTAGGGCGGAGCCCTTTTGACGGATCTGCACCAAACTTTACACAAACCATCCTTGAATAATGTTTAATAATGCCTGAACGTTTCATTACAATCTGTCGAGTGGTTTTGGAGTCCATAACGTTCAAATATATATATATATATATAAACAAACTTCCTCTTTTATAAATATAGATTTACTAGCAGAGTACCCGTCCTTCGTACGGGGTTGGCATATAAGTTTAAAATGCTTATTGCAGTTATACTCAAGCTTTGCATTTGCAATGGGGGAGGACAGAGTTTGATACAGTTTTCTTCTTTAAATTGACGGTATACTAATAGTATTACACATCTACCATAGCCATAATGTTATACCAATTCACCTAAACAATAAAAAAAAAAATCATCAAAAATACACAAAAAAAATCACAAATTATTCATGACTTTAAAAACATAACATAACTGTAAACAATCCTACTTTGACAGTTCCCATTGCGTATCACAGTTTTTTGTTGCTGCTTAGTTCAAATAAGCAGTTTACATCAATGCAAAAAAAAATATAGTGCTGCACCCTGGTGGTCAATCTTATAACTTTTTTATGCTTTTGTATATCATAGAACAAACTTTCTTAGTTGAAACAGCTGACTAAATTCTTTAATTCCCTCTAAATATGAATACTTATAAGGTTAACATGGGGAAATACAGAGCCACTGGGGCGGAGCCCGAAAGGATTTTTGAGAAAAGAATATGCCTTTATGTTAATCGGGAATGTGAGCTATCATCATGCCAAATTTCAGCCCAATCCGTCCAGTGGTTTATGCGTGATTGAACTTCAAACAAACAAACAAACAAACAAACAAACACACAAACTTTCACATTTATAATATTACTCAGATAAGATAGTAGGGGTCGATATTATTTAAAATCGTTATTAGACAGGAATTGATTCTTGTTCTTTTATATCTTGTTGCAAACACCATGTTTTACAATAATTTAAAATTACCTTATGAAATAAATGGTATCAGCAATTTGATACATACTTTCTCCCGTTAGTTTAATTAAAAATTTCATTTCATTGCTTTACCATTCCTGAAACCCTAAAACATATTTCAGTTCATATTTCTCAAGCTTCCCGAACTTTGTAATTCAACCCATTATTTCCTGTTTTCAATACCCAATCGCTGTAGCTGTCATTCTTAATCATCATTTCCTGTTTACTGTACTTTTCCAATGATCAGACAGTTTGGGCTTGTTCCCTAAAGTAAGTGCAAGCTACGCATCCGTTTTCCTGTGACAGAGACAGAAAAGAAGTCAATAAACTTCTGGAAGCATCGACACGTGTGCTAATCACGTGGACTCACAGAAACCAATCAGCGGTAAGAAGACCCTGACTGTATGACGTATCACCACCCGATAGGCGGAGAGGTTCCGGCATCTTCACGACCCTCTAAATTACCTGAAGAAGAGTTGGGCAGTCTCCTAGAATTCTAGAGTTAGTCTCCAGTCTCCAAAATCGTAATATGTTCCGTTGAAGTGTCGCGCGCGTGTGTAGTGTTTGAATGTGAAATTTAGATCCCATGGCCTGTTGTCACTTCAGTGGCAGAAGTTAGGTTGTGTAACATCAAATGAAATATGTATGTATCATTTTAAATCCATTGTAATCATAATTTATTTGAATTCTAATTCTGCTTGCTCACTCACAAAATAATTAAAAGAGAATGTTTTAAACCTTTGTATCTCTCTCCCTAGAGAGAGTTTGTTCAAGTTTAAACTTAGTTTTGTTTTATTAGTTTTCCTTTAAATTTTATTTCATTTTAACAATATACTTTTATATTTCTAATTCATACTTTTCATTTATTATCTCATTTTTTTTAAAACACTCCATCTCCCTAGTCTTTTGACTTCAATCTTTTGATATTGGGTTTAGTTCTTTCTTTTAAAACACCCTTTCTTTGCTGGTCCTTTGCCATTTTTAATTATTGTTTTTACAAAGGTTTGTTAGCTCAATTTGTACTCAGTGTTTCTGTAATTGTTATTTTCTCTTAATTGCTTTATTACATTCCTCTTGTAACAGAATGTCAGTGTTTTATTGTTTGTGTACCTCAAACTCATGTCAAGCGAGCTCTAACAAATTAAATTAATTACCAATTCTTAAAGAAAGCTTACACTTGTCATCAACCCGGCACATGGGTAAGCGATGAGAGTAACTTTGATAGTTTATTGGGGGAAAATCACAAAGGTTACAATAACTTTTGAACCATAATTGTTACAGGAATCAGGTTTTACCATCTTGTTCAGAGCTAAAGGAGTATAATATACTCAAATTTAATATGAGCTAGTAAAAAAAACCGTCGTAGGTAAAGATTATATACATATTAAGTAATAATTGATTAGGACTAGAAAAGAGAGACCTGCAGAGGTGTGATAAGCACCGATGATTTATCATTGCTTTCAACCGGCAAACTAAGACTAAGCTTGTACCTACAGTTTATTTATTCGTACAAACTGCAGATCAACTAAACTTAAAGCTCCAGCTATAATAAGTGGTCTTGTATGGTAATAAAACCTCTAGCTTGAATTGGCATTAATTGTTTTCCTAGTATCTTGCATCAACACTTTGAGATGACTTTATTTTTAATTTTGTGTCAAACATGCCCATTGCACAAACTATTACTAGTTGAACATTAGTTTTCAATCGATATCCCTGCATAAAACTAACCAGCTGTGTACTCTCAAAGAAGTACACCATGGCAAGGAGCCTGCTTGAGAATTTTATTATGACAATGTTTGTGATAAATGGGTCCTCAATCATCGCTTTCTCGATGATTTAAAATTTTAAAAAATTGTCTAAATCTTTTTTGTACAAACATTATTTTGTTAGTGAATTCCCCTATAGATAAGTAGTTATTTTCGGGCACGGTAAGAACTAGACCCGGGACCGATATTCTTTTACAGTTTGATGTCCATAGAGGCCAAAAACACTATTCGTTCAAATTTGTATACGTCGATTTAAAAAAAATGTAAGGCGGAATAAAGTTGAATGAGTTTAGGAACTAGTTTGATCAGATCATGGGTACAGGCATTATAGTGTAGCATTTGGTTTTTCAAATCTTTGACCTTCAAAGCATAAATATTGTCAATTTATCTGTAAACTATTTTAAAGAGAAAAAAAGGTCAAATATAAAATTGATTTTATTTACAATAATCAATTACGGATAAAATTATAAAAAAATAAAAGTAAAACTCTAATATTATTCATATGGAGAATAAGTAAACTGTTGTAGTTAGCTTGTTTATAGATATAATTTGATCAAATTGCCTAATGTATTTATTATTAATATGCTATTGGCATTTTACTAAATAAACACTTAATTACCCTACATTTAGCAGAAACCCTAGGCAAAATGCAATCAGGCAAATGGAAATTGACTAATTCTGCAGGTTTGCTGCGGCTTGGGGTTTTTTAAAACCATGTTTGACTATAAAACATGAACGATACAATTTTTAAACTCGAAATTCTTTGATAATTCATCGTAAAAATAAAAATAAATTATTATTAATAATGGCCTGCCAAATTTTACAGTCCAATCGTGGGAATAGTATTGGAAATATTTTTGAATCGTAATACAACCACTATACGTATTCAATACTGATAAAACATAACCATATTCAAATTTGTCGCAAATACTATCACAAGTTCAAGGTATGAAAATAAAGTTTAAAATATGAATTTATTTATTTATAAAATTAGCTAGGTACGTAAGAATAAAACCATATTACTGTAACTCGCAATCACTGGGAAGTATGCCAAGCATATTGGATATCTAGAACAGGAAATTCGACTTGCCGGCTGAGGGGTCCTCTTGTGAACGGAAAATATTCAGTTTTGATCAGAATATTTCTCTTGTACTACATTGATAATTGACACGTTTTACTAGTCGTTGAAAGATATTTATTATTAAAAAGCAGGATACTTATAAATTGAATAAAATGAAATACCATCAGAGTAGTTTTTAATGTTGTCTCAAGTTTGATATTGTAAATATGTTATTTAAATGCATATAGCATAATGTGCATTTAAAAATCAAAATAGTTACATCATTCCCTAATATTTATATAATCTATATCAATCAATCAATCAATCAATTATTTTAGATGGGGACGCCACTATGTGCGTATTTTAACCCAAATATGATTGAAGGATGAGTGTAGGATGAGTGGCGCGATCTTGTAGTCTTGTTAGTGACTAAGGCCGACATGTTCCTTAGACACAGCTGTTAATTAATAGCCCATACAGCTAATGACAACTAAGGGACCTACAGTTTATAGTGGAATCCGAACCACATTTTTCCTTGTAGTTTACGAATTTGTCTAATTATCAGGATAGTACTGCGGATAGTCGTAGTACTCACTAGTGCGGACGTTAATCCACACCAGGGAGCATCGCATCCACAGTGCATCCCTATAAATATCCACAATTTGTGACCTACTAGTAGCTGGATTACAGGACGACGCCACCCGTCCCAGTCAATATGTACTTTATACTTAAGGAAACCTTATCTAAATAAAATTAGTTTTTAAATTACATATGTACTTCATACTTAAAGAAACCTAATCTAAATAAAATTAGTTTTTAAATTGTCAAGTCTTATTCAAATCCCTTATACATATTTTATTAATAAGAATTGTAGACAACTTTTTCCATTCTAGTAAATATTTTCTATATGCAGATACTTTTTTATCTTTATAATACCATAATCACTCAGAATTGATATATAATACTCTAGCCTGTAGCCTTAACAATAAACCAATTAGCTAGTGAGCGAATGTTCTTTATTTGAACTGAACACATATTGTTAGATTGAGAAATAAAACTCATTAGAGGTTGTTGTACGTCGTATTATATAAAAAAATGGGTCAAACCGTATGTAAACATAATTGTCTTATTTAACCTATCTATAGTTTAATTTCTCTAATTCTTATGTCGGAATGCTGTTTACAGAGCGAATAAAACAATATTACCTAAGTAGTTAAAATAAACTTGAATGTACTTGGAGGTACAAGATCCAGGTGTTACAATGTAAACAAGAGAATGCAATTACCGTACTCCCGACACCCAATTCTCTTCTTGACAAAGAACACGCTTTTAAGTTTATACTCTTAAAGATATATTACAGCTTTGAATCAAAATTAAAGTATTATTTCATTAATTATTTTAATAAAAAGTATCATAACTTTAAATGAACAACTTTCGAAAATGTAATTTTATGATAATTTATTGATCAAATATGTAGGGTTTACAGAACTTGATGAAATTATAAGAGTCAACCATTAACTCAAATAAAGTATTTGTACATGACAACACATACGCCTCTACGCTTCATGAACTTACGCATACATACGCTCTCTTCATGAACTTAAGAACGGTTTTACCGTGAGGGTCCCTAAGGTTGTCACTAGTTGTCTTTGTTCCCTGGGCAAAATACGTTCACTAAGGCCTTAAAAATTATTTACAAAAAAAACTTTACAGGACATAATCTTTAATTACTGTTTTTATATGTGTATAAAGCAAAGTATACAGTAAAATAATGTCGTTACAAACCATTTATATCGAGAGAAAATATATAGGCCTAATATTATTAAGGACGATGATGTTTTAACAAGAATATTGTGTTATTCTAAAAGCATTGTTATCGCTCACTAGTAAGACATAAAGAACGTGCGTGGTTACAGGACAACAGTCGAGTAAGAAATTAGATTGTCAATGCGGCGTTTAATTGGATTGTTGGAATTGCCATTTCCTAAACCTTTATTCCACCCGAGACATTTTACCTGGGTAAAATATTCAATATTAAATATATTATGTCATATTATGGAAAATGGTTATACTTGAGCGTTAAACTGAGAGAGTAAGAAAAACATGAAATTTAGTTTTCTTGTAGGATAAATAAATGATAGTATGATAAGTAGTAGTTTTAAAAATACTGTCTAATGAAGAATGAAAACTATGACATCAACATACATTTATTACAAACTATGAGAACATGTTAACACACACGCATTACGTAATGAATGATCAGTACTAACTCAAACAAAGTATATTATTTATAAAAATAAATTATATAATTCTTCTCCAGAAATTAATTTCAACCACCAAGTTAGGGATGGTTAAAACATAGTTAAGACCACCATTAAATGTGAATTCCATGTTTAAAGCAATCTAATTATCCTAATTCTAACAAATAAATAAATAACTAATTACTATAGTTATCATTATTAATATTGGCAGTAAAAATGTTATAAACATAAAAAAGTTAAAGTAGAGCGGAGGATGTATAGTTTTAACATTAAGTAGGTGATTTAGAGCTGATCTTAGTGTGTAGACATCGAGTGCAGGGCCGAGCATTGTCTGCCTAAAAACTTTGACGAGGTTTATTTTACAGGTTTTTTTATTATTACATTATACATTATATTATTACATTATATTACTATACATTGTTTATTATATCATTTATTACCGGTTATTTTACAGCCTGAGGCTTGGCAGGGTGAGTGCCGGCCAGGTATCAGTGAGCGGTTCCACGTATGGGGGTGGAAAGATTTACCGGGGAGGGGGACAGGTTGAGCAAAACTTTCTTGAGGAATGGAATAAAACTGTTATAACCTAACCGCACCTAATTAAACTTGATGATTATGGGAAAATTCAATGAAGCTTTACTAATCAAATAGATATTTTAATCGATTTAGGGTAGCCCGGTTAAGAAACTGTATCCGGTCTCCGTTACATCCTGCCCACTACACCCCCTTCCACTAATACCCCTCCCCTGAATCACTCTTACGCTCTATGCAGGCAAACGAAACTCGTGCCTAAATTACGGTTTTGATAGTTAATGACCCCCACGGCAAAGAATAGGACGGCACTCGCTCCGCATCCCGTATACATCTATCTCTTTTAACTCTTCGCAAACTAAACCAGTGTTAAAGGCTTGGGGGCTCACTTAAAATTCGGCTATAAGTCTTATGTTAATATCCTACCAATCACTTACTAAGACTTTGATGGATTATGCGTATTTTGCTCACAGTATACATCGATAGTTCATCTACCATTGTGAATTGTGTTAATTTGTAAAATATTGATCAAACATCGTAGTAAATTTATATAATTGAAAATGATAAATTCATAAAACCGAGAGAAGTCAAAACCCTATTTATCTTACATTGACAACATTCTTACTTATAATTACAACAAAAGTGCCTTATCATGGACGATTAGACGTGTTGATATTAGCAAAGATTACATATGCTAACGCAAAATAGATATTGCAGCCAAGCCATTTTTGTGATATCAATTTCCATGCGAAGCCTAGCGAATGTCTTCACAACCTAAGACTTCATTGCCGACACGACCAGCTGTTATTTACGTATTTGTTGTTGTTATTTATTGTTATGGTTAACCTTTATTTTTGGTTGTTTGCTTTTGCTTATGTAAGTAACAGGAGGTTTGTTAGATGGATTAGCAAGAGTGAAGAAGTGTTAGTATTATGTGTTGTGAATTACAATTGTATTATGATGTGGATATTTTCATGAACAATACCAGGTATTTAAGACGAGTGTAGCTGCCTATGTAATAAATGGCAAACACGGCAATCAAAAAACGGCAAGGCCTTCCCGACACTGCTTTACATTCACGTTTAGTGTGTGAACCGCATTTTGAACCTAACTGCTTTATAAATAATATGAGAAGTAAAAAGGAAGCTGTACCAACATCACTAGTTAAGTACTAACAGACTATGGATGTACACCAGTTGTCACTCAGCAGTCTGCACTCATTAAGTCTGCCTCTACAGACGATCACCACCGTCTCGCGGCAGCCCCTTCATCACATAGCGATAAATTAACCAGTATTGCTACTGTCAATGTCTCATTATCTTTAGAGTCTGCCTTATGATAACAGTTATGATAGAGTTCCGAAATATATTATTAACTACCTTCATAACACTGTTATGCAATAATTTGTAATTTTTTGTCAATTGAAAATAGACGTACGTTGAACATCGTGGTTTAAGTGTTTATAAACGAAGACCGCTAATAGGGAAATAGAGTATCCTAGCCTATATATTTATGGGGTTCAAATTTGGAGAGGGGTGGTTAGGCAATTTCTGCTCCAAGGCGCTCCAATCCAAACCTGGCTACGCCAATACAATGCCTTAATGTTGATTCAGGAACTTACCATGAATGGTTGTTGTAAAATGTAGTTACAGGCTTCCGGTACAAAGTATTTGACCTATTGTTTAATATAATGTTTAAAACAGGCCATACCAATAAATTGGGATGTCGGGTCACTCGGGTTAGTTCACTTTCGTGTGATTGCGAGAGTGTGACTGACTGAGACTGACTTCCAATTTCCAACCTAAATATCGTGTTTACGTGGTAAAGATAACCTCTTTAATTTATGTACAACTAATATTCCGCTGTTGTTAAAACTATGTGTTCTTAAATTTATTTTATATAGTCGTCAGTTGAAAGATTTGTTGTATAAAAAAAATCCAAATCTAAAATCTATATTTTATATCTTATGCTCTACATTTTCTTCAAAGCTCTGTTGCAAACGGCACTTAAAAAACACCAGATAATGTGACGAGATAATACTTAGTTTGAAAACAAATGCCGATCTTTGTAGATAAATGTTCTTCCTACAAACTATGTGTATATTTGCTATGTTTCAAAAGATCAAGTAGCCAGTGAATGGTTAGGTAGTAGTTGACTAACCATACATTCCTCATCGTGAGTTAGTAGTAAGATATTGCGTGAGTCTAGAAATCCGGAAGCAAACTTTGTGGGTCAAAATTCCGAAAACAGAAAAGTCGACGAACTCACAAATTGTCACTAATTATTAAAACTTGCAAGATTTATAAATTTCTAAATTGTTAAGAGTTCTCTAACGTAAAATTCAATGCAGAAAAACTAATATAACATTGTAAGCTTATTATATCACTCTGAATGCAATTTTTGAAGATTTTTATTAATTCATGTTTAAATCAGTAAACCTTTAGTATCCTTTAGCTCTTTGTTACGCGGTCACTTTAATTTTAAATTAAATAACTGCCATTTTTGTAAAAAGATAAAGTTAAGTATGGTACATTAATGATAGCTGTGCGCTTTCAACAAGAGATACGATGACGACGGGTCGGCGAGCGCGTTGCGTACAGAGTCAATAGGCAATGGTACAGAAAAGTTAATCCCGAGCACGCGAACATTACCGAACTCACCCGAACTTGAATGGTAATGCAGATCGAGACTTGACACAGCGCCTCTGTTGAGGGACCACCCAACTACGTGAAGGTGGCCCCATCCAAAAACGACTTGGCACAATTTTGCCGTAAGGTGCAATATCTATTTTGCGTTAGCATATGTAATCTTTGATATTAGTAAAAACTCACAAGCAGAAACTGCCAAAGCCCATAGACGGGCGAGCGTGAGTTAATTAAGGAAGAATGGAATATTATAAATGTGAAGTGTTTTAAATGAACTAAAAATTTGAAATTGGATGACCTTATTCCAGTGTTAAATACGAAGCAAAGGTAGTATACACAATCCATTTGATTGTGTTTTATGGATAAATTGAAAAAGTCCTCTTAATGAAAGTAGTAAACTAACACCACACCACAGTGACCCGACAATAAATTTAAAGGACTGAAGGTGCATAACCTTAATAAAAATATAATTCAGTAATTCTGGTAGCTAAATTATTAAAAAACATATCTATTTAATTTTGTCTAGTTTTTAATCAAAAGTAGTAAATATTTAGCCTTGTTAATCTCGGTTATAATGCATTAAACCAAATGCCATTTATCCTGTAAACTAAGTTTAAAAACTTTTCGTATTTAGTTTTAAATAATAATTTTGGTTGTAGCTCTAGCAATATTTGCCTAAGACAATCTTTATTTGATCTCAATAAATGATGAGGAAGGAAACGTATACACCTGCCTATTTTATTTTATTTGGAGTTTTAAGTTTTGTTTTTATAATGCCCATTTGGATACATAAGATAATCCTAAGCTCTACCCCAAAACCTTACACATTTATTCGGCTAAGTCTATAGGGACATGGGATTTACTACATATACATAGGTAAAGCCAATGTGGATTTTCGCGATTCGAACTCAGACTTTAGAACCCAAGCCCTTCGTTCTACCATTGGACAAGGCCACTCTCCGGGGATTTCAAGTTATCAAACACAACACTTAAATCATCCTCCCTATGGTTTTGAATATATATTTTATTCAATTAGATATCCTGGCAAATGTTTTATTTATATAAAAAAGGTTCAAACACAATGTGATTTGTGTTTGCTTATAACAGTTAGGCCTATATATACCAAGTGTTAACAAAAAAAGAGACGCATTGCAACTTTAGAGTTTAATTATCGATTTTACAAATCAAAAATATAATATGTTCGAACATATTATTATATAAATAAATGTTTGACTGGTTAATTTATAATTAGGATGAGATTATAATGTGGGAAATGAGAATGAACATGAATACGGAAGATCGTATAGAGACAAAGTTACTCTTTTGTTAAACCAAACAAGGGTTGGGTGTATTGTGTACAAAATCCTTGGACCATGTTTCTAACTCAAGGGATTAAGGACTTTGCGAGAGTCTTGTTGTATTTTGCTGTACAAGTCTTAAATGGTCGTAGTATTAAATTGTGTTTAGAGTTTTGTAACCACCGAGGAAGTGAAACTACCAAATGTAGTGAATAATTAACTGACCAAAGCTATCTTAGAAAGTGAAAAAATAACTATAGAGTAAAACTTAATTCGCTGTACTTAAAACTAACAGTTCAAAGTTTTTTTTATAGTTCCTAAAGATTAATTATTCTAAAGTAGCGTCCTTGCTCGTAAATGAGAATCAAGCGCAAGGAAAAGTGGGCTTTTGAAACAATATTATGTATGATACATTTAGTAAGTAACGGTAATTAAAGTGTCCGATTGAAGTTTGTTCACATAAAGAGGAACTTCATAGACATGTAGGAAATATTATGCAAAAACTAAGCTACCGTTTAGTTTACGTGTATTGTATGCTCTTGTTAACATGTGAACAATTTCGCTCAGTAATGTAAACTTAATTTTCATTCAATGTTCAAAGTTTTGAACATGAAACAACTTAGTAAGACATGCAAACTTAATCCTTGGACCACGTTTTTAACGAAACCTAAGAATGTCAACCTAATGGCCTAATGGTCACTGTTTGTTACTTTACAAATTAATACATGTTTATCTAAAAAGGTCAAATTTAAGATTGAAGAGGTTTCAAGATAATTACAAATTTCAAGATTATTTACAGAAATGTTCAATAAATAGAATGAAAATTAAATTTTTTTATGTAATGAAAATTATATATTTAAAACTACATAATTAATTACTTTAAAGTTATTAACATATACTTAAACTGTTCCATAAAAATTCTCATGCAACGGTGCTATGGGTGACATCTTTTGATAAAAACATTTGGTGTTAAGCAAGACATCTGGAAAGATTTTATGGATAACGGAAGCCGATAATGTTTTGAAGTGCTTGGGAACGACGATACAATTCCACTAGAGGAAACTTTACAATTGTATAAAATCATGGAAGACACTTCTTACAACTTGCGTCTTGGTTTTCAAGAATCTGTGTGTTTTATGGTGAGTATTCATTCCTATGCATAGTATAATAATAGAATATAATGTTAGTTTCTAATAAGAGGCTGCACAAACTTAAACCGTAACCAATAAAAATGAAGGATTAAGAAACATTATATATTAAAAAACATATAACAGTATACAACTATATTTTTACTTTTGTATTGAGAATTATCATAGTTAAGATATATGCCACATAGGCATTTGAACAAGATATAAAGTAATTATTTATAAGTACACTAAAATTTTACCGGCCGAACACAATTAAGAGCAGCTCCGATGTTGGACCATGCATCTACCCCATCTACGTGTGACCAAAAGCCCTCTAATACGTGAGCACGTATTTATTTGTCCTTAACGGTCATCTGAGTGGGGTCCAAATATTCGTATGAAAATTAAATATGTACAAAATAAATTACGCATATGCTACAATACCAACGCAGACAAGTCATATATTGTAGAAACCTAACGTTACGAGTAGTTTATGACGAATTAAGGGTCTAACCACGCAATCCACAGAAATAAGAATTCAACACGTATGTAAATACAACATTCTATTATTAAATGCATGCTACGAATCATACAAAACTGGAATGTATATATTTAGAGATGATTTTCCTTAAAAAAAAGGAACATAAGTAGATTTGTCATTTAAACATGCTACATTTTTAGATCAATATAGAGTCAGTTTTTAGGACCATAGGACCTGCAGAAGTGTGATATGCGTGTAACTTTTTACAATTGTTTTCAAACGCCAAACTTGTAAAGTTTATTTATCTACTTATATGCGATCCTAAAACAGAACACTTAAACTCTTTAATGCAACAGCTTGCTCAGGTTTCTACTTGTCTATGTGTATGTGTTCATCTGAATAATATTAATCCAAACACTATTACTCCCTCATGTTTTTATCTTGCCCCAGGACGCTAGTCTATAGCCTTGGATTATGTTTTAGATTACTCTATGCTAGCATAGGTGTTGGCATTATCACTTAGATTAAATCCATTGATTATTTGGCGGGAATTGAACTATATACCTCAGGGACCGAAACTCCACGCTCAACCACTAGATCAACCAGCTACCCTTACTAACTCTATTTAGATCTGAAATAATGTTTAGCAACATTATTTTACATATTGTAATATTATCATTGCACATTTTAAGCAAACTTTTCCTTAGAGTGGTCCTACGAGTTCACGTTCATTTCATTAAAATAAGTGTAGTGAAAAAGTAGGGTGAAAAGGCATTTCTTAAACTTTATGTTATCCATTTGTATTTGTTATATTTGGTTTCATAAGCTTGCATAGATCACTATAACAACTAACCATCTTTTAGTACTTAACTGATCATACTGCAAAAGCTCATAAATGCTTTAAAGCGTCATTTAATGCGAGGAAGAGATGGGGTTTTAATATAAAAAAATCAATTATAAGAAGGATGTAGCAACATGAACTTCAATTTCATGGATTATTCCTTAAGACACAATTTAACGTTTTATGTTACCCAATTCTGTCCAAGCTTCACCTAAATTCAATTTACTAAATCTATTGCTTTACTTACAATCAATATTAAATTAAAAAATCAATATTAATTATTAAATGAATCATATTAATGAATATTCATTGTAACGAATAGGTTTGTTATTTATTAAGATAAATTATAAGATCAATCGAGCTGCATTACTCGATGTTCAATTCGATTTCCCTTATAATTCACATTCTAATTCTACGGGTTCTCACATCTTCTCAAGTCAAATTTCCTGTTCCCAAACTCTAATATCCGAAGTGGATTTCAAACTTTGTCGGTGAACCTGTTCCTAATACTGTAGTCAAAGGTACATGTTAGTTAATACCTAAAACAAGTAAGTGTTAATATAATTTAAACAACTAATTTGATTAGATATATATTTTTATATGGCAATAACATTTTGATTAATTTATTCATGAAGTAACATTTCTCAATTTTTGTATTTATATCTCACTATTTGCACCTCAAAGCTTCTAAAGAGATAGTGTAAAAGAGAGTCAAGTGTACAAGGTTATATTAGATCCAGGTGTTTCAATGTAAACAAGAGAATGCAATAACTGGAGACACACAATCCTCCTCCAGAGAAAGAAGTAGCTTTATTTAGTTTAAATTCTTCAAACAGTAAAATTGTTTTTTAAAAGCTCGTTTTGTTTTATAAAATTAAGGAACGAAGTGACATTTTTCTTTACAAGTTTTTAATATGAGTTTTGTTCACAACTACTAAATATAGCAATTTAAATAAATAAAAAAATTTATGCTATAAAACAAATCTTGTTCTATTTGTTGGCATAAAAGGTCCGAAAGCCAATTACAGCAGTAAAAATCTAATTCAGACAAACCGTTTGTCCTACAATAAAAATGTTTCCCTACTAAACCAATCCGAAGGAGCCACGTAAAATATTTTTGAAATACAGGTTGTATCAAAACCGGAGGTTCACTAGTTCCCAGTAAAGTAGGTATAATTTAACATTACAGCGGTATTATATTTTTTTAATTTTTCAGTTTATTGGCGTATTATGTTACCCCTAAGTTTTTATGATATACAAAAACATTTTAAACGTATATTCGGATGCTTTTACGAATAAATCACTCGTTTTGTGGACTAAAAAAATGTTTTACCGCAAAGAATTGGAGTCCCCAGAGTTTGCAAAGTTTTGGGTTGAATATGTAAATTTGATTAATTTTATCAACGTAATTCTGACAAAAGATTTAAAAGCATAAAGATTAGGGCAATATATTTTTGTATATATTGAATTTCTCGATGAGTACAATCTCGTCAATGGTTAGAAACTTACAATATACGCATCTTAAGATGGTTATTACAAAGATACATTTTTCAACAAGGATAAGATTGAAATACAATCTAGAAGCGACAAAACCCAGCACATAGAGTGGAATTGTATATTTCTTCTAAAAGAAAATTTTATATATTAAAGCGTTTAAACCATTCTTAAATGTACGAGTTCATTTAAGATTGGTTTAGAAATAGCCAAAAAATAAAAATAATGCATTACCAAACATAATTTAACAATTTCAGATCTCTCAGTAAATCAACCTGTGCCAGAAGCGAATGAAATATTTCAATACACCTCACAGTGCTAAAGAAGCTACGATATGCTCAAACAAACCATTTCTCAGGACTTTTTACATTTTTGCACTAAACTACTTCAATACATGAGCAGTGGCTTCCCTTGTAAATTTGATAAAACCTTAAATATTGCTTAAGGAAGATTCCAATTACTAATGTTTCTTGTCTCAAACCACCTTTTACACTATTATTAAGTAAATAAAGTACGGTATGGCTATTTAACAAATCAAAGTTAGCATAGTTTATGCGAAAGAATCAAAATAAATGTATAGTATTAGTGGCTGGTGGATCTTAATATACGAAATACATTTCTACAAACTTAGTTAATAAAAGTTAAAAGGAATAACTTGATTTGTCATCCTCCAATTGTTAAGCAATATATTCTCAAACATCTTATCTGTAATAAAGGACTTAATGAAATATGAAAAAAAGCTATTGGCTACAATTTATTAGAGATAAAGCCATTACTTGTACTTAAATATGACATTTAAAATTAATAATCTTCCAAATTAAAACCTTTAAAACATCCAAACGTAACTATTGATACAAGAAAATAAATTTCGCGAAGGTAATATTATATAGGCCTATATCGCTAAAAAATATTAAATCCTATAACATCGTTGTCCATTTACCAATAATTCATTTGACTTTGAGGAAAATAAGAATGTTTAGGTTATAGCAATGATTTATAAACATGACATTCACTGATGTTCATTTTTAATGTCAATCTTTGGAAATTTAATGAGGATTGTGAAGATTATTGTACGATAAATTTAAAACCCAATTTTAAAAGCAATTATGGTTAATTTATCCGAGCAATGGCAAATCTTTTGGAAAAACCTAACTTTTCTGCTATTCTCAAACTGTGAGGATATTGAAAGAGATCGATTGGTGCCATTTTTTCATCATTACTTAGTGGTTTAAAACAGCAGCGGCTGGTTTTCATAGGTGGTAGGAGGGCTCTGCGTAGTTTTATATACAAACGAAAGCCTAATATCATTCACGTTTGTCAAAGAATTGAAAAATAAAGCTTAAACTTATAATACATAAATAAGCCTAGATATTTATTTAAACTCGACTCAAAGGCTGCTATTGTATTTGACTTAATGACAGTGTCTGCAAATGGATCTGTCCTAACAGCTTACGAAAACAAATTGCATTTGACCTTATACCGGTAACCTAAACACCTATTGTAGTTCAATAATATTAATTAACCAGAAATGAACAGTGGGTTTCCAAAAATGACGAAACGATAGCTTCGAAAATGTCAAGTATCGGAAATGCAATTATTAGACACCGCTTCAACAATTAAATTACTAGACCGGTTGTCAAAGCAACCTCGGGCTTTTGGTTTGATATCTTACTCTTCCGTCGTAAACAATTTATTATATTATATACATTTTGTAAAGCTCTTTTTTCATATAACTATACGAGTTTTTAAAGCCAAGTAATATTTACTTACTAGTTGAGTTTACAAGTATTAGTTTTTACCTACACATAACATCGATGAATATACACACTATGTTGGCAAATAATACTACGTAATTATTTAGTAAAACTATATATATTTAGAACTTTAAAACAGTCTTTTAATTACCCTCACGAAGCAAAAATGCTTGTAGTCATTGATCTTGTGTTCTTAGTTAGAAGAACTATCGTTGTGCAATTCAAAATATGTAAAAATTTAGGATTTTATGATATACCTTTTCAAAGAATTTTGTCATTGGCAAAGGAAAAATATTTTACGTCAAAGTTTATACTTTGTAATCTTTTTGTCTGGGCGAAATAGCTCAATGAAAGATATATGAGCATAAAACTTGTGATACCCTGGGGACACTAACAAAGCCCTTGTGGTAAAACATGTCTTAAGTCTACGAAAATGCTGATGTGTTGCCGTCACTCAAAATTCCAAAAGAAAAGTTTTGTTTGGTGTAGGGAATGCATAGAGTTGTACAAATATTTTATACAACATTATTTTTATTATGCTATAACTATTTTCAATAACATTTAACCTAATTGAAATTAGCGAGGAAGCAAAATGTGAAAAAAGAAATAATAATGTGTTGAAAAAGAAATAATAAAGGAAAAATTTTGAGGGTTAGCCTAATTCTATTCTTGGAGTTTTACCATATATACAAAGGCTCAGTTTACCTACAGGCGTTACTTTTGGAAAGATATTTTTTGTGTAAATATATATTTTTATAAGTATAGTTATTTCTTGACAGTAAAATTTAATGCCCTTCATGTTGAAATGTCTGGCTGTTTATGCTATAAAAAATCTTGACGGTATCATAGTGATGACGATTTTGTGATTGTGTAGCAAGGAAAAAGGTGAATTTTCAATTTTAAACTTTTTTATTTTAATAATAAATATAATTTTCATTGATTTCGTTTGAAGTCTATAGGTCAATACACCATAATATAAGCATTTTCATAAAATGTTGTTTTTCCTACATAACACCGTTTAACGTTCAAAGTGAGTGTAATTTCTTGTCCAGATAATCTTATTGTAGAACGAATCCGGTTCATATTCTCTCAAGCTATATTTATGGGTATCCTAACAAAATCACAAATCTGTTTATTGGTGAGTTACATGTTTATTCCATATGCAAAGTTTTGTACAGACAATTGTTTGTAAGTATGTCTTGACTAGAGAAGGCTATTTTATTTATCCAAGGGTACAAAAATAACAATTTGGTTAACTACAAAATACAAGAGAAGCAATCAAGTTATTCTCGTTTAGAAGATAAAAAAAACATGCATACAACTCGAACTACGACGCAAGCAAATCACGCAGGCAAGAATCACCACTGCAATCGTTGTTGTTGATCTTATCAAACTTCCGTTGTTGTGATGAAAAACGTTTCTCCAACGGCTTAAGTGTCAGTTACTTTAGTTCTCGTCACTGCCTTTGACATGAAATGGGGGAAAATAAATTCTTAAATTGTAAAAAAAATGTCTTGTCTCTACAAAAATATCTAATGTGTTTATACTATAGAATCTTTTTTTAATTTTTTGTGAGGCATAAAAGTTTTTATTGTGTATAAGAATAAAATAATATTTTTCAAATGTACTGTGTAGGCCCACTTATATTATAGTATTTAGTGTGGATTGAACATGATTTTGGAATACTGAGTTTTAAAAATCAGTGTTATGTTTTATATTGGTTAAAATAATATTGTTTTGGATTTCTTCTTTTTTTATTGACGATACTTTCCCCGTAAGCTTAAAAGTACAATGTTAGCAGCAAACCTAAGCAATCTAATGTTATTAAAATGGTTCCCCATTTTAATAACATTAGATTTAATGATTGCTTACGTAATGATTGCTTGGCATACGTAAATATTTTAATAAAAATCCAATTAGACAAATTAAATCCCAAGTAGTCTGCAGGATTGCTGCGGCAGGGGTATTTCGTTTAACCGCCATTTAGTCTGTCTCAACAGTCAGATCGAAGCTAAGCCAGATCTTGCTGTTATAAATTGACTACAATTTGATTAATATTACTGCATCGTACTTTATTGGCCAAACTCCTAAACTTGTAAATAATCTTTGAAATAAATATAACGTATTTCAAAACAGAAACAAAAAAACCTAATGTATGAGGAAGCAGTTAAAAACAAGTATGATAGGTCTAAACCCATAATTTATACCATACGGTAATACCGGAAATGATAATTAGGATTTAAGGAATTAAATTTTTAGGAGTCAAGATAAGTTCTATTCAATTTGCTCTTTGAAGGAAGTTTGCTAACTTTCCATCCAGGCATTGTTTAAGCATGTAATGTTAGCCTATTAAAGTATAGTCAATAACTTAAACTATCAAGAAAATGACTAAAAAATATAAAACTCATTATAAAAAAAATTGTAAAGTCTGTGTTTACTTGACCCTGGAACCATACAAAGCTATTTAACCCTTTTTGACTTAAAATTATCTAATTTGTTAAATAAACCTTAATTTGCACAACATCTAACTCCCACATAAACACAAACACAAGTAAAAAGTTTATGGGTGGAATTGTTTTCTAGGAACAGTTTGGCGTTGAAAAAAGACTTCTGAGATTATCTTATGGTTAGGGTTAGAGGGAAGCCGATAATGCTTCCAAGTGCTTCGGGAACTTCGATACAATTCCAGTTCAAAGAATATTCACTACAAGTAGACCTATGCTAACCCATGTGAAACAAGTCTTTCAGCATTCATCTTTGATTCCAAGAGTCTTTGTGTTGAGCATGATTAAAGTACATCCTTATTTATGGTTTAGTATTTTAATATAATGATATAACATTTCTAGTACAGGTGTATTTTTTCTTGAACTACAAGTATTTGCAAATAATTGTTTTATGAATTTATCAAAACAACATATTTTTAGCTACAAAACATAACACAAAGTGTAAGAATAAAAAGTGAGACTAACTTACAACTAAAATATAGTTATGATTTTTATATAAAGTTTGTAATATTGCGATCTATAAGTTTGTGTGAATGTACATCTTTCTAAATTGATGTGTGAATAAAGGAATTTTTCTTCATGTATTGTAGATCAGAGATCGAGCTCAGAACTAGATGCCTGTCTGATTTTATAACTACTATTATTGAGTTAGGCCTATATCATTTTAATTATTTTTTTACCTCTCTAGAGTTGACATCACCTTTTATTTAAAGTATGAGATTTTAATAACAATATCAACATTTGATATCTCAACTTTCTAAAAATAAAAATTATTGACACTCTTAAGCTTTGGAAATTATACAACAACATGCAACTAGCTACATGCTATATCTTTACTAGCATGATTAAAACACGCATTTGCAAACATATATTTATCTTAAACCAGTATAATAAATCTATAAAAAAACTTTTAAAAAGGTACTAATTAATAACCATGTACTGTAATGTTGGTTGCAAACCCTCAACACATTAGCTGCCAAGCACATAAGTGATGGTAAATAATTGAATCGACCAAAGTATTTCCCTATGTCGTTTTAACGCACGTACATCATATAGCTTTTGCAATACAGTAACTTACAGGCCAACTTTAAGTAATTGATTAGAAACTGATAGCATAATAAGCCAAATCAACCCATTTATATAAATTTCCAACTTATAAAGCTAATACAAAAAATTTTACTCTTTAAACGTAGACATTTAGGTTTAAGAAAAACATTTTTGAATATTTCTAGTTATATCTGTAAATGCTATGATTGAAAACATTCCTATTAAATTTTTTTAATAGTTTTGATTGGCCATGACATTTTCTTGCACAGTTTATAGCTTGATTTATTATGGCTAGAAAATCATAGAATGTTTTGTTTGTAAGAAATCATGTATAGTTATATTCTATTTTAACTTACAATAAGGTGACCAACAAATTATAGTTCAACATTCTGGAATAGTTAAAGAAAATAACGTTGTGGACTATATTGCATTGAAACTAAGCATATAATAATATTATTCTCTTTCATACACAATTATAGTCGTTAGCTAGACGATTATAGTTAGGTATATATTATTTTATTGTGTGTTAAGTATGTGATTAAACAAGTAGGATTCCAATTAATACACCACACCAATTCCAAAGAAAGTTTTATAATAACTGAATTGTATAGTTTTGCAGTTCAAATTTTACAAAAAAGGTTATCTAAGATGATTAGGTTATCATTTAAAGAGGATAGAAACATTCGAGAGGGACATGTTGTTTAAGCCCAAAGAACCTGCAGAAGTGTGATAAGCGGGGGATGATTTATCATTGCTTTCAAACGCCAAACTAAGTCTAGGTTTTTGCAGTTTATTTATGTATCTATTTATTGTTGCAATTGCAGATCTACTTTTCATTGAAACTTTGATGTATTAATTGGTCGTTTATTTAATATAGTTCGATATTGGCTTATAAACTAACTAATCTACGTAGTTGACGATTTACAATTTGCAAAGGTTTTATTGGTAAAGTGGTAAAGGGATACTAAGTTTAGGCAGATTTTGTCATTGACACTGTCTTCAGTTTTTGCTAATGCTTACATACATCAATATGTAAGGCAATCTGAAATTTTTCATTGATGAATTTAAAGTTCCCTAAATATTAGACCAAAACACAGTTCTGGTAAATTTTCAGACATACCACTACTATCGGCAATTGGACATGAGAGGAGTGTTACAACTTATTTTCTAAATTTCATGCAATTTAATTGGATATTTGTTGAATGTCACAAAGTATTTCATAGATCAATTCCTAAATTATGTTCGAGGGTTTGGTCATAGCATGGAATGTGTGGCCTGATTGGTCTGCTGACAAGCGGTGTGATCATTTCGTGTTTCGTGGGGTTGGCAGTCAGGATAGAAGGGCGCGAAGAGTGTAAATTTTGAGCTCACGGCCGTGTTTTACAAATTTACGCTATCTTTCCCTCTCCGCAGTTATCCACTAAGTCCAGTCTAAATTCGGTTTTTAGCAATTGGTTATTGCTGACCAGTAGTAGACCATTCCGGTAATCAATTCTCGACTTGGCCTTCCTTTGTTAAATCTTCTCCCCCCCCCCCCGTGCGTGGACACACAATCAACCACATTTGGTGGTAACTTCTTTGCAAATATTGTTTCAAAAAGGTTATTTAAAAAATATTTTCAGGTTATTGAAAGCATATTTTGAATGTTAGTTTAATTTGGTAAGTATAACATTTTGTCTTATAGAGAATTCATTTATAAAACAGCTAAAAACTATTAAACTTCTCGTGTTTATATTGCATTTTTGGTGTAACAGATAACTAAGTAATCATCTTTTTAATCATAAAGTCAAACAACTTGCATTACATAATTAACGATGTCATAATTAATTCATATTCCGATTCCGCTAGTTTTCACACCCTTGTGAATTTCATTTCCGGTTCCCGATATCAAATACCATCAGTGGATCTTGAACTTTCTCCCTCAGTGATACAACTCTAGTTCATATTACTAAAAACAACTCGACCTAAGCTATTAAGTATATAATATATATTCATTTTTATTTTAGCAAAAGTTGAAAACATGGGACTTTAGCCTTTTACTGCAAAACAGTAGTATGATTGATTAATAATGTAGCGTACACAATGTGGCATACACTAGCGTAACGTATCTTCAAACCCCTGCTAACGAAAAGCTTAGGAAGCCTGCAAGACCTTTCCAACCCGGGAAACTACACGGAAGACACTAGCTCTATGTTCTATGTATATAAACTAGGTTAATTATACGATTAAAATGTTTCAATAATATACAGAAACTTTTTCTCGTGTTACCATATTCCAGCAAACTAGGTATTTGGACCACCTATATTAAGTATGTATTATGACCCATCATAATGAACTGATATTCATTGTTGGACTATACACTACACATAGCACTAAGTTAAAACATTAAGAAAATCATAGAGTCTGTGAATTACGTTAGTTTTGTGATAGGTTAAGCTGGATTATAATAAAATTTTGTACAACAATTAATTACATTGTCATATTTGTAAAGAAAAAAAGGACTAAAACCTTTTTTATCACAAGGATCGTTGCCAATTAAATTTCCTTGCCTTTATGGACCTTTAGATAAAAAGTTTCACCTGTTGTATTCCTTGGAAATGTAACATTATTCAACATTACAGCGGAGAAAAGTTTGTTGTCCTCTAGGGCCAAAATAAGTAAAAGTACAATACAGTGGTAATTTAAAGATTTGAAATATTTTACCGCAAGGAAAACCTACTATCCCTTAGAGTAATCCAGTTTCTAACAATGACTCTAAGAAAGGTTTTTTTTTATTTTTATGTTTGTTTGTTTGTTTTTATAAAGCTCAGTAACATGGGATGGTAAAAAAACAAAAAACAAAAACAAAACCTGAACACAATATGTTAGTAGGTTCAGCAATTATGTTTTTGTGCGTGTTTCTAGTTTGGTAAAAAATACAGATGTTTTATGTTTTGTAGTATAGTTACGCATCATAGTGATATTTAAAAAATGTATCTTTGATTTGGGAATGAAATTAATTTTACAATTAGAATTTTTGGTGTTGCTCAATCATTTCAATACATCATTGCATTACATTACATCATTGCAATTTGGTGAGTCGGTGGCCCAGTCGGTAGCGTCACGGACTTCGGGCCCAAGGCAGCGATGTCGTGGGTCGGATCCTGGTCATTGCCGAAAACATTTTATCGGTACAGTTCACCTTTGTACTGTACCGGCTCACCCCTTGCTTTGCTGGATACGTTCCACGCACAGATCTGTATTCTATGTGGACGGGCAAATGCAAGAGTAAAATACCCCCGCCGCAGCAAACCTGCCAAATAAGCGAATTCACATTATTTATCTGAATTGATTCAGTTAATAGTAGTTTACGCAACGATTGCGTTAAGTGAGTCTTTACGACACGAGTAGAAAATTTAAAGCACGAGCCTTGGCGAGTGCCTTAAAAACTTCTACGAGTGTCGTAAAGACTATTAACGCGAGTTGCGTACACTACTTTCCCTACGACCGTTTTTTAATTACTAGACCTATCAATCTGGATTTAATTACTAACAATCACTACTGATAACTTTTTAGAGAGGTTATGTTTTCGTGTATTGTCATTGCCACTGAAAGTGATGCAACGACTTGTTGTATAATCAGCTGATTTCCTGTAATAACGTGTTTGTTAAACTTCGTTAAATATTACATTGCTAGCAGCATTCTTACCATAAATAATATTGTATCAGGTACAATTCGGCAAATATTTCATTTATTTTTGGACTTCCACCAACTTAATTAAGAATACGCGAGTATCAACATGAACAAGTCGGATCAACAATTAAATTGGTCAACTGATCAGCTGATCAGCTGATTAGTTGACGTTCGAAGCATTACAATTTTAATTCTTTTCTCTCAATACTTGAACCTCATTGGTCCGTTACCTGTGTGGATATGAGAAAACTATGCGGATATGAAATGAAACTATGCGGATATGAAAGTAAACAGCTGTAAAGTGGAACTTTTCAATTCTAAGAACTGGACTGAAATGGCTACTTTAAAAACCGGTCGTAGGTAAATATATTTTAATAACATTAGGTTTAACGAGTACCTAGGTTTGCTGCTACAAGGAAACTAATAAAGTGTGTTTTTGAGTAAAATATTGATAGCTTAGTACAAAATAAAAAAAAAATTTGCCAAGTTTGATCAAAATATATCCATAAACAAGCAAACTACAACATTTGACAATATTCTCCATAAGAATAACATGGGAATTTTAAATTAACAATTTTTTTTTATTTTCTCCGTTACTAATAACCGAACAAAAATACTTTACATACTAAATTACTTGTTTTTTTAAGCTCTTTAAAAAGGTCTAAAGAAAATTGGGAAATTTTGTGTTTTGAGGGTCAAAAGTGAGAAAAACCTATTTTTACCCCATAAAACCCCCCGTAAAGCCCCGTGTCCATGGTCCGATCATGCTGGTTCGCGAACTCATTCAAGTTTATCCCGCTTTACACCTTTAAACCAAATTTCATTAAAATCGGACAAAAATTACTCAAGTTATCGCGTTCACGGACGTATATATATATATATATATATATATATATATAAATCTATATATGTATAAAAAAGTAAATCGGTCCCGGGTCTAGTTCTTAACGTGCCACCTACGGTAATAGCTACTTCCCTATAGGGAAATTCGCTAAAAGGGTGCCAACCTCTAAAACAAAAATATTGTATAAATATTTATGCATGAACTATGCCGTTGACTCATATCTACTATATCATAATCTAGAAATGTATGTTCCTTATTTTCCAATAGTCAATCAATTTATGGTAGGAACACCATGATGTTCTTATAATTATTTGTATTCTAAAATGTGACCCATCCACTCATAGTGGCCTATCAATTAGGGGTTATTGTATACTACCAAATACCCGCTTTAAACCCCCTGAGAAGTTTGATCTTAGGGAAATCCCATTTTTATGCTAATAACAGTCCAATATACAAATAATTTTTGTACAATAAGAAACTTGACAATAGTATTTACACATCCGGTTTTGCACTTATGAAGCTTATGAAAACAGTAGTCTGAAAGAAAGTCCAACGTACTTGGCGATATGAGATACTGGCGTTACAATGTAAACAAGAGCCTGCAATAGCTTGAGACATGAAACCCTCTTCTAGAGAAATAAGTAGTTTCATTTGGTTTAAACTAATCAGCCAATATTATAGTTTCATCAAAGCTAACGTTACGTCTTTACAAATTAAGGAATAAAATAATACTTGTATTCATCATTTTACATAAGAGTTATAGCCTTATATAAAAATACTAAATGTATTGTTTTCTGAACTAATAAAATTTTTTATGTTTAGCCGTACTATAAATTACATTTTTATTCAATGGCAAAAATGTTGAAGGCTTTTGACTTAGGATTTATTATATTCCTATTTCACAATGGTATTTGGTATGACAAAATATTTCAAAGATTTTAACTTGTTGAGCAAATCCTACCTATGGATCCTGAGGTGGCCTATGTAAACATGTATATGATAACTAAAGACTTATAGCCTGGCTAGACAACTCATTATCATTCAAACTGTTTGCATCTAATTAATAGCATATACTATAAACAGGGATTCATGTATGCGGTAGCAAGCCAATGTTCAGGTAGTTGATAGCTTTGTCAATGCAAAGTAAAATTATACTTTTACTAATTTACATTTTTTTACCATGTCTTTCGTTGTAGACCCTAAACTATAAGTTAATATGTATAAAATTGACCTATTATTTGCTCGTGTATAAAACATGACTAATCTTACTTTAATACGTACAAGGTATCGTTTTGTTTTTACTTTGAGTGAGCTATACGACGGTATCCATATGTATAAACACTTTTTTATAGCAAAATAAGTGTTCAAATTGTAGGCATATTTTAACAGGCTTATTTTAAAGCCACGCAATATGAAGGAAGGCTTTTGACCATTCATTGCTTCAAAAGGCAAAACGTTTCTTTCTTTTTTCATTTCTTAATTATTCTAATTTATTAATATAACTAAATTCAAAGAAAATACCTCTCACATAAAACATATAAAAATGAGACCCGAAAAATCCGCAATAGCAAATCATTGTTCAGAAACGGACACACAATTTCCATTAAAAATACTAAACTACTGAACAATGTAACTGAGCCCAATGAACTTAACGCATGGGAATCATTATTCATAAATGAAATGGACAATCTAGTAAATAATGATAATGGCCCAATTCAAAATTTACTAATTATAAGTAGTTGAACTTACTTCAGATATTACTTTTATGCATGTATAATTTAAAAAAATTTGTTGCTAAATGTAAAAAAACATTTTTATATTTTAACCACCATTTATATTGTTTGACAGTTTTAAAATTTATTATTGTAAACATAACCTTCAGTTTTCTTGATGTGTCTGATGATGCCAGCATACCTGGCAAAAGACATCATAAGAATAAAAATCTAAAACATATTGGTGTGGTTTGTTTTAAATTTTATTGAAACCAATGTTAACAGTTAGTCTTTAAGAAATCCTAAACATGATAAAACCTTCTTAGATTCTTAACATGATGAAAAAAATCGAATTACTCGAAATAAATAACAAAAAATTAGGTTTGAAGCTATACGGATATTACTTACACTATACAGTATAATTTTGTAACTTCTGTTCATTGTGTATTAAACATAGATAATAGATACAGTACAAATATTAGCAATCACTTACCAAAAACGTAAATTTAATGGTCAATTAATTATAAAAGTCGTATTATAGGTCATAAAATATCTGAAATATAACGCAACTGAGTTAATCATAATGTGTACATTATGTTTACAAATGCCTCCACTTGTTATGTGTCTCAGGACAGTAGATGTTTCATAGTGACATTGTTTCTGTACTGTAGAACTCTGTAAAGTAAAAGATTTATAGGCATGATAATACATTTATAAAAAAAACATCAATTTCCTTAGCAATCATCTTATATACTTAAATTGTTCTATCCATTTATATATATATATATATTTATTTAATTCACATTCTGATTCAAGAAGCTTGCACTTCTCCGTGAGCCAAATTTCCGCTTCAATATATTCTATATCCGTATCCGATTTCTCGATGATTGCATGTTCTCGAATATTTTTAAAGACACACCTGACTGTGTTCTAAGTCGTAATATTTATTTACGCATTAATAAATAGCACAGTAATTTTGAATTTAAAGTAACTAATATCTGAACTATATATTTCCAATTCCACGGTGCTAAATGAAAAAATTTAAGGCAATTTATTATGCCTTATGAATCTAGATGAGAAGTCAAGTAAGTAGTATGTTTTTATGAAGTACTTTAAAGCAAAATGTTTCTTATAGTGAAGAAAGCTGAGATTTTTAATGAAAGTAAATATTTCTGTCTCTTAGTAGCATTATTAGTTTACTGTATATTAAAACATCCCCTATAAGCTATAAGCGTAATTTTTAGTTATCAGAATCATTTAAAATAAAATAAAAATATATTTATACAAAACCTTACTTAGTAGATACTTGTTATGCATTGAAAGGTGGGGGATTGTACAACTGCTTAGGTATATTATGAAGTTTGTATTCCATTACAGTTTATTTATTTGGTGGTTATGAAAGATGTTCGCATTTTAACAGTATATAAATAATTTATATGCTATTAGCTTATAACTAGTATCATATTAAGGTTTGCATTATGCCTTAGTAAAATAAAATGCTATTGGCATGCCGTTTTTAAATGCAGATTTTTTTATATTAATACTTATTTTTCGTGGTTGTGTCAATAATGCGTATTTATTAGCTCTAGCTCTACCATACGTCCATCACATGTCAAAAAGATTTTTTTTTTACTTTATTTAATTTACAATCTGTTCAATTTGAACAATAAGCAAATGATATAAATAATAATAATACAACATTAACTTTAAGAACATGAGCTAGTGATTATAGGATAACATTTTTATATATAATTCATGTTGAAAACGTAGTTTCTTTTTATAAAATTGGTTATTAACTATCTGTTTGTTACGGATTCCGGCAAATGGAATTTTACACCGATTACAGATTTTAATTAAGTTTTATATATAAGGATTAGTCCTTCCTAAAAAGAACCATAATTGTGTATCTTGGAACTTAGGCGATTAGTAAGCTATGTATTTTAACTAACAGCTTAATCTGTAAGTCTCAGAAATTAGGTAATTACTGTTGTAATTACAAGAAAGACAGAGATGGAGTAAGAGTAAAAGACGAAGACAAAGCGACTCTTGATGAGAAAACCGATCAGCAAAGACACCTGAGCGTCTGATGTACTACAGTATTAACAGGAACTGACAAAAATAATTACTAATTGGGTTTCATATATTCGTCACTTAAACCCCCAAGCGTGCATTTAAATAGTTTATAGTGACCATTACTATGAATGATATTGCTTTCTAGTTTTTTGGCATAGCAATGGATCAAATGTGAAATTAATGTTCCAATAGCTGGAGCTAGACACAGTTATAATTATTCTTGTTCCATAAGCTATTATTAAGATGTGTATGGTATCTACAAAATCAATTGGAACGATTGTGATAGCTTCTACCTTTAATTGGACAGACTGTGAACTTCGTTAACTGCTTCAAAGACCACATATCTGCGCGGAGGAATAACAAACCAGAAGGATCAAACGGACAAAAATGTCTTTTATAAAAAGACATGTATGTTCATGTATGGCTTGGTAAAATATCAAAGATTATTTTTTTATTAATCCTGATCAACCTAAAATATTTTACATTTGATTAAACCTGAATTTAAAATACGCTACGGAGATCTCATGGAATAGTACTCGCAAAACAATCATCAAAATCTGACTAGAGGTTTGCAGAACACATCCACACACAATTTTAATTTCAAGCAGATGGGTGAAAGTATGTTTCAGTTTGCTGATCCCTTTTATTTTTAGAAGGGACGAAGTCAGTGACCATTCAAGTGACACATGGTATCACATTTCACTGGTTCATATTTGGATGAACGAATATAACGGTCATAGAACTTGTGACAGAAGGGTCCTGATGTAAGAAATCATGATAATGTGATATTTCAAGAGGTATTCCATCTTTATGGAACAGTCAGTTACAACAAATTCAAAAATACTTTTCAAGTCTATGCTAATCAAATGTCCAGTAAATATTTATTTGAAATAAAAAAAATACTAACTATCTTATTGAGGTTCACCGTTTATCTTTAGCTTATGACAAAAAGTGAGGGCTTCAATACAAAATAATAAATTTAGAAAAATCAGGATATTAAATTTATATTGTTATAAGTCTCTTCATGGACATCTAATGACGATTTAACTCTCTTTGTTGAAAAAGTATTTGTTTTTTCATCATTTTTAAATCCCCGTTATGGGTTTAAATATCTGTTGAAATAGCTTGGATCAGTACTTGGTCCAGTCCTCTTCCTTCTTCTCACAAATGATCTACCTAGATGGATTGGGGAAGATGGACATGGCACTATGTACGCAGTCGACACGCTTTTCACGTTTGCGGACAGAACAATGTAAAATCTGGAAGAGAAAACCAACACACAACTCCAGAGAACAAAGCAATACTATGCCTCCAATGGCCTAGTTCTAAACGAAAGCAAAGCCGTTTGAATGGGTTTCACCCCCAAACGCAACAACACAGACATTACAATACCGGGACTACAAAAAAAAAAAAAAAAACACTCTAAGCTATCATGGAAACCCCACGTAGACCAGCTCTGCAAAAAGCTATGCTCAAGTCTCTCCGTCATACGTAGGATCAACAAGCTTGCAGCCCAGAAGTAGCCAGAATTGTCTTTTTTTCTCTATTTGGGTCCCACCTCAGATATCGCATTGCAACTTGGGGTGGAAAATCAAAAGGCAACCTGGAAAGAGTACTCCTAAAGCAAAAAACACCTATTAGATGCCTGGCCGACCTAAACTACAGAGACAGTTGCCGAGATGCTTTCAAAAACTGTAAAATCCTCACACCAGTTTCACTCCACAAGAGAAGTCATTATCAACACCACTACAACAGCGCGGCCAAGGCACAGGGACATACACCAGCACAACACACGAAATGCGGCCAATACTTCCCTGCCACAACACCATCTGAGTCTGTACGAGCAGAAACCATCCTACAAAGGTGCTCTTTACGGTAACAACCTACCAGAGCACCTTAAGAGAGAACACCCCAGTCTGTTCAAGAAGCACCTGACAACATGGTTTATGGGCCGTTCTACTCAGGAAATCAATTCCTAAACAATAAGCTACTGTACAGAAATTGCTAATTGTTATTGACAATAATTGTAATAATTGTACCTGACGCATGAATGTTCTCTAGAAATATTTCAATAAAGAATTTGTCTATTGTCTATTTTCTATTTTCTATTGTCTGCTGTCTATTGTCTTTTGTATAATGGGAGAAAGTATGTGTCTGATTGCTAAAACCGTTTACTAGAATACATTTTTCAGTACCAAGGATGGCCTATCCTATAACATATTCTTAAATAGCGATTTTAAAGGTTAAAATTGTTACCGAATACACGTAGTCAACAAATGTAGTTCCTTATATCATTTAAATAAATCCTCTCCTAGAACAAGAAATAATAAAATTGACAAAGCAAAATATTTGTATGTCAACAAATTATATATTTAATTAACGGGAACCAATTAGAGGGAAAGAAATTACTAACACAGCCTTGAGATTTTATATCCTAGCATTATTTATTAGTGGGATTTATGTATATCAGTATCGGTATTGCTAGTTTAATTTTGTCGGTATAATAAATCAATGAGGTATGAAGGATATATCTCGTTCTCAAAAAAAAGCGTCAGCAATAGACAACAATATATGTCTCTTGAGCCAGCAAGTATTATAAATTGATAACCCACTGCTGTAGTAATCACATATTACCTTGGACTATCACCTTTCCCATTAATACAACATTGATACTTAATAAACTGACTTAACGCTATAAACATCAGTGGCAACATCATTCGGATTATCCTAAACAATAAATTATAAAAGTTTATTTATTAAAATCTATTTTTACATTATGTGAAATATAGCAAAATATTTCCATAATATTATAAAGATATCAGTACGATCAAGATTACAGTTTTTTCCAAATTCTTTTAAAGACGTAAGTTTGATATTTTGAAATTTACTGAAATAAAATAACCACCATCGTGTATATAGTTGCAATAAAAACATTTAGTTTTAAACGCACAGAAACACTTTTATAGCACAAGTGGTAAAGACTCAAAACGATTTAGGCTTCGAAAACGGCAAGTAACGGAAATCCAATTAAACGTGTATCGACAATCTGATTACTTACTCGACCGTTGTCCTGCAACCGCTGACATGTAGCTTTTTCTTGCTCTTCTGTGATACCAATGTTTCCCTAAGATTTATTTAAAATACCTAAATGTTTTTAATTTAAAAACTAGTGGCTCCATAGCAGTAGTTGCTGTTTTTCATTAATGCAAACAAGTTGATATTAAACTCACACTTTTTACACATTCATAATAATATCAATTATGATATTGGAATAGACAACATTTTACGCTAAAATTTCATTGTAAACAATATTTTTGTGTAACTCTTTCAATAAGTGTTTATTTTCCCTTGTGTGCTTCAATTTATACCTTTATTCTTGGGATTGCTCTTGCCCTACTGAAGGCTACACAATATAATTTTCCATGACCGAAAACAAGATTTCCCAAACAGATTCCGATTTTATCAAAGGAAATTGAGTTATGTTGAAGGAAAATGGCATATTCTTATTAATTATTATTTAGTTTTATTTTTGGAAGAATTACTATTTATGATAATACATTAATTGTAATCACGCGTTTAATGTTAACGAAGCAGACTTTTTTCAATACCAATGCATTTTTAATGGAAGATGTTTTTCGTCATTTCTCATTTTCTGGTATATTTGGACATAGTCTGCTATTTTTCCCGACCCCTGGGACCAAGACATTTAATTTGGGCCCTCTCCCACCACCCTGCGAGCTGTCAAACTCACAAAATGTTGATTTATAAATATCGCTTACAGGATTAATAATATAAATATTCAGTTTTATAGTAAGTTTTGTAAAGTTCCCTTTATAACTGCAATACAAAATACTTTTCTTACAAGAACAAGTTCCATCGCTAAGTAGGTAAGGACTGGGGCTGTTCTGAGAAGAGGTATTGTACTCTAATTGATGGACTAACATAATCAATATAACGCAATACATATATTGATATATTTTTTGTCACATTTTTTTCCTGAAACTTGCCGGAATGACATAAAATATAAATACAATTTTTAACGCTGGTATCATATAATACAACCTATATGACTGTAAAAATTTAGATACCTTGGGATTTAAATACGTCCTTAAGGCGAAACATTTATAAATCTACATTATGAAATGTCAAACGAAAAAGTAGACATATATTCATTTTTTGACAGTACATATATGTTTTATCTAATTATATGTTCATGGCCGAATTAGTTCAGTGAGCCGATAACATTGTCGACATTAGTTTTTCCGGTCTTAGGTTGCGATCTGATGCCTGTCACTAAATTCTATCGATGTAGTTAACTAATATCCTAATACGGCTTAGCGCTGGCTTCGTTAGATATGTTCATAACAAAGGCCCCATGCCTATACAAATAAGAAAATACAAGGCTCAAAGCTTCCTTAAATAGTTTTATATGAAGTTTCTACACTATTAAACTGTATTCAAGAAACATATCAAAAATATGCTCCACATTAATAATGAAGGTTCTATCTAAAATAATTAAGTAAAATTAGTGCAATGCGTTCATTAAGCAATCCACAGAGATAAGCAATGATAAAGACGCCATTGAATCACCATATGAAATAAGCAAAATAATTAGAAGTTATAGAACTTTAATTATTAATTAGTTTGATAAATATATATTCATCATTTGAGCCTGTGGATTGTTTTTTTTCCTAATTGTTGTACTATTTTTGTGTCGACTATAATTTCTAATGTGTTAAATGTAATACAGTAGAACCTTGATAATAAGACTCTCATGGGGATTTTAAAATAAGACTTGTTATCAAAGTTGACTTCTTATCAATTTTTGTGATAACATGTGATTAGGGGTATAATAATTTTGAGGGGATTTGAAAATGACACTTTTTATCAAGAGTGACTTGTTATCGAGGGTCTTCTTATCAAGGTTCCACTGTACAACTTTATACGGAACACAACGGGTGGATTCTACAATAGAAATTCGGTCAACCTAGACTCCAACTGATAAAAAAGGACCTTCCGATACTTTGGGTCCGAAATTAGTTTTGGATCAACGAAATAGGATTGTTAAGGTAAGACCTTACAATATCAATTAATAAACATATTGTTGTCATACAGACATGTGACTGGTCTTTAAACAAGCAAAAAATAGTATCAATAATATCATTTCACCACGAGATGTCAAAATTCTGTTTTATAAATTATTTAAATGGATAAGGAACAAAAGCAACAGCATCCACAACAGATGGTCGTAGAAACTACTACCAATGTTTAAATCAGGACAATTCTGTTTTTATTCTTTTATAATATAAAAATAATTAGGTACTTAAAAAAAATCTTCAGTGTGTTATGAAAAAAACAAAGTATTTATTTTCCATAATGAACTAGGAGTCGTAGTTGTCCGTCGAGTGAATGTTCGGTGATAGTGTACTGTAGCTTTAGGGTAGAACGCTCTACAATAAAAATAATAAAAAAACTTTGTACTAATGGTGTATTATTTTACCAACCATAGTTAATATTAGGAACAATATTTTTAATTTAATAGAAAGATAATGAGTTGTACGTAGTTGTAATATTAAAAGTAAGTTGATTTAGAAAACTCAGTTTTGGTTAGTACATAGTAATTTAAACACTTAAGCACTTAACACTTGTATTACTTGAATGTTAGTAATATTGCAGTTATACTTAGACAAGAGAAGACACTTAACAACTTGCTTACTAACCTGCTGCATTACTTGAACTGTCGATCTCCTCGTTCAGTCCCATTGGTGACGTCATGGTTCTAGGCCTTCTAAATATAGTTACTTCGCAACATTTGGATGTAAGACGTATATAACAAAATCATAACTAACATAAATAACTTCTTGATCTATAACACTCCTCCCCACTAACTTTAAAATAATTTCCAAAAATTCTTCTTCAAACAGTAACTAAAAATTCTTCTTCAAACAGTAACCAAAAATTCTTCTTCAAACAGTAACCAAAATAAATATTTCTATATACATGGGAGGAGCTCTTCTTCTAATTACAAATCAAATTTTACTGGAGGACGCCGCTCACGTTGTGATCGACGCACCGTCTCAGTAGGTGAACGAGGGCCTATAAGCTTCCCTTTCTCAGGCTGAACTTCCTTCTGGATTTGATGGTTAATGACATCAGTCACTGGGGATTTCAATAGTGACTGTCTGTTCTGGGGAGATCTGTCATGGACCGGGCTAGATAGGACTTCTTGGTGGATTTGTGGTTGAGGCAGGGGTATAATAGTTACATCTTCTTCTTCTGTTCTGCATAGATTCGGACGCAGGTGATCCGCATGCACAAAACGTATCCGCCCGTCCACCTGGGCCATGTATGTCACTGGACTAACTATCTCCACTATTGTCCCAGGAAGCCAATTAACTTTCTCCTGCCTGACGCTTCGCACAAACACCTTCTCGCCCACACAAAAAAAACGTGCACTACCTCTTCTTTTGTTTGAAGTGTTTTCAATCTTGATGATTTTTTTGTTGAGATCGGATGGTAGGTGGGGTTTTAACAGACTCAAGTGATTTCTGGGCTTGAATCTTAGAAAAAGTTCTGCTGGCGTACTTCCAGTAATCGTGTGGGGTGTGTTACGATAAGTAAAAAGGAAACTGTCTATACGGTGCTGAAGGGTTCTAGATTTGTTCGATTGGTCATCTTCAAGTAATTGACGAAGGAACGATCTCTTTGTGGTTTGCACGGCTCTTTCCGCCAAACCGTTGGAGGCGGGATGGTATGGTGGGGTGACAACATGAAGAATTCCATTGGCCCTTAAGAAATCGTTGAATTCCTGAGAGGTCAGTTGCGGGCCTCCGTCACTCACTAAGGTACAAGGCAACCCATAGGCTGAGAAACATGACCTAAGTTTTTCAATAGTCTTGCTAGAGGTGGTTGTCTTCATGTGGAAAACCTCAAGCCATTTGGAGTAGCTGTCAACCACAATAAGGAAGTCCTTAGTGTCAAAGGTCGCAAAGTCTACATGGATCCTTTGCCAACAATGCTTCGTCCAAGACCATTGCTGTAGAGGTGTTAGGGAAGAGCTGTTCCGGGTAGTCTGACATATTTTACACGTTTTTACCACACCTTCCAAGTCACGGTCCAAATTAGGCCACCACACATAGCTTCTGGCAAGAGATTTCATGCGGGTTTCGCCTGGGTGTTCCTTATGTAGAAGCATCATTATTTCTTTCCGATACGGCTCAGGAACTATCACCCTCCTTCCCCAAAGTAAACAGTCTCGGTCCACTGAGAGTTCCGATGATCTGGTGATATATGGCGTCAATTGTGCATCGTTAGTGGAGTTTGGCCAACCATGCATTGTGAAGTCCAACACCTTAGATAGAATGGGATCATAACGAGTCGCAGTGCTGATTTCCTTGTAAGTGATCGGAAGTTCATCCGTGGCCGCAAAAAAATTTACTTCACCCTCGTCGTCATCACATGAATTATTCCCACATGGAAGCCGTGAAAGCGCATCCGCATTGGGTATCTCGGAGCCTTTTTTATACACCAAGTCGTAGTTGTATGTTGATAAAATAATAGCCCAACGTTGTACACGGGCGGCAGCCAGAGTTGGTATGTTCTTGGTCGGACCTAACAGGTACGTGAGTGGTCTATGATCTGTAACCATCAAGAAATGTCTACCATACAGGAATGTATGAAACTTCTTTACTGCGAAAACAAGTGCTAAGGCTTCACGTTCAATCTGAGGGTACCTCTGTTCTTGTGGAGATAAAGTCCTGGAAGCGAAAGCAACTGGCCGTTCCGAATTGTCAGGCAACCTGTGCGAAATCAAAGCACCCACCCCATATGGGCTTGCGTCAGCAGTCACGACTAGGTCCAACTTAGGGTTAAACGGAATCAAAATTCTGTCACTTAAAAGCAAATCCTTACCTTTGACAAAGGCGTTTTCACAATCTTTGGACCAATGCCATTTTGTGTCCTTGTTTAGCAATTGATATAATGGGTGAAGTAAAGTTGACAAATTTGGTAAAAAACGTGAGTAATAATTTATAAGACCTAGGAAGGCTCGAAGTTGGGTTAGGTTCTCAGGCCTAGGTGTTTTAACGATAGCGCTCGTTAATTCTTCACTTGGGCGAATCGCATCTGCTTCTAGCCTATGGCCTAGAAAAATCAGGCTATGTTTAAAAAACTCACTCTTCGTAGCGTTTACCTTAACACCATACTTTTGGAGGCGAGTCAACACAGATTTGAGCGTACTATACATTTCCTCATCGGTCTTTGCTACCACCAATATGTCATCAAGATAACAAAAAACCTTTGGAAGGTCGCCCAGGATTTTGTCCATTACTGATTGAAATATTGCTCCTGCACTGGTAATCCCAAACGGAAGCCTACTGTATCGGTACAGGCCCTTATGGGTGTTGATTGTCAAAAGTTCTTGAGAACGCTGGCTAACTTGCAACTGATTGTAGGCTGCCGATAAGTCCAATTTAGAAAAGATTTTTGAGCCTGGTATACTAGCAAAAATATCCTCTGCTGTTGGCAATGGATAATAGTCGGTACGTAACCAACGGTTAAGGGTAACCTTAAAGTCTCCGCAGAGACGCACTTCATCATTTGATTTTGGGACCACCACCACAGGTGTACTCCAGTTGGTTTGTGTTACAGGATAAATAACATTATTACTTATCAATTTTTCAATTTCTTTTTCTAAAGCATCTCTAAGTGCATAAGGCACACTGCGAGCCTTACAGAAAACAGGCACCGCTTCATCTTTCAATACAAGTTCGACTTCAATGTCTTTAATAGTCCCAATCCCGGGTTCAAAAACATTTTGAAATTCTTTCTTCAGATCATTAATGATAGATAATACTGGAGACTTCTTACCGCTAACCAGTTGTACTGAGTCACTTTGTCTTCCGCTTGTTACGTTCTTCCAATCCAGTTGTAATTTACTCATCCAGTTACGACCCAGCAAAATAGGCTGGTTAGGAACTTCGCTGCGTGTCACCACCATAGGAAGTACATGATTTTCCCAGCGAGACGCAACCTTTGCCTGAAACTCGCCCACAACATGTATCTTTTGACCAGTATATGTTTTCAGACGAACTTCGCTCCTGGAAAGGTTAGGTTTGTTAGATTTACCTTCAAATAATTTATCAAAAACATCTTCGGGCATGACCGAAACCACTGCCCCGGTATCAATTGTCATGCTCACAGGCACTTCGTTTATTAGCAACTTCGTTTTATAGCTATTAACCTGATCTACATTGTCTGAATAGGCTATGTTGTATAACGAATACTCATTTTTACACTCTGGCTCATCATCCGGGGAGTCGTCATGACTATTATCCGACTCCTCATCACACATGTATACCCTACCGCTAGGCCTAGGCTTATACTTATTCGCTGACCTACTCCTACACATTCTTGAAAGGTGACCCGTCTTTTTACAAGTATGACAACTATACTCCTTATACGGACAACTGCTGAACCCATGTCCCTGTCCACAACATGTACATTGGCGCGTAGGATTTACATATGCAGGTCGCTGGCCTGTTTCATTATATCTAGGTCTATACAAGTTTTTAGGCTTACCATTGTTACTGCCACTTAATATATTGACTTCACCAGAAGTCCAACCCCCTGTGTTTTGTGGATGGAGGCTTTTAGCATTCCTGTTTGCATCCTCCAACAATAAGGCAAGTTGAAGGGCTTTATCAAAGGTTAAAGAATCTCCCTCCGCCAGTAGCCTACTCTGTACATCACTAGATTTTATACCACACAAAAATTTATCCCTCAACGCATCATCCAAGAATGTTTTAAACTCACATGTGGACGCTAGGTTTTTCAATTGTATAGCAAATTCAGAGATGGATTCACCCTCTTGTTGAGTCCGTTTATTAAACATGAACCTTTCGTAAGTCACATTTTTCTTAGGAATGAAATGATCCCTCAAAGTTTTTATGATTACCTCATACGTTTTATCAGCCGGTTTATCCGGTAGTAGCAAATTCTTTAACACTGAATATAGGTCAGGTCCCATAATAGACATAAATAAGGGGACTCTAGCATTATCTTTTATATCATTAGCTTTCATGAAAAATTCAAGCCTCTCAATATAATTTTCAAAAGGTTCCAAGTCCTTGTTAAATTCTTGAATTTTACCAATAACTTGTTTAGCAGCCATCTCTGACAGTAAGTCTCTGAATAGAGATTATTATAATATATATACAACTTACGGTTTCTAGATCCAGTAGGTAGGCTACCCACGGTAGGGCTAGGCTAGGCCTAACATAGGCCTAGGATGACAAAGTACCTAACCTGCCAATCTAGGTATATCCTTAATATTTTACAGCTCAAATGTTTCCATAACATCTTCCATAATCATATTTCCAGGCTTTTCTTTAACTCAATTTCAAATTTCATATGAAAAATTTTAATATTTGCAAAATGTTTGCATGATTCGACAAACTTTCAGGAACAGACAAACTTTCATGAAAACGATGCCACGTTTTCATCAACTCCTAAATTGTGTAATATTCTCAACTCCACTAACATAAAATATCAATATGCTGAAAACGAAAAGAAAAAATAACTTTTTTAAACTCCGCACCAACAAAATAATGAAACTTTTCAATGCACGCGTATCGAAATTCAGGTTCGGTTAACTTGGCCTCGTCGCCATTATTGCAGTTATACTTAGACAAGAGAAGACACTTAACAACTTGCTTACTAACCTGCTGCATTACTTGAACTGTCGATCTCCTCGTTCAGTCCCATTGGTGACGTCATGGTTCTAGGCCTTCTAAATATAGTTACTTCGCAACATTTGGATGTAAGACGTATATAACAAAATCATAACTAACATAAATAACTTCTTGATCTATAACAAGTAACTAAACCTTTTGTCTTACACTTCACAATGATTACTACTCACATGTATTAATTTCACTTTTTTTTATTAAAAGCAAAGTTAAAATTTTATCATGGAGATTTTATGTTTAAAAGAGCTAAACTAAATAATGTTTAAAATTTAAAATAGAAAAATCCCAAGAAGTAACTTTAATTTAGTACATTAATCAGATTTTGTTCAGCTATTTGTATATTACTGATTCATGAACATTCTGCTTTATAGCAGCGATTTGGACCCAAGCCATCATTTTAGCACACCATTAAAAGTGCTGTGATAGGCTGAGAAGCAGTGAAGTCCAAGGGATCGCTAGCGAGTATTTGCTTGTGTAATTAAAAGAACAGATTGTGGTTTGGGAGAAGCGAACGTGAGCCTTGGATTGCTGATGTGATGAAAGTCACGATGAAAACAGAACTTTCTAGCGTTTTAACAATTATGACTAAGTAAATTATCGTAAATGTACACTTAATATACATTGATCTTAAAAGACATTATAGTACTACACGATACGTAATTATTTATAAATATAACATAGAAAAAAGTTTGAAATTAGTACCGTAAAACATATGATTTACCGCAATAAAAATCATAATATAAGTTTTAATGTATAAGAATAAAACAATTCTGATTGTCTTGTAAACGTAGTTGTAAAAAAATGTCTTATGACTGTAGGTCTTTTCCCAATTAACTAGCTTACACATAGCTAAATTGGTTAGATAGTTTCTTACATTTTGTATTTTTCTTAACTAAAAGTAAAAGCTACCTTATGCACGATTTTAAAAACCTGATAGGGTTAAAAACATATTTACGTAAACAAATTGAAGTCGGTACATACTTATTAATACTATACAGTATAAATATTTTTCTTATAAATGCTTTATACTTTGATAGTGTAATTTCTAATGTAAAAATATTTTTAAATTTCTTACAGAACTAACAAATGCATATACTAGCAAAATATGCTCAGTATAAAAGGTAAAAAGTGAAATGAGCTTATGGAATTGAGATCAAATAAACCCACCCGATAACATTATATTACCTTAAAAGCCTAAGCAGGCAACGAGACTCGTGTGGGGAAAATTGAATTGTTTCAACAAGAGACTGTTTCATTTTACCAAAACCTTTTTCAAACTCTAATTCATAACTGTATTTAAAAGTACAAAATCTCCAAATGAATGAGTAGAGACCTAATACCGATCGGATTTAAATGATGTTTCATTTTTTTTATAATGATTTTTATCATCGGAGATTTTTTGGGAGTTTAATGAAAAGCAAGATTGTAAATGCCACAATGTATTTAAAACAATGGTTAATTTTGTGAATGACGTTTTATAATTTAAATATGCGTATACATAATAAATTTTACGACTTTCATTGCCAATTTGATGAGAGTAGTTTTGTAAAAAATCTATTCCTATTTTAAAATAGTAGCTGTAATAAACATGGTTTAGTCTGCTTTTAAGTAAGTCTGCAGTAGTAGCCTAAGCAATTGAAACAACTGTTTCATGGTGGAAGAATAAGTATGATATTTCTGTAATACCAGTGTTGTATGAGGCCATGATTATGCAATTTAACTTATTACAAAACTAAATGTTTAGGCATTGCTTTACAAAGATAGTTTTTTAATAAATCTTGATTTAATTTAAAAATAAATTTTAAGCATTTATTTTATAATAAATGCTAATATGTTAGGTACATTGTGTAGGTAGACATTGTTTTAGAAACAATACGTCCACTATCAATATGTATCTAAACATTGCCAAACACAACATGAACAATGGAATAAGAAATGTAGAATATCGGAATGAAGATGATTTCCGTATTGAATAATCTTATCTGAATAGTAAATATATTTACGGGTTGAATCCAACTTTAACCTAATACTTTTACAAAACTTCAATTTTAAGTACTATAGAGATCCTGGATGTTGTACAATAAAGGTGAGAATCCCGGCCTTGACGACACGACCTACAATCTGACATGTTTAGCACACTTGAAGTAACTGTTTAGTATTCTACCGCAGCCTTTCGTGTTGTAAACAGCTTGCTGTCTCAATATGCATGCACATTGGAAAAATGCGATACCCAAAATCATCTCATAAATACACTGCTAACATCTCAAGGTTAAAGCTAGTTTGAAAACCTTCATATAACTTTCAAAAACCTAAATAATTATATTCTAATTTAACAGCACTTACGATTTATTTATTGACTACAGTGTTCATAATATAAACTTATCAATAAGTTTATAAAAGTCTTATTTAAAATATGACTAGCAGATAAAGTTCTTCACAAATAAGAGTATACAGTATAACATATTAATATTTTAAATTTATGATAGTAATGTATTCTAGAACCAGTCATCTTTATTTATTTACCAAACAATTTACGTAAATAGGCTAGTGAAACAAGGTATATTAATTTTAACATTTGCTTGTAAAAAAAAAGGTTTTAAGTGACATAACAACCACCTATACTACCACCCTTCACAAATTAGGTAATTATTCTTGTAAGTAAGATAGAAATGGAGTGAGAGTGATGGACAAAGACAAAGCGACTCTTGATGAAAAAACCCGATCAGCAAAGACACCTGAGCGTTATTTCCTTAGTCAATGGTTTAATGTAGAAAGGTAAAGTCATTGACTAAGGAAATAAAAGCCTTTTGTTTCCCTTGTCTGTGGTAAAGTTTAGTTGTATGTTGAATGTTTTAGGTTGTACGTTCTGTCTTTTTTTTCTACTGTTATACTACAACTATTTGTTATTGATATGAATAAATATAAAAAGAAAATGTTTTTTGAAGCTGGACTCTTATATTCATCCAAGTTTACCGAGCAAAACTTAGGATATTTTTACTTGGACTTGGTGTGTTTTAGGTATAAAGAAAAAACTAGAAAAACGTCTTGAGGTAGAAAAACTTTAAAAAATAAGAATAGGATGGGTATTATTCTATAAAATTATAGTTAGGTCAAAACTTAGTCATACTTATTTTAGTAATACAACGGTTAGTAAATATTTATTTACAGGTATATTAATATAAAAATAATGCTAGTTTTTGATAATATTGTAGAAAAAGCTAATGCAACAGTTATGTGAAATGTTTCTTTAGCAGTAGGCCTAGCTTTACGAACTTCCAAATGTATTATTTCAAGAAAACCTCGCTCATTTAAATATAACTTAAATACCGCACTTGTTTTACTTGTTGAAACCTTTTATTTATAAATGTTTTCCAACAGCAATAACATGATACTTGGTACATGGTAAACATGGTGGGGTTGATAACTTGACTACCCTGAACACAGCTGACTTGTATCAGGTATTATGACGGACAATCTTAATATTAGTTTTTTGGCTTAACTATTGGAAGTTGTATTCATTGACTTTTGAAATGTTCTATCGTTCTACTAAGCAAGTGATAAAAGGGAAATCATCAGTAGAAACTCGACGTCCACATACGAGGATACATCTATTTGTACTAAATTATAATCCAAAATATAAAGATTGCAACAAATGAAACTACCCTAACACTTATTTGCATTTTAAGTATACAATTGTTCCTATATTTGCGAGAGGTTATTGATTTTTACGCCTACGTCAAGCTTTTTACAAATACTCTTAGTATGAAGTTATATATTACTAAACCAAAACAAATTTAAGACATTCATATTTCTCAGTAAATCCTGTTCTAGAAGCGAATGAGATATTTTCATACACTTATCACAGTACTTCAGAAGCAACTTTATGTTCCAAGAAAACATTTCTTAACTCTCTTCTCCATGAACTTTTAAATGTGTGCATTTATCGTCTTTTATATATCTATCTGGGGTTTAATTGAATTTGTTATTGTGTATTGTTTTTGTAAAATAGAATTTTGTTCTTTGGAGTTGAAATGTTTTTGGATACCTAGTTAAAACGTATTTAAACCTCTGGTATTGTGTCATACTGATGTTCGTTGTAAAAAAATGTATATTACTGTTAATTACTATCTTTTTTGTAAACCAAGATGATTCAAACATTTTAAGCTTCGTTTCCAACGAAAATAAATATCAACGTTTATAGTTTAAGTAAATAATTGAAATAAATCAATAATAAATGTTGTGCATCATCTGGTAAAGATGTTAAATTACACGATTTAAGTTTATGTGGCCCTTAAAGAGTATATCACTAAGAAGTTGGTTAAATTTATCTCATATATGTTTTGTCAGAGTGATTGGTAAATTCCCAAATGATAAATATATGAACATAAAACCTTAGATACCCTGGGGATCATGATACAATCCTCACGATACGGTACATCTTGTGTTTTGTCCACAAAAAGACGTATATATCGTCATAACTTCAAACTGCAAGATAAAAACAAATATGTTCTACATTTGGGATAATTTTTAGTGGTAGGCCCTAAACGTTTTTTTTCTATAGTGATTTAATTAAAAACATCTTAGGAACTACGACAATTTAATGTTTACTAGAATATACAAGATCGGAAAAGAATATCAATTTAATAGCTTAATGTTGTTTAAAGGTTTATTGCGGCATTAGATTTATTGACATTTAATCACCATCATTAACAATGAATTTCAAACAAAGAATTAATAGCTTACATCCAATGAAAAAACTCATAGATTTTTAAAAGTCCATTTAACATTCATGGAGGCCATATGCATGTTAAATGGTTAGTTGAAATGCAGTAAATCTCTTTTGTTTAAAATAAGTCCCCAAACTCTGAAACGAGGCCTTAATCCAATATGTGGCGTTTGAACAATGTAGAGGACCACTAAAACCTAATGGTAACTTGAATACAATATAGGATTTGCTCATCCTAGCCTTAGAGAACAAAATTATAACAAATAAAAACCTACATAATTTGAAGAATTCTACGAATTTCAATTTTTATTCGAGAAAATATGATAGAAGAAAATTATATTTAAGGAAATAACATGTTTTTAACAACAAAAGCTTTTTTCAAACAATGTAAAAATTCACAATTACATTACTATTTTATCATGGATGACTGCTTCAACTTTAGAAGCCGATAGTTGGTTGTAAACCTTATGTAAATCTCTTAGGACTGTACACTACTCATCATCAGTAAATCATGACTTACATAATGAATACTTGGCATTCCAAGTACAGTTCCGTGGCATTAAGTGCATTAGGAGGTCCAAAGACTGCACCAACACTAACTTGGTTACGTTTAATTTATTCAAAACATCATACTCCTACGCTTAGATAAAGGAAAGCCGGTTTCGATAACTAATGTAAGAGGAGTCTTAGAACACCTATGCCTTCTTAAGTTAATCAAGTTGGCTTAATAGTAGTGATGGTTTTTAGTGGCAGCAATGTATAGTATTGCTGTGGCAATGTGTTTAACTGCCAACATATAATTTTACTAGAGTGCTACTCTCCCATAATCAGCGTTATTGATAATGTAATTATTATCATCTTTTTAGAATAAAATGATTAATTTTAAGGGTTTCATTAGAGACCTATAATTCGTAATGATATTTTTTCACTTGAAACATATTTTATTAAGTTACAGTTGATTTTTTTTAAATACAAACTACAAAAGTGTAAGTAGTTAGTTATTTTAACTTTGAACCTTTTTATATCAAACTTGAAATGAGGACTTTTTCTAGTGAAGAAAAAAGTAGCAATAAAATAGTATGCATATTAAACTACAATTCGTTTTATCGTAAAAATATATTATGATTTTTTTTCAAACGATCGTATTGTTCCAATAACAACAGCTAATAAAATAAAGCCACTTCTTTCTCTGCAGGAGGATTGTGTGTCTCCAGTTATTGCATTCTTCTGTTTACATTGTAACACCTGGATCTAATATAGCTTCGTACACTCGACTCTCATTTACACTTAGGTATTGTTTTAGTTCTTCTACAATTAATTGAAAACAAAAAGTTTTAAATATTCGCATTTATTAAAACGCAAAGAGATGTATTTGCACAAAAATTCTGAATCAAACACTTGAATTATTTTAAGGAATATTCTTTTGAATGAAAGATAATTTTAAGAGATAGGATATGTTAAACCAATAACAGTTCATTGGTTTTAAATGTAATTTGATTTAGTTAAAAGTGTAGCAGCCGTCACTTAAATTTAATTTAATCCATTTAATTTAACTAACAGCTGGTTATTTTTATTCAAATAGATCTTAGTTCAATGACATAGTAATTTGATCTTATGTTAAGGAAATGCTTAATTAATACATCATTGCTCCATTTTTCATGTAATGAAAAGTGTTTAACGTGTTGGTAGTTTGTTTTTCTTTACGTTTGAATGTGTGTTTGTCAGAATACCAAAATGTTGATTAATACAGAAAATTTCAACCCATACGGTTTGCAACAGAAGGTGCTATGTAGGTATTTTAACAAATTTGGAAATTAACCTCCAAATTCAATAAAGTTTACTTAGTATTCTTAGTTAAAGGATAACGCATAAGTAGAATTCACGTATACATTGTTCAAACGAATTGTCACACAAATTTAAAAACTGAGTTCGATAAAACAAACATATATTTATTCGAAAAACGGGTTTGAAAGGTTTTAGAACTCGTGAAATCGGAAAGGGAGTTATAAGGACTGGTGTAATTAGAGTAATTTAGCATAATGCACCATATGATTAAAAATATATGACATGCCTACAGGCCACACTACCATTTATTTTAGTTTAACTAATGGCGATAGAAAATGTTTCAGTAATCATTTAATTCATAATATCAAATATAAAAAAAAATTATTTATTTTATTGGGCTTTAAATGACGCAATACATATTGCATAGCTATATAAACATCTCTTTGTCCTTTTAATTGGAGTGATGATTTTTTTATTATTGAAATTCAATGTTGAATTGTTTGATAACAGTTACGTCCTATGTGACAAATTATTTTTCTTGACATAATAAACTATTTTAATTTTAAATGGGGCTAACAACTACTAAATTCAAATCTTAAATTATTATCTGAAAGTATACGTGTTTAGCTAAATAGGCATGATAATATTGTTAAAAAAGGTGGAAATCCAAAACATAATGGTACGTTTTTAACAGTTTGACATGTTTAGCACGATATGGTACTGTAACTGTTTAGTATTCTACCGCAGCGCAGCCTTTCGTGTGGATGCACAACTTGATACCTCAATATTCTTACTTTGCACAATATAAGGCTTACTTATACTCAATATACTGTAGGCCTGATTGCAGAGTACTGCATACACTACTATATGTTAAAGATGTAGACTACTTTAAAAACAACTGCTGTATTTAACGTACGATTTAATTATATTATAACTCAAATCTTAATTACATTTTAGACAACAGTCACTCATTTAAAACCACTAAAAATTGTAAATGCATATGCTAATTTTCACTCAGTCATTGAAGGATTGAGTGTTAGGAGGGCCTATAGTACGCAGTTCTAGTATTCTAAAAAAAAAAACACGGTCAGAACGAGGAGGTTTATAAACTCTGGATTATACATTATTTCAACTTTCCTCTAACTTATAAGTTTCAGAAACCAAACCTTTACAATATGTTCGTATTCAAAATAAAAGTAATTAACTATAAATAACAGCCATAGTGACATTAAAATGGCAGGCAGTTCATAACCTAAAACTCTGTAAGTACTTCTACTATGTTGTAAGCCAACGACAGATTGTGCTGACCGTAAAACAAAGATTTCTGTCCTACACAAACCTTTTTTGCCGAACCAAACTGATTGAATAACTGTGAGCTATAGCAATGGCTATCAACCATCTACTGCCATCAACTATTTTTTGACACTACTGTATTCTGTGTATCGATGTCACAGCTATGTCTTTTCAAATAAAACAGCTAGTCCATAGGCATGGGATGTATACTTCAGTATCCAGTAGTCAATTGTATTGCAGCTTATGTTCTTGAAGTTTTGTTTTAAACTTGTATATAAAAACATATGATCCCTCTTTTGCAATGTTATAAATTCCAATATTTGTGTGCACTACAGAAAGCACTGATATTTAAGTGTGTGCTGTTATTTTACTGTACAATATTTCTGTACAACTAATTTCCATTAAATATTACAGAAGTATCAAATTTTACCGAGAATGTCCCAAGTGTTTGCGGTTAAAGGATTCCGATATTGCTCGTAAGTTACAGAACAGGACATTATAGTCCCCAGAGTATCGGAATATCTGAAGGGCGAGCAAGTTGGATAACCGTCTCTGTTAAAGAATTATAGCAAACAAAATAATCTTATAAAATTTTGTTCAGGGGACGTTTTTCATAGATAGCTAAAAAGTTCCACGCAAACAAATGTAAAACGCTGCATGCGTATTACATAGATCGAGTTTACTTTATAAGTTAACAATTATAAGGACATTTTATTATTGCAATAATAAACGATAAAAATACTCTTTAAAACAATGGACAATGGAAATTAATATATTTGCAAGAATGATCCTGGTATGTGCATTTTTTGAGAATATTGGAATAAACTTTTTTTAAACCAAGGGGTTAAGGCTGGTACTAACCCCACGCCACGCCGTACTAAATCTGTATAATGATAGCGCTATCTAAATGTTTATTGTGTAATCGTACCACTTTAATCAGCAAAGACACCTGATAATATGATGTGTTTTTAAATTGTTAAATGATTAACCTAAAATAGTTACACTTAATGTGAAATTACGTTACATCCGTGAAAATATTAACGGAGTTCGTTCATTTTTAATTTTCAAAACACGGTTAGTAAGAAAATCAACAACTTGAATGGCAAAAATAAACAAAATAATACTTACTCCATATGTTATGTATAGGTAGAGAAAGTAAAAAGCGCCTCTAAATATGTTTTGTAGTACAGTACAGTCTGGCTGTTAGTCAAGTTCCTATGTTCGCAGCTGGAGTATTCCGGTCTGAAATGAAGCTCATGCGAGGACTGAAAGAACACTCTGGAGTAGAATCATTAGAACGTAATATGGTGAAATCATTTTTTGTCTTTAGGCGTGGTTTAAAATAAATAATATTTTCACAATATGTTACAAAACCAAGACTCGTGTAGATTATATTTTTAAATAATCATTATTAAAATCACAAGATATTTAACATCATTCAGCTCTTAGATAACTTCCTCATCTTACATTCATCAAATCCCAAAACTGATTACGATATTATAAAAAAACAAGAATTGGATTTTCATCCAACAATGTTTAGGCCCTATTTTATCGTAAACAGCCAGCGTTTTTTGTTTACTTTAAATCATGCGAAACGTTTACGTACCACGTATAGCGTAGTCAATTATTTCAACTAAAACCCCTAAATTGACCACTTTATCATGTTCATCAATTAGTTCTATTTATAAAACGTTATTTTCACAATCTTGTCATAGCAAGTCTGTAAAAACCAATGTAAACAAACACGTGTTACAGACTCAACAATGAACAATTAATAAATAATCTGCATTTGAACAAAGCATACAAATAGAATGTCATTAGGACTGCTGTTATGATAGTTAATCTCATCCTGTATTTTAAAGTGTACTATCCTACATTTGATATCGTGTTACATCTGTCAATATACTGACCAATTCCATAGACGCATCGTACAGTTTTATGCTAGGCTTACAGAAAATATTATTTGTATTCTAAACTAATAGATTCAACTGATAAACATACTTTTAGAAGTATATTAAAATTTACTTTAGGTGATAAAAAACAACATATTATGCTTAATTTATTAAAAGATAAAAAAAAAACCGGTAAAAATATTATAGACTTAAAGCATCACATTGGTTATGCCTTTTGTGGATTTTCCCTTTACAAATATGCAGTTTTTTTAGGAGTTTTATTAATGGAGTTAACATTCCAATAAAACCCGAAAGAGGTCGAGAAGCAGTGAAATCCAAGGGATCGGACAAGAGTAATTGCTTGTGTGATTAAAAGAACGGATTGTGGTTTGGGAGAAACGAACGTGAGCATAAGAGCGCTGAAGTAATGAAAGGGCGCGTAATTAAACGAAAGTTTTATTCATACAACTGGATGATATTCATAGTATTGAATAGTATGTAATTAGTCAAACTTATGCTTTATAGATTTATTAAACAAATATACTAAATAAACTATACAAATATATTATTAAAAAAATAATTAAGATGTAGAGTGCGAATTTGACTTTAACTTTTATCTCTTATAAATCCTAGTAGATTATAAAGGGTAGTGCTCTTGGAGGTTTTGGACGGAAGGTGAAAATCCCAGCTTTAACGACACGACTACGATATGTTTAGTCTGATATGTTTAGCACGCTTCAGGAGATTGTTTAGTATTCTACCACAACCTTTCTTGGGGATAAACAAACTGCTCTTATGCATGCATACTTTGTACACCATAGAACGCTATAGAATCAATTTCATAGCACTAGAAGAGTGTGTGGGCACGTCATTTAAACATGCCTACAAACGTGCCGGCTTTGTCATGGGATCATTGTTTGAACCGAAATCTTTTTAAGCTCAATAGCAAGTATACTGAAAAGTGTCGAGTCTCGACACATAAAATGCATGCGTTGCTTCTTTGTTGTCTCTCCTTTTCAATTCCTAGTAAATAGTTTATTCGTAGTCATTCAATGTTTTGTGACTGTGTTTAAAAACAGTGACGTGACATTATAAAGACGTTTAATGTGTTGCGCGTATCAAACTCTGCTTACAATTTAGGATTCACTTTTGACTCCTAGTGACACAAACGCTAGTGGTTACTTCACGTCATTCTGAAGAGGCAGTGTATTACTCAATAATAAGTCAAAATAAATTTTATGACAAATGTCACACAACCACCATGTCATACAACAAAAAATCGTAATGTCATGTCATAAAATTGTGTTGGTGTACAAATGCCCTCCTTACAAGCCTTAAAAGTCTATATTTGTATATATATTTTAAATATTAAACCACCGGGACTTTTTCCCACCATATTAAGTTCACATAATATAGATAACAGCAGATCGTAACATGTTTTTGTGGTAAAGGATTCCGATAAAGCTTTCTGGTTATAGGAAAAGAGCATTACAGCTCCAAGTATCGGGATATCTGAGGGGGGCTTGGAAATCACCTGCTGGGCTTGAGAAATGTAACAAACCAAAAAGATCTCATGAACAGTCTTTTAAAATATAAACCTACATCTTATTTTTATTATAGTAGGTTCGGGTGCATAGTTTTTTTTTACTTTTAATTATCATTTATATGAAAGTCATATATTATTAAATATAAAATTCCTCCTATTTTAGTCCAAAAGATTAACTGAGTGCAAATTCATTCTTGGAAAAAAATTATATTTAAATAATAAAAAAACTTAAGTTTAACTTTTAAGTCATATTATAATATTATTGCTGGAATAGTTTATAGACTACTTTTAATACACACACACTTTTGCTTTAAATAGGTTCTCAAATATTAAATATTTGAATTAAATGGCTAAGTACATTCCACCATAAAGCATATACATTACATTTAAAATATAGTGTTTTTAAGGTAAATCATTTATTTAGATTTATCATATCGGTGTTTATATATAAAAATTGCATTAGCATTATCAAATAAATACAAAATCTACGGCCAACGCATTATATACAAACTAAGTAAGTGTCAAATTAGTAAGTTGTGTTCGTTGAAGCATATAAACTATCAAAGAATGTAATACAAACACATTTTGATTAAACTTTAGTTTTTACAGTGAAAGTAATATTCACAAGCTTGAAATCTCAAAGTAAATTACATCCAGGTGGGAACCGCAGCTTTGGCGACAAGACTTTCACAGCGTAACCTGTTTATTTCGCTTGAGAGACGCTTGTTTAGTATTCTCCCGCAGTCTCTCATCTTTTGAGACAACAGGAGTATAAAACATATACAAAAACCCTGGTAATCAAGCATAGTTGAATGGATTGTGATGATAAATTACTTATAATATTTGTACGTATTACGATAAAAATATTATGAAGTGCGTGATGATTTTGACAGCTCTGGAAAATAGATTGTTGATATTGCTTTTACTATGATCACAGACTATAGATTAAGGTTCATTATGTGACAATTATGTTCTACAAATTAAAATTTAAACGCTATATATTTAACTAACCTATGTCAAAAGAAAAATCAATTAAAACTCTAAAACCTTTCCTAATGAAAAGGGTCCATCCATAAGTTATTTAAGAGTTTTTTACTTTAACTGAACTGTACTGAACCGGTAGGCCTTTTGAACGCTTTATTAATATGTGTAAGATATATATCGAAGGTACTAAAACAGGCATTCATTAAAACACTATTTACTATCCTTATGCACATTTATATTTGATTTGTTACTCTTATAATAAATACAAATAAAAGGAAATCAGTAGCGATTAGTAATAAACTAAGAAGGACCTAATAAGATGCGGATCCACCTGGTATCCGTTAGAAATGTTTTCATTTTGTTAGAAGTTAAATATATAGGTAGTTGTAATAAATGACATCATAAAGTATTAATTAATTGTTCTTTTAAATACATAATAGTCAATATTAGCAGTTACAATTATCCTACTGTTGTTGAAATAGAATAAAAATAATTTTAAATTCAAACCCGCTTTAGTTACTAATGATTATTCAATTACGTATAGCACTCTTAAATTAAGCCAAGTCACTAAAGAATAAATAGCTCCATGAGCAAGAGGTAACTCCTTACTGACGAGGCAAAACAATATTCGTCTTATTAAAAGGTAAAGAACGGTCTCTTCTAAAATTACTCTTATTCCCTAATTAAAAGTAACCAGAAAACAACAAAGAGTTCATGTTTGCACCCACATTAGCATAATGAACATGGACACTTCTATAAAAACCAGTGTCTTGCACACATTTTCATTCACTGTACTGTGACGTTTGTTGATGGCACCTGGGCATAAGAGGCTGATTTATCTTTGAAATAAGTGTGCAGTTATTTTAAAATAGAAAATATATATTTCAGCTAATTATTTACGATGTCGCTCTAATATTTAGTATATGGGAACTTTCAAATATGTTACGAGATGATGAGTTGTGTAGATTCATCTTATGCTGGCTTTGTTTAAAATCTTAGATAAAAAATCCTAAGATTATAGCTACAACAAAGTTTTTTTTTTTATTTCGTATTATTTCTGCTTAAAAACTTAAAGTTCTCTATAACCAACTATATTAAACAATGCCATAAAACCAACGCCTAAAGTACCCATCTGTAAAATGCTCCTTTAACACTATCAAAACCTAATACACCGGACTCTTGAAATTAAATATTCAAGATGAAACAGAGATGGAAAATTGCAATCAGTCAGTTAGACGAGATAATTCTGAAGCTAAACGGAAACTGCACTCCAAATGATCAGTAGACAAATTCCATTAACAAGGAGGTGGCATGGTCGGGAGGAGATGGGAGGTGGTGGGAGAAGTTGGGAGGGATTGCTAGCGACGCAAGCGTGCGTCCACACAAGAGACGGGGCTTAGTTACTGATGATCTGTCGACTGGGTAGGAGTGTAGTGCTGGTGGTGTGCTAGGAGGGTGTGTGCCATCTGTGTACTGCTCGGAGGTATATATACCAGGTACTTACATATATACTTGGTTTTGTTTAGATGTGTGTAGAGATTACAATTGTTTCTAGAGTGGTGTATTGTATGGTTGAGAAATAAAAGTTTAAATAATATAATTAAAATTAATGATTAAATTTTTTGTACACGATTATAAAATTAAAACACTAAGAAATATCTTATTGGTACGTGTAATCCATAAAAATCAAATCTGATGGTAGATATACTGGTAAATTACATATGTACCAGTGTTAAAATGTGGTGGGTTTTACAATTACTTGGGATTTGATGATGATAATATCTTTTTGCAATAAAAGGAAAATCTTAAAAAAAATATCTCATTAGTTTATGTTATCTATAAAAATTAAATGGGGTGGTATAAACAAAGGTACAATTAATACATACAGCCAAACCTGTTAGGTCTATACAATGCAAGCGTCTCTAGGGTATGATTGACAAATTATATATTTTCAACAAACACTAGCTGGTTTGTAATGATAATATTTTTGGGGTTTTCCGTTATAAACTGAAATTATTTTTAAATTGGAGTTTTGTATAGATAGCAGTTTAGAACTACTTTTTTTAAATATATAAAGAGCATTTTAATGATATAACAAGATAGGTCTATTAAAATTTTGTGCAAGTATATAGAAACCAATATTGAATGCTCGGTTACAATCCTTTAACCTAACGTACCGAAATGAAAGTAATATATTTCTGTATACTTCTGAAACTAATCAATTTTATTAATGTAAATATAAATAAAATTTGTATTATAAAGTTTATTGTTACCGTAATTTAACTTTATCCAAAATATCACGATTAATATATCGATAGTAGTATGGTAAGAGGTGTTTAATGTTCAAAAGATTATTGTGAAATTTGATAAATTTCGTGATGTTATCTCTATACTATGACTTGCCATAGTAGTCAATCCTAAGTTAAAATAAAAATGTTAATCCTAAGTAAAAAGATACCCCCGCCGCAGCACACTGCACTCTAATGGAATGTCCATTTACCTCGCTGGACATTAATTTTAGTGATAACTTAGGTTTGCTGCTACAGGGAAGGTGTTGAGGTTTGTTTTTTTTTTTATTGAATGGGTGATAGCTTAGTATGAAATAAACAAAACTTCCAAATTCGATTCAAATATATCATTAAACAAGCCAACTACAGGAGTTTATTTATACTTTATAAGAATGACACGGGAATTTAAAATTTCCGTTTTTAAAATTACCTCTGTAACCGTTAGGCATACAACAAAAACGCTTCAATATATATATATATATATATTGTAAGACCTACGATAATAGCTCATTCCCTATATAGTACATTTGCTAATATGCAATAATTACTTTAGAACAAAACAAATATAACATTGAGTCTTATATTTGCTTAGAAGTGGGGGCATTAATTCTGTGGCAGTTAGTTTTCAATTCCTAGCACATGCCTTGTGCTAATGATTTGTTCTAAAAGTGGTAATGAGTTTTAGTTGTCAATGAACAACAAGAAATAGTTGTCTGAACTTTTAATACGTCTCACAACTGTCCTCACAGTCCCCCATATTCCAAAAATGTCCTCACAGATTAACATTTTAATAGTTTACCAATAATTTCATATAATGGATTTCTGATTTCTACTTTGCTTTAGTTAAATGAGCTTACCACAGATATAAAAATGGGATGTTATAAGTAAAACTTACCTATGAAAATTATTATAAGGATAAATAAATATGATGCCCAGCATAAAGGAACTTAATGTCTCTTTTTGGCAAGTGTTAATATTATTTTAGTATTATTATTGTAACTCATACCTAGTCAAGAGCTAGTTTTAACGGTCGACTGATGTCAGAATCATTCTGATCCAAAACATCATTCTTATTGAGTAGAACCATAACAGAAACCATGTGTGGAATTGGTTGGCATCATATAATAGTATATTCAAATTTGTTGAATTTGTACACATATTGTAAGGGATTTGCATTTTATAATAGTGAATTCTAATTCTTTAGTTTTGGTAGATGGGGATTTAAGTATGTCACAATATGTAATGTACATTGAGACATACTTGAGCTTTTTGTAATATGAAGAAGTTGGTAATATTGCAATGTATATTATGTTTATTATATGTATATTATGTATATTATGCAACACGAAATTGCAACATACAAACAAAATAGTTCAACAAGTTTAATATTTAAAATGGATCTTACTCAGAAAATCATATAGCGTTTAGATCGGTGATGGTTACTTCATAAAAAACGAGAAACATTATTAAAATATCTTTTGGTTTAATATTGTGATCAAGGAATATTATAAGTTACAACATTGTTTTAAGAAAAGAGCTTTTCTAACTGCAAGCTACTATGTGAGTCTACATATTTTTTCCTATTTGTTTGTTCGTGTCAATATGAAACCATATCACAATGATCTCAGAAGATTTAGTTTAAGAACTGTATATTGGTACTTTTTCTCTCATATATCTACAGGTCAGTTTTCCTTCAAATAAACAGCCTTGTCAGTTGGTCTGTGTATACAGCGACTGTCACTGACAGTGGGGTCAAGGTAAACATTTCAATGTGGTCTTACCTTACATACCCAGCAGCTCTTATGAAATACGATACTCCATAGTTGTGGAGTGTTGTGGAGTCTGAACTCGACAAAATAGTTACAGAGTTACGTTGAAACGAGTTTATATGAAGTTAATATTTGGAATGTCAAGTAGACTCTACCATTAAATATTTAAAATTAATAGCTGTTGAAATTTTCTTGAAAGATACAATGTTTGGTAACAAATATTTGGGGACAAACGTTTTACAGACTATTATCCTTCTATAATTAGACATTTAAAGTTACAACTATTTGACGCACAAAAAAATAAAAACGACTACAATACGCGTAATGTAGTCGCAATACTGCCAAACAAATTATTAACTTGATTTAAATATGCAAAATATCTAATTAGTGTATTGATAATAAATTCTTGGGTTATTCCGTAGGCTATCATTCCGTAAATCATTATAATATAACATATTGTGTAAGAGAAAGATGTATTTTAAGTCATAACTCATCGAATATCAAGAATCTAAACGATTGTGATATTGTTTTTATCTTAAGCAGTCTATCATAGACAGTGTTTAAAACAATATTTAATGTGTATATATATTTATTTTTATTTTTAATTCGAACGATCATTGCTTTGTAAAATACAGAATGTAAACCTATGCATAAATTTATTTTGAATTTAAAAAATAAACTTTACACATAAAACTTAACATTTATTAGTGATTCGATGTAATTATAATGAAGTATTTTTCCATCATTCCCATTGTTTGAGCTATAAATGAACAGATTACACCTAGTTTTCAACTAGACGTTAAAAAATAAACTTTACACATAAAACTTAACATTTATTAGTGATTCGATGTAATTATAATGAAGTATTTTTCCATCATTCCCATTGTTTGAGCTATAAATGAACAGATTACACCTAGTTTTCAACTAGACGTTAACGAGGGAAGAGCATTGACACATTGATGTTATGAATAAATAAATAATAAAATATGAATTAACATTTAAATTCATAAATTTCTCAGAAACAGCCATTATAGAGTCATCAAATCTTACTACGTAAATTTAAGGGAATAGAGGCTTGTGTTTTCTATTGTCAACAAAATACTATCTTAAAGTAAATAATAATGTACCTTTGACAAAACTGAATTTAATTCCATAAACTATATTCGCACCGAAACTAGTTTGGTTAAATATAGAAATATATAATTTTTTTTACTCACAAACGCCTTATTTTTGCTTTGATATAATAGTAGCCTATATTTATCAGTTTAAATTTAAAAATTGCAATAAAGCAGGAGATAAAGTGAGCGAATTAATCTTTAATTACAACGGAAGTTGGTTTTAATCTGACTTAGCCGTTGAGCAGCTTTTGCAAGTGACGTGGCAATAATTTAGTTTTGCAACTGAAAGTTGTCTTTCTGTTGCTGTCCTGACTTCATTATAAAAGTTGTTGCAGATGTTTTACTCGAAAAATAAGTTCCCATTTTATATTAAACCTAGAGATGCATTAATCTTGAATTGATGTGACTTTTCGCCGTTTCAGATAACCTAGATACATTTCATTAGGGAGTTTAGTCAGCATCGCACCGTATCTGAAAAATGATAATAATGTTTTAGTGTTTTCTTCATTTAATTTTAAGATAACAAAGTTTGTATACCGTTAGCCAAAATCTCATTATTAGGCACAGAAGGTTGAAGACGCAATCGTCCTCACTATTTGGGAAATGTTTCTTGAATAATAAAAATACGATGGAATTGCCATTAAGATAATGATCGCTTTCGGTAACAGTTTTTGTTATCATCAATAGCATCCCATTTGAATTTATGTTTTTCCATCGCAATCCAAACAAATATTCATATTTACCTAGTTTTTTGTATTTCCCTTACCTAGCCTATTCTATTCAATTTGTAGAAGACTATTGTTTCCCCTGGTGACTTGTTTTTTATGAATTAAACATTACAAGAGAAACTGACAACTAAGTAACACTTTCAAAACTGTTCTTCAGACCACTGACTTCGTAAAACAACATTTTTTTATGAAATATAATAGCTAGTTTTAGGTTGATAAGATAAATAGATTAGAGTTTAAGTTTTAATCAACTTTCGTTCTTTCTTTTTTCTAGCTGTTGTACCCGTGCTTTGCAACGGGAAGAGGACACAAAATAGAAACATTTCAATCTTTACATATGTTGCATATAACAGTTACACATCCGCCTACGCTTTTACAAACAAAACTCAATTTTATAGCCTTAATAGAAACGTTTAAGTTATGACTTTTAAATCTGGTAAGTAGTGGATACGATACCACCATTTTGGTTTTGATTAATTTTAAATCTTGTGTAGGCTGATATGAGAAAAACTGACCAAATCTTTGAATTAAACTTTGACATACATGATTTACCTTCATCTCCCTTAATTACATATCTTTTAATTTATTATTAAAGAGTACTAAAACTTAAAGCTCTACTTTAAAACCCAGTAAAACCGTCTTTAGAGCCTTGTATTTCTTGGATGGTTACATTTTTATGAGAATGAACTACTGTATGTATATAAATGTGATAACGAATGCTTGTATCATCAGGTGCTATAACACCAATATGCGGTTGTCATATATGCATGTACTGTATGTAATGTAACAGACACTTTTTAGGATTAACGTCTTACTGCGTGAAAAGGTGAAATGAGCCAAAAACTGATATTGCTGTAATATTACTAAGTAATATCCACTCGGACAACGCTTATGTCGCGTTGACTTTTCGTACACAATGCCTATATCAAACATACAATCAATATTTAAATAAACAATGGGGAATAAATTATACCGTTCACTAGTGATTCAATGACATGTTGTTTTTTTGAAAGGGTGGGTGTACGTGTATTATCCGTGTCACAAGGTAAATTTTCTACAACAGATTCTAGCATATTTTTGGTAGGTTTCGATTGGTGTAATTCATATAGGTGCGTATTAGAGTAAAAAGATATATTTTTTTTTAATTCTTTTTTGGGAAGACACTTCTATTTTCCTATTTAATGTATCGTTTTCTCTCTCTTTAGAAGAAATATTATGTTAAAAATGTGTTACAGTGTGGAAAATATTTCTCCCACATATATATGGAAGTGTTTTAATGTAAAATTAGGATAAAAAAGATTTAGGAATATTGAGATTTCAATATTTAATACGCATGTTGTAATGTGGTGTTGATTAATTTCAAAGCGTACGGGTTTTTAGGTTTAGTTCAAAATGCTATGTTAAATTTATAAATGTAATAAAATACTATTTAAGAACTATGTAAAGCATACAATATATTATGGGCATCCAATAATATTAGTCCTAATTGCTAGTCCAATTGGAGTGGGCCTAATTGCTAATATACGTCCCTTCCTATTGGACTCAATATATCATTCGGTACTAGAGTGTTTCTAAGATTAAACTACTTTGTAACTATAATATCCAAATGCATAATACTATTTAATTTTATGCAGTCAAATATTTAGTAGTAAGAATGGATAATGTAAAGGTGAACAATACTTTGTGTATACTGCAGAAACAGTAGGCCTACTGTAACAATAACTGCAGTGCAGTACATGTATATGGTCGCATGACTGTAGGTCATCTGTGTTAAAAGAGCATTAACAAAATTGAAAGACAGCTCTGATGGCGTATGGTAGATGAATGTGATTGGTTTATATCATCCGCTCACCAGGTGTTCACGGACGGTAAATAACGCCGATGGTCCATCAAACACTAATCAGCTGTAAAAGATGTACTGCAGAGAGGTATTTTCTTATTTATCACTAAAATAAACAAGGTGAAAGTTCGCGTTTTTAGGCTTTAGGCTACAATGCGTAACATAATTATATTTAATCTACAGAAAGGTACTTCTCATTTGCCGTTCACAACGTTTTTAATCACCATACTTATCTGAAATATAAACGTAAAATCATTACAAAGAACTTTAAATCTTTAGTTTTATTATCGTCAGCACACAACATGCTTGGGGTGATGTAAAATTATTTCTCTCAGTTATAAGTTTCGTACGGTTCCCAAACGTTTTTGCTGCTCATACAACTTTACAATAAAACGCATTTGCCTAGGAATAAACCAAAATGTTTACTAGTAATGATGCCGGATGAAATATTGTTTTGAGATAATAAAAAAAAAAACAATCCTTGATATATTAAAACAGTTTTATTCACAATAAAATCAATGATCCTAATCGAGTAGTTTACACACAAATAACAGATAAAGAGAAGGTAGAAAAAACAAAACTCACAAACAATAAAAACGTCTCACCCTTAAAATTAAACAAACTCTAACTCATAGTAAAGATTTATTTCCATTCTTGCATGGTTTAGTTAAGCTACACATGTCCTAGTCGCAGCAATAAAAAAATTAAATTCACATTTTAACTTATTTAATTAACAACAAAAGAGGTCCATCAAGAATAATCCAATTACAATGTTAAATAGAGATGTCTCTATCTTAAAATAACTGTTGTTTCTTAAAACGACGCGGTGTTGAATAAATAATTAAGTCTAAAAGAATATACCTGTGGTCTGAAGGTTATTAATTGCGCTACAGTTGCACCGGCCTTGATTTATCCGTTGAGAATAGTTTTTTAAGTATATTCTGATAATGTATAAACGTGATGCTGCTTAAATATTTAAAGAATAACGAACAAATAAGGAAATTGGGTTACTGACTAATTTTTCTAATATGACCTTCCGTACAATAATTAAATGAGCAACAAAAAAGGGTAAACAGTTCATTCTATTTAGAATATAAGGACTTCAACAAACACATTGTTAGATTCAACACCTCATACTGCATAGTTCAATTTAAATGGTAATTGATAGTAAATAGTAGTAATAAACTAGCATTTGTTAACCAATTGAAATAAGAGGGTTCTCTATAAGACTCTGATAAGTATGTTGTTTTTCTCCCTAAATAACTTACAAAACTGTGTACAAACATATTGATAATTACAATTTTTCAATCACGCCGTTGTTTAATCCTTGTCACACGTTACCACAGAGTGCTGCATGGCTGAGCAGATGTTTAACACCAGCTGTGTAAAGATAGTTGTCGCTCAGACAACGTGCGATTTATTAATATACTATGACTCTTAATTTTAGTTTTCACCTAGGACCCATTTTTATATTTTTGTGTCGAAACCTCTCCAGCAAAGACAATGGGCAATATCAGAAGAATGGTTATTTTGGCATAGAAATGTATTACTTCTGAAAACACGTATTAATATAACGTAACAAGCCAATTTAAGCGGAAACTTAAGACAGGAGTAAATTTCTTTCACATCCCCGTTGTGTCACTCACTCGGATACCAGTCGTTCAAAACCTGTCGTATACTTATCTTTCAACTTTTATTGAACATCTCTAGCCGTTCTCGGCCACAATAACACCCCTCTTACTATTACTCTTACTCTTAAATAAGACTCATCTCCTTGGTAGAATGAATGTAAAACTTTAAGCATGGCAGGATTCAAAGAAAATTGAACTACTATACGGCCTCCTTTTATTACGATTCTAGTTGGATGGTTATTATGTTATGGACAAAGCTATACGAAATCAAACACGGCAAAACGTGGATAGGATGAGCATTAATTTGGTAAGTAATTTATTAAAAAACGAAAATAAATATTAATATTAGGGAGTTCATTACGAGACACAAAATTTACGAATCTACGGTACACGTCCGAGTATTTCTAATCTACGAGCATAATGAAAGGAGGTATAATTATATTAGGCCTATATAAGAATATACAATGGTCATTCAGTTAACTATGATTTTGAGATACGGATGAGATTCGACCCGGGCTCTAAACATCTCATCAGTGTACATACCGTAAACATATGTTCAGGGACACTCCCATATTGCTGAAGGAAAGATAAATACTCCCGCCGCAGCAAACCTGCCGTCTAAGCGAATTTCCATTTGGCTGAATTGATTTTCAATTGATCTATTTAAATAACATTAGGTTTATCGAGTATCTAGGTTTGCTGCCACAAGGAAACTAATAAAGTGTGTGTTTTAAGTAAAATAATTATTGCTTATTATAAAATATATATTTGCCAAGTTCGATAAAAAGATATCCATAAACAAGCAAACTACAACATTTTACAATATTCTCCTTAAGAGTATCATGGGAATTTTAAATTTACCATTTTTTTAGTTTTCTCCGTAGCCAATTAACTGTACAAAAACACTTTGATATACTGAATTGTTTGTTTTTTAAAGCTCTTTAAGAAGGTTTAGAGAACAATTGGGAAATTTTGTGTATTGAGGGTCAAAAGTGAGAAAAACCAATTTTTACCCCGTAAAACCCCCCATAAAACCGTGTTCCCATGATCCGATCATACTGGTTCGCGAACTCATTCAAGTTTATACCGCCTTACAATATATAAATTTAATAAATATATAATTTAATAATTTTATAAATATATATAAATTTGGACGAATGGTGTTTTTGGCCTCTGGGGACACCAAAATGAAAAAGAAAAATCGGTCCCGGGCATAAGTCTTACTATGAGACCCACGGTAATAGCTACTTCCCTGTAGGAAAATTCGCTAATAGCTACTTCCCTATAGGGAAATTCGCTAAAAGTAAAAATAATTCTGTTAGTTGGTACGATTTTATTATAATTACTTTGGAAGGCAAAACATAAAAATCAATCGGTAATGTATCTAGCATAAGTAATATGATCTAAAGTTCTGTAGGGTTGACAACGGGCCACTGTTTAATCTAACCGACTTTCAGTTACCAATAAGATATAAAAAATTACGTGGTAATAACAATACCCCCGCCGCAGCAAACCTGCAGACTAAGCGAATTTCCATTTGACTGATTGGACTTACACTGAAATGTCTACTTAAAAATATAACATTTATTCTTGATTTAAATAGAATTAGTTTAACAAGTACTTAGGTTTGCTGCATCAGGGAGAATAAAACTGTTTTTTTTATAAAATGTGAATAGTTAGTAAGAAATAAAAACATTTTCCAAATTTGATCAAAATATGTTCACAAACAAGCAAACTACAACAGTTTACTTATTCTCCATAAGAATAACATAGGAATTTTAAATTTACAATTTTTTGGAATTTTCTCCGTAACCATTAGGCGCATAATAACGCTTCAATATACTAAATTATTTGTTTTTTTAAGCTCTACAAAATGGTTTGGAAAGAAATTGCTAAATTTTATGTTTTTTGGGTCAAAAATGGGAAAAACCTATTTTTACCCCATAAAACCCCCCGTAAACCCCCGTTCCCATGGTCCGATCATGCTGGATTGCGAACTCGGTCGAATAAACGTAGGTTTACACGTTTGTACCGAATTTCATCAAAATCGGATAATTTTTGCTCGAGTTATCGTGCTGACGGACACATATATATATATATATATATATATATATATATATATAAATATATATATATATATATATATATATATGAATTTGAACGGATAGTGTTTTTGGCCTCTAGGGACCTCAAAACGAAAAAAAAAATCGGTCCCGCGTCCAGGTCTTACCATGAGTACTACGGTAATAGCTTATTCCCTATATGGGAAATTCGCTAAAAGCACTGTTTTCCAATTTTGATTTTGTTATTTGCTATTTATTTTTACAAGTATTGTCTCAACCAGTTTTAATAATACCAAAAAGCAACTTACCAACGCTAAGGGTCAACAGTTAAATTTATTCATTTCATTAGGTGGTGTAAGAGTAATTGCTATACCAACATCACTGCCTTTAGCAACCAAATGATAGAATCTTTGCTCTAAATAATGCCTGGCTAAATTGGCTAAATATTGCCTTGGTGCTAAATAAACATATGGCTACCCTTATTTTATAATATTAATAATGATTGTTAAATATTTAGTAATTCAACTAAGGACATTTAATAAAATATTTATTTAATAACATATGAACTATATACAGTCAAATATAAACAATTAATCAAGTAGTATTAACATTCAAGTCAAGTTTTTAGTTCAGTTATTGAAAGGATACAACAGCTGATATGATGACATCACTGTCCAAAGTTCACTACAGCACTTCGTACTAGTCAGTTCAGTTTAGACTCACCTCTCTCACAGTACACAGTGCTTACCTTTTGGTTTAGTTCATATTAAATATTTTAATCTCTCTTTTTCTCTTACCGCTCCAAGTGCATTATTTCATCATTTCTCATTTAAATATGGATTCCAAATTTATAGTACCAAGTGTCAAGCTAGGATCCAAGAAGATATTTTTATTTAAAGTAAATGTGTTGTAAATTTTCGTGTACAGTCCAGAATATTCATGAGTAGTGAATTGCTTTCTTTTTATTAATGAAGAAGAGTTTTAATTTAAATCAGTGAAGAATTACATACTACACAACAATAGTCATTTCTCAACATCATCTTTCATCTGTGGTCCTTCGATTCTCGTCACTCTGGCCAGAGCCATCGCTTCTCTGCTCATCTTGTTCCTGTTCTACCAAAACCCTAATGGATCTTCAGTTTTAGGATCTAAAGGTATTTCTCACAATTTTACCTCTTAATACCATATTTAACATGGTCCTTCGAGCCGGAAGTTTCCCAGCCTATGGAAAATAATCTACTGTGACTATTAAGTTTTGTATTTATTTGAACTGAATAAATTAATTGAATAAATCTGTCATCAACATTAAGTATCATTAACAAGAGGATTAAATATTTTTGATCACATTATTATCAATTTATTAAATTGTTGCAGTAATTTGTGAAATAACACATAAAGTTTTGTTGTCCCAGACAGAAAATTTTGTTCTCAGACTGTACTGTCTACAACTCCTGTATTTTCATGCATAGTTTGTCTATTCTCTATTGTGCATTATCGGGCTGCATCCTGTCTGCCCCCCTCTCTCCCCCCTGTAATGTGAAACAAGTTTCTCTCTTGTTGCTGAATATTCAGAAAATCATGGAAGTCATACCAACTTCACAGCTGATCAACACTAGCACTGCTGATGGATAGAAATGAAAACTTAAATGTCATTATGCAAGACTTTGTTTATGTTTTCATAACCTCAATTGTTTGCTTACACTTTTAAATTAAAGTGACAGAAGAATGTTTATTAATACGGATTGAACATTTAATTACAGTTTGTGTTTGAAATAACATGTTTTATTGAATTTCAAATTTATTATCTGGAAATAATTGCAGGTAGATATTTTCTGGGACTTAAACTTTTTATAGGCCTATACTATGGCTGAATATTTCTCTCTGATTTCAAGTTGACTAATATTAATATTTAATACAATGAATCCTGGCTGTCTTTAAATAAGTTTTGCTCATTATAAACTTATTTTAATCTGCATTTATTTTTATTTTGGAATTTTGAATTTAAGACTTATTCAAAATGAGGTTCTCAACTTTTGTGAAGCAATCTGAGCTTGTGCTAGCCAGGCTTAAGTCAATTGAAGCAAAAGTGCTTGCTATCGAAAAGGAACCTATCACTCCTCAACTTATAACAAAGCTCACTCTTTTGGATTCCACCGCTACAGCCAAAAATAATGATTTTGACAAATTAGTGAATAAGTTGTTCGGCACTGTGCCTTTCCCTGAGGAATTAGATGAAAGTGAAAATATCACTACAATTTCAACATTACAAGATGAAATAAGTGATCTCTATGTGTCTATTCACTCTTTGTGTGTGAACTTGATACCCTCCCCAAGCTCTAACCAGTCGAGCCAGCCAAACCTGGATGATTCCAATGCAGCTATCAGCCAAGTAGCTACAACTAAGGTTAGTGTACAGCTTCCTAAACTTCAACTTGGTACCTTCTCAGGTCAACATGAAAAGTGGATGGCGTTCAAAAATTTGTTTGAAAATACTATTCATAAAAATGATAGTATTTCTGGTGTTGAAAAAATGAGTTATTTGTTAAGCTGTCTTGAGGGAGAGGCACTTTCAGTTGTTAAAAACATCCCTATGACTAATGCTAATTATTTTATTGCATGGGAATCTCTACTTAAAAGGTATCAGAATACAAGATTACTAATCTCTCTTCATGTCAACAATGTGTTAGACTTACCAGTTCTTCACAATCCCTCAGTGAAGCAACTTAGAAGGTTTTTGTCTGTTTTAAATGAAAACATTGAAGCACTTAAAGCTCTAGATGAAGAAATTTCTCAGGAAAATTTAATTTTGACCTCTCACTTGTTAAGAAAATTTGATTCTGATTTTCGCCATCATTTTGAACAGAGTCGAAGTGATAACTCTGTAACTCCTAAGTTAGATGAGTTAACCAAGTACATTGAGTCTCACTGTGTAAATCTTGAAGCAGCTAATCTTACTAATGTGGGATCATCTCTTAAGGGTACCTTAGGCCACCACACTCAAGTAAAACCCCCTCAGCGCTCAAATAAATCGGCGCTTATTGCAACTCCTCGCACTGTTTGTACATTTTGCGCAGGTGCAGATCACAAAATCTATCAATGCAAAGGTTTTCTTAAATTGACTTCACAAGAAATGTATAATTTTGTTAAAGGCAAAAATTTGTGCACCAACTGTCTTGGCGATAAGCATAAGGGAAAGGAATGCAATTCATGGCGTACATGTTCTACGTGTAAAAGAAAACATCACTCTCTTTTGCATTTTATGGATTCTGAAAATAATCCCTCTCCTAATGTGTCTAAAGGTAACACAGACAAACGAGCTCCAAGTTCTGACTCAAATAAAAATGAATCTGGTTTTGTTGGTTTGACAAATACAGAGAACACAGTTCTTCTTGCCACTGCTTTAATTGTGGTAAAATCAAGCGAAGGTAAGACCCTAGTTTGTAGGGGAGTTTTAGATTCTGCTGCTCAGTCTACCTTCATTACTCAAAGATGTGCTCAGTCTTTAGGGATTAAGCGCTCTCATGCTAATAAAACGCTTATTAATGGCATCTCGTCTGCTCAGGTGAAAACAAAAGGGTTAACTCATGTCACTCTCCAGTCCCTTAGTGGATATGTATTGGCAAGCTCTCACCCTGTCTTCATTTTGGATAATATCACTCCAGATTTACCTCGAGCTAAGATCACTCCTGAAGTTCGCTCACAGATGCAACATTTAATGTTAGCCGATCCTACTTTTGATAAACCTGCTCCTATTGATGTTCTAATTGGAGCTGACCTTTTTGCCTCCTCTGTGAAAGGCCAGTTTTTGTCACTTGGTGAGAATATGCCTGTAGCAATTGACACCATTTTTGGATATGCGCTCTTAGGATCGACCCCTGTCGCCTCAACTTGCAAAAATTCATTTCATGGATTAGTCACACTCTTAACCACCAATAGTTTGGATCTTCACACCTCTATCCAACAGTTTTGGGCTGTAGAGGAACCCCCTCTTACAAGCAAGCAATCCTTAGCCGAAGAAAAATGTGAAAAACATTTTGTATCTACGCACTCTCGCACTCCTGAAGGAAGATATATTGTCTCTTTGCCTTTCTCAGACGATCCGTCAACATTAGGCAACTCGAGCAAAATGGCAAAATCCCTATTCTGGTCTCTGGAGAATAAATTTCGTTCTAATCCTGATTTCAAGGAAACTTATGTTGATTTTATGAGAGATTACTTGTCTTCGGGACATATGACACTCTGTCAGTCACCACGTCTTAAAAATAATCCTCATTACTACCTTCCACATCATGGAATTTTTAAAGATGGAAAATTAAGGGTAGTATTCAACGCATCAGCACCTACATCAACATCTCTGTCTCTCAACAGTATTCTTCATCAAGGACCAAAACTCCACAACAACATATGTGACATCATTCTCAACTTTCGCCGACATGCGGTTGTTTTTTCATGCGACATCAAGCAGATGTTTCGACAAGTCCTTGTAAAGGAATCTGATCAGATATTTCAACTTATTTTCTGGAGAGAGAATGATAAAATGCCTCTTCAAATCTATCAGCTAGCGACTGTCACTTATGGGCTCACATCATCGCCCTACTTGGCAAATCGTGTCATTCAACAACTCATTATTGATGAAGGAAAAAATCATCCTCTAGCCGCAACTGCTCTAAAGGATCAGATTTATGTCGATGACGCCCTATTGGGTAGTAATTGCGTAGAAAACGCTCTTTTGTTGAAAAATGATGTGGTTCAGTTACTCAAAAAAGGAGGTTTCGAGTTAAGAAAATGGTCTTCGAATAATCCATTACTCTTACAGTCGATCCCTGAAGATCACAAAGAAAAACCTATTGGTTTTCGAGCTCCCGAACAACCAGTTCATAGTGTTTTAGGACTTAAATGGATTCCTAATGAAGATGTTTTTTCTTATTCTGTAGGAACTCAAAATATTAAGGAAACTCCTACAAAAAGAATTGTTTTAAGTGTGATATCACAGATCTATGACCCGTCAGGATGGTTAACTCCTGTAACCTTCTGGTCCAAATCCTTCATGCAATACTTATGGACACTTGGTCTCGATTGGGATGAACCCCTAGACGACAGCGTTATATCAGTTTGGAACAAGTTCGCCAATGAACTTCCATATATTGAAATGCTCAAGATACCTCGCTACGTGGGACTTTCTTCAGCTAAAGATATTCAGCTACATGCTTTTTCTGATGCAAGTGAAGCAGGATATTGTAGTTGTGTTTACCTGAGAGTTGTAAATTCACAAGGAATTATATCGACTTATCTTCTGATAGCGAAGTCAAGAGTCGCACCTCTGAAGCGTATTTCCATACCTCGCTTGGAGCTCTGCGGAGCACACCTGATGTCTAAGCTCCTAAATTACTGTATACAACTTCTCTCACCTCACTGCAAGATTAGTTCATACACAGCTTGGTGCGATTCCACAATCGTGCTTTCATGGATTGGCATGCCCTCTTATCGACTCAAGGTTTATGTGTCAAATCGAGTTGCAGAAATACAGGAAAACATCCCACCTTCATTTTGGCAACATATTTCATCACTAGAAAATCCAGCGGATGTTGGGTCAAGGGGTACCGCCCCACAAGATTTGATTAACCACACACTTTGGTGGAATGGACCTGTCTGGTTGTGTAACTCTGAAGAAAATTGGCCAAAGTCTGTCTGTAAATCTTTACCTGAAGAGTCTATCCCTGAAACTAAGATTCTCACAGTTAACACTCTCTCTGCTGTTCCGGATGAACCATTTTCTCTCCTCACTCGCTTCTCATCTTGGACAACACTACTTCATGTTTCCGCATACCTGCTGCGCTTCATTCATAACACCAGAAATAAAGTTAAACAAATTGGGAATTTAACTTCTCAGGAGATAAAAGAGGCTCATAACCTGATTTGTAAATTGGTTCAACGAGAATATTTTTCTGAAGAAATCTCATGTTTGAAATCCAATAAACCTTGCTCTGTACGCATTAGACGCCTAGCTCCTTATCTGGATAAAGATGGCCTCATTCGAGTAGGGGGAAGAATAAACAAGGCTGATATCTCTGAAGATCACAAACACCCCGTCTTGCTACCTAAAGGTCATAGGTTAGTTGATATTTTGATTGACCACCATCATGTCTTATATTTGCACTCTGGTCCAACTCTAACTCAGGCTATGCTGGCAAACAAGTACTGGATTCTCAGTGCTAGAAGCTTAATAAGATCTAGGATCTTTAAATGCATAAAATGTTTCAGATGTAAACCTCCTCATTCTTCTCCACTCATGGGGGAATTACCTATGAATCGAGTTACACCTTCAAGGCCATTTTCCATATCTGGTGTAGATTATGCAGGACACTTCTTTGTGAAGCAACATCTACTAAGACGAGTTCAACCTATCAAGGTTTATATTTGTATATTTATTTGCTTCTCTACTAAGGCGGTACACATAGAAGTAGTAACCGACCTAACAGCGGATGCCTATTTAGCCGCTCTTACCAGATTTGTCTCCAGACGAGGAATCGTTTCAGATATTCACTGTGACAATGCTACAAATTTCACAGGTGCATCCGAAAAACTCAGACGCAACTTTGAAAATTTAATCAAGGATTCCACAGTACAATGCTACGCTGAGAATTTCAATATTAAATTTCACTTCTTACCTCCACATGCACCTCATCAGGGAGGCCTTTGGGAGAGGGCCGTCAAAAGTGTGAAATTTCACCTAATAAGAGTCATTGGACAACAGACCCTGTCACTGGAAGAGTTTTCGACTTTAATCACCCGTATTGAAGGAATGATGAACTCTAGGCCTATAACTCCTCTTTCTTCTGATCCCTCGGACCTAGAAGCTTTGACGCCAGGTCATTTTTTAGTAGGTGGTCCTCTTATGACACCTCTTGAACCTGACTTGCGTAGCATTCCTATCAACCGATTAAAACGCTGGCAAATAGTCCAACAGTTCAGTCAACATATCTGGGCTCGCTGGCAGAAAGAGTATCTGTACACTCTTCAAGAGAGAAATAAATGGGTCAACCCCAAGAAGAATATTGAAGTCAATGACTTGGTTGTCATTCATGAAGACAACTTGCCTCCACTCTCCTGGAAGCTTGGACGAGTTCTCTCCGTTTCACCTGGTACTGATGGAATAGTACGGGTCGTGCACCTGAAGACCGCAAGTGGACACCTCTCTCGTCCTGTGACAAAGGTGTCTGTCCTTCCTATGGAATAGTGAAGAGGAGTTACCACCCCCCTTTTTTATTGATTTTCTCATTTTTTGTGTTGTTTTCAGAACCCAGGGGTTCAGGGGGGGCCGGTATGTTAAATATTTAGTAATTCAACTAAGGACATTTAATAAAATATTTATTTAATAACATATGAACTATATACAGTCAAATATAAACAATTAATCAAGTAGTATTAACATTCAAGTCAAGTTTTTAGTTCAGTTATTGAAAGGATACAACAGCTGATATGATGACATCACTGTCCAAAGTTCACTACAGCACTTCGTACTAGTCAGTTCAGTTTAGACTCACCTCTCTCACAGTACACAGTGCTTACCTTTTGGTTTAGTTCATATTAAATATTTTAATCTCTCTTTCTCTCTTACCGCTCCAAGTGCATTATTTCATCATTTCTCATTTAAATATGGATTCCAAATTTATAGTACCAAGTGTCAAGCTAGGATCCAAGAAGATATTTTTATTTAAAGTAAATGTGTTGTAAATTTTCGTGTACAGTCCAGAATATTCATGAGTAGTGAATTGCTTTCTTTTTATTAATGAAGAAGAGTTTTAATTTAAATCAGTGAAGAATTACATACTACACAACAATAGTCATTTCTCAACATCATCTTTCATCTGTGGTCCTTCGATTCTCGTCACTCTGGCCAGAGCCATCGCTTCTCTGCTCATCTTGTTCCTGTTCTACCAAAACCCTAATGGATCTTCAGTTTTAGGATCTAAAGGTATTTCTCACAATTTTACCTCTTAATACCATATTTAACAATGATATTAAATTACTAAGCTAGGCTATATGTGAAATATTTTACATTGTAATATGGATTAAATACGTCTTCTGAAAATAGGGACTGCTCAACCATATGCACAAAATGCAACATTTAAATACATGTAAATTTTAAATGAGCAATTAATTATGAAGCCAAAGAAGCATAAATACTCGTATATAAACATAAATGGTGAGTCTCAGTGAAATCGTACACTAACGCAAACTGAACAAATATTAAGCTCAAAACAGATTTGAATTTGTAGCAAATTCAAAGATTATTTTAATGTTAAAATAGTAGTGTATGATTATTGCATAATGACGTGTAATGTGACGATGTATAATATATATATATATTTTTTTTTATAGTATAATATATATTTTTAATTTTACATTTATAATTAGACAAAATTTAATTCTTACATTAATTTTACAAATAAAATATTGTATAATATGTATAATATTATATGATATAAAGTGAAGACGTATGATGAGATGCATGTTGTATAATGAGATGATCATACAGCGTAATTTAAGGTATGAATTTTAACATCGTACAAAAACTCAACTTTTAGGATTATAAGAACTAACGTTGGATCAATAATTTAATTGGACTCATAATGTTTTGGTTTCATTGTTGTTAAAATGTGGATAAGGAAACTTTTCACGGTGTCCAATTCACTGGAAAGGGTGGACAAATCTGTATTGATCATTGACGTACCCGATAAAATAATGCATTACGTATTTGTATGCATATTTTATACGATGTTTGTATAAGTTGTGCCAATATTTGAATCAAGATTGTAAGCGTTTTATATTGAATATTAAATATAACTTTTTCTAACCTGTTTTATTGGTTCTTTGAACATAAAATATTCATTTATGGCATTATTTACAAGATGTAAAAAGACTAGTGCACAACAGTACATACCTAGTCTGGTCACACATACATTTTGTGGTGGAAGTGACTATGAATATGCTATGTTAGTAATACGAACGTGACTACAGCGAATATTCTTCCAGCCTGAATTGGAGTGATGTCAGCGTCTGCCATTTGTGATATTGAGTAGCGGGTGTAACGTTCTCACGCGATACAAGATACTCTATGTTGGATAAGAGTGGTAGATAAGATATATTGTCTCAATATTGCTATTCTCAAGCTAAGTTTGTGATCCCATGGTGATAGATTTTTGCATGCGTTAAACATGTGGTACCCTTGTCACATCAAATCTGTTGCGACTAGGCTGGTTGTTGTACAAATCCATGAAATATAAAAACAATAATCGTAAAGATAGTTCTTGCATTAAGATCTTAATGAACAATTATTGGACAGAACGTTGAACAATAAGTGTTTGGTAAAAACTAAAATGAAACCATTCAAGTTCCAAAATCATCCATAGTGTCTTAAAAAAAATACTCTTTTAATACTTGTAAAAAAACCTCCAATATATGACCCATTAACAATGACTTGCAGTTTATTAGTTAAACAGATCTCACAATCCCGTGGTTTACAAAGTAGGCTACATCTAGTTTAACCAGAGTAGAAATGATTAATATAAACTGCGAGCAATAAGAGAAGCCGTTTCGTATTTTGTGTTTTCCCTGAGATTGTAACGGAGAGAAGAGCTACGTTTCATTTCCGGACGTAGTGAATGCTATTTATCTTTGCTGCTACCATCGAACCGTCTGTTTGACAAAATTATACACTGATATTGAATAAAAGTATATAGTTTTATTATTGTAAACATTACATCTCTGTTTAGTTATTTACACTACATTTACAATCTAACACATATTTCCAAGATACACAATGCAATAATATTTTCTAAAATATACATTCCTAGTAATGAAAAATGTTTTGAGTGTTATTATTTTAATAAAATTCTCAATAACTCGATAGGATCTTTGATAAAACAGACGCGAGAATAACAATACATCGGAGTTTTCTTTAGGGAACGCTATTAAATTATAATGTTAATATGTCTACTGAAAACTTGGAGTTTAAAAATATTTATCTGTGTGATGTCAAGGTAATCACCAGGCCGTTAAAATAAAATACATAATCTATTTTACAAAATACTAACATCATTCCCATTAGTCATTATCATGATGCCATGAAAAAAAAAATACGTAAGCAAAATAATCGTAACATATGTTGGTAACAAGCCATCCAAAGTATACTAGCAAATTTAAAAATACAGTACAATTAAAAAGGTAATATGGATGAATACTATTGACCAATACAAAGGTGAGTATGGATAGTTGATTAACTTGATATCCTACCAAAAGAGAAGTGGAAGCTAAAGAAAACAAGGATTGCCTTTCTAACAATAAATGGCCTCGGAGAGGTCTGGAAACTCAAGGAATCCTAAGCTCTCGGACTGTCTTAATCCACAGTATAAGATCCACTCTATATAAACAAACTAAATGTATTTTTAAATATTACAATTAATTTCAATTAATACATTTGTATTGCTTTATTTCATTATCTTCAAATGGCATGAGAATTCCTTTGTATAATGGTTAGAGCACGGTCTAGCTATACTGTTTTATATTTTATAATACTTACTATAATAACACACTTGGGGAGCAAGCTGGTGTAGTGGTTAGAGCGCGGGCCTTCAGTCCCTGAGGTCTCGGGTTCGATCCCCGCCAAGTCACCAATGGATTTTATCTAAGTGATAATGCCGCAACCCCTAGGTCTAGCCTAAAGTAATGTGAAAAACAATCCCAGGCTCGTGCCTAGCGTCCTTAGGAAAAAAAGAAAAAAAAAACTATAATAAACAAAATGTAAGCCCTTTCAAAATAGTATAAAAAGGAGAAGGGAACAATTAATAAAAATTGGAAGAAAACTAAAAAAAAGCTGAATTTACTAAACCTTTAGTAAGACAATGTAACGTTAGCTGCGATTTTCGCAAAGTGGATACAATGCATGTGTAGTAAACTTATATTATTTTTTTTCCCGTAAAGTTTATACGTAAAAGGGTGTTTGGAGCAGAGTTGGTTATTACAAATTATTTGTTTCTGTAAATATTGGTAACATATCATCGGGGTTTAAATATTATATTTGAAGTTCAATGATAACGATTTTATGTTGTAACACGCTAACCTTTAAACGTTATATTATTTGAAATTTCGTCTTCGTTTTAATATCCAATGCAGCAGAGTTGAGGAAATGTTTTCACTAAAATTATACAGATTAATAATAGACAAAAACACCAAAATCAGAGTAATTATGAAAAAGGGTTGACTCCCACACTTCTGAGTGTTTATGAAACGTTCGTCCTTGGACGCACTACTGTAAACTTAATAAATTCCACTAGTAAAACTATTCTTACATTATCTTTGACTGTGCTTCTTTTTTATAAGGTAAGCTCCTACTATTAAGTCTCTATATAGTATATTTCATAATAATAACTTAAAAGTAAACCGTGTATGTATTAGTGTAACCATATGTTATGTTCTGTTTTGTATATATTGCTAACCATACTTTATTGAACGAACGATAAAGCACGTAACATGCCTAAGACATTGTCTGATGAAATAAGTCCTTAAGTTCAAGTTTACCCCAGTGTTTGGACCACAGGTATCCGAGTGACACAGCTGGGATGTGATGGTGATTCATCTGTGTCCAAAGTTACCGCCAAACTTGGTTCATTATGCTTTTGTAATCCAGCCATTCAATTACAAGCCTTTTCAGCGGTGTAAAAGATACAAATCTGGAAGCTATAGTTACAATTCTCATGGCAATATTGTCCATAATCTGATGGCAAACTCATTATAAGATCTCCATTTAGTATTTAGCCACCGCATTCGTTTTACATATTTGGATAAAATAATTTCTTAAACTTTTTCGGCCGATTCTTAATATATTAAGCTAGCATATGTCTTTAGATAAATGTATAATAAGCTAAAACTACGGGTCTAAACTTTAACATCTCAATGATATTTAATTAAAACTATATATATATTACATAAGGTGTTAAGGGGATTAAATTTAATGAGAACTTAAGATGAACTTAATGAGAATTTAAGAAATCCTAAGAACATTAATTAGGTGTATTGTATTATTAATGTATTGGCAATGTCTTTTTCATAATGTATGAAATTAATACTTTTTCCTACAGTTACCTAACAATGTACATGTTCTTTCACTGATTTGAGAAAGCAAAGTGGCCAATTTGCTCATCAGTGAGACAATGTTAACATTGTCTCACTCTAATTACTTTGTCTCACTCCAGATTTGCAACGTGAAGGCACGAAATAGTGAGCGCGTAACATGCAGGCAACGTCGTATGCGCGCGGAATACGTTGGCAGCACTGGATGTAAATCAGCTGGTCAGATGTTGTAATGTTGTATTTGTCACTTCACGTTAAATTTTATATTAAAAGTTCACTTCTGTGTAAAAATAGGTTATGTTTCTTCCCCAATTTATTTGTTTTATGGTAACTGTAGGAAAAATATAATGTGCAACTCGAGTTCAAAGTACAATTGCCTCACTCGAGAAACCATTCCTCACTCGCCTACGGCTCGTGAGTAAGGATTTCTCTCGAGTGAGTCAATTGCTCACTTTTCTCACTAGTTGCACAAATAACTATTACTTTATGGAAGCACCTTTTAAAATGCTAAGCCACACTACAAAACAAGTTTTTTTTTGCTTGAATGCCAATTTTGGGGTTCATATATTATCGGATGGATAAATTCATTCTTAAGGTTGTACACACCTTTATATACCTCTTAATTGATTTGTTATTGTTTTAACAGGATTAATTTAACTGTACTAATTTTACTATGAATGTGTAAACAGCACAAATATTGTTCGTATTATTTAATTTTTAACTATGTTAGATAGTAATTAGATAAGTGGATAGTTTATTTGTTGCTATAATAGTTACCGTATAAAAATTGGGGACATAAGGAAAGTGAAAATTTGCATAACTACAGATAATTAAATCGCATTATGATTGAAACATTATGTACTAGCGTGATTCTAATTGGTAAAATGTGTCCCTCTCTAGTCAAATATGTAACAGCCATGCAACACTGCGCAAAATAGTGTCGTCACGCCATAATTGTGATGGGAAACATTTTTCATTCAAAAGAAATTATATATTTTGTTCACAATGCATTGCAAGGATAAATAATATAAGAAAGTGAATAACCTGTCCTCAATAAATCTTATTGTTTCTAGTAAAACCCCATTTTCAAATCCATTGTCTTCTTCTCAAACATAAATTACCCAGCACTTGCCGTTGTCAAACTAAAAAATAATTCAAACATAACGAAGAAACATACTCAAAGAAACATTTACTTTACAATATCTGCAACTCGTAAGGCTGGCCAGGTACAAAATCAAACTCTGAGTCTGGTAACAATCCATCTATTTTAATTTTGATAAATAATAGGTTTTAATGATACTTATTTTTAGATTCAACAATAAGGATATTGACAAGAGTAAGGTTATATTGCATAGTCTTTCATATTGTGTTTGTCTTAAACTGGAAACGCTTTATTGTAAAATTCTTTATCCTACTAATGTTTATAATAATTCGTAAGGATGCAGCTTTTTAAACCAATGTATTGTTTAAAAATAATATAGGCTGAAATACATTCATTTAGCAAAATATCTTTCTAGTAATAAGGTTTTTTTTATCAAAAGGACTTAGCTTGGAAGTATAAAATCAGAAGAATGCTTTAGCATCAAAATCTGGGTGTTTTTCAATTGAGTTTGTTTAGTTAGGTTTCCTCTTTCAAAGAACTCTGCTTAATTATACAAACAGGGTGTTTTTTTTTTAAACTTGCTTCTCTATTTATGTAAAAACTGAAATATATAGAAACATGCAGTTTGCGAGAATCGTCTATTGACGTAGAGGTCACAATTGTTGTGAATTTAATGTGACTTTTCCATTAAGCCCCTTTCTCACCCTACCCTTAGATTAATATTTTTAAACTGCAAGGTACCCATTTGGCATATCAAATGTGAGGGCATGAAAAAAGAAATAGAATAGTGCAAACTAGAGATCTCTAGTCAATCCTATCAAAGATTATGACTGAACTGTCATAATTGTTTATAGGATTGAGCTAGGATAGTCCTTCAAAATGACTAGCTGGCACGGTTGTCCGAATAAAAAATCGTAAAAAACCGAGAGATTTTACAAATTTTTGAAGTATGGCGATTTTTGAAGGGCTAAGGAGTGTGATTTTCGGGAAACCCTATAGAATGTTTTGAAGAAAATTTAATTCCTGCCCGTGAAATGTCTTTTAAATCTTTGCTAGCTCTTCCGCTTTCGAGCTACAGTCATTTAAAAAAACGTGTTTTTCTTAAAAAAGGGGGCGAAAAATTCAAATTTAAACAGCCATAACTTTTACAGGATTGACGTTGAGACATCTAGGTCGCACCATTCTTTTTCTTTTTTTATGCCCTCACATTTTATATGTCAAAAGGGGTACCTTGCAATTTAAAATTTTTTATCTAAGGGTAGGGTAAGAAAGTGGATGAATGGGAACTTCACATTAAGTTCACAACAATTAATTTAATGTGGACCTACGTCGATAGACGATTTCCGCAAACTGCATATTTCTATCTATTGCAGTTTTTACATAAATAAAGAAGCAAGTAAAAAAACACCCTGTATAATAACTATTGGTTTGGTCAGAGTTTTATATCTTGTAATTTTTCTAGAAAATTGTCATGCAAAAGAATAAAAGCTATATGGTATATGCTTTATATAAGGTACTAGCTGGCCCGACAGACGTCGTCCTGTCCTGATGTGGTTTTATGTCAAATGCTCGTTCATTTTCAAGATGAGCTCGTTCGCATGGCTCAATCACGTCCTGGTTTAAGTTCGTTCGCTACGCTCACTCACCTTTAAGTTGGAGCTCGTTCGCTGCGGTCACATGCCTTCAATTTTGCAATTTTTGAAATTCTTTGTTTCTAAAAGACACAATATTTTATTTAAAGGTAAAGTTATTGAAAGATAGCGACAAACGATAACAAAGGTCTAAGGCCGGTCCAGCTGTAACCTTGTGTAATGAAGTCATCAATAACGTGAAGTGTCGATTTGGAGGTCACATTGTCTCGTTTATCTTCAGAATTCTTTATCACTCTCTATTTGTAGAGAAGCTTTGAGTTTAAGATAAGTCAGCCTTGTGTCACTAAATGAAGCTTTGGCAGATTTACATTTCCTTGAAATAAAAAATCACTATTTAAAAGTTTCTCAGCCTCTGAAAATTATATGTTTAGATGAACTCCTAGCTTAACAAACAGTTAACGTTATATAACAATAGAACCAGTACTGGGCCGTTTCCATAAAAAAAAAATTAAATTGTCAACAGCGTGAGAACATAATAAAAATCCCACCACCACAGCAAACCTGCAGACTGAGTGAATTAAATTTATCTGTTTAAATGTTGGCTAAAATATTTCCTGAAACTTAAAACCTCACCAAATGACATAAAAATAAAAATAAAATCGGTTCCGGATCTAAATCTTAATTCCAGTTCAATTGCCAATTAAATTTGTTTAAATTGTAAAATTACGTTTACTAAGCCAGGGATGAAATATGATACAAAATGAAATCCTCCCTATAGGTTTTGCGTTATATCCTAAATTCTGTTTGAAAGATAGTTTACAAATATCAAAGTTATTATTTCAGTTAAATCTGAAAAGGCACACAACTAGAATTGACATAAAGCGAGTTTCAGTGGACTGGGGCGGTATCAAAGGAGTACAGGGAAAGGGAATAATTTACATTTCCAAACTAACCCACATCATGAAAATATTTTCTGTCTTGCACTTCATTTATGCTGGTGAATGAGTATAATACTTCTTATCTTTAATCGTAACTATAATTGTTTTAAAATAGTAAAATATAGCTTACTTTAAATTGTTTTATATGATATATTTTAATATTATATATAGTTCTATAGGCCTATTCGTATTTTATACAAAACTACTGTTCATTAGAATATTTTAAAGTTTTCGTTTATAAATATGTAAATATTTTATGAATATTTTGTTTAAATTAAATTTGTGCTTTTTGTGATTTACTGCTTATCAGTAAATTAAACAGAATAACACATATTTCTTGAGTGTAGCAGATTGCGTGAAAATATAATTTAAAAAATTATTTGAATAAATATTGCACACGGAGTCGGAGAATATTTCTATATACAAGTTTAGGTTTAGGGTGTTTACAAAACTGTAAAGATGTTAAGGTTTCCAAACTATGAAACACAAAATGTAACACCATAAGTAATACCAATGTAAAGTTAGTACACAAATCGCGCATAATAGTATATATTTTGTATCTAGGTCAGTGGCTTAAGGAATGGAAAACGTTATAAGGGATTTTCGTGGAAATGGTAGGCATTAAACTCATCTTTCTCGCACTGAAGTCCGAGGAATACACCAATCGAATAGCAGCACAATCAACATACAAACTCTTCGAGTCTATCACGCTATAGAGATAGATAGTTGTGACTACCAGTTATTGTAACAAGCATAATATTTATTACAGTTATAACATTTAACACATTTGAATAAGTAAAATATATTGGAGAATGAATTAGTTTTCTGGTTCTGTTGCAGACACGTCATGGTTGATCCAGTGACCTCACCTCGTCTACCATGGTCGCCGTGACTCTTTGTGAGTCATCGGACAAGAGATCCTGGACCGTCGACAAACCTAATCACCGATATTCAAGACTAGCCTTCAGAAAATTCGTTATTTATTTCACTCTCTTAGTTTTGTTCAATGATTTGTCACTGATCTTTGCCAAATCCATAAATAAACCAGCAAATTCATTTTCGGAAGAAACCACACATGCCACTATTAACGACAGAGACAACACATTTTCTAATATATTCTTTACTCCTGGCACTAAGTTGAAACAAGATGAGTTTGAAGAAAATGAGACGGATCAGTTTACAAAATTCCATAGAACATTGCTGTCAGTAAAAAATCCTGAGAAAAATAACATAACGCTTCCGAATAGAAAAAGAACCCCTTATGAACATTTTGACGACCATTTTGTTTATGATGACATTGCCTTCGGGAATCTTAAAACCATGTCTTCCTCCTTTGAAGATGTTAACCCTTTTGACGATAATCCGCTTAAAAATTTTACCTTGTACGAAAATGGCACTTTGGTCAACTCGAGCTTGGAGTCGAACGGTACAGCTGTGGAGGATGAGTCTGATGCTATTTTCATGGGCATCATGTCCGTGGTTCTCGGCATCCTCATCTTGGTCACTGTCATCGGTGAGTACGCTGCTTTAATGTTCCTGTGTGTTTTGTTAAACATTCTACTAGTCCTTCCCTGTTATTAGTATGGATGTGGAAAATCAATAGGATCCTTCATTTAATTTTTTGTAATGGCTAAAACTATACGGTGTCAACTTTATATGTTCATATCAAATTTAATTTAGTACCTATGTTCAGTTAATATTAACACTTGTGTATGCGGTTGACGTAAACCAAGAAGGTAATTGATTGTGAAATTCTTATGTTATTTTAATTGAATATTGGATCTCCTTGGTGAAAAGATCTAACAGCAACGCAAGAAAATCCATACACAAAAAAGATCAAAAAGCTTAGGTTCAGCATGGGTAGCCAAATGAGGTAGCAAAAATAAGTACGAGTACGAAATAACAGATTTACGAGATACAATATGTTTGAATATTTAAAAAAATCCGCCATTTAAAATCTTTTTTTAAGGAAGTCAACACTCTTACCATCTAAGTTAACACTCTTATTCTTACCACATTTAAGTTATAACAGTAAACTACCTGTTTCGTTGTTTTTATTAGCGAATTTCATTATAGGGAAGTTGCTATTATCGTAGGTCTCATGGTAAGACCTGGGCCCGGGAACGATTTACATTTTCATTTTGATGTCCCCATTAATATTTAATAAAAAACACACCTTATTAGTTTCCCTGTAGCAGCTAACCTAGGTACTCGCTGAACATACATGTAAATAAATCAATTGAAAATCAATCCAGGCAAATTTAAATTCGCTTAGTCGGAAAGTTTGCTGCAGGGGGGTATTTTTATATTCCCGTATTTTTATTTTTATTTTTAGGTAGTTCTACAAATTTTTCGATAATTCAAGGCCACTATCCACATTCTTTCCAAATTTAAAGTCTCTATCACGTTTCTGAATGGTTCAGAAACAAACACCGAAGCCAGCCACTTTCAAGTTGATTCAGCATAAGAATAAAATAGGAGACTGTTATAGCCTCATAACAGTGATAAAATCATTCAAATTTGACATAAAACTGAAATTTTATGGGTTAATGAGTAAGGTAATGAAAAAAACATGTTAAGAATAAAATTTAAGGTTAACTAAGGAGATTACAAAGCATTAAAAAATATTAAAAAAATGAAATTTCTTATGTAGGAAAGAGTAGCGAAAACCAATAAAATTTTTAAAGAAATTTAACAATTTTTGAAATTATGGCGTTTTTAGGGATGAAGGAGTATGATTTTCGCAAATCGCCATATAAAGGGTTAGTAAAAAATTTTATTCCTGACCGTAAAAAGTGTTTCAAATCTTTGCTAGCCCTTACAGTTTTCAGTAATAGCCTATTTGGAAAAACGTGTTTTGTCGTTTTTTGATGTACGTCATTTTGGATTTTTTAGAGGTTAAAATTTGAAAATGGGACTTTGGCAAAGTTTATCGTTATTTTAAGGTGATGTTCCACATCCTTTTCGAATTTCCAGTCTCTCGCACGTTTCTAAACTATTCAGATGACCATACCAAAGTCTTTACATTTCAATGTTATTCTCCATAAGAATAGCATTGGGCTCGTAAAAGTGTTAAAACATTTATAATTTTGACACTAAACTTAAGTTTTTTGGGTCAAAAAGTAAAGTCACGAAAAAAACATGTAAAGAGTTAAATTTAAAGTAAACAAAGGGAAATACAAACCATTAATAATATTTGAAAAAAAAAATACTTATGTAGGATAAAATAGTGAAAACTATTACCAATCAGAGAAAAATATACCAATTTTTTTTACAGTAGGGCGTTTTTGGGGGTCAAATGGTGTGATTTTCGGAAACGCCTAAGAGTTTTGTAGAAAATTTAATTCCTGAACGTGGAAATTCCTGCAAATCTTTGCTAGCTCTTACAGTTTTTTACTATACCCGTAATAAAAACACCTGTGTTGTCCTTCTTATACGTCCGCCATTTTGGATATTAGTGATGGTTAAATGTTTAAAATTGCAGTTCTCCAAATTGTTGCAATAATTCAAGAGCACAATCTATATCCATGCCAAATGTTCAAGTTTCTATCACGATTCTAGATGGTTAAGAAACGAGCACCGAAGTCAGCCAGTAAAGCTCATTCCCCGTAAGAATAACATGGGGAACTGTTATAGTCTCCAAATGTTGACATTAAACTTAAGTTTTGGGGGTCAAAGACTAAAGTTATGAAAAAAACATGTAGTAAGTAAAATTTAAAGTAAACAAATATATATACAAAGCATTGATAATATTTGTAATACAAATTACTTAAGTATGAAAAAGAACGAAAACCGTAAACAATTTGAAAGAAATTTTAAAAAAAAATTGAAAGAAGGGCGTTTTTTGAAGGTAAAGGAGTGCGATTTTCGTAAAACGCATATGATGTCTTGTACAGAATTTAATTCCTGACCGTGAATATTCTTTGAACTCTTTTTTAGCTCTTACCGTTTCCGAGCTATAGCCATAAAGAAAGCGAGCTAATAAAACGTTTAAAAAAACATGTTTTTTTTAGATAAACCCCATTTTGGATTTTTTTTTTGGGGGGGGGGGGTTAAAATAAAAAAATGGGACTTTTGAAAATTTCACCGTTAATTTAAGATCACGTACTACAATGCTGCCAAAAGTCTCTAGCATGCTCCTAAATGATTCAGGTGAGCACACCAAAGACGGCTACTTATCATTTTATTTCCCATAAGAGTAACAGGGGGGAACGCTAAATTTAAGGGGGGGGGGTTAAAGTTAAGAAATGCAATTTTTTAGGATTTTTTGGGGTTTTGGGACCAAGACCTACAATCGTGCCAAATTTCAGATGAGTAGCTATTCTAGAATTGGGTAAACATATGTATCCCCAGTCAGTGAGTGAGTCAGTTACACATGCGGCTGGATATATTTTAAGGAATTCAACACTTTTAAAATATTTACCTCCGAAGATATGGTTTATGCTATAAACTCTCGTATATTTTTAAACGATCTAAACAAAGGGTGATCCAAACACTCAAGGTATGTAAATAAAGTAGAGTGGTTATGTTACCTCTGTACTAACAATTGTACAGAATGTGTACACAAGGTTCCATTGTCTGTTAGTGTTTTGTAACATTGGAGCTCGCCAAGTCCAAACACAGGGAGAATGTGTCGTGAGTAAATAAATAAACCTGAGTATACTCCGTGCCCAAACAGACAGGGTCAACATGCTGCTGAAAAGAGCTGGTCATTGTCAGCTATTAACTACATTGATTTCGCTCTCTGGTGGAGTGGTTTTCAGTTCGTAAAAGTAAAATTTATTCTTTGCCGAGGAATTTTACATTCCTCGAAGAAATATACAGATTTAATATTGAGCATCTATTGGCGTTATGTGTTGTTACGGTAAAAATAATACTTTTCTATGGTGAAATTTACAAATATGATTTTGTTTATCTAGCTATTGGCCATTTCAAACTCCCTTAAGAAAAAAATACTACATTAATTATAATACTTAAACAATAACACCACGTTAACTACTTAAAATCGAAATAGTAATTCATTTGGTAAATTACATTAGTAGAATCCTTTCAAATTCACCTTTGACCCATAATTTGTTTTCCAAACCCCCAAGACTAATATACAAAATGCTCCTAACTTGAAAGACATTCTTTCAAAATCTAAACTACCTCCCACTTCCCAACCATCACCAAAACCTTCGGACTGTAATCAATGCAACAAACCACGATGTGCCACTTGCAAATTAATCATCCTATCAAAAACTTTTACAAGCAGCCAAACAAAATATATAACATAAATAGTAATATCACTTGTGATTCTACTAATGTAATTTACCAAATTTCCTGTAAAAATTGTCCTAAAGACTACATTGGCAAAACAAAAAATGCTCTTAGAGTTCGTATGAATGGCCACAGATATGACGTAAAACATCCTGATAAACAAAAACCTGTGGCTATTCATGCGAGAGAGCATTCTCAAAATTTTCAACAATGTTATTCATTGAAAGGAATATGAAAATTGGCAAATGACGCATCAGACTTAAAATTAAGACAGCTTGAGCAATCTCATCAATTAATACTTAAATCTAAAACACCTTCCGATCTAAATTTGTGATGGTATATAAAACATTTTTTTTCTTTCTATCAACATTTTCTTTTTTAATTCCTTATATATTATATGTATTTTGGATTTTTGCTAAAACCATCTGATACAGAGTGGTAAACACTTATAATTGTTATTGTTTGTTCCTGAAGAAGGCTTAAGCCGAAATAACGAACTTACTTAAAAAATGTGTGATCAGTTCATTTTTAAATCTACATTGCTATATTTATTTAATTGTAAGTTTGTATGGTTAATCTTACCCTAGGATCATAAAAGTTTATAATAATACAGATGTGTTTCAAAAGAGATTTATCAGTTTGACCTTTAGCGGGAGCTAAAAAGACAACTACATTATTCAGAAACTTGTTAGGGAGCTTTCAATATGGTCTTTACAAAGATTTGGCAATTTTGCAGTAGTTGATCATTAGATATTTCACCCAAAAACAAAAGTTACGTACCAGTCAGGTTAAAAATTAAAAAAACATATAATTTTTAATAAATTCATACTGTTATATAATTATTTTTCGTCTAAGGATTGACTATCATTCTTTAATTGAAATTATAATATTTTCTTTCAAATTCATCCATCCTGGCGTTTAATTATAATATTCATCATAAATAGGACTACAGTATTAAAGGTGGATTCGGATTTTATGTATCAAGTTGCAAAATATCAATAAAATAAGTCGAATATTTTTGAAATTTTGCTCTTCGTTTTTTATAGTAACTATTTTAATGTTATATAATTGTATATGCTTGACTTATACAGTATAGGACAGTGATATTGAATACGTATATACTATTATTTTTTATTCCTAAATACTAGAACCCAACAATGAGGTGAGGTAGGAAGGTATAACACGTTGATATTCACGTCACAGGGGAGTAGCCAGCGGCCGTATTGTGTTATTGCGGCTTTGTTTACTTTACTTAACAAGTTTCATGAGAGAAATACGGATAAAATGCTTGACAGTTTTTAAAAGATCAAAGTTGCTCTAAAATGACGAGCTGTGACTTAAGAAAGGCGAGTAGATTATTAAATGAATATTATTTTTCAACAATTTAGTTTATTATAATAAACTGCAATTAAAACCCATAGATTGAAGTTATAATATGTATAAATATAGTCATGTATTAACTTTACCAATACGCGTAGCTATACAGCTTTATGACAAAATACTAACTTTTGAGAGTTTTTTTACTCCATTAGAGGTACATTTCCTTTTTTTAAGCTTTTTTTTACATACAAAATCTGTCTTATTTGTTTGAGCGTATTGTAGTAATACTATCTTTCACTGTAATAAACTATAAAAAATAGCTATTTACATTACAAGTGTAGTAAGAGCGTTTTTATATCACGCAGGTGAATGTTGTGCAACGAGCGGAAGCGAGTAACAGTTATGGCTATTCAACTTAATAATTTGCTCAGTTACGTACGCAGTTGTGTGCTAGTAGATTCTTAAACTATACGGTACACGTATCGATACGTTTACAATTTTATATTTACAAACCCAAACATCTTAAAGGAAATGTACATATTTTTAGTCAAAGCACATTTTTGAACGCCCCAAAGTTTCCACTAAGATAGATATCGTAATGATAAAAAAAAAGAATATTAACCAAAAGGTATCTCAATCCTTCCTAATACAGTTTACTAGCCTATACTAAATACGTTACGGGTTACTATGAAACTTTTTATTTCAGTTTTAATTTTGATCGCATTCAATTCAAAAAATAAATTAAAGTAACAAAACATTTAGCTCGAAAATGCTAGACAATTTTTTTTTTAATAATAATATTACTGTATACGCTTTCATTTGTATTTGCAGGTAATGTGTTCGTGATCGCCGCCATCTTGCTGGAGAGGAATCTTCAGAACGTTGCCAACTACCTTGTAATGTCTCTTGCTGTGGCAGATCTTATGGTCGCTTGCTTGGTAATGCCACTCGGCGCTGTCTACGAGGTAATATTGAGCTTACAATGAAGTTGAGGATACAAATAATAAATACCAAACATACCCCAACGTAGCTGTTTTTAATATTTTCTCCATAATCAAAAAATCATTGATTGCTCTTAAACGTATGTATTGTTGCACACTTACAAAATTTTGATTGTATTTATGTATATTTTTGTAGTATTCAAATGAAGGCTTACATCCATACTTATAATAGTAGCTATAATTGACACTACATTTTATTTAAATTGGCAAAATTTTACTGAGAAAAGACTTAATAACTTAATTAAAAATATTTAGAATCCATGTTTTAGGATATGTTTAAATGAATATTAAGGACTTTTCCTAATAGGAAAAATATATATTTGACTAAAGTCAAGTGTAGGCTGCAATTACTATATGAACAACATTATAATACACCTACTGAATATAATCTTTATATTAATTGTAAAGAAAACCATACTGGATAGTTTAATCATAGAAAAAAAGTAGTGCGTACGCCGTAACTACACGGCGCTCTCAGTGGTGGACACCAGAACCTGTGCTAACCGCAGCACAGGTGACGGTCTATATTTAATTCTTTTTGTTTATGGTTTAATACAGGTTTCCCAATGTAGCATTAACTAATTGTCGTATCGTAACAGTAACCAAGTTCTGTATCATAAACCATGTGTATGTTATAAAGTAGTGTGGGACAATGACTAATGTGGGACTAATAGATGGTGTGAAATACTAACTTTGTTGTAACAAACGAACTGTAAATTCCTTGCGAGAGACAGAATGTGAATGTATTAATTAAACTTGTTTCGCTCTTTTGCTTCCCTTGCAGACTCCTGTTAGTTCATTTATATCGTCTTTTGTTAAGTACAGTATATTTTAAAGAATTTGCTTTGGTATATAAAAATATGTTTAGGGTTATAAAAATAGTTTTCAAAGTTTTTATCAATAACAGATTCGTGAAATGGGGCAAAATTTAAATCGCCAATTTGATATTATACAAACTTTAATATATATTATACATTATTTAATTTGTCCATAGTCATTTAATGGAATTGTTATACATTTCCATGAACGGACATTTATGTACAGTACTATACAATTTTTGTTTGTTTTTAACTGTTTTATTATTATTATAAATGAGGAAAAATGGCATAACATTTTAATTTTAGAAAATATTATATATTTTCAAAGTTAGACAAACATTATTAGGTACTAGATAATTTATAATCAGCTGATAAATATAATTTAGTATCCATGTGTGTAATAATAGTGAGTTAAAATATAAGCATACAAAGTTACATACGTGTTTCTACTAGATTACAACAACAGTTTTAATAAATGTTTAACCTATAAAATGTATATATTTTTATTCTTTTGGGGCATAAAATAAAGACCATGTAATCCTCAGAAGTGTCCAAAGGATAAACTGAGTAGAGAGCAAAGGAAGGAAGGAGAGGTAGAGCATCTGAGATGTCATCCCCAGTCATCCTCTGATATTGAGCTAGAAACAAACATTCAATTGCACACAGGAGCTAACCTACATATTCTTTTTCTGTACGCTTTATATGTTAATGTAGCAGAGGTTTTTTGATAACAAATTTTATATTGATTTGTTTTCTTCTTAACTACTTGAATAAAGTATTTCATAAAAGGATTTAAGGTAAATTGTAATAGTCACACAAAACTATTGGCGATTTAATGGGTCTTTTGATGAAGATCTAAACATTGTAAGAGAATGAAATGGTGTCCTGTAAAAGAGACCCTTAGTTTCGTTGTTCATTGTATTTATTATGTTTTATAGATAAGTAGAGGATGGATCCTGGGCCCGGAGTTGTGCGACATGTGGACGTCCAGTGATGTCCTGTGTTGTACGGCTTCCATCCTTCATCTCGTAGCCATCGCTGTGGACAGGTAAGAGTAATTTTATGAAGTTCATTCTTTGAAAATTTTCTGGGAACGTTTATTATGACTAATTACTATTGAGAAATGGTAAAGAATACAATCATATTTTAGCAACAAATCAATTTATTTACTGTTTAAATGTTTTTTATACATGCAACTGAGTATACGCAAAGATTGAGTGTAATATGAAGTAGGACACCTGGTTTGAATATTTTATAAGGACTGGCTCTGGGAAACATTTTCAGCTCTGTTTATAAGTGATACTGACTTAAAGACTCAAAATTAGCGGTCAATATCTGAAATACAAGTAACTTTTATCTAATCATATGCATGTATGAATATTTTGCATGGTTACAAATGTATATTTCTGTTTTTAGGTACTGGGCGGTGACCAACATCGACTACATCCACACCAGAAATGGAGGTCGTATCATCGGCATGATCGTCGTCGTCTGGTCCGTAGCACTGGTCGTGTCTTTGGCTCCTCAGTTTGGCTGGAAGGACCCTGATTATCTGGATCGTATCAACAACCAGCAGCGATGTCTCATCAGTCAGGACGTAGGATACCAGATATTTGCAACCTTCTCCACATTCTATGTTCCACTGCTAGTCATCCTAGTGCTCTACTGGAAGATCTACCAAACGGCTCGGAAGAGGATAAGACGAAGAAGAGCTCAAAGAAACGCAGTCTTAGAATCCTGCAAAAGCAAGGAAGCTCCTCAAGAGAAAAGCAAGGGGTTAGGTTTTCTTAAAAAGAAGAGATTTCTCCGAATGAAATCAAGAGATTCTAAAACTACTACTGAGGGCTTGGCGGCGTCCCTGGTTCTAATTGAGGGACAGTCCACTTGCTCTACTGTTGATGCTGTCGAGGAGGATGTGTCTCGAAGACCTAGCAACGTAGACGCCCCAGAAGCTACTACTGCCTTCACGATCTCCACCAATCACGCTACGACCCCCAGCAACTTGTCACCAGAGAAGACCTCGGACCCAGCCGCTACCACCAACAACGGATCTGCACATACGTCAGAACCATCCAAACAAACCCTGTCCAACACCAAGGACTCTTCTGCATCCTTAGTGCCTACCCCCATCCTGAAACCAGCCAACCATCCACCAAAGCGAGATAAGACCAGAGACCTCGAAGCGAAAAGGGAAAAGAAAGCAGCGAAGACCTTAGCCATAATCACTGGAGCCTTTGTCGTGTGCTGGTTACCTTTCTTCATCATGGCACTACTTATGCCACTTTGTGATTCTTGTGAGATTAACCCTTACCTCGCCAGCTTTTTCCTTTGGCTAGGGTACTTTAACTCTACCCTCAACCCTGTTATTTATACAATTTTCAGTCCTGAGTTTAGGATGGCGTTTAAGAGGATTCTTTGTGGTGTTAGTAGTGCTAGAAATAGGGGAAGAAAACTAAGATAATGCAACCGAATAAAAGTTACCATTAGTATTGTTATAAAAATGTTACATTTAAAAGACATTTAAAACCTTTAAGAGAACATATTGAGACATTTTAATCCTTTTTTTGTGATAGGCTATTTTACGTATTTAAAAGGTGCTTTAGGATAAATATAAACAGTGTCAAGACTATAGCTTAATAAACGAGATTTCCTCGAAGACAAGATAAATGTTTGAGCCGATTACAACAGTTTGTTGTTTATGACATGAACTACTCTAATTTAGTCGTAAAATAGTATACAAGGAATGCTAATTGTTAAATAGGTTTTTAATAAATTTTGCCATATATCACCCTACCGAGAAGAATTTAGTGTTGTGTATAAGTGATGTTGTCATATATTTTTCACTTTGAAACTGTACATATTATGTATATTATTATTGTACATTGTAAAGTTTATTAAAAGTTACGATTTGAAATATTTTTAACATGTTATAGAAGCGGACTAATACTTTAAAACTAAGTTTATTTTGAAGTTCGGAGTGCTTATGGGTATATATAATATAAATTGCGTGTTTGATTTAGTGTTTTCCGTGACTAAGTGTACATCGTGTGTATTTACTCTTGTCCCAAGGAGGTAAGCCTAGTAAGCCCTACATTGGAGCCTTGCTCCCAAACATTACTGTTGTAATATACTAATATAATGTAATAAATATGTATTGAAATGTAAAAAATAAACTATGAGACTTACTATTTAAGGAGTGTACTTTTTTTCGTATGTACTTTAGTTTGGGTTATCAATCGCTACATGCATCTACCTACCCTATAACCACCTACTGATATCAAGCCTAATAATAAATGACGTTTTAGGCCAAAATTGACCTTACTTGGGCACAGAACAGTAACCTTCACAATTGATAGGTAGCACAATAACTCTTTAATCTCTCAAATGTTTTGCAGTTTAATAAACAGAAAAATAATAGAGCCCTAAGTAGTGAGCGTATCAGTGAATCCTTCGAATACATTATTACTGTTTGCAATAATATAATAATAAACAATACATTCATTGCAGTGTATAGTGTCAGTATTTCAGCAGCAATGAGCAAAGGCTGTAAAGGTGATGGGGGTTGAGGAGTGGCAACATATCTGATGGATGGGTTTGGAATTAATGTGTTTCGCACCTTACACACGTACCACCTGTAGCCATCGTTATCTTTGCTATATAAAACTACACCGTATAGCTGCTGAATATACACATTTACTCTTGGACATTTTTATTCTTCTTTTAGGTTCAATTGTTTGTTATACAGATATCCGCTTTAAGTAATTCTATCATAATTTAGTGTTTTATTCAATGTAAAAATGTATAATTGATAATGCCATTAGCTTTAAAGAATATTGCAAATTTTTAACCAACAGGATTGGTAAAGACTAGTTGGATTTGAGGGCAAATAGTTATGTTCTTGGTGTAAGTAAACTATACATAACATTTTAGGCTTTGGGCCTCTTCTCGCAATGTAATAGACTAAAGTGAAATAGACTAATCGATTATTCATCGATAGTTTAAACAGGAACATTATCTGTAGAATAGAGTTTATCTCTGGAAAAATCTTTTGAATTGTGTTAATATTTATTATTATTTTTTAATTAGCAAGGATTTTACCATACAATAAATAATATAAAGAATTCCGATGTAAATACGAGAGAGCGGTATTAGAACCAATATGTCCATAGGTATGAGTTTCGAAATATTACCTACCCAAACAAGAGGTTGATAAGTGTTAAATTAAGCACAGAAAATACGCATTCATTTAAATTCCGTTATAACAGATTTAAATTTCCCTGGTGAATCGTCTATATAATGCTATGTAAATAAGCAGCTACCACAAACGACTTGTCTACTCACTTGTATACCATTATCAAAACATTGACATGGTGTAATTACTACGACATTTGATATGTGTTCTACAAGGATTGCTTGTAAGTTTGTTCACTTGACCACGGAAAGTGTACTCCTTTTCTTGTTTTTGCAGAATCAGGCCAAGCCGTAGAACAAAGAGTCTCGCAACTTAAGTGGCCATTGTAGACACAAACCCGTGGCTCTTCATATACCATTGTCTATCAAACCTTACTTGGTGGTTTATCCGCTACTGAGGACAAAGTGAATTGCAATTAGTGTGACTATAGCATTAGTATTGGTTTAGCAATGTCTGGTTAGCTTTACCCTACAACACTACCATAAATAGAAACATAATGACCATTTTACTGTAACTTATCATCTTGACAGCCTAAGCTAGGTAATAGATGAAAGAGTGTAATAATAAATGACAATCTTACCTTTGATGAGAACATTACATATTTCCGTTTCAGTATGATGTATTTTATGTATTTTACTTTACAGAAAACATGTTTTATATTCACTTTCAAATTTACTTAGCTTGAGGCCAACAATTAATAACAACACTTGCCAAAGGAACGTTATATGAAAAAAACCCCGATTAGAAAGGCATATATTTTGGTTGAGTTTTATGCGAATCAGTCAACAGACGCACATTTGATAGTTTTAAATATGCTCTCATGCCGTTATTGTCAATCGTCAAGTTCCAAAAGTTGGTCCAGATGTAAGCTTCTGTTGTGATGCGGTTCAAAAAGGAGGCGTCGATATGGAGGTCACATTGTCTCGTTTGAGAGTTCTTCAACACTAGCTATTAGTTGAGATGTTTTGTGTCTTAGATGAATGTATCATAGTGAATTTGTGTGTGGTTTTAAAACCGTCAATTATAATCCAATCACCAAGGGTGATACTGATAGTTACAGTAATACTTTATTCCCTACAAGAAACATTCGACCATTCCATTTGCTAAGTCTGTTAAATTTATAACGAAAATCCGAATAAAAGAAAATTCAGGAATGACCATACAGGGTGTTTAGCTTCCACAAGGACAAACTTTATCAAATTATTCGGGAGTGAAAAAAGCAAATATTGCTATACAACATTAATTTGTCCTATCTCGAACCATTCAGCGTCTGTTTGTATGCGTTAAAAAACACTTTCAATTTCTCAACGATATGTGCTGCAGTGTTAAATCAAATTTAAATTGTAAACATTCTATGTATCATTTTTTAAATGGAGAAAACCGTATGCATTGAATAATAAAATTAATTTGCCAGTTATTATAAAATCGTCAGTTATGTCGTTAAAATCTGTAAGGTATTTACCAAACATTACTTATCTTGGATTGTAATTGTTGTGTGAAATTAACGGTTTTAGTGTAATTTGTTATACATTTTCTAAAAGCTGACAATTTGGAATAGTTCAAAAGTTGTTATTCACATTTACTCAACGTTAGTTGCCAAAAAGATAACCATTTTTGCTCAATACAAACGCTGGAAGCTCAAACCACTAAGGAGTAAAATGTTTGCCAAAAACGCATACAGACAGACAGACAGACGCTGAACGGTTCGAGATAGGACAAATTTTGTATTACATTGTTTGCTTGTTTTAACCTCTAGTATAATCTGGTGTAGTTTTACCTAGTAGTTTTACCCTGTAAAAGAAATCAATATCGTTAAAAAAGAACCACGTTGAAACTGTTAACTACATGCTTTTTATCCGTGCTCAGGCACCGTTAATTTAAGCTTTGACTACAATTCACTATTATAGCACGTCCATGAATATTCATGTGCTGCTGGCTTCATAATTAGTCAGTTAACTTTCTATTTACAGGTAAATGCGGTGTTATGTACTTTTATCTGAGCGTTCCAGGTGGTCAAAAATAAACAGTAGTTGTATTATGGTAATGCATAATAATTACCATACGGCCTAGTATTGCGATAAAAAATATTATATATAAAAAGAGTATATCACAATAATGTAGCAATGAACAAACCAATCGGTCCCGGGTCTAGGTCTTACCACCAGACCTACGGAAATCGCGTATTTCCTATATTGGAATTTTTCTTAAATTAGCGTCAAAACCTCGATAACAAATCACTTTATCAAGACTTTTTAATTTGGATACGTAATTTAGGTATCGTTGAAAACAACTCTACTTTTGGTCCTCGTATTACCCGTTATTACCCATAAAAATTAATAGTAAGAACGATAAAACGGCTGTACAATATTTTATTTTAAGATTGATTTGAAGTAATTATTTAAGGCCATCAGTTTAACAGATAAATTAATACGTTTTTACATGTAATTCGTCTAAATTGATTTAAAACGAAAGTGACTGCACTTGATGCTATAGATCCAATAAGCTGTTGTCGCATACATCAATATAACGTAATCGGAGCTTTCCAGGCTTAACTAACGCCATTCTGCGTGTTAATGGTGAAATAGGCCGTAAGCTACTGTTGCTACAGTATGAAATGAAACGAAACCATATTTATGCGTACGGACAATCTACAATACGCTATCGGTTCAAACTGATCTAAAAAACATAAAACAAAACCATTAGTGAATTTAAAATGATTTAAATAAATTATTTTAAAAGGAGTTAATTTATGACGTTATTTAAAATCAACTAAAGTGACGAAAATTTGGTACGTTTTAGAGTAAATTATCTCTGAAAGCAGTTTTAAGATGTTTGTAGTAGTGGAACCTTGAAATCTAAACGCACACTAAGATATTTGTGTGTGTCTCTAACTTTTGTTAGGATATAAGTTTATAATGCAAGTAAGAAAGATTTTGCCTAAACTGGAACACAGTTCAACCACTCTACCACAGTATAGTTGCATGCCTGAAGGTCATATGTGTTATGTGTTAAAACACACAAACAAAATTGAAAGACAGCTCCGCGTGATAGCGTATGGTAGATGAATGTGATTGGTTTATATCGTCCGCTCACCAGGTGTTCACGGGCGGTAAATAACGCCGATGGTCCATCAAAAGCTAATCAGCTGTAATAGGTATACTACGATAGAGTAGTTTTTTTTCTTTTTAACAGAGGGCAGGGCTTACAAGTGACCATGGGATTGCATCGCGGCGCGGTAGGGTAGTTGTCACTACTAGTTCTGCATTTGATATTTCATACAACAATCAAAAACGGAGTATATATTTCAAGATGACCAATTAAATATGTTTTTTAACTCCTCGATATTCAATTATTTATTTTATATACCTTATGTGTACAGTAACCATCATATAATTAAAATGCTTGAAATAAAAATTTTTTGCTTTATACAAAAAAATCCCCAAAGTTTGTAATATTATATTTATCTATAAAAATATTGATTTTTTACACGTTTTTAGTCCTTGACATTTAAATACAAGCCATAATTATATTTAACTTTTATAATAAATAATGTATGAAACCCTAGTTTTTGGCCAACAAAAATGTATCCCCATAACATTAACACTAAATTTTAAGTGGCATTACCGCCAGCATGCAACATGCTTGAGCTGATGCAAAGCTATTTATCTCTTTGTTAATATTTTTGTATTGTCATATAGCTTGACAATGACATAATTATATTTTCATTAGTAAATTACTAAAATATTCTACAAAAGTATAGAAAAATCTTCAAGAAAAACTGATAATATTGGATGAATACTTTGAGAAAACAATAAAACAAGATTACATAGTAATATTTTTTGAGCCAAATAAATGTGTATGAGTAAACGTTAGACCAAAGATAAAAATTTAAATACAATCAGAAAAAATAATGTTAACAGAAAGAATAATTAACAATGATATAAAAAGTATAGTTTGACTACTTTTACAAATGGTTTGGGCCCACACGCATATGATGTGATGGAAGTGTCTATGCATGTGCTATGTAGCCCTAATACCAAGTTGCCGACTGTGTAATCATCATTCCTAAAATTGGAGTCACATCACCATCTGCCATTTGTGATCTATTGCCACTTGTTTTAAGTTACAACAATAATCTATATTGGTTAAGGATATATGTAAAAAATATACTGTCTCGCCATTGTTCATTATTATTAGCTTTGTGATCCATTGGTGCCCGTTTTTTACTACTTAAGAAATAAAAATAACGGGAGCCCCACAATAACCGCTAATATTAAGTTTTGTGACAGCTAAGCTAATGCATGGGTTAGAGATTTTTGCGTTTAATGGTCTCTTAATCAAAAGCATTTTCTGTAATTATAAGTTGTTCACACTATTCATCTTTTCTAATGGATATGACATAAAATATAAATAATATGTGAAATCTATGCAATGTTTGTCTTGGGGTGTGAAGTAATAAATAAAACAACGCTGTATAAAATATAAATTACAATTAGTTAAAACTCAAAGAAATATTTACAACATATTTACATTGCTAAACTATTTTTACTTATGGAATATGACATTCCTCATATGATGTCTACCGTCATCCAAGCATGTTTCCTATCTTTTTGGAAACTCGCGCCTGGTGTTGAGGGTGTTTATATATCTGTCAAAGGCTGCTTCTAAACCCTGTGTTACCATTAAAAATATGCAGGGCTCTCGTTTTTCAATTGTGACAGTTATGAAGTATTAATTATTATCTGCAAAAGGATGATCCTACAGAACTTTCGGAGAGGGTTAAGCATTTTGAACGCTACCTTATAAAAAACATGTTTAATGGGTATTGTTTGAGGTCATTAATTTAAAGACATTGACTTTACTTTGGATACCTCAACAATACTATATATTACTCCCTCCCAGCTTTGTGAAATAAGATCTCGAATTAATAATGCTTATAGTTAAAAGCACACATACAGTTATATTAGTTACTCTATGTATGACCCCTGAGTGTAAATAAGGCATTCTAAATTAGTGAATTTGTCATAATTAATTATAATAGTGCATTTAAATGAATCCAACTAAACTGAAGCTAATAACACAACTTGACAGTTGGCCGTTTAAGCATCCAAAGAAGTTGTCTATTTGACTGAACGACATACATGTTTACTCAGCTGTTGATGTACATCTGCTAACATTACTCGAGTCTGTACGCTTATGTGTCGAAGATCTTTGCTTGAGGAGTCTCTCTTTGGCAACATGGTTATTGGTGGGATGAACTTACCGTATTTACCAAATATGTATAATACATGTTCGTGTCACAAACATAATGTGTCTTGCTTAATTCCGTTTATGTTTACTAAATTAATTATCTTCGTAAATTTATTTTTTTAGTTTTAGCTTAACTCGCTTAATATCGACGATTCATATGGTTCTCATAAACCAGTGCTTATATTTATAGTTTTTTTAGCTTGTACTATAGTTAACTATCAAATACCGGTCTCGTTTTTTTACTGGTACAAATGATTGAGGCATATTAGCAAAAACAATACGCTCGTAACCTTTTCTTTGAACTCTTGTTGTTACATTTTTATTTGGACCGTTAATGTTTATTTTGCCAATTATCTGTTTGAGTGTTATGATAAAAATTTTAGATATGTATAATTTAGATTTAAAGAACTTATATGATTATTAGAAGTTGTGATTAAAGTATCAGTTTAACGTTACTTGTAAAAATGTAGTTGAAATGAAAATTATATTTTGTTGCTTTATATTTGTCATCTCTATTTGTTGTATCCTCAAATATAAGCACTAGACTAAAAAAACTAGCAATTTGAAATCGTAAAAATATACAACTATATATTTTGTACAACTAACTATTGAAATCCCAATAACATTGCCAACTACATTTTGTGAAAACAAACAATCCTTCGAAGAAGTATTTGATATTATGTGATGATTATTTCGTGTACTGTATGAACCAAATATTTCTTCTTTATTGGCGCAGGCATTTACATTGAACATACAATTTTGTATTAAAACTTAAAACAATTTTATAAATATTATTAAATACACCAAATTGAGTTACTTTTTATTATAATTGTATAGTAGTTTACACAACGATCACGTAAAGATCGTCTTGAAGACACTAGGCGAGTGCCTTCAAAACTTCTACGAGTAAGGCGTTCATTGATAATGAAACGGAACGTACGTTTATATTTATGTATTTGCGTAATGTATTCGTGCAGTTCGCCCATTTCTAATAAAATAGTATTCTAGGTCGTAAATAGTTTACCCAAAAACAACTAACTCCGTTACCACGTTTATAACAATTACCTCTTTGTATTATTAGTAAGTAGGCCTATAACGTTTTAGCAGATAATATTAAGTTTTACTTAATAAAAAACATGAAATTTACAGTTAATATTATTAGGTTCATAATTAAATTTTTTAATTAAACCGTAAAAAAATCACCATTTTTGGGAATTAGTGTATTTATTATTTAATCTGTCCTGTTTTTTATTTGATTGTAAATTTTCCTTGTACTTTTTTCAAACTTACCAACATTAAAATATTTCATAAGGCTATAACTACTTAAACTGATGTACAACTGTAAAATAATATTGCCATAATACATTCATTGGATCGAAATAATGTTTCTTTGATAAACAGTTTTTCTAATCAAAAGAGCTTTCAGACGGGATTAAGCCTACAACCAGAAGGTTTTAGTCTTCAAATCCGAGTGTATATTCAAATGAGATTGTTTCATTAGGTTTTCCCTTTCAAAGAAGTCTGTTCAATTATGCATTGCAAATGTCAGTTGGCTTAGACAAAAGAATTTATCATGTTATATTTCGCGCAATACGTTTTTCATCAAAATAAATGTTTTTTAGTAGTTTATGCTGTTAGTTTTATTAGTAAAATATTAAAGCATAACAAAATAAAATATTAAAAAAAATTATATACCAAGGAATAGTGGATTGTCTACTAAATAAATAAACCTGAGTATACTCAGTGGCCAAACAGACAGGGTCAACATGCTGCTGAAAAGAGCTGGTCATTGTCAGTTATTGACTACATTGACTATGGTGGAGTGGTTTTCAGTGCGTTGGATTAAATACATATTTTACCAAAATCAGTTTGACAATTCACTGGGATTTCTGAATATTGAGCATATATTAACGTTGGTTTGTTCACACTAAAAACCTCTAACATCACGCAAAAAACATTCACCTTTAGATTAATAGACGTGATTAAATAAATAATGATAAAAGCAACAACAGATTTTTTAAATCGAAATTAAAATATCGAAATAGGATTGTGTTTGCAAGAAATATTTCCTAATAAGTATTCAGGTGTTTAAAAGTTTTAGTAAAATCATGGCATATTTATTAGTTAAAAAATCCATCAAATTTGGTACATGTGGTTAGGGATAAAATTCCAATAATTTACACCAGTAGGATCCTCTTTAAATGTATCCTCAGTATTAAATCTACAAGAAATGGCTTGATATTGCCACAAGGTCTAACTGTAAATTGGTCGTAAGCTAGTCTTATTAGTACTAGGTCCAAGAAAGTTTTAGTATTCAGATGTGTTTCAGAAGAAGTTAAACCGTTTCACCTGTAGCGAGAGTTTTAAAGACCACTAAATTATTCAACAACTTGTAAGGGGCCTTTCAATATAGTTTTAGGGAAGATTTAGCTATTTTGTATTAGGTAAATATACTACTTATTCCATTTCTGAATAAGCGTTTCGTACTATAGTTCAATCAGAATATTTACATTTTACAATTATAATATTTTGTTTTGAATAAAAATATAGCCTTTAATAGAACAGTATATTACTGATGAGGCTATCATAGGTAGGATATATTATTGGTATGTTTCTAATTGTGCATTTTTATGCATTATTAGTATCTTTATGAAATAAGTAGAATACTGATTGCTACTTTGCCATATTTTAGGTAGTTACCGTTATTTCACTCTTTAAATTTGTATATGTCTCATTCATATGGGTTGTGCATATCACAAATACATAAACAAGTACATTTAAGATCATTTATATGCATATATTAATATATATATATATATATATATATATATATATATATATATATATAATTATGTATATATTTAATATTGCAGTTGCTTTTCGCGTTACGAGAGAGTAGCCAGTGGCTGTGTTGCACATTTATTGTGACTTTATTTGCTTAACCAAAACATTTCCATGAAAGTAGTATGGAGATTATTCTCACTAAATTTAAAAGATGAAGTCCAAATAAAATAGCGTTAAAACCAATCGTTTTAGCTTTTATTATTTTCTGTAGAGTTTATCATACGTAAAAGTAGTTTTATTTGTTATACGGAATTGCATTATAGCCTATACCCTTTGAATGTAGTTTTTGTTTATATGAATATAGTGGTCAATAAGATGGCGAAATGGTATATATTATATTTATCAATACGTTTAGACTAAAAGCTCTCGTTACTGATAAATAACAAGGATAAAATAGTTTCAGTGGACTCGTTGGAATAGCGCTGAATTTATTAAAATAGCTTTTTATCCATACTTTTAAATAGAACTATACGATACTTAAGCTCTGTGGATACTTTGAAAGACTTTTAAAAATATATCCCTTCCACCGTAATAGCAAAACAAAAGAATCTTTTCTTTATAATAAAATGTATGGTTTGTACAGTAAATCATTCTCTTAATTGTACTTATAATGCAATAACCGGTGTAATTTCTCGTACTATAAAGACTGTTTGTGCTCGTAATACACACAAGATTTTTCCTACCACCATAATTAACGTATTACGACACACAGATTAACATTGTAGATGTATGTAAAATGTTTTATTTTCGGTTATGTTTCAATTATTTAAGTTTATGTTATTTCCTTACCAGTTATTAACAAACGTACTAGATCCGCAGCTGTGGTTGGTCTAGAAACGACAACAGTGAAATCAGCTGATTATCGGGTGGGACTGATCCATTCCCGCTCTAGAGTGGCAATGAGATATTTTGGGTACTGTTTTCAGATATGGCAATGTGGTCATTTTCATGCAGTTGTCGGAAAATAAATTAACTGATTGACATTATAGCAAATCACTTATTTTGGACCACTGGAATATTTTTACAGCAATTAAGAATGATAAACCATTGGCATTTTTTAACATCCATTAACACCTGGTGAGCGGAGGATATAATCCTCTCATAATCCACCATCTGCCATCCGCCATCCACTATCCGCCATCCGCCATCCGCACTCCGCCATCCGCCATCCTCTATCCGCCACCACGCAGAGCTGTCTGTCTATTTTGTTTATGTGCTTGTATCCCAGATGACTTTCAGTCATGTGACCGTATACTAAAAAGGTACAAAATTCTTATGCAAACCCACCTACTTTCAGGTACCATAAACTTATAATAATACTTGTTATTAATTTGACATTTTGGAAAAATTTTTACATTCACATAATTTATTTTTCAAAGCATATCTTATCTCCAAAATATTTCCGTGAACCACATTTTCTTAAGGTTTTGATGTTTTAAAATATTTTTCATTCTAAAATTTTTCTATTGCTAAATCTTTTACTGGTCTCAAACAAAAAAACAAGTTATTTAGAAACATAGTTTATTGGCCTTATATTACCGACTGCGTAAATAGTTTGTTATGTACCAAATAAAACCTTTAAGAGATTTTGACATCAATAAAATATTCAAGTTTTGAAATGTATCAAAGCTACAGTTTATATAACAAACGTTCAGCATGAGATTAATATCATAAATAAGTTTTCTACTAGGATATATTTTCTATTTTATAGTTTGATAATGTGTAAGTAAATTATATCAAATACATTTTAAGAATAAAAGGTTGCTTCTCAAAAGGATGGATCATGGAATATTAAAGTTTATTTTGATTAGCTTATTTTTATAGCACAATAAAAAGAAATATAGGCCTAGTCTCTTATATTTGATTCAAAATTTCATACTTTGTTTACATGTCGGGTTGTACGTTAGTTATAGTCGCCACTATGGGTTTGGTTTTGTTATTTGTAGATTTTAAATACCTATTTAATATTTATAGAGGACAACACTTTTGCTTATATTTACTTAAAGTTTTTTACTACTCATTTTCTTAAAATTTTTCATTTAGTTTTTCATGTTGTAGTGACAGTAGGTTTTGGCCAATTTCACCATTAACACACAAAATGACATCGTTAAGCCTGTAAAGCTTCGTATACGCCACATTGATGTATGTGACAATAGCTTATTGGGTCTATAGCACCTGGCGCTACAATCATTACGACAAACCTTATCATCTTTAAATAAATAGCTCATTATCCAAGGATATATTGTGTACATATATCCATGAAATACAACGAATACTCGATTATTAGTTAGGAATTGGGTCATTAGAACTTGCAAGCCTTAACATAACATCCATAATCATATTCACTTGTTAGCGTAAAAACTAAATAGGATATATACAATTTTCGTATAATTTTATTGTGTGATTCTTTTAAAAGTGAAACCAGTTGGCCACCTTTCATTCATACACTTTTGATTTCATTAAAGTTATAATGTTGTTACGATAGTTAAAGACTCACACACATACACACACACATAAAATATATATCTATATAAATAATCAAAGCTATTTGCCTTGATTTATGAAAACACACAACTACTTTCCAATAAATTATTGTTTCGTATCAATCTATTTACCTATGGATTTCAGATAAATATTTACAAAATAATTTAACTATTAATTGTTAATTAAAGATATCGTCTCAAGAAAAGTAACTATACAAGTTACTTTTGTATAGGGGCTTATTTCTAAAATCATATGTCTGACATTCATCATTACTGGTAAAAAGGAATATTTAAGATTCCCAATTTGTTAATTTGCATAACTTGTTAACACAATTCATTAAAAAAAATTTTTTTTACACACAGAATATTTTATAAAAACCAAAAACAAATTTATCCTTAAATATTTTTTTTATAAGGTGGACAACTGCTCAGTCAGTTTAAATAAATCTACAATCACTCAATTTCTTAGATAACTCACTTCATGTCCTGCATGACTGAAACTTTAAAAGTTACCTAACTTAAATTTAAACCATCATTATGAACCTCTTTGCACAAGTGGCGTGTGTTTGTGTTATAAAACTTAAAAACTAAAGCTATTAATAGTTTATAAAAGTTAACTTTATTGTTGTCAATCAAAATTCAATATATTAACTGTATTCCTAAGTCTTAAGCATAAATGTAATATTAAAACTTTAACTAAAAAATAAAATAACACTTGTACAAAAGATTGCTTCTTTCATATTACACCGATAATCATAAATTGCAATACAAAATAATATACAATCATCGATAATGGAGAAAATAATAGGAGTTATGCGGTAAAGCCTGAGCCATCAAGTAACCAATATTAATTTGTACATCAAACTTCCAAAAGAACAACTTAAGACAACTTCAAAAATAAAATCATCCTTTAAAATGTCTTCATTATATCTCACACAACTATTAAGTATTAATTACAAAATATATCGAATCCTCATAGATTAAACACTACAATTAGATTAATCAGAGTTGACATGATTTATATAAACTGTGAGCAATAAGAGAAGCCGTTTCGTATTTTGTGTTTTCCCTGAGATTGTAACGGAGAGAAGAGCTACGTTTCATTTCCGGACGTAGTAGATGCTATTTATCTTTGCTGCTACCATCGAACCGTCTCTTTGACTAAATGCTACCTAAATATAATTGATTTGTATTAGTATAATAAAAAATAATAAAGCAATTTCCATAAATATCAAAACATACTTAGCTATTAAACTTAGTCATTTAGTACATGGGAATAAGTAAGTGTTACAGTTGTATGAATCACTGTCTTAATAAAATATAATTTATGAAATCTTAATAATAAAATAAAATAAAATTATTTTTATTATGTTTTATTTATTTTACTGTTACTTAAGCTACTGTTCTGTGGAGTGCAATATATTTTTAATTTAATTCCTAATTTGGAAAAAGTTAGGCTCCAACAAGGCTATATACACAGCTCATATTTTTGCTACAAGTTCCATGAATTAAGTTTCTGTGGAAACCAAAATTCTAATATGAAAGCAAAACAAATAATACCAGTAGTAATGTATATAAACGTTGTGAAATCATTCTAACCAAGCGATGAACACTTTATATAAAGATAAAAGTCCACAACACACCACTTTATTTTCACTAGACCAAAACTAAATCTTTTAAGTTGATAGCGGATTGTTAAATAAACTAAATATCCTTCTAAACGAGAAGTGGTAGCCAGGGAAAACAAGGATTGGCTTTCTAACAATAATCTCTGAGAGGTCTGGAAACTCAAGGAGTCCTAAACTCTCAGTCCATCTTTATCCAAAGTTCATAGCCTACTGTCTGCCTAATAAAATACCTAAAGAAAATATTCCAATGTACTTCATTGTTTTTTTATCTAAATTTGACCCTTTTCCGCGGTTGTGTATGGAAATCGCATTGTCTCCCCCAGTGATGGCAAAGTCCTGAATATTCCCCGTGGTAACAGAAACACCATTACCGTAAAATATTGTTAATTTACTTTGGAAGTGTAGACATCGTCATTGTCTCCAACGCGATCACGGCAAATCCCTGAATAACCACCGCGGTAACGGAACATAATCATCGTCTTCGCCGTTCGCAACAAAGTTTGACATTACATCCATAAAAAAAATATGCCAGGGGGGAAGGTCACCTCCTTCGCCCCTCCCCACTGCATCCACCACTATTTCAAAGTAGGTGAAAAATGATCTGTGAGTGTGGGTGTGTATTAGAAAAAAACGCGCCTTCTTTTGGATTTAAAAGTCTAAACAATCTTAAATAATTCGGCCAAAAAAGTCCTATGTACTGATTGTAACTGTAAGATTTACGCAATTGTTGGCATTATTTGTGAGAAATGTATAAACAAATACAAATTACGGACTCAACTTATCCAACCAAAGCAGCTTAAATTTAAAATCGGATTAATTCACTCCCCTGCAAACACAGGGAAACATACGCAATTTGCATCTTTGATACCATTACTTTTAACTTTGCAAACTTTTTAAAAACTATCTACCTAAAGTACTGGCTGAATCATATTGTAACGTAAAACAAACTTTCAAACAGTGTAAACAGTTATTTAAAACATACCTACTTTATCTGATTTTAATTTCAGAGTAAGTTCTAAATCGCTAAGGTACTGTGGAATGAAAGTTATAAAAATATTATTGATATTGCACTGTTAAAAATCATTTGAAGTCCATGCATGCCCCATGTTCTGGTTTGCCACATGTTTGTACCACAGGTATCCGAGTGAGTGACACAGCTGGGATGTAAAGGAAATTCGTCTCTGTCCAAAGTTGCTGCTAAACTTGGTTCATTACGGTATTGTGATCCGTAGCAAGTTATATAACAAGTTTATAACAAGTTAAAGTATTCTATTTTCACGAAGATACAATGCTATACACATACTTACATTGTAAATTCTCGGACTATGTTCGATTATTTTGATTCCCTAAATAGCTTTAAGACGTTAATTTGAAAGTTTTACATGAAGTGCTTTGTATCCAAGGCCACTTAAAAAGATTTACAGCAACTAATGGTATAGCAACGCAACACTGTAACTTATTATCACCAAGTTTATACTAGACAATTCAGCGTAAAATTATATTATTATTGACAATTGGAAAATAATAAAATAAATGCAAATGAAACCTCAAAAACTTCGGACATGATTACGTATATGCTATCCTCCCAAAGAATTATTTAAAGACCTATCGTTAAGGATTTATCGTTACTCTTACTCTTACGTAAAAGAAAAAGTGTTTAAATCTATCATAGGAAACAATAATAATTGTTATAGAAATTTTTTCTGACAACCTTTATTATTTAGCCATCTTTTAAATATGTCATTAAAATAATATCTATGTTATTTTTATAAAAAATTTTAGGTAAAGTAAAAAAGCATAAATAGCATAGCCACTTACTTAGTTACTTTACTGTGACGAGAATACCTACTCACTCTACTTCTTACATCATTGGGCCTAATGTTTTGTTGTTGAATTTGGGAATTGACGGAATTAAATATACTAATACATGTATATGATAAACTAGTTCTTCTACCCGACCTTTGTAATAGTTCTACAATATAAAATTAAGGATAACGCATTTCTTTAAATTTATTGTAAATAGTTAAACCCTTCATTTATCATGGAAAGAAAACTCAACCGAGCTTATTGATTTATTACTAAACTTCTATTTTGATCTAGGCTATTTAATTGAGATCTATGTATTTGCTATGTATTTGCAAGTATATGCATAACGGTAGAAAGCTGATAATTACTTCATTGTAATATGAATAAATTATAGCTATAATACGATTAAGAAGCTTAACTTAGGGTAAACGTTAACAAACAATCTAATAGCTACCTACGGCAATTTTAAATATTCTAAATTTTATTTAAAACAACGTTTCAATCAACCCTTTTATAACTTAAGATGCGCATGTGTGCTTGAAATGGTGTAGACTATGTAGAATTCTGCTGATAGATACAACCTAGGGGTTACTCAATGAGGTTTTGTGCTCTTAACTACGTATAGTGTGGTACGTGTACTATGTAAACTACGTGTACTATGTAAACGCAATGGTCGTAACTGAAAAATAACTACCAATACACAAATTATGTACATACTAGCAACAGAGCCCGTTGTAGTTAAATACAACGGTCCCTAGAAAGTACAGTAGTACATAATATATGCCCTTGTAAGTACCTAAAAATTTTTTAAAGAATGAAATTGTTTAGAAAATAAACTGATTTTCTAAAAGAGTAAAATAATGAAAAACAAATAAAATTTTACAAAAATATTTTATTTACAGTATTTCTTTGTAAACAACATTCTTTGTAAAGACTTCATCTGATTGTTTCAATAATCTTCCTTGTTCTTTGCCAGGGGTAATTTTAATTTTTATGTCTTCAAACCTTTTAACCCTTGATATTGCAACATACAATTGTCCATGGCTGAATACTGGTGCTGGAAGGTATATCCCAACTTTTTCCAATGTCTGGCCTTGCGCTGTGTTTATTGTAATAGCAAACGCTAATTTTAAATGAAATTGCCGTCTTTTTAAAACAAATGGTAAATCTGTGTCCGTCTGTGCTAAGTCAATCCTTGGAATGAATACAATTTCACATGCTGCTGATCCAGTTAAAACCTCTGCAATTATTAAATTGGGCTTGAGTTCTTTAACAATTAATCGTGTGCCATTACATAACCCCCGTTTTGTGTTAAGATTTCGTAGCAACATTATTACAGCTCCAATTTTTAAATTTAATTTGTGTATTGGCATTCCCAATACACAAATTAAGGAGGTTGAGGAAGTTACATCATCTCTGAGTGAAGTGTTGGTCAGACTATCTTGTTCTGTTTCTTTTTCATTTTCTGGGTCTCCATCCTTTTGATTGCTTGATAAAAACTTTTTTACCCCTTAGAGTAAATCTTTATATATACTATAATCTGGTTTCTTCAATTTATTTTTATGAGCTGTTGATTCACGTCTGCCAGAACTTGTTTTACTTTTTCCATTTTTTGATGCACGGCCACGTTTTGATTTTGGTAAGATTATATCCTCTTGATTCTCAGGCACACTATTGTCTATCAAAACATCGTAATGCCCAGCATCCACATTTCCTGAGAATCGTAGTTTATAGATCGTTGTGCCTTCACCAACCGTTACAAAATAATCCAATTTCTCACCATATATTTTGAATTGGCAATCAAAAACTCTTGCTGCAGCTTCGATTTCGACATTACCGGCGTATTCCCCATCTTTGGTCATCAAATTTCTGTATTCCGTCGCGTTTTTTACTTCTAGTCTATATGTCTTATCCCCTACGATCAAAGGACAATAGTAGTCCCAGTTATTGACGACTTCATCAACTACCGTGGATCGTATATAACTGTATCTGGATTGAGATTTATGGCATAAAAATGAGACACTTCTAAAGAATCAGTTTCCATCACCAACCATGTAGTGAAGAGTAAAGTTATTCATTTTTCAACTAATGTAAAATATTGAGTTTATAATTAACAGTTAAAAATAACGAATATTAAATACTATTTTAAACTGTGAATTATAAATTAAATTTGAATAATTTATAATTGACAGTTTAAAATAATAATTTTTGGTTATGAAATCCATACATCACTTAACTTACCAATACTTATTAATGGTACAGATTAAAATCATCACTTTAGAAACACACTTTACGGACCTCAACCACCAATTCAAATAGTAAACAACTAAATGTAAACAAAGAAAAATCAAGGAAATAACAATAAAACAATCAGCTGTTAAACTATAGGTTAATACATGTGTTCCATATGATCAGATGATGCATACTGGCTAACCCATTATTACTACCATAAAATTTTTTAGATTATTCATACCGGCAAACGTATTACTACCATAAATAAATAAAACTCAAACTTTACTAATTATTTGGAAATCTACACAGATTTTATTGACCTATTAATTAATAAAATCGGTCCAGTAGAACTGTAGATTTAGTTGTAGAAAGTTAACAAAAATCTCTCCAATTCAATATTTTTTCACCACAATAAATTAGGAGGTTGCTAAGCTTTTTTGCAAATAACTCTTAAACGGTGAGGAAATCGACCAAAGTGGAAGGTGATATTCTGAAAGAAAATAAAATTTGCTACAAAGTACTTTTATGCGTTTTTTGAAAATATTCAAAACAGGCAACCTGAAGTTAACTATAAATTGAAATTTTAAAATATTAACTAAACAAAAAAACAGTTTTTAATGTATTTTTGCTTTTTATTCTTTATTCACCACAAATATTTAATAAAATCAAACTTTCATAATTATTTGCAAATCTACACAAATTAGGCTTTCCAACGATACATTAGTTAACAAAATCGGTCCAGTAGAAGTCTAGATTTAGTTGTACAAAGTTTAACAAAAATATCCCTAATTCAGTATTTTTAACAACTAAAAATTTGGAGGTCACTTATCTAATTTGACAATAACTTTTAAATGGTGAGTAAATCGTAGTAAATGCACGTGATATTCTGAAAGAAAATAAAATTTCCTACAAATACCTTCTGTGTATTTCTTGAAATTATTTAATAATGGCAGCCAAAAGCTGACTACAAATATAAACTTGAAAATAAAAACCTGAAAAACAGTTTTTTAATGTATTTTTGTTATTTTTATTTTTCCACCACAAATATTAAATAAAATCAAACTTTCATAATTATTTGCAAATCTACATGAGTAAGGCTTTCCAATGACTCATTAATTAACAAAATCGGTCCGGTAGAAGTCTAGATTTAGTTGTACAAAGTTCAACAAAAACATCCCAGACTCAATATTTTTTCATTATTATAAATTCAGAGGTTGCTTAGCTTTTTTGCAAATAACTTTTAAATGGTGAGGAAATCGACCAAAGTGGAAGGTGATATTCTGAAAGAGAATAAAATTTCCTACAAATTGATACCATACACTTCTTGGAAACACTAAAAAAGGCAGCTAAAAGTCGCACCCAAATAAAAAGTATGAAAAACACCGTTTTCAATGTATTTCTTATGGAAAACATGTTTTTTTGAAATTTTCCACCATAAATCATAATAAAAACAAACTTTCATAATTATTTGCAAATCTACACGACCTAAGCTTTCCAACGACCCATTAATTAATAAAATCGGTCCAGTAGAACTCTAGATTTAGTTGTACAAAGATTTTTAAAACTGAATTATATATAGAATAGATGAGGTCAATTTTGGTAAATATTTGATTAATAACTTTTTCAATAGCCGCAGAAAAATGTATACTAACTCGTTTACTTCCCTTTACTAATAAGCAAAATAATAATGGTACAACCAACTAAAATCCATCAATTCAAATTACGAAGCTTTATCTTTAGTTAAATTAAACTAAATCGTTCTAGAATTAAGACCAAAAGAATTAGCTTTGTTTTCAAAGCGATAAATCACCTTTTGATGATAATTGCAATTACCTTTGTAACAGAGAGGAGGGCCGGTAAGTGCTTTAAACAACGAAATATAAAAAACACAAAGGGTTTCTAGCTTGTAAAGTAAGTGTTCCATGCAAATTAATTACAAAAATAATTAACTTAAAAATAATAACAGTTAAATGTTAGACATTTAGGTGTGATATTTAACTTTTATTATTAAAAAAATACTAGGAAAATAAATTAAGGAAAATAGATAATGAAAAATTACGCATATTTTATAATTAAGGGGGAAAATACATTTTTTTTAATTAAACAACTAAAATTATAGTTTTCAATGTAAACGCAATGGTCGTAACTGAAAAATAAATCCTACCTGCCACTCAAATACGAATCACTGGCTGCCAACATCAAATTAAATCTCTGACGAGGTTTGCACTTTTTCAGCAAGTTTTTGCGAACACGACCAATCTTGGAATCATTATTATACTGTATTATCAAAAGTATTACAATTTACAGGCCATTGATATTCTAGCCTTGGCATATTCGAAAATAGCACGTATAAAAACAATAAATCGTACTAATAATTTTAATTTTAACCATCAATAGGCAGGAAACAGAATAATTAATATCTTACAAAGGAATTTATGTATATTTTTAAAAAAATAATAAAGGAATGGCACATAGGTATATAGTTTGTTGTTTAGCTATATAAAAGGAAAACTATAGCTAACTTGTTGATTTCACTACACTACTATGAGTTGAGCTGTTTTCATTATGTGTTTAAAACCTGCGAAACATCATATTTTCAAAAGCTATTGTTTACTACCGAAAATAACATTGTTTACATATACAAGTCCCAAAAATACCCACGAGCTTTTGAGAATACTACGTCACACCACCATAAACAATATACTTAAAATGTTCGTCATAACGAGCAACATTTCTTTCTAAAGGGAACTTTCCATATAACTAATGTTTAAAATACCTCAAATGTACTTATTTGTTTGTTATTGTTTCACTTTATTACCTTATTAAAATCAGGTGTGATTCTTTGTTTGTATTACTGTATTCTGTTTTGTTTATTTCAGATTAACATAACCAATCAATATTTGTATTTAATATATGCGAAGTCAAACGGGGCTCGTGGGTAACAGCTAGTTTTCTCTAACATGTATTAGAAAAATATACAAATCTTATAATATATAATTGAATATGTATATCTTAAGGTTTTAAATATGTGAAACATATTTATAAAAGATTCTATCAAAATAAAAATAAAATTAAAACAAGGATGTTAAGTAGACAATAATATGAGTCTAGTTTGATAGGTAATCACATGTTCTGTCGAAGCCACCGAAATTTGCATCCAAATCTTATGAAAACCAGAATAATTATTTTTTTCTTTTATACCTAAGTTTAATTCTAGCGTATCATAATATATTATTGGAGTATAAACAACATTTTAAAAGATTGTCTGTCCTTTCAAGTCGTATTGGGTAAGTTAGTTTCTTTTCTGAAAAATACAAATAAACAAAGTGACCTCTTATTTATTTGTTCACTGTACAACACGTACACCATCTTATTTCCACGAAGCTGAATAATCATAAACAAGAAGCTCCTTAACAAATGCCCAAAGGTAAACAATTTTCAAGATAAACGCAACAATGTGACCATAAATCGACACTTCATGTTATTGATGACTTCATTACACAAGGCACCAGCTGGACAAACCTTAAACCCTTGTTATAGCTTGTTGCTACATTCTGTTGGAATTTTCACTAAATAAAATATATATCATATGCGTTTTACAGAGCAAATAATGAACTTAACTGGTTATGTGGGTTTGTCTTAGGTGATAGGGCTTTTTTGTAAAAGAGTGTTTTAAAGGCATAAAATCAAAACAATGCACAACGCATTACAATTACAATTGATTATTAAATACTTAATTGGGTGGGCCTTGGACTGTGGATTAGGGTAGACGCAGAGCTTAGGATTTCTAGAGTTTCTAGAGCTCTCAGAGTTTATTTATAGCTAGAAAGCCAATCCTTGTTTTCTCTGGCCCTACTTCTCGTTTAATAAGATATCAAGTTGATCAATCTTTTTGGGTTTTGTAATTTTCCTTATATTTCTGAGAGTGTGTTGTAAAAAGGTGTTAATTTTCAAAATTTCATCATCAAGGTATTAAGTTTGAAAAGTTAAAGTATTAAATTATATATTATGGCTTTGAAGAAAATCATAATTTTATCCCGAAATAAAAAAAATAGTTCTAATAAACTTGTCGATAGGAAATGACATAAAATAAATACTTATACACAATTTAAGTTAATTAAATATATTTAGTTTCTGAGATTAATGGCGATTTACCAGTTGATATCTTTTCCTAGATAATACTTTTCCTTTGACCGGTAGGTTTGCACCTATATTTTGAAAATCGCCTTCAGCGGCAAAATAGGCCGGCCTGTATGTGGTCACCCAAATCACCGTGTTCAAGGTGACAATGGCGACGACTTTGGATCTACTGAGCTTAAGCCAGAGTCCCTTTGCCTAAAAAAAAACATACAGCCTCAAATTAAAAGCTATTTATAGAGTGAGTGTTAAATATATAATTGTTATGCTAAATAAAAATAATTATTTAACAATATTTTTTCTAAGTTACATTACAAGACAAAATACAAATTATTACATTTAAACATTGGTTTAAAGTTCTTGGTCATAAACCCCCTATGGTTCACGCGTGCCCTCTTTCGTTTTTGTACAATATGAATAACGTTTAGGCTGCTTTTACATCTAATTAATAACAACTTTGTTAGAATTTGTTAGAATCGATTCCAAAATATAAATGTTACTTCACTTGTAGGCCAAAGTTTACTAACGGGCATCTGCTATTCCTTGGCAAACAAATAAACAATGTACTTAATATGCAAATACAAACTTATTTGAATGTATCATAATGTACAAACCACTATCGAAGCGTGCTTTTTATTATAACCTTACCTTTGTGATGTGAAAGGGGATTACTTTCTAAACGTTGATCAAGATTGTTCTCAGTTTTATACTTATTTATTTTTATTGACATTATTACACGCCCAAACAAGTACTCTATAATAAAAAGAAAGCAATAAAATTAGTAATGTAGTAAATTCGGTTTACTTTTAATGTCAGTAATTACGTACCACTAATCACCACCAAGAAGATTGAATTATATCTCATTTTACAATCATTCGTTCGGGATATTGTTGAAAGTATTCTAAAAATTATTAAAGTGATTTAAATACCTACATTCATTTAAACCACAATCCCTTGCTTTATGTTGCAACCGGTTTCAACTCCGCGGTGCCATCTTCAGGTGTACAAGGATAAAGCTGTTACTTCATTTGAGGTCGTCAAAGTTGGATAAAACGGTTTCTTCAGTCTTAAATAGTTGCAACAGAACTAGTCTATGCTGCAGTATTTTAGACAATTTCCAAACTTATGATCGATAAACATTCAAACAACAACGAAAATATTTTTCTTTTGCAAGGGGGTATTCAATCAAACTACACGTACACGTAGTTTGTTACAAGTCTAAAGGACTGATAAGTGATTGCAAACGTTCAATAACGTGTCGATACTGTTGACAGATAATGCAAAAGGTTGTTATCGATCGATATGTTTGCGATTTTATCCTAATTGACACTTCCTCAAGCAGTATAATATTGAGGGTTGTTAGTCTTCTTGACCAGGGTTAATCTCCGTTTATTTATCATACAAGGAAAATAATCATACAAAATTTGAGAAAAAAAAACAATGAAATGCTATGTCTTAGGGTGAAATAATATGTTAATGCTAATACAGTTTACCAGGTGTAAGATTAGTTACTATGTTGTGTACACTTATACTATACAAGAAATATTTGCCAGCAACTAATTTTGTAAATAGTTTTAACTGCTTACAGGACAGTAAAAAAATACTCCGTTACAGTAGGCCTATATATTTTGTAGTTATATTTAGTAACTGGTATGTTTGAGATTCTAATGCAAATAAATTATAGGGTTAATGATATTTTATTAATGGAAGCCCATTACTGTAATAAGATATAATTTTGTAGAAAATGCGTGAGGAAATAGTCGCAATCGACCTTAACTTATTTTTGTTTGGTAGTTTATACCTATCAACGTATTCTCGGGTGGTCAAAGACATTTCAATTCCAATAATGTTACAATTATAAATCAATCTCTTCAAGAGTAATAACTTTTGGATAAATCAACATAATTGTCTACTAAGAAACTCAAATTAAAAATAGGATTTCGTTAACCATGTGTTAATAGATAATACATTGCACGTTTTTTCTAATATATATTAATACAGTAAATAAAAATGTAAATGTAGCAGATTTGGCATAAACCATTATCATTTTTTAGCAAAAAAGAAGTGGATAATTTGAGCTCTCTGACCACAATAACGTAATGAACCAAGTTTGGCGACAACTTTGGACAGAGATGAATTGCCTTTACATCCCAGCTGTGTCACTCACTCGAATACCTGTGGTCCAAACATGAGTCAAACTTGTATTTGGGTTAATGTGCGAAGAAACTGGCTATACATACTCAAACATAGCAAAAAATGGACATGAAGTACCTTGAATAAGTTAAGATTGATGACAATTATGATCATCAATCTTAACATTGTATGGGGCTTAGTCCTATGTAGTCCTTGAGTTACATAGCTAACCCTTGGCATCTCTGACACTGGTCAGGTAAATCTAGATAGATAAACGGGTACATCTAGCGATCTCGAATTGATGAAGATCTAGTGGTAATATCTGAGAAGGAATTCTGATAATGTTTAACGTTAGGTAAAAATCTATAATTTACAGCTATTTATAAATTTATTAATTATTGATATTTGTATTCAGCTACATTTACACGTGAAGCAGATAATATAGTTCGTTTATATGGGAAATAAAATGAAAACCCTTCTTTACTGAGGCTAACTGAGGACCTCATGGTCCTTTCTTACAGTTAACCTCTAACCTATGTGAAGAAGCTCATAAATTATTAGCTATGCTGTAAATGGTACCAGCTGTTTACAATAATTAATGAGAATATTAGCTAAGGTATCCTATAAGGATGAAATAACGTATTTATTGTAATTTTAAATAACTGAAATATTATCAAGAAGACCATGCTTAAGTATTCGTGTTCCAGTTAATGCGCACAAACGGAACCCATACACTTGGCAAACCCATACTGCACGTTAATCACCAGGTAGCTTTACAATGTTAGTTTCTTGTTTATTTCGCGTGTATAGTTTTTTTTTTAGTAACCTGTTCTATCTTTTTAAAGTTAGTATTATAAATCAAAATATAGATCCAAACTTAATACCTGCAATTAACGCCTATTACAATACGGTCTTTATCTGACATAGTATAGAACTAAGTTTCTTTGTTGAAGGGTTTTCACTGAGAACAATTCAGCCGTAATTCAGGTAAATATTTAAGTAACAACATGGTATATTTAATTTAATTTTATTCTTATATTTTTTTTATTTTTTAATAGGCCTTCATCTTTAACTAGGTTATAGGTAAGGTAATAGTAAAAACATTTCTCGAGGCATAGGTAGTTTCAATTTATAAGAAGGTCATAACGCTGAACATTAAAACAGTAGCACCTACCTTGACTGATCCACTGACCCGGGCAAACCCTAATTTTTACTTATCATTCGCAATGGGTTCACTGAATACTTTTAATTCATATACGCTGACAATACTCAAATTCAGACAAGTTATACAGGGTGTTTCACGAGAGGTGTCTCAAACTGATTACGGAAAACGGCTTAACGTACAAGGATGAAATAAAATGATTTCCCGCTAAATCGACCCCAAGGAACAACGTAAAAATATGTTTAACTTTTTCCAAATACAGGGTGTGCCAAAAAACTGAGGGTCACTAGTTCCAATCTCGGAACTTTCAAATGTAAACATATGTCATGTTATACATCATTTTAAAGGTATTTAATAGACACAAATTTTGGCGAAAACAGAAATTAATTATTTTTTACGTTTCAAAATGGCAGCAGTTTTTTTGAAAAAAAATCTATATATTTTTAATACTCTGTGTATCCTATGCTAATGCATTTAGCGCTTCTCTGATTGAATTTTCTTACTTGTTATGAAATTAGCTTTACTTTGATATGCTACAAGCAACGGTTATTTGAATTTATAAAAATTCCAAAATTTTTTTTTATTGGTTTTGATGGGTTTGACAAAATGGGTTTGACATGGTTTAACACATGATAAAATGGGGTCTTTAGTGTTAAACCCAAATAACATGCATTTACACAAAAACTAAAAGAGATACGCAATAAGTGTAAATTACAAATTTGTTAGGAATTTAAAAACCTATAAAATGATGTGCCATTTGACATATGTTGCTATTTAAAAATTAAAAAAAATGAGTATTCCAAAATTTTCAAAAATATTTTTTTTTTAATTTTTATCATTTCAAATAACCGTTGCTTGTAGCATATCAAAGTAAAGCTAATTTTATAACAAGTAAGAAAATTCAACCGGAGATGCGCTAAATGCATTGTCATAGAAAACACAGAGTATTAAAAAATATAGATAGTAAAAAAAAAAAAAACTGTCGCCATTTTGAAACGGAAAACGATTTTTAATTTTTGTTTTCACCTAAATTTGTGTCTAATAAATACCTTTAAAATGATGTATAACATGACATAAGTTTACGTTTGAAAGTTCCGAGATTCGAACTAGTGACCCTCAGTTTTTGGCACACCCTGTAATTGGAAAAAGTTAAAAATATTTTTACGTTATTCTTTGGGGCCGATTTAGCGGGATATAATTTTATTTCATCCTTGTACGTTAAGCCGTTTTTCCGTAATCAATTTGAGACACCTCTCGTGAAACACCCTGTACATTCACGATTGTTTGGTATTAAATGCATACCATATTCGTAGTAACTTGAAATTACTTTGGAATGGGTATGTTCTATTCACATGTTACTTAAAACTTACATCCGAGAGGTTTTTAATACGGACAAGTGATGAATTGAGTGACATATATGTTTATAACTAAATTATAATCCAATAATTATGATAAAAAATTACAAAACAAGTACAGTATTTATAAAACTGAACAAATTTACCATAACCATCACATTATGTTAAAAACAATTTTGCAAATAAGAGTTATATACCAAAAAAACGTTATCATATCCGCAAAATTTACCTTAAACTTTTTAACTATTCTGAATTTAAATATACCCAAACAAACATAGTTTGGCAAATTTTGATTCAAACTTTTTAAAAGGAAAATGAAAAAACTCAAAAGGACTAGTAAGTAAAAACTCTATAAAATATAAGAAAAAAACAGTTAAATTAATGCGGAAAGCTTTACAATAAGACTAGTCCTCACCAAATCGAAACAGAACTTTGGGGATATATGGATTGATAGTCAGCCCTATTGTGGTATATTCTTAATTTAACTTTAAAACCTTCAGTGAAGCATGGAATATAGTTAGTGAATTAAACTTTAATTACAAAGGAAGTCGGCTTTAATCTGCATTTAGTCTTTGTGCAGCTTCTGCAGATGAAGTTGCAATAATTTAGTTTCGAATTACAAATTTGTCCTTTTCGCTGTTGAAACTTATTTATTTTGTGATTGTACACGTTACTACAGATGATTAATCCATCGCTAGGCACCGATTTGCCATTAACTTTTAAGTCGTTTTGTGTCTAAGTCTGAATGATTGCACATCATTATTTGACATTAAATATGCACGTCAATGTGTACAAAACTAAGAAAATATTCTCACAGCAAAGTGCTACGCTAAAATAACTACAGAAGTTATGAGTAGTGATTGTTAGTAATTGAAAAAAAACAAAAAACTGACGTAGGTAAATTAGTGTACGCAACTAACGTAAATAGTCTTAACGACCCTAGTAGAAGTTTTAAAGACACTCGCCAAGGCTCGTACCGTAAATTTATATTCGTGTAGTTAACACTATATTTTTACGCGATCGTTGTGTAAACTACTATAATGCATTAAACTACACAGAACTAAAATACATGTTTTAACTTACCAACAATTGAATTCGCCCATTATAACATTTATCAAGTCAAGAATCAAAAGTTTTTTTTTTCATTGATCCATATATTACGGAAAAAGTAACGTTAAATATTAACAACTTGTTAATACATTAAATGGCACAAAATCTACTATTTAACAAAATCCATCTATATCATAACAAATTCTATACATTAACAATTCAATGAACTGTTACATAAAATGTTTACTCATAGCAAACACTATAAGTGAATAAAATGGGTTCTTAATGATGTTATTTTTTTGATGTGATCACTCGTGGCGCTTAAGGCAGCCTTTTGAAAATAAAAATAAAACAATTTTCTCTAACAGGTTTAACTGTTTTAAATGTAACCGTGATTAAAGCTAACTGTGATTGCTATTATACAGGCCACCCTTTTCTATGGTAGTGGTGATCCCTAGTGAAGAAATAGGTCAAAACTGGGTTTATACAGGGTGGGGAGATGACACCTATCAAATTTATAAATAACACAAACCCGTATTTTTACACTACTAGTATAAACAACAAATCAAAACGTAATCTTATACCATTATGTCCTGGATAAGCCGTTATTTTTATATCTTGAATCTACATCCTTTAAATGACGCCCTTAAAATGTTGACATTCTTCGAGTTGCTTAGAAAAAAAAACAGTTGAATACGCTCTCAAGCTTTTTTTAAGAACCGCTTGAACCTCTTTTGAAGGTTACTCTTTGCCTAAATTCGAGCAGGCATCTTGTATCTCTTAGGGGTGTAAATGGATATATTGATGCAAGATCCTTCCAAGAGATCTCCTGGAAATTTGAAGTGCCAAGGACTGCTTCCTGCGGACCTTTTTGGACGTTGACTTTGGCTCGTACTCTCTCCCCATTGGCTGGTGTGAACAGTTTAAGGCTTCCACCAATATTTTTTTGAGTCGACGCCGTTCTTATAAATAATGGTACCCAGTTCTCTATTGTTAGCCGACTAGTGGCGGTCCCGTATCAATCAATATTGAAATGCTTCTTAAAAAATCTGTTTGTTTTTATAAAGGAATCATTCATCTTAAAAACGTTTCCACAGAAAAACCAGTGTTCATGGTCCCAACGCCATGTTTACTGAAATAGTATCGTTCAATTTTCTTATGAGCATAGTATTTATGGGCTTTCATTTTATCAATATTTATCATCTGGTAGCTAAAATAAATTGTAGAGTTCTCATTGCTGCACCATGTATTAAATATTCTTTTTTTAAGTGCTAAAAATGAATTTTCTAGAGATACTTTATTGATAAAACTAAGTATTGGAATAGTCTCAAGTAAGTACTCAGATAATTATTTTGATGATTACTAACGACTACGATTAGTAAATATATTTCAGTTTCAAATGCTTCAAAGAAGTTCATAAATGCTCAATTACATTCCAAGCTTTTACCCTATAAATATGTCTAGTAGTGTGGTTATACGGTTAAAGTTTTGCCTACGATTCAGGCACTCAACAGTTGGGTTACTGTTGTATACGGTCAGTCGCATGACTACAGGTCATCTGTGATAAAAGCACATTAACAAATTTGAAAGACAGCTCTGCGTGATAGTGGATAGTGTATGGGGGATGAGTGTGATTGGTTTATATCATCCGCTCACCAGGTGTAACTTTGGTGTGATTTTTTTAGTTACTTTTGGTAAATTGTCCATCAAACTCTAATCAGCTATAAAATATGTGAGACAAGTCCTCTTGCCTGCAATATATATTAGGTATATAATTTCGGAAAGAGGTGTTGATAATTTTTTTCCCAAATCGTACAAATATTTGTTTATTATACTTTTTTTTATCATGCCATGTGTTTTTACTTTTATCTGTATTTTAAAATTCATAGTTTTTCCTTAACTTGTTATAATTTAATAAATCTCAAAATATACCTAATTGCACTCCAGATTGTTAGACAATAATCTAGTTTGAAATTTCAGGTTTTCAGTAGGCATAATATTAATATATGTATACACAGTGTTTCAAGCATTGCCTCCCATCTCACGAAAAATTTTTCAAATTGAATAGTTGCTAATAAATTCTGTTTTATGTTATAAATAATTTTGTATCTTAAGCATTTGATACAAAACTCATAAAATTCTCTACGAAGACTCTACGAAAGTAGCATACTTATGAAGAAAATTTATCATCCTTCTCTATTTTCATGTTCCACTGAAGTAAAACGGAAGTGTAGTTTTACAACATCGAGATTCTCCTTAAGGTTTATTATGGCTGTTTTCATAGCATAATCTTATATGGTTTGGTATTTTGGGGGTGGTTGTAGTGAGGCAAAACGCATCTTCATCCTTCAAAAGCGTGAAATTGGAAGAATATGTGGAGTCCATAGACGAACACACTGTAAACCTTTCCAAGAACTGAACATTCTCACACTTCCGTCCCTCTTTATATTGGAATCCGCATTGCTTGTTAATAAGAATCCTAATATTTTTGTAACTAACAGCATGGTCCACAATTACAATACAAGAAGTAATTGGAGTAATTGTAAGTGGAGTTTACAAATACACATGTACCTCAAGGAAATTCCACCCTTGCAAGCAAGAGCCCTTACTTCAATAGTATAATAATTTACAATAAATTGCCTCAGTACATCACGGAAGAGCCTTCTATCAACAAATTAAAGAACCCGCTAAAAACATTTTTAAGTCAAGCGGCCTACTACAAAGTTAATGAAATATATGTCTAGGCCATGTGCATCCCTGTAGAAGGAATGAATCCATTTTATATTAATTAATAGCAAGAACAGTATAAAAACCTGATGACCACGTCGCTGATGTGATACCAGTGGGAATTTTCCAAATATCTAAGAATCCAAGTACAAGCCAAAAACCTCGAAGCTTGAATTTCATTATTGGAATCTCACAACAAACAAGGGCTAGTGTAACCTTATTTCCATTTTGCATACATATTTTAAGTTTAAAAGGTACGAAAAATATGCCTATTAATGTTTTTTTTTCTATTCAAGGTTAAACAACAGGTGCATTTTAAATACAAATATCCAAGACTAAAATACAATTAAGATTTTCGTCCATTTTATACAAAATGAATTACTAATTGCAGTCTTAAATATGGATGCCTCAGTCTCGAAATAACTTTTGTATACTTAAAGAGGCGCGTCTTTGAATATATAATGAAGTCTGGTAGAATTACCTGTGGCTACGTGACTTATTATAATAAGCCTTCTTAAGCTTTATCGTCTGAAGGCAAATTGAGTTACAGTTGCTTGGTATAAATTAGTGGATTATGTTTAAATGTTTCTTTAATCTCTGAGTATAAATCCTGCAACTTTCACAGTTTTTGTGGTGATGCATATCTTATAGTTAAGATATAATATTTCTCACATTATAGTTTTTAAGTTTTTTTCTTTATATTAATATATAGAATTTATTTCACTTATGTAAATAGATATTTCCATTTAATTTATGATTTGACATAAAAATATTGTCTAGGATAGTCAAACTTACTAAATATGCCAGTGTTGAAAACACAGGCCTTGACCGTTTCTAATATACAAGTCCATTCTGCAATGCTATGATGATAGCTAGGAAAGCAATAATTTTGTCATGCAAACACTATCGGACATAGTTCTACCTGTCGTTGCATGTAATTTGCCTCATTTATGTGTTTGCAGTATGTTACTATAAAAATGTGTAAACGAAGAAAATTGTCATTCTTACACCATGTTATCTTATATAACATTCTTCTTAACAGTAGGATTTCATCACTTATATTACAACAACCATGGAATTTAACCAAAAAATCAAGAGAGCCAATTATTAAAAAGCACCTTTACAAAAGGTTGAATCATATATTCACACCAGAAAAAATATAATTATGGTTAAATCATCAAATCTAAAACTATCGACAATCTTTTATTGCTGCAAAGGCTTGAAACTTGTTGTTATTTATTATCACTGAAAGTAATTATTTAGGGACAAGAGCATTGCATTATTCACCCGTGAAAAGTAACTAAAACCCACCATTGAAATAAAAGCAAACTAACATAATATCACCTGTTTTCCAATAGAAATAGCACTACGATTAGTTTAAATTTGTTAAATTTCTTTGCATATTTAGTTTTGAATTCCGTCACAATCCATCACTTAAACTTTCGACTAAACACACGTTTTTTTATGTGCGTTAGTATAAATAATTGTATAACCAATAGTTACTCTAGACTCAACGATAAAACTGTAAAAAACAAAATATAAACTGAAGCGGAAATTTTGTTGAGTTTGTATATTGTTATTAACCAGCATTGAACATTTATATAAATGTAAGTTGTATTATTCTTTTCCTGTTTATGCTGTTTCATTCGCTGGACTGCTGCGGAAGATGGCGGTTGCTTTTGATAATTTTACGTCATATTAATGTGTATTATTCGTACTTATCATGTCATATGTAACATGCTATACGTAAACATATAATATGGTGGATTATGTTTTATAATTGTTATAGCATTTATATTAACATTTTTTACCGTAGCTCTTATTGTAATGTTGTAATAATAAATTCCTATTACACCTTTTAAAACTACGACTAACACACACACACACCTGTAGTCTATTATGATTCAATTTCTATTAAGAACAGTGGCACGGTGACAATTGAGTCTTAGGGTGACCTTAAAACTAGAAAAAAAGATATATCACAACTAAATTTGACATTTTGTACTGAACTGGTAATAGTAAGCTACTATTTAAGTATACATGGTGATCGGATGTAAACGATGAGGGACGGCCTACATGGAATCGTTCGACAATATTAAAGGTAAGCATAGGTTGATATGTACATCTAAAGCTCTTGTTAAACTAAATCGAATGCCGCAACCGGACCTCAAATTGGAAAATCAAATAAAAAAAATGCAGCTGTTCGAAGATTCGTTGTATTTTGATATTAACACAATGATATTATTAGGCCTCTACGCTACCTCCTCAAAGGCTAGAAGATGGAAGAAAATCATAAACGTAAGCATGGGTCGATATGCACATCGTATTAAACTACTTTATTAGTAGAATACAATGCCACAAATTTGACAAGAGAACAACTGAGTAAAAACGGCTGCCCTCTTTACCCCAGTTGTCCTTTTTAGGTCTGGTTTGCGGCATTACTTTTAGTTCGACAAAAACATTAATTTAATAAATATACCAACCAATGCTTACCTTTAATCTTTTTAATGTACTCCCTATGGACCGTCCCCCATAAGTGACATCCGATCACCATGTAGGAAAAAGGTAGCTTATAAGACTATTACCCATAAATATCTACCAATTTTTGTTGTGATATCTCTTTTTTTTGAAGCTATACAGTCGTCCCAAGACTTAATTTTCACCCTGTACATTTGAATATTAATAATATTGACAGTATAAACGACTCCATGTTTTGGAAGTGTGACTTTACATAGGAAAGATACTGTGAAATTATAATCACTACAATACACATAACATTACGTATAATTTGCATGATAAAAGACAACTTTTTTGTAATCACAACGTATATAATCCTTCTTGGGGAATATATATATTCTTTGACGTTTACACAGCACACAACTTTGCTCTGATTCCTCTTAGACACGAAGCTCCACAAAATATGGCGAGTGTTAAGGAATTCTGAAGATAAACGGGACAATGTGGCCACCAAATCGATGCTTCCTGCTATAGACTACTTCATTACACAAGGTTACAGTTGGACCAAATGTTGCCCAGTTTATAATAACCTCTGACAAAACATACAACGAGAAACTGTTAAAACTGTTCCAGTGAGATTTTACTAAAACATCTATTGGTATGTGCATAAACAACACCCTAAGTAAATATTAAACTTTTCTATTTTAATATTTATTATATTTACCTTATTAACTGTTAAATTGAAATATACATGTTCACTTGTTAGAGTTAAATCGTGTCCTTTACATACAGCGGAGAATCATTAATAGTTTAAAACACTTATTTATATGCCTTGTGGTGTTGTCTACGTATAACAAATAAGCTGAAAATGCTTAATTCAGAGTATTACGCCTGGCTGGCAGGTGATTTTCATTCAAACAAATAATTTGTTATAAAACAGGATTATCAGAAATATTACCAAAATATGGCGAAACTAAATCTCCTGTGTCAATCTCGGGTCTTTGGTGATGTTAAGTACTTAAATGGTATGTCGCCTTTCTTAGCTGTTTACAACACATTTCATACCTGTGTTGTGACACCTCAAAGACTCATAAACTATTTAATTTATTCTTTGGTAGTGTTAAAAAAATTAAATATTAAACTCCTTCAACGAGGTACATGCTGAAGAAATTCATCGTACGATTTTTTCTGGGATTTTTGGAGATGTTTTTTGAAAAGCTACAAGCTACCTGATTCCTGGAATGATTTGTTTTGAGATAGTTTTCATATTAAGAAACTTTTATTAGAAAACGTTTACTTAATCATAATAGAAACGGCCATAATGAAAGTGTATATAATAATATAATTGTAAGGTTCATCATGGCATCTTTTTGATAACATATCAATATTAACGAGTTAAAGGCTTAGGTTAAGCTGAAGCTGGAAAACAATTGATGGAAGAAAAGCTCTTTTTTCCGTGTTTTAAACCACTGCACTTGTGCCATCTTACTGACGAACTAGTTAACCTCATTACCTCATTGATTTTCAAACTTCTTTGCCTTCGAATCTTAGCTGAAGCGTTTGGAAAATAATTGATAGTCATACACATGTCATAGAATATAAATGATAAACATATGGTTTTACAGCAATAATACACTAAACTCCTTGCTTCTTCGTTCAGCTTTTCACACAAACACAGCTTTTCAAGTTGAAACCCGTTAGCAGGAGACTTTATACGCAGTAGCGGGTAAATGACCAAGTAAGGTTTGGTAGACAATGGTACGGTACTGGACAATACAGTACAGTACAGTACTGGTAGACAACGGTATACGTATATGAAGACCCACGCGTTTGTGTCTACAATTTACACTTGAGTAGTGGGATTCCTTTTACTACGGCTTGGCCTGATTCTGCAGAAATAAGGCAAAAAGTTCATTTCCCATGGTCAAGTGAACTAACAAGCACTTTTTCCTCAAAAAACAAAGTTTTAACATGTAATAATCACATAATTTGATACTGCAACTAATGCCTATTAGCATTGGATAGTTGTTCAGTATACAGAAGTACTAACTAGAATTTATTACTTTTCAATGCATATTAAATATTACTTCTTTGGCAAATATCTTTTTTTATATTTATTGCCTTTATGTTTATAGCATGTTTAACAGTTAGTTAATGAAAAAGTGTTGGTTTGAATAGTTGGCTTAAAATTAAATATTTTACGTCCCAAAACAAACTTTTTTGCGAAAATACCGTACTGATACAATCCAAGACCTACTTTATATTTTTACTTGCTTGTCCATGATAGTCCCTCGTTTTATTATGTACACTTGCAGTTTTTTTTATTCCTAATCGCTACATAATGCTAATAAGGATCGTACATTGAGAAAACCTTAAACCACACACCTCTCAATCACTTACTAGAACGAAATGTTTCGATGTAAAACATACCCGAAGAATATTAGTTTTTAGATAAACCCTCTCTTAAGGGCACTCACCTTAATTAAGGAATTTATTTCAATCACATTGGAAATGTTGAATATACGTCAGCTTTTTCATTTATTTTGATTTATAACTGTTTGTTTACTTTTGCGTGAACCAATATTGTTTATTCCTATCATAGATGTTCTATACTATACCACAAATTTTGATTGAGCATGTAAGGTATTCTTTTGATTTATTTTGTCTATAGTCTTTCTACAAGAAGTAAAAGTTTTGACATTTAAATATTTGTGCCATTAGTCTGGCTCCAACATATGTTTTAGATTTTTACAAAATTATATTAACATGTATTTTTGTATTATTGTTGGTTTTAATGTTCTGTGTATATGTTAAAGAAATATAAAACGGTTGTAATAATTTATATTTGTTCTTAATTATTTTTAGTGGTTTTTTTCTCTCTCAAAGTATTTAACAAATTTGTTCCCTCATTTGTTCTTAACTATAAATTTCAAACCTCAAGACACATCAAGATTTATACAAAGAAGAAAATATTTAAAGTCAAAACCTCTTCCTATTTAGTACTACTCAAGCCTGATGCTAAATTTAGTCTCACATCTATTATCATCTCCTCTCTAATCATTTCAATGCGTTTTTCTTATAGTGTGGTATTTTGGTTTTAGTATTAAACTTGTATGTATAACTTTTTAAAATGATTGAATGAATGTTAGTTATGTTTAGTATATACTAAAAACACAGTAATTGATGCCCTAATAAATATCTGTATGCTTGCTTGCATGATAATAAATTTATGAACGAACAAATTACCATCTGCGAATACCAGAATATCTTAATCCTGTCTTTAGGAGATCTATAAGAATTATAAAAGTATACATTATTACGTTTAGCTGTGATAAAACTAAGAGGTATAATGTAATCGCTAGTATGTAACTTTTCAATATTGTAGAAAACAAAACTATTTTCTTCTATTTGTTCTTCCCGTGGCGTATTTCAGATTTGGCAAATAGAATGGTTCAATTTTAATAAAAATAATTACAATTTTTATTATATCTTAAATAAAGCATAGTTTTTAACATAAAAGGACTTTCTATTATTTTTATAAAATGTAATCATGTATTATAATGAAATTTTACAGCGGCCTATATTACTAGTACAAACGATGTAGGCGTAACTAGATTTCGTAAACATGTTGGGTGAATAGTAAAGACAATGAAATTGCAAACTCAGCTCCACTGCTGTAGTTTTATATAGCCAAGACAACGATGGCTACAGGTGGTACGTGTGTAAGGTACGAAACCATTAATTCCAAACCCATCCATCAGATATGTTGCCACTCTTTAACCCCCTCACACACATACAGGCTCTTCTTGCTCTAGTAAAATATGACACGATGTGCTGTAGGCATACTGTTATATTTATTTTCAATTTTTAGGACTTCTTCAGTGTAATTTAAAATAAAAAAGCCGTATTTGTTTAAGAACATAACGATTTATTTAATTACTTAATACTAATAATGCATCAGAAGCGGTTACTCTTTTATTAGATTTTAATAGAAAGAAAAAGTTCAACTGATCAAGGAAAATTTTTTTTCTAATTTGAAAATGACTCCTAGTTTATAAATTAATTAACAATCAGAACTGCCTCTTTAAATCTTAAAGGTTTGAGAGGCTATTTAAACATAAATACTTGTACGATGATAGAAGTTTACGCAACGATTGCGTAAAAAGATAGTGTTGGCGAGTGTCTTTAAAGCTTCTACGAGTGTCGCTAACACTATTTACGCGAGTGGCGTACACTACTTTACCTAAGACATTGTTTTGATTACTAAAAATCACTACCTAATCAGAACCACTGAGCTATAATAATAACTGGAGTAACCACTCTTTGACTTGGTGGGCAATTTAATTTCATAGGAATACATTGAAAATTAATAACTAGCATTTTTTATCATTGAAACGACGTGGCTATTTTAATTTTAGTTTAATAGACTTTCCCTACACTAAATAATCTTCTACCTAAAAGAACGACACGAACTCGTCAGAATAACCAAACTACTGTACAACTTAAAGCAATTTTAACCATTTTTAAATTAGCAGGTCTAAAAACACATTTAATTTTCAGTTGAGAATGGTATGTTTTTCATTTTTTATCAACGAATTTTTACCCAAGAATTTACTTTTGGTTTACTAGAGAAGTAAACTGTTTGAAGAGGGTGATCAATACTTTTAGAATAGTAAACTATGGGGTATTTGGCAAACCCGTCCACCAAACTACCTCTTTGATGGTTAACTATTTATTTATAAAAAAATTGCTTTTCCGTGAGCAATAAAACAATATATTCAGAACGGAAGAGTATTTAGCCTTTTATTAAATTGATGAGCTTTTATTTATTAAATCCAAAGGAGATATTCTAAAGTTTATAACCAAAGAACTATAGGTGTTCCTTTTTGATTGTTCCTTAAATATTTTAAAACAGTTCATAAGGCTTTGAGAGCTTATCATGGTATGATAAGTTTAATAACGTTTGGCCAGGGAGATAACTTGAAGACTAAAACATTGAAGTGTCAGAGGTCATGTTTAATTAAATATCACTATAAACGGTAGTTTCAATTTAAGTATACAATAGGTAGAGAGGGAAAAGTAAATTTATATTTACTGATAAGTTTGTTTTCTGATAGTTAGTTGTGTTGATTCGTATGTATACGAGAATGAGAAATGTATTTATTAACATGTTATAATAATTTCATAAATCCCTCAAAACCTTATAACAATAACTGAAATAGATAATGATGAAACTTGAAAAAGTGTTCTCTTGATCTAGCCTATTTATTGGTCGCTACATAAATAGTGATTTACAGGAAATATTGTACAAGCTTCTCTCATATTTGATTAGCTCAAATATGCTACTCTTTAGTTAGGTGATTAAAGGTATATTTTCCCAAGTCGGATGAAAGTGGAAACTCAAGCTTAATCGGTCATTTACAGATGTTCTAGCCTAATAATTTAATATCTGCTACCATATTTTTCATTAACCAAAAGGTCCAATATTATTGCCGTCAACATAAAACGAAATACATTATACAAAGTTTTGTCTAAAGGAACGGTGTAGAAACAGTTTATATAATGTTTTTATTCGGATTTTATCTGAATAACAAAATAGATGCAACTTAAAACTTTATTTGCTAAAAGCGGTAATATCAAGAACCATCCGATACTTTGATGTAAGATCAGCATTATATGCAATTATTGCTACAACAGTTTCAAGTTACCTTTGATGATCAATATCAGTTTGAGTATACATAATCCTCCGTGGGTTAAACACTTTATTATACACGTATTTAATAAAACCAAAGTAAGTTTCACAATAAAATATTTAATTGACTATACTTCGTTTTCAATATTTAGGTGGATATTTAAGCCTTTTTAACCTCACATCGTGAAAATATAAAGTACAATAAATCTTTAAGAGCAGCACGTTCTATGTGAGAATCCTTTGAAAATTTTCTCCGTAGTAAAATGAACTAACAACAAATAGTAGCTATATATATTTTGGATGTTTACTTTAACATAAAAATTTTATTATGTAAACATTGTTTTAGCATCTCAATATGTAAGCCTAGCTACCGAGAAAAACACCGCAAAAACAATATTTTTATTATTAATTTGAGGGCTGTCTGGAGGAAAAATATTATCCCCAATGTATTTAGAGTAAACCTTAAAGCATTGCTACAAGGTCAAAAACTCAATATACATAACCTATCCATTCTTTATTTTTTATTCTCCAGCATATTAAATATTACAAAATAAGATGGGGAAAACATATAAAATAAAAATCATATATATAAAGGTTTGAAGCCCAAGGATATAAATTTCTGGCCAGAGGAAGGGGGAACATTAAATGGAACACAGTCAGGTAGAATTATCTCCTATTTTGTTTACATTATAAATTACATTTATTCATCTTGCCTCAGTATTGTAGGCCTTGTGAAAACAAAAGTTGATTACTAAAACTTTTCAAGAGTGTTGTGTGTAGAATCTTGTTGAGAATATTACAAAGATAAAAAAAAACTGCTTTTGCCACGAAATAAATTTAGTTTCACAAAACCTATTATGATTGTGAAATAACGAATCACAAGCATACTACAATAGTCCTTTTCATTAAAACTTAAGGATTAAAATGAAAATTTTTATGATACTATGTATCTATTTGGTGTTCCTGTCAAAGACAAATCAATTACTATACATTACCTTTTTACTTTTTACTATACATTTACTTTTTTTCTTCACTTGATTAAAATAATGAAATTAGATTTCGAGATGGGTATGAAAAGAATATTTATCTCTATTTTATTTATACGTTTAGTAGTATATTTCATCTTTAGGGCCTAAAGTGACTCTATAAGAGGCGTACCTGAGGAATGTCTGTATTTTTCGCCATATTGCACTATTATTTGAACAAACTTTGTTACAAAACTAAAATAGTTTGCATTTAAAGATAACCTCTCAAAAATACTACTTACTTGTTGTCAATTCTATTTGCTAGAAAAAAAACCACTGTTTAAAGTGGTTCAATTGTTTCGTCAATTGCGATAATGTACATTACACCATCGATATGTCGAAGTATTTACAATAAGGCTATAATTAACTACAATTGATTAAACAATCAATACATAATCTCAATACATGCAATTGTTTTTAATCGAAATGTATAACTAAGTTGAGAACAGCTGATCTTTTACTCCCTAAGGGCTAAAACCCCTTTTACTCCGCAGACAGTAAAAATGCTACTTTAGACCGTAACGCATGCATAATAACGGCCGTTTTTGATTAAAAATATTTTACTCTCGTCGTAAAATTAACCAAATATGGTAATATAATAGAATAATTGCATCAAACTACCAAGGAAATTGTTATCATGCTTTTTATTATTAAAATTATAAGTCAGCATCTTTGATCTATGAACAACAACATTTGCTAGAACTAATTTAATTTTATAATCATAATTTCGCTGTCTAAGATAAAAATGAAAATTCAAATATAATTAAAACTGAGGAGTCAATCATGAGATAACCTTGTAAATATGTTAATTAACAATAAAAGTTATATTCTTCAAGGTATAACAACTGGGTATTTAAGGAATAGTTTCTAGGTGAATGTATTTGGTACGAAGTTATTTAGATCCGACATTTCGAAAATAGAGCGAAATCGCTTTGTAGCCCACTTTGTTTAAAACATCTGGTAATTTTTGAATTTATAAATAAATGGGGATATTTTTCATGGCCCACCCTTTTTATTGTATTTCCACCCTTTTCATCATATTTCCACCATTTTTCGTCGTATTTCATGAGATTGCGAACTAGTAGGTAGACTCATGGTCCAGAAAATGAAAGTACAAACTGGACATATTGGATCAAAACTCGTTCCAAACCCCTTTTTACCATTTGGGGTGAAGAGAATTCACATCCATAAAGTAATCCCTTACTGTTAACTGATGGTTGTTTTTATCTCCGAGTTTATTGAAATGTGACTGACGGTTAGTCACAAATGTTAACAGTTAGTTATCAACATCCAAATGGTACGCAACACTTCGATGCACTACAAGGCCTGTAAATAGGTATTTATAGCAGGAGCATAATAGCGCAGACTGTAAATCCTTTGATTTACAGTCAACGATAATCGTTTCAATGGTTACGGACAGTTATACGTATTTGAAATTATAAATCCTATTCTCATTACTGTTAACCCCTTTCCGGACGAGTCCCATAAGATAGTTTTTACCATATTACAAGTAAAACGTATACTCAAGGTTGTTATTTTTGAGTTGTGTGTAATATAGTAATTAATTTACCATGGTAATGTATACAGCAGTTAGTACTCACTTTTAAAGAACTATTTTTTTTTCATTTTTAAATAAGTACGATTTACAGATTAGAAAACAAGCATGGAATTTTAATTTGGTTATGATAAACATGCATTGTTATCATATTTAAGTTTTTTTGTAAAAAGTCAATTTTTATAATTTATACACGTAGTTATTTAATAGCAAAAACTCGTATAATGTTTAATCTTACAGCACGGCTTTTTGAACTTATGAAAGGTATTTGATGAATAATAAATGATAACATCTATCATGTGGGTTTAACACACGCGTCACACTTCAACTTCTTTAATATCCATAGGTTTTAACAATGAAATATAAATTCTTTTGTTATTAAAGCATCATTACACAGTGGATTAAGTGTTTTATTTTTGTGTTCTTTCACCCAATTACATCTCACAACCGGTCAACCAATGAACAATTTTCAACACTGCTCTTGTTGGATATAAATCAACAATCCATGAAATAGTGAAATACTATTTCACAATCATAAACTTCGAAAATTAGTTCAGCTGGTATCTAGAATGCAGGCTTTGTGTACAGGTGATAGGTAGTGCAATTATACTAATTACCAATAGCACTTATAGTATTGGATATATATAATCCAACATGGTGAATTGGAGCCCAGCTTAACCAGTATGTAAAACAACAAAAAAAGAAGTATGAATTATGCTTTCCAAATATTGTATGTTATTAAGGCGAAAACAAATTTATCTGTATTTAAAAGTTTGGTTCTACTGTTTGATCTACGAGAATTATATATTATTTTCATAATGATACGTTTACACCAAGTAGATTTCAGTTTTTCTTTCTTTTTTTTCTTTTTCAACTAAGAAGATGAAGAATTAAGTTAACAGGGTGGAATTGAGCGGATGAAAATCATGTCTGTCTTAACAAGTATTTAGTAGGGTGTAAATACAAACAGAAAAAAAGTAAACCGTGTAACACTTGGTAAACTTGATTTTTTTTTAGATAATGTTACAAGCTGTAAAACATTTTCTATGTAACTAAATCTACACTCGCCAAAACACCCTACACGTGTACAAACACATAGAGATCCATCGTTAAATATACAATTTAATCATTGTAATAATGATTTTTGAGGTTGAGTTCCAAGTTTGTTATCTTTACAACCGGAGTTTAAATTGCAAATAAAAAATTTAAATAATTTATGACCTGATCGTATCATTTTTGTATAATAAAATGGCATAATATTTACCAAGTACATGTGTTGTTTTCTAAACATATCGTTAGGTTCAAGTTCATTTTTTCACTTATCACCAGAAGTGTACTTTTTGTCTCGTTTCTGCAGAATCAGGCCAAGCCGTAGAACAAAGAATCTCGCAACTCAAGTGGTCATTGTAGACATCAACCCGCGGAGCTTCATATACCATTGTCTACCAAACCTTACTTGGGCAATCTATCAGCTACTGGATACAATGTCACTAGCAAAAATTAAAATTCTGTAGTACAGTGTGTACTATTTGCTTGAAACCCCAAAAAATCTCCCTGGTTATAATTAAACGAATCATAAAAGTGAGTGTCTAAAATCCTATAATATTTATACATACTACTTTAATTTTTTACAAAAACCTTACTGTAACTGCAGTAAGACTGCCAATAAGGTACCTAGTGGTAATTGAATATTGGTTCATCCGACTATCCCAAAGTATTTTCTTCATGATTTCATAGTATTTCCCCCTAAAAGTTTTAAAATATTCGCTTTTTAATGTTTTTTTCTGCACATATACTTGGTTTTGTGCTCGTCTAAAGAACGAGATTTATAATTATTATCACACATATTCTGTTTTTATTCTATTTGGGCCTAATGGTAAATTAAGTTATAAATTACTACACATATTGCTAGCTTGCGAGGTTGAAATAATACGGATTTATTAAATAGTAAATAATTTTTTTCTAGTATACATGCTTTAACTAATCGAGGTATTATTATAATTTATTTTGGGACCCTAGTTTTACTGAACTTTTCATTGTTATATAGAGTGAACAAAAGATTCTTATGAGATTCGTTTAAAAAGTGTAATTTTTTATATAACAAAACATGGAAGATTTGTTAGGTTTATAACAACAGCAGTAATTATCAAGTTTTTCCTCCTTTAAAGTAAAATAAACTATATTACAATGTTATTTCTGTTTTATAAATGGGAAGTTAAACAGCAAACACCTCAATCAACCATTCTTATGGTTAGTTTATTTGACTTTTAGAACTTTTGTTGACAAGCAACTTCTGTTTAATCTTCTTGTTTTGGTAGCGCAGCGGGAATTTGCTGCCTTATTTCCTCGGTAAAAATTAATTTTAGATTACAATGGACAGTGATTTTCCTTATGTCTGAGGTATATTTTATGAAAAATTTGTGAGAGGCAAATGAAGGATGTGGAAATATTTTACGGTCGGAATGTGGGACCTGTACTTACTACTGTACTATACGAGGGGATTAGTCTAGATTCGTCCAACACATTACTTTAGGTTATCCCTTTTAACTACACCTCTAGGACATACCCTAAATATGTATCTAATAATTAAATATTTAACTCCATGAAAATGAAGACTCGTTGGGCTTCCACCGGTCCTACTCGTAGAAGGTATAACAGTAGGCTACACAGTCTCTTTTGTGCTATGACAATATGTATAGAGCCACTCTTATACCAAGTGTATTAGTAACACAAAATATATTTTAGGTTTTTCCCTGATAATAGGCACGAGCCCGGGATTGTTTTTACATAACTCCTCACTAGACCTAGGGGTTGAGGCAATATCACTTAGAAAAAATTAATTTAGGGATTAGGTGGGATTTAAACCCGGGATCTAAGGGACCAAAGTCCTACGCTCTAACCATTATACCAGCTCGCTCCCCTAGACTTGATGTACAAAGACTATAAATCTGCAATTTGTTGAAAGATATTTACAAAATATTATACGATTTTTGTGTTTGTAAGTCTTGCATTACATATCCAGCAAAACGTTTTTCGAAAAAGTTTTCGCGCTGTTCCCTCAATATTCTAATCCGACAGTCACCTTTTACCAGGCTGCGAAACAAAACAATTAACACACAACAACTGCAAAGGATTACTTTGTGTGTGTTCAATTCTACCTCGGATGCTGAAATGGGCTTTAAACTGGGTTTTAGCCACATATGCCCAAATAGTATTTTCACGAAGTACCTAAGTTTTAGTTTACAATCGTGTGTAATTTTTCACTATCCTCTAAAAAGGCTGTGTCTGTTGATGGCATTCTGCATTGTGGACAGCATGTAAGATATGAGCGAATTTCTACCAAATACATTTGAATGTTAACTAAAATAAGTATCTGGTAAATGAATATACTACTACAACTGATTCCTCACAAAATATATTTTCCGAAGTCTACGGTTGTATGGCCGTTTTTTTACTAAAAAGGATGTTCCCTGATTAGTATATAAATTTTTTTTATTAGTCCAGTGTTTTCAGCTTAACTATTCATATCGTTTTCTGAAACATAATATTACTTAAATTAACGTTACTGATGAGATTGAACATTTGGGTAAAACCACTAGGTTCTTAGCAAATATGACTAAATTTTGACCTTTCAATGTTTACACAAGATCTCTTCTATTCGTCTGGGACAGTATACTTTGCACTTCACAACACGCATGCATCTAAAGCACTGGCAAATGTAGTGTTTTGTACTTTAAAAAGTTTAGTAGTAGTGTAGAAGTGTAGGCGTTAGTGTATAGTTTTTAATTTTTATACTTAATACACATCAATGTTCGCTTTAGGAAATTATTTTATAATACGATACTGTTACCATTCTTTTCTATAATATATAAAATGTTACTGCATTTCTTTTTAGTTAGTTGTTGACTACTCATTATCGAACTAAAATGTCTAGCAATATTAACTCAACGTCACTAACTACCAATAACACAGTGCATAAATAAAGGTGTTACCGTTGCGTATAAAGCACATGATTTAAAGTTATGTATTTAATTGTATCGTTATCATTATTAGAAAATTATCTGAATGAGAATTTCACATATATTAATTATTACATTTTGGTAAATAGTACAGCAGGCCTACAATGTAGTTATTTACTGGCCTTCTTATCTTCGTGTTTTCTTACTTTAATAAAAACACGAAGTATATTGTATTTGCTTATAACTTCATTTTAATAAGCCTTGAAATATTTGTTTTGATTATCAATTATCAATCAATCAATTATCAATCATTGAGATGGGGACGCCACTTAGGTGCGTATTTTAACCCAACTGATAACATTGAAGGATCTCATGCTTACGAAACATTAGTCCAAGCTTTTTTTCAGTGGGTACGAGCAAACAATCTTTCCAAGGGAGGCAGCTGTTCCTAAATGTCGTGGTCAATGTCAATTTAACTCAGTCAACCGTTAGAATGAAGCCAACGATTCTTGGTTAAAACCAATAACTTAAAGTTGTTTATAATGAGATTAGCTTGGACCACTAGGAGGATGAATTGAGTAAAATACCAAATTAAAATTTGTTGGTATAATTTCTACAGTATACCATGAAAGCAGAAGTCTAATGTCTAAGAATATTATAATGAAAGCGGACAGATAAGTAATAGATTACTTATAATCCAAGAGATAGGTCCAAACTTTTAAGTTATTTCAGTTTAAATGTTTGCAAGTACCCAAAAGACCTGTCATACAAACAATGCCAGTTTTATTATACTCACTTTGACAATATTTGTTTTATTACAAAAGTTAAAGACAAATGTGGGCCACGACAGTTTGATGTGATTGATTACGATAGCGGTTTTGTCATCTGCAGTTGAGGCTGGCCATATATTATATGTACTTCCTAAATGGCATTTGCCCATTTCTCCAAGCACCTTACTCAAAAGAGAAACTTTGTGTATTGAATTTATTGCAATAAAGAATATATAACATTTATATTAGTAAATAAACAAAATTTCGCTGTCGTTATATGTACAGTTTTATAAAATATTTTGGACTTTTAAAAATGCCCGAAAATTGAAATTAGGTATGATAATCAACTAAATAAAATACTATTAGCATGGGATGTATTAATACAGGGTGTCCCACGTAAGGCGTATCTAATTGATGACGGAAAAATGGCTTAACATACAAGTATGAAATAAAATTATTTCCCGCAAAATCTACCCCAAGGAATAACGTTAAAATATGTTTAACCAGTTTCCGATACAGAGTGTGCCTAAAATTAAGGGAGTTTGAATCTTGAAATTTTTTTAATGAAAACATATGCCATGTAATACATAATTTTAAAAGTATTTAATAGACAAACATTTTGTCGAAAACATAAATTAATTATCTTTTTCCCTTTCAAAATGGTGGCAAGTTTTTTGGGGAAAAATTAATGTGTTTTTAATACTATGTGTTTGCTCTACCAATGCATTTAGCCTTTCTCTGGCTAAGATCGTTATGAAATTAGCTTTACTGTAATATTCTAGGTACAAAAAAGTTAATTTTTTTATTTTTAAAAGTTTTCAAATGCCCATTGTTTAAAACTTTAATTAGCAACATATATGTCAGGTGGCACATTATTTTATAGGTTTTTAATTCTTAATAACTTTGTAATTTATACTTACTTCGTATCTCTTTTAGGTTTTTGTAAATAACAAAAATTCAAATTTTCCTATATCAAATGCATGCTATTTGGGTTTAACACTAAAAGACCTATTTCACTTACGTAGGACACCCTGTATATTTGGTTTATCAAGAGGTGCCTGTATGGTGCAGAAAATACTTGCAAGAGCAAATCACTTGTCAGTTAAAACTTATGATTATTTACACTCATGTGGCTGGAGAATTTTTAGGTGGGAAGTTTAGAGCCTTAAAGAATTCAACCAACAATAAAAAAGAATATTTAAATTCTATGATAATTTTATGAACAGGTAAAGTAAAAGGATAGTGAGAAAAAAGTACTGTTCACAATGTTGTGAGAATAATCTCCGTATTCCTCTCATGGAACTTGTTAAGTAAAGTAAACAAAGCCGCAATAATAACACATACAGCCGCTGGCTACTCCCTTGTGACGTGAATACTTCGGTGATTCAGTTTAAGTTCGAATATTTAAATTTACAAACAATTTTATATGTAGCCAAGTATAATTGCGTTTAATTAAAAACATTTTAACAAAAATTTTAAACATAATTAACATTATGCAAAGATTTTTCTTGCCAAAACTAAGTGTTCAAAAATTAGTGTAACACTCAGAGACTCAGAACACTACACCGTTTACAATCATACTGCACATTAAAGTTTCGTGTAGTATCGCTGAACACTTGGCACTCTACAAAATATGACAAATGGCAAACACTGTCATTAGTAGTCATGGCAGCGATCGGGCAGGAATTTGACCTTGAGATGATCTCAGCTGATTAGTTGACCACAGCTGACCACGTGCAGTAGGTGTTTGTATTAAATAAATTATTAAATTAAATATTAAATTATGGATAAAAAGTGTTGGCCTGACCGGGTTTCGAACCCCGGTCTTTTTGCTGGTAGTTGGAGTCGTTACCATATGAGCCACAACAGTAATTATGGGTATGGAGTTTTATATCGGTAAATGACACCTTATACCTATACCTACTCTTGTACCTTGCATATACAGGGTGTGTATTGGAGATTTGATTTTAATATGGTTTGTTCGAATCTAACCTATGTTAGAGGTTCATGGGTTCGAATCTAACCAATGGTAACTGAGGTTTACTGGTTCAATCCTAACCTATGCTAGAGGTTTATGGGTTCGAATCTAACCTATCATTTCTGGTTATTTAATCCTAACCCTATGCTAGAGGTTCACGGGTTCGAATCTAACCAACCACTAATGGTAACTGAGGTCTATGGGTTTAATCCTATCCTAGTAGGTCTGGAAAAAAACACATTATATAGTGTATAATGCTTAAACCTTACTGTTGATCATAATGGTAAATGTTGGAGGTTATTTTATATAGTGCTTAAACTTTACCGTTGAGCATGTTATGTTGATATTATATATGTGTATCTCTGTAACTTACATATACAGGGTGTGTAAATATTGGTTGGAGGTTCACGGGTTCGAATCTAACCAATCACAAAACATGTTATTAGAGGTTCACGGGTTCAATGCCGGATGTAATCTAACCACAGCTGTTTATTTCAGCTGATCACTTGGTTTAGAGGTTCACGGGTTCAATCCTATCTCAGTAGGATTTGTAAAAAAATACTTTATATAGTGTATAATGTTTAAGCGGAACTTTACTGTTGAGTATAAAAGAATGTTAAATGTGTAGTAGTATTGGAGGTTATTTTATATAGTGTATAATAAATGTGAAACAAACAGATGTTAAAAACAGCTGAAAGAAGGCTTAAGTTTACCATTGAGTATAAAAAATGGCCTTTATAAAGGCCACCAAATATCATATGTTAAATTCATATTTAATCTATGTTAAATGAGTTCTTTGTATTGTAGTGTGAGTCCTGGAGGTTCATGGGTTCGATCCTTACCAATCACCAATCATTTCCGGTAGGGGTGTTTTTTTTTTGTATAGTTAACTGTTTGTATATGAGTTCTGAAAGTTTGATCTCTTGTATATGTAACATAACCCCACTTTTTACCTAAACCACTTTGTTAATTTACCACTAGAGCGCTAGTGTAGATGGTATTAGTTTATAAATTCTCTACTAGGTTGCAATACTAGTGCTACCAACTACTGTTAGCCACTTATGTGACTTTGTATATGTAACATAACCTCACTTTTTACTTATTAATTTATTATTAAGTGTTAACAGTATGTTACTTTGAGTTGAGGTATTAGTTTACAAATTATCTACTAGGTTACAGCACCAATGCTGCCAACTACAGTTAGATGCTTATGTGACTTTGTATATGTAACATAACCTCACTTTTTACTTAATAATTTATTACTAACAGTATGTTACTCTAAGTTGAGGTATTAGTTTACAAATTATCTACCAGGTTACAGCACTAGTGCTACCAACTACTGATTATATTGTATATGTAACATAACCTCACTTCTGTCTTATATGCTTTCCCGCCAATTTTTCTATTGCCTCCCCCTATTAGATGATGTAATTTTAAAACTTGTTGGATATTTAGTTGAAAGAATAATGAAAACAACTGTGAAAGCTAAATATGAATTTATATATATTATTTTATTTATATTATGTACATAATCCTATAACTTAATACTTAACGTTAGTAGAGGAGGAGAGGGGCAGCCATCTGAAACAGACAATAAACATAATTAGCTAACTATGGTTTAGTATGGCAAACTGTTTGAACCTAGGGTTATAAGTTTGAATTGTACTAGGGAGACTAATGTTTATACGAAATTAATTAGCTATAACCCTCCTTATTAAGACTGTATTGAAGCTATAACATAGCCTCACTTTATGTATTGTGTAGGTCACCATTTGCTTTTCTGTCAGCTGTATTGCCAAATTGATATAACCTCAGTTTTTTATAACTTTATAACTTCAAGTTGAACAAGTTTATTAATTTACCACTAAGTATCAATGAAATATATTTTGAGCTATTTTATTGAATAAAATAAAAAGTCAGGTAAAAACGATTCTATAGTAAAGACAACCTTATTTAATCAATGATATTTACCAAAGAGTTATCTTTTTGACTATGGAATATTATTTGTATGAAACTAACTAATTGACATAGGGAATTTACTTAATGTTTTACTATAACAAATTATATTAAAAACACTGATCATATTATTTGTTACTAAAACATATCATACTAATGTATTAAAATATGAGTACTGTATATATTTTTCACCATTACATTTGATGAGTATTGAAGTATATCTTATAACTGAGGTCTGTTAGGCTTATATTTGCGTGTGGTTTCCTCTCTAAAGTATTATTTTATTGAATTACTTAACTTATGGTAACTTTAATGAATCAATAAAACAATATATATTGAAAGCTGATTTTTTCTTAAGTTAGTAATCTAACCTGCTAATTTAACCTCTTGAAACCTAACACTGTTAGGGCTATAAATGCTTAACCGGGTTCACTTAATGAGGGGATAGTTTAAAACTCTATCTAATATAAAGCTAAAAGAGGTGTAAGAATACATCATTTCCACTATGGAAGGCATAGCAGAAGAACTACACAAACCCGCTAGGAAAAACTATACCAGACGTAATGTAACTCTTAAGGGAATAAATGACTTGTACCAGGCTGATATAGTAGAAATGCAGCCATATGCAAAGTTAAACAAGGGGTACCGCTATATTATGACAATCATCAACTGTTTTTCCAAGTTAGGTTTTGCTATACCTTTAAAGGACAAGTCAGGTCCTGTAGTTGCTAAAGCACTTGAACCTATACTAGCTAAATATAAAATGAAAAATTTTCAAACTGATCAAGGAAAAGAATTTTTTAATATTCATATTAATAGGCTGATGAAAGAGTATAACATAAATCATTACCATACATTCTCAGAAATGAAGGCGTCAATATGTGAGAGATATAATAAATCTCTTAAGAATAAAATGTATAAGTTATTTACTGCTCGTGGAAGTTACGAGTGGTTAAGTATTTTGCCAAATATTGTAAAGTCGTATAACAATAGTAAACATAGGACTATTGGTATGAAGCCTAAAGATGTTAAACAAAAACATGTTAGGATGATACTAAAAAGGTTAAACAAACTAAAAAACCCTAAAGGTAAAATTAAATTTCAATTAGGAGATAATGTTAGAATCAGTAAAGCTAGAAGGACATTTAAAAAGGGATATCTACCTAACTGGACTAATGAAATCTTCAAAGTATATGCAATTAAACCTACAAGGCCTGTTACATATATATTACAAGACTCAACAGGGGAAATCCTTAAAGGTGGCTTTTATGCCGAGGAAATTAGTAAGGCTAAAATGAGTAATGTGTTTTTGGTTGAGAAGGTTTTACAACGTAAGGGTTCTAAATTATTTGTCAAGTGGAAAGGTTTTGATGAAACACACAATAGCTGGATAAATATCAAGGATGTTGTTAAGTAAAAAACCACCAAAGACCTAGTAGTTGTTATCTAAAGTATAAAAACACACATCCGCTTAAATCTGTGCAATCAGTAACGATGAGGTTAGTGCAACAGGATGTACAGTTTCCCGTCACAAACTTTGATATCTTTAGTGGCATGGGGTCAGATAAGAATTATAAAAATGGTCAATTATTACCATGTTCTATCCGGTCTATTATCTGTGGACCTAGTTCCTGTGGTAAAACCAACATACTGTTTAATATGATTTTTGATTCAAACGGTTTAAGATTTGAAAATATTTACGTTTTCTCAAAGTCTTTATATCAAGATAAATACAAGTTACTTAAACAAGTGTTGCCTGAAGAAATAGGGTATCACGAATTTGATGATAATACATTAGTTATAAATCCTAAAGATACAAAGAAAAACTCTATAATTATATTTGATGATATAAGTTGTGAGAAACATAATATGATCAGAAGTTACTTTGCTATGGGGAGACATAAAAATTTGGATATATTCTACTTGGGACAGACATACAGTAGTATTCCAAAACAGTTAATCAGAGACAACTGTAATTTTCTCATACTATTTAAACAGGATGAAAGGAACCTGAGACATGTATATAATGATCATGTGACAACTGATATGTCCTTTGATAAGTTAAAAGAGATTTGTGCAGTTTCATGGAAAGATAACTTTGGCTTCCTGGTTATTGATAAAACATCAGACCTTAATAAAGGCAGATATAGAGTGGGACTTGACAGTTTTGTAACAGAGTTGTAATGGTTCGGATATACCATTATAATGACCTTAGAGGTTATGATACAAAGCTACATAATGTAAAATCAAACCTTTGTGCATACTACTATAAGGATAAGAAGAGATTCTGTGGTAACTACTGCAGTAGAAAACCCCCACATGGCTATATGTTTAACAAGAGATGTTGGAGACATAAGAAACCTAAAAGCTCTGCTATGACACCTCCTGTGGTGTTATTAATGATATCGTCAAGTGAACGAACATACAATAGAGATACATGGTTAAATTTTTTGTTTAGATGCCAAGAGAGGGCTGTTCCTTTAGAATTTGTAATATATCACGAAGATATGGCTAATTGCACAGTTAGGGACCCACAAAATTTAATATCGAGATTTCGACCGTTTCCGGATGTATTTGGTAAAGCATTACCATTGCGCAACCTTCATGGCAGTGTAAACTTTACACAGATATGTAATAAAATGTTAGAGTATGGTTGTAAGATACCCTATGCCGCCCGGTGTGTACTATTAACCGAAAGAACTATCCCTATAACATCACCTTTTAAATTATATAAACGTATTTTGGATCTAAAATGTCACATTGACATAAGTTACAATGTAAACTATGCTAAAGTTCCTGATGGGTTGCCTAAAGGTTACAGAAACAAACCTTTCGGCGGTGTAAACAACCTCTGTCAGGGATCTTATACTACCGAGTTTCTTAAAGTTGCACTACCGGCAGTACCTAAATATTGTGAGAAGTTTGGCATCTCCTTTAATAATGGTGTATATAGTGTTACAAACCATGTGCTATTTGATCAGTGGAGAGCATTTACCGGATCTAACCCTAGTGAATTTTGGCTATTAAACTCGTTTCTACTAGACCATGTACGCGAACAAAGACCAATTGAGTTACTTAAAAAATATATGGAAAAGACGATTGAAAGTGACAAGTATACAGTAGCTGAAATACCTCAGTGGAGAGATGGTTGGAAACGAACATTTGTATTTAAAAGTTTTACCGGTAAATACCAAATACCAAGATTTGATGCCAAAGTAAGACAATATTATCAAGGCCTAGACTTGAGTACAGAAATAACTCTGTTAGATATTATATGGTATTTAAAAAAGAATAAAAGGCGTGCAGTGTTTTTTAGGCAAGTTGAAACCCCATAAAACTATATATGCATGCTGATATACTTCATTTGCAAGTATGAGTTCCAAGGATAAACAACAACTAACTGCTCGACTTATTGAGCTTAGAAAGGCTATTAAACACAAGTACAAAATGTTTAAAGAGGGTACGGAGGATACAGATTTACAGCTAGAAAAACAGTACAGACCCATTATACAGGAGTTGAGAAAAGCTACCCCACCAGTAATCAAAAGTGAAGTTAAGGAAGAGCCTATGGACTATGAAACAACAGATTCGGAAAATGAGATAGTATCTGAACCACCAGCTTCATCCACCCCTATAAGGGTAGTTGAACCACCAGCCACCCCTATAAGGCCTAAAGAATCAGAATTTACCGAACTTGTCTCAACACCAACTAATTTAGCCTCTACTACTCAGTTTATTGAGGAATACTTTGACAATCCACTAACACAACAATATATGACATGGTTTATCAAAGATATGGGTGGAAATAAAAAGGTGATAGACTACACATATGGTCCACGTTACGAAGACGGTAGTAAGTTAATGGTTGGCAGTGAGAACTTGGACTTTGACCATATAGGCAATATACGTATCGGTGGTGTTAACTATGGAGCGTCTGAAGGTCTCTATGAACTATTATTTAAGCATTTGCCCGATAAAGGTACTTACACGCAAAATGATTTAAAAACCTACAAAAGTATATTGTATGCTACAAATGCACATAGGGAGAATTATCAACCTACAGGTCAGGTTAAATCAAGCAAAGGTCATAAATATCTTAAAATTATCCGACCATTAATGTCTGCACAAGGGAGAGGCTTATTATGGAAAAATATACAATCCCGAGACATTATCTATTGGGATGATGTAAATGAGCTTGTAAACAGACTTGGACATATAATCATGTCTACAGAGACTGGAAACAGAGTACATTCCAATGAGATCATTAGTATTATAGAAGAGCTACGGGAAGCCGGGTATATAAGAGGTGGTGGAAACTCTAGGTTTAAATCATTTTTATAATGACCATTGATAAGTTTGGACGTAGTAGTAAATCGGGTAAAGGTCCTGTTAAAGGACCAAAGGGTGATGGATTTATTTTTACACCCGAGGGAAACTATGATCTACAGAGCAAAATCCTGACTAATATTGGTAAACCTAAAAACAGTAATGATGCGGCTTCAAAAGAATATGTTGATAAAAGAATTATACCCAATGATAAACACAGCTATAATCTTAGAAGTAAAAGATTAATAAATGTTGGTAATCCTGTTGAAAACAGCGACGGAGTCAACTACCAGACTGTAAAACGACTTTGCCTAACACTTAAGGACTCTCATTATGATGCACAGGGAAAACAAATAACACATCTAGCTGAGCCTAAGGATAAAGATGATGTTGTAACAAAAGGATATTTGGAGAAAAGTACAAACGAAATATTTATACCGGTATCTACACATTTGGCTAAACTTCAATCTGATATTAATACCATCAATGAAAAAATATCGCACCATCACGGTTTAATAACACAAAACAAAGATCATCATGATAAAGAATTGAAAAAATTTGGTGTGATTTTATTTAACTATATCCATAAAAGACACACGGGAAGGTCTGCTAATCTACCTATTGCTGGGGAAAATGATTATTTAAATTGGGGGGAACTATTTAAAGTCCCTAATGAAGAAATAGAACCAACATCCTCTGATGGAGACGAAGTAGATAGATTTAAACGAGTTTGAATTGAATAAAGATGATATATTAGCTATACAACAGTTGGTACTACCGCCATAACTAACTATAATCTGTTTATGATGGATAAAAAGTGTACTTTTGTAATTAACTATTCATTAAAGCTTAAATCTTTGACCATGTCGGTTCTTGTGTTTCTATTGCTCGTACACACTGTGTTTGGTAATAAAACATTAGAATATTTAGAGAAGTATGGCTATATAGCTGATTCTGCTTTAACCGCTGATATAACCGATGCTGTAAAACAGTTTCAAGAAACATTTAACTTGGAAGTAACCGGTACTTTAGATAATGCTACATTGGAATTATTAGACCAACCTCGATGTGGGAATAAAGATAATCCACTACCATTTTCAGTTATACCTAACCGTAAATGGAATACAACAGTAATTACATGGTATGGATATAATATATCTCATCTACATAGTATTATTATTGAAAAAGCATTCCGTGTATGGGAAAAGCATGCAAACATTACCTTTAGAAGGTCATTTCATAACCCTACAATATTTATTTCATTTTCGGTACAAAGAAAACATATGTTATATTCTAGAAAAGATGTTTGTTATTATGATTTTGATGGACCTGGTCTAGTATTAGCTCATGCTTATACACCTCAAGCTGGATATAATTCAACCGATATTCATTTTGACTCTGAGGAGAATTGGGATTATACCATGGACTTACCACGTTATGGAAACATTTCGTTCTTTCTGACATTAGTACACGAGATTGGACATGCGTTAGGGATAGATCACTCTTTTGATAATGAATCAATTATGTACCCTTTTATGAGACATCCTCAAGGAATTGTAGATCTAAACGATTTTGAATTGGGTAAAGATGATATATTAGCTATTCAGTTTTTATACGGTAGACGTCCTATTCAAACAACAGCTAGTAAACTAACTACTTCCACAACTATATTTACAACAACTAGTAATCCTACAACTACATCCACAACGACTAGTAAACCAACAACATCTACAACTACAATAACAACTAATAAACCAACAACAACATCCACAACAACAACCAGTAAACCAACAACATCTACTACAGAAAAACCTAATCACTTTGAAAATGTTAATATTTGTGAGTTAAAAAGAAACATATCTACATATTTAATTGTGAATAAGAAAATATTTGCATTCCTACTAGATCGTGTATGGGTATTGAGTCTTGACCCCTCTGAAAGAACACCTGAACAATACAATACTAGTATAAAGATTACAGACTGGTTAGGGTTTCTACCCTATGATTTTAAAGAGGTATCGGCCATTTACCAAAGACCAAGTGGTCAAATCGCTTTATTTAGCGGGAATGATGTTTATCTATTTCAATATCCATCAATGATGTTAAATGTTAAACATAGTGTTAGTAGTATAATTGCAAGACCTGTAATTAAAGTAAATGCTGTATTAGCCGGTAACACAGGCAAAACATATTTATTGGTAGACGATTGGTCTATTTACTCACTGGATGAGTGTTCATATAGAGCTTCTCATTTAGGTCTTATAGGCTCCTACTTAGCTGGGGTTCCTAATAGTGTTAATGGGGCTTTCCGGTATATAAACGGTAGAATATACTTTTTAACTGACAGTTCGGTGTTGGAATACAACGAGTTTACCGGCACTATTACGGGCTCAGTAAAAAGTGCGTTTGATATTTTGGAAATTACCTGTATACGTGAGACGTTACTCACCAGACTGTACGAGGTGCTTAAATACCTGCAGTAATGAAAAAGACAATCAGAAAGAAACAGACTCCCAAAAGAGGAAGTGGGTTTATCGCATCAGCTATAAATAAAGTCATTGATAAGCTACCTATTGAATTACATTTACCAGCGGGTATTAACCCTTTTAGTAGTAAAAGGTATAATTATTGTGGACCTGGCACAAAATTAAAGGAAAGGTTAGCGAGGGGAGATAAAGGAATAAACAAATTAGACGAGGCGTGTAAGGTACACGATATTGCCTATTCAAAATACAAAGATAACGCGAACCGGCTAAACGCAGACCGACAGCTGATTGATAGTGCTTGGCAGCGTGTAAAAGCATCAGACTCTAGTATAGGTGAGAAAGCTGCAGCGTGGGCTGTGACAAATATAATGAAGACTAAAACAGCTTTTGGAGGGGGGCGGAAAAAGAAAAGATGTACCCCTAAAAAGAAGGGCAAGGGTCTGTATCTTAGACCGTATAAAAGAGAAGGTGCCGGCAAAAGGAAAGTAAAACGCAGAGTTACAAAGAAAAAAAAAGCTTGTCAATACCGATAAAACCTCTAACAAACTATGACTTGATAAAGTATGCAAAATTACTTAAGGTACCAAACTTTAGAGGCGTATATATGAGGGATAGTTTACCAAAAAAGCCTAAAGTGTATGAATCGGCTATAGTGAATTTGGACAGTATATCAGGGGTCGGTACCCACTGGGTATGTTATAAAAAGATAAACAATATAATTTATTACTTTGACAGTTTTGGCAATCTCAGACCCCCACCTGAGCTAATGAGATATTTTGGGGGCTGTGAGGTTTACTATAATTATATGAGAGAACAGAGTTTTGACTCAGTCATATGTGGACACTTGTGTTTAAAGTTTCTAACTAAAAATGTTTAGCCTCACGGGTACAAGTAGCATTTTTACACACGAGTTATCAACACCTATTGATGTTAGTAATGGGGAGTGGGAGCTAGGGTTAATCGAACTATCTACATACAATTCTATACCAAATATTGAAAATAATATAAATAACAAGTTTCACTATGGTAATAATGGTCTTGTCACTATACCCGAGGGTTCATATGAGATTGAAGATATAGAAAAATATATAAAGTCCCAGCTATCTAAAGAGTACAAGTTTACATTAAAAGCTAATAATAATACACTTAAAACCGAGCTGACTTGTCAGGAAAGTATAGATTTCAGTAAACCCGACACAATAGGTAAGACGTTGGGTTTTAATAATAAAGTATACGAGGCGAATAAAACACACGTTTCCGAACTACCTGTCGACATTATCAGAGTTAATTCAATCAGAGTGGAATGTAACATAACACGTGGCTCGTTTATTGATGGCATCGAATCTCATGTAATACACGAGTTCTATCCAGCTGAGCCACCAGGGTATAAAATCATTGAGATCCCAAAGAATGTAATTTACTTGCCCGTCATCGCTCAAAGGATAAACAGCTTAACAGTTTCGTTAAGAGATCAGGACGGAAACTTAGTAAACTTTCGCGGAGAGAGAATATCAGTACGTTTACATCTAAGACGTACTAATGGGTCTTATCATATATAATCAGGGACCTGTAGTTTCAAAACGCATTACTACCAGAACACCTGGAGGGTTAACTAGTAAGAATATAAACTTGCTGCGCTCTCTTGGCTTTAAAGTATTTCAAAATGGCTCTACTAGCAATCGAAAATGAAGCCTTGTATGATGACACTATTACCGGTATTGAATACCATACATATCAACCATACACTTCAACTACTCTAAACAATAACGATGAAATACGGATTCCAATTTTACAGCAAGATGTAATTACTCTACCGTTTGAGAGTTATATCATAATACATGGGAAAGTATCGGCAAAGAAAACAGCAGATGGTACAGAGCAAGATGTCCAGTTAATAAATAACGCAATGGCTTTCCTCTTTGAGGAAATCAGATATGAGATATGTGGAAAAGAAATTGACAGAACACGTAATGTGGGCCTCACTACAACTTTAAAGAATATCCTTTCAATACGTCAGGAGGAAATAAATCCCCTTAAAAATAGCTGCTGGCTAGGGCCTAGTAATACTGAAAAAGTTACCGAGTTTGTATATTCTATTCCTTTACGTCTACTACTGGGCATTGCCGAAGACTATAGAAAAGTTTTAATAAACATTAAACAGGAATTAGTGCTATTGCGGTCGGCTACAGATATTAACGCTGTATGTTTAGCTTCACCCGGTACAGTTAAGGTGGATCTTACTAAAATATACTGGCGTATGCCTCACATTACAGTTAATGACACAGAAAAATTAAAACTATATAGGTATATTGAAAAGGACCCGGTAATTCATGTTCCGTTCCGTTCATGGGAGATTCACGAATTTCCCAATTTACCAGCTACTACTAATCTTTCTTGGCAGATTCGCACAACTAATCAGACAGAAAAACCTAGATTTGTCATCTTTGGACTACAGACAGGGCGAAAAGGTGACGTAACTAAAAACATGTCACAGTTTGATTCCTGTAACCTAAACGAAATTAAACTGTATTTGAATTCAAATTTCTATCCATACGATAACCTTCGGGGTAATGAATGTCTATTGTATGATATGTACACAAACTTTCAAAGAGCCTATTACAACAATACAACTAGCTCACCTACTTTGGACTTTAAAGAATTTAAGGAGAAATGTCCACTATACGTTATTGATTGTTCAAAACAAGACGATACAATTAAAACAGGACCTGTGGACGTTAGATTGGAAATTGAATTTAGAGAAAATGTTCCCGCTTCTACATGGGGATATTGCCTTATTATACACGACTGTCATATAACATATACACCTATAACCGGTGATGTGAGAAAAGTCTCCGCATAACAGGTTCACTTGTCAGTCTCTAACTAGTCTTCATACTAACAAGATGGGGAGCGCATACGGATGGGTTAAACTTGAGTTCTATACAAAAGACAATCTATTGATAAAATCACATTTTATAGACTGTTATAAATATCATACGGAAACATGTGTTTTTCAAGTACCTTTAGGGGCTTCCCGTATTATAGCTAAATGGCGTAAAGAATACGAAGATACTTCCTCCTCCTCTGAGGATGGAGAAGAAGAAGAAGAAGGTAGGGTGCAATTTCAGGATGAAACGGGGTGATTTAGAGTCAGTAGGCAAGATGAGTTCACAAGGTGAGGACGTAGTTACAGAGCATATACTCATCCCTAGAGAAAAAGAACCTATAAATGTAATAACCGGAATATTTTTAAAGTCAGTCTACTTTCTAGACTTTGACCTAACCAAGTGTCTGATCACCGGGATCTTTAAAAACAGAGATAATAGTCTCGGGGTTTTATTTAAAGGGAGAAAAGGTTTTGTATTTTGGTCCTATGACTCGTTCTGTCAACTCTGTGACAGGTTTAATGAAATAACTATCGCTTTATTAAGTAAAAGTCAATACATTATTAAACTTGATACTAAGGCCTCGATTAAAGTAACAAGTATCTTTGGACATCAGTATGCATGTATCTCTGATGGAGAACACTCTTTGACTCTAAACCTAAATGAGTGGCATCTACTGATAAAAAATATACCTATGATAAATCGTTCACTTTTGGAACTATTCTATCTAGAGGAGGATATCAGAGTTTGTATCGAGAAACTTTTATCAGACGCAGAAGATTTATCACATAAACTCCCCGACCCATATTTTGACCGTTTGTATGGTGAAACCTCACTATGGAAGCTGTAGTAGAGTTTCAAGGGTTTAAAGATAACGATAATTGTTTTATTGTAAAAGAGTTTGCTATTGTCGCTAAATCATATAGAACACATTTAATTTTTCAAAACCCTTATAGCTTCAATTTTCTTAATAGTAAAATGAAACGTACAGCAAGATGGTTAACTAAACGTTTCCATCACCTAAATTGGTATGATGGGGACATACCTTATGATTTGGACTTTATTAAAGATTTATGTAAACCCTTTACCACCTTACATACAAAAGGTCTTGAGAAAGCTCAATTCCTCAGAGAATTGCATGATAGTGTAATTGAAATTGAAGATGATATGTATATAGATAACAATAGTAGTGGTAATATAGTTTGCTTTTATCATAAAAATATATATAACAGTAACTGTGCTCTACGTTCTGCTGAGTACTACGCAAAAGAGTTACTCTAGGCTTAAAGTTTAGTGTCTGTATACTGTCACCTACTCAAAAAAGGCCGAGCTAAGCCGTTGTAAGTCCTAGAGCGGATGTATAGGTTGGCCTAATAAGCCGTAGAACACTGGTTTCCTATGATAGGCACAAAACCTAGTAAATTGAGTAGCTCAGATTTAGAAGAACCTGTGCTACTCCTTGGAACGGTTTAGTGTACTGTCACCTGCTCAAAAAGGCCGGGCTAAGTTATAGTAAGTCCTAGAGTAGATGCATGGGTTGGCCTAAAAACCATAAAACGCTGGTTTCCTATGATAGATACAGACCCCCAAGCCTAGTAAATTGAGAAGCCCAGATTTAGAAGAACCTGTGCTTCTCCTTGGAACGGTTTGATATACAACAAGCCTGTAGGAATAGCAGAACTTGGAGCCACCAAAAAAATCATAAAAAATAAAAAGTAAAAAAAAAGATTAGTTTAGACCGTGGGGTAGGCCTACAGGGGATGATGCCCACGTAAAATATACATCAACGCGCTGAGACCCCTACCTCATGGGTGGTGTGGAAACGTGGGTCACCTAAGTAATATTTTAAAAATTAATAACTTACCAATTTATCCACCTTCCACAGCCTCATGCTCACATCCTACGTTAAACTCTTGATACG